>NC_090347.1:11334899-12784897 GCF_035084215.1 Heptranchias perlo
AAGTTGTGAAGAGGACATAAGGGGGGAAAAGTTGAATAAGGGTCCATTCTAGGCGATGGTAGCGTGATGAGCTAACGCCCGCGCCCAACGGACCCTGGGCAGGCAAGACGCAAGTTTGGACCCAAGGGAGCACTTACCTGCAATCGACGTCCTTTTCAGGCCTTGCACGTAGAATCAATGCATTTTGCACTTTCTACCACCAGAGGGAGCTCAATCTCTTAAAGGGAGGATATTTCTTCGAAATCTCTTAAAGGTAGCTGGTACCTGTTATTTGCTGAAAATAACAGTCTACTGTCTGCACGGAGTCTGAACAGAGATCAGACATCGCACACGTAAAACACAGATGCAGATCCCATCCCTATGTTTACACACTGATGAGTTATGTTGAAACATTGAATAAAGGTTGCGCACTACTAAATCCCACATCCTCCAATCTGCACGCCAGACCTCACCAATCTGCCGATCTGAGTTGGTACCAGGCCTGCGGGAGTGCATGCACCAAGGTTCTCTGCTGATGCACTAGAGACCTTGGTGCAAGAGGTGGACAGAAGGAGGGACATCCTATATCTGCAGAGGTTGGGGGGGTGCGGGGGACAAGAGGCTCTTCAGACATATAATCAAAAGGCAGTGGGAGGCAGCGGGGGACGAAGTCAATGCCAGGAGCACAGCATCATGAACATGGATGCAGTGCAGGAAGAAGTTCAATGCTTTGACAGGAGTGATCAAGGTGAGTGAGGTCAACTGTCAAGTGGCGTCTCCTACCAACTGCACCACACACCACACCCCCATCCCCCACATACCAATAAACTCTTTCCATCAGTACTCAACTCTTCCAATCAGATGCTTCCTCTCACCCTTACACATTACCACTGTTTCAAGCCGCCCACCCACAACTCACAGGCCACACACACTGGCAGCTATTCAGCCATGACAGACACATCACCCAGGCACATGTCCCGCTTTCTTGCAGGAGAAGGTGGCGCATATCAAGAGGCAGCAAGTGGCATTTAGCCCCTCGAGCCTGTTCCATCATTCAATGAGATCATGGTGGACCTGTGACCTAACGCCATATACCCATCTTAGCCCCATATCCCTTAATACTCTTGGTTCACAGAAATCTTTCAATCTTAGATTTAACATTCACAAGTGAACTAGCATCAACTGGCGTCTGCAGAAGAGCGTTCCAAACGTCTCCCACTCTTTGCGTGTAGAAGCATTTCCAAACTTCACTCCTGCACGTCCTGGCTCTAAATGTTAGGCTATGTCCCCACGTCCTAGTATTGAAGTCTAGGAGACCTCCAAAAACAGTTACAAATGTCTCGGCAGCCTGAAGCAATAATCCAGCCACTAACCTGTAAATCCTGCATGGTCCCTTTAAATAGCGCCGGTGGGGGGTCCTCCAGGCACTCTAAGACACGCTCAGATAGTCAGGGTTAAGACTGTGCGTTGAGTTGAGCGTTAAGTCCCAAAATGGTGTCTATCACTTTAAATCAACGTTGCACACTGATTGAAGCCATTTTCTCCCTACTTTACATGATTCCAGCATTCATTATCTGCACCTCTGCAAACTCCTATACGAGGATGGCATCTGGCACACGTCACGCAGGAAACGTGCGTGCGCATCCAAGACGCCATCTTGGATGTGGGAGAGGCCGTGTAGCGCCGATACAATGGGCGCTACATGGCCCAATTTAGCGCCCAAGGAGTCTGCAAAGGGATATAGATAGGTTAAGTGAATGGGAAAAATTTGGCAGATGGAGTATAATGTGGGAAAATGTGAACTTGTCCACTTTGGCAGGAGGAATAGAAAAGCAGTATATTATTTAAAGGGAGAGAGATTGCAGAACTCTGAGGTACAGAGGGGTCTGGGTGTCCTAGTACATGAATCACAAAAAGTTAGTATGCAGGTGCAGTGATTAGGAAGGCAAATGGAATGTCGTCATTTATTGCAAGGGGAATGGAATATAAAAGTAGAGATGTTTTGCTACAGTTGTACAGGGCATTGGTGAGACCACATCTAGAATACTGTGTGCAGCTTTGGTCTCCTTATTTAAGAAAGGACATAATTGCTTTAGAGGCAGTTCAGAGAAGGTTCACTCGACTGATTCCTGGGATGAGGGGATTATCTTATGAGGAAAGGTTGGACAAGTTGGGCCGGTATACACTGGAGTTTAGAAGAATGAGAGGTGATCTTATTGAAACATATAAAATCCTGAGGGGACTTGAAGGGGTAGAGGCTGAGAGGATGTGTCCCCTTGTGGGAATGACTAGAACTAGGGGCCACAGTTTAAAAATAAGGGGTCTCCCATTTAAGCAGAGATGAGGGTCGTGAGTCTGTGGAACTCCCTTCCCCAGAGAGCGGTGGAGGCAGGGTCATTGAATATTTTTAAGGCTGACTTAGATAGATTCCTGATTAACAGGGGAGTCAAAGGTTATAGTAGGTAGATAGGAAAGATGGGTTGAGGTCACAATCAGATCAGCCATGATCTTATCAAATGGCACAGGAAGCTCGAGGGGCTGAATGGCCTACTCCTCTTAATTCGTATGTTCGTATGTTCTCCTCCGATCTACCCTTCTCCCACTGGGAAACACACCAGCTTCGTTTTGGGATCTTTCTCACCCACTGCAGTTCAGATCAGTGGAGCAGTGTGTGAACCTGTATCCATCCCAGCTCAACGATACCGAGATGTTAACTCTCAGCACCACTGCGCCATTCCACTACTTACACATTAAGCAATGTTTTGAGTCATGTTGTTCATGGTTAATGCTTGCATCATCATTTGCATGACTAATCCCTTGAAGCTGTATTGTAAAAACAGTTCTGCTGGTTGCTCATTGGAGGCATAAATCATCGGTCTCCATGTCACATGTATATAAACCACTGGTCTCCATGTCACATGTATATAAACCACTGGTCTTCATGTCACATGTATATAAACCACTGGTCTTCATGTCAAACGTATATAAAACACGAGTCTCCATGTCTCGCATGCATAAACCACTGGTCTCCACGTCACACGTGTATAAACCACTGGTCTCCATGTCTCACGTGTATAAACCACTGGTCTCCATGTCACATGTGTATAAACCACTGGTCTCCATGTCTCACGTGTATAAGCCACTGGTCTCCATGTCACACGTGTATAAACCACTGGTCTCCATGTCACATGTGTATAAACCACTGTTTCCATGGCTCACCTGTATAAACCACTGGTCTCCATGTCTCAAGTATATAAACCACTGGTCTCCATGTCACATGTATATAAACTACCGATATCCATGTCACATGTATATAAATCACTGGTCTATCTGTCACATGGATATAAACCACCGATCTACACATCATATGTCTATAAACCACTGGTCTCCATGTCACACGTATATAAACCACCGGTTTTCATGTCACATGTATAGAAACCACTGATCTACATGTCACATGTATATAAACCAACGGTTTCCATGTTACGTGTATATAAACCATCGGTCTATATGACACACATATATAAACCACGGATCTCCATGTTACATGTATATAAACCACCGGTCTCCATGTTACATGTATATAAACCACCGGTCTCCATATTACATGTATATAAACCACCGGTCTCCATATTACATGTATTGTTGATAAAGAATTGGTCGCTCTTTGAGGCAAGAGAAATTCAATGTTGCATTTCTTTTTTTTTACTCGTTCATTGGATGTGGGCGTCACTGGCGAGGCCGGCATTTATTGCCCATCCCTAATTGCCCTTGAGAAGGTGGTGGTGAGCCGCCTTCTTGAACCGCTGCAGTCCATATGGTGAAGGTTCTCCCACAGTGCTGTTAGGAAGGGAGTTCCAGGATTTTGACCCAGCGACGATGAAGGAACGGCGATATATTTCCAAGTCTGGATGGTGTGTGACTTGGAGGGGAACGTGCAGGTGGTGTTGTTGCCATGTGCCTGCTGCTCTTGTCCTTCTAGGCGGTAGAGGTCGCGGGTTTGGGAGGTGCTGTCGAAGAAGCCTTGGCGAGTTGCTGCAGTGCATCCTGTGGATGGTGCACACTGCAGCCACAGTGCGCCGGTGGTGAAGGGAGTGAATGTTTAGGGTGACGGATGGGGTGCCAAACAAGCGGGCTGCTTTGTCCTGGATGGTGTCAAGCTTCTTGAGTGCTGTTGGAGCTGCACTCATCCAGGCAAGTGGAGAGTATTCCATCACACTCCTGACTTGTGCCTTGTAGATGGTGGAAAGGCTTTGGGGAGTCAGTCGCCGCAGAATACCCAGCCTCTGACCTGCTCTTGTAGCCACAGTATTTATATGGCTGGTCCAGTTAAGTTTCTGGTCAATGGTGACCCCCAGGATGTTGATGGTGGGGGATTCGGCGATGGTAATGTCATTGAATGTCAAGGGGAGGTGGATAGACACTCTCTTGTTGGAGATGGTCATAGCCTGGCACTTGTCTGGCACGAATGTTACTTGCCACTTATGAGCCCAAGCCTGGATGTTGTCCAGGTCTTGCTGCATGCAGGCTCGGACTACTTCATTATCTGAGGGGTTGCGAATGGAACTGAACACTGTGCAGTCATCAGCGAACATCCCCATTTCTGACCTTATGATGGAGGGAAGGTCATTGATGAAGCAGCTGAAGATGGTTGGGCCCTGAGGAACTCCTGCAACAATGTCCTGGGGCTGAGATGATTGGCCTCCAACAACCACTACCATCTTCCTTTGTGCTAGGCATGACTCTAGCCACTGGAGAGTTTTCCCCCTGATTCCCATTGACTTCAATTTTACTAGGGCTCCTTGGTGCCACACTCGGTCAAATGCTGCCTTGAAGTCAAGGGCAGTCACTCTCACCTCACCTCTGGAATTCAGCTCTTTTGTCCATGTTTGGACCAAAGCTGTAATGTGGTCTGGAGCCGAGTGGTCCTGGCGGAACCCAAACTGAGCATCAGTGAGCAGGTGATTGGCGAGTAAGTGCCGCTTGATAGCACTGTCGACGACACCTTCCATCACTTTGCTGATGATTGAGAGTAGACTGATGGGGTGGTAATTGGCCGGATTGGACTTGTCCTGCTTTTTGTGGACAGGACATACCTGGGCAATTTTCCACATTGTCGGGTAGATGCCAGTGTTGTAACTGTACTGGAACAGCTTGGCTGGAGGCACAGCTAGTTCTGGAGCACAAGTCTTGAGCACTACAGCCGGGATGTTGTCGGGGCCCATAGCCTTTGCTGTATCCAGTGCACTTAGCCGTTTCTTGATAACACGTGGAGTGAATCGAATTGGCTGAAGACTGGCTTCTGTGATGGTGGGGATATCGGGAGGAGGCCGAGATGGATCATCTACTCCGCACTTCTGGCTGAAGATGGTTGCAAACGCTTCTTAGCTGCTCCCTGGCAGTTGGTGGGTTAAAACAGTTAGGCTCACATCATGAATATCTCTCTGCAGAAATACATACTTCATTTTATCAGAGGATAATGCTTCATTCAGAATGTGTAGAAGTGTAGTGAAAGCACCTTTTGTAATGTTATAAGGGGGACTTCTAGCAGTTTTTACTTTGTACCACTTTGTCACTAGTTGCAATTCCAGCTAATTTGTGATTTATAATCCAGATGGCCACCTTGATTGATTAATGGCATTTTTGGGCATGGAGAGCTTAAGGCCGAGGATGAAGTTCCCCTTATATTTTATATTACACAGTGCACAGTTAACAATTAAAACTGATCCAGATGGCATTGAGGACTCAGGCATAGCTGTATTTTTGCTTTTAATGAATATTAGAGTGGTGATGTTATCAGAGCCCTGGTCTTAAGTATTTCGTTCAGCTGAAACCCTTGTGATGAACTTTATTTAAAAATAACTTCAGAGGCATTTGCTGTGTTGCAACATGTGAAACTGAGATAGTCCCAGTCCCCCCATAGCCACTGAGCACAGAGCTTGTGCCCTGGGATAGCGCAGCAGCACTGAATGTTAGCACACGGAATTTCCTGGAAAGGTTTGGTTTATCAAAGGATTAAGAGGAGAGTTACGCCTTTTTCTCGTGGAAATTCTGGTGTAACTGATTTACACCGAAACATCACCGCCCGCAAATTTCCTCAATCATTTGTCCTGCCCCGAATTACACCCCCCAAAACCTTACTTAGCTCATTAACCACACGGACTGCAGCGGTTCAAGAAGGCGGCTCACCACCACCTTCTCAAGGGCAATTAGGGATGGGCAAATAAACGCTGGCCTCGCCGGCGATGCCCACATCCCATGAACGAATAAAAAAAAATGCCTGCTGCCAATATTAGTGGGCGCTTAACACATGCTTATGATATTCCTCTATACACTATTGCAACAGGGGTGTTAACTCAATGATAATTATAGGTTAATGCCTCAGTTAAAATAATGGAACATCTTATGAACACATTAAGCATTCATCCACTAATATTGCCAATAGCAACTTCTTACCTTAATAACGTTTAGGACTATAGAGCAATTTAATATATAAGGACAGAATGGGAGCAGTATATGCCAGAAATTTAACATCAAAATAAACAGGGACGATCAGGGTGGAAGAAAGACTGTCAGAGCTAGTCAATCCTTGCCCTGCTCCAGAATCAGTGCTGTCAGTAATCAGCATCCACCTCCCTCTGTTGAAAGTTCATCCAGAACAACCAAAGCTTTTAAGCCGTTCAGTAAGACAACATTTCAGCTTTTGAGGCAATGAAAGCTCCTTGATACCATGGCAACAATATCAGCAAGACTTTCCCGTAACACACTAATCATTATGTGACAGCAGTCAGTTACCAATTAATTAGAGACTGAAAGCAGGTCCATCAGTGCTGTATCTGGCATCAAAATGAAGTTATGCTAAATTGTCAGACAATAACATTGGACGGCACTGAAATGCAATTATTTCTGAAATACTGTTTACACTGACACAGTGGGAACTGCTCAGCATAAGGCAGATGCTCTTTCCAAATGAAAAAAAAGCTTCAGAATCCATTCTACTGAATCACTGCTACTCCATGTGCTTGGCCATTTTTAAGCTCGCTATTGTTTGGTGCTATCCTGGCTCTGTTGGTAAATTTGCTGCCTTATGCGTAACTAAGGGGGTTGTGCGGAATTTTCCAGATTTTTTTTCTTTAATTGGCCAGGATCTTTATCTGTTTTTTTCGCCTCTCCCAGGAGATTACAGGGCTCTGAGGTGGGTAGGGAGTGTCTGTATCATGATGCATAAAGCATCACAACTATGTGGGACAGGCTAGATGAACCAGTTGGTCTTTTCCTGTCCGTCATTTTCGTATGACTGTAAGTGATACAGATCTGGAAGGTCCCATTTTTGGATCCCTGGTCAGTGCTAAGTTAGCTGGTCTAAGATAGGCAGTAGTTGGGGTGCTACAGTCGGCCTAAATGGTTCTGGGCTAGGGAGCGGAAAAATTAGCTAGGATCTTGCTTCTGATTACTAGCCAGTGACTCCTGCTGGAAAATGAGAATGTTGGCGCCAAGTGAGAACAGGATCATGCTCAGCTGTGATACGCAGTCGATGAACAGGCAGATATTGCTCATTTACAATCCGTGTAATGTGTAATTCAATTGTTGACAGTGAGAAAAAGAAATGACTTTAAATTCATTTCAGAAGTGAGAGTTCAGCACTAAAAATATAAGATAGTTACTAATAAATCCAATAAGGAATTCAGGAGAAACTTCTTTACTCAAAGAGTGATTAGAATGTGGAACTCGCTACCACAAGGAATAGTTGAGGCAAGTAGCATAAATACATCTCAGGGGAAGCTAGACAAGTACATGAGGGAGAAAGGAATAGAAGGCTATGCTGATAGGGTTAGATGAAGTAGAG
Organism: Heptranchias perlo; assembly: GCF_035084215.1. Taxonomy (NCBI): domain Eukaryota; kingdom Metazoa; phylum Chordata; class Chondrichthyes; order Hexanchiformes; family Hexanchidae; genus Heptranchias; species Heptranchias perlo. Next base: position 11,342,725 of record NC_090347.1, read on the forward strand.
TGGGAGGAGACTCGTGTGGAACATAAACACCGGCATAGACCTGTTGGGCCGAATGGCCTGTTTCTGTGGTGTGGTTTCTGTGCAATTCTCTGTAAGATTTTATCTGTGGGGCTTTGTTCAATAAGCTTGAGAGGTTTTTTTTTTAGGTTCAATAGCCTGTGATTCTCTACAGGTCTATATTGATCTGCAGTCTAAAGTTTCTTAGGTTACACTCATGCTTCATCAATGAAACTTAGAATAAATTGTTTCTGAGTTTACTTTAGGTTTAGAGGCCACATTCACACAGACACCTCCAAAACCCAATCTGAGATTTGTTTGGTGGGGATGTCATGATACATGCTGTACAAAAATACTTATGTATTTCTTTTACCTTTAAAATTCTTTCAAGTTTTATTCCCGAGAGGAACAATCAAGTAGGGAATACCTGTTTCCAGTGTCTTCTTGGTGCTGCTAAATTTTGTCCTTTGGGACCCAAACGTCAGAAGACTGTGTTTACACTTTGGTCCAATATCTGCAGTCTGGGTCTGAAACCACCAGGAGTTGGGTTGGTCGGTTGGATCTGGAGATCGATTTGATCTACTATCAACCCTGCTTCCAAACTGACTTTAACATTACTGTGAAGTGGGAGGAGCTTTGCAGCAATGGTGCAGATGGTGTATAAATACATCCTAAATTAGCATGTGCTAGGCAAGGTGCAAGCTTCTTCACAGATTTTGGTACTTCCAAATAAAACTCTTGCGTAAACTTCATTTTCAATGGGAGAAAAGTACTTTGCCTCTAATCTGTTGTGTTTTGCCTCAATACGGAACTCAGAATTAAATAAAGGAATTCAATTCAGAATCAAGAATTAAAAGGAAAGCTTTAAAGAGGCTGAAATGAATTCTTATTTTTTCCAGAGTTATTGGAATGCTGACAATTGTTGGAGAAGACAAAATCCATCAGCTCTGATTCCTTGTACTTCTTTTTTTCAATTGGAAATGAAGTTTACAGTTTTGAATCTTGAATAACAAGAACTACACAGTGCATGAACCCAACTGACCAAACATTTTCACCTTCTGGCCATCAAAATGCATGTTCCTTGATATGCGGAAAGATTTGTCATCAAGTGTTCAAAAGGGGATGGGAGACTCTGGTCTGGTAAGAACTGCGGAGTCATTGATTAGTAATTGGAAACTGTAGTTTCTAGCGCTGACCTCACATGTAATCAGATAAATGGAACTGGGTCAAAAGCAAAATACTGCGGATGCTGGAAATCTGAAATAAAAACAGAAAATGCTGGGAATACTCAACAAGTCAGGCAGCAACTGTGGAGAAAGAAACAGAGTTAATGTTTCAGGTCGATGACCCTTTGTCAGAACTGGAAGAAGTTGATGATAAAATAGTTTTCGTTTGGCAACTGTAAATGCCATTTACAGCTCCTCTAGACCCATCTTTTGTTTCTTTACATTACCACTCTACTTGCCTTGCACCATCATCCCTTTTGTCATTTAATCATTCCTGCCCTCCACCCTATTAGAGACCTTCCCTTTTGTTCTTTCCTCCCCTCCCCTTCCACCCACCCTCCTTCTCCCCCACTTTCCCTGGCTCTGTACTTGCTCAAAAACTGTTCAATCTTCAACTTCTTCCAGTTCTGACGAAGGGTCATCGACCTGAAACGTTAACTCTGTTTCTTCCTCCACAGATGCTGCCTGACCAAATGGAACTGGGTGTTGTGTTCAGAAGGTGGGAGTTATAGAGGATTCTGTAAACGTGGTGACTTAATGAGCACACTTTCTTCAACCTTGTACGGACTAGAGGATTGTTAAATTGCCCGTTTCTCTTGGTAGCAAATAGAAAGAAAGAACTTGCATTTATATACAGCCTTTCACAACCTCAGGACGTCCCAAAGCGCTTTACAGCCAATGAAGTACTTTTGAAGTGTAGTCACTGTTGTAATGTAGGAAATGTCCACATCTTTATTTTAAGCAGATGTATTTAACTGAGAGGTGGAGAAAAATAGGAGATGTTTTCCATCTTATATTTTCATAATATTCTGGAAATGATTATTATGGTACGAAAGACATGGGGCCCCCAATCTATATTTTTAGCTGCATGTGCTGTTTGCTTAGCTCGTTGAAGAATTTGAAATGAAATACTGGTGACTGCTGGGATTCAGGGCTTTGGCTAGATCACATGTAAATAGTATGTAAGCATAATTCCAACATCAACAGACGTCAGACTCTGGAAAAGGAGGGTTGAGGAAAGCACTTGAAACCGAGGAGCTCTTTGAATTTTCTTTTTCAATTCCATATTTTTCATCATAACATCACATCTGAAGACTCTGGTCCTCTCAGGCATTTTGTTGTCAAACCAAAATGGAGCTTTGTGGTATTGTACATGGAAAGTCACACACGCACGTGTGCACACGCACACCTACGCACACACACACACGTACACACATACACACGTGTACACATGCACACATACACACACACGTATACAAATTCTCTCTCTCTTTCTCTCAAACTTCTGCAGGATATTATTGTGAAAAATGCATCTCATTGTGATTTCCAAATGATTAAATGCTGATGTTAGTACTAAACATGTGGATATTGCTCTAAACTGACAGATGTACAAACAAATTAGATTTTAAATCGATGGATTTCGCTCTGTAAACATTCGTGGAGATGGCCCAACAGTCAGACTATGCCATCATTAAAAATAATTGAATTCAGTCCAGTGTGCACACAGTGCAATGAAAGCCCATCAGACAGATATACCTGAGCCGGGAGTATCTGATGCTACCACTGCGCTACTCACATGGAAAGTGTTTCACTTCTTGGCATCAATAACTTTCACATTGTTGAGCACAAAATTCACCAAAAAGTAAAATAATATTGATTTTAGGAGTATGTTTTTAATAAAATCTGGTTGCCTTTTTTACATGTGACCCATCCAGATGGATATATTGTTACAGTGTGTGTCCAATCATATTTTCAAGAAGCCATTTGAAGAACTCACAAATGAAAGAGCTATTCTACTGAACTGCCAAGTAACCCTAACACTTGCTGGTGCCTCTCAATGGGAGCAGAAAGGACTGCAGTGGGAGTTACATCAATGCCATCTTCAGTAAGTGAGTTAAAGCAAAACATTTACAAAAACAGTAAAAACCCCAACTGGAACTGCAATGAAATGGATCTGAGAGACTAATTGCTGTAATCTGGGAGCAAACATAAATAAATGAAGGGCTATCAGATTGTAATAGAGTTTTGACTGTTGTCTACTAATTGACATTGGTGAGCATTAGAACAGAGACCCTGCATGGTAACATCACAGAAGTCAGGTTATAGTACTTGAGTGTTCACCAAAGCAAAAATAACTCCCCTTTTTTTAAGAGCAAACTTATCTCAGTTGTGTAATACAGTATAATTAAGCTACAAAGGACCGCTGCCCTGAGAGTTATATGCCTGTATTGGTTCCATGAAATATGGAGCTACTCCAGAGGTTGAGGTTGGCTGGGCCAAATATTTCAGCTTTCCATCATCCGGAGTTATCACTTGGGGCTACATCAGCACTGGCTGTGTAAGTCACCAACAAACTGAATCAGGTAAAAATGTACTGATCACAAGAATTATGCCACTCAATCAGCACACTCAACTAAAAAATAAAATTCAACCAAACCTAAAGCAAAATTGTTAAAAACCTTTTTTTTTGTTTAAAAAAAATAAACCTGGAGGAACTGGGTGTGGAGTGGGTTTGACACTGGCCTTTCATTCAGCACCTGGATTCAGATCCAGCCCAGACTATCTGCTGTCTGCTGTCTGCTGGCTGTAAAGGTCTTAACTGAAATGAGTTTGGACAGTCTCAGTTCAGTTCCTAGTGGGCAGGGGCCTGCAGCACAAAGCAGTCCCTGATTTGGTACAAATTGGCAATCTAGGAAATGATTTTTTTTTTACCCTGGCACAGTAAGAGGCACTCTTCCTGGTTGGGGCTGAGACAGGAGAAGGGATTTTCCTGACTCTGCACCTAAGAGCATTGGATTGCATGGGTGCAGCAAATATTGGAAAATAGGGCTGGTTGGAGCTCAGGCCTGTAAAGGAACCAGCCTCCATTAATTTAAATTAAGTGAATCCAGGCGTGCACTGGAACCAATCCAATCCAATGCACCTCCACCCAGGCCCAGGAAAATCTCACTTATGTTGTTGGGCACGAGCAGAGGGGGTAGCTTTATGCTGTATCTGTCTGTGCTTGATGCTGACTGTGAGTGGCTGAAATCTGCCTTCATTACAACTGTGACTGCACTTCAAAAGTATTTCATCAACTGTGAAACACTTTGGGACGCCCTGAGGACATGAAAGGCGGTGTATAAATGCAAGTTCTTTCTTTAAAATTGAGTTTCATTCCCAAGCACTAACATAAGTATTAGAATAAAAATAAATATAAAAAATCTAAACCCAGTTCATACAACCTGCATCTAAATGGGTGCTGGCTCCCTCCTGTGTTACTAATATTTGCATCTTAGAATTAACCAAAGTTGCAAACTTTCAACATTTGAATCAAGTTAATAAAAGTAATGGATCGGCCAGTGGGATTGCTTGAGTTTCTGAATGCATTGGAGATAATTATGTTTTTTGTTTGAAGGTGATTTTGTAAAGATGTTCCAGGATAAGTGCAGTATTTCTAAACTGTAACAGACCAAGCCAGACTGAAATGTATGAACAGCTCAGATTAGACCATGGCCTCAGAAGTTGTTGACCAGGATGTAGATGGCCAGTAAAATTTTTTCTAGACATGGTTATCACACCAGTGACTGGAGTGTGTAATAATGCTCCAGCCTTTGTTTCCAGGCAATATAGCATGAGTCACTTATACAATTATCAGGCTAATAGCCCTGGTAGCAGTCGATATCTGTGCACTATATTACTGCATATTGTTGAATTATAGGAATCCCCAAAAAAATCTCTCAGTTGATTAGAGGACTCCCCTGTGTCAGCTGGTCTATTGTTAAATTTGACATTGTGTATAAATATCTGGCATATTTCTTTGATTCAGCTGCCCTTGATGCTGTGCTAACTGAAGAGTTCTTGTAATCATAGTAAAGCCTTGGGCTGAGGCCAGAATGTTAAAAAATTATTCCACTGACGGGAAATGTTGGCTTTCATGTCCATTATCAGCAAATACGCAGAACCAGCTGCATGTTAGTGCATGATATCATCTGGAGTTTAAAAAGGTACAACCCAATCAGATCTGTGGTGGCAATAACTAACAATCTCTCAATATAAAACCATGTGATAGAGCTATAAATGTGATTAATGTTGTCAGTGAAATCCCATGATCCAGCTGCCTGTTGTGCAGATAGTCAAACTAAAAGCCCATATCACTGTAATGATATTTTGTTTCATATGGTAAGGACCTCAGCACAGATGGTTTGATTTATACACTGTCTCATTTTGAGCGATGAGGATTCCATTGTGTTGGCAGTTTTAAACATTACTGTCATTAATAAATTGAAAAATGAACAGAATTCCTTGTTTCATTAAAAGCATATTGAGTCTCAGACACTGGTGGGCTTTGTGTGATAGTTCCAACCATTTTTAAACAGCAGCCTCAAAGCGCAAGTAACAGCCCGCAGTTCCTGGGTAAAATACATTCCTCACATAACATCCTCTGGAGGTTTTTGGTGTGCAGTCTGAAAGCTCAACATGTTTATTGCACAAGAATGAAGCCTGAGGTGTTTCACTCCACCTTGGCTAAAACGGTGATATTTTGGCCACTGTTTATGTATTACCGGTCATTCAAATTTGAGATCTCACACTGCACTGGTTGTACTTCAGTGCAGCTAAAGTATAAAGGAGAAAGCAGCAGTATAAACAATTCAGCATGCACTGAGGCAAATCTAATTTCTATACAGGTCACAAGATAGATAGAGTGGATGATCCATCTTGGCCTCCTCCCGAGATCCCCACCATCACAGAAGCCAGTCTTCAGCCAATTCGAATCACTCCACGTGATATCAAGAAACGGCTGAGTGCACTGGATACAGCAAAGGCTATGGGCCCTGACAACATCCCAGCTGTCGTACTGACGACTGTGCTCCAGAACTAGCCGCGCCTCTAGCCGAACTGTTCCAGTACAGCTACAACACTGGCATCTACCCGACAAATTGGAAAATTGCACAGGTATGTCCTGTCCACAAAAAGCAGGACAAATCCAATGCGGCCAATTACCGCCCCATCAGTCTACTCTCAATCATCAGCAAAGAGATGGAAGGTGTCGTCGACTGTGCTATCAAGTGGCACTTATTCACTAATAACCAGCTCACCGATGCTCAGTTTGGGTTCCGCCAGGACCACTCGGCTCCAGACCTCATTACAGCCTTGTTGGAGGCCAAACATCTCAGCCCCAGGATATCGCTGCAGGAGCTCCTCAGGGCAGTGTCCTAGGCTCAACCATCTTCAGCTGCTTCATCAATGACCTTCCCTCCATCATAAGGTCAGAAGTGGGGATGCTCGCTGATGATTGTACAGTGTTCAGTTCCATTTGCAACCCCTCAGATAATGAAGCAGTCCGTGCCAGCGTGCAGCAAGACCTGGATAACATCCAGGATTGGGCTGATAAGTGACAAGTAACATTCGCACCAGACAAGTGCCAGGCAATGACCATCTCCAACAAGAGAGAGTCTAACCACCTCCCCTTGACATTCAATGGCATTACCATCGCCGAATCTCCCACCATCAATATCCTGGGGGTCACCATTGACCAGGAACTTAACTGGACCAGCCACATAAATACAAGAGCGGGTCAGAGGCTGGGTATTCTGCGGCAAGTGACTCACCTCCTGACTCCCCAAAGCCTTCCCATCATCTAGAAGACACAAGTCAGGAGTATAATGGAATACTCTCCACTTGCCTGGATGAGTGCAGCTCCAACAACACTCAAGAAGCTCGACATTATCCAGGACAAAGCAGCCTGCTTGATTGGCACATCATCCACCACCCTAAACATTCACTCCCTTCACCACCAGTGCACTGTGGCTGCAGTGTATACCATCTACAAGATGTACTGCAGCAACTCGCCAAGGCTTCTTCGACAGCACCTCCCAAACCCGCGACCTCTACCACCTAGAAGGACAAGGGCAGCAGGCACATGGGAACAACACCACCTGCATATTCCCCTCCAGGTCACGCACCATCCGACTTGGAAATATATCGCCGTTCCTTCATTGTCGCTGAGTCAAAATCCTGGAACTCCCTACCTAACAGCACTCTGGGAGCACTGTCACCCCACGGACTGCAGCGGTTCAAGAAGGCGGCTCACCACCACCTTCTCAAGGGCAATTAGGGATGGGCAATAAATGCTGGCCTTGCCAGTGATGTCCACATCCCATGAATGAATTAAAAAAATACAGTGAGAAATGCCATTCGGCCCATCTTAGTTCAACCATCCAGAATGACCTAAAAGCTCCTCTTCCATTACAGCGTCCATATGGCTCCAGGGTTTTAATCTCTGCTACTCTATCACAGTTGCAGTACTGTGTGCAGTTTTGGGCTCAGTAAGGCTCCTGTTCTCCTGTATCCTGACACCTACGTGAGAAGGCATATGAAGGGACTGGCTGAGGTCACATGAACTGTCATCAGGAGAGAGGATGGCATCATGAAGATAGACTCAAGCCGTATTGCTTGTGCTGCGTCCTCGATCTAAGTGCCCAATGCTCAGCAGAAGGCCAGACCTGATGGTATCAGTTAGATCCTGCAGACCCCAAGAGATGGTGCCCTGAATCTCTGGGAAGCCAGTTGAAATCATTCTCTCCAAATGGTCGCCCAAGGCCTGAAGGCAAGTGGTCAAAGCATTCATCTGGGACGCACTGACTGGTCTGGAGGCCTCTCAGTTAGAGGGGATGTAGAAGTTCCTGATGCTCCAGGCAGTGCTATGTTGTGCTGATTCCATCTTGGATACCAGCACTGAGAATGGAATTGGTCAATGCTGTGACCCTGCCATCTGTCTCAGGTTCTCCGAAATGGTCATCAGAGCCTCAGTGTGAGTGTAATGCTCAACCAGCATCCTTCTTAGAGCAGGACCACCGAGATCTGAGTCCCTAGGCTCTAGAGTCAGTGGTTTGCTTCTGCAGAGCCTCTGCTCCCCATTCTTAGATCCTACTTGTACCTCTGACTTCTCCAGCACCCTTGTGTGCTGTGTCTCATCAATGAAAAACATTGATCAGCACTGTCTACATTCCCCTGGGTATATTTCTCTGTGCTGAGAGTGTGCCGCTTATCTTGGTTACAGGATGTATCCCAGGGTTTCCAACTTTAACCGAATCCAAAACTAAACAAAGAGTATGGGGCAAGACTTGGGTTACAGCTTGAGTTGTACTGTTTTTTTTAAAACAGTTGATGAATATTCTTTGAAAACTTTTAATAACTACACACTGTAAGAAGTGAGTAGAAAAAAAATTTCTGTTTTAAAGCCAGAACTTTGGTGTCTGATTATGTTTTAGAAATTTCCAGGCAGCCCACTCAAAACCAGACGGTTGGATTCAAAGCTGATTGTGTTGCGGTTCAAAGAGTACATTCAGGTATATGTCAACATGTAGATGATACCTTCTCTCCGATCCAGTGACTTCATGGTTTAGAGTCAAAGTATTTTCACTGAGCCAAGGCTGACATCTAAAAAGACAATACCAACCATTAATTGAAGGGCTGTGCCCGAAACATCAATATTTTTCTTTTCTTTACGGATGCTGTTTGACTCGCTTGGTGTTTCCAGCATTTTCTGTTTGTGTTTATTATTTTAACCATCGTTGGGTGATAATAAAGAGTGGCTCTCAGTCATTTTTTTAATTACTTAAACAGGTTTGCTCCAAATAGAATGTCTCCACGCTTTGAGAGCTCAGTAACCTCCTGAATCCTATTGCCGAGTTTCATTTGCATTAAATACATAAATAATCCGTTTATGTCAGCATTGTTGTGTCAGTTAAAGGGTGTACACCAGAGATATTAAACCGCATTAATTCATTTAATGAAACAGATAATTTAATATTTTGGAGAATATCCGATGAAAGCTGCAATATTTTTCCCAATATGTACCCTGAACAAAAACCTTGAGGACATTTGATTTTCCACATTGTGATCATGTGGGGAAGGAAAGTGTATTGGCATCATTCGGGTAATGACATTCCTACTTTTTCTTCCAAAATTAATGGAAATAAAAAATTTATCCCCTTGATGTTTTATTGAAAATAAAAATTATATTCTTTGAGCTTTCTACCCAGTACTTTTGTTAAAAGCTTTTCTCCCCCCACTACATCGCATTGTCTTAATGCATCAAGGTTACATTTTGGTCCCGAGGAAGCCTAGACTTGCTTATGGATGTTACTTATTGCAATTAGCATGAGAAACGAGTTTTGAAAATGTGAGCCTACATCGTAACGATCATGTTACATCATTTGCTCAATGATATCATTAATTTGCAGTGCATTATGTAATTAGGCTGGGCCCAGTCAGCCAAGTTTGTTGGCTCGTTGGTCCATCTACTGACAAAAAAAGAAAGAACTTGCATTTATATAGCATCTTTCACATCTCAGGATGAACCAAAGTATTTTACAGCCATGAACTACTTTTGAAGTGTAGTCACTGTTAGTCAGGTAAACTCAGTTACCAGATTGCATACAACAAGGTGCCACAAACAGCAAATGAGATAAATGACCAGTTCGTTTGTTTTGGTGGTGTTGGTTGAGGGATGAACATTGGCCAGCACACTAAGAAAACTCCCTGCTATTCTTCAAATAGTTCCATGGAATCCTTTGTGTCCACAAAAACAAGCAGACTGGGTCTCGATTAACGTCTCATTCAAAAGACGGCACCTCTGACACTGCCAGTACTGAACTGGAGCATCAGCCTAGATCATGGACTTAATTCCCGAAGTGGAGCACGAACCCTTTGGCCTCGGAGGCCAGAGCGTTACCAGCTGAGCCCAACTGATACAAGGAGCCACTCACAATCCTCCGTCCAGTCCTGGCAGGTCGTCAATCAGCATAAGAACATAAGAAATAAAAACAGAAAATGCTGGAAATATTCAGCAAGTCAGGCAGCATCTGTGAAGAAAGAAATAGTGTTAATGGGCATGATTTTAGCCTGGAAAAATGAGTGGGTTGGGGGCAGGGAGGCAGTAACAATTGCAAAAATCTAAAACCCGCCCCCAACCCTCCGCCACCCATTTCTGGTTTTCATTATGGCGGAACGAGGGGTGGACAACCAACTCGCTTTCAGGAGGCGGGACGGTCACCAAAAGCTTTTAAAGAGGCAGTGGACCCCCATTTTCAAAGCTTTTTTGATTTTAGCCCCTGGGGGCCAGGACTCCCAGGCCTTCTCCTTCACGCCATGTGGGAGGACATGGCATGAAGGAGCAGGCCTGATGCTGCAGGTGAGTGTCTTTATAGCACAGCTTGTGGGCCCGGAGGAGCAGAAGTGCTTCCTCCAGGCCCATCAAGCCTACCTGCAGCAACTCCCCCACGAGCTCCAAACCCCCACCTACGATATCCGACCCCCCACCATGATCTCCAATCCCCCCACTACAATCTCCGACCCCCCCCTCATAATCTCCGACCCCCTTTATGATCTTTGACCCCTTCCCTACAACCTCTGATTGATCTCCGACCCCCTACAATCTCCAATCCCGCGATGACCCCTGACCCGACCTCCCCGACGACTGACCCCCACAATGACTGACAGCCCCCCGTAATGACTGACCCCCCCGCCAATGACTGAGCCCCCAATGACTGACCCCCGTGACCCCCAACCCCCGGTGACCGCTGACTCCCCTGACGACTGACCCATCTCGATGACTGACAGCACCTCGATGACAGATAGCCCCCGAAGACTGACCCCCCCCCTCCGATGACTGCCCCCCAGTGACCTTCGACCCCCCCTCCAGTGACCCCCGATGACCCCTGACTACCGCTCCCCCCGCCAATCTAACACTTACCTGATCATGTCCTCTTCCTGGTTCTTCTCCCGTCCAACTGAGAGCCGGCCTGTCGATCAGGCTGGCCTGTCGGGCGGGAAACCAGCAAAAAAAGAAAAAAATGAATTCCTTACTTCAAAATCGTAAGGACATCCGGGAAACCCGTACTTCCGGGTTCCCCGTCAGGAATTTTGCCCACCCCCCGCCCTGGGCTAAAATAATGCCCAACGTTTCAGGTCCATGACCCTTTCTCAGAACTGGATGAAGTGAAAGTTTTAACAGTTTTTAAGCAAGTACAGAGCCAGGAAAAGGGAGGGCCAAACCACCTTTAGCTGCTTTATCAATGACCTTCCCTCCATCATTAGGATACGGTAGCATAGTGGTTATATTATTGGACGAATAACCAAGATGCCCGGACAAATAATCCAGAGTCATGAGTTCAAATCCCGTTATGGCAGCTGGGGAATTTAAATTCAATTAATTAAATAAAATTGGGAATTAAAATACTAGTATCAATAATGGTGGCCATGAAACTACCGGATTGTCATAAAAATCCATCTGATTCACCAATGCCCTTTAGGGAAGGAAACCTGCCGTCCTTACCCGGTCTGGCCTATATGTGACTCCAGACCAACAGCAATGTGGTTGATTCTTAATTGCCCTCTGAAATGGTCTAGCAAGCCACTCAGTTGTAAAATCTCGCTTTAAAAAAAAGTCACAATAAGAATAAATCCAGACGGACCACCCGGCACTGGACACGACAAAGGCAAACCAAGCCCAGTCGACCCTGCAAAGTCCTCCTCACTAACAGCTGGGGACTTATGCCAAAATTGGGAGAGCTGTCCCACAGACTATTCAAGCAACAGCCTGACATAGCCATACTCACAGAATCATACCTTTCAGCCAACGTCCCAGACCCTTCCATCACCATCCCTGGGTATGTCCTGTCCCACCGGCAGGACAGACGGACCAGAGGTGGCGGTACAGTGATATACAATCAGGAGGGAGTGATCCTGGGAGTCCTCAACATTGACTCTGGACTCCATGAAATCTCATGGCATCAGGTCAAACAGGGGCAAGGAAACCTCCTGCTGATTACCACCGACCGCCCTCCCTCGGCTGATGAATCAGTCCTCCTCCATGTTGAGCACCACTTGGAGGAAGCACTGAGGGTAGCAAGGGCACAGAATGTACTCTGGGTGGGGGACTTCAATGTCCATCACCAAGAGTGGCTCAGTAGCACCACTACTGACCGAGCTGGCCGAGTCCTGAAGGACACAGGTGCCAGACTGGGCCTGCGGAAGGTGGTGAGCGAACGAACACGAGGGAAAAACTTACTTGACCTCGTCCTCACCAATCTACCTGTTGCAAATGCATCCGTCCATGACAGTATTGGTAGGAGTGACCACCGCACAATCCTCGTGGAGACGAAGTCCCGTCCTCGCACTGAGGACACCATCCAACGTGTTGTGTGGCACTACCACCGTGCTAAATGGGATAGATTCAGAACGGATCTAGCAGCTCAAAACTGGGCATCCATGAGGCGCTGTGGGCCATCAGCAACAGCAGAATTGTATTCCAGCACAATCTGTAACCTCATGGTCTAGCATATTCCTCACTCTACCATTACCAACAAGCCAGGGGATCAACCCTGGTTCAATGAGGAGTGCAGAAGAGCATGCCAGGAGCAGCACCAGGCGTACCTAAAAATGAGGTGCCAACCTGGTGAAGCTACAACTCAGGACTACATGCATGCTAAACAGTGGAAGCAACATGCTATAGACAGAGCTAAGTGATTCCACAACCAACGGATCAGATCAAAGCTCTGCAGTCCTGCCACATCCAGTCGTGAATGGTGGTGGACAATTAAACAACTAACGGGAGGAGGAGGCTCTGTAAACATCCTCAGCCTCAATGATGGCAGAGTCCAGCACGTGAGTGCAAAAGACAAGCCTGAAGCGTTTGCAACCATCTTCAACCAGAAAGTGCCGAATGGATGTTCCATCTCGGCCTCCTCCTGATATCCCCACCATCACAGAAGCCAGTCTTCAGCCAATTCGATTCACTCCACGTGATATCAAGAAACGGCTGAGTGTACTGGATACAGCAAAGGCTATGGGCCCCGACAACATCCCGAATGTTGTGCTGAAGACTTGTGCTCCAGAACTAGCTGCGCCTCTAGCCAAACTGTTCCAGTACAGCTACAACACTGGCATCTACCCAACAATGTGGAAAACTGCCCAGGTATGTCCTGTCCACAAAAAGCAGGACAAATCCAATCCAGCCAATTACCGCCCCATCAGTCTACTCTCAATCATCAGCAAAGTGATGGAAGGTGTCGTCGACTGTGTTATCAAGTGGCACTTACTCACTAATAACCAGCTCATCGATGCTCAGTTTGGGTTCTGCCAGGACCACTCGGCTCCAGACCTCATTACAGCCTTGGTCCAAACATGGACAAAAGATCTGAATTCCAGAGGTGAGGTGAGAGTGACTGCTCTTAACATCAAGGCAGCATTTGACTGAGTCAAGGGCACCAAGGAGCCGTAGTAAAATTGAAGTCAATGGGAATCAGGGGGAAAACTCTCCAGTGGCTGGAGTCATACCTAGCACAAAGGAAGATGGTGGTGGATGTTGGAGGCCAATCATCTCAGCCCCAGGATATTGCTGCAGGAGTTCCTCAGGGCAGTGTCCTAGGCCCAACCACCTTCAGCTGCTTCATCAATGACATTCCCTCCATCATAAGGTCAGAAATGGGGATGTTTGCTGATGATTGCACAGTGTTCAGTTCCATTCACAACCCCTCAGATAATGAAACAGTCCGTGCCTGCATGCAGCAAGACCTGGACAACATCCTTCCTTGGGCTCATAAGTGGCAAGTAACATTTGCGCCAGACAAGTGCCAGGCAATGATTATCTCCAACAAGAGAGTGTCTATCCACCTCCCCTTGACATTCAACAGCATTATCATTGCCGAATCCCCCACCATCAACATCCTGGGGATCACCAATGACCAGAAACTTAACTGGATCAGCCATATAAATACTGTGGCTACAAGAGCAGGTCAGAGGCTGGGTATTCTGCGGCGAGTGACTCACCTCCTGACTCCCCAAAGCCTTTCCACCATCTACAAGGCACAAGTCAGGAGTGTGATGGAATACTCTCCACTTGCCTAGATGAGTGCAGCTCCAACAACACTCAAGAAGCTCGACACCATCCAGGACAAAGCAGCCCGCTTGATTGGCACCCCATCCACCACCCTAAACGTTCACTTCCTTCACCACTGGCGCACAGTGGCTGCAGTGTGTACCATCCATAGGATGCACTGCAGCAACTCGCCAAGGCTTCTTCAACAGCACCTCCCAGACCCAAGACCTCTACCACCAAGAAGGACAAGGGCAGCAGGCACATGGGAACAACACCACCTGCACGTTCCCCTCCAAGTCACACACCATCCCGACTTGGAAATATATCTTTGTTCCTTCATCATTGCTGGGTCAAAATCCTGGAACTCTCTCCCTAACATCACTGTGGGAGAACCTTCACTACCTGGACTGCAGCGGTTCAAGAAGGCGGCTCACCACCACCTTCTCAAGGGCAATTAAGGATGGGCAATAAATGCTGGCCTTGCCAGTGACACCCACATCCCATAAACGAATAAAAAAATAATTAGGTCAGAAATAGGGATGTTCGCTGATGATTGCATAGTGTTCAGTTCCATTCACAACCCCTCAGATAATGAAGCAGTCCGTCCCTGCATGCAGCAAGACCTGGACAACATCCAGGTTTGCCGATAAGTGGCAAGTAACATTCGCGCCAGACAAGTGCCAGGCCATGACCATCTCCAAAAAGAGAGAGTCTAACCACCTCCCTTTGACATTCAACGGCATTACCATTGCTGAATCCCCCACCATCAACATCCTGGGAGTCACCATTGACCAGAAATTTAACTGGACCAGCCTCATAAATACTGTGTCTACGAGAGCAGGTCAGAGGCTGGGTATTCTGCGGCGAGTGACTCACCTCCTGACTCCCCAAAGCCTTTCCACCATCTACAAGGCACAAGTCAGGAGTGTGATGGAATACTTTCCACTTGCCTGGATGAGTGCAGCTCCAACAACACTCAAGAAGCTTGACACCATCCAGGACAAAGCAGCCCGCTTGATTGGCACCCCATCCACCACCCTAAACATTCACTCCCTTCACCACTGGTGCACCGTGGCTGCAGTGTGTACCATCCACAGGATGCACTGCAGCAACTCGCCAAGGCTTCTTCGACAGCACCTCGCAAACCTGCGACCTCTACCACCTAGAAGGACAAGAGCAGCAGGCACATGGGAACAACACCACCTGCACGTTCCCCTCCAAGTCACACACCATCCTGACTTGGAAATATATCGCCGTTCCTTCATTGTCGCTGGGTCAAAATCCTGGAACTCCCTACCTAACATCACTGTGGGAGAACCGTCACCACACGGACTGCAGCGGTTCAAGAAGGCGGCTCACCACCACCTTCTCGAGGGCAATTAGGGATAGGCAATAAATGCCGGCCTCGCCAGTGACGCCCACATCCCATGAACGAATAAAAAAAAGGATAAGAAAATAAACAAAAGATGGGTCTAGAGGAGCTGTAAATGGGAACAGCAGAGCCATTAGCAGCACCTGCTGTCGAACATAAGATATAAGCCTGATGTGGAGATGCCGGTGATGGACTGGGGTTGACAAATGTAAGGAATCTTACAACACCAGGTTATAGTCCAACTGTTTTATTTGAAAATCACAAGCTTTCGGAGGCTTTCTCCTTCGTCAGGTGAGCGAGTGTGGGATTCCATGGAAGGTTACCGCATTTATATTCAGAGAACAATACCTGGTGATTACAGATAATCTTTGCAACTGCCCGTTGTCAAGGCAATCAAAGCGTTCAGACAGAGTGATGTTACCTACAAGACCACCGAATACACAAACGGCCAGAACACAAAACAGAGAGAGAGAGAGAGAGAGAGAGGGAGAGAAACATCCAAAAGGAAGAGAAAGACAGAGAATGACCCGTTGTGTTAAAAACAGATAACTTTTTTTCGCTGGTGGGGTTACGTGTAACGTGACATGAACCCAAGATCCCGGTTGAGGCCGTCCTCATGGGTGCGGAACTTGGCCATCAATTTCTGCTCGACGATTTTGCGTTGTCGTGTGTCTCGAAGGCCGCCTTGGAGAACGCTTACCCGAAGATCGGTGGCTGAATGTCCTTGACTGCTGAAGTGTTCCCCGACTGGGAACACTTCAGCAGTCCTTGACTGAAGTGTTCCCCGACATGTCATCGATGACGACGAACACCTCGCTAAGGCCATCCCCACGCCTCCACTACTCGCCTTCAAACAGCCACCCAACCTCAAACAGACCATCGTTCGCAGCAAATTACCCAGCTTTCAGGAGAACAGCGTCCACGATACCACACAACCCTGCCACGGCAACCTCTGCAAGACATGCCAGATCATCGACACAGACACCACCATCACACGAGAGGACACCACCCACCAGGTACATGGTTCATACTCCTGTGACTCGGCCAACATTGTCTACCTCATACGTTGCAGGAAAGGATGCCCCAGAGCATGGTACATTGGCGAGACCATGCAGACACTGCGACAACGGATGAACGGACACCGCACAACAATCGCCAGACAGGAGGGTTCCCTCCCAGTCGGGGATCACTTCAGCAGTCAAGGACATTCAGCCACCGATCTTCGGGTAAGCGTTCTCCAAGGCGGCCTTCGAGACACACGACAACGCAAAATCGTCGAGCAGAAATTGATAGCCAAGTTCCGCACCCATGAGGACGGCCTCAACCGGGATCTTGGGTTCATGTCACCTTACAAGTAACTCCACCAGCGAAAAAAAGTTATCTGTTTTTAACACAACGGGTCATTCTCTGTCTTTCTCTTCCTTTCGGATGTCTCTCTCCCTCTCTCTCTCTCTCTGTTTTGTGTTCTGGCCGTTTGTGTATTCGGTGGTCTTGTAGGTAACATCACTCTGTCTGAACACTTTGATTGCCTTGACAACGGGCAGTTGGAAAGATTATCTGTAATCACCAGGTATTGTTCTCTGAATATAAATGCGGTAACCTTCCATGGAATCCCACACTTGCTCACCTGATGAAGGAGAAAGCCTCCGAAAGCTTGTGATTTTCAAATAAAACAGTTGGACTATAACCTGGTGTTGTAAGATTCCTTACATAAGATATAGGCACAGGAGTCGGCCAGCTCTGCCATTCAATAAGATCATGGCTGATCTTCGACCTGAACTCCAGTTTCCCGTCCTATCCCCATATCCCTTGATTCCCTTTGTGTCCAAAAATCTATCCATCTCAATCTTGAATAAACTGAACTACTGAGCTTCCACAGCCCTCTGGGTTAGAGAATTTCAAAGATTCATAACCCTCTGAGTGAAGAATTTTTTCCTCTTCTCAGTCCTAAATGGCCGACCCTTTATCTTGAGACTATGACCCCTAGTTCTCGACTCTCCAGCCAGGGGAGCCTCTCAGCCTCTCCCATCCACCCTGTCAAGCCCTCTAAGAATTTTATACGTTTGAATGAGGCACCTCTCATTCTTATAAACTCCAGTGAGTATAGGCCTATTTTACTCAGTCTCTCCTCATAGGACAACCCTCTCATCCCAGGAATCAATCTAGTGAACCTTCGTTGCACCGCCTCTAAGGCAAGTATATCCTTCCTTAGGTAAGGAGACCAAAACTGTACACAGTACTCCAGGTGTGAATCAATGTTTCATAGAGTTGTTTGATGACCAGTCCGTTGGATTTCAGGGGTATCTTTAAGGGAGGATAAAAGTCAGCTACATAGGGAAATATATAAAAAAGTAGTCCAAACTACACAGAGGCAGAAAGGCATTGCATTGCTTCAGGATCCTCCATTAACTTACTACACCATGTTTCCACACAGTTACGGTAAGATGTACTTATGTTTGTACATGAAACACATTTAGTTTCAGAATTGTCTAACAGTTGGTAGATTATTAATTCATGCTTGTGCAATGATAGTGCCTTAGAGTCATGGGGGGTTAAATTGAATACGGCCTGAATCCGGACGCGGGCATCACATTCCGCAATTAACCTATGCCCAGTGTTTCCGATGCAGGCAGCACGAGACATTCGGGAGGGGGGGCCCAAATATCGTGTGATCTGCTCGCACCTCTTAAAGGCAGCTTGCACGTCTTATTTGCAAAAAATAAGATACAGGTCCGCACGGAGTCTGAACGTAGATCAGACATCACACATGTAAAACACAGATGCAGGTCCCGTCCCTATATTTACAAACTGTTGAGTTATGTTAAAACATTGAATAAAGGTTGCGCACCACTAAATCCCACATCCTCCAATCTGCACTCCAGACCTCACCAGTCTGCTGATCTGAGTTGGTACCAGGCCTGTGAGGGTGCGTGCACCAGGGTTCTCTGCTGATGCACTAGAGGCCTTGGTGCAAGAGGTGGACAGAAGGAGGGGCATCCTATATCCACAGGGGGGCAAAAGGCCCTCCAGACATATGTTCAAGAGGCAGTGGGAGGCAGTAGGGGACGCAGTCAATGCCAGGTGCATAGCACCATGAATATGGATGCAGTGCAGAAAGATGTTTAATGCTTTGACACGAGTGGTCAAGGTGAGTGAGGTTAACTATCAAGTGGCCTCTCCTACCAACTGCATCATTAGCCACATCCACTACACCATCCACTACACCCCCATCACCCACATACCAACAAACCCTTTCAATCAGTACTCAACTCTTCCAATCAGATGCTTCCTCTCACCCTCACACATTACCACTGTTGCAAGCCACACACCCACAACTCACAGATCACACACTGGCAGCTATTCAACCATGACAGGCACATCACCCAGACATCCTGCTGGACACACACTGACACACTTTCTCGCTTTCTTGCAGGAGAAGGTGGCGCATAACAGGAGGCAGCAAGTGGCAGTGGCATTTAGCCCCTCAAGCTTGTTCCGCCATTCAATGAGGTCATGGTTGATCTGTGACCTAACTCCATATACCCACGTTAGCCCCATATCCCTTAATACCCTTGGTTCATAGAAATCTTGAGCTATCATTGACTTCCGTTTGCGGAAGAGAGTTCCAAACTTCTACCACCCTTTGTGTGTAGAAGCATTTCCTAACTTCACTCCTGCAAGTCCTGGCTCTAAATGTTAGGTTATGTCCCCATGTCCTAGTATTCAAGTATAGGAGACCTCCAAAAATAGGTACGAATGAATCAGCAGGCAGAATCAATAATCCATCAACTAATCTGTAAATCCTGCATGGTCCCTTTAAATAGCGCTGGTGGGGGGGGGGGTCCTCCAGGCCGTCTAAGACATGTTCAGGTGTTTGTGTTTAAGACAATGCGTTGAGTGGAGCGTTGCGCCAAATGATGCCTATCACTTTAAATCAGTGTTGCACACTGATCTAATGCATATTCTCCCTACTTTACATGCTGCCGGCATTTGTTATCTGCGGGTCCGCGAAACCCTTTACCAAGATGGCGTCCGGCGCATGTAACGTTAGAAGCATGCGCGCGCATCCCGGACACCATTTTGGATCTTCGGGAGGCCAAGTAGCGGCAAAACAACGGGAACTACACGGCCCAATTTCTAGCCCGTGCTGTTTCTCTGTTTTACCAACCAAACTTGGTGCATTGCACATCAGATAACATATAGTTAAGAGTGTTAGCTTGGAGAATGTTGCACGACTATAAGACATTCAAGGACTTAAAACTCTTTACACAGGCATCCAAAGCTGATGGGTGGACTTCAGCCTTCAGACTTCTCCGGATTTAACTTTCTGTACGACACACGATTTTGTTTGAATGGTCTTTTCAGAATTTTCCCACTGTAGTTTTATCAGAGTTTATATCATCTGTTACCACCGCAAATCAGCAGCATTACAGTTGTCTGGATTTTTGCGTGTGGGCTCTGCAATCATGTTACAGGAAGTAGAGGTGTCTCACAATATGGTAACGGTAGTTCAGAGTTATAGTGGGGCCAGCTGACAGGAAGAGGGGTTACTTTACTGAGAAACGATACTATGGTTTTCGGAGTGGTACACCGCTCGTATATTTATATATATATATAAAATTATCTATCTGTACAGGACGTCAGATAACATTCATAAGCTGCTGGTGCTTTGCTATCATGGTGGGGAGGGTCAGAGTTCATCTGGTCCCCGGGTGTAGCAACATCACAGATTACGTTTTCACCAGAAACGCTGAAAATGTGGCAGAACTTTCCACGGCCTTGTGCCCTTGGTGGGTACTCACATGCAGTGGGTAGCTTCTTGGAAAATCGAAGGATAGAATTGCCTGTGATTTTCCTCTCATTCATTTCAATAAATTGCGGGCAAAGCATCCATGATTTTCTAATGAGTCACCAGCTGCATGCGAGACCCCTTCCGTCTGGGACAGTTCCGCTTGTGCAATCTCCACAACTGCATTTGTGATGTTGCTACCTGCAGCAACCCAAGGACTTTGTACTTCCCTATGTGGCAGCTGTGGATCAGTGGGTAGCACTCTCACCTCTGAGTTAGAAAATTGTGGGTTCAAATCCCATTACCAGAAACCTAAACAAAAAATCTATGTGGACGCTCCAATGCAGTGCTGAAGTCATGAAAGGTGCTCTATAAATTTGAGTTTTACTTTCTTTGTACATGGTGGTGTTTTCTGAATCCTGAGACCTGTCACAGCTTTGAAACAATTATTTTTATCCTGCATAGAATACATGCATGGCTTATTGAAACATTTTTTTCTTACTTTGTAGAACTGTAATGACACTTAATCTGTTTGAACTGGCCCTTTGAAGGAGGGAAAGGCAATTGCAGTCCAACCATGACAAGAGATTGACTGGACTTGTATTGCAATATCATAAACAAAATGATTTGCTGATCCACTTCTGGGTATTAAACACTTTTATTTTGCAGTTTAATAACTGATGTTCATATGAATAATTGCATAAATAAGAGAACATAAGGAATAGGAGCAGCAGTAGACCATACGGCCCCTCGAGCCTGCTCCGCCATTCAATAAGATCATGGCTGATCTTCAACCTCAACTCCATTTTCCCGCCCGATCCTCATATCCCTTCATTCCCTTAGAGAACAAAAATCTATCGATCTCAGTGTATAGAATATATTCAATGACTCAGCATCCACAGCCCTCTAGGGTAGAGAATTCCAAAGATTCACCACCCTCTGAATGAAGAAATTCCTCCTCATCTCAGTCCTAAATCGTCCAACCCTTATCCTGAGACTATGCCCCCTAGTTCCAGACTCTCCAGCCAAGGGAAACAGCCTCTCCACATCTACCCGGTCAAGCTCTCTAACAATTTTATACGTTTCAATGAGATCACCTCTCATTCTTCTAAACTCCAGAGAGTATAGGCCCGTTATTCTCAATCTCTCCTCATAGGACAACTCTCTCATCCCAAGAATCAATCTAGTGTACCTTTGTTTTTGTTTATTCGTTCATGGGATGTCGCTGGCAAACCCAGCGTTTATTGCCCGTCTCTAAGGCAAGCTTATCCTTCCTTAGGTAAGGAGACCAAAACTGTACGCAGTACTCTATGCGTGGTCTCACCAAAGCCCTGTACAATTGTAGCAAGACTTTCTGACTCTTGTACTCCAACCCCCTTGCAATAAAGGCCAACATACCATTTGCCTTCCTAATTGCTTGCTGTACCTGTATGTTAACTTTCTGTGTTTCGTGGACAAGGTCACCCAAACCTCTCTGAACAACAAGATTTAATAGTTTATACAATTAATACAATACCCTGTAACTGCATAAAGCAGAGCCAAGCAAGCAGACATTCTGATAAATGCTAATACGCTACGCTGATAGGAACAGGAGGAGGCTATTAAGCCCATAGAGCCTGTTCCACCAATCTCTTAGATCAGGTCTGATCTGTACCTCAACTCCATTTACCCGTCTTTGCTCCATAATCCCTTGACACCCTTATCTCAGAAAAATCTATCGATCTTAGTATTGAAAATTTCAGTTGACTTATCCTTCACAGCTCAGTGATAGTCTCAATAATTAGAAGTACACCAGGTAAGCCATTTTAAAACCTTGCTTTGTTTCCAACTATTAATTTTTAAAAATTCGTTCATGGGATGTGGGCGTCGCTGGCGAGGCCAGCATTTATTGCCCATCCCTAATTGCCCTTGAGAAGGTGGTGGTGAGCCGTCTTCTTGAACCGCTGCAGTCCGTGTGGTGAAGGTTCTCCCACAGTGCTGTTAGGAAGGGAGTTCCAGGATTTTGACCCAGCGACGATGAAGGAACGGAGATATATTTCCAAGTCGGGATGGTGTGTGACTTGGAGGGGAACGTGCAGGTGGTGTTGTTCCCATGTGCCTGCTGCTCTTGTCCTTCTAGGTGGTAGAGGTCGCGGGTTTGGGAGGTGCTGTCGAAGAAGCCTTGGCGAGTTGCTGCCATGCATCCTGTGGCTGCTACACACTACAGCCATGATGCGCCGGTGGTGAAGGGAGTGAATATTTAGGGTGGTGGATGGGCTGCCAATCAAGCGGGCTGCTTTGTCCTGGATGGTGTCAAGCTTCCTGAGTGTTGTTGGAGCTGCACTTATCCAGGCAGGTGGAGAGTATTCCATCACACTCCTGACTTGTGCCTTGTAGATGGTGGAAAGGCTTTGGGGAGTCAGAAGGTGAGTCACTCGCCACAGAATACCCAGCCTCTGACCTGCTCTTGTAGCCACAGTATTTATATGGCTGATTCAATTAAGTTTCTGGTCAATGGTGACCCCCAGGATGTTGATGGTGGGGGACTTGGCGATGGTAATGCCGTTGAATGTCAAGGGGAGGTGTTTAGACTCTCTCGTGTTGGAGATGGTCATTGCCTGATAAACTATGAACAGGTGCAAACAAGTGTTGGCAATGAGTATGTAAAAGTTACAACTTGGGCAGTGCTCTTTGTGTAATGAGATCATAAATCAGTTTATGACAAATTTATGACCTAGTTGCACAAAGCGCATGGAGAAATTCTTCCCCCAGGTTCTTTCACTTTCTCTTCCAGGTCAATGACCATTTAATAGTCACAATTGGACACACAGAATTCTTGCAAAAAAGCACATTCGGTGACTTAGGGGGTTACCTCAGGACGTCCGAACGCACTTTACAGCCAATGAAGTATTTTGAAGTGTAGTTACAGTTGTAATGTAGGGAAACGTGGCAGCCAATATGTGCTCAGCAAAGTTCCACAAACAGCAATAAGATAATGACCAGATAATCTTGTTTTGGTGGTGCTGGTTGAGGGATTAATGCTGGCCATGGGATCTTATATGTCCACCTGAGCGGGCTGCAGGGTTGCCAACTCTCCAGGATTGTCCTGGAGTTTCCAGGAATCAAGGATTAATCTCCCGCATATTGCTGCCATTCACTTGGGAGAACAATCATACGTAGTTTTCACTCTTCCCTTAGCACACCAAAGTCCCTTGCACGCCAAAATGATCATCAAGGGGTGTCCAGTGCACTTTTAAAATGGATGATTTTTCCGTTGCTCCATAGTGCATTTGGTACGGAGTAACTCAGTCTTTAACGGCATTACGTCATCTGATGAAACCTCCAGAATACATCAACAACAACTTGCATTTATATAGCGTCTTTAATGTATTAAAACGTCCCAAGGTGCATCACAGGATCGTTATCAGACAAAATTTGACACTGAGTCAGATAAGGAGATATTACGACAGGTGACCAAAAGCTTGGTCAAAGAGGTAGGTTTTAAGGAGCATCTTAAAGGAGGAGAGAGAGGTAGAGAGGCAGAGGGGTTTAGGTACGGAATTCCAGAACATCGGGCCTAGACAGCTGAAGGCACGGCCGTCAATGGTGGGGCAAAGGAAATCGGGGATACACAAGATGATACACTGATTGGAGGAGTGCAGAGATCTCGGAGGGTTGTAGGGCTGCAGGAGGTTACAGAGATAGGGAGGGGTGAGCCCTTGGAGGAGCTTGAACACAAGGATGAGAATTTTAAGTTCGAGGCATTGCTGGACTGGGAGCCAATGTAGATCAGTGAGCACAGGGGTGATGGGTGAACGGGTCTTGGTCTGAGTTAGGATTTGGGCAGCAGAGTTTTAGATGAACTGAAGTTCACGGAAGGTGGAAAATGGGAGGCCGCCCAGGAAAGCATTGGAATCTGAAGGTAACAAAAGCATGGATGAGGGTTTCAGCAACAGATGGGCTGAGGCAGGGCGGAGACGGGAAACATTGGGGCGGTCCAACCAGAATTGGCAACCCTAGAGGGCAGATGGGGCCTCAGTTATCTGAAAGGTGGCACCTCTGACTATGCAGCACTTCTTCAGTACTGCACTGAAGTGCCAGCCTGGATTATGTGTTCCACTCTCTGGAGTGGGGCTTGAACACATGACACTCTGACTCAGTAGTGAGAGGTCTACTACTGAGCCAAGATGATCTGAGAGGCTGTGGCAATGAAGGTACACCTGGGGTTGGATTGCTAAAGAATTAATGGTTCCAGAAGGGTGCTAAAATATTGAATTCTAAGTGTTTTTTTATAGTTTATAGGTTTCCAGTTCCCATATCTGGTACAAATTTTACTTTGGCAGAATGAAAGTATTGGGAAAAACTTCAACATTTTGACATTGTTTGCAGTCACTAACTAAATCCAGATGGACATTTTTTTCCCATCAGCATCTATAGAATACACAATATTTCAAAACAAGAAGGCCCCTCATCTAGATTTTCTAATTGCCATTCATTTATTGCTGGTACTAACTTACTTTACATGGATTATCTTAATGCCACTATTAACCCGTTTGCTTTAAATGGGCTAACAATGGCATTAAAATAATACTGATCAGAAAATCGAGGCTATGTGTTGGAGTAGTTATTCAGGATCTCTTTCAGTTGAAGATGGTTTCCGTGATAATAACTTCACCTTATAGGGAAATGACTGAACAGTTTCTTTTTCAGTCGGATCCCACCCTCTCTTGAAGGTGTTGAAGTAACCCTCCACCTGCACCACACATTCTCTGTAAACTTGTGGTTACTCTTCCTGTGCAAACCTGGGCAGCGAGTGTCAGGATGGCATTTGACCTTGGGCTGTATCACAGTCAAGCCCGATCCTATCCTGATCGGTTGTGCACTTTCCAGCAGAATCACTGGATAACAATCAAGAATGGGAACCTTAGCTGAAGGTTTTTCCTCCTCCCTAGTGCAGTGGTGAGGAAGCCAACTGTCGTGCCCCACTGTTGGTCCAGCTGAGATCAACTAATTCAGGCAGACCATGGTCTGAATTTACCACCTGGTCTGTTCAGCTTAATTCCACATTGATCCTACCAATTACCTACCAAAACTTTTTCAGCTGGCCCTATCAGTTGGCCACATGTCCTTTTACATAGAATTAAATAGAATTTACACAGCGCAGAAACAGGCCATTCGGCCCAACAGGTCTATGTCAGTGTTTATGCTTCATACAAGCCTCCTCCCACTTTACTTCAGCTCACTCTATCAGCATATCCTTCTATTCCTTTCTCCCTCATGAACTTATCTAGCTTCACCTTAAATGCATGATGCCAGAGGGAGAATCTGCCTATCCCACTTATGAATGACTTCAAATATTTCTGATTGGTGAGACCAGAGGCGCCTTCAAATATAAAACTGAGTCAGAAATCCCTTCAGCTGAGCTTTCCGCCACCACCATTACCTGAATGAAAGACGACGAGTCAGTAATTTCACCCTCACCTCCAATAATCTCAGCTAACTTGATGGAACTTCCTACCATTAGCACAAGAGGAAGGGATGAAGCCTCATATCTGGAAGTACTGTAACTGCTCCTGGTAGTTAAAGATGACCACTACTCTCCGTGCCAGAGAAAAAATGGGGAGAAAATAAAAGAAAATACAAAATCCCCAGCCAGTCATCCTGATGGCTCAGTTTGGTAAATGCACTGCCTGGTGTGGACCGGGTCTGATCTCAGTCAGTGCGGTGGCAGATGCTGTACAACTGGCCTCTGTTACCCTTGGCTAATGAGGGGAAAATAATCAGCCAGGGTTCCCGCTATCCAGTGGCACCTGCTGGATGTCAGGTGTGAAGTTCCCATGTTGAATAGATAGCTGATACTCCCTGTCTTGGTTTACACATGAGGAATGGATACTTGGGTGAAGTACTGGAGACGTTTGGTGCCCGTGGAACCAGATTCCACCAGCAATCACCCACTTCGGGAGATCTTTTAAAAATTCAAAATCCCAGCTCAGTGGGTTGCATTTTTTATCCCTTGTTGACTTCTTACATTACACTTTCCTGCCAGTACAAACCTGCAGAATTCTATGATATTTGCATATTATAGTATTTGAATTGATTACATACATATTGGTGCAACAGTTTAAGTTTGCCACAAGTGCACTGAAAATAGCAACTTACACTTCCTGCAACAGATTTGCCATGCAAGAGGGAATTGTGGTTGCGTTAACGAAATTTTGGACACATTTTGAAAATCTGGTGCAAGTTCCAGGCCTGCTGTGAAGGAAATGCTCAACCAAATTTTTTTTTATTGTGCAGCTGAATTCTTCAAGTTGTTATTAATTACGTCCCTTTTATTTCGACAGCATTCAATGAATGCCTTGCAGGTAAGAAATGTAAATGGTTGTTAGTACACTTTCGAAACCTGCAGTGTACCCCTGAAGAAAAACAAGAATGAGTCATCCTCCCAAGGAAGCTACGACACCTGTTAGCTGCAGTCAATGTCTGTGCACTGAAACCATTCCTCAAACACTTTCTTAGAAAAATTCATTACACAATGAAATTCTGTCTGATTCAGCCCGATCACAAATTAAGTTCGGAGAATATTTTTCAACTCCAGAGCCAACGATCTCTGTTTCAGTTTTCATTCTCCTCTTCTATTCTTAACTTGATTTATTTTCTTGTACTCTGCTGTTTCTGAAGGGGCACGTTCCAGGTCTGGAGAAGTGTTATGTGAAAGCTCCAAATCGATTCTGTCAACAGGTTGGCTATTGTATGAAAATGAGAAATGGGACTGGAAAGAAGTGTCCATGGGTTTTGGTTAGCAGACGTTCTCTGGCCAGAAGATCCATTATATAAGTCGACGTGGATTAGTTGGCTCCTGGGTCTTGGGCTCTTGGTGCTAAATTTGTCCTCTGTCTAGAAAGTTGTCTTACAGGAGAAATGAATAACCAAAACTGAAGTTAAAGTTTAAAAAAGTACTCCAACTTGAGCTGGCATATCTTTGCTCATTTATCAATGTGTCACTGACCCATTCAAGTTTTGTCAAATAAACTAAACCTTGACTTAAAACCTTTAAATAGCCGATGCACCCTATCTAGTGTGTAAGTGATGCTGCTTCATTTATACAGTGAATAAGAGAGACGCCCCTGCAGGCAGCCACCTTGATTTTCCACCCATCCTGTCTTGTGGTTGAATAATCTGCTGACTGTTCTGTCATTGTACTTACAAAGAAGTATGGGGACTAGTGATTTTCCATTTAACAGATAAAGCAGTATAAGTGAATTGAGATTACTGGAATGGGGGATACACGGGGTTTTGTGGTAAATTTAATGGTCTGTTAGGTGCTGTTTAAATATAAGTAAGAGATAACTATCAGGGATTTCACATTGAACAGCACAGTAGATGTTTTAACAGGTAAATGCAAAGGTTGAAACCAATTGAAATGCACATTAAAACAAATCAATAGCAAAGTCCTTTGTCACATTAAAAGATTCAGATGAAATTTTACTACTCTCACTCTGTACGCTTTAGTAGTGATTGCTGACCATGTACAGGTTGTGTGAAGGGTGGGATAGTCTGATTGAATCTCTCAGACAAACTCCCTACTCTCTGTAACCCGGTGCTGTATACATGTGAAAATCTGTTACTTCTGAGAATACAAGGGAAATTTAGAAAAAATCTCCCCAGCTCTTTTGGGAGTCTTTGTGATTTACCTGTGTTGCTGTGTGGTTGGTGTCATAGCTGCAATTAGCACTGCAAATCACTTATAGGAAGCTGTTTAGAAGTGGAATAACAAAGCTTAGTACAAATTTGGCCCATCTAAATCATCCTTTCTCAAAAACTCCGGGGAAGAAGTTGGAGCCCATCGTGTGCCTTGAATATGAAAATCAGTGTCCTCACGCCTGTTTTAGGTCCCACTCCCAAATTCGGCATAAACCGGGCGGAGCATGCGCAACACATGCTCCACTCAGTCTTTTCGGGACTACATTGGGCTAACCAGCAGCCCTTAAAGGGACCACTGGAGACCACCGACAAAAAGGTAAGTTTATGTGAAGCCAGCAGAAGCCGGCCGAATTTCCCGTGGCCCCCACTGGCAGGCTGCATGGGGAGGCCCGATTGGTGTCCATTACTCGCTGGTTTTAAGGACTAATTTGTGGAGATCCTGGGGCAAACGTCTTCGGGTGCTCATTCCAGGCTCGATTCACACTTTAAACCAGTTTCCGGTGCTTTACGACATTCTTCTCCCTACAGTTTCCCCCATCACAGTCTCTAACTACCCAGGTATTAATCACCCTTTGTTTAAAGAAGTGCTCCCTGACATCAGTCCTGAACTGGACTTTTAGCAACTTGTACCTACGCCCACTTGTCCTGAGGTCATGGTTTAACTTTAAATATTGCTCTAGATTTACCGTTTCTATTCTGTTTAGTTTCTTTTGACCTTCTCCAAGGTCTCGTCTTATTTGACTCCATTCAACACCAGAATATTTCTACTGTTTCCTCATAACTCACCGTAAGAGCTTAAAAAACTGTCAAGTCTCTGCACGTCTGTATACAAATTGCTGTCAAGCTCATTATCACACTCAGTAAATACTGCTGCACGGCTCACGTACGTGGGGTTCACAGCGGTGGTTTACATGATTTTGTGATGTTTGTTGGACTATATTTTTCAGCTCCGACTTATATTCTTAAGCTCCTCCCAGTTGGTTCTGACTGACAGCTGCTCACCTTCTTCCCAGTTGCTTTTTCCCAGAAAACTCCTCCCCATTCCTTTGCATGCCATAAAAATGATAGCACAAAACAAACAGTATTTGTTTAACAAAAGACACCAGGATGTGAGTTGTAGAATAAATAAGTGTGCTATCATGCAGTAATGCCAGATTATGGGTAATTATGTCAATCGTTTTCCTTGATCCCTTACTTTTGAGCGTGTTTCCTATTTATAGTTAAGCTTAAGAAACCACTTTGTTTCTTATACAATGAAGATACTTGAATAACAAGTTGCTCAATTTTAGTTTTTAAACTTAAAACAAGTAACTGGGGCTGCAGCTTTGCCTTTGTGACGCAGCCTGGGGCTTGGATTTGAGCAGTAAGCTTGATTCTCGGGCTGGTTGCAGATGAGGGTCAGATGCAGCAGCTATGTGAGCTCCTCATCCCAGCCAGGCCATCACGCGCGAAGGGGAGAAGGAGGGGTGAAACGCAGAGTGGAATAGAGTGGAGTACCTGTGTCTCTGGACAAGGGAAGGAGAATCATATCAAAGACTAGACAGCCAGGCTGTCTTTCAATCACCTTCTGGGGACTGGCAGCTGAGGAAACAGTGCGACGCACCAGGGCACCCAACTAGCTTAAAAGCAAAGAAAAATATAAAGTCATAAATTTAAATTAAAAAATTAACCTTATGTCCATTGTATTTTGAATTCCGATTGGGTCTGCATTTTGCAGATGTTGTACACCAATCAAAATGATGGTGGTTCTTACCCATGTTCCTGAGCATAGATGAAATCACTCTTAAAATTATAGTCTTCAACACTCTATTGCCTTGACATCACCAAAGCTTTTCAGAGTCTGGGAATGAGGTTACCATGAAATGACTTCCGACCAGAGCTCTGGTCAGCCTGTGTCAGCCTTGGCTCAGTGGTCGTCACTCTTGCCTCTGAGTCAGAAGGCTGTGGGTTCAAGTCCCACTCCGAAGAGTTGAGTACAAAAATCTAAGCTGACGCTTCCGTTCAGTACTGAGGGAGTATTACACTGTTGGAGGTGCCGTCTTTCAGATGAGACATTAAACCAAAGGTCTTGTTGGCCCCCTCAGGTGGACGTAAAAGATTCCATGGTACTATTTTGAAAAAGAGTAGGTGAGTTCTGTCCAGTGTCCTGGCCAATATTTATCCCTCAATCAACATCCCTGAAACATATTATATGGTCATTATCTCATCGAGGATGTGAGACCTTGCTGTGCACAAATTGGCTGCCACGTTTCCTACATTACAACAATGACTACACTTCAAAAAGTACTTCATTGGCTGTAAAGCGATTTGGGATATCCTGAGGATGTGAAAGGCACTATATAAATGCAAATTCTTTCTTTCTATGGCTATCTAGTTATTTCTCCGATCTCTCTATCTTTGCTATAGCTGATAGCTTATCCTGTTAATTTGCTATCAACAGAGCTCTTCCAGAATTTTGTTTTTTCCCACTCTGTACTTTGTTCATTTCAACAGCCTTCTTCATTCACCATCCAACCCTATCCACTTTTTTGCTGATGATTCGGCTCCATATTCATCGATTTCCTTCAGATCACATGCCCTCAGTGCTCACAACCTCCAGTCCTCTCACAGCATAGCAGTGGAATCATAGTCTGATTATGGTTCTATGAAGGGTCTTGGGACGTTTTTCTACATTAAAGGCATTATATAAATGCAAGTTATTGTTGTTGTTGAATCATTGCATCTTGATCTCCTTCATGCCCTTCAGTGGGGTAATGGAAACTTTGTTTCTTTCATCTTCTCAAAGATACAGTCTCTTCATATCTCTTTGGAATTCCAACCATCAACTACAATCTCTTACATTTGAGGACTCCACCCTTAGTTCTTTATCCATCAACATTCTTGTTCTCACTATCTCCTCTGGCCTCCGTTGGTCTGTCCTCTCTTACCTGTAGCTTTCAGCCTTTATCCCTTCATTCCAATCTTTCTTGCTTTTCTCCGTTTAGTGACACAAGTATGGTCAACGCTCCTAGTGAAATTTTCTTCCCTCATTCTTCTGAAGCTCCTGTGTTCTTCCAATATTCTCACAGTGTTGAAATCAAAACTTCTCACACTAACCCTTCCTCTAACTCATTCTTCCTTAGGACCTCAAAATTGTGATATTTGTACCTCCCTCGGAGTTTCTTTCATCCTACGATCTTTAGGCCTTTAAAACCCAAGCTTGGTGTCACGTAATTATTTCTTTCTGATTTACACAATCTTCTCTTTTACTTGTTTCAACCTTGTAGGTGTCCTACATGGCGGGCCATGGTCCGTCACCTTAGTTTCTCAACATAAAAGGAACCATTTCATATATGGAAACAAATGTAGGTAAAAATTGCCACCATTAGGACATGTGTACCTCGCATCCAATCAATCACCATCAGGCAGTCTTCCCTCCTGTTCCCTCTTACACTACAAGGGATAAAATCTGTACTCGCAGCGAGGTCAAATAACCCTATCCTCACTCCGCCAAAATTTTTTAAAAAAGCTTGATAATTAAAAGTAATTGGTTGCAAACCCTGTTAACGATTACAGAATCACCCTCTAGACTAAAAGTCAACACTTTTTTCCAAGATCTAAAATTGCTTGGGGTATATTTTGACTTTGCGTGTAGTGTAAAACGAGCGATCACGAATCCACAGCCCATTTTACATCTCTCAAAATCTACCCAATTGAGGTTCATTATTTGCTTTGCTGATGTTAAAATTCACCGCAAACCTTAATAATTCATGGCTCCACAGAAATAAATGGAAAAAATTGACTTCTATTTAAAAATCAGACTTTTGGTCTCCAGTTTACATTGAGGAGCTCTGATGATATTCATTTGTGGCTCCTCCATTATTCACTGGCTGACAGAGAAAAATGTCTATTTACAGGTAAATCACTCTCTTGGTCACTGTGTGATCTATGGGAGCTACTCAAAGTACTTACTGCAATGGTGATGAATATTGTGGTGGGACGAGGAAATAATGAAACCTTTGTGAAATGGGGGCTCTGTTACCATTTTTTAGTCCATATTTTTAACTGGATTCAGTCATAAGGGATTGCCTTCATTACCAAGTGCGGATGGAGTACCAGTCAAAGTGTTTAAATGTTTATTAGAACTCAAGGAAGGCAGGTGACTCAGTTTGTGTGGAATCCAACTGAGCGCTCTGCTGCCATCTGTCCTGACGTGCCACACCAGTGATTTGTACTGTCGCTTTCGCTGCAGTTGCGCTGCCCTGTCACCACTCTCTGCGTCCCGTATATGTCTTTTATTTCTTTGAGTCGTTTCGCGGTGCCACCAGTTAAGCAGATTAGACCAAAATAGACGCTTCAGTGCCAAGATAAATAGAAGCCATTTCATTTTCCCAAAGCCGAGTGTGAGCTGGAAACCTGTTCTCCTTTGCCATTATACCGACACCAATAATGCCATCGTTAGATACAATTAGCAGGGCGTTATCTAAACATTACAATTATACCAGATTCCCTGAGGTTATTTTTCTCAGAAACCACAAGTTACAAATGTAATATTTCAAAACACCGTATCCCAATTATTACAGTTCCAACGTCCAAGTCATTATAGGTGCGTAGAGGCATCTTTTGTCCATCTGTGGATGCCCTATATTTTTAAAGGAACTAGTGACTGAATTGGGTTTGAATTCAGGTATTCAAGAAGTTAACCCAAAATCGAATCAATTCAAGCCACTTAGGCCTTGAAATTCAGTTGGCTGCTAGTCACTAATATCAATACAAGGAAATCTTCTATCACCTTCATTAAATAGCCACTTGTCTTAAGTAGAAGTTATTTCTTGGAAACTGAATCGAAGGTATCTCTTGCTAATGTTGTTTTCTTTACTTCATTTTTATTTTAAGTCTTATTCAAATAAACTCAGGGCTGAATCAATTCATTGCGAGGTTTGTGCAGAGGACTGGAATTTGTGGAAAAGGTTTTGAAAATATAATCTTCCAAAAGCAAAATATATCAGCGTGGGTGTTTTTAAAGTGGAACTAAAACTCAAATTCCATTTGTGAACATTTACTGCTCTGGATATTAATTTACTTTTAAACAGCACTTTCTGCGGAGTGGAGATCTGATTCAAACTCAACTCATTGGAATGGAATATAAACTGGACTTGGGTTGGCTGACAAGAAAACTCTTTGAAGGAGAAAATAATTAACAACAAAACCTGGGTGCTTTCTCTTTTCCCCTTCCAAGTGCAGACATGAACAGATTGCATTCATCAATCCTTTTACTAGCTCACCAAGTTCAAATTCATTCCACAACATATCACCAGGAAACTAAGGTATCATCTGTTGGAATGTAATAGCTTATATCAATTTCTCACATGGCATCTCATCCTACCTAGGGGGTGTGGACCACACACACTGATACAAAAACACAAAATACTGCAGACGCTGGAAATCTGAAACAGAACCAGAAAATGCTGGAAATGCTCAGCAAGTCAGGCAGCGTCCGTAAAGAAAGGAACAATGTTAATGTTTCAGACTTAGCCCTTCATCAGACGATGTCTGAAACATTAACATTCTTCCTTTCTTTACAGATGCTGCCTGACTCGCTGAGTGTTTCCAGCATTTTCTGTTACTATTCACCATTGGTAGCCATGCCTTCAGCTGCCTAGGCCCTAAGCTCTGGAATTCTCTCTATAAACCACTCCACCTCTCTACCTCTCTCTCCTCCTTTAAAATGCTCTTTAAAACCTACCTCTTTGACCAAGGTTTTGGTCACCTAAGCCTAATATCTCCTTATGTGGCTCGTAATCAAATTTTCTTTGATAATCGCTCCTGTGAAGCGCTTTGGGATGTTTTACTATGTTAAAGGTGCTATATAAATGCAAGTTGTTGTTGTTCCACACACACTGATTGCTGGGTTATTGTCAGTTTTTCCTTGTATGTGACAATTTATCGCCTTCCTGGGTGTATTATTCTACTGACAGATCTAGCTACATTGGAGGAACGGTCTCTGGTGAGTCATTCATCCTGTTTAGAGCCATTCATTTATTTTAGAACAGATTCTGGCACACTTACATTGCCAACATAAAGTGGCAGTCTTTAATTATTAACAATGGTTATGTATTTGTTTAGATTCTAAACGATGAACAGCAGCAAGAGATGGATATGAAACTGATATAAAGTTTTTGCCCGATCTTTACCTAGATCCTTTGATACTAAGACTTGGTGCTCTTTCATTTCAGCAGCAATCTGAGTGTCTTTTCCAACCGTTTGTATAAACCAGGTTGTCAGGGGGATAGGTGGCACAGCGGGTTAATACACAGACCTTCTTCTTCTGGAATAAAAACAGAAAATTCTAGAAACACTAAGCAGGTCAGGCAGCATCTGTGGAGAGAGGCAAAAAAGGTTAACGATTCCCGTCATATCACCCTACAACACAACTGTTGTCCTCTCTCCACAGATGCTGCCTGACCTGCTGAGGGTTTCCAGCATTTTTTGTTTTCATTTCAGATTTCTAGCATCTGCGGTATTTTGATTTTCTTTTTCTTTTACCTTTGGAGCCTGACTGTAAATTCGATTCAGACGGATGGGAGGAAAGTCTCCTCTCCCTGATGATTGGGAGCCTTAATTTGCGCGGTTTCCATCCAGCTCTTGAGGGGCAAGTACACTGCACTAAACTGTCTGTATTTTACCATAAATCGGCAGTAATGTGGTACTCTCACTTAGAGAGGCCACAATAATGCCTGGTGAGGGAACTGGAAATGTCAAACTGATATAAAGAAAGAACTCACATTTATATAGCGCCTTTCATGGCCTCAGGACATCCCAAAGAGTTTCACATCCAATTAAGTAATTTTTGAAGTAACTTTTGTAATGTAGGAAACACAATAGCCAATTTGCCCACAGACAGCAATGAGATAAATGCCCAGATAATCTGTTGGTTGAGGGATGGGGTAAATATTGGCCAGAACACCAGGGGGGGGGGGGGGGGGTGGGGACTCCCCTGCTCTTCTTCGAATAGTGCCATGGGATCTTTTATGTCCACCTGAGAGGGCAGACGGAGCCTCGGTTTAACATCTCATTTGAAAGATGGCACCTCCGACAGTGCAGCACTCCCTCAGTACCGCACTGAAGTGTCAGACAAGATTGTGTGCTTAGGTCTCCACGACCTTCAGACTCAGAGGCAACGGTGCTACCACTGAGCCAAGGTGCAGTAGTGACTGCTCTCCTAAAGCAGTAATGGCCAGCATCACAATCTACAGACGATGCCGTTAAGCCGCTAAGCAAGGAGAGCAACAGCAGCGAAATGGGCCATCTACAGTTTTCAATTCTAAATATCAACATGAAGCAATGGCAGTGAAGCTTTAAGTTAGCCTTAGCACAGCCAGTGCACCAGAGACCTACAACAACAACAACTTGCATTTATTTAGCACCTTTAATGTAGCAAAACATCCCAAGGTGCTTCGCAGGAGCGTTATCAAACAAAATCTGAGCCACGTAAGGAGATATTAGGACAAGTGACCAAAAGCTTGGTCAAAGAGTTAGGTTTTAAGAAGCAGGGGTTACTCAATACCCTTCTGCACTGATAGCTACACACCTGCAAACAGGTTCATAATTCGGGGGAGGAAGAAGATCATGTATACAAGGACCACATGAAACACCTATCTACAGAAACTTCAAAGATCAGAGCTGGAACTTGGACATGGTCATCACCAGTCATGTGGCAGTTCAGAAATGGAGCTCTTTGAAGTTATCAGATAGTTCAAACATTTGGATTTGGCTGTCTGACAGTGCTGTTAAACAGTCTGATAGCCATGCTGAGTTGTGTCGATTAGGGTGACTGGGAGGTGATTAATTCAGTCAGTAAACTGACCTTGAAGCAATCTGCTTAGCTAATTATTCTTAGCCAGTTTGTACAGTTATCTGCAAATTGTACAAGCATTATCCATCTGGGTGAAGCTAACCTGCATAGCAGGCCAATGCGTCACTGTCTGTACACTAGTGAATCTCACTAAGACCCTGTGAATACACCTGTACAGTGCTACATATAATTACATAAAATTTACAGCACAGAAACAGGCCATTCGACCCAACTGGTATAGACAGTGTTTATGCTCCACACGAGCCTCCTTCCAGCCTACTTCATCTAACATTATCTGCATATCCTTCTACAAGGAATTAACTACTTGACCTCATCCTCACCAATCTACCTGTCGCAGATGCATCTGTCCATGACAGTATCGGTAGGAGTGACCACGGAGACCAAGTCCCGCCTTCACACTGAAGACACCCTCCATCATGTCGTGTGGCACTACCACTGTGCTAAGTGGGATAGATTAAGAACAGATGTAGAAGCTCAAAACTGGGCATTCATGAGGCACTGTGGGCCATCAGCAGCAGCAGAATTGTATTCCACCACAATCTGTAACCTCATAGCCCGGCATATCTCTCACTGCTCCATCACTATCAAGCCAGATGACGAACCCTGGATCAATGAGGCGTGTGTAGAAGAGCATGGCAGGAGCAGGTGGGCATTAGATGCAGCCTTGCCAATGTTGCCCACATCCTGCGAACAAATAATTTTTAAAAAATTACTTGTGATATTTGGTACCCATAGAGCCCAAGGCAATAACTCAAAGGGTCAATGATAGAAGTGAGGAACGATGTCCTTTGTATCTAAATCTACAGCTAGACCTACAATACTTTCTATCAGCAGCTTTCATTTTGGCAGGCTTTCAAAAAAGGAATGACACTGCTTTAAGCAGATGTTGTTCACCATATTCCGTGTGCACACACACACATATTTTGTTTTATTTTGAATCAGATCCTATCTTCTTTTTCAACCTGCAAACTTCATCTTCCCTGCAAGCTCGACACGTCATCAAATCTGGTCATTCAGCCAGAGTTGTAGAGCTTGTGACGAAAACCCTGTTGGAGTGCACACTCCAGTGCTACACTGGTAAGGAAATGTAGCTCCGACCCTCAGTTTGTGATGATATAGCTCTTGAGCCAGTGCCAGGTAGCTTACATTAATGCCAAGATAAAGGGTAAGGCCCTGCAGCTGCCTTGTCACAGAGATACAAGCAGAGACTGATGGTGTGTTGCTAGAATTCGGCTGGTTGAGGGGGCTATATCCTGCACGTGCAGCCTGTTACCTGACATTGCAACTGCCCTGCTGAGAATGATGTAAATTGGGCAGCTGCTGTGGGAGCTCAGCGAGTGGGAGCTGAACCAACCCCCGTTTCAAATGCCAATGTAAACGTTGCTTCAAAGCCAATGTCCTCCCACCAGATATTTTGGGCAGATATCTGCAACGTCAGGAACAGCCTGGGTAGCCCAGTCTATTTTAAGTAATGATGTCACTCACCGTGTGAGGTTACAGTGTGGTGCACAGCGAAACAGACAGAACGAGACTGAGCACACAAATCATCTCATTGGGCTGGCTTGTTTAGAGATCCCGGCTTTCCTTCTGGGGGCTTGTAAATCACGGTTGTGAAGTAAGCTTTGAAAAATTGGCCAGATATTTACATAAACTAACAGCTAAATTTTGTATCAGCCTTACAGGGATGGAAAATTGCTATGGGCCTAGAACAACTTTACTTTTCGTATAAACCCTGGAGCCCAATCATTATGCATAAAAGTACTAAAAACTGATCTTGAAAGTATTAAGATGTCTATGTAAACACACTGTTCTGTTCCTCATGATTACCTCCCTCCCCCCCCTGCCAACGAGGACAAGTTATACTCAGCTCAGCTTTCAACAGAGACGCAGTGAGTTTACACCACTTTCTACTCAGGGAATAGAGACGCCACATCAACCCTTCACGGGCCTCTTGCACGCTTTAGAATAATTTTCAAAAACATTTTATCCTACTACTATGTTGACAGGGAGACCTCTGGTAATCTTCCAGAATTCTGGCATCAGGCAGGCTGTGAAAAGATCTCAGCCAAATACAACTGGGCTGGCAAAAAAAAGTCGCAATGTTCCATAGCGAAGGTGTTCATATGACACATGTTGATTTATTTCTGAAGAAGGGCGTTTCTTTTGGATGAATCAATGACGAACAAGTTTAAACAAGAAATGTGTGGGTTGATTGAGGAACTGTAAATATGTTAAGGCTGCAGAGGATGCCACATTGGTTAGAGACACAGCAAACACCATGAGTCACATTAGCCCCTTGTAGGACAAGCAGCCCCCACAGGCCATGTGATCGTCTGTAGCCTGAGTGCCCAGTAACTTGTTCCGGAGTCCCACCTCCACCACTATTTACACACAATTCATTTGCATCTTTTGGCAGCAGCTCAGCGAACAGCTGAAAATACACAAAAATTCTGCGTCCCACAGCTTAGTGACATGTACGCTTTAGCTCCCTGCCTAATGATGGCGCTACCTCCTGGATTTCCTCCTGGCTCTCCAGCAAAAGTTGTCAAAACAAAGCAGGGGTGAAATTGGTCTTCGGCAGCTGTGCAAAATGGGCAGTAACAAATTGGCAGCCCAATTAATGGAAAACTGATATTCTTTTCCATTGATTTCATTCGGGGCAGGGTGTAAAACATTCGCTATCAACCATTTTGCGCTTCCTCCGAAGACCAATTTCACCCCCCCTGTGATTTTACTACTTGTTCCTCCCTAACGTGGGGGTATTTGTGGATTTCTGTACCTTCGTGCAGTGAAATTAAGTTCATCCCATTAAAAAAACTTGCTGCACCTGGCAGCCCTGAGACTTGAAGTTACAATTTTCTGTTTCATCAACAAGCATTCCCACAGCATGAACTAATCAACACCTCCCATATATCTCTACTTATAAGAAACAGCTGGGCAGTGAGTGTAAATAATATAGTTTAACCCTTTCCCTGATTGTATCTCATTTGTTAATAGTATTTAAACTTATTTTACTCAGGACAGCAATACGTAATACAGTCACATGCTTTGCTGAGTTAGCTTCAGATAAACACTGAGCTATCATACAGGATATGTTCATCAGGACAGTTCTGATTAAGGGATCCCACCCAAAACATGAACCTCCCTTTCTCTTTTCAGATGTTGACGCACTTGCTGTGTTTTCATTTCCGGCATGTTTTGCATTATAGAAAATAAACTCTGGCTTATTAAAGAAAAAAAGGAAGACTTGCATTTATATAGCAACTTTGACAACTTCAGGACGTCCCACAGTGCTTTACAGCCAAAGAAGTACTTTTGAAGTGTAGTCACTGTTGTAATGTAGGAAACGTGGCAGCTAATTTGCACACGGCAAGCTCCCACAAACAGCAATGAGACAATGACCAGATAATCTGTTTTTAGCGATGTTGGTTTAGCGATAAGTATTGTTGTACATTTCTGACTATTTTGCCTACCTAAATTAAGCTCTGACCAAATGTTAGTTAGTTAGTCATTAGTTAATTAGTTAGTTAGAGTCTCCTGTGCCTAATGGCACATGAGGCAACTCATTTCTTCCACTCCTCTCTGTTCAGAGCAAGATATTTGACTCCAATTGAATTACCATCTTGCCTTACAGCAGCAGATTGCAGTTTTCCACAGTTGATATTTATATTTGCAAGTCTGTAACAGACCCATCTCATCTCTGGGTTGGTTCCATATTGAAAGGCGTTTTTGTAAATGGACAGGTTATTAGCCTGACACACAACTGATCTTGAAAGTATTAAGATGTCCATGTAAACACACAGTTCTGTTCCTTATGATTACCCCCCCCCCCCCACCCCAATGAGGACAAGTTATATTCAGTTATACACAGGGGGACCCGTGCACCACCGTTAGTCTGGCTCCTACCTTTCAATCTGTCTGTCTTTGGTGGCTCTGCCAGGAGTTATACTCCTGCCAGCATAGCTCTCAGGGTCATTGGACCATGCGAGCCTTCTAACCACGTCAAGGTGCCGTCCCTGGGAAATGCCTGACCAAATGGCTCGCACTGAAACTCACGTTGCCTTCCTCCAGCATCAAATACTTTGAAAATATTTTGCCTACTGGGCCTTTGGATTTACTTAGAAAGAAAATCATAAGACCATAAAACCATAAGAGATAGGAGCAGGAGTAGACCATTCGGCCCCTCGAGCCTGCTTCGCCATTTAATGAGATCATGGCTGATCTGATTTTAACCTCAACTCCACTTTCCCGCCCTTTCCCCATATCCTTAGACTCCCTTGCTGATCAAAAATTTGTCTAACTCAGCCTTGAATGTATTCAATGACTCAGCCTCCACAGCTGTATGGGGTAAAGAATTCCAAAGATTCACGACCCGCTGGGAGAAGAAATTCCTCCTCATTTCCGTCTTAAACGGGCAAACCCTTATTCCCCCAAATCATTTGATTTTGAACAGTTCGGAGTTGAACCTGTGCTTGAACTCTGAATATAAATGTTCTTTACAGCTTTTAGAATACACGTACATAAACAATGTTTCATTACATGGTATATACACAAATGCAGTGCAAATTATGCTGTTCTTTACTGATGGAAACTCAATTACCTACCACCCAGATGTAAATTGCTTCTTAGAAAGACTACATACTGCTGATAAACATTACAACGAACATGTAAAGCACTTACAAACTGAACGTTGAAGGCTTTCAGTTTATTTTGGTCCAATGATTAGAAGAAGTCATTTCCATTGATGACTATTGTCAGTGGGGTTCTTGGGTCAATAGAGAACAGGGAAGAAAGCAGAAGAATAGAATATTATGTGAAATCAGGATGCACTTTTTCACACAAAGGGCGTTTTCATAGAAATCTGGAACTCTCTCCTCAACAGGCTATGAATGCTGGGACAATTGGAGCTTTCAAGACTGAGATAGATAGATTTCTGTTAGGTAAGGTTACCAAGATGGTAAAAATCTTCTGATATCACAGTTTAATTTGGCCAAAAAGTCCAGGAATCACAATCCCTTATTAGTGATTTTCTGGCTGTTAAGCAACTCCTAGGAAGAGAAGCTGAGATATTTTGCATGAGTGAAGAAACAGGTGTGAAGGTTTCTTTTATTAATAACGGCTGTTTCTTTTAAGTTACTCCATGGGCACGATTTTAACAGTGAAAAACAGGTGGGTTGAGGACGGGGGGGGGCATTCAAAATTGCAACTATTTCAGACCCATCCCCCCAACCTTCCTCTAACCCGCCCATTTCCGGTTTTCACTGGGGCTGGACAAGGGCCGGGTGACCAACCTGCTCCTGGGAGGTGGGTCGGGCCTTAAAACCTTTCAAGGAGGCTTCGGGCCTCCATTTTCCCACAGTATCCGATTTCAGCCCCGAGGGGCCGGGATTCCGGGCCTTCTCTTCTACACCTCGTGAAAGGAGGCGAGAGGCCTGAGACTAACAGGTAGGTACCTTTCTGGCACAGCTTGTGGGCCGGGAGGAGCAGGAGTCCTTCCCCCATGCCCAACAAGACTACCTGCAGCGACCTCCCAATGATCGCGGAACCCCCATCGATCCCCGATCGCGGACACCCCACCCCGATCGCGGACCCCAACCCTGATCCCCGATCCTCCCCCCACAGCAATCGCGGACCCCGGACCCTAATCACGGACCCCCGACCCCGAACCTCCCCCCCCAATGATCACGGACCCCCAACTCCGATCCCCCCCAATGATCGCGGACCCCCATGATGACCCTGGATCCCGACACCCCCCCCCCCCCCGTGACTGACCCTCCACCTGTCCCCCCAATACTGATGACCCCCATGCCAACCTATGCCCCCGTGCCCCCCTTGCCTCTTCCCCCATCCATAAAACGTCCTTATGTCAAAATCGTAAGGAAGTCCGGGAAACCCATACTTTCTGGTTTCCCATCTGCAATTTGAACCCCCGCCCCCTTTCTGGCTCGGGGTCAAAACCATGTCCCATGTTTCTGGGTCGAACGGCCTGTTTCTGTGCTATAGTTTCGATGTAACATCTAATTCATGGTTCATAATGTTCCTAAGTACCCAGTTGAATCTGTTTTCAATCACACTCTGAGTGGTAATCAGAAAATGGCTAATTTTAGTACTTGCTCCACCTAAACAGTGTTTTCCATTCGCCCCCGTCTCTGATTACTGTTTACTGCAAACAGTCATTACACACTCAGTTTCATACCCACTCTGAACCCTTCCACCTCAACCCACCTCATCCTGTGCAGCTCACATGACTTACTTTAATTACTAGGAAAGCAAAAGAATTGGAACTGCCAGCTTGCTGGAAGCAGGGGTGACATCTCTTCTAGGTAACCCTTTCTCTAATCTAGGCCCACCTGCACTGAGAAATGGAACACTTTGACTGAAAGCTCGCCTTGTATTGGGGATTGTAGCTGAACACAGAGCTGGAATACTTTTTTATTAAATCCATAAAAACAATTGTGCCC
This sequence comes from Heptranchias perlo, assembly GCF_035084215.1. Taxonomy (NCBI): domain Eukaryota; kingdom Metazoa; phylum Chordata; class Chondrichthyes; order Hexanchiformes; family Hexanchidae; genus Heptranchias; species Heptranchias perlo. The sequence continues at coordinate 11,384,973 of NC_090347.1, forward strand.
GGTCAAGATGAGGAATGTTAATGTATAAATGGAGCTCTTTCCCATTTCATGTACCCAAGCTTAAAATTTTTCATCAGTGTTATTTTAACACTGATAGTTAAAAGGGTTAAATTATGAAGTGTTAATTGTATGATTTATATCAATTAATGTTAATTGTATTCAGGTGCTGGGTATCAATTGGGGGGTCTCTGGTATCCTTTTTATCGGAGAACTTACCTAGGGTGTGGTGTGTGTACAGAAAGGGAATCTCTTGTGAATAAAAGTTTGGAAACAACTAAAGATCAGCCTCTAGTATTTTATCCTTCACCACATGGCTTTCCATTTATAACATGAAGACAGGTTGCAGAGACTAGGTTTGTATTCCCTTGGGTATAGATGATTAAGGAGTGATCTAACTGAGGTGTTTAAGATGATTAAAGAAGTTGATAGTATAGCTAGAGAGAAACTGTTACCTCTGGTGGGGGAGTCCAGAACAAGGGGGAAATAACCTTAAAATTAGAGCTAGGCTGTTCATGGGTGAAGTTAGGAAGCACTTCTTCATGCAAAGGGTAGTAGAAACCTGCAACTCTTCCCCCAAAAAGCTGTTGAGGCTAGGCCAATTGAAAATTTCAAAACTGAAAGATTTGTTAGGTAAGTGTATCATCAAGGGCGATGGAACCAAGGTGGGTAAATGGAGTTTAGGTACAAATCAGCCATGATCTAATTGAATGGCGGAATGGGTTTGAGGGACTGAATAGCCTACTCCTGTTCCTATAGTGACCCATCTCTTTTAAAGTATGCTGATCAGAAAATTTAGGCTGCAGTGTCAAGTATAACACAGCCAGAGGATGGGTGAGGCTCTCTTGTTCTGGCCCAACAACACACCTCAAGACCACTACTATGACATTTCTCACACTAGCCATTCTGTAGCTGCTTGCAGTGAGGTTGCCCAATTAGTGCTGAATTAGCAGCAATTTTGTGCTATAAGCCCATGTGAATGAGGAACTTGATTGAGACAAATCACATAGGACCTTACAGCCAATGGAGACTTTCATCCCATCAGTCTGGACTGGATTTGAATCCCAGAGGAATCAGGCTAGTAACATACCCACTGCACCACCTAGAATACTTCTTAAAATTCAACCAGACATGAGGGATTTATAAGATTATATTGAAACAAAATTCAATGGAAATTAATAAGATTTTCTGGCTCATTTTCTTAGTACAAAATGTCCAAATGGAGTATCAGTGTCGAGGATGTATTTAAATGTGCATGTCAGCACATGCAGTGTAAGAAACAAAAACAGTCTCAGGGTTTTCTTGGGCTTCTAGTGTTTCCAGATTTGTGCACTTCCTACAGTTTAGTGGAAAGTCCCTAGGATTTATTTTATTTAGAAGTCAGTAATGATTTTCCCTGTTCATTATTGCAGCTGCCTTGGAAACACTTGGTTCATTTTAAATATCCTTCTTTGTTCCATTTCATTCTTGCTGTATCTGATTAATTTCTCCAATAAATAATCTTTCTGGTTTTCCAACTCTCTATCTTCACTCCATTGTCTCTCTTAATCTCTTACTGTTTCTTTCCTCCATTTTGCCTGTTGCATCTGGTTTTATTTTCTGTTGTTCAAAATGTAGCTCTCCCTTTCCCAGTCATTGAAAGACAGAAAAAAACAAATGAAAGGTCAGCAATGAGAAGGAAACCAGGTAAAGAAAATGAAAAGGCAAAGGAGGAGATTGCGGGGGCTCTGACACATATATTCAGAACCTCTCTGGCCACAGGGGATGTGCCAGAGGACTGGAGAACCGCTAATGTAATACCATTATTCAAGAAGGGGAGTAGGGAAAAACCGGGGAACTACAGGCCAGTGAGCCTAACATCAGTGGTAGGAAAATTATTGGAAAAAATTCTGAAGGACAAAATTAGTCTCCACTTGGAGAAGCAAGGATTAATCAGGGATAGTCAACATGGCTTTGTCAAGGGAAGATCATGTCTGACTAATTTGATTGAATTTTTTGAGGGGGTGACTAGGCGTGTGGATGAGGGTAACGCAGTGGATGTGGTATACATGGATTTCAGTAAGGCCTTCGATAAAGTCCCCCACAGGAGACTGGTCAAGAAGGTACGAGCCCATGGAATCCAGGGTGCCTTGGCACTTTGGATACAAAACTGGCTTAGTGGCAGAAGGCAGAGGGTGATGGTCGAAGGTTGTTTTTGTGACTGGAAGCCTGTGGCCAGTGGGGTACCACAGGGATCGGTGCTGGGTCCCTTGCTGTTTGTGGTCTACATTAATGACTTGGATATGAATGTAAAAGGTATGATCAGTAAGTTCGCTGATGATACAAAGATTGGTAGGGTGGTAAATAGCGAGGAGGATAGCCTCAGTCTGCAGGACGATATAGATGGGTTGGTCAGATGGGCGGAACAGTGGCAAATGGAATTTAACCCGGAAAAGTGCAAGGTGATGCACTTTGGAGGGACTAACAAGGCAAGGGAATACACAATGAATGGGAGGACCCTAGGCAAGACAGAGGGTCAGAGGGATCTTGGTGTGCAAGTTCACAGATCCCTGAAGGCGGCGGAACAGGTAGATAAGGTGGTAAAGAAGGCATATGGGATACTTGCCTTTATTAGCCGAGGCATAGAATATAAGTGCAAGGAGGTTATGATGGAACTGTATAAAACACTGGTTAGGCCACAGCTGGAGTACTGTGTGCAGTTCTGGTCGCCACACTACAGGAAGGATATGATCGCTTTGGAGAGGGTGCAGAGGAGATTCACCAGGATGTTACCAGGGCTGGAGCGCTTCAGCTATGAAGAGAGACTGGGAAGATTGGGTTTGTTTTCCTTGGAGCAGAGGAGGCTGAGGGGGGACATGATTGAGGTGTACAAAATTATGAGGGGCACAGATAGGATGGATACTAAGGAGCTTTTTCCCTTCGTTGAGGGTACTATAACAAGGGGACATAGATTCAAGGTAAAAGGCGGGAGGTTTAGAGGGGATTTGAGAAAGAACTTTTTCACCCAGAGGGTGGTTGGAGTCTGGAACTCACTGCCTGAAAGGGTTGTGGAGGCAGGAACCCTCACAACATTCAAGAAGCATTTGGATGAGCACTTGAAATGCCATAGCATACAAGGCTACGGACCAAATGCTGGAATATGGGATTAGAGTAGACAGGGCTGATGGCCGGCGCGGACACGATGGGCCGAAGGGCCTCTATCCGTGCTGTATAACTCTATGACTCTAAATGAAATCTGGAAATTAAAGCAAGAGGAAATTAAATGGATGGAAATACAATAGGAAAAAATCTTAGAATAACTTCACCACAAGTGAAGCTCAAACACAAACAGCAAATGGACAAAGAACTTACTTTAAAAAGAGAATTAACAAAATGAAAGTGGAGATGAATGATGGTAGAGGATAATAGTGAAAGTGAAAATATATATAGAACAAAAGGAAAGACCATGTATTTTGTGCCTGTAATCAATATAAAGGAGAGGGGAGCAGGGAACAATCCCTGCACCTGAATGGTGAAGCCTGAGGCACCCTTGATATTGGGCCTCAGGCCTCATTTCCATCAAGCTGGCGAGACGCGAAGTGCCCGGCTTGATGGAAATGAGAGGGGAAATGTGCACGTGCTTCCTGCATGCCATATTGGGAGCTTTGTGGGCCGTTTAGCGCCTGAAAAACTGGCGCTGCGCGGCTGAATTTATAGGCCCCTGTATTTATATGTTAAGAATGGTGGCTAGCAGTAGTTTGTGGAGGAATTGGGGAAATACTCAATTTTTGCCCACTGTTGCAAGATGCATCAACTTCAACTCTGCTGCTATGTCAGCTGATACTCTGGCCTTCTTAACTGCTTGCTAAAGCACAGATTGCTTCAGCTTGGATGGCAGGGCAAAGAGTTTCCCCAGTGTCTTGGCCAACAATCCGCAAACAGCATCAGTTTTACAATTGGCTAACAGAAGCTTCCCCTCCGCCCGTGAATTGGCCAAATTTCTTGTAATAGTGATTGGTAAATTTAAAGTGACAGACAGCACGAGGAATCAGAACAACAATCACTTAGCTGGGAGATATCCACAGAACACTCTGTGCAATGTACTGGCTCTGAGCCAGCCAAACAGCACAGAAGACCAAAATAAATTGTATCTTTTTGATATGGATGGGTGGTTGTCAGACTGATATTTATTTTTTGTAATATGAGTTTGTTATGCTCTGCACCCAATGCTTTGACAATTCATTACTATGAATCTTCAAAGAATTCTTTCAAGTTTTATTTTGGTGAATGTCAATACTAGAAAATGTAACATTTTCCAATTTTTGTTTTTGCCATATGTCAGCTTCAAGCATTCCCATGTCAGGTACTGACTGAGTTAGATGCGAGATAAACGCCCCTTTATTCTGTCCCAACAAGGTACCTTGACACCAATATCAGAAGAGCACATCCGATTGAACTAGTGTGACATTTCTAGCTTCCTCATTTACATTGCCTCTCTAGTATTGCATTGGAGTTAGGGGCTCTGGTCTGTGCATTCACGAGCACTATTTCCTGTGGGTGAAACTGAGCCATTTATGCTCGATAAGTATCTCCCTCAATAAGAATCTCCTGAAGAAAGGTCTTAAGACTTGAAACATTGACTGACTTCTGTTTTTTCACAGACTCTGCCTGACCTGCTGAGAATTTCCAGCTTTTTCTGGTTTTGTTTTCAGAGTTCCAGCAGTATTTTATGTTTTGACAATTTAATGCTAGTTAATGCTGAGTTATGGTTGGTTTCAGGCTGTGGCCCAATGTGCAACAGGAAATAATTGTAAACAATTTTACAACACCAAGTTATAGTCCAACGATTTTATTTTTAATCCCACAAGCTTTCGGGGGCTTTCCCCTTCCTCAGGCGGTGTGGAAATGACAATTTCAAATCCTTCGCATTTTAAGATCACATAACAAAGCCTGGTGATTACTGCCCGTTGCCAAGGCAATCACAGTGAGCAGACAGAAAGGTGTCATCTAAAAGGCCACTGAATATACAACCCCCCAAAAAAAAAGAGAGAGAGACAGAACGAAGACAGTCAATGACCCGTTATATTAAAAACAGATAACATTTGTTCGCTGGTGGGGTTACATGTAGTGTGACATGAACCCAAGATCCCGGTTGAGGCCGTCCTCATGGGTGCGGAACTTGGCTATTAATTTCTGCTCGACGATTTTGCATTGTCGTGTGTCTCGAAGGCCGCCTTGGAGTATGTTTACCCGAAGGTCGGTGGCTGAATGTCCATGACTGCTGAAGTGTTCCCCGACAGGGAGAGAACCCTCCTGTTTGGCGATTGTTGCGCGGTGTCCGTTCATCCGTTGTCGCAGCGTCTGCATGGTCTCGCCAATGTACCATGCTCTGGGGCATCCTTTCCTGCAACGTATGAGGTAGACAACGTTGGCCGAGTCACAGGAGTATGAACCGTGCACCTGGTGGGTGGTGTCCTCTCGTGTGATGGTGGTATCTGTGTCGATGATCTGGCATGTCTTGCAGAGGTTACCGTGGCAGGGTTGTGTGGTGTCGTGGACGCTGTTCTCCTGAAAGCTGGGTAATTTGCTGCGAACGATGGTCTGTTTGAGGTTGGGTGGCTGTTTGAAGGCGAGTAGTGGAGGTGTGGGGATGGCCATAGCGAGGTGTTCGTCATCATTGATGACATGTTGAAGGCTGCGGAGAACATGGCGTAGTTTCTCCGCTCCGGGGAAGTACTGGACGACGAAGGGTACTCTGTTGGTTGCGTCCCGTGTTAGTCTCCTGAGGAGGTCTACGCGATTTTTCGCTGTGGCCCGTCGGAACTGTCGATCGATGAGTCGAGCATCATATCCCGTTCTTACTAGGTAAGAACGGGATATGATGCTCGTAAGAACGGGATATGATGCTCGACTCATCGATCGACAGTTCCGACGGGCCACAGCGAAAAAGACTAACACGGGACGCAACCAACAGAGTACCCTTCGTCGTCCAGTACTTCCCCGGAGCGGAGAAACTATGCCATGTTCTCCGCAGCCTTCAACATGTCATCAATGATGACGAACACCTCGCTATGGCCATCCCCACACCTCCACTACTCGCCTTTAAACAGCCACCCAACCTCAAACAAACCATCGTTCGCAGCAAATTACCCAGCCTTCAGGAGAACAGCGTCCACGACACCACACAACCCTGCCACGGCAACCTCTGCAAGACATGCCAGATCATCAACACAGATACCACCATCACACGAGAGGACACCAACCACCAGGTACATGGTTCATACTCCTGTGACTCGGCCAACGTTGTCTACCTCATACGTTGCAGGAAAGGATGCCCCAGAGCATGGTACATTGGCGAGACCATGCAGACGCTGCGACAACGGATGAACGGACACCGCGCAACAATCGCCAAACAGGAGGGTTCTCTCCCTGTCGGGGAACACTTCAGCAGTCATGGACATTCAGCCACCGACCTTCGGGTAAGCATACTCCAAGGCGGCCTTCGAGACACACGACAACGCAAAATCGTCGAGCAGAAATTAATAGCCAAGTTCCGCACCCATGAGGACGGCCTCAACCGGGATCTTGGGTTCATGTCACACTACACGTAACCCCACCAGCGAACAAATGTTATCTGTTTTTAATATAACGGGTCATTGACTGTCTTCGTTCTGTCTCTCTCTCTTTTTTTTGGGGGGGTTGTATATTCAGTGGCCTTTTAGATGACACCTTTCTGTCTGCTCACTGTGATTGCCTTGGCAACGGGCAGTAATCACCAGGCTTTGTTATGTGATCTTAAAATGCGAAGGATTTGAAATTGTCATTTCCACACCGCCTGAGGAAGGGGAAAGCCCCCGAAAGCTTGTGGGATTAAAAATAAAATTGTTGGACTATAACTTGGTGTTGTAAAATTGTTTACAATTGTTAACCCCAGTCCATCACCGGCATCTCCACAACAGGAAATAGGTTCAGAATGTCCATGTTCATTTTTCTTAGGATGCCGACAGCCATTAGAGACTTTCATGCATTCAAATCCAGGTCCCCGAGGTGAAATGACAAGTGTTCCAACCCAGTCATTAAGTCTCATTACTAGAGATAGGCAATACATGTTCAAATACAAAAATAATATAATATAGAGAGCAACTGTTTATAATGTGTATCATTACCAACGAGTGGAAAAGTCCACTTTGTGGAGCAGCACTGTTTAAATATCATTGTTGTTGGGTAAATTTGAACTGTGTTGAGCCAAAGTGAAGCCAAGCAGTGTTCAATGTGCAGAAGTGCAGGTATTGAGCCTAAGGCGGCTTAAGTCACCTGACTGGTTTGCTACATGTCGACTTTGTTTGTAATTTGGGTGTGGCCAAATCATTCCCAGAAACACAATTATATCTTTTTCTATAAAGATAAAGGTTTATTGTGACATTTAGATATTACTGCCAATATGCTTACAACTGTAGTTAGGGACCTGTAATACCTGCAGGCTTTGACAAAGAGCTTTGATAGTGATGTATGCTTAACGTGTCAGTTACAGCAGCACAAGGTCATTCAGAAGACTTTAAGGATAATAGCAAAGGCAAGAACAAAAGCTTAGGAATCTCCAAGTGTACACAAGGGATACTACTGCACCTGTAGTGGTTAACAGCATGCAATTTACCAGCACAGAGCATAAAAATATATAAAGTTAACGACAGGGAAACAGGCCATTCGACCCAACCAGTCTGTGTGGTGTTCACCCTCCACGTGAGCAAATAGTCCTACTCAATTTACCCACCCTTTTCCCATATCGTTTCATTCACCTGTCCAAACTAACCTTGAATGTTGACATAGTTTCTGCTTCAACCACTAACCCTGGCTGATCCTGCTTCTCTTTTCTCATTAATTTGAAGTACTATTTGCTATTAGAATCAAAGAATCATAGAATGGTTACAGCACAGAAGGAGGCCATTCAGCCCATCGAGCACGTGCCGGCTCTTTGTAAGAGCAATCAAATTAGTCCCAATCTGCCACTTTTTCCCCATAGCCCTGCAATTTTTTTCCCTTCAATTATTTATCCAATTCCTTTTTGAAAGCCACGATTGAATCTCTTTATTTACTTTATCTAAACCCTTCATGATTTTGAACACCTCTATCAAATCTCCTCTTAACCTTCTCTGCTCTATGAAGAACAACCCCAGCTTCTCCTGTCCATCCACGTAACTGAAGTCCCTCATCCCTGGAGCCATTCCAGTAAATCTTTTCTTCACCGTCTCTAAGGCCTTCCCACCCTTCCTAAAGTGCGGTGCCCAGAATTGGACACAATACTCCAGTTGTGGCCCAGCCAGTGTTTTAAAAAGGTGCAACATAACTTCCTTGCTTTTGTACTCTATGCCTCTATTTATAAATGTAAGGAATCTTACAACACCAGGTTATAGTCCAACTGTTTTATTTGAAAATCACAAGCTTTCGGAGCTTTCCTCCTTGGTCAGGTGTGTGAAGGATTCCATCAAAGCACCGCATAAAAAGTCACAGAACAATGCCTGGTGATTACAGATAATCTTTCCAACTGCCTGTTATCACACCTCTGCATGGATGGTGTTCAGACGGGGGAACATTACACCTAAGACCACTGAATACGCAAGCGGTCAGATTACAAAGACAGAGAGAAAGAGAGAGAGAGAGAGAGAGACAAAGAATGGCCAGTTGTATTAAAAACAGATAACTTATCTTTTCCCCCCCGGTGGGGTTACATGTAGCGTGACATGAACCCAAGATTCCGGTTGAGGCCGTCCTCATGGGTGCGGAACTTGGCTATCAAATTCTGCTCGACGATTTTGCGTTGTCATGTGTCTCGAAGGCCGCCTTGGAGAACGCTTACCCGAAGATCGGAGGCTGAGTGTCCTTGACTGCGGAAGTGTTCCCCGACTGGGAGGGAACCCTCCTGTCTGGCGATTGTTGCGCGGTGTCCGTTCATCCGTTGTCGCAGTGTCTGCGACAACGGATGAACGGAAACCGCGCAACAATCTCTAGCCAAATTGTTCCAGTACAGCTACAACAATGGCATCTACCCGACAATGTGGAAAATTGCCCAGGTATGTCCTGTCCACAAAAAGTAGGACAAATCCAATCCGGCCAATTACTACCCCATCAGTCTACGCTCAATCATCAGCAAAGTGATGGAAGGTGTCGTCGACAGTGCTATCAAGCGGCACTTACTCACCAATAACCTGCTCACCGATGCTCAGTTTGGGTTCCGCCAGGACCACTCGGCTCCAGACCTCATTACAGCCTTGGTCCAAACGTGGACAAAAGAGCTAAATTCCAGACTGTCCTTGACATCAAGGCAACATTTGACCGAGTGTGGCACCAACGAGCCCGAGTAAAATTGAAGTCAATGGGAATCAGGGGTAAACTCTCCAGTGGCTGGAGTCGTACCTAGCACAAAGGAAGATGGTAGTGGTTGTTGGAGGCCAATCATCTCAGCCTCAGGACATTGCTGCAGGAGTTCCTCGGGGCAGTGTCCTAGGCCCAACCATCTTCAGCTGCTTCATCAATGACCTTCCCTCCATCATAAGGTCAGACATGGGGATGTTTGCTGATGATTGGACAGTGTTCAGTTCCATTCACAACCCCTCAGATAATGAAGCAGTCCGTGCCCGCATGCAGATGGACCTGGACAACAGCCAGGCTTGGGCTGATAAGTGGCAAGTAACATTCGTGCCAGACTAGTGCCAGGCAATGACCATCTCCAACAAGGGAGAATCTAACCACCTCCCCTTGACATTCAACGGCATTACCATCGCCAAATCCCCCACCATCAACATCCTGGGGGTTACCGTTGACCAGAAACTTAACTGGACCAGCCACATAAATACTGTGGCTACAAGAGCAGGTCAGAGGCTGGGTGTTCTGCAACGAGTGACTCACCTCCTGACTCCCCAAAGCCTTTCCACCATCTACATGGCACAAGTCAGGAGTGTGATGGAATACTCTCCACTTGCCTGGATGAGTTCAGCTCCAACAACACTCAAGAAGCTCGACACCATCCAGGACAAAGCAGCCCGCTTGATTGGCACCCCATCCACCACCCTAAATATTCACTCTCTCCACCACCGGCGCACAGTGGCTGCAGTGTGTACCATCCACAGGATGCACCGCAGCAACTCACCAAGACTTCTTCGACAGCACCTCCCAAACTCATGACCTCTACCACCAAGAAGGACAAGGGCAGCAGGCACATGGGAACAATACCACCTGCACGTTCCCCTCCAAGTCTCACACCATCCCAACTTGGAAATATATCGCCGTTCCTTCATCATCGCTGGGTCAAAATCCTGGAACTCCCTACCTAACAGCACTGTGGGAGAACCTTCACCACACGGACTGCAGCGGTTCAAGAAGGCGGCTCACCACCACCACCTCAAGGGCAATTAGGGATGAGCAATAAATGCTGGCCTTGCCAGCGACACCCACATCCCATGAATGTATAAAAAAAAACATTGTCTCTCCTCATTCTTCCTGCCAAAATGTATCACACTGCACTTCTCTGCATTAATGTTCGTCTGCCATGTGTCCGCCAATTCCAACAGCCTGTCTATGTCCTCTTAAAGTTTATTACTATCCTCCTCACTCTTTACTACACTTCCAAGTTTTGTGTCATCTGCAAATTTTGAAATTGTGCCCTGTACAGCCAAGTCGAAGTCATTGATATATATCAAAAAAAGCAGTGGTCCTATATTGGACCCTTCCCCTCTATCACAATGTCACAACTGGGTATCAACGCAGTCACATGACTACCTCCCCCTTCTTTTAAGCGTCCACTATCACTCTAGCTTGGATTTTCCTTTATCCGATTTTAATTAGTCTTCCAGCAGATGATGGACGGACAGGGTGGGTGTCTATGGTGCCAGTGCAGGTGTCGCTACTGTGTCATGTACTTCATGAAAGATCGTAATAGAGTTGCTTTAGGGATTCTTTAGGGATGAGGAGAAATTTCTTTTCTCAGAGGGTTGTGAACCTTTGGAATTCTTTGGCCCAAAGAGCGGTGGAGGCTGAGTCTTTGAATATATTCAAGGCTGAGTTAGACAAATTTTTGATCAGCAAGGGAGTCAAAGGATATGGGGAACAGGCGGGAAAGTGGAGTTGAGGGCAGAATCAGATTAGCCATGATCTCATTGAATGGCGAAGCAGGCTCGAAGGGCCGAATGGCCTACTCCTGCTCCTATCTCTTATGTTCTTATTCACTAGCCAGGGAATCTAGCCCAGCCTGCAGAGCAAAGGCCCCAAGGCAGTTCAAGTCCGTGGGCATGGGGATCAGTATTCAGGGCTCTCTATCTAGGATCATGCCTACTCTGTTGTCTAGGGTGAAGAAGCATTGGAGAATGTTCTGGAATAAATGGAACAGCTTGTTATTCTCCTGACCTTCAGCGATGCACAGGATGTAGACGTTGTTGTCACAGTCATCGCTTGGTTTCTCTCTAGTAGTAACCCAAGCCTGTTGGTTGACCTCGCGAGTGTTTCGCTGCCACAAGGCTTCAGTTCACGCACAGGTGTTCTGTCTGGGTTTCTGCGCTGCAGCAATCATGAAGTTCCACCCACATATTCTGAATGGCCATCATGAGATTTTATTGGTAAGTTTCCTGTTGCTTCTTCAGCTGGGAACACCCTGCCTATAATGGCTTGCATAATTACGTGGAGGAATACTAGCCAACAAAATGTTAGGTTTTCCCAATCTAGGTCCCATTGATGAGGTCTAGCTGGCTAGTCAATCATCAACAGGACCCTGGAGTACTGCAGACGTTCCTGGTTCAGGTATCGGATTACCAAACTTGCAATAGAGGATCAGCTTGGTTCCAATCTCTCATTCTGCCATCTTCATCATGAAGAGATCTCGCTTACCTTCCCCCTTCCCCAAAGGAAGATAGTCACTAGTTGGCCATTAAACAACTGCCAAGCATGGATTTGATCCCTCGCTGGAGGTCATTTGAACTTTAGGCGATGATGTAAAATAGGCAATGTCCAATTAGATGGCTATTATACACCCTGCCTTATTTTTCTTTCTGTTGAAGTTAATGGAAGGGATGATCGGGCGAGATGTATAATGGGCGGTCAATTCGATATCGCCCGTTTTATATCAAAGTTAAAATTACTCCTAATAGGTGAACAGCATGGACCACAAACTCCTCATAAGCAGCATGGCAAAGACATTAATTAAACACAGGTGATCAGAGTTGACTTCTACGCACCTCTGAGCACCCTAACAGTTTGAATTGAGGCAAATACAACCTTTACACTCCCTGTGATAATAAACGTCGAAGAATCTATCACTGCAAAGGATGAATCCCACCGAAACTGAGCAAACCATCTCGTTTGCAGCAGCAGATTGAATGGATTTGTATGGAATTGAATGTATTTCTAGCCACATTAATGGTAACCTGCTTCACCCACTCAGGTTATATTAAATGAGCAAACCTATTGCCTTTGAAAAATGAGTAGCTCCTTAAAACCGATGAGTGTTTGATCAAGGAGATCAAACTTTTTACCTGCTGCATTTTTTTTGATATTTTCTAAATGAAAGTAATTTGATAGGATACTTCTTTAAAAGTAGAAGTAGATCAAATGAACAATGGCTGTACTGCTGAATCTATTTAGTGTTAATTGAAACCACAAATTGATAGTCTGCCTGCCTTTAAATTAGCCAATCAATGCAACCTAATTAAAGCTTCTTCTCTTGTCGAAATTCTTGGGAATGGTTATCTGTGGGTGGGATGGCTTTAATAAGAAAGATTTTTTTTAACAACGGGGAGATGGTTTATTGGAATCCTACAGCAAATGCATGCTGGGATAGGTTGGCTCACGTACTCATAAAAGGGCTTGGGGCTATTTATAGCCTCCTGCTCTTCACTTGTGGCCCTCTGTAATCTTGCTGCCCTATCTCCATTTACAGACCAGGAGCAAGATAGCAGCCCTTGACAAAAAACAAATTTGGGCTCCACCCCAGCCTAGTTGCTTGCAGTGATGACTACAGAATAGCCTTGAAAATGTTAGGAAGGCACATGATGATTAACATTATTTCTAAAGAACTAATAGAAGGTTGAATTAAACAGAATGTTCCAGCAGGATCTGGCATTCTAATCACTGAAGTCCCCAAGCTTTTAATCGTGGCGTATGGCTGCTTTGAGTGAAAACAAAAGTCAAGACATTTGTCGATCCCGAGAGAAAATGAGTTATGTGAATGTGAAATTGACTGACCACTGTTTGTACAGCAGAGTTCTGTATGTTAAAAGAGCAGCTGGCCAACTTAACAATTCTGTTTGTTTTATGTGAACTGTCATAGGTAAAAAGATAAAGGAGCTCTGAACAGCCTCTGGAAATCTGCAGCTGTTGAATTGTATAAATTCTGTGGAATTCTACACAGATACAAGCTTTCCACAGATTCAGTTGAAATTTAAGACTTGAGTTTTTCAAATTAAAACTGTTTCTGACTTTTATTCAATTCCATTTGATTTAGTTTTTATATTGCTGTGTCAGGCTGAAAAAGCTATTAGGTGTTTTGTATTAGCATAATGTCACTTTATGCTGTTGTCTTCAATACACTACAGTGTCCAGTGAAGAATCATTTAACATGAATTGTTCAGCTAATTCATGCTTGGTGAAATCGTGCCATTACCTGTGTTTGTGTGTAAAAAAAAAGTTAGGCCATTGTTTACTACCCTACCAAGTTTTGTGTCATCTGCAAATTTTGAAATTGTGCCCTGTACACCCAAGTCTAAGTCATTAATATATATCAAGTAAAGCAGTGATCCCAGCACCAACCCCTGGGGAACATCACTGTACACCTCCCTCCAATCCGAAAAACAACTGTTCACCACTACTCTCTGTTTCCTGTCCCTTAGCCAATTCTGTATCCATGTTGCTACTGCCCCCTTTATTCCATGGGCCGCAATCTTGATGATACGCTTACCAGGCGGCACTTTATCAAACGCCTTTTGAAAGTCCAGATACACCACAACAACTGCATTGCCCTCATTGACCCTCTTTGTTAGCTCATCAAAAATCTCTATCAGGTTAGTTAAGCACGATTTACCTTTAACAAACCTGTGCTGGCTTTCCCTAATCAATCCACCCTCGTCCAAGTGACTGTTAATTCTGTCCCGGATTATCATTTCTAAAAGCTTCCCCACCACTGAGGTTAACCTGACTGGCCTATTGTTGCTGGGTTTATCCTTACACCCTTTTTTGAACAAGGGTGTAACATTTGCAATTCTCCAGTCCTCTGGCACCACCCCCGTATCTACAGATGTTTAGAAGATTATGGCCAGTACCACCGCAATTTCCACCCTTCCTTCCCTCAGCAACCTAGGATGCATCCCATCCAGACCGGGTGACTTATCTACTTTAACTACAGCTAGCCTTTCATCTGGATTTTCGGATTGGAGGGAGGTGTACAGTGATGTTCTTTATCAATTTTTAGCCCATCCAGTATCTCAACTATATCTTCCTCTACTGAGATTGTGGCAGCATCTTCTTCCTTGGTAAAGACAGATGCAAAGTACTCATTTAGTACCTCAGCCATCCCCTCTGCCTCCATGATTAGATCTCCTTTATGGTCCCTAATCGGCCCCATCCCTCCTCTTACTACCTGTTTACTGTTTACATGCCTGTAGAAGACCTTTGGATTCCCTTTTTTGTTGGCCACCAGTCTGTTCTCATACTCTGTCTTTGCCCCTCTTATTTCCTTTTTCACTTTCTATATTCTGTCCAGTTCTCACTTGTGTTATCAACCTGACATCTGTCATACGCCCCTTTTTTCCATTTCATCTTACTCACTATCTCTTTTGTCATCCAGGGAGCTCTGGCTTTAGTTGCCCTACTTTTCTGCCTCGTGGTAATGTGCCTAGACTGTACCCGAACCATCTCCTCCTTAAAGGCCGCCCACTGTTCAATTACAGTTTTACCTGCCAATCTTTGATTCCAATTTACCCAGGCCGGATCTGTTCTCATCCCATTGAAATTGGCCCTCCTCCAATTGAGTATTTTTACTTTAGAGTGGTCCGTGTCCTTTTCCATAGCTATTCTAAACCTTATGATACTATGATCGCTGCTCCCTAAATGCACCCCCACTGACACTTGCTCCACTTGGCCCGCCTCATTCCTGAGAACCAAATCCAGCAATGCTTCCTTCCTTGTTGGGCTGGAAATGTACTGGTTAAGAAAGTTATCCTGAACACATTTCAAAAATTCCTCCCTCTCAGAGCCCCTTATTATTATTGTTATCCCAGTTGAGATTAGGATAGTTGAGTCCCCAGTTATCACTACTCTATAGCTTTTTGCACCTCTTTCTAATTTCCCTGAAAATTTGCTCCTCTATATCATTCCCACTAGTTGGTGGCCTATAGAATACACCCAGTAGTGTAATGGCACCTCTTTTATTTCTTAACTCTAACCAAATAGATTCTGTCCTTGACCCCTCCAGGACATCCTCTCTCTCCAGTACTGCAATATTCTCCTTAATCAAAACTGCCACCCCCCCCCCCCATTTCTTTTCTTCCCTATCTTTCCTGAACACCTTGTATCCAGGAATATTTATTCCTTTTTTGAGCCAGGTCTCCGTTATCACCACAACATTGTATTCCCATGTGGCTATTTGCGCCTGCAGCTCACCAATCTTGCTTAACACGCTTCGTGCGTTTACACACATGCACTGCAAACCAGTCTTAGACTTTCTTTTACTCTCTCTTGGTCTGATCCCACCTAATACTGTACTATTACTTGCTTTAGTGCTAGTTTTCTTCCCCGATCCTTTGTGCCCTTTGTTTCTCCTTTCCATTGCTACATCCTGGTGCCCATCCCCCTGCCAAATTAATTTAACCCCCCCCCCCTGCACAGCACTAGCGAACCTCCCCGCGAGGACATTGACCCCAGCTCCGCTGAGATGCAACCTGTGCGGCCTGTACAGGTCCCACCTTACCCAGAACTGGTCCCAGTGCCCCAGGAATCTAAAGCCCTCAGTGCAGGAATTAAATATTTTTTCTTTATATTTATTTTCAAACCAACAGGCAGAACCAGGGAAATTTGTAAAGTTGGAAACATTCCTTGGGGTTTTAAAAAATGTTTCCAAGGCAATCTCACATCAGTAATCTGCAGAAACCGGGTGAGGGGAATTTATGTTTCATAAGGTAAACTTAAAAAAAGGGACTTCCCAGGGCCAGACCTCAAGATCCAAATAGCTTTTCAACAAATAAGAAAAGGGAGCGGTTGCTTCGATGTATTTATACTTAAAGTGACGCAGCTTTCAGTGATATCTGATAACTTGGGGGAGATCAACAGAAAGTGAGTTGTTATGATCTGGAATGCACTGCCCGAAAGGATGGTGGAAGCAGATTCAATAGTAACTTTCTGAAGGGGATTGGATATATACTTGAAAAGGAAAAATTTGCAGGGCTATGAACAAATCGCAGGGGAATGGGACTAATTGGGTAGCTCTTTCAAAAGCTGGCACAGGCACAATGGGCCGAATGGCCTCCTTCTGTGCCGTAAGATTCTATGATAACTGAATATCCTGCCAACACTTGGGTGAGGTACTGGAGGACTGCTGCAACCTATGGACAAGAAGGAGAGGGCAGAAACAAACAGAGAAAAAAAGGCCATTGTGGAGGTGTGGAACAGAATTAACCCTGTCTTGCCCAAGTGCACTTCCTAAGGGCCATTCACCGATTAGCATTGATGGCTATAAACAAGCTGATGATCTTTACTGACGCTCCCCCTCCACCCCCCCCCCCCCCCCCCCACTTACTTTTCTGGCTATGAAGGAAGTGTGCTAACAAGAGGAAGCAATGGTGGAATATGTATATGGAAAAAAGATCTATGTAGAACAATAATGCAGCGATATATGAAACAAAGCACATATGGCTTGTCCATTTGCCATTAGACTGCCTTCAATATAGATCAACAAAATAGATAATTGCTCAATTTTATATGACCATTTGCCTCTATTTTTCAGGGGCGCAGACAACTCCATTTTTTATCGTTTTACATTGCTGTTTTGCTACCCCACATTTGTTACTTGTATAAATAGTAAAATTAATATATTGAGGATTTGTGCCACACTATTGTATCATTGTGCATAGATAGGTCCTTCTGTCAAAATTTGTATTTTGGGAATCACTATAGTGCACAGTACATTGCAACTCAATGAACTGCACTACAGAGTATTCAGACACAGATTCTGACCCACAATCCTCCACGTGCAGAGTTACCAGGTGCTATAGGAAGGTGCTGAATGGAGGCCACACACTGCCCCATCGGGAGGCTCTTCGAGGTGGCCTGGTTCAAAGTGTCCTTGATGGCAGCCTAACAGCAGACTACCTACCCATCCTCTGGGCTTGAGAAGGTACATGGTGTAGGAGATCTAGAAAAAAGGAGAGAGTAAAAAGCAACGAAAGCAATCTTGCTCTCAAACACCAGCTACAAAGTCAACACGACTTCATCCTTACATATTGGAGCTTTTTCTGAAGTTCACATATACCCAATGTACAGAAACTGTAAAAATGTAAAATGTAAAAACTGTGCCTAGAGGTCATGCTAAGATGGACACTGACGGTGCAGACCAACCATGTAGGTTGTATTAATGTGTGCTGTATATCTGAGTAGCAGTGTTATAAACCTATAATGTGAGGGTAGGAGACTAAGTTTAATGGCTTACATGTTGGATGTGGATGCCCACTGTTCATGGAACAAGTGATTGATTCAATGATGTCAGTTAGGTTCTCCATTTTTTTAAGCATTTGTTCTCAGTCTGAATAATTTCCTGTTTTGGTTAATTTCTCACAAACTGAAACTGAAATGAGTAATATTCTTTTGAAACTAAAGGTTACCAGGGTACCCCATGCACTTTGTCTAATCTATTACCACAGGAAGTTACAAGGTGGAGAAGGGAACCAGTTGTTTTTTGAAACGAGTCCAAGTTTTATGTATGCTCTTAATGCATCAGTGTTGATTAATAAGAATAAAAGTACATATGAACTTGTGTACTTGTTACCTTTAGTTAGCATATTGCTAAATTGTTTAAGATAATCTCAGAACCATATAATTTAATTTTCTATATAACAGTGTCTTGTATTGTTAACTCTACGTTTTTAACACATATCTCTATACCACTTCTTAACTGTGGAAGGATGAGCAGCATCAACTTGTATGTTTTAAACAGTGGTTGATTAAGCAATTAAAATAGTCGGGCTATCAGGCAATATTCAAATACACTAAGCCCCCTTACACTGAATATGCTACCCCAGGATCTGCGGCTTCTAGATCGAGAGTAAGATAATATTGATTCAAGTTGCTAATAAACCAACTATCTTCATCGACTTGAGGATATTTCATGAACTCCTTTTGGTGACATTCAAATCAGAAACTAAGGCACAGGCTGTTCAGAGCAAAAAAATCCCCTTATTCAGCAAAGATACAAGGTCTAAGTATAGGCAGTGCCAACAGATAAGATCAGACTTTTCCTGTAAACTCTGTATTCTTTCCCTCTTGATCACTTCAGTGATTGTCTTGAATTGTTCCCTCTGCATCTGCAAGAGTGAAATACACCAAGAAAAATATAGAAACAGTCACATTCTGCTGATATTTAGTCAGATAATGAATTTATACCATTATTTCAATCAGATGGCACCAGTGTGCCTCATTAAAGATGATCACATTTGAATAATGCTGGAATAGACAAGTGGTCAAGAAAGCTGGAAAACCTGGCAGAAGAGTAGGAACCTTCAAGAAATCTCAGCCCCATTTGCCAAGGGTTAACAAGCTGGTGTTCTACTAAGTCCATATCTACTCAATGGTAGGAAAGTGTACTCCTGTCCGCTAAAGGCGCTATATAAATGCAAGTTGTTGTTGTTATTGCAGCTGTGCACTACTGTCATGTATAAAAGCACCACAAGCAATCTTTCAATAATGAGCTTCTTTTTTATTGAAAATATTTAGTTTGGTGATGCCTAGTTAAGTCCCAGGAGTAATGTTTCTTACCTGATCTGTTTCCTGCAACCCCTAATATCCCATGTTTAAAATGAACAGTGATCATCAATAGTCTAATATTGGGACTGACTTGGCCGTTCCACTTTTCCCTCACCCATGTGGAACAGGTCAAAAATCTCTAACTTAACTGCCGAACTCACCTGAAGGAAGACCAGTGCCCTTCTGATTCACAAGATTAAACAAGGGCATTGCTGGAAGCTGCACTTTTATCGAGATAATCCAGTTTCTCTCAGGGTCGGGGAGGATTTGGGCAGGGGGTACCTTCTTTTGTAGAGGAATCATAGAACCTTACAGCACAGAAGGATGCCATTCGGCCCATTGTGCCTGCGCGGGCACTTTGAAAGAGCTATCCAGTTAGTCCCATTCACCTGCTCTTTCTCCATAGCCCTGCAAAGGATACAGGATTCAAATGAAAAGTTATTTTTCAATCCAATTGTTCCCTTTCTTGCAGATTCCATTTTTATGTTCAGGTATTCCAGCTATCTGGTACTAACTTGTGAATTGTGTCCCTAATATAACATTTTCATTCACATACCTCATTAGTAAAGCATTTTGAACAGCGAAAATAACTGAAGATAACTTTAAACTAACATTTAGGATAATTAGCAAAAGAACCGGGGGGAGATGAGGGGATTTTTTTTTTATGCAGCGAGTTGTTATGATCTGGAATGCACTGACTGAAAGGGTAGTGGAAGCAGATTCAATAGTAATTTTCAAAAGGGAATTGGATACATACTTGAAAAGGAGAAATTTGGAGATCTATGAGGAAAGAGCAGGGGAGTGGAACTAATTTGATAGCTCTTTCAGAGAGATGGCACAGGCACGATGGGCCAAATGGTCTCCTTCTGTCTGTCTGATTCTATGACTCTATGATTTTACAAATAATATCCTGCACCTTGATTGATTGATTGAAATTCAGTCAATTTTGGGCCAAAGTCAAATACCCTTTCACTCTGTTGGGCATGCTGGTACCCCTATTCAAATACCCTTTCACTCTGTTGGGCATGCTGGTACCCCTATTCAAATACCCTTTCACTCTGTTGGGCATGCTGGTACCCCTATTCAAATACCCTTTCACTCTGTTGGGCATGCTGGTACCCCTATTCAAATACCCTTTCACTCTGTTGGGCATGCTGGTACCCCTATTCAAATACCCTTTCACTCTGTTGGGCATGCTGGTATCCCTATCATCAGAGTTAACAGAGCCACGGAGCAGCTGAAAGAATTCCATGAAGAAAGATTTCGGGCTAAGTACAAGCAAAAACAAAGATGTGCAGGAAAAGAATACAAGATCAGTGGAAAGCTAACTGAAAAGGATATCTTAAAAAATGAACTGAAACCTTGACCGCCTTCAAAGACGTCAACCCAACTGTAAATATACACAAACTGCCTGAAAATTACAAAAAGAGAACTTCCCCAGTCTCTGCTGAGGTAACAGCTGTTGTTAGTTGTTTTAATGAAACTTGAAGTAGTTTAATGCCACCTTTGGAAAACCAAAACTAGGTTTCAGCCATAGTTCTCAACTCAGATTCCCCTGATAGCTCAGCAAGTTTATCCAGTGAGTAGCTGAGCCACAAAGAGTAGGAAATTCCTTGGTTTGATCCGTGGCCTGTGTTGAGTTATCTGATCCCAGGGTGAGCAGCAGGCAGAGTACAATTGACCTCATCAGCTCTCAGTGGCGGAGGGAGAAATTGGCCAGGTTTCCCATTTGATTAATGTGAATCCTGCTGAAGTGTGCTTGTGTGGACATTGGGTATGGACAAGATTGGCCTCAGCTCTCATGCGCCCATCCTCCTCTCCAGTTGATTAGCCTATCAGTTAGTGTCACGATTACACATGAATAATGTCCTTGTGAGGTACCAGAGGGAGTCAGGCCCGTGCATTATTTCTAAGAAAGAAGAGGGGAGAGGAGAAAATAACAATGCGCAACTCATCTTGGGCAGAGATGTCTTGATCATCTCAGAATTCTTATCAGGGCTGGATAATTCTGCTCGTCCTCTAGCCTATGGTGAGTTATTTTCCAGCTTTAATAATCTGAAACAATAAACAACTTATCAAGTTGCAGATAATATATTTATCCCTTTTTTTTAGAATTTTTTTCTCTTTTCTTAGCAGTGCTCCATCCTCCTCAAACTATTGGCATCTTTCTGGAAGATGGTTCCAGGGATGCCAGGCACCTTTTGGAACCTCATGCAAGTGCCATTCTTCCTCTCCATCTTGGTGATTTAAGCAAGATGTTTGACTGCAGTGAGATTGCAGCTCGTGGCCTTCCTTAACATCTACACACGTGAACTTCCAGCCGTTGTTACTGCACAGTGATAAAGAGCAAAAGCTGTGTCTGGTTTTTCCTTTCCTAACCCAAGGGTAATGCTTTGTTGCACTGACACAAACTACAATTACAATGACGCATCTTGCAAAACATTCTTTGACTCAGGTTTTCCTATAGAATTTACACTCATTTAGAGTCATTATCGGGGCAAAGGAGAGCAGGAATTGATCTCAGGCTGTTCATCAGGCTCTTCAATGCCTGCCATTACTTTTGGGATCTTCCTGCGGAAGTGATGACGGATATTGAATGCGCCTGCCATAGGATAATGATGGGAAGACATCATTCGATATATTTCCCATCATTAATGCCTTAGCATTAGCTGCGGATCAGGAATGATGCTATGTTCCCCGGGCACCCAGCGTTGTTAAGGAGTTGGGGAATAGGTGTTACAAAATGAAAAGGCTGTCGGGCAATCAAAATGCAAAGTGAGAGATTTACAATCGGTTTTAAAGAAAATGTTCTACAACTGACATTGGCAGTCACGCTGTGGTGTCACACCAGCGAGTGGGAGACCCGACCTGACACACTTACAGTGGAAATCCCACTCGAGGGAAACCTGGACCTTTGCCTCACAATCCAAACACTCTAACCAAACGTTAGATCAGATCTCATTTCATTTTACCTGAGATAGGATCTTGACTCCGAAGATCAGGAATTAGAATCAGTATGGGTGGAGATAAGAAATAACAAGGGGCAGAAAACACTGGTGGGAGTAGTTTATAGGCCCCCTAACAGTAGTTTTACCGTTGGACAGAGTATTAATTAAGAAATAAGAGGACCTTGTAACATAGCTAATGCAATAATCGTGGGGGACTTTAATCTTCATATAAACTGGGCAAATCAAATTGGCAATAGTAGTTTGGAGGACGAGTTCATGGAATTCATTTGAGACAGTTTCCCAGAACAATACGTCGTGGAACCATCCAGGGAACAGGCTATTTAAATCTTGTCTTGTGAAATGAGACAAGGTTAATTAATAATCTCATAGTAAGGGATTCTCTGGGGATGAGTGATCATAATATGATAGAATTTCACATTGAGTTCGAGAGTGACGTACTTAGATCTGAAACTAGAGTCTTCAACTTAAACAAAGCCAATTACATAGGTATGAGGGGTGAGTTGGCTAAGGTTGATTGGGAAATTAGATTAAAGGATATGACCATAGATAAGCATTTAAAGAAATATTTCATAATTCTTAACATTCCATAGAGGAATAAAAACTCCACGGGAAAAGTGATCCATCCGTGGCTAACTAAAGAAGTTAAGGCTAGTATTAGATTAAAAGAAGAGGCTTATAATGTTGCCAAGAAGAGCCTGAGGATTGGGAGAGTTTTAGAAACCAGCAAAGGATGACCAAAAAATTGATAGAGGGAGAAAATAGAATATGAGAGTAAACTATCAAGGAATATAAACAATTTTACAACACCAAGTTATAGTCCAACAATTTTTATTTGAAATCTACAAGCTTTTGGAGGCTTCCTCCTTCCTCAGGAATCAGAAGGAGGAAGGAGGAAGCCTCCGAAAGCTTGTAGATTTCAAATAAAAATTGTTGGACTATAACTTGGTGTTGTAAAATTGTTTACAATTGTCAACCCCAGTCCATCACCGGCATCTCCACATCAAGGAATATAAAAACAGATTGTAAGAGCTTCTACAAGTATGTAAAAAGGAAGAGAGTAGCGAAAGTAAACATGAGTCCTTTAGAGGCTGAGACAGGAGAAATTAAAATGGGGAATAAGGAAATGGCAGAGACGTCAAACAAATATTTTGTATCTGTCTTCACAGTAGAAGACACAAAATACTTGCCTGAAATAATGGAAGACCAAGGATCTAATGAGAGTGAGGAACTTAAAGTAATTAATATTAGTAAAGAAAAAGTACTGGAGAAATTAATGGGACTAAAAGCTGACAAATTCCCGGACGTAATGGCCGACATCCTAGGGTTCTAAAAGAGGTGGCTGCAGAGATAGTGGATGCATTGGTTGTGATCTTCCAAAATTCCCTAGAATCTAGAATGGCCCCAGTGGATTGGAAGGTAGCAAATGTAATTCAAGAAAGGAGAGAGAAAGAAAACAGGGAACTACAGGCCAGTTGGCCTGACATCAGTAGTTGGGAAAATGTTGGAATCTATTATTAATGGTGTGGTAACAGAGCACTTACAAAATCAAAATATTAATAGGCAGAGTCAACATGATTTTATGAAAGGGAAATCGTGTTTGACAAATCTACTGGAGTTTTTTGAGGATGTAACTAGCAGGGTAGATAAAGGGGAACCAGTTGATGTAGTATATTTGGATTTTCAAAAGGTATTCGATAAGGTGCCACATATAAGGTTGTTACACAAGATAAGGGCTCATGGGGTTGGGGGTAATATATTAGCATGGATAGAGGATTGGT
Source organism: Heptranchias perlo (assembly GCF_035084215.1). Lineage (NCBI taxonomy): Eukaryota > Metazoa > Chordata > Chondrichthyes > Hexanchiformes > Hexanchidae > Heptranchias > Heptranchias perlo. Next base: position 11,408,686 of record NC_090347.1, read on the forward strand.
TAACGGACAGAAAACAGAGAGTAGGAATAAATGGGTCAGGTTCAGGTTGGCAGGCTGTAACTAGTGGGGTGTCGCAAGGATCAGTACTTGGGCCTCAGCTATTTACAATCCATATTAATGACTTAGATGAAGGGACTGAGTGTATCCAAGTTTGCTGACGATACAAAGAAGGTGGCAGGTGGAGTATAATGTGGGGAAATGTGACATTATTCACTTTGGTAGGAAGAATAGAAAAACAGAATATTTTTTAAATGGTGAGAATCTATTAAATGTTGGTGTTCAGAGGGATTTGGGTGTCCTGGTACACAAAACATGGAAAGTTAACATGCAGGTACAGCTAGCAATTAGGAAGGCAAATGGTATGTTGACTTTTATTGCAAGGGAATTGGAGTACAAGAGTAAGGAAACCTTGCTGCAATTGTACAGGGCTTTCGTGAAATCACACCTGGAGTACTCTGTACAGTTTTGGTCTCCTTACCTAAGGAGGGATATACTTGCCTTAGAGGCGGTGCAATGAAGGTTCACTAGATTGATTCCTGGGATGAGAGGGTTGTCCTATGAGGAGAGATTGAGTAGAGTGGGCCTATACTCTCTGGAGTTTAGAAGAATGAGAGGTGATCTCATTGGAATATATAAGATTCTGAGAGGGCTTGATAGGGTAGATGCTGTGAGGCTGTTTCCCCTTGCTTTGGCAGATAAGGCAAAGGAGAATCCAAAGAGCTTCTACAAATACATAAAGGGCAAAAGAGTAACTAGGGAGAGAGTAGGGCCTCTTAAGGATCAACAAGGTCATCTATGTACGGAACCACAAGAGATGGGTGAGATCCTAAATGAATATTTCACATCGGTATTTACGGTTGAGAAAGGCATGGATGTTAGGGAACTTGGGGAAATAAATAGTGATGTCTTGAGGAGTGTACATATTACAGAGAGGGAGGTGCTGGAAGTCTTAACGCGCATCAAGGTAGATAAATCTCCGGGACCTGATGAAATGTATCCCAGGACGTTATGGGAGGTTAGGGAGGAAATTGCGGGTCCCCTAGCAGAGATATTTGAATCATCGACAACTACAGGTGAGGTGCCTGAAGATTGGAGGGTAGCAAATGTTGTGCCTTTGTTTAAGAAGGGTGGCAGGGAAAAGCCTGGGAACTACAGACCGGTGAGCCTGACATCTGTAGTGGGTAAGTTGTTAGAGGGTATTCTGAGAGACAGGATCTACAGGCATTTGGAGAGGCAGGGACTGATTAGGAACAGTCAGCATGGTTTTGTGAGAGGAAAATCATGTCTCACGAATTTGATTGAGTTTTTTGAAGGGGTAACCAAGAAGATAGATGAGGGCTGTGCTGTAGACGTGGTCTACATGGACTTTAGCAAAGCCTTTGACAAGGTACCGCATGGTAGGTTGTTACATAAGGTTAAATCTCACGGGATCCAAGGTGAGGTAGCCAATTGGATACAAAATTGGATTGACGACAAGACAGAGGGTGGTTGTAGAGGGTTGTTTTTCAAACTGGAGGCCTGTGACCAGCGGTGTGCCTCAGGGATCGGTGCTGGGTCCGCTGTTATTTGTTATTTATATTAATGATTTGGATGAGAATTTAGGAGGCATGGTTAGTAAGTTTGCAGATGACACCAAGATTGGTGGCATTGTGGACAGTGAAGAAGGTTATCTAGGATTGCAACGAGATTTTGATAAATTGGGCCAGTGGGCCGATGAATGGCAGATGGAGTTTAATTTAGATAAATGTGAGGTGATGCATTTTGGTAGATCGAATCGGGCCAGGACCTACTCCGTTAATGGTAGGGCATTGGGGAGAGTTATAGAACAAAGAGATCTAGGAGTACAGGTTCATAGCTCCTTGAAAGTGGAGTCACAGGTGGATAGGGTGGTGAAGAAGGCATTCAGCATGCTTGGTTTCATTGGTCAGAACATTGAATACGGGAGTTGGGATGTCTTGTTGAAGTTGTACAAGACATTAGTAAGGCCACACTTGGAATACTGTGTACAGTTCTGGTCACCCTATTATAGAAAGGATATTATTAAAGGTAGATAGTCAAAATCTTTTCCCAAAGGTAGGGGAGTCTATAACGAGGGGGGATAGATTTAAGGTGAGAGGGGAGAGATACAAAAGGGTCCAGAGAGGCAATTTTTTCACTCAAAGGGTGGTGAGTGTCTGGAACGAGCTGCCAGAGGCAGTAGTAGAGGCGGGTACAATTTTGTCTTTTAAAAAGCATTTGGACAGTTACATGGGTAAGATGGGTATAGAGGGATATGGGCCAAGTGCAGGCAATTGGGACTAGCTTAGTGGTATAAACTGGGCGACATGGACATGTTGGGCCGAAGGGCCTGTTTCCGTGTTGTAAACTTCTATGATTCTATGAAGAGTCTAGAACTAGGGGGCATAGTCTCAGGATAAGGGGTCGGCCATTTAGGACTGAGAAATTTCTTCACTCAAAGGGTTGTGAATCTTTGGAATTCTCTACCCAGAGGGTTGTTGATGCTCAGTCATTGTGAATATTCAAAACTGAGGTCGATAAAGGAATCAAGAGATATAGGGATCGGGCGGGAGAGTTGAGTTGAGGTCAAAGATCAGCCATGATCTGATTAAATGGCGGAGCAGGCTCGAGGGGCTGAATGGCATACTTCTGCCCCCATTTTGTATGTTCTTATGAGATTACAGGGATAATGAATAGAAGATTGTAACAGTAAATCAACACGTGTCTCAGTAAACACAGAGAGGTTGCAGAGATATTCATCAAAGTTAAGCAATTAAATTATCTGGTGCTATTATGGGATTGACTCTGAGATCCATTGTTCTCCTCACTGTGCACATCTTAACCTTTACTGTCATGTCACAATGGTGCTGCATTTCCCAACTGTGCACAATGAGCCATTCTCCTGTAAAATTGCACAAGATTACTGAGAGCATTGTGTAACTTTCGTACCAGTGTTGTGTTGTTTTAGACTCTGACACTTCATGCATATTGATTAAGTATTATGTAATTAACATTTCAGTGAGAGGGATCAATAACAGAATTAAAGTCAAATTGCCCCTTGTGAATCTATGTCACTAAACCCACTAATCTATCATTTAAAATGCATTTGTTCTTCATTGGAATTATTTGATTCCTGATCTTATTATGCAGAAATCATCAGTTCCTGATTTTGAGAAACCCATAGATAGTTCAAAAATAAATGACGCATAAAAGGATATTTAAAATTTCAACAGTATTTTCTGGCTTGTACAGTTGAGAATGAGATCTGTAAATTTCCAAGATCAAGATGTTGCAGATTATGTAACCACGGATTTTCATCAACTGTAAGTAGTCCAGAAGCAGGTACGTTGAAAAATGGTTGATGGTAATTTGATACAAGGTGAAATTTCAATTCCTGACGGTCAGTTGGCTTGCCTCCTGTAACTTTGAAACTGCTGTAGGAACATTTAACCCATGTGGGTATAAAATCATCAAAGATCCAGTTTGCATTTTTGGAATTTCGATTACTTCCATTTCTCTATGTACGTTAAACTTCAGAGACAATCGAAAACAGTTGTTTTAGGTATTTTCATGCGCATATAAAAGAATCACATCTGTTGTGCATTTAAAGCACTTATTAGGAAGACACACCTTTGATGTGCAATGGGGCTATCATTAACTTTCAGGGCAGGCCTTATACATTTCAGTCTTGCACTCAACCTCCTGCTCTCCTCCCCATCCTTTAGCAAGTTGGAATGAAGAGCTGGACACAACTGGGGTACAAAACAAGAAGAAAGTGAACTACTTACCATGTTTTGCAGCATAAATTTCATGTTGTAAAACCAAGCAGCAACAACTACTTGCATTTTACATGTCCAGGAAGATGTCTCACAGAATTTTACATTAAGAAGGAAAATATGCAGAGGAGAGAGAGAAAAAGGAAAATTGTAGAGGGTCAGGGTGTGGTGCCAAAAGCACAGTCAAAGGGAAAGGTTTTGAAGAGCGTTTTTGGAAGCAGGGATGAAGATGGCACAGTAAAGGAGCAGGCAGAGTGGCTCCAGAGCACATAGGCGCAGTACCTGAATGACCAGCCACTAGTGGTGGAGTTAAGGAAGCGGAGACGAGAAGTTCAGTGATAGAGAAGTGGAGAGTCAGTGAGGAGAAATAAGGCAGGAGGAGATCATTCAGGTAGAGTGGGGCAAAGCCTTGGAGAGATTTAGAAGTGAGGTCAATAATTTTGAAGTAAACTTGCAGGGACACAGAAAGTCAATGGAGTTTGGAGAGGACATGAGTGTGGGACTTGGTGCATCTTTATGGAAATACAAATGCTACATATAGCTTTAACGCTACACACTCTCAGGTCTGTTTCATCAAGATGCGCTTGGTACATGTAGTTCACTGCTGCAGAACACAGTTCAAAATATTTCTTTATCAGGAGGATATGAAATCCTTTTATTTTCCTTCTTTTTCTCTCTGCAGATCTTGCACAGCTTAGTGGTCAAGAAGGGAGCTGGGTAACCTGGTGCTGCCCTTCAGCTACCACTAGGAAGCACACAACAGTTGCCCAGGAATCAGGATTGACCTTTCAACTTTTTCTTCTCCACCCCATCTGACCTTCTGTCAAAGTATTTGCACGAATGATGACTGAGATTGGAAACTCAATGGAGTGGGGATCCTAACAAGTGTAAGACTCTCCTTAAAACCCATCTCTTTGACCAAGCATTTGGTCACTCCTTCTAATCTCTCTTTGTTTGAGCTCAATGTCCATTTCCCTCAAGCCTCTGCGAAGTACCTAAGGTGATATATAAATGCAAGTTGTTGTATAATTGGAGGTGTTTTTAGGTGTACCAATAGTAATCAGTTCATTCACTTCCCCTACCAGCCATTGCCAAAGGGAAAGCTTCTCTATTTGGCCTTTAAACCACCTGCTAGCAGTTGCAGTCGAGCACAATATCATTCCCTTGGAGAACAGCCCTGTCTACGTAAAGCATTGTACTGAAGCTTGGGTAGCAGTTAGATACTGCAGTTGACCTCAATGCAACCAGGCAAGAAAGGAAGCAAAAACAGACTGGATTCACTCCTGACTGCTACCCAGTGGCCCTTGCTGGAAAAGGCATGTTGCGGGCAGATACAGGCACAGTTCAAATATCCCGCACCCCTGAGTTGAAAGGCCTGAAAAGACTCTCTGTACCATAGATGAAGAATGGCTAAATCAAAAGGGAGAAAAAAGAAACACGCAAATGCTAAAAATCTGAACTAAAAGCAGAACATACTGGAAATCTACAGCAAGTCTGACAGGATCTATAGGGAAAATTTGAGTTATATCGAGTCTACAGCACAGAAACAGGCCATTCAGCTCAACTTGTCTATGCCAGTGTTTATGCTCTGCATGAGTCTCCTCCCACCCCGCTTCATCTAACCCTATCCGCATATCCTTCTATTCCTTTCACCCTCTTGTTTTTTATCTAGCTTCCCTTTAAATACATCTATGCTATTTGCCTCAACTACTCCTTGTTGTAGCATGTTCCACATTCTTACCACTCTCTGGGTAAAAAAAGTTTCGCCTGAATTCCCTATTGAATTTATTAATGACTATCCTATATTTATGACTTCTAGTTTTTGACACCCCCATAAATGGAAACATTTTCTCCATGTCTACCCTATCAAACCCTTTCATTATCTTAAAGACCTCTATCAGGTCACCCCTCAGCCTTCTCTTTTATAGAGAAAAGAGCTCCAGCCTGTTCAGCCTTTCCTATTAAGTATAAAGTTAATGCTTTGGGTGTAGCCCATCTTCTCTGTTCAGAGGCTGTGTATTTCCAGTATTTTCTATTTTTATCTATGAAGAATGGCAAATTGGGACATGTACTGGAGGACGCTCAGTGCTCATGGAACTGACCTCCAAATGAGGCCCCAGCTTCGTGGGAGATGGGAGAGAGGGGGAAAAACAAGGGGAGAAATTACCTTTCAAGTATATGAAAATTTTGATGGGATTTTTGGAAATCTGGAGGATTTTGTTCTGTAAATTCACCGATATGGTAAACCTCAGCAAGCTGATTTCAAATTTCTGGAAAGTACACAAAAACAGATGGAATGCTGCAATGAAAACACTCTTGAACAAACATCAGTTCAAATGGAGCAATTACTATACCCCAGGCAGTAACAGTAAAATGAAAAACACTCAAATGTTCCTCCCATTTATCTTGTGCGCAACTTTAAACCATGCCGCTCAGTCTCGAACGTAATGCTGCATTACCTAAGAAACCAACCACAGCGACCCGAGAGATAGGGATTATATGAGTACTGTTTGTTATTTTTATATAATTGAATCATGTTTCTAAAATTATTCTTGCCTTTGCTGAGATCCATGTTGGAATGGACAAAGGTTCGGAGAGATGTGTGTCAGTGTTTTGTACAGCTGTGAGTTTTTTTTTCCCCCAGTGTCGTTCTGTACTGTGGCTGCTGATTCATTGTGTTACAGCAGTTAACGTTGCTTAAGAATTTTCTCTCAAGGCACAAAATCCTTTTCTCAAAACTGATTAGTCATGCATCTCGTTTCATTTCCAAACACTGATTTTGCTTTCTCCTGAATTTTTTGGTATCTTCTCCTAACATTTTATATATGTAATGGGTGGTTATTCCCATTACTGAGATATTGGTTTCACATGGAAATTTATTTGACCAGATTGACTTCGACAAAAGTGAAGTTAAATGTACAAACATTGGGTTAGAATTAGTCATAAAATGAACAGTTTAAATTGTGAATCCAGTAATAGACACAGTCCTGAGTAAACCCTTCAACGATTGTTTCCTAAGAAAAATGGCTGACCAAACAGTAGTTACTTTATCAGCTGTTCTGAGCTTGCAAATAAAAGACAACAGCAACCTGGGTTCATCTCATGCCTTTAATGTAGCAAAATATTCCAAGGTGCTTCACAGAGGCATAAAGGGAAAAGGGAGGCCGAGCCAAAGAAGGAAAGATTAGGAGGGGGCCACCCAAGGCTTGATCAGGGATGAGTTTTAAGGAGGGTCTTAGAGGAGAAGAAGGAGATGGAGAAGCAGAGGGGTTTATGGAGAGACAGAGTGGGACCTAGGCGGCTGAAGGTATGGCTACCAAAATACGTCAGTCCCTAAGTTTTAGTTGTTGCCAATCAGTGCCTAAATTGACTGGACTTCCGTAAACGATTTGTAAACAAAGATGATAATTTTAAAATCAATGCGCTAGGAGACAAGGAGCCATTGGAGGTTGGTGAGGATAGGGATGATAGCTGAGCTGGACTTGACGCAGGATAGGATGCAGGAGGCATAGTTCTGGGTGAGGGACAGTTTATCTAGTGTGGAGCTCAGCTGAGGGGAATATTGGAGAAATCCAGCCTGGAGGTGATGAAGGCGTGGATGAGATTTTCCATGATGGTAGAAGTGAAGTAGGGAATAAAAGCAGCTGATATTTTAGAGGCAGTCTTGGTGATGGGAAGGATGTGGGAAGCTCAGCTCAGGTTCAATCCAACTTGAGTGTGCAGCAGAGAAGGGGGATGGGATCAGGGCTAATATTTAAAATTTCTTGAGACAAATAGCTTTGACCTAGCCAACATCAATATCATAGTATCATAGTAGGTACAACACAGGAGAAGGCCATTCGGCCCATCATGCCTGTGCCAGCTATTTGAAAGAGCTATCCAATTAGTCCCATTCCCCTGCTCTTTCTCCGTGGCCCTGTAAATTTTTTCCCTTCAAGTATTTATCTAATTCCCTTTTGAAAGTTATTATTGAATCTGCTTCCACCGCCCTTTCAGGCAGTGCATTCCAGATCATTACAACTCGCTGCGTAAAAAAATGTTTTCTCATGTCACCTCTGGCCCTTTTGCCGATCACCTTAAATCTGTGTCCTCTGGTTACCGAAACTTCTGCCACTGGAAACAGTTTCTCCTTATTTACTCTGTCAAAACCGTTCATGATTTTGAACACTTCTATCAAATCACCCCTTAACCTTCTCTGTTCAAAGGAGAACAATCCCAACTTCTCCAGTCTCTCCGCAAAACTGAAGTCCCTCATCCCTGGTACGATTCTAGTAAATCTTTTCTGCAACCTCTCTAAGGCCTTGACATCCTTCCTACAGTGTGGTGCCCAGAATTGGACACAATACTCCAGCTGAGGCCTAACCAGTGTTTTATAAAGCTTTAGCATAGCTTTCTTGCTTTTGTAGCCTTGCCTCTATTAATTAAGCCCAGGATCCCATATGCCTTTTTAGCAGCCATCTCAACTTGTCCTGCCACCTTCAAGGATTTGTGTACATGCATCCCTAGGTTTCTCTGTTCCTGCACCCCCTTTAAAATTGTAGCATTGAATTTATATTGCCTCTCCTCATTCTTCCTACCAAAATGTATCACTTCACATTTCTCTGCCTTAAATTTCATCTGCCATGTGTCTGGCCATTTCACCAGTCTGTCTACGCCCTCTTGAAGTCTGTTACTATCCTCCACATTGTTTACTACATTTCCAAGTTTCGTGTCATCTACACATTTTGAAATTATACCCTCTATACCCAAGTTCAGGTCATTAATAGATATCAAAAAGAGCAGTGGTCCTAATGCTGACCCCTGAGCAACACCACTACATACTTCCCTCCAGTCTGAAAAACAACCGTTCACCACTACTCTCTGCTTTCTGTCTCCTAACCAATTTCGTATCCACGCTGCCACTGTCCCTTTAATCCCATGGGCTTTAATTTTACGAACAAGTCTATTATGTGGTACTTTATCAAATGCCTTTTGAAAGTCCATATACACGACATCAACCGCACTACCCTCATCAACCCTTTCCGTTACTTCATCAAAGATATGTAGAAAGTTTCTACCACCCCTTTGTTGCTGGGCTGCTAGGCATCACTCAGTGCAGGATGGAGACAAGTACCACTGATATAAGAACACTTAACTGCCAGCATAGGCACGATGGGCCGAATGGCCTCCTTCTATGCTGTATGATTCTATGATAACTGTCTCTAGATTCACAGTAGGATAAAATGATTATTGTTTAATGCTGCAGTGAATGGGAATAATCTTGTACTTGGGATGTATTTGGGAAGGTTAGTGGAGATAACATCAAACTTTCCATGAATGTTCCAATTTGATACAGTGATACAGTCAGTGAATTGGAGTGAAGCAAGCTGGCCTCATGACACATATTAAATTCATCACAGGGACAGAAAAGGAAGCAGTAAGTCACATCCTAAAATATCTGTTCATGTTGTGGCCATCACACTACCAGGTTCAGGAACATTATTTATGTTGCTGAATTAGTTAATCGGGGAGGCGGGGGTTAATGATATCCGAGAGGTAATGAAACTTCTCCCTTTATACCCTATCTTACTACTAAACTACTACTGTTGTGTTATATGCTCCTTACTGTGTGCTTATTGGAATTACTAAAATTGGATATGATCTCATTTGCTGAAAATTAGCTGGCACAATTTTTTTTTAGTTTCCTGGTATGCAACTAAAGCAGTGAAGAATTCACAGGCCATTGGGCAGCACACATTCTCACACAGCTGGAGAATATTAACTCTGTAAGTACTGAATGTTCACTGTTCTCAAAAGGCATCAGTTTTCTGTTATGTAAGATAACAAAAGTTTGGGTAAGTGCTATGGGTTTACTACTGAGGTAAACAACTACAGAAAGAGAAGGGCTGATCAGTACCATCTATACCAAGTACTCCCATCTGCATTATTTTTAAATAATACATCTCTTACCTGATTAATATGCTAATTTTAATAGAATATTTTGTCTGTCGTGGACAGCTACTAATTTGCATTTCTGATTGTGTTCAGAAGGGCTTCAGTAACGTCCCCATTTCCCTGGTATCTGTAGAGAGTGACACCAGAGGCTTCCATTACCCTGGTATCTGTAGAGAGTGATACCAGACGCCCCCATTTCCCTGGTATCTGTAGAGAGTGATACCAGACACCCCCATTTCCCTGGTATCTGTAGAGAGTGATACCAGACGCCCCCATTTCCCTGGTATCTGTAGAGAGTGATACCAGACACCCCCATTTCCCTGGTATCTGTAGAGAGTGATACCAGACGCCCCCATTTCCCTGGTATCTGTAGAGAGTGACACCAGACGCCCCCATTTCCCTGGTATCTGTAGAGGGTGATACCAGACACCCCCATTTCCCTGGTATCTGTAGAGGGTGAGTCCAGATGCTCCCATTTCCCTGGTATTTATGGAGGGTGATACCAGGTGCTCCCATTTCCCTGGTATCTATAGAGAGTGACACCAGAGGCTCCCATTTCCCTGGTATCTATAGAGAGTGACAATAGACCCCCCATTACCCTGGTATCTATAGAGAGTGACAATAGACCCCCATTACCCTGGTATCTATAGAGAGTGACAGTAGACCCCCCATTACCCTGGTATCTATAAGAGAGTGACAGTAGACCCCCCATTACCCTGGTATCTATAGAGAGTGACAGTAGACCCCCCATTACCCTGGTATCTATAGAGAGTGACAGTAGACCCCCCCATTACCCTGGTATCTATAGAGAGTGACAGTAGACCCCCCATTACCCTGGTATCTATAGAGAGTGACAATAGACCCCCATTACCCTGGTATCTATAGAGAATGAAACCAGAGGCTCCCATTTCCCTGATATCTACAGAGGGTGAGTCCAGATGCCTCTATTTCCCTGGTATTTATGGAGGGTGATACCAGGCGCTACCATTTCCCTGGTACCTACAGAGAGTGACACCAGAGGCTCCCATTACCCTGGTATCTATAGAGAGTGACACTACAGGCTCCCATTTCCCTGGTATCTATAGAGAGTAACACCAGAGGCTCCCATTTCCCTGGTATCTATAGAGAGTGACACTACAGGCTCCCATTTCCCTGGTATCTATAGAGAGTAACACCAGAGGCTCCCATTTCCCTGGTATCTATAGAGAGTGACACCAGAGGCTCCCATTTCCCTAGTATCCATAAAGAGTGACACCAGATCTCTATTTCCCTGGTATCTATAGAGAGTGACACCAGAGGCTCCCATTTCCCTGGTATCCATAAAGAGTGACACCAGATCTCTATTTCCCTGGTATCTATAGGGGGTGATACCAGAGGTCCCATTTCCCTGGTATCTATAGAGAGTGACACCAGAGGCTCCCATTACCCTGGTATCTAAATAGAGTGACACCAGATCCCCATTTCCCTGGTATCTGTAGAGGGTGACACCAGAGGCCCCCAACTTCCCTGCCTATCCAGAGAAGACCATTTGGGTGATTTATGTCCTATAGCTTAGGAATATGTTTTATGCCACACAATGCACGGCAATATGGTGAAAGTAAACTGTTGAACCCACTTTCCCTTTCAAAGACTGCATTTGAATTTTATTGTGAAGAAACTGACAAAATACAGTGTCTGTGGACAGCTCAGCTAGTAACTGTACAGAAACACGTTGATTCAGGCTGAATCAAGGAAATGCAGATCTTTGTCCACGTAGTAATAGCAATATGGAAACCGGCAGCGGGAATTGTATGGATGAAATTTAATTTGTTAAAATCTCTGTTAAATTTAGATCTCCTCAAAGTTAGTCGCATGTTGTTTTTTCTCTCATCAATACTCTTCTGAAGATCTTCAGCTATTACTGGGATATGGTTTCAAGAGCAACGGTCTGGACCCACACCCAAATGGTCATTATTCACATGTGATCCTTGATGGTGAGTATTGCCAGCCTATTCTATCCTGAGGGCATCACAGCAGGACTAGACCTTGTCCTTGCCAGGTATCCACACGTGTGCTTACACCTGGGCTTCTATAACATTGAATCTCGCTGACTTTCCCCTCTTTTTAATCCAGGATACTAAGGCTAATTGTCGCACCCCTACTACCGCTGGCACATAATATTGGTTCCACTCTATTTGCAATATGTTTTTGTGCAAGGATAATGTTTCCCCCTATTCTGATGCGCAAATGCACACTACATCTGTTTTCCCTCTGTGATTTGCTCATAAGCTTTTTTAATCCACACAGTGTACTTCACGTTAACAAAACCAGAGGGAACAATGGTGATTGTCCTGAGATCTTAGCTGCAGGCAAACTCTGTGCAGATAAGGCCTGGGTTCACCCTGACCTTAATAATGTGCAATGGAAATTAAGTGCAACAAACCCTTGCAATATTAGTAATACTCCTGCCACAGTGGGGTACAAAGTTCAACTTACAGGCCAATTGAAATGTTTTTTTTATTAAAAAGACTCCACACAATTGTACTGTCAATAAGTGTGATTCAGCATATACATATGGCAGTTGAGTCATTCATGTATATTAATCTGCAGGTCCCCAGCATCTCACAGGAAAAGCAATGTCATCCATATCTTTGCTACCTCTAGACTTGACTATTCCAATGCTCTCCTGGCCGGCCTCCCATCTTTTACCCTCCATAAACTTGAGCTCATCCAAAACTCTGCTGCCCGTATCCTAACTCGCACCAAGTCCCGTTCACCCATCATCCCTGTGCTCGCTGACCTACATTGGCTCCCAGTCTGGCAACGCCTCGATTTAAAAATTTTCCTCCTTTGTTTTCAAATCCCTCCATGGCTTCGCCGCTCCCTATCTCTGAAACATGCTCCAGCCCTACAACCCTCCGAGATCGCTGCACTCCTCCAATTCTGGTCTCTTGCGCATCCCCAATTTTCATCGCTCCACCATTGGCGGTCGTGCCTTCAGCTCTGGAATTCCCTCCCTAAACCTTTCCACCTCCCTACCTCTCTTCTTTAAGACACTCCTTAAAACCTACCATTGGTAACGCTCCTGTGAAGCACCTTGGGACATTTTGTTACATTAAAGGCACTACATAAATGCAAGTTGCTGTTGTTTTATACACGGATAAAATCAATCCCATTTTCCATGGACCTGTTGTCACATTGACACAAGCAAGTGACAAACTAAAGAATGTGTAATCTGATCAAAGTTTTGAATGATTTAATGTGTAACATTACTGCTAATATTTATCACAATATCAAACATCTACTTTAATATCACTTTAATAATTGCCATCAGCTCATGACTTGTTCAAATGACCTGGAAGCTGCTCACTCATATTAAGACATTATCTTCTATACTGAAAGTTTATCTTATCTTAAGAGATAGTGAAATGTTTAACTTTGATAAATATGAGATCAGACAGAAAGCATCACTTAAAGTAGTTAACTGCTTACTGTATTTCTTCTATCTGATAAAACCTTCCCAACTTGCATTTCTATAGCGCCTTTAACGTAGTAAAGCATCCCAAGGTGCTTCACAGGAATGATTATCAAACAAAATTTGACACTGAGCCACATAAGGAGATATTAGGACAGGTGACCAAAAGCTTGGTGAAAGAAGTAGGTTTTAAGGAACGTCTTAAAGGAGGAGAGAGAAGTGGAGAGACAGAGAGGTTTAGGGAGGGAATTCCAGAGCTTAGGGCCTAGGCAGCTGAAGTGCCGCCAAAGGTGGAGCGATTGAAATCGGGGATGTGCAAGGGGCGAGAATTGGAGGTGGGCAGAGATCTTGGATGGTTGTAGGGGTGGAGAAGGTTATCAAGATGGGGAGGGGTGAGGCCATGGAGGGATTTGAAAACAAGGATGAGAATTTCAAAATCGAGGCATTCCCGGACCCTGAGCCAATGTAGGTCAGTGAGCACAGGGGTGATGGGTGAACGGGACTTGTTGTGAGTTAATACATCTTGGTACGGGACTTGGTATCATCTGTAAACTGATCATGCCCCTCAGGCTGGAGTATCGCACTCTTTTTCATGACTGGATAGTCGTGTAAGTTGTTTATGACAGTGTTTGACACTACAAAAAAAGATGATTTGAATCAGTTCTCAGCCAGTAATTAACATAGGGACATTCCATTAGATGGGGATATCCAATACTCTGCCCCCATCAGTTGGCTGATCCCTTGAAACACACTAGCAGGAGAAGACATCATGATTAAATGTGTGGTCTGGTTCCTTTCTCGTTGCTTCCAGCTGGAGGAGGACAATGTAGAAGAAGCTCTTTCCTTTCACAGAAATTCTTAAGTTGGGAAATCCCACATTGCCCAAGATTACTTTGTGGAATTCAAATGTTGGCCAATACCAATTCTCCAATCTTGAGAAGTCCGGGGGGAGATTTGCTACAAGCTGTCCAGGGGGTGAAAATTACTCAGAGTATTGTCAATAAATTGGTTGGTGCATTTGGATAAAATTCCTGTGTGTGTGAACTTAAGTCATTAAAAATAGCAAAAATGTCCTGTCCCTCGAAGAGCTAACTTGCACTTACAACAGCTACAGTCCACATGGAGAAAAGATTACCTGTTGCATCAAGAATAAGCAAGTCAGCAGCAACATATTTAAATCAGGAACATCAGAAAATATACTAAAAATCTCATTTTAGCACTGAGCACAAAGCAAAACTTCACTTGAGGTTCCATAGACTGATAAATTGGTTTATTCAGTACAAGAGTAAAGGCAATAGCGTTATCCAAAAGCTTAATTCATTCATTTTAATGCTTCATCCAATTAAAGATTTTTGTCTAAGTATTTTCTTCCAAAGTATTTGCTCTTTCGGCATCGTGAGATAATGGATGCGCTCCTTGTTATGATTTTACCTTTTTGTTTATCAATTTTTTACATCCCTGTTGCCTTCCTGCTACCAGAGGGCAGCATGCCTGCATCATCAGAATGTCTAGATAGCTGTCGGTTCCATTCCATAGCAACCAACAGGAGGTTAGCTTAGCACGGGTCAGCTAAGTGAACCCCAGTACTGAGAGGCCTAATGCCAGCTACCAAATTCAAATGACAGCCATGGCTGAGATCTGAAGCTGACCCTTTGAATAACCATTGATTCCTCTACTACTATAATACCATGATGTGGAGATGCCGGTGATGGACTGGGGTTGACAATTGTAAACAATTTTACAACACCAAGTTATAGTCCAACAATTTTATTTGAAATTCACAAGCTTTCGGAGGCTTCCTCCTTCCTCAGGTGAATGTTGTCATTCACCTGAGGAAGGAGGAAGCCTCCGAAAGCTTGTGAATTTCAAATAAAATTGTTGGACTATAACTTGGTGTTGTAAAATTGTTTACAACTATAATACCAGACTACAGAAGAAAAAAATGTTTGCAGTGAATTGCGAACACTATGAAATGGTCTGAGGCAAATTTGGTGTTCAACTGAGTGATATTTTGTGCATTGGGAAATTGATCAATCTGGGAAACACCTGAAGAAATAAATTGCTGTAAACAATTATAGAATCAAAGAGGGGCAAGATGCAAATAAACACTTGGGCTGAGTTTTGCATTAAGAGTTCAGTGTCCCACTTGCTTTTCCTATATTTTTATCTGGTGGTGGTAGTTTGATTGTGTAAAGCCCTTTACCTGCTAGAATCTATGCTGATGCTGCACCGTGAATATAGCTGAAACCAGGGTAAGCAATGGCAGATTTACCATCTCACTTTAAATCCCCATTACGTGGAGAGCAGCAGAGTTAAAAGCAACCAGAGGTCATCCTTAACACCAAATAGCTGCTCTCAAATGGCACAAGAGCGGTTGTTTCAACCGTGTTTTGAAGAAAGTTGAAAAATAATTCTCCTTTCTCTCAGTGGCTTACATTTAGTGCTGGGTCAGGCTGTCCTCCTCCTCCAGCTTCTTGACAGCAATATCTGTGTTCTTGCCACAAGATTATTACCAGGTGGAGATTTCAAATAACCTGATATCAGCAGAGGAAAATGCCCAAGGTGGCAAAAAATTCTTAAACCTCAGAAGGTCAGTCCTTACTACCAGGTTGGCCTAGTTGGCCGAGTGAGTATAAAGAGTGAGGGGAGGGAGGAACAGCCCAGGGGGAGGGGAGAGGGCGATCAGCCCAGGGGGAGGGGGAAATAGCCCAGGGGGAATAACCCAGGGGGGAGAGGAAAACATCCAAGGGGGAACAGCCCAGAGGGAGAGGAGGGGAAGGGGCAATCATCCAGGGGGGAGGGGGAGCAGCCCAGGGGGAGGGGATCAGCTCGGGGAGAACAGCCTGGGGGTAGGGGAGGGGGCGATCAGCCCGAGGGAGGGGGAACCAGACCCAGGGGAGGGGAAACAGCCCGGGTGGAAGGGATGGGGGGTTCAGCCCGGGTGGAGGGGGAACCAGCCCGGGGGAGGGAACAGCCCAGGGAGAGGGGAGGGGGAGCAGCCCAGGGAGAGGGGGGTTGATCAGCCTGGGGAGAGGGGGAAACATCCTGGGGAGAGAGGAGGGGGCAATCGGCCTGGGAGGGGAAACAGTCTGGGGAGAGGGGGAAACAGCTCGGGGGAAGAGGAGGTGGCGATCGGCCCAGGGGGGAAACAGTCCGGGGAGAGGGGGAAACAACTTGGGGGGAGAGGAGAGTGCGATCAGCCCGGGGGGAACAGTACGGGGAGAGGGGGGAAGAGGAGAGGGCGATCGGCCCAGGGGGGAAACAGTCCAGGGAGAGGGGGAAACAACTTGGGGGGGAGAGGAGGGTGCAATCGGCCCAAGGGGGAAACAGCTCAGGGGGAGGGGAAATAGCACAGGGGAAGGGGGTGGTGAGGGCAGAAACAGCCTGGGGTGAGAGGGAGGAAACAGCCCAGGAGGAAGGGGGGTGTCGAGGGGTGAAACAGCTAGAGGGCGAGGGGGCAAACAGCCAGGGGAGGGGGAAACAACCCGGGATGCGAGGGGGGGAACAGCCTGGGGGAAGGGAGGGGAACAGCCCGCTACCCCAGAGGGCTGTGGATGCTCAGTCGTTGAGTATATTCAAGACTGAGATCAATAGAATTTTGGACTCTAAGGGAATCAAGGGATATGGGGATCGGGCGGGAAAGTGGAGTTGAGGTCGAAGACTAGCCGTGACCTGATTGAATGGCGGAGCAGGCTCGAGGGGCCGTATGGCCTACACCTGCTCCTATTTCATATGTTCGTAAAACACCCAGTACAAAGGACACTTCATTTACTTCCAACATTTTCTGAAATGCTGATTATTATTTTTAATATCTGCAAATATTTCAATGAATTGGTTGAGAAATTTAACATTGACAACTGATTCCTTTTGGAAGCCAGGCTTGGAACCTTGGATTAATGGAGCTCTTCCAGCGGAGGGCTCTGTTGGGTCATTTTAAGACGGCTCACAAAAGCATAGTATAGTTTGGCTGTGCTGAAGGTTTAATCAATTCCAGTCAATTCCTACACAGGAATGTCACATGTCTGCACACAACGTGATCCCTTTTATACCAGAAAATCGTTCCATGTTGGAAGAAACAAGTTTCTTTTTATTGCTTCATCTCACGTCAGTTTGGGGCTATTATGGTCAAGAATATTTCAGGTGTATTTCAGCAACTCGATGGAAGAGCAGATAATCTGAATTATTTAAATGTTCTGGTTCATGCACGAAATAATTGGCGGAATTAGTGTCATCACATTCATTAATCGGAGATGACCTGCCCTTGTGAATGTTGTTTTTGAACATGACTTATTTCTCATTGAAACCCATGGGGCTGACAGGAATCCACGGTTCTTTTCTATGGAAGGAGTAAAGCAATTAAAATCTATGTGAGACGGGTGGGGAATAACCAGAAGAATCTTATCATAAGTGAAGGATCTCATTATTCTGTCAAGCTGGAATGCACCATAAAGGTGTAAAGTTCAGTTCCTGTCTTAGAATCTTTTGTTCCTTCTTTTGCTGCCATGAATTCTTAAAAATAGATCAAGGATCAGCAATAGGGAACTAAGGGAATGCCCAGTCTCTCTTGTGTCTCATGACTGTAAAGTCACAAGTGAGTTCCTCATATCTGGAATAAACTGGACATTCTACCATTTGCCCTTGTACGTTCTGTTTATGCAATGAATGTGCAATAAATGTATTTAAAATAATTTAAGGTTTACTTGTCCCTTTTCCCTGTTTAATTTTTGTGCCTATCAGATGCCAGTCAGTAGCTGGAAGGGGGGGACGGGACGGGGGGGGGGGGGAGAGGGAGAACAAATTTCCATATTTGACCCTCAGGAAAGGTTTTGTTTGTTTGCAGTTTGTAAATATATAGTGAATGCATTCTTCATTACATGTGTTTCTGATTTTGCTACAAATACTGAACACAGAAAATCTTCCCTCTCATTATCTGTATTTAGCACTCCCAGGTCAGGTAAAGCAGAGCCAGAATAAAGTTCTCTACTACACTGTAGCAAATAAGTGTCTTAGCCCCAACCTCAGAAATCATTTGCACCAACATGACATTTCTTTTTCTTTACATAAAGTATCCTTGTGGCCTCTCAGACAGGGACTGCTAGTTTATTCTTGGCTTGTTATCGGAGAATGGTTTCATATTTCCAGTCATATCATGTGATGTGCCCCATTTGGAAAATTCTTTGGCCAGTGATGAGGTACTGAGGTATTCTTGCCTGAGGTGACATTACTTTCACAACTCACAAAGGGACTTTCAATGATTCGCTTGACGATTATGCAAAGCCAAAAAACTTAGACTCATTGTCAAATTGAATGTCAGACACTGTATGGAAACAAAGAACACCTTTGTGTCAAATTCACATATTAAACCACTTTGAGGCACTGCTGATATAACGCATCGAATGCATCAGATTTACAGAATTGTCCTGGATGGACCTCTTATCAAACCACGTTCCAGAACATGGAGCTTGTTACACTCCTTGGGGGTAATTTTAACTTTCGGCGATGATGTAAAACGGGCGATATCAGATTGACCGCCCACCCAATTTTCCTTTTCCTTCCTGTCATGACTTCAAGAGGACATAGACAGACTGGTGGAATGGGCAGACACATGGCAGATGAAATTTAAAGCGGAGAAGTGCAAAGTGATACATTTTGGTAGGAAGAATGAGGAGAGGCAATATAAACTAAATGGTACAATTCTAAAGGGGGTGCAGGAACAGAGAGACCTGGGGATATATGTGCACAAATCTTTGAAGGTGGCAGGACATTTTGAGAAAACGGTTAAAAAAGCTAACGGGATTCTGGACTTTATAAATAGAGGCATAGAGTACAAAAGCAAGGACGTTATGTTGAATCTTTATAAAACACTGGTTCAGCCACAACTGGAGTATTGTGTTCAATTCTGGGCACCACACTTTAGGAAGGATGTGAAGGCCTTACAGAGGGTGCAGAAAATACTTACTAGAATGTTTCCAGGGATGAGAGACTTCAGTTACATGGTTAGAGTTGAGAAGCTGGGGTTGTTCTCCTTAGAGTAGAGAATGTTAAGAGGAGATTTGATAGAAGTGAAGGGTTTGGATAAAGTAAATAAATAAAAACTGTTCCCATTGGCAGAAGGGTTGAGAACCAGAGGACACAGATTTAAGGTGATTGGCAAAAGAACCAAAGGCGACATGAGGAAAAACTTTTTTACGTAGCGAGTAGTTATGTACTGGAATGCGCTGCCTGAAAGGGTGATGGATGCAGATTCAATCATGGCTTTCGAAAAGGAATTGGATAAATACTTGAAGGGATAAAATTTGCAGGGCTACGGGGAAAGAGCTGGGGAATGGGACTAATTGGATTGCTCTTACAAAGAGCCGGCATGGGCTCGATGGGCCAAATGGCCGCCTTCTGTGTTTAAACTTTTAGTCATTTCAAACTTTGTTTAATATTTTAAATATGCCAACAAAAACGGGAAGTCCAAGAATTCCAGCTAGCTTTGCAAGAGGGTGGGTAAACTAAATGATTCACTGCTCCTTTGTTGTTGACTGATATGCAGGTCTATCTCTTGGCATTATGAATTACTTAGAACGCAAAAACACTTTGTACTGGAGCTGCTACAATTATGGTGTGATGCTTTAATACAAGGAATTCTTCTGTGGCTTGATCCCAGTTTCATGTGTAAACATAGCAGTGGTTTATAGAGAAACTAGAGCATTACATCATGTATGGAATAGTTTGCTCATAAACAGCAGTCATCAGAATTGGAAAATTCCGTGACTATACATTTGGACTGATTTTTAAATCCCTATGTCCCGGCCAACTGGTGGGATCATAGGGCCAATAAATTCCTTTTTTATGTTGGTCAAAATATTCGGTAGAGCACTGGATTCCTTTCAGAATCAGGTTGGCAGCCCACCATTGCTTTCACATCAGTTTAAACGCATGGACAGTAAAGCACACAGTTCAGGATTTGTGGGTTTAGATTTCTGTCAGTACAGGATTCAGGATTTTTGTGCTTTGATTTTTATAGGTATCCAGTTCAGAATTCCTTGCTTTGGATTTATGTCGGCCTGCAGTTCCAGATTCTTTGGTTTGGATTTATGTAGGCCTGCAGTTCCAGATACTTTGGTTTGGATTTATGTAGGCCTGCAGTTCCAGATTCTTTGGTTTAGATTTATGTAGGCCTGCAGTTCCCGATTCCTAGGTTAGGATTTATGGTTCGGTAGTCCTCAGTTTGGATTTATATAGATCCATGGTTCAAGATTCCTCAGTTTGGATTTATAGGGGCCCATGGTTCAAGATTTCTGGGACCTGATTTTTTTTCTTCCACTAGACTCTTGAGCTCTGCTTTGCCATTTCTTCATGCTTTCTATTCTACTTACATATCCCCCTTTAGCTATACACAAACACACTCTACTGTGTCTTGTAAATGTCTTTTATTTCTTCAGTTTTTCTCATTATGCCTCCTTTTGTCTCCTGCACATATTTCTTCAGCCATTTAATGATCTCATGTTCTCCACCTAAGCACTTTACAGGTCATTCTATGTCTTTTCCTGTCTTTTCCTGTATGTGAGACAGATGAGGAGCAATAACCTCAAAAAGAAATTTGCGTGGCCCTCTCCAGAGCCACCATCAATTGCTTCACGATCAAGGGCAGGAATCCTCCTTTCACCTTTCCATGCAATAGTTCCATCCTAAAATCAATACAAAGAGAATCCTCCCAGTGAAACTTGCACTCTCCTCCTATTACCAATCTTCTGTGTCGACACCCACACTTGTTTTCCCTGTTCATCTACAGTAAAAGGGCACAAATAGAACAGTGATCGAGTTCCAACGGTGATTAATTGAAATATGGTGCTTCTGCGACTATCTAATCTTTATCACCATGGTACCTCCCTCTTACCCATATTTTCCATGGTGGTGTTGTGGGTGCATGGCAACTTCCATTAGCACAAAGGAAGATGGTAGTGGTTGTTGGAGGCCAATCATCTCAGCCCCAGGACATTGCTGCAGGAGTTCCTCAAGGCAGTGTCCTAGGCCCAACCACCTTCAGCTGCTTCATCAATCACCTTCCCTCCATCATAAGGTCAGAAATGGGGATGTTTGCTGATGATTGCACAGTGTTCAGTTCCATTCGCAACCCCTCAGATAATGAAGCAGTCCGAGCCCGCATGCAGCAAGACCTAGACAACATCCAGGCTTGGGCTCTTAAGTGGCAAGTAACATTCATGCCAGACAAGTGCCAGGCAATGACCATCTCCAACAAGAGAGAGTCTAACTACCTCCCCTTGACATTCAACAGCATTACCATCGCCGAATCCCCCACCATCAACATCCTGGGGGTCACCATTGACCAGAAACTTAACTGGACCAGCCATATAAATACTGTGGCTACAAGAGCAGATCAGAGGCTGGGTATTCTGCGGCAAGTGACTCACCTCCTGACTCCCCAAAGCCTTTCCACCATCTACAAGGCACAAGTCAGGAGTGTGATGGAATATTCTCCACTTGCCTGGATGAGTGTAGCTCCAACAACACTCAGGAAGCTCGACACCATCCAGGACAAAGCAGCCCGCTTGATTGGCTCCCCATCCGCCATCCTAAACATTCACTCCTGCAGTGTGTACCATCCACAGGATGCACTGCAGCAACTCGCCAAGGCTTCTTCGACAGCACCTCTCAAATCCGCAACCTCTACCACCTAGAAGGACAAGAGCAGCAGGTACATGGGAGCACCACCACCTGCACGTTGCCCTCCAAGTCACACACCATCCCGACTTGGAAATATATTGCTGTTCCTTCAACGTCGCTGGGTCAAAATCCTGGAACTCCCTTCCTAACAGCACTGTGGGAGAACCTTCACCACACGGACTGCAGCGGTTCAAGAAGGCGGCTCACCACCACCTTCTCAAGGGCAATTAGGGATGGGCAATAAATGCCAGCCTCGCCAGCGACGCCCACATCCCATGAACGAATAAAAAAAAGACCTTGGAAGGGGGTTAAGCTGTGTCTCTGGTGCTGAGAATGAGATGGCCCTCGATCTCCTCGAGCACAAACTCCGGATGGTCCCACTGCAGGTTGTGAACTCTCTACAGCTGTGAGGGACAGCCTGACAACAGCCTACCTTCTGGCTCTTGGACAGTCATGGGTGTTAGGTGGGGGAATAGTGCTGAAGTGCTACTATCTATAGAGAGAGCCTTGCCTTCCACAGCCACCTAGGGTTTGCCAACCTTCCCGGATTGTCCTAGAGTCTCCAGGTACAGAAGATTAATCTCCTGGGCGTTGCTGTTAGCGAACCAGGAAAAAGCATAGCTTGCGGTTTGCACCTATACTATCTTTGCCTGCTTGCGGGTGGCCTCTCCTACCTTCTTGCCCGACAATTGCTGGCGGCAAACCCTTCCCGCCCCCCCACCATCATACCTGCCTCCCCCATGGTGCTTGAAGCTCCTCGTCGGCCGGGAGTTCCCCCATAGTTGCTCCCACACCTGCCGCCCTAACTTCACCAGATGACCGATGGAACCGTACCTCTGGAAAAGTTACAGTAGCGGAGCAGGACCAGCTACGAGGAGATTCCCGGCCTATCTAATTAAAGATTTAAACTGTCCGAGTGCAGCCTGGGACTGGCAAGTGAAATGTCATCTAGGTTGACAATGATTTATTTCCTAAGAAAAATCTGTACTGCTCTGTGAAGTGTGAATATGGTGGTTTGCAAAGTGAGCAGTAGCGGGCGGGCTTCTCCCACACAAGCGACCTTTGTACACTGGGGCAGTTCAGAAGCAGAACTAAAGGAAGGAATAGGTAAGGACTCACATTGACATGCCCTCAGTTACATAACCGCAATTGGAAAATAAATCGTGAGATGAAAAAAGAAAGAGCCCAGGAAGAGAATTGACTTCTGCACCTGATAAATAAAAATGAAAGACACAGGCAGCAAACTTTGACATCTAGATTTTTAATCGAATGTATAGTTAAGCCATTATACTCTCATCACTTGGTCAATTGTTCATATTCTGCTGTGCATAAAAGCTTAGTAAATTTTCTATGCATTAATGGCATTAAATTGACCCCTGAAACTGCTATTTGAAACAGTGCGCCCCCTCCTGTGTCCACAACTCCTGTGACCCTCACAGTGGAGGCAAAGGCCGCTGGTATCCTCTGAAGAGCTCAGTGATCCAAACCTTCTCATTTCCTTTTTTGTCACTGCTTGCTCTCTCGGGTTTCAGAGCCGGTGGGTGTAGGAGCAGAGTGCGCTGCAATCAAAACCGGGTCCCCCATTAGAAATGTCATTTTCCCGACAGCAAGATTGCCAGGATTAAAAGAAAATCCTTCTCAGAGTCCACCCGATAGGTTTCCTGGAAATGTTTTACCTGCTGAGCTTTTGAGTTGTAATATAAGCGACTTACACTAGGTACCAGAAGCAGGTGCGCAGATACCACATTGAATCAAATGTAGTTTCAAAATTGACTACAACTGGTGAGCACAGCAAGCAGATTCTACTCTATCTTTTATTGCATTATGTGTTTTTCAGTGCTTTTCAATGCTTTTAGTTTAAAACATTCTCACAAAGCTGTGGGTGAGAGTAAAGCATGACTAATTCCTCTTCGTGTTTTTACTTTAAATGTGTCTGATTTTTATTCCAGGTTTCCTTTTGGTCCACTGAAATTGTTTTAAAAAAAAACCAAAATGCTGAAAATCTTAAACAAAAGCAAAACATTTCTGGAAACATTCAGCAAGTTAGGCTGGATCTGTAAAGAAAGGAAAATGTTATTGTTTCTGGCAGTCACATAATCCAGGAGTACATCCAGCCAGAGTTGGCAATCCAATGGCCTGACCCTAATTGGAGCTTTCATGTCACTGTGTCCTCTGATCTACAGATCCACAAACCTGATAGCTTCAATGACATCGCAAAAGCCAATCCCATCTCTCATGCCTCATTTGTGCAAGTTCATCAGTAACCATGCCCAGTGATGTGGTGATATTGCAGCCTGAATGTTGGAAGGCAGTTGTTTAAGCTGGCATTGCTGCCTCTCAGTTGGGGACTGCACTCCAGACGGCCCTGGAATTGCCACTCTATCCTCGGACGGCTGCAGGTCCTGTAAGCCAGCCCTCAGCACCACATTCATGCAACTGCTAGATTCCTCCAGCTGGTGCTTGGAAGCTCCACCAAAGACCCCAACAACCTGCCGCACATAGAAAGCATCCTACTCCCATGGCTCAGTGGGTAGCACTCTTGCCTCTGAGTCAGAAGGTTGTGAGTTCATGTCCCACTCTGGGGACTTGAGCACAAAATCTAGGCTGATACTCCAGCGCCCGTACTGAGGGAGTGCTGTGCTGTCAATAGGTGAGAGGTTAAACCGAGGCCCTGTCTGCACTCCCAGGTGGATGCAGCACTATTTTGAAGAAAAACAGCGGAGTTCTTCTTGGTGGCCTGGCCAATATTTATCCCTCAACCAACGCCAAAAAACCCCAGATTATCTATCATTATCACAGCGCTGTTTGTGGGATCTTACTGTGCGCAAATTGGCTACCATGTTTTCTACATTACAACAGTGACTATACTTCAAAAAAAAGTATATTGGCTGTAAAGCGCTTTGGGATGTCCTGAGGTCATGAAAGGTGCTATATAAATGCAAGTCTTTCTTTCTTTTACTCTTAAAAAAAATGTAAATTTACCCGACCAGGTCTCTTCTGGCCCCAATAAGCTTCCTGGCTTGGCCTGGTAGGAAACTCACTACCGTTTGACACTCATGTCATCGGGACCCGACATGCATATGTTAGTAAAGGACCACGCCAGTTTTCCTTGCAGCCTGCTCAGGTTAAAATACAAATCTGTCAGCTCCTGGCGGTTTTATGCTGGGTGAGTGGAGGGAACTGTTGCTCTCAGGACAAATTTCAAGCCAAGTTAAACAAGCACTGACTCATCAATATTAAATTCAGAGCAAGTTTGGAGCACAGCCTGAATGCTGATGCTGTGCAGTGACTGGTGAATGGCCTGCGACCGTAACAATGTTCCACAAGGACAGACCAAAAGAGGAAAAGACTGACAGCAACTTTAGGAGTGGAAAATGTACTAAAGCTCCCAGAGCAGAGCTTCGCATGGTTGGAACACATGTCGGGAGTTTAGATGAGCTGATCTCCATGCCTAGAGCACTAAAACACAAAGCTCATCCCATGGGCTTGGCTGTTTGGCAACTTTTTTTTTTCAAAAAATATACTTTATTCATAAATTTTGCAGCAGTACATACAATACAGTTGTCATATCACTTTCCAAACGTACACAATACAGATTATACAATTTGCAGGTTATGTCAAGTGCAGTACAATGAACACATTGGACATAATTACAGTTCATGACACTCGAGGGTGTCTCATTGCATCATACTCAACACAGATTATTGCTTACAGATTCAATTCTGGTCCATTTCAGATTCATTACAGGTACATTACAGCAATTTGAATTTTACATTCTGCCCGAGGGGGTTTTTCCCTGATTGCAGCCCCTCGGTTT
Source organism: Heptranchias perlo (assembly GCF_035084215.1). Classification (NCBI taxonomy): domain Eukaryota; kingdom Metazoa; phylum Chordata; class Chondrichthyes; order Hexanchiformes; family Hexanchidae; genus Heptranchias; species Heptranchias perlo. The sequence continues at coordinate 11,434,337 of NC_090347.1, forward strand.
ACAATGGCGGGAAGGCTCTACACAGGGCCTTTGCGGCGGCCGCACCCAGCCTCAGTGCATCCCTCAGCACGTAGTCCTGGACCTTGGAATGTGCCAGTCTGCAACACTCGGTCGAGGACAGCTCCTTGTGCTGGAAGACCAGCAAGTTTCGGGCAGACCAAAGGGCGTCTTTCACCGAGTTGATGGTCTTCCAGCAGCAGCTGATGTCTGTCTCAGTGTGCGTCCCCGGGAACAGCCCGTAGAGCACAGAAACCTGTGTTACGGAACTGCTCGGGACAAACCTGGACAGATACCACTGCATCTCTCTCCAGACCTTCTTTGCAAAGGCACATTCCATAAGGAGATGGGTGACGGTCTCGTCTCCACCGCAGCCTCCTCTGGGACAGCGCGCGGTGGCGCTGAGAGTCCGGGAGTGCATGAAGGATCTGACGGGAAGGGCCCTTCTCACCACCAGCCAAGCTAGGTCTTGGTGCTTGTTTGAAAGCTCTGGCGATGAGGCGTTCTGCCAAATGACATTGACAGTCTGCTCGGGGAACCAACCGACAGGATCCACCATCTCCTTTTCCCGCAGGGTCTCGAGGACGTTACGTGCGGACCACTTGCTGATCGCCTTGTGGTCAAAGGTGTTTTCCTGCACAAACCTTTCCACGAAGGACAGGTGGGGCGGAACGGTCCAACTGGACGGAGCGTTCCGTGGCAGCGTGGCCAGGCCCATCCCTCTCAACACCGGGGACAGGTAGAACCTCAGCACGTAGTGACACTTTGTGTTTTCATACTGAGGGTCTATGCACAGCTTGATGCAGCCGCACTCAAAGGTGGCCATCAGGATGAGGGCCACGTTGGGCACGCCTTTCCCCCCTTTCTCTGGAGATTTGTACATCGTGACCCTGCGGACACGGTCCATTTTTGATCTCCAGACAAAGTGGAAGATGGCTCGGGTGACTGTCGCGGCGCAGGAGCGAGGAATGGGCCAGACCTGCGCCACGTACAGCAACACCGAGAGCACCTCGCACCTGATGACCAGGTTCTTGCCCACGATCGAGAGGGATCGTTGATGCCACAGTCCCAGTTTCTGCTTAACCTTGGAGATACGCTCCTCCCAGTTTTTGGTGCACGCCCCGGCCCCCCCGAACCAGATCCCCAGCACCTTCAGGTAATCCGACCTGACGGTGAAGGGGACAAAGGATCGGTCGGTCCAGTTCCCAAAGAACATGGCCTCGCTCTTGCTACGATTTACCCTGGCCCCCGAGGCCAGTTCGAAACGGTCGCAGATGCTCATCAATCTGCGGACCGACAGCTGATCTGAGCAAAAGACGGCGACGTCATCCATGTACAGGGAGGCCTTGACCTGAGTGCCTCCGCTGCCTGGGATCGTCACCCCTCTTATGCCCGCATCCCTCCTGATGGACTCGGCAAAGGGTTCGATGCAACACACGAACAAGACGGAGGAGAGAGGACAGCCCTGCCTGACTCCAGATTTGATCGGAAAGCTTTCTGATTCCCACCCGTTGATTGAAACTGCGCTACTGATGTTTGTGTAGAGCAGTTGGATCCAATTGCGGATTCCCTCCCCAAACCCCATTTTGGAGAGCACGTCCATCATGTACGTGTGGGATATTCTGTCAAAGGCCTTCTCCTGGTCCAGGCTGATCAGGCAGGTGTTCACCCCCCTGTCCTGTACGTAGGCAATCGTATCCCTGAGTAGCGCCAGGCTATCAGAGATCTTCCTGCCGGGTACGGCGCAGGTCTGATCGGGGTGGATCACCACCTCCAGGGCTGACTTGACCCGATTGGCGATGACCTTGGACAGAATTTTGTAGTCCATGTTAAGTAGTGAGATGGGTCGCCAATTTTTGATTTCTTCCCTCTCCCCCTTCCGTTTGTAGATGAGGGTGATGATGCCTTTCCTCATGGAGTCTGACATGCTGCCTGCCAGAAGCATACCCCCGTACACTTCCAGCAGGTCTGGGCCTATCCAGTCCCGCAGAGCCGAGTACAACTCCATCGGTAAGCCGTCGCTTCCGGGGGTCTTACTCTTCTCGAAGGATCGGACGGCCTTTGTCAGTTCGTCCAGAGTTAGCGGGTGATCCAGACTCTCCCGCTTGCTGTCGTCTAGAACCTCCATGATAGACGACAAGAAGGAGTGGGAGGCCGCGCTGTCTGTGGGCTTCGCGTCGTACAGTCCGGCATAAAAGGATTTGCAGATCCTCAGTATGTCGGGCTGCGAGGACGTGACCGAGCCGTTCTCTTCCTTCAGGCTGCTGATCACAGAGCTCTCTCTGTGCACCTTTCGGAAGAAGAAGCGCGAGCAAGTCTCGTCCTGCTCCACGGAGCGGACTCTGGACCGGAAGATGATCTTGGAGGCCTCGGAGGCAAAGAGCGAGGCTTGCTGGTCCTTCACCTCTCTGAGTTCCTCCCCAACATCGATCCCCATCGACTGCAGCAGGAGAAGATTCTGCATGCTTTTCTGGAGTCGGGACGTTTCCCTCTGCCTCTCTCTCGCCTTCTGAACACCTTTGAGGATGAAGAACCTCTTGATGTTTGCCTTGATGGCTTCCCACCAGTGCACTGGGGAATCAAAGAGGGGCTTTACGGTTCTCCAACCTTTGTAATCCCTCGTCAGTTCCTCAATGTTTCCCGGGGTCAACAGTTTCACTTTCAGCTTCCATGTCCCCCTGCCCACTCTCTGATCGTCCTGTAGGTGACAGTCGGCCAGGAGGAGGCAGTGGTCAGAGAAGAACACCGGTGTGACCTTGGTGGATCTGACCTTGAGCTTCGGGGATACAAACAGGAAGTCTATCCTGGAACGGACGGACCCGTCTGGTCTGGACCAGGTGTATTGACGCGCCGCTCCGTCTGCAGGGTTGCTGAAGACGTCGCACAGCTTGGCGTCTTTCACCGCTTCCATCAGGAGTTTGGACGTGGCGTCCAGTTTGCTGTCGGCTCTGCCGGATCGTCCAGCCGCATCGATGATGCAGTTGAAGTCACCGCCGAGAATGACCGGCTTGGACGTCGCCAGCAGCAGTGGGAGCTGCTGGAAGACGGCCAGCCGCTCGTCCTTCAGAGCCGGGGCGTACACGTTGATCAGCCGGAGCGGAGCGTTTTTGTACATTACGTCTGCTACGAGGAGACGGCCCCCCACCACCTCCTTTACTTCGGTGATGGTGAAGTTGCCCCCCCGCAGCAGAATCCCCAGGCCGGAGGCACGGTTATCGTTGCCTCCCGACCAGATAGACGGCCCGTGGGCCCAGCGCTGCGACCATTGCCTGTAATTGCTGAGATGCGGCAGGCCGCACTCCTGTAAGAACAGCAGGTCGCTCTTGACCTTGGCCAGGTAGTCCAAGGTCGACACACATCGCGTAGTGCTTTTAACGCTACGCACGTTAATGGATGCGACTTTCAGACCAATTTTAACAACTGTTTAAAGTCTCACCCGTCAGTCCGTTTGCTGTTTCCAGCTCTTGGCCGTGTTTCTGCATATAGGTGATCTGTGTAAAGTGTTCCACGATCCCTGAGCTGAGGTACGAGTTCTGTTCTGCCTCAGAGAGGGGGTCGTCGTTCCGCCGGGGTGACATCGGCGGCCTGGTGTCGGGTGAAGAGTCTGTGCGATCCTCGATCGGTTGGGGCTCCTCGTTGTCGCTTCTCCCGGTTTCCCGGAGCTGGTCTTCGCTCTCTGCGGTGCTGCTCCCGGTGTCCCGGAGCTGGTGTGCGCTGGGCACTACGATGCTGCCGGCTTCCCGGAGCTGGAGGGCACTGGAGGCGTTGTCGCTCCCAGTGTTCTGGAGATGGGGGGTGCCGATCGCATCGGGGTCACCTTGGGTATTTTGCCGCTTTCGGTGGGACGGCTGACCACTTCGCTCCTGTCGTCCCTCCTCGTCAGACTCGGGGTAGTCGTTGCAGTCCGACTGCGACTCGAGTGCTCTTTTGGCCCCTGGTGTAATGTCGGCAGGGTCTTGTTTCCTTTTCTCTGGCTTCTTCTTTTTGGTTTTATTGACCACCAGCTGCCATCCTCCCTCTGCTGCCTCCTCGTCCATGGACTCTGTCGTCTGTTGGGGAGGCTCGGAGCTGGGTGTCGGGGTCTGGCAGTTTTCGGCTTGACCCTTTCCTCGTTCATTGTTTTCCTGGGCTAGGGGCTTCTTGGAGGAGGTCGCGGCCGGGCGCTGACTCTTGGCCTTCTTTGGGGCATCCTTGCTTGTTGCCCCCTCCTCCTCCGCTGTGTTGTTCTTGGCCGCCTGGGCGTAGCTGAGGTTGCGTTCGGGGCAGACCCTGTAGAGATGGCCTTCCAGCCCGCACAGGTTGCAGCGCTTGCTCTCCTTGCAGTCCTTAGTCTGGTGTCCTTCCTGCTTGCAGTTCTTGCAGACGGTTGCAGTGCAGGTGTTCGCCAAATGGCCGGATTTGCCGCAGGTGCGACAGACTCTGGGCTGCCCCACGTACGTGATGTATCCTCGACTTCCTCCGATGGCGAAGCTGGAGGGAGGGTGGACGATGTTGCCGTGGGCGTCCAGTCTCAACGTTGCCGTGACCTCCCTCTTGCTGGTCCAGATCCCAAACTGGTCGGTGACGTCGACGCTGTTCTGCGCCCCGTCGACGTATCTGGCGAGGAACGTCAGCACATCGGCGACCGGGACGTGTGGGTTGTACATGTGTACAATGAGCTTGCGATTCCTCTGCGTTGGGAGGGTGAAAAGCGGCTCCGCAGCGAGCATGGCCAGCAGTCCGACGCTCCCCTTCTCCTTGAAGACTTGAAGAAGCTTCTGGCATCCAGCGACGGTCTTGAAGGTGACGTCAAAATGTCCGCTTCGAGGGAAATCCTGGAGGCAGAAGATGTCCGTCGCTTTGAATCCACAGCAGTCGAGCAGAACGCGTTTGACGAAAAGCTCCCGATCCACCGGCGAGACACATTCGACTGTCGTTACCGTCACCCTGACGGTGTTTGGCACACCATGGCCGACTGCCCGGGTGCCCTTCCCTGCCATTGCAGTGTTGATGTGGTCCTTATGCAAATTTAGGGGCGGAGCCAGCACACAAACGACCAATCACAGCAAAGTCCGCACTTTGCGAGCGCACGAGGTCGCGGCCAGCGTTCCAGTCCGCTCAGATCCAAATAAGCCCGAAAAGGAACACACTTGATCTTAGCCAAAAGGCCGAGAAGCAACTTAGCACAAGAATCAAGAAAACTGGAGAATCCCTTCAACATATCTCCAACCACCAGTAAAAGGCCAAGGACAGCCAACCCACGATAAATCAATGTGGCTTTACGTGATCATAATGGGGAAAGAGGCAGAAAGTAAGTTGTGGCTCAGGAATTAAAAATGGTATTGTGTATCTGCCATATTTTTATTCGTTATTTACATTCTGTGACGTTTTCAGCAATGTTCTAACAGGTCATGAAATATTCAAAGGGAGGAAAAGATGCAGTGGACCTTAATGTCATTTATTAGGTTGCACTTGAATCTCAGAAAAATTACAACTGGTATTAAAGGGGCATGACTGTGAAAAAAATGTTTGGCAAACCTTTTTGTTTGGGAAGAGCAAAGAATAAGAAGGGCCATGAAGACAATGACCTTTAATTTCACATGTTACGCTCTGGTCTTTGTTATTAAAGAATGCCATGTGCCAAAAGATAATAACCCTGTTAGCATCGGATTTAAAACAAATGCAAAATCAGTTTTACTGGAGCAGGAAGAATAAAAGGATAAAAAAGGTGGGAGAATAGTAACCATACACCCCTATCCTACTTACATTTGTAAATCATCCTCCATAGCTTCTATTAAATCTTGTCTAAGATCCTGGAAGTGTTGCAATAGATGTTTGAACTCATACAGGATTTGCTTCAAGAGCCAATAATAAGAATGTTAACTGGATCCTGGATATTGGATACTGTTTTTGACCAAAAACACAGAGCTTTTTGTCAAGTTCCCTGAAACAAGCTAATAGCTGTCATGATCCTGTGGCATTTGTGGTAGATTTCAACATCAACATATAAAACTGGTATTTACAGTCAAATTCAGAGTCTGGTCACTGATACTCATCATTACCTCACCAGAATGTTAAAGGATTATTAAAAAATACTGACTTAAACCAGGACACTGGCTCCTGCACTAACTCCCTCATCTCATTTCCTGCACTAAATCAGAGTTGTCACAGTTTGCATGATTAAGAACATTTTGCAGTCTGCTGTTGAAATTTTTCATATGGTTGTGCCAAAAATCAAATGGGAGCATCAACTATGGATCATGAATGTTTACATTGAGAACTTTTCCCCCAGTGTTCTCCCCTTCTCTCCTCGAGGTACTGACTCATGCTGGGGTAGGCTCCACAGATGCTATCAGTCCTCCAGTAGTGAATACAATCGGCTGTCTTTCTTTGTTCAGTGAGGCCAAGGCTTTCCACCACCCTCTCTCCCACCACCCCCCCCCCCCCTCCACACCCAACAAGGGTACACCTAAGGCTGCGCAAAACTTGCAAACCTGTCCTGGATCACTACTCCCTGGAAAATAAGGGCTATAAATTGGGACCTGTTTTTTAGACGCGACACAGCTTCCTAACGTCCCAAAATGGCATCTGGAATGCGCGCGCACGCTTCTAGCATGACATGTGCCAGACGCCATCCTGGTAAAGGCGTTTGTGTACGCGCAGATAACCAACGCCAGTACCATGTAAAGTAAGGAGAATATGCGTTAGATCAGTGTGCAACACTGATTTAAAGGGATAGATACCAATTTGGCACTCAACACTCCAGCCAACGCACTGTCTTAACCACACACAGCTGGACATGTCGTAGACAACCAGGAGGACCTCCCCACCAGCGCTATTTGAAGGGACCTTGCAGGATTTACAGGTTAGTTGCTGGATTATTGCTTCTGGCTGCTGATGCATTTGTACCTGTTTTTGGAGGTCTCCTATACTTGAATACTAGGACTAGGGGACATAGCGTAAAATTTAGAGCCAGGACTCGTAGGAGTGAAGTTAGGAAACGCTTCTACAGCCAAAGGGTGGTAGAAGTTTGGAACTCTCTTCCGCAAATGGAGTTAATACTAGCTCAATTGCGAATTTTAAATCTCAGATTGATAGATTTTCGTTAACCAAGGGTTTTAAGGGATATGGGGCTAAGGTGGGTATATGGAGTTAGGTCACAGGCCAACCATGATCTCATTGAATGGCAGAACAGGCTTGAGGGGCTAAATGCCACTGCCACTTGCTGCCTCCTGTTATGAGCCACCTTCTCCTGCAAGAAAGTGGGCCGTGTTTCGGTGAGTGTCCTGCAGGATGTTTGTGTGATGTGTCTGTCATGGTTGAATAGCTGCCAGTATGACCTGTGAGTTGTGGGTGAGTGGCTTGCAACAGTGGTAATGTGTGAGGGTGAGAGGAAGCATCTGATTGGAAGACTTGAGTACTGACTGAAAGAGTTTGTTGGTATGTGGGTGATGGGGGGTGTATTGCATGGTGCAGTTGGTAGGAGAGGCCACTTGACAGTTAATCTCACTCACCTTGACCACCCGTGTCAAAGCATTAAACATCTTCCACACTGCATCCATGTTCGTGGTGCTATGCGCCTGGCATAGACTACGTCCCCTACTGCCTCCCACTGCCTCTAGAGCATATGTCTGGAGGGCCTCTTGCCCCCCACCTCTTCCCGGTAGATATAGGATGCCCCTCCTTCTGTCCACCTCTTGCACCTTTAAGAAGTGCAGCCTACCTATAAGAGTTGCGAGCCACTCACGCGATATCTGGGCCCCGCTGCTGCTGAGAAGTCACTGAACAACGCTTGCGCTGGAATCAGGTAACTGAGCAGGCAGAACGTATCTCACGTGCTGCCTGCATTGGAACAACCGGGCGTGGGTTAATCACGCACTGCGATCCCCGTGCCCGGATTCGGGGCTTATCGAATTTAACCCCCTCTGAGTCTAAGTGGGGTAAAGGCCCAAAGGGATCTGGGGGTACAGAGTCACACAATCATTAAAAGTAGCAACGCAGGTTAACAAAAGCCGTAGTAAAATGCAAACAAATCACTGGGGTTCATTTCTAGAGGGATAGAATTTAAAAGCAGAGAAGTTATGTTAAACTTATATAGAACCTTGGTTCGACCACACTTGGAGTACGGTGCACAGTTCTGGTCTCCATATTACAAAAAGGATATAGAAGCATTGGAGAAAGTACAAAAAAGATTTACAAGAATGATACCAGAACTGAGAGGTTATACCTATCAGGAAAACTGGAAAAGGCTGGGGCTCTTTTCTCTAGAAAAAAGAATACTGAGAGGTGACCTGATAGATGTCTTTAAAATTAAGAGGTTCTATAGGGTAGACGTATATGGGGAAGTCCAAAACTAGGGCCATAAATTATAGTCAGTAATAAATCCAATAGGGAATTCCAGAGAAACTTCTTTACTCTAAGATTGGTAAGAATGTGGAATGCAGAACCACAAGGAGTGGTTGAGGCGAATAGCATAGATGCATTTAAGGGGAAGCTAGATACATACATAAGGAAGAAAAGTAATAGAAGGATTTGTTGATAGGGTGAGATGAAGTAAGGTGGGAGGAGGTTCGTGGGGAACATAAGCACCGGCATAGATCTGTTGGGCCGAATGGCCTGTTTCTGTGCTGTAAATTCTATGTAATTTGTAATTTACACATGGGAGGCAGGCTCTCCAGCCTCCGTCAGTAAGTGGCGCCAGTCTGGGAGTGGAGACTTGCTGTAGTAGGCCTCAGGGGTCCTGCCACAGTAGAACAAAGAGGCAGCTGGCAAGCTGCCTATTAATTTTTCTTCTTCTTGCCTTGAGAATTTGTACCTTTGGTGATGAGGGGCCGTGCACGGCTATGCTCTGAGTGATTTTATAACCCCTGACCATAGCAGGGTCATCACAGGCAAGCCCATTCCTGTCCTCACCTGACATCCACACACAGCAGGGTCACTGGAACTTAGTCTGATGTTCCCCTCCCTAACCTCAGAGTTCCCAAGTTAAATAGAAGACTTGCAGCACGAGAGGTTTGGGGAGAAAACCTACATCTACAATAAAACCTTAAATTTCAACTGTCTATATATGTGAATGGCTTTTCGCCTGGTACCTGTGTTTTGAAATGGCATTTTATGTGTCTTGCCTTGCGGTGCCTACCGGTCGCAGAAGACCCCAAGCCAACCTGTGGACACTGCATGTTCCCTCTCCAAGACCACCTGGGCACGGACTAAACCGTGAAAGAGAGGCAGGCGAGTCAGATCGGCCTCCCCGTGGGCCGACCCATGAGAAGGTCCTCTGACTCGCCCTCCCCTGGCTGGCCAAGGATCAGAAGTCTTGGGCTAATGTACAGGGCTGATTTACCAGATTGATTTGTTTTCGTTATGGGTCCGAGAGGGTGACTGACTCCCCCTTCAGTTATTTCAGAATTCTTACAATTTAGGAAAATGTTTCAAAGAAGAGAATCACTGGAAAACAGAAAACAAAAAGGTTTTCCATTTTAATACACAATTTAGAAAAAAAAAATCCTTTTCCTTGTCTTTTCATTTAATCATCAGGTTCCTTTGCATTAATAATGCAGCAGTTTTTTTTATCAATCCTCTCCTTTTTATTTAAGGAAGTTATTTAAGGACAGTTTGGCAGCTGCCCAAGAGTGAAGGGAAACATAGGCTCCTTCCCATTATCAAAAGGAGGAAATCCTCGGTTACTCAAAGTAATTTGCATGCAAATTCTCCACCCATTCTTGCGTAGTCTGGTTTGCTGCAAGCAAACAGTAAGGACTTGCTGTCACTTTCTGGCAGGGCACTGGGGATTTTAAAGCAGAACCAACAGCCAGATAAGTAGCTATTCGAAACTGAGAACTCAAAGGAGTAAAACTGTGACTTACGACAAAAAACCCCGAGCACTTCTATTTTAAGTAAATAATTCTCATGACTATTATGGTAATTTGGATGGATGCCGCATTCTGTAATGTTGTCTGTAGGTTGAATTGAAATTTGTTTACCGTAGATGAATATCAGAGTATTACAGGTTTACCTACTAAGCAAAGGTTACCAGTAAAACATATAAAACAATAATATATATAGTACTGTAAAAGAAGGTCCTCTTCACGAAAATATGTTTGATAAGCTCTGTTCGCTAGCTTCCAAATGCAAGTCACAATGATGTGAAAAGGCACTGGGGTAGAGTTTCTGCTTGTTTCTGTTTGTTTTGCGCCCGGATTCCAACGCAATTGGTCAAACCAGCGCAAAAGATCGGGGAATTTTAAACGTCAGTTATGCTGAAAACCACTTGCTCTCCGGTTTTCCGCAATCTTTTCCACTGGTTTAAGATTAAATTCGCCCGGATCAGGCCCCGCCCGCTGATTGCCCTGGTTGGGGAAGGCTCTTCAAATTGCGCTCATTTTCTTCGGCGCACAGGCACCAGTAGGCACCTTTTAAAAGTTTTTACATGGCAAAAAATATTTAACTTACTAAGAAACTGACTAGTATACACCAATGAAATTAGTAAATGGTTCGGTATAGTTTTTTTTAGGTCATTTTCAGTGATTGTAAATCAGGTTACTCACAGGTGGAGGAACTGGACACTTGTTGAAAATGCTTATTTTTTGTGATAAACCCATTTTCAGCTGAATTAATAAAACTGCACCAGATTACTTAAATGCTTCAATGAATTTTTTTTAATACAAAGATACGAAGAGAAAAAAAAGAAGTGATTACGCTCTATTATGCTACCCGATTGTGCTGGTTCATGGAAGATTTTACGTCTGTGATTATGCAAATGAATTTTAGTGGAAACTTGAGCTGTTGCCTAACCAGTGCAATTTCAGGCACATTTTGGCCCAATTTCCCGTTTGAGCCCAAAGTAGAAACTCTACCCCCTTGTCCAGTGACTTGCATGTGATGTAATTGTGCCAACACTGATGTGCCGATCTCGGCCTCTTCTCCTTCCCCGAGCGGTAAAATTGTGACAGACACTTTCTGACAAAGACAGTGCTGCAGTTTGCCCCTTTTCCCTTGTGTTAAAATAACCTTATTCTCCACTGGCCCTGTGGGTAAAGGATGCAGTGCAACGTACAGACCAGACGGTTCCAGATTTGATTCCTGGGGGGTAGACCTTGACTTTGTGAGGTTAGTGTAAAAACAGTTGGCAGCGAGTCGGCAGCCCCTTTTACACCTCTCCTGATTTTTATTTCTGTTGACTTCATGTAAATCGGGCCGCCGACTCGCTATCACCTGTTTTTACATTACCGGACAAAGTCAAGACCTACTCCCTGTCCTGTGCTGAGTTAGCTGGGGGCTAATTTTAACCTCACTCATCTGGCAGGAAACCGATGGGATGGGATGGGATCGGCCGCCTGTTTTACACTCCGCCGGATTTTACTTTCTGTTGACTTCAACAAAATAAAACGAGCGGCTGATCTGATTCGGTCAGTTTCCCGCCGGGCAGGTTAGATTAAAATTACCCACCCTCTCCCTGATCTTCACACGGCATAATTTGGGATGCTACAATTGCCTTTAATACCACTGGCGTACAGAGGGGAAATATCAACTGGGGTTCCCAATCCTGATTGCTATCCAGCACAGGCATGATGGGCTGAATGGCCTCCTTCTTCCTTTTTGATTCTACGACACCTGCTGCAAAGTGTGCATGTTGGAAGAGGGCTGGATCAGGCTCACCTGGAAGTCCCTCCAAGGTTATTTTAAACTAAATGTTTTGTTTGCTAGTTGCCAGAATGTTGGAGAATACGATTATGAATCATCGGAGCACTATAGCTCCTCACTATACGCTCTCTCGAAGAGAAGGCTGAGTAAAAACATGATGAGAGCTTTTAAAATTCTGAAAACGCTCCATAAGTCGGAAGACACATTTTTCTGCCATTTACAGAAGCAGGGGCCATTGATTCAAGGTGAGGAAGCTGAAGGAAGGTAGGGAACCACAGGTATTGAGTTCAGTGGCAGGGGCATCGATCAAGCAGACTGCTTTGGCTTGGATGGTGTCGACCTTCCTGAGTGTTTATTGCGCCGCACTCATCCAGGCGAGTGGTAAGTATTCCATCACACTCCTGGCGAGCTTTGTCGATGGTGGCGAGGCATTGAGAGGACGGGAGGCAACCCACTTGTCGCAGAGTACCCAGCCTCTGCCCTAATCCATGAGCGACGGTGTTGATATAGTTGTTATACTTAAGCTTCTGGTCAGTGGGTGGTCCCCAGGTGTTGATGGTGGGTGACTCAGCAATGGTGATACCTTTGAAGGTCGGTGGATGTCGTTAGGTCTCTTCCTGTTGGAGATGGTCATTGCCTGGCATTTATGTGGTGCAATTGTTATCTGGAATAGCTGGTTTGATTCAGATTTCAGATCTTGTTCCTCCTGGTCATAGAGTCATAGAGTCATAGAGTCATACAGCACGGATAGAGGCCCTTCGGCCCATCGTGTCCGCGCCGGCCATCAGCCCTGTCTACTCTAATCCCATATTCCAGCATTTGGTCCGTAGCCTTGTATGCTATGGCATTTCAAGTGCTCATCCAAATGCTTCTTGAATGTTGTGAGGGTTCCTGCCTCCACAACCCTTTCAGGCAGTGAGTTCCAGACTCCAACTACCCTCTGGGTGAAAAAGTTCTTTCTCAAATCCACTCTAAACCTCCCGCCTTTTACCTTGAATCTATGTCCCCTTGTTATAGAACCCTCAACGAAGGGAAAAAGCTCCTTAGTATCCATCCTATCTGTGCCCCTCATAATTTTGTACACCTCAATCATGTCCCCCCTCAGCCTCCTCTGCTCCAAGGAAAACAAACCCAATCTTCCCAGTCTCTCTTCATAGCTGAAGCGCTCCAGCCCTGGTAACATCCTGGTGAATCTCCTCTGCACCCTCTCCAAAGCGATCATATCCTTCCTGTAGTGTGGCGACCAGAACTGCACACAGTACTCCAGCTGTGGCCTAACCAGTGTTTTATACAGCTCCATCATAACCTCCTTGCTCTTATATTCTATGCCTCGGCTAATAAAGGCAAGTATCCCATATGCCTTCTTTACCACCTTATCTACCTGTTCCGCCGCCTTCAGGGATCTGTGAACTTGCACACCAAGATCCCTCTGACTCTCTGTCTTGCCTAGGGTCCTCCCATTCATTGTGCATCACCTCGCACTTTTCCGGGTTAAATTCCATTTGCCACTGTTCCGCCCATCTGACCAACCCATCTATATCGTCCTGCAGACTGAGGCTATCCTCCTCGCTATTTACCACCCTACCAATTTTTGTATCATCAGCGAACTTACTGATCATACCTTTTACATTCATATCCAAGTCATTAATGTAGACCACAAACAGCAAGGGACCCAGCACCGATCCCTGTGGTACCCCACTGGCCACAGGCTTCCAGTCACAAAAACAACCTTCGACCATCACCCTCTGCCTTCTGCCACTAAGCCAGTTTTGTATCCAAAGTGCCAAGGCACCCTGGATTCCATGGGCTCGTACCTTCTTGACCAGTCTCCTGTGGGGGACTTTATCGAAGGCCTTACTGAAATCCATGTATACCACATCCACTGCGTTACCCTCATCCACACGCCTAGTCACCCCCTCAAAAAATTCAATCAAATTAGTCAGACATGATCTTCCCTTGACAAAGCCATGTTGACTATCCCTGATTAATCCTTGCTTCTCCAAGTGGAGACTAATTTTGTCCTTCAGAATTTTTTCCAATAATTTTCCTACCACTAATGTTAGGCTCACTGGCCTGTAGTTCCCCGGTTTTTCCCTACTCCCCTTCTTGAATAATGGTATTACATTAGCGGTTCTCCAGTCCTCTGGCACATCCCCTGTGGCCAGAGAGGTTCTGAATATATGTGTCAGAGCCCCCGCAATCTCCTCCTTTGCCTCACACAGTAGCCTGGGATACATTTCGTCCGGGCCTGGGGATTTATCCATTTTTAGGCCTGCTAAAACCGCCAATACCTCCTCCCGCTCGATGTTAATATGTTCGAGTATATCACAGTCCCCCTGCCGTATTTCTATGTCTACATCGTCCTTCTCCATAGTGAAAACAGATGCAAAAAATTCATTTAGAACCCTTCCTACATCTGCCGGTCAGACTGATGATGATCAGGTAAATTCCTCTGTGGATCCCCTGTGTTCTATCCTGAGACTCTGAAACCAGTGATGGATTTTCAGGGAAAGGAGTCACCTTCTGATCTGGTGACAATAACTGGCTGCTGCTTACCACAAAGCTGAAAAGGAGGTTTTAAGAAATACAGCAGCGCCAATAATACTTGAGTATCTGCACTTTTATTATAATAGCTGTGGCTCAGCTCATAGCACTCTCACCTCTGAGTCAGACGGTCATGGGTTCAAGTCCCACGCCAGACACTCGAGCACATAATCAAGGCTGACACTCCAGTGCAATACTGAGGGAGTGCTGCCGTTTTTCGGATGAGCTGTTAAGTCGAGGCGCCGTCTGCTCTCTCAGGTGGACACAAAAGATCCCACTGCACTATTTCGAAGAAGAGTAGGGGAGTTCTCCTGTCCTGGCCAATATTTATCCCTCAACAAATATCACTAAAACAAATTATCTGGTCATTTATCTCATTGCTGTTTGTGGGACGTTGCTGTGTGCAAATTGGCTGCTGCATTTCCCACATTACAACAGTGACGGCACTTCAAAAGTACTTCATTGACTGTGAAGTGATTTGGATTCGTTTTGTGGTCATAAAAGGTGCTATATAAATGCAAGTTCTTTTTTTCTTTAACAGAAATACTGGAACATGTTTAATACTTAATAACACACAGCTAATAGTACAACTACTTTTTTTCCCCTCTTCCAATTTTGTTTCTTTGTTAAGATACTGACTCATAACAGTTCCACAGTTGTTACCAACCATCTGTTACCTTGCTATATGTCCATTCTTCTACAGTGAGCTGAGTTAGTAAACAAGCCAACAGGCTATTTAACCACAAGTGACATTACAACCAAGCCAATCCTCTCCTCGCCCGATATTCACACACTGATACTTTCCCATATGAATAATTGGATAGCAATCAGGGGCATGAGCCAAGGTTGAATTCTTTCCTCTGTACGACCCAGGGTTCTTTGTTCAATTGTAGCGCCCCTACCGCCTATCAGGCTGAGATCAGCTAACTCGGCACAGACCAAGGACTGATCCATGTGGTTGAGCGGGCAGCTGAGCCATCAGTGAAGGTGGGAGTGGGGCCATTGCAAGAGGACTCAAAAGAAATGCTCATTGGAACGGTTTCTGTTCTCTGAACAATTTGAGCAGATCCCTGTGACACATGCATAAAAATGTCATGAGGATGAAGCCCGACTGTTGCATTACATTCTGTCTGGGTCAGCTGAGCCGTGAGAACTGTTTTGATTTGTGAAATTCAAAAATCCAAAACTGAAAAAAAGTTTAAAACAACCGATGCATTTTTCTCCATAGTTAGGTATACTAGAAGAAAAACAAACACCCACACAGACTCTTTCTTTCTCTTTCACACACACACATACTCTCTCTCACACACTCACTCTCGCACACAGACACTCTCTCACACAAACAGACACTCTCACACATATACAGACACTCTCTCTCACACACACACACTCTCACACACACACACTCTCGCACACAGACACTCTCTCACACAAACAGACACTCTCTCTCACACACACACATACTCTCACACACACACACTCTCGCACACAGACACTCTCTCTCACACACTCACTCTCACACAAACAGACACTCTCACACTTATACAGACACTCTCTCTCACACACACACACACTCTCACACACACACACTCTCGCACACAGACACTCTCACACATATACAGACACTCTCTCTCACACACACACACACTCTCGCACACACTCACTCTCACACATATACAGACACTCTCTCTCACACACACACACACTCTCGCACACACTCACTCTCACACATATACAGACACTCTCTCTCACACACACACACACTCTCACACACACACACTCTCGCACACAGACACTCTCACACATATACAGACACTCTCTCTCACACACACACATACTCTCTCTCACACACACACACTCTCGCACACACTCACTCTCACACATATACAGACACTCTCTCTCACACACACACATACTCTCTCTCACACACACACACTCTCGCACACACTCACTCTCACACATATACAGACACTCTCTCACACACACACATACTCTCTCTCGCACACACACTCTAGCACACAAACAGACACTCTCACACATATACAGACACTCTCTCTCACACACACACATACTCTCTCTCGCACACACACTCTAGCACACAAACAGACACTCTCACACATATACAGACACTCTCTCTCACACACACACATACTCTCTCTCGCACACACACTCTAGCACACAAACAGACACTCTCACACATATACAGACACTCTCTCTCATACACACACATACTCTCTCACATACACACTCTCGCACACAAACAAACACTCTCACACATACACAGACACTCTCTCTCTCACACACACACATACTCTCTCTCGCACACACACTCTAGCACACAAACAGACACTCACACATATACAGACAATCTCTCTCTCACACACACTCACCAAGACAATCACTCTCTCTCACACATTTTAATTTTAAATGCACATTTGTAAGAATCTGAAGATCATTTTATGGCAAGCTATTTAGTTCTGTACAAAGGGCAAATATAACAAGTGTCATAGTTGGTTCTTGATTATTATAACTATATAAATCATTTGATCCTGATGTTAATACAGTAAAGCACAATACGCATTGACTGGAATTCATGTCAATCATTTACTGGTAAGAACACCCAGAGGCCCCTTTTACTTGAAATATTTCCCCTGAAGGTTCCCTGCCAGTATTGTGTTCTACTTTGAGGTGTGATATGTGATTAATGTTTACAGATTCTATTTTAATAAACAGATTCCTGTGTAGGGATAAGCTCACAGTTGGAGGAAGCTAGCACCCAACAGCACCAACAGGAAAAAATGTAATATGTTTGTCACTTAAAAATAAATTCAATTATAGATTTTTTTGAATTGCCTGGGTGCATTTTACACATGAAAGCTTAAGGATAAGAACATTTTGGGGTGTAAGTTAATCTGGGCCCGTTCCTGGGCCCACACATGGTGCTGCACAAGCAGTGCGCGCCCCCCCAAACCAGGAGGCCCGAGGCCGGTCTGAAATTGGGCTTCAGGCCTCATTTACATTTTTTGCGCAAACTGACGGCCTCCACAGGCATCTTGCACCTTTGAAGATAATGTATGTCGCACCCCTTGCCTCACTGACAGCCACTCGAACGTAAGTCCCAGGAATGGGATTGCAGCGGGAAATGGGGGTGGGGGGGTGCGGGGGGTGCGGTGATGGGGGTGATCATGATAACTGTGGAGTCGGGGGAGCACTCCTGTTTCTCCTGGCTCCGCAGGAAGGTTTAAAAAAGCGGACCCTTAGTTGGCGGCTGAAGAATCCTGAGTGAGGCAGGCCCAACACCTGTTCTGCTCATTGCTAACCGATTTCTGTAAGGGAATTTAATGCAGGATTAGGCCTCTTATTTACATATGTATGGGACCTAATGCCTGTGTTTGGTGACCCCCCCCAGGGGCGCCTGAAAAATAGCCCGACCCAATTTTGGGTCAGACGTTTCTCAGGCATTCTTGGGCCACATGACGTTGGTCCCCAAAATTGGGCCTAGTTGCTCCTGTTTTATGCCTGTAAAATGGACGCAATGAGGTCTAATTTCTACCCCTTTAATGCCTTTGCCTAAGTATCTATATATATTAAAGGTCTTGCATATGCACACACTCCTGTCCAATGTCCTGTTGTCGAGATTTTTGGTCAATTTTATAGCAATATTTAACACTGAAATTGCCTATGAAAACATTTGAACTGGATATCCTGCATGTGAACAGCTGCCTGTAATTGGCCACTAGGTTTCAGTGGGAGCGAGTTTCTGAAATCTCCCAACACTGTCTCCATCTTGTGTGTGTGTATACATATATATATATATATATTTAAAAAATGAACATTCGTCTACTGACCATAGGCAACACCAAGAGCAATTTACTAATTCCTTTAAACATTCATCACAAGGTCATGGTTGTAAAATTATTAGTTTGACAAATTAGTCCATAAATCTGTCAGACCAGATTACCACATCGTACTGACGCCCACACTAGAGCAAATCAATACTGTAGATATTACAATACATTGTAATTCTAAATTTTGCGTCAAATCCACACCATAAGTCAAAGTACACGTACTGTGGAACCATATCACACCATCCTCGTCCTGATACCGTGGATTAACAGTGCTTGTAAATTCTTTGTAATAAAGGAAATGATTACCACTTGTTAATTATAGTATTGATGTCCCAAACAAAGGCACTCATCGGCAGTGCCTAGAATTAATGACTTTATACTCAAAGCTTAACACTTCCTATCTGAAAACCATTTGTTTTTGATACATTATATAGAAACCCTTTCGTGTGAAGAAATACTGGGGAGGGCGGCAGCTTTACAGTAGAAAGGATGACTGACTGAAATAGAAAGGATTAAAATAGAATGTCCGCAAATGCAAAATATTACTTTTAACCAACCTTATTCAAACCACAAATATGCAGCTGTTGTCCAGTGTTAGATACCTGTGGAGCTCAGTGCCAATATTCATTGTACCTCTTATTGCTGCCTTTTCACTCAAAGAACTTATGCAAAAAAAATTACCACAATGATAAATAGTCGGATGACAAAGTGCCTTTTGAGGGAATTAATTTAAATATTAAATTGCAGTCATCTTAAATATGTATTTTTAAACTTCCCTGATATTAACTTGCCTTTATTGAGTTTGCATTGTCTTGGAGCTCTGACTTCAGCCCAATCGATGAGCAGCAAATAACAGACGAATGAACCATGGTTTGCAGAGAGGTAGACTTTAATTTCTGGAGAATGGTCACTTTAGTGTCTTTCATACACCCATTGTTGGATTAATTTGAACATCCAAAGCAGTATTGACATGTTATTTCCACATTATAGGGTGGATTTTCCAGTCATGTCTCAGTTGTTGGATGAAAGTTGGGAATGGCTAATTGCTGGAGCAAATCTAGCCAAAGGTGCAATGAGCTGACTCCCTGCAACATTTCTGGGTCAACACTGCGTAAATATCCTGAGCTCCCTCTGCATCTTTAGCCTTATGGTGAGAGCTAGCTTGATGGGGTTGAGGAAAATCTGCCTAGAATGTAGCCCTTAAAAGGCTACGGCTCATATTTAAAGAAATGACTTGAAGGTAAGTTGCAACACTTCAGCCTTTTTCAAGAATTTAAATATTTGTCAGCCTTCACCGAGGCTATGGGGAGTGAAGTGAAAATGGTCAAAGATGGCACCACAAAATGTTGCCTGTCAATTTGTTCCACATATACTCTACACCAATGGCAAGCCCTCGGTGCAGGTCCAGGTATCTCTCTCAACTCACTGAAAGCAAAGTGATGGAATTTCAGGATATTTTAATGAGCCATTGCATCTTGCAATAGTCTCCTTGCACTTCCTATAAGTCAGCTGGAAGCTGCAGCTCGGTGGTTTTCTGCATTTGCAGAGACCTTATACCCTTAGGACTCACACAATTCTAAATCATTAGTTCTTGCAGCACTTTAGTTCCATTCCAAGCCACTCCAAAAGACAGTATGACCAACACACCACTCTTGAATAAACTATTTGGACACATAGGCCCTGAAAATCCATGTGCCATTGAACCTGGCATCAGTACTGGGGTCCTATCGCTGACGACGTCTGCCGCTAACCCTGCCAATGTTTACAGAGTCAGGGGAAGGACACCTCATTTAATGAAACTGGGCGGGTTTCATTACAGATGCAACTTGGGCACCCACCAATTGGGTTAGGCTGCACCATGTGGTGGCCTTGCTGGCCCCCTCCCCCAGAAAGAAGTGACACATACCCTGCGTATCCGCCTAATTCGGATCTTCTGTCAGGAGATCAGGAAGATAGGAACATCGGAATAGGAGTAGGCCATTCAACCCCTCGAGCCTGTTCCGCCATTCAGTTAGATCATGGCTGGTCTGTATCATAACGCCATTTACTTGGTTCCATAGCATTTAATGCCCTTACCTAACAAAAAATCTATCATCTCAGTTTTGAAATTTTCAATTGACCCCCCCCAGCCTCAACATCTTTTTGACAGAAGAGAGTTCCAGGTTTCCACTACCCTTTGTGTGAAGAAGTGCTTCCTGACATCTCCCCTGAACGGCCTAGCTCTAATTTTAAGGTTATTTCCCCCTTGTTCTGGACTCCCCCACCAGAGGAAATAGTTTCTCTCTCTCTACCCTATCAACCCCTTTAATCATCTTAAACACCTCAATTAGATCACCCCCTTAATCTGCTATACTCCAGTGAATACAGGCCGAGTCAATGCAACATGTCATCCTAATTTAACCCTTTTAGCCCCCATTGAATGATGCCAATGCATTCATCCATTTTACATGTTGCTCACCATGCCACTTGCGAGGAGTTTGTGGACTTACAATGGGAGCGTGTCAAGAGAGCTGTGGATTTTTGACCCCTCCCATAAGAGCACAATGATGGCAATAAATGGCCTGCTCTTTTAAAACACATCTCTTTGGAGCTGAGTTGTCTCCAAGATGATACATCTGGCAATCAGGGATTGAAACCTGATCAAGCCTCTTCAGTTAACCAATACCTGAACTAGGCAAGTCTCCAGTGTTCTAGAGCATTACTGATGGTTGACCAGAGATTACATTTTTTATATCAAAATATACTTTATTTCATAAAATTTAAGTTTACACACAGTTCACTGTAAATATCACCATTACAATTCAAAACAATGCAATACAGATCATATACACCACAATCCCATTGTCACCATTCAAAAGACAGTACAAATCTTTTAATACATGGAGTTGTTCAGCTGCCGAATCCAGAGAGAGCGCGGCCCTGCCGTTTCAGAGCGTACACCACACCCATGGCAGTGACTATCTTGCGCTTGGCGTGTTCAGTGTAGGTGACCACATCCCTGATCACATTCTCCAGGAAAACCATCAGCATCCCGTGGGTTTCCTCATGGATCAGACCCGAGATTGTCTTGACACCACCACGGCGAGCCAGGTGGCAGATGGCTAGTTTGGTGATGCCCTGGATGTTATCACGAAGCTCTTTACGGTGCCGCTGGCCCTGCCTTTGCCCAGTCCTTTGCCTCCTTTACCTCTGCCAGACATGATGATTCTTCACTCAAATCGTTGCAGATCTTTTAATACATGTTTTTTATTTCAAAATGTACTTTATTTCGTAGAATTTAAAGGTACACACAGTTCAAAGTAAATATCACAATTCCAAACCAGTACATTTCAAACCAAGAACACTACAGATCGTACACAAAATGATAATTCAAACACAGTATTTCTTATGACTCATGGTGTACAATGCAAGGTGGGGTTGCCCTTCCCTGTAAAGCCTTTGCGTAGGTTGCACCTTGCCTCAGGGCGTCCCGCAGCATGTACTCCTGCACCTTGGAGTGTGCCGGTCGGCAACACTCTGTCGTGGGCAGCTCCTTCAGCTGGAAGACCAGCATATTTTGGACGGACCAAAGGGCCTCCTTCACTGAGTTGATGGTCTTCCAGCCGCAGGTGATATCTGTTTCTGCGTGCGTCCCAGAGACCAGTCCGTAGAGCACAGCGTCCTGTGTTACCGAACAGTTTAGGATGAACCGGGACAGATACCAACACATCTCTCTCCACACCCTCTGCGCAAAGATGCTTGAAGGGGCAGACCCGTCACCAGGGGCTGGAATTCTTCCCATTCATTTCCAGATAGTCCTGCAAGCCGATGCCCTAATGGATTAGGGTGGATCTGGCTGGACAAGCAATGGGAATATGCATTGCCACTGGCTGAGACTTCCTATCTGTAAAACATTTTGCTGGCAGTGTACATTTGAAAAATCGGCCCTCAAAGCTACCAAAGCTGCAACTTCCAAGAATGAAACTTCCATGTAAATTCATATCTCTTACCTGTAGCAAGGTCTCATATGGTGTAGGAAAGGTTAGGAACATTATTCTATTCAAATGTTTCCAAGAGATTGAAATGGGAAATTCCACAGAAGTGAGACACTGCTTAGTAAGTACATTTATTTTGCTATTTATGCTTGTGAAAGCTGTTGTAACTTAAGAGTTTCAGAGGAGAATTCTCTAAATCCCCTGAAACTAAAACCCACACAGACTTAAAATAAACAAGTGAAGCTTCCACCCATCAACATCTACTGGCAGAGAAAGAAACAAATAAGATGGTACTCGGCTATACAATCTATTACCTAACATTCATCATCTCCCTGATTAACTCCCTGGGGGGAGAAATTGAACCTCATTGCATTTGTTTATCGGGTGGAAAACGGGGGGCAGAAAGGAACAATTTTGCGGTCTATGTCCGAGGACACCTGAAAGGCGTCCGACCAAATATTGGGTTGGGTGATTTTTTTTTAGGCGTCCCTGGGGCCACCTAAAATAGGCGTAGGCCCCTTTCATATGTTAATAAGGGGTCCAATGCCTGTTTTAGGACCCAATCCATGAATTTCGTCTGCCCGGCACCTGCTCCACTCAGGATTACTTAGTACACGTAAAGGGACAGCTGGAGCCTTCCACCAAAAAGGGTAAGTTTTTCTGATATACTTACCTTACTGCCAGAGCCAGGGGGGAGCAGGAGTGTTCTTCCCATCTCCTTAGCACAACTGCGGGCCCATGATCCACCCTCTCCCCCACCCCCTCCACTCCTGTTCTCCTCCCTCACTTCCCAGGATTTATCTTAGGGCCACTGCCGGCGAGGTTGCCAGCCCAGATGGTTCATGCCCAAAAATGGATGCCAGGATGCGGCCAATTAACCCCTTCACCAGCGATCCCACTAAGGTCCGCAGGGTCAGAGGAGATTACATAATTCATATGCACAACATCTAGGGTGGCCGCCATTGAGAACATGCCGGAAAGTTCCGCAGCGGTGGCTGGGTCCGGGAGTTGCTGGGTGCCTCCCTGGAAACAAGTTGATGGTTCCCCCACAACCCCCCTCCCCCCGGTCCATTGAAAGAATTATTTCCTCATTCCTTTTCGGGGTCCAGGTCTCAATCTCAGCCTAGACCCCCAGTTGGGCCACACAAACACCAGCTGTTAGCGAGGCTTGGCTGGTCTGACCGTATATCATGGAGAAAACAAATACACCACATGCCGTTCTTAGCCAAACGCACAATATAAAATTGTAAGAATAGAGGATTAGAATTTTCTGTGAATGACACAGAGATATCTTCACATGTTCAAATTCACCAGATCCATTTGAATTCTTGTACTTTCCAAGGGAAAGAAAGAAGTCTGACTTCAACAACAACAACAAAAACTTGCATTTATATAGCACCTTCAACGTAGTAAAACGTCCCAAGGCGCTTCACAAGAGCATTATCAAACAGGATTTGATACCGAGCCGCATAAGGAGATATTAGGACAGGTGGCCAAAAACTTGGTCAAACAGGTAGGTTTTAAGGAGCGTCTTAGAGGAGGAGAGAGAGGCGGAGAGGTTTACGGAGGGAATTCCAGAGCTTAGGGCCTAGGCAGCTGAAGACACGGCGTCAACGGTGGAGCGATTAAAATCGGGACACACAAGAGGCAAGGATTTGAGGAGTGCAGAAATCTCGGAGGGTTGTAGGGCTGGAGGAGATAGGGAAGGGCGGGGTCATGGAGGGATTTGAAAACAAGGATGATCATGGGAAAGAAAATGGATGCAGTGGATTTGTAGATCAGCGTTTTATGAACTTTGCTGCATGGGGAACCCTCTCTTCAAATATCACCACCACCACAGGGAACCACTGTAAATATTGACATATTCCAGGGAACCCCTTATTTATCTCCTGTAAGGCAGTGCCAGTTACTCAAAGGAAAAGAGGGCTACCATTGCAGAAAAACGTTTTTGATTTGTGCAGAACAAAGGAAGTAATGTGCTGGTAAGTCAACAAATGCAGAAAAATATAAGCCCCGATTTTAACTTGGAGCAGGAATCGGGCGGGCGAGGGCTGAAGGAATGCCAAACCCTCGCACCCGACCTCGGCAGCATGAGGCCCAGCAGATTTTAACCAACGGGCCTCATCTGCATACCCCCATCAGTTGCCCGCCTGAAACCAACGGGAAGCGGAGGCTGACCAGCGGGAGGGAGCAGAGGCTGACCAACAGGGAGTGGAGTCTGACCAACAGGGAGCGAAGTCTGACCGGCAGGAGGGAGTGGAGTCTGACCGGCTGGAGGGAGCGGAGGCCGACTGGCAGGGAGCGGAGGCCGACTGGCAGGGAGCGGAGGCTGACCGGGTGGGAGGGAGCGGAGTCTGACCGGCAAGGAGGGAACGGAGGCTGACTGGCAGGGAGCGGAGTCTGACCAGGTGGGAGGGAGCGGAGTCTGACCAGGTGGGAGGGAGCGGAGTCTGACCAGGTGGGAGGGAGCGGAGTCTGACCGGCGGGAGGGAGCGGAGGGCAACTGGCAGGGAGAGGAGTCTGAACGGGCAGGAGGGAGCGGAGTCTGACCGGCGGGAGGGAGCGGAGGGCAACTGGCAGGGAGAGGAGTCTGAACGGGCAGGAGGGAGCGGAGTCTGACCGGCTGGAGGGAGCGGAGGCCGACTGGCAGGGAGCAGAGGCCGACCGACGGGAGGGAGCGGAGGCCGACCGACGGGAGGGAGCGGAGGCCGACTGGCAGGGAGCGGAGGCCGACTGACGGGGAGCAGAGGCTGACCGATGGGCAGGAGCGAAATGTCAGGAGGTTAGGAGGTCGCCGGCCAGGACCGAGAAACAGTCGCTGAGAAGGGGTGGGGGATGCAGGGGGTGGCCCATGGAAGGGGCAGCCTGAACTCTCCTAGTGAAGTCCATAAGGAAAGTTTTTTTTAAAAATGTACCAGTGCAGGCCCCGTCTGGCCCTACTCCTCTTCCCATTAGCTTCACCTGGCGGGAAAATCACAACGGCATCCCCACTCGGACCATTAATTTTAAAGGGGCAGTCAGGGCTCATGTCATCGGACCCCGATCTATATATTTGAAGAGGGACCCCCACCTGTTTCCAGCGGTCATCCTTGCTGCCTGCTCATAAGAGCAGATTATAATAGAGGACGGTGGGAATGGAGTGGGACGTTGGCAGGTAAGTCTGGCGGCCGATTTTATCTGCCTGCCCGCCTGGTTTCCGTCAGGCAGACTGGGTTGAAACAGCCCCTGTGGAAATATAGTGAGCTTGGGAACCTCCGGTTATTCTGTTACAGACCCTTCAGGATCCAAAGTGCCAGTTTGATGACGTTTTATTTTAGACTTTTATCAGGCTGCCCCGCCTAATTCTGAAAATGACTGCTTTGTGTTTTCAAAAGCTAAAACAGTTCCATGTGCACAGACATTACCCATCACTTCACAGACAGTATTTTATTACTGCAAGGCGAAATATTGTAACTAGTTGGATTGACTTTTTTGTTAGCACCTTGGCTGATATTCCCTCCCCTACCCCAAGATATCATGGACCAGTGTAGTGCTCCATGTGAGATCAACTAGTTCAGCACAGATTGGGATTAAACCTGGGACCTTCTGGTTTTGCGCGGGTTTGAGATTGACTGGATAAGCTCAACTAGCTATTGGGAGACTGTATGGTCAACTGGTCAAGCCATTGGAGGACTGTATGGTAAACTAATCTAGCCATTGGGGGACTGTATGGTAAACTGGTCAAGCCATTGGGGGACTGTATGGTAAACTGGTCAAGCCATTGGGAGACTGCATGGTAAACTGATCTAGCCATTGGGGGACTTATGGTAAAATGGTCACGCCATTGGGGGACTATGATAAAATCGTCAAGCCATTGGAGGACTGTCTGGTAAAGTGATCTAGCCATTGGAGGACTGTATGGTAAACTGATCTAGCCATTGGGGGACTATGGTAAAATGGTCAAGCCATTGGAGGACTCTATGGTAAACTGATCTAGCCATTGGAGGACTGTATGGTAAACTGATCTAGCCATTGGAGGACTGTATGGTAAACTGATCTAGCCATTGGAGGACTGTATGGTAAACTGATCTAGCCATTGGGGGAGTGTATGGTAAACTGATCTAGCCATTGGGGGAGTGTATGGTAAACTGATCTAGCCATTAGGAACTACATATTAAACTCACCTAATTTTTGCGGGACTTTTAGTAACCTTTGAGGAGAATTGCGCTATGATTTCTTAAAGAAGACTGTAAAAAAAAGTCCTTTGATGCTCAGAATTCTTTCATGTGATGTAAATTGCACCACAAGCAAAAATCCTAGAGTCTCATTACCTTACCACAAGTGAAACTTCTCCAATATCCCAGTTCAGAAATGTATACAGCTGTTTTCCATGTGTGATGCTCTTTGACGTTGTTTTATACTTTTGAGTTTTGAGATGCGATCACTTCCTGTTAATTCAATAAACCATTTGGAATTCAATGTTGTTGCTCAGCGAGCACCCACATTGAAATGTCAGTACACCGTGTGTCATTATAAATATTTGGTTTAGTTTCAAACGCAGTGAAAATACTCATAGAATGAAAATTGTGATAAAAAAGTTCAAAGAATTGAAATACACTAATCTTAAACGCAGCTGATGAAAATTCATTGGAGGAATAAAATCACAGTCTTCATATTTTAACATGGAAATGTTAGAGACCTGTCTATGTATCTGAATGGCATATACTATGCAGGGATGCTAGAGTCTCACCTCAGAAGCAGGAGACTCAAAGTTAATTCTGTAATAGTTACCATTAAATAGGGCCTTGGTGGTGCAGTGCACAAACACAAGAGCAAGAGAGCATGCGTTCATATCCCTAACTCCACACACAAAGCCTTCTCAATCTCTCCAATGCAAGAAGAGTGAAGGGCTGAGCACATGCGTATGTGCTTGGAAGTAAGGAAGGAGATTCTCTCTCCAACTCTGTCATGTACCTTCCAGCTTGAACATATTGTGGTCGAGTTTGACTTTGTGCAATAGTGTAAAACGGGTGACAGTGAATCAGCAGCCCGTTTTACACCTCTCCCCATTTTTATTTACATTGAAGTCAGTGTGCACAATGTGAATTTTTATGATTGAAGTTTCCCAATGTTTGCTATTTAAATTACTCTCCTGATCACATAACTCTGAAATCAGAAGGCCTAATACAAATATTTGCAAAATTCAATTGTAAAACAAACTTCCGGATATCCAAAAGACAAATCTACAAGGTAAAGGCCTTCACACCTGGCAGTTAGTGCTAAAATGATCAGAGGCAGCAAAAACCAGCACAATCAGCAATCTTCTGAAATGAAAACAGAAAATGCTGGAAAAGCTCAGCAAGTGAGGCAGCATCTGTGGAGAAAGAAACAGAGTTAATGTTTCAGGTCGAAGACCTTTCGTCAGAACTGGATAATGTAATCTTCAGACAGCAATCTTCTGAGTTTAAGATGTGTTAAAGCCAGACTTCAATCTCACACCACCACAAATGTGACTCCTTATAGTCCATGTTACACACAACTAATTCAAAAAACTGTACATTACAACATTATAACAGTGTAATAAATCCAACCCTGACACCTTATGGGTGGTGACGAGATTCTTTATTGAGGTAATCAAACCAAGCCCAAATTGCGACAATTACAATGCTCGAGCGATAGTTATAAGAACAGAACGATATTACCCTGTTACTGGTCTTGAGTAGAGTCATAAGACAACCGGTATTTCCTTCTTCTGTGTAACTTTGCCTCTACTACTGACCTCTTACAGTCACCTGTACTTTTACTGGTCTTGTAATCGGTTCAAGCCCGACCTTTGCACCTGGAGCCTCAAAATATGACGTTGTTATTCCAACATAACAAGGTCAGGGAAGATAAGGTCGATTGGTTATTGTCAGCTTGATGAGTTTAGACGGGAGGGAGATGAGGCCAATCAGCCATGAGCGGCTTATCTCAACGGGCTAATTTCTTTAAGAGATTTTGTCCAGAGCTACAGTGACTAAAATAAGGCTGGTCGACCATGAGCAGCTTATCTCAACAAAGCATTCTTACTAAATTCTTTTAAAGATATTACCCAGGACTACAGCATTTTAGTTTTAACTGTTTCATTGTCAGGCAGCGTTATTAAAACTATATGTACACCATATCTTCATGGGCTCTTGCTCAATCTTTCTTGACCTGTCCATTCTTACAACAGTGACTACACTTCACAAATACTTCATTAACTGTAAAGTGCTTTGGGATGTCCTGAGGTCATGAAAGGTGCTATGTCAATCCAATTTCTAACATTCTTTTACACGACTTTATATTCTACCAGTTGAAAATGGCAAAAATCTCTCCTACTGGATGTGATTATCATTGAAGTACTCAGTCAATGTGAAGCCCCTGTTTACACGGCTAATCAAATCCTGCCTCTCGAGTGCATTCCAAATCAGAACAAGTTATTTTAACCCTTTTATAGTTAGTAAGTCCGGATCTAGAATATTCTGTGCAGATCTGGACAATGTATCCTTGCAAGAATGTTGCTGCATTGAAATGCATCAGAGAGCATTTAAGCCTTCCACGAAAGCATTCTAAATAATTCCCAATGGTTCTCATTCAGGAATACAATAATGTGGTGGGAGGACCCCCATCAAAAGGCAGAGGCCTAAGGAATGCAATGCAGCTGAGGTGCTAGTGTACCCCTCTGTGGGTGGCCAGTGTGAAAGACACTGGGAGACTGTACACAAGGTATGCACAAGGCTCATTAGGACTTGCCCCATAAGAGAATCATACCTGGAAATCCTCATGTTATCATATTACATTACATAGAATTACTTTAGGATTTACAACTTTCCTCAAGGGCAATTAGGGATGGGCAATAAATGCTGGCCTTGCCAGCGATGCCCACATCCCATGAACAAATAAAAAAACCCACAGAAACAGGCCATTCAGTCCAGCTGGTCCATGCTCCACACGAATCTCCTCCCCCCCTTACTTCACTTAACCCTATCAGCATAACCTTCCATTCCTTTCTCCCTCATGTACTACTCTAGCTTCCCCCTATTTGCCTCAACCACTTCATGTGGTCGCAGATTCCACATTCGAACTACTCTCTGAGTAAAGAGGTTTCTCCTGAATTCCTCACTGGATCTATTGCTTAAACAGATGAGGTCAGCTTATTTGTACACTGAGCATGTGTCAAATCACCACCCCCATATCAGTCAAAAGAATGGCATGTTTTCCAGTATGTGATTGAGTGATGATTGATTCAATGCTGCAATTAAAAGTGAATCAAACTGCTTTCATGTGGTGCATTGCTTTCCCCTGGGTGTAGGTGAATGTGTCTGCACTCTGCCTTTGGCACTAAGGGTCTGCTTGTACCCATGAGTGGCACTGGCACAAATCACAGCGGTAAGATTTGGTGTCAATTTTAATTCTAAGTATTAAAAAATACAAAGCTGTAAATTTTTCAGTATAATGGGCCCCTAATGTATAGCGTGTTCCTCCAACTTTGGCCCACAAATCTTTGGAAAAGTGTAATATCCATGTATAGTTCCCCCCTCCCGACTTTTGGCTGTTCAAAGCGATGTCGTTTGGCCACGTATCCTGGCAAAAACCACAATGCAGCAGAGAAGCTTAAGATTGTCCAATATGCCGATGTCCCTGACGAGGCACCGGGCCTGAGTTCCAAGTGAATGAAACGACCAGTGAGAAGGTTGCAAAAAAAATAAACTGGAAAACACCTCCTTGAAAACCATGGCTAAGTATGGAGCTTCAGTGGCTCCTCCTGATTTGGAGGAAAGTTTGTTGGCTTGAGTCTGAGAGACAGCAAGAAGGAGTTGGAGGCAGGAGGACTGAGCTCAAACTTCTAGTTATATCCCCAGCACACAGACACAAAAAAAACTCGCCAGCAACGATTTCTGGGGCAATGAAACATGTTTTGCAGCTACTGTACACAACGGTGAACAAATCAATAAAGGTTGTAGGGGGAATGGTGCACACGTATTGATTACTGAATTGCTGGATACAAATTATGACTCTGGAAGAAACTATGTGGTGGATAATGGGTGCATGGAACGTACTGGAACCACAGATTATTCTGAATGGTTTTAAGAAATGCTGCACATGTAAAGTCATCGATGGCAGTGAAGCTGATTTTCTGAGAGAGGGAGACGAACTTCAGCCTGAGCTGACAGAGATGGCAGTTACAGTGAGAACTGCTCTGCTATTGTCGGCTTGCGTGGTCTCATGAATCTGCATTTGTGTCTTTCTAAACGTTTTTAGCAGTTGTTTTACCACTTGTCGTTTTGCCAGTTTCATTGCACTTTAAACAGTTCAATAAAGTCCAGTCTTTACTGAGTCTCTTGCAAATGATTTTCATTTCAATTTTTGTGTATAATGAACAACCCCTGCCTCACCCTCCTCAGACGCACACACACTTTTGGCACATTTTCAGTGGAAAGGTAAATATTATACAAAGATTTATGATAGCTTTGAAGCAAATTGATTCAATTAGCAATTTAATTTGTATCAACCAATACCTAATGTAAGCCACGACCAGACTCTGAACTGCCTCAGTGGAGGTCCTATGGAACGCATATTTTGAATAAACATTTGACATATTGTTTGCAGGGCCAATAAAATAAATTGTGAAGAGTCATGGGATGGGTGAAGCCATAGTTAGTGTAGGAACAACAACTATGGATTTCAGAGACGGACCATACAAATATCTAACCAAGCTTTTCCCGTTTTTACACAATTGGTGAAAAGCTTTAGGGCTGACACATAAATAATTTGTGACAGGCCTGCTCTGCAGCTGCACAGCCCCCAAAGCTTACATGTACGCTGCATTGGAGTGTACTCAGACAAAGAGGGATAAGTAGTAACCTCGGTGTTAGCCTCCTGAGTGTTCTGCTAATTTTTGTCACCGTTGGACTTGATTTGGCTCAAGATAGCCATGAAGATGGGAATCTCACACCTCATTGATACTTACCGCCCTGTTCTCATGCACATCACACTTTATTTCTACTGAGTATTGACTGATTCTGTTGGGAAGGGCCGTGTTAATATTGCAACTGATAGTGGGATGGTTTAAAATATCAGTATGTACAAGATGATATTACAATATGTGGCATTTTGTTCATGTCCAAATGTTGCATAGGGGCCCAATCTAGGAATTACTGTAAAGTAATTAGCAATGAATGATTGCTGCACCAACCTGGCTGTTCTTCAACTTCCAGCTTCCTACTTTTCTCCTTTCCCAGCTCCTCTGCTACTGCTGGACCATGGCCTCCCCTTTGTCCTCCTGCCTGATGACCCTAAGTTACACAACAGGCTGCAGATAATGATTGTTTTAAATACTTTTGGAGGACTACAGAGAAATACGCTGCCTGAGCAAAAAAGAATTTGCAATGACACAGAGCCTTTCATAACCTCAGGATGTCTCAAAGCATTTCACATCCAATGAAGTGCTTTTTGAAGTGTAGTCACTGTTGTAATGTAGGGAAACGCGGCAGCCAATTTGCGTACAGCAAGGTCACACAAACACCAATGAGTTAAATGACCTGTTATTCTGTTTTTGGTGGTGTTAGTTGAGGGATAAACGTTGGCCAGGACACCAGAAGAACGTCCCAGCTCTTCTTTAAATAGTGCCATGTGATCTTTACATCCATCTGGGAGAGCAGATAGGGCCTTGGTCTAATGTCCCATCTGAAAGATGGTGCCTCCAACAGTGCAGCACTCCCTCAGTACTGCACTGAAGATATATGCATCGCATAGATGAAGCTCTATGCCAGCAAAACAGATTTGGGAAATTGGCCATTATATTCAGACGATGAAAAGAAAATCCAAATGCGCTGGGAACGCACTAACATTTAACATTGTCCTTTAGTTCATTTGTTTTGATAAACAAACTTTTGTAAGTTCACCTCAGTTTAATTTTTAAACAGGAGCTTGAACTGATCTTTGGCCCTCGGATGAGATCCAATGCAAACATTTGGTTTTGCGTAAAAATACCAATATGATAGGGGTGATTGTTCTGGTTTTAGAACTTCTGTGGCAAAAGTTCAAAAATATAAGTTGTCCTAAAGTCAAAGCAAAGATCATGATTTTGTAGCGGACCAGCAGCCGAGCCATACCTTTCTGCAATATAGAACTGATTCTGGCATGGAGTAGTCCATCCTCTTCCAGTCCATTGGTTTCCATAGCTGTGTGGTGTTTTGATTTCAGGAGTGAGAGCAGTTTACCTTTGTTAAAAAAATGGCTACAAGACTCTTTCAGTGGCTGGATAGATTTTTTAATTTGTTCTTGGGATGTAGGCGATGCATGAAAGGGTGTATTTATTGGCCATCCCTAGTTGCCCTGAGAAGATGCTGTAGGGCCTTCGCCTTGAACTGCTGCAGTCCTTGTGGTGATGTGCTTTCACAATGGCAATAGGTCTTATTTGACCCCGAGCTGAGCTTCTGACTCTATATCCTCTTCCACCACAAAGACCATCTGCTTCCACCTCCATATTATCGTCCATCTCCACACTTGCCTCAGCCTATCTGCTGCTAAAATCCTCATCCACGCTTCTGCCACCTCGCAGCTCGACTATTCCAATGCTCTCCTGGCCATCTTCAGATCCTCCATAAACTTCATCTCATCCAAAACTCTGCTGACTTTATCCTATCCTGTACCAAGCCCTGTTCACCCATCACTCCTGTCCTTGCTGACCTACATTGGCTCTTGGTCCCCAAAATTTCCAATTTAAAATTCTCATCCTTGAGTTTAAATCCTTTTATGACTGTGCCCCTCCCTATCTCTGTAATCTTCTCCAGGCTTCTGAGAATTCAGCATTCCTCCAACTCTGGCTTCGTGCCTCACTCACTCCCTTTGCCCCACCAGTGGTGGCCATGCCTTCAACCACCTAGGCCTTAAATTCTGGATTTCTCTCCCTAAATTCCTCTGCCTCTTTCAAACCTACCTCTTTGACCAAGCTTTTAGTCACCCCTGCTAATATCTCCTTCTTTGGCTGGTCGTCGATCTTTGTCCGGCTACGCTTCTGGGAAGCACCTTGGAACTTTTTTCTACGTTAAAGGCACTATATAAATGAATGTCGTTATCTGTAAAGTGCCTCCTGTTGTTACTAAGAGCAGAATTTGCAGTGAGGCGGTAAGTTCTGACGTTAGCAGCTTACAGGCCAGGAAACTGGTCTATGGCTGGAGCCACGGTACAAAAAAAAACAAATTCTTGTATAATTTTTAATTGAACAAGAAGGCAATCTGCCAGGTGTTAATTTAGCTGAGGGCATCCAGTTTTTAGTGGCATGATGTAAGGGCCATTGAATCCCTCTCAGTCTGGGAGGGGCTATTACATTTCTTGGAGAAGTATTTATTTTACAGCCGTAAAAAATCCCTAGGAATTTAATAGCGAGAGAATAGGCAGCCTTGTATACATCTCTTCGATCCCTGATAGCTTAGAAAGGATGGCATTATGTAGCATTTGCAGTGGCAAAGATTATGATGTCTTGTCATGAGATTGCACATCCCTTTTCCACTATACCTTATAACCCTGAGGTCACATTGAACTCTTTATGAGACTACTACTAGACTATCAGATATAATACATTAAAATGTTAAAAGTCGCCCTTATTACCATTATTTGTTACAATGTTTGAAAATTGATTTTGCAAGATATCATTGGATTTTATTTATCTAAATTATTACATAACTGATTTCACTACTTACTGTGGAACCTTCAATCAATTGCATGATAGCAAGGTAAATACAACAGAACTATGTTGCAATGTGCACAATTTCTTGGAAAATTGATTTAAAAGCTGATGCCAGTGAATACACTGCATAAACCACATGCAAAGGCTACTTGTTACCCAGTGTCTGAAAAAATCAGCAAATAGAAGTCTAGCTTCTTATCTTTCTCAGTGTTCTCTACCTACTTTTGGTAATATCACAATAATTCATTTTGGTGCACTTTACTGTTCATCATTGTAATGGATGTTATTAAGGAAATAAGGAACATTTTTATGGAGCTTTGGATGGAAACTTCACCACCCTGAGGCCACATATAACTCCGTAATCGGCCACTACTAAATTATCTACAAAAACTTTAAAATTGAAAAATAATCCACGATAAAGAGGACAGGGGTTAAATTGGATAAGGCCCGATACTGGACACAGGGGTCACGGTGTGCGGTTAACCCGCGCCCAAAGTGTTCCCGATGCAGGCAGCACACAACCTCATCGCCATGATTTCCACATGCAGCCAGCGCTATCTGCGCCGTTGAGTGGCTTCACGCACCAGCAGGAGGTCCAATATGGGGCGTGGCCAGCACTAGGTGAAGGCAGCCTGCACCTCTTAAATGGGAGGTGCACAGTCAATGGAAACAATGCAGGATGACAGGCAGAATGGTTGGAGCGGCAAGAGAACTTACCCCAGGGTTCTCCAATAATGCAATGGAGGCCTTAGAGAAGGGAGTGGATGAACGGAGAGCTATCCTGTACCCACAGGGTGGCAGGAGACCCTCCAGACACCAGCAGTGGAGGCAGTGGGAGGAAGTGGCCCTGGAGGTGAATGGTAGGAGTATAGCACCACGCATGTGGATACAGTGCCTCAAAAAGTTCAATGATTTCACACAAGTGGTCAAGGTGAGTGAATGCAAGTGTCAAGTGGCACATCCAACCAACTGCAGCACTTCGCAACGCACGACACACCCCCTCACACACCCACCAACAAACTCTGCCCATCCGTACGCAATGCTGCACTTTGGATGCTGCATCTCATCCTCACATAGTAGCACACTTGTAATCCACACACCCACCACTCACAGATCACACACACTGGCAGCTATTCGACCATGAGAGGCACATCACCCAAACACATTGCACGACACTCACTGGCACACTTCCCTCTGTCTTGCAGGAGAAGGTGGCGCATCACAGCTGGCAGACCGAAAGACCCGAGGGAGGACAGGCATGCCCACACGTACTCACCACCCCAAGAGAAGACTGTGCTACGCATCATTGAGTGGAACGTCACTGCAGCCGTGGCCACTGGCAGCGCTGGAGGTCCCACCGATGGGGTTCTCTGCATACCTAATCCTCCTTCTTGGTTCCTACCTCTCCCTCATCCCACAATCGTTTCTGATGCACGTGCTGCAGATGGTGGTAGCACACATGTCTTACTCACTCCTATCCCTGCCCCACAACTCAACCCATCTCCCTTTGTCATTGCAGGTACCCAAGAACTGGAGCCGGCACCGTCCGAGGTGGAGGAGGAGGACACTGATAACAAAGCCACACCGTCACTTGACCTGACAGTCACATCCACCAGCTCAGATACTGACACTATGCATAGTTAGGGGAGGGATCTGCACATGGTGAGACACTGGCCACAAGTGCGCAGAGCCTGGTCGGGGGGAACGGATACCACAGGTGCCAGCTTGGCGGAGGGCGAGGTCACACAATGGTTCTGCTGCCGAGGGGTCAGATGATGACTTCAATGGGCCAGGCTATAGAAGACGGCTGATGGGCGTACACCACCGAATGCTTGGGGCACTGGAAAGCCTGCCAGAACGCCTGCGCATATTGTCAAAGGGCATGAAGGAGCCCAGCTGCAACTTGGCACGGGGCTTTGTGCAGAGCTTGGAGCCCACCCTCACCCACATGGAAAAGGTGGTCATCTCCATCAGCACACCTGTGGAACCCACCATGAAGCAGCGTCTGATGACTGATGTCGCAGCTTCCATTGCAGCACAGACAGATGTCATCAAAGGTCTGCATGTTTCAATTGAAGCTCAGACAGCTGCTATGGAAGCTCAGACTGCTCCTATCATGGCTCTGGGGACCGCTGTGTAACGGGGCTCCCAGTGTGCCGCAGCACTCCAGCAATCTGTCCTCCAGCTGATCAGCAGGATTGCTGAGGCGCCGCCCCGGGAGAGTGGCAGTGGCACCATGGCAGTCAAACCTCCTGTCCTCTCTCCGTACGACAGCATTCCTGCTCCCACCTCTGCCACTCCGCCAGTGCCCTTGCTGTTGCCTGTCAGCCAGCCAGGACAGACTGCTGCACCCCATGCTGAGACGGTGCAGCAGTCTGAAGCTGGGCCCTCCCGGCACAGAGCTGCTCGAGGTCGTCCTCCAAGGCCATCTGCGTGCTCCTCAGTTGAAGGCCAGCAGTCTCCCACCACCCACGCACCAGCCACTGGGGATGCACCTCATAGGAGCACTAGGAAAGGAAAAGACACACAAACGACAGGCACTAAGGGAATGCACAAGGGTGAATAGTCTAATTTGTGATACTTGAGTACATGTGTTACGTTCTAATTTTGGATTTGTAGTCGCAGTTGGTGGTGGTTTTTATTTATGCGATGAGCTGCGGGAGGAACCAATGTGTAATCATCTGGAGGGCGATTTGATGGTCATGCGGGAGAGGACGGGGGGGGAATGTAGGACTGTTGTTGGCTTGGGAGGTGTCGTTGAGATAGTGATATCGCTCACGAATAAGGTGAGCACGCAGAGCCCTGGCAGACAGGGCCTGTGCACCTTGTTGTCCCCTTGCGTCTTCCTCCACTTCCTCCTCCGTCTCCTCCCCCTCCTCCTCTGTTTCCTCCCCCTCCTCTTCAGCCTCTTCCTCCTCCCCCTCGGCCTCTTCCTCCTCCTCTTCCTCTGCCTCTGGCTCATGGGTCTTGCCGGATAGGCGGTGGCAAGGGCTGTTCCCTCATAATGGCGAGGTTGTGCAGCATGCAGCATACCACGATGAACCTTGACACCGGCTCAGCTGAGTACTGCAGGGCTCCACCAGAACGGTCCAGGCAGCGGAAGCGTTGCTTTAGGAGGCCTACAGTGTGCTCGATGGCATTCCGTGTGGCCACGTGGCTCTCGTAGTAGGCTTGCTCTGCACGTGTGCATGCGTGCCTGACCGGAGTCATGAGCCACCTCATGTGAGGATAGCCCTTGTCACCCAGTAGCCAGCCTTTGACTTGCTGAGCTGGTGCAAAGATAGCTGGGACGTTGGACTGCCGCATAATGAAGGCGTCATGACTGCTGCCAGGGTAGCGGGCATTGGTCTGCATGATGCGCTGCATGTGGTCGCACAGCAGCTGCACAGTCAGGGAGTGGAACTCCTTTCTGTTCATAAAGATGGCCGAGTTGAGATGTGGAGCACACAAGGCAATATGCGTGCAGTCAATG
Source organism: Heptranchias perlo (assembly GCF_035084215.1). Lineage (NCBI taxonomy): Eukaryota > Metazoa > Chordata > Chondrichthyes > Hexanchiformes > Hexanchidae > Heptranchias > Heptranchias perlo. The sequence goes on from NC_090347.1 coordinate 11,471,486, forward strand.
GCACCCTGCACCATGGGGAAGCCTGCAATGCGAGCAAACTCTCATCCTCGCTCGTTCTGCTTCTCTCTGTCAAGAGGGAACGTGATGAACCTGTTGCACATTTCATGCAGTGCCTCCGTGACCTCCCTTATGCAGCCGTGCACTGCAAACTGCGAGATGTTGCACTATATCACTAGCAGAGGCCTGAAAGGATCCAGAGCCACAAAAGTTCAGCGCCAGAGTTACCTTGACAGCCACAGGCAATGCTGTCCTTGCCCTGCTCTGAGACTGCAGCAGTTGACATATCTCCATCACAGCCTCTTTGGTGAACCATAGCCGTCGGATGCACTGATCTTTGCTCATGTTGAGGTAACAGCATTGTTCCCTGAAGGCCCTCATGGGATATGACCTCCTGCTTAGTGCCCTGCACCTCCTCCTCCTCCTCCTCCTCCCTCTCCTCGCAGCATGGCCCACCGCTCTGCGTGTCCTCTTTGCATGCTCCCAGTCGTGTTCTGTGCCCAGCGGGAGCCCTAGCAGGCCACCCATGGTTGTCAGGAATCTTGTTCGGCACACTGTTGTAAATTGCACCAACAGTAATGCAAGACCTGCCAAACCATTCTTTATATACTATATCAACTCTATCCAAGAATAGGAAGCTTCAACAAACACGTACAATTGTACCAGCAGCCAGAAACAATAATCCAGCCACTAAGCTGCAACATGTGCATGATTTCTTTAAATAGCGCTGGTGGCAGGGAGGTGGTCCTCCAGGCCATCTAAGACATGTTCAGCTGTTCGTGGTTAAGAAAGTTCGTTGGCTAGAACGTTGAGTGTCAAAATGGTGTCTATCCCTTTAAATCAGCATTGCACACTGACCTGACGCATATTCTCCTTACTTTACATGATGCCGGCATTCGTTATCTGCGCGTGCACAAACGCCTTTACCAAGATGGCATCCGGCGCACGTCACGCTAGAAGGGTGTGCCCGCATTCCGGATGGCATTTTGGGACCTTAGGAGGCCGAGTAGCTCCTGGAAAATGGGCGTTACACGGCTCAATTTCTAGCCCATAGATTTTGGTCTGGGCCTGTTTTCATGACTAGCGTGTGCCCGAACTGAGAAGCTCAAGGATTGATGGAAATCCTTTTTTTGGTGGAATTTTTTTTTAACTTACCTGGAGTTGGTGGCTGCCGATGAATCCTGAGCGGAGCAGGCCCATCACCTGCCCTATCATCGGCAACAAATTTCTTGATGGGGTCCTTCAACTAGCGGTGGGCCCCCAATTTACATAACCAAGGGGCCTAACGCCAGATTTAGGCATCCGCCCCCCAAATGTAGCAGTAGGACCAATGCCTGTGCAGATTGGGGCAGGCATTCCCATCGTTAAATTGGTATGCTTTGCTCCTGTTTTACACCTGAGAAATGGATACAATGCATTCCAATTTCTACCCCAAAGAGTGAGAAGCAAGGGCAAAGGGCAGCTACAATTCTTTTCCCTCTCCCCTGCCTGAATTTGGGGATTTAAAAAAAATCAACTTTTTGCACCTATTGTCAGCATCAAACACTCCCAGATAAGGCATAATATGGGCTAGATGCAGAACAGAGCTCCCTGCACTGGGGCCCAGTTTCAGAACAACATCCTCTACTGGCCCAATCTGACATTTCTATTTTGTGCACCAGCCACTCTCTTGGCCTTTCTCAGTAAGACTGCCAGTTCGTTACAGACTGTAGTCTGTTGATCCATGGTCTTTAGGAACTGGGCTGAGACCCCTCCTGTTCTGACGAAAGGCCTTCGACCTGAAACGTTAACTCTGCTTCTTTCTCCACACATGCTGCCTCACCTGCTGAGCTTTTCCAGCATTTTCTGCTTTTATTTTTGAGACTCCTCAAACTTCTTTCATGTCAACTCTTGAAGCTGGCAGACAAAGCAAATATCATTCCATCAGTCTGATCTGCATTTTAAATTGGGCCTCAAGGGCGAAAGGGCAGACCCATGAGCAAAATGGAGCTGGGCAGAATCGGAGCAAGAATGGTGTGGTACATGATTTTAGTGCCACTATTGGCCCGTTCCCACCTAGTACCAAATTAAAATCAGCCCTATGATTTCCAATTGACTATCTGGCTGCCTAGGTAAAAATAAATAAGATCTCACACATTAAGAGGGATCAAGAATCCTGAAACAGATGCCACAATAAAGAGAAAGAAACAAAGGCAAAGGAGGAACCCTCACCATTGGACTTGGAAATATATCGCCGTTCCTTCATCGTCGCTGGGTCAAAATCCTGGAACTTCCTACCTAACAGCACTGTGGGAGAACCTTCACCGCATGGACTGCAGCGGTTCAAGAAGGTGGCTCACCACCACCTTCTCAAGGGCAATTAGGGATGGGCAATAAATGCCGGCCTCGCCAGTGACGCCCACATCCCATAAACGAATAAAAAAAAAATTCCCGTCCACCCCTTCTGAAACCATGCAGACTGAATTTGGGAAGTTTCAAAAAATTATCATTGTTTTAAAATATTTATCCTATTTAATTTGTGACAATATGATATAGATGTAAAAGTGCATTTTACAGGCAATGTTCTTAGGCATTTATAATGTTCTTTTTCCACACTTACCTGAATTATAGGAAATATTCTAGGCAAACCCATAAAATAACCATTTCATGCTGCAATTTAAAAAAAATCTCAGGTAATACTGAGTTGAAAGTCATATGTTCATATCTGATTAACTGAGTTAAGGCAAAGGGGGAAAATGGGAGCAGGTAGACGCCACTAGCTTATCCTTCCAACATCTGAGGACCTCATGAACCTGGCAGGCAGGAAGCTAGGGCATCATTTCCAGGATCTGACTCAATGCCACATTACAATGGTTGCATCTGAATTGCAATCTTTTATTTGAGATCTAAATTAATTAATTTTTGGAGGGAGCGGCAAAGATTTTTTAAAAATTCTTTCTTGGGGTATAGGCTTTGCTGGCAAGGCCTGCATTTATTACCTATTTCTAGTTGCCTTTGAGAAGGTGGTGGTGAGCCGCCTTCTAGGTGGTAGAGGTCGCGGCTTAGGGAGGTGCTGTCGAAGAAGCCTTGGCGAGTTACTGCAGGGCATCCAGTAAAGATGAAAGCGAATGAACATGAGGGATGGGTTAGAAAAGCATAAGATTAGAAACAAGGTGGAGGGAGTAAAAAAAATCAAGATTCAAACATAGATACTTTATAAAGACTTCTTATGCTAGAGAAACAAAAGACTGGGAGCTCCCTCATAGCTCAAGGCACTGAAAATATAATTGATCCTGGACAGAGTGACTTCAACCAACTGCACATATATCTTTGCATAACAGTAAGAAGCAAATGTATGTGTTGGCTGTAAAATTACATTGTTTACCTTCATGGAGCCTCGACGCAATTTTGTGAAAAGATTGACAGTGTCCTTTTAACAGGTTATCCTGCAAGTTACAGGTTTGTTTTTAGGCATTTTTCAAGTGAACCTGATTTTTAGACATGTTAATAGAGAACAGTATATTTACACTGGAGTTACACAATAACCCGTTTCAACATGTCCCCTGCTGGGCAAAAATAATCTTGGTAGCATATAAACAACAGCGGGGTGGGGGTGTGGGGAGGGGGAGGGGGAGGGGGAGGGGGGTGTGGTGGTGGTGGGGGTGGTGTGGAGAGAGGAGGGAAAAAGGACAAGATGACAACTGATACAGAGCGCTCGAGCACTGAAGGCTGGAAAAGCCATTTGGCTTGTTTTCTTGAAGCTACTTTGCCTGGATCAAGAATGTGTAAGGGTTTGTGAATAAAGATCAGCTGGGTTTTTGCATCTGGAGCCACTTAGCTAGAAGACAGCATGGAGATCTTTAGAGACTGGTTCGTTTTAACACCATTTTGGGAGAATCACAGTGGCTTTACTGACTTTAAAAAAAAACCTTTCTGACAGAATCATTGAATCCATAAAACTCGATAGCACTTCGCTGGGGAACTGTGCACCTTTTGATATCACCAGGCCTGTCATGTGTTCCAAATCCCAACGTGCTACCACAGCTTTTAGTCTATTGCCATTGAGTTAATTAAAAAAAAGTTTTAAGTCTCAAGAGGAGGAGCCCATTAGCCTAGACTGTGTGAAACCTTTACTTAGTTACTGAAACACCAATAAGTAGTAACATTTCATGTGTCAAACTGCTCTTTCTGCCAACTAAGCAGTTTCTTGATGTCAGCAGATTTTCCTTGGACCGTGGGAGACATGTCTAATCAGATCTGGTTCTGGTTGGATTCCCTTCCTCGTTTCACTCGCATATTCACTTATGCAGCTGTGTGTGGAACACATATTTTTTCCTTGTTGTTGATTATACTGTAAAGGAGTGGAGTGCAGGCTCACCTCCATCACTATGGACCTTCCATATCATGCAGTAGAATGTAAAATCAGCTCCTATTTTGATAGGTAAAATAGATTTCATTACATAATCCTTTCTCTGTCTAGATTACTTTGTATGTGATACTTTTACCGCCTAAGGAAGACTAATGTAACCGACCTTCTGAAGTGGTCTTCTGAAGAGCCAAGAACTGTCACTAATGGGAGAATGGTAGAGTGTCATTTATGAAACAGTGACAGATCCTTTTTAAATACACGCATCTGTGATTATTTTTTCACGGTGATACACATCAAAAGTAGGTTATGTTTGTCAATCAACACAACTGACTTGCAGTCCAAGTGAACAAGGCTTGACAACTGTGCCAACCCCAAGCCAGCCCCGTGTTCCTCAAGAACAAGTACCATGTGATACTTTTAGTGTTATGTCAGAATTAGCAAACCTATTGGACAATAAATTTTGCCATTTTTAAATGAAGAAATTTGCATGGCCCAATAGGAGATCAATACTTCCATTGATATAAGTTTGCATATTCGTCCCGCATCTGTTCTGTGGTGAGCTGGCGAAAAAAATGGAGAAAATTACCAGGCATTTCCTAACGGTTCAGTTGTTTTATTATTGAAATGCTTTCCTAGATCAATATTTGCATATCATCATTGCCAATGTCATGAGATCATCTGGTGTATATGTATAAAAGTTGACAGTGAGTGATGTTATGGAACATTGGTTCTTCGTAATTTAGAAACCATTTATCCTGCATCATAGCCATTTATAGCACAACATGTTTGTTAGTGTTTCATCTCTATTAGAAATATATGCGTCATTCAGGGGGATGGTACCCTAAAATGGAGTATCAGTAAGCATCCACTTTCATGGTGAAGTTTATTTTTCTACCTTGACATGGGTAGCACTCTTCATTATCAACAGAAAATTCCTACTCTGTAGTTACTAAAGAAGAAATCCAAAGAAGAGATGTGAGCTTACAGGATGGTTTGGATTGTTCAGACTGAAACATCGCATTTTATCCCAATTGATTTATGTTCTTATCTCTTTCAGCACTGAATTTTCTTTGCAGAAACATTTGTTTCTAATATTCCCTATAAAACAAGTGTTGTGTTCATCAGTAAAGCTGACTATGATTAAAGCAAATTTGCAGTGGCACCATGAGTTAGTGCAGAGTTTTTTTATTCATTCTCGGGATGTGGGCATTGCTGGCAAGGCCAGCATTTATTGGCCATCCCTAGAGTACTGGGAACTGGACTTCAGCCCACAGTTCTCCTCATGATGGATCACCAATCTCAGGCAGCCACTCAGCTGTGGATAACACAGCACAGCCTGGTAGATTTGTGATTCTTACCGAAGCTTTTGTTGGTGTAATTCTGCCTCAGGGAGATATATTTCTCATTCATGTCTTGTACTTCATAAATTTTCTGTCTGGTTCCACGGGCACAGGTTAAAAACTACAACTCAACCACACCCATAGAGTTTGTCTACAGGGGCTATAAGTACCTGATCCTATTCCACCTGGTTGTCATGTGACTGTGGATATTGTCATTCCCTGAAGCAGGGTGAAGTCAAAAACTGATGATGCTGATGTTATGTGAAAAAATTGTGACGGGCAAACCTTCTCACGCCTCTAATCGGCATTCCTTTCTAGGCTATGATCTTTCCCGCCTTTCTGCATTTTTTGAGCAGTGCTTTGGTCATTGTTCCTTTGAACTTACTTCTTGTGTTCCTCCTCAGTCCCCAAATTTGCCATCCTACACACTGTTCCTCTTCCCTATATCCCCATTGTGTAGAAGTCAAAGGACTGATTCCTTGACTGGGTGCTCCTGGTGAGGAAAAGTGCTCTTCGGGAACACCGATCAGGAGATCATAGTAGGTACAGCACAGGAGGATGCTATTCGGCCCATCGTGCCTGTGCCGGCTCTTTGAGCTCTTAGTTCCATTCCCCTGCTCTTTCCCCATAGCCCTGTAATTTTTTTCCCTTCAAATATTTATCTAATTATCATATGCCCACTGAGCTAGATTTTGCATCCAGCTCATAATTTCCTGCAAGCAACCAATCAGGGAAATCAGTCCTCAGATTTCATCACACTGTGTTCTTCTCTAATTCATTCCTCGGTCCTCAAATCTGTGGAACTCCTTACCTCTTTCAGTCTCCGCCCCCCACCCCCAACAATCTTTAGGTTTTGAAACTGAAGCTTGGTGTTACTTAATAATTATTTCTTGATTTACCTCCTCGTTTTTTCATTCTATTACAAATGCGGTAGTGACGTGCACGTCAGCCTCGCCCCTCACCTTTTTGTTTTCTCAATTAAAACAAAAATTAGGTGGCCCATCCACTGTGTTGCCACACGGAGATCACAGATAAGTGAAGATAGAAACTAAATAAATAAGGGAATCTCATAGCGATTTGCGTTGCAACCTCACCAGTGGTTTCCTTGTGATGGTGACACTGGGCCTTGCAACGAGTGATTGATGCATCACAGTAATAAATATAATTGAATTTTATATGTATTAAATCAATTCAGCATACTACATTATGATGAGCTTGTACACTTTGTGGAATGATTCATGAAGTGCCTGGCTACGATTAACAACGTAGTGTTCTCACAATGTTTTCTTCTGTGATATGTTTCCTATTTCGCAGGAAACATGTTACAGAAGAAAACATTCCACAATTTGAGGTTTCCTCCTGTCTTATGTTGAACTCTTATACAACAAAAATAACAGTAGAAAGTACATTGTGTATGTGTGGGGGCTGGTGGGGAAGAAAACACAAATTCAAATAATGATTGTATATTGTCCCCCCCACACCCACCCCCCAGCCAATTAGTACAGGACTGTAATGAGCTGCCACTGGTGAGTGCCAATGCGGGGCTTCCAGTGAAACCGAGAACATTGTAAAATATTTCCAGTTATATACACTGGACTGTTTTGATTGAGGCGTAGCAGCTCCATACTGCCAATTCTATCTGGAGAATGTTAATGAATTTCCTGTCCTGTCATTGCAGGGTTTGTGAAGGGCCTTTATGCTGTTGTTAAGTTTCGAACTGATTTATAATGGGGTGGGGGTGATCCCTTTAATTACAATATGGAGCCAAATTGCTCCACTTGCTGTGTATAGTGACGCTATAAATGCAATCAAAAAGAAGGTGTCCTGGTCAATATTTATCCCTCAACCAACATCACTAAAACAGATTATCTGGTCATTATCACATTACGGTTTGTGGGACCTTGCTGTGCGCAAATCGACTGCCACATTTCCTATATTACAACAGGTACTACACTTAAAAAGTACTTCATCGGCTGTAAAGCACTTTGGGACGTCTTGATGTCATGAAAGGCGCTATATAAATGCAAATTTTCTTTCTTTCTTTACTCTGTTACTAAACATAGGGGTAAAAATTCTGATGTGCTGCTCCTTGTCACATCACGAGGATGCATACTGCAAAATTGCACATTCCCAGTCCGCAATTGTCCATCCAAGGAGTACAGCAGCAGAATTTGACCCCAAGAAATAGAATGGGTTTAGGTTGAGAACATTTACAGATTTGAATTGAAAACTATTACTCTATAGATTTATAATATCCGTTCTCCAGCTTGCCATTCGTGATGCCACTGACCTCACCTGAGAGATTAGAATCAACTTCCAGTTATTTAAAATTCAGTATGTCACATGCTCTGGATTTCCTTTCCTATTCTGTTATTGGGAATAAGTAGCTGTCAATAAAACTCCTTTTCAGAAAAAGTAATTCTGCATTTCCCCAACCAATCAACCATAAAGGATGTTCAGCTATATTGGGGAGTATTTAAAGGAACATTTCCATTCACATTAACTATGGATTCTGCAACATCTAACTGTGGAGTAGATAGCTTTAATATTGTCCAGCTGATAGTTGTTCTATTTTAAATAGAAACTAAGCCTGAGTGCAGGCATCACTCTTTTCCTTTGACCACTCTCTTTCATTTTTGTGATGTTTTCTCAGTTTCCTATTCCTGTGCTCTGCAACCTTCATGCATTTAAACCCCCCTGGATTGCCATGGTGCTTTTCCCTGCTAAGTGTTGCCGACAAGTAGATGCTGAACTTTACCTTTTTATGAGAAGAGTTGCCTATAACCAGAATTGAGCGCACTGTTATCTAAGGAGCAGTGATGGGCTTCATTTTAGTCTCGGTGTGTGGTAGCAAGTTATTGCCAGTAGGAATTCCACACACTGTACTTACTGCTTCCAGTAATTTGCACTTCTAACAGTAAGAGTCAGTCTCAAATCATTGCCCAGCAATGTTCTGTCAGCATCTGTGGCAGAAACATGACACCCTCAGCGAGAAAACTGGGTGCGTAAGAAATGCCTGGGTTGCCACAATTGACCTCAATTAAGGAGGAAGAATAAAATTGGCCAGGGTTCCGGCACTAGCACTCCCTGAGTGCTAAGCACAGTTTTAGTTGGAAGCACATGTGTGTGGCAGGCAGATGAGGACAGAATCATGCTCAGCTGATTTTCTACCCCCTCTTCCCCTCCAGTCAGATAGCCCAAAACCAACTCCAGCATAAGTCAGCACTTGCAAAATGAATTGGGAAGAAAGTTGGAATTAAAAACATTTTTATATGAAAAGTTTGTTTGAGTGATCAATACATGGCAATTACGAACAGTTTGAACTAAATAAGTATGTGATTTTCTACTCCTTTGCTGACAGTAATTTTAGTCATCAAATGGGATTTAAACAAAGCATTTCAGCAACCAAACAATCAGAAAGGACCCACTCAATCTTTTTTTAGAGCCTAATTATTTTCCAGTGGCAGTAAATAAACTGTAAGCAAAATGGTGATCTTACAGAGGTATATGAGATTGTTGCAGGTATAGAAAAATTTAACTCAGGGTAATACTTTAAATTAAACTGTGTTAGTAGAACCAGGGTATATTTAGGCGTCAGCCTTGGTGCAGTGGGTAGCACTCTCACCTCTAGCCCCGCTCCAGAGACTTGAGCACATAATCTAGTCCGGCACTTAAATGCAGTACTGAGGGAGCACTGCAATGTTGGAGGTACCGTCTTTCAGATGAGATATTAAACCAAGATATCTGCCCTCTCAGGTGGATGTAAAAGATCCCATGGCACTATTCGAAGAAGAGCAAGGGAGTTCTCCTGGTGTCCTGGCCAACATTTATCCCTCAACCAACACCTAAATAAATTTCATTGCTGTTTGTGGGAGCTTGTTGTGTACAAATCAGTTGCTGTGTTTCCTACATTACAACAGTGACCAAACTTCAAAAGTACTTCATTGGCTGTAAAGGACATCCTGAAGTCATGAAATGTGCAATATAAATGCATGTTCTTTCTTTTGAGTTGCATTGATCACCATTTTCCGTGGGAGGAATTCATGTTACCTGCTGCCAGCCTAGCAAGGGGCAACGCATAATTGCCAGTCATCTAATGACCAATTGATGGCTGTGCTCCTTGAGGAGAGGTAAGCAGGGTCTCTTTGGGATAAGGTTGGACCCAAAATGATAAGACTGGTGATGGCAGATTGGAACCAAGTTCAATCTTCTGTGGCAGACTCAGTAATCTGTTACCTGAGTCAGGCAGATCCGCAGTGCTCCAGGATGTGGTTTATTGACCAGCCATCCGGCTCATTGTTGGGACCTGGAGGGGTAGAGCTGTTAGTGGGAGCTGGGGCTCTTCCACTTGACTCCAGATAGCCATGCAAGCCAGTGCCCTAACTGTTAGCATGGGCCTAGCTGAACAAGCAGTGGGAAACTTTTTAGATCTCAGTGCTGATGAACTGCATTGTTTTAGTTGGTTAACCTTCAACACAGATACACACTTGGAGATCACCAAGCCTTGGGGTGTTGCCAAATTATGCTTAATTTCTCTGGGTTTAGATAAATTGTCTATGGCCCTATGGGGAGCGAGTTTGCATTCCGGATATGGTGCTGGTGATTGACCAGCCAATCAACCGGTTGATTGATTAGACAAAGGGAAATTCAAGGTAAAACTGCAAATGCTGGAAATTTAAAATAAAAACAGAAAATGCTGAAAATACACAGAAGAGGAAAGACAGGTTAACATTTGGGGAGGGCAAAGAAGAGCAGGTAAAAGTCAAGTGTTAGGAATGCTGCCTCATCTCAGGGAGAGGGGTGTTGGGCTAAATGGCCAGCAGGCAGTTTTCTGAAAAGCTGAAAAGAGATGAAAACTGGTGGATGATACGTAAAGATCATCTCTTTATACCACAGGCCGGCTGAGCGTGACATTTAAGATAATGGGCTGTCGAAGGAAAAACAGATTTCTTAAGGTGATTTTTTTTCTAGCTTCCATTTTTTACTCCACCCCCCCGTAACACACACCATTCTTCAGTCAGAAGGATGAAAATTGACTGCCCCGGGGTCTGTAGGGAGCCTGTAGCAGGTGCACAAGTGTTGCCCAGGGAGTGTCACGCGGTTTTCCTTCCCTCCCTATCCACTGATGCCTGGCCTCCGTTTGGAACCTCACCCCTGTCTGGGCGTTAACAGGAGGTAACTGTGTGGAAAAGCTACAGATGCAAAGCCCACATCCTACACCGCTGCAGCCAAACACCATAAAACCCTAAAAGATTTACAGTCCTCTTAACATGAAATATTACCCCGCCCGTGTAAAATAAATTCCATTGATATCGCCAAATTAATCCAGATTAGAATCTGAGTATTTCTTTCATCCATTTCCTTTCATAACTTCCCTCTTAGTATTTGTTTCTTCATTTCCCTAGACATTTATTTTTTTCTGAACTATAATGAATCATTGGCTAAAACTTTTTTTCACTTCCCGAAAAATTTGACCCACCTGTATGACAAAAAGAGGAACTGCAGTGACTTTTATTTTACTTTTCACTGGAACAACGTGTGGGCGGTATGTAAATGAATACTAGTCAATCATTTAAGAAGAAACAATATCACTAAGCATTTCCAGATAAATATACTGCAGCACACAAATTACTGGTTTATAGTTAATATAGGTATTTATGAAACATTTAACCCTTTGAAATCTGAAATCTGTCACAGCCTGAAGTATCAGAATTTCATGTGAATATAGAAAATCATTTTAAATATATTGATTAAAAAAGATCATTATTCTTTGATTTACAAATCATAGACTCATACAGCACAGAAGGAGGCCATTCAGCCCTTCATGCCTGTGCCGGCTCTTTGAAAGAGCTATCCAATTAGTCCCACTCCGCTGCTCTTTCTCCATTTCTCCATCAGTTCACAATCCTTTCGTCTTTTGCCCTACTCTGAGTGCCAGGGGTCTATAATTGCTATTGCCAAGTGTTCAATACACTCTCTCTGGCTCTGTTGTTACTATTGTTTTCGTCTGTATTATGTAGAACGAGACATTGCGTGCCGCCGAGTGTCTCATTATGATACGCACTGCTGTAGTGTCGGAAGCAGGACAATAAAGTCTCTGAGCAAGATGGCCATGAGGCAAGAGAGAGGGGGCCAGATCAAATAGGGGAGATGGCAAGATACAACTCCGAAATACTGCACCATGCAACAGCAAACAAATGACTTTAACGAAAGGTTACATCGAAATTACCACACAGAAACAGGCCATTTCAAAGAGCCGGCACAGGCATGATGAGCCGAATGGCCTCCTTCTGTGTTCTACAATTCTACGATTCTATGATTTGGCCCAACCAGTCCGTGTTGATGTTTATTCTCCACACCAGCAGTAGTCCTAATCCCATGTGCCTGCCTTGCTCCTATATCCCTTTATTCTCCATTCCTTCAACCACTTATCTAATCTATTTTTAAATGTTGATGTGGTCTCTGCTTCTATCTCTAACTCTGGTAGTATATTCCACAGCATCACAGCCTCAGTATAACAAAGTTTCTCCGACTTTCTGTCCTAAATCTCTTCAATTTAATCTTATATCTCTGCCCCTTCTTTCTGGATGCCTCAAACACTGGGAACAGTCGGTTACCAGGGGATGACATTAGGGCCGTGCAACCTGTGCAACTGCATGGGGCCCCGTTCCAGTCAGAGCTTCCCGAGCTGGTCACTGCCCCCGAGCCGGTCACTGTCCCCGAGCCGGTCACTGTGTCCGAGCTGGTGTCTGTCTCCGAGCCGGTCACTGTGTCCGAGCCGGTCACTGTCCCCGAGCCGGTCACTGTCCCCGAGCCGGTGTCTGTCCCCGAGCCGGTCACTGTGTCCGAGCCGGTCACTGTCCCCGAGCCGGTCACTGTGTCCGAGCTGGTGTCTGTCTCCGAGCTGGTCACTGTCCCAAGCCGGTGTCTGTCCCCGAGCCGGTCACTGTCCCCGAGCCGGTCACTGTCCCCGAGCCGGTCACTGTGTCCGAGCCGGTGTCTGTCCCCGAGCCGGTCACTGTGTCCGAGCCGGTGTCTGTGTCCGAGTCGGTCACTGTCCCCGGGCCGGTCACTGCCCCCGAGCCGGTCACTGTCCCCGAGCCGGTCACTGCCCCCGAGCCAGTCACTGCCCCCAAGCCGGTCACTGTCCCCGAGCCGGTCACTCTCCCCGAGCCGGTCACTGTCCCCGAGCCGGTGTCTGTCCCCGATCCGGTCACTGACCCCGAGCCGGTCACTGTCCCCGGGCCGATCACTGTCCCCGAGCCGGTCACTGTCCACGAGCGGGTCACTCTCCCGAGCCGGTCACTGTCCCCGAGCCGGTCACTCTCCCGAGCCGGTCACTGTCCCCGAGCCGGTCACTGTCCCCGAGCCGGTCACTGTCCACGAGCCGGTCACTGTCCCCGAGCCGGTCACTGTCCACGAGCGGGTCACTCTCCCGAGCCGGTCACTGTCCACGAGCCGGTCACTCTCCCGAGCCGGTCACTGTCCACGAGCCGGTCACTCTCCCGAGCCGGTCACTGTCCACGAGCCGGTCACTGTCCCCGGGCCGGTCACTGTCCCCGAGCCGGTCACTGTCCCCGAGCCGGTCACTGTCCACGAGCCGGTCACTGTCCCCGAGCCGGTCACTGTCCCCGAGCCGGTCACTGTCCCCGGGCCGGTCATGGTCTGTCGCATGGGACACACCCGCAAGGCGAACGCAGCGCTCCTGCCTGTTACAGATAGTAATCATTGCTGAGGGTGGAGTAAAGATACCCAGTACTTCTTCCCTATTCAGAAGTGCATGCAAGGTGAGACAAAACACAGTAAGCCGATGATTCTGATGATAATTACAGAAGTTCTGGAGTCTACAGTTCTAGCAATTAATTTGTAAAAAAAAAGCAACAGAAAAGTTAAGATAATAAAAAGAAAGAAAGACTTGCATTTATATAGCACCTTACATGACTTCAGGACTTCCCAAAGCACTTTACAGCCAATGAAGTACTTATGAAGTGTAGTGATTGTTGTAATGTAGGAAACAGGACAACCAATTTGTGCAGAGCACAGCCCCACAAACAGCAATGAGATAAATGACCAGATAATCAGTTTTAGTGAAGGTGGTTGGGTGATAAATATTGGCCACGACACCAAGAAAAATTCCCCGGCTCTTCTTCGAAATAGTGCCATGGGATCTTTTACGTCCATCTGAGAGGGTAGACGGTTTAACATCTCATCTGAAAGACGGCACCTCCGACAGTGCGGTACTTCCTCAGTACTGTACTGGAGTGCCAGCTTGGATTTTGTGCTCAAATTCCTGGAGTGGGACTTGAACCCACAACCTTCTGACTCAGAGGCGAGAGAAAAAAAAGTTACCATTACCACCAGAGATAGTTTTCTGGGTTTAAAGGAATGTCTGGAACAAAGCTTTTCTGACTATATCTGCTTTGCAGGCACTCCATTCACTCCCTCATAGACCCCCTCACAGAGAGAATATGTTCTGAGCAAATTTTGCTGGTACTAAATTTACCATTTTTTAATGATATAATCATTTCATATTCACCACTAGTTATCCCTTTGGAACATAAGATACTTAACCCTACTTCCCTTTGAGACTATAAGCTGATAGGTTAAAGGAAATAAACCTTGAGATATCTTGTAACATCTCAGTTTCCAATAACAGGAAATAGGGACGAAGAAACACTAGAATGCAGGTTACAAGGTCAACCAACAGTTTTGTAAATTCAAAATGAAAATAATGTTACAACATATAATTACATCAGGGTAATTACTATCGAATTGCGAAATGGCACCAGAGTTAATTAACATTCTGAAAATTTTGAAGTAAATCCAATTCCTTATTCTTCTTTTAAGAAAACATCTTACATCTTAGAATAAATATTTATTAAAATGTGTTATTTTTCTACGAAGGAATTTACATTGAATGTTGTTCTGATGTGCTTTTGACGTCAATGGGAAGCTGAATTTTTGAATGTTACCATGCTATTTCACAATAGAATTTATCTTGTCTCAGTTCTGATGAAAGGTCATCGACTTGAAATGTCAACTCTGTTTCTCTCTCCATAGTTGCTGCCTGACCTGCTGAGTGTTTCCAGTATTTTCAGTTTTAATTTCAGATTTCCAGCATCTGCAGTATTTAGCTTTTGAGTCGGGGAGGGTGAGGGGTAAATGCATGGGATCAGTGCATATGAGGGAGATGGTTCAAAAAACAGTTGTAGGGTGCTGAGGAGATCAGGAGCAGCAGCAGGTGCTGGAGGAGCTGATCCAACCTAGTCCAAGGAAAGGTGATGGAGGAGTTCTGAAGGACAGAGTAGTAACCAGTGGAAAGCAGCAAAGCAGTTATTGTTCAGCAGTATGGGAGCAGAATCCAGAGCAAGATGGAGCCAGCAGGAACAGATTAGAGCTTGCCCGGCATAGAGTGAAAAGTCCCAACGAAGTAACAGAAACTGAACCTGCAGGAGCGGGGCAGGTAATGGAAAGAGGCAGACCAGCAGAGAATACAGTGTCAATAAAATGGTGATTGTTGAGCTCACAGTAAAGCCTAGAAGCCAGCAGAGAAATGGGATTTGGCCCAGGACACAACACAACAGCAGAGTAAAGCTGAGAAGCACTGAAGTCCAGTCCAGAAGTCCAGTAGGTAACAGCAGCAGGTGGGAATGGACGCTGTAGGTTGGAGCAGCTTACCTTAACTTTGACATAGGGCAGAACAGAGTCATGGCAGCGAAGATATACAGTGCAGGTTAGCAAGCAGCACAGTTGTGATGGGAGAGGAGTCCAGGAAATATGAGCAGAGCTCCAGCCATCAAAAAAGCACATGTAAAAACACAAAATGCACGGGGTTGGGAGATGGGCAATGTGCTTTCAAGTTAAGCAGTAAAATTGAGCAGTAAGTTCACAGATGAAAATTTACATTTTGTGACATTATTACTGATAGGAGACCATGTGACTCTCAACAAAGTGTCATTTCACAACCTGATTCTGGGAAATTCAAGCCCTTATATGGACTATTACCAGTGCTCGCCTATTGTCACTTTTTTCACATATAACTTTCATGCAAATATACACTTTACTAAAAAGGCTATTGTCTCATCCGCTAGATACAGACAATCACAGTTCCCTTTAGGTAGCACAGTCAACTCTTGCCAAAGCTACAGTTGCAGTTGTTCCAAGAATTCACTTGTAGTCTTTTTACTAAATAATGGTTTATATTAAGTATTGTACTGAGATGAAACCTTATATTACTGTCATTTCACATTTATTGTCAGAATTTTGCCTGGCAACCTGGGAGTAAAAAGTACACGATGATTACATTGTACTGGAGTTAAAGAAAGAAAGAACTTGCATTTAAATAGCGATTTTCACGATCTCAGCATACCCCAAAGAACTTCACAGCCAATGAAGTGCAGTCACAGTTGTAATGTAGGGAAATGCAGCAGCAAGATCCCACAAACAGCAATGAGATAAATGACCAATTAAACTGTTGTAGTGGATAAATATTGGCTCGGACACCAGAAGAACTTCCCTGCTCTTCTTTGAATAGTGCCATGGGATCTTTTACGTCCACCCGAGAGAGCAGATGGGGCCTCAGTTTAATGTCTCATCCGAAAGACAGCACCTCCGACTGTGCAGCACACCCTCAGTACTGAGGGCGTCAGCCTAGATTACAGTGGGACTGGAACCCCTAATCTTGTGACTCAGAGGTAAGAGTGCTGCCCACTGAGCCACAGCTAATGCCTCAAGTTCCATGGAGCAGTGATGAGGAAACCTTTTTAAAGTGTATACTGGTCACTAACAACACATGGAGCAGACCTCCCTGTACATGAACATATTAATGCTGTGTTATACAGGCATTGTGAAGGGAACATGTTTGCTGTAGGGGCTGGATATCTGTGGCAGATTTAAAGAGCTGGTGCTGTCCCTTAAAGGGAAACTGACCAGATTTTATTTGAAGAAAGAATTGTGGGTAAAAACATTTCACAGTCTACACTGAAGTGGTTGAAGAAATCGGGAGTGGCCAAGGCAGTGGGAGAAGTGCTCCCTGCATCGAGAGAGCCTTGGAAATTATGCTAAAGGAGCTTCAACAAAAATTGGGTCTGAGGGACACTCTCCTCATAAAAGCTACCGTACGGTCAGTATGGGAGGAGGGTGCACAGCAGGTCAATGAGGTGACCCAGGTCAGGGAGAAAACTGTATAGATAAAGAAACTTTTCACCCTCAGGAAGTTTGCCAAAGTAAGTTGTCGCTGTATTTAGCTGCATCAAGTGTAGTGGTATGTTATGCCTGCAACAAGCACTGTCACCTCAAACAGCTGCATCTTGAATGCGTAGGAATTGATTGTCACTTGAGAACCCTCTAATCTCTATCATAATCAAGCCTATTTCATTGTAATGCACACTTTTCAGTTATCAAGGGAACCTTTAAATGATGTAGCACACTTATCTAAAAACTGTGGCACACTAAGGTAGCTTGAAACAACAGCCACTTGCATGCTGCACCCGTATTGTCTCATACACAGTTTCGGAGGCAGGGTGTATGGTTGCACTTTTCAAACTTCCAGCACTTCTTCAATCTGTCTCTTTTTGCAATCAAAAATGACACATAATAAATGAACCTGAGGTCCTCAACGCTGGAGGATATGACCCTAAATATAGTGGGCGTGCAGGAATAAAACAGGATCATGCAAAAAGCTGTCACCCTGTTCCAGGCAATCTATCCTTCCCAAATGTTGTGTATATTCAAGAATGAGATCGATAGATTTTTGGACTCTAAGGAAATCGAGGGATATAGGGATCAGGCAAGAAAGTGGAGTTGAGATCTAAGATCAGCCATGATCTTATTGAATGGTGGAGCAGGCTCGAGGGGCCGCATGGCCTACTCCTGCTCCTATTTCTTATGTTCTTATGTTATATCCACCACCATATATTGCCACAGGAACTCTTACAAGGAATGTGTTTCTGACACTACTGGTGCACTCAAGGATACAGCGGCACCAGACCCAGGTCAGCATTTCACAGCAAGTAGCATCACTCATTTCACTTGCTGCAAACATCAGCACAGCTACAACGACTCCAGTGAATTTAGTGAGGTTCAGGAGGCACTCCCTGGTGAAGCACATGGCATTTGTGAGATGGGGCAGGAGAGTTGGCAGAAGAGGAGCAGCAACTTGCAGTGAGGAGGGCCAGCTGAAGTTCATCCTCAGTTGCCAAGCTAAGGGATTTATAACAACCAAGGGCTATATACAAAGGAATGCTGCCTTCTGAGCATCATAGCTTCATAGAGTCATTTGAGAGTGCTCACAGCATCCTGCAAGTTATGGTGGCTAATGTAGAAGTTTCTATTATTTGTATATGTGCATTAACGTATGACAGCTTCTCTGAATGTAGTCCACTCTGGAACATGTGGCACCTCCAGAGCCAGCTGCAGTGGGCACCTCCCCCTCTCCCTCCCCCCACCCCTTAACAAAGGTCATAGGTGCAGCTGTGGGTTCTCTTAGGAATATTCTGACTGGTGCCTTAGCCACCTTGGACTCCAATATCCATGAGTCTGACCGTGTTGGATTCTCCATGCTGGAAGATCGGCTGGACAGCATCTTGATGCAGGGCTTTTCACTCCTCCATGCAGTCTGTTCCTGCACAGTTCCCTAGGTGTGCTGAAGGGAGTGCCCAGCAGCAGGGGCAAGTAGGTATGGATGAGGGAGTTCACTCTCAGGGGTAATGCTACTTCTGTACCACCCAGTCACCCCACTCAAAAAAACCAAACGTAGCCAGAAATCAAGCAGTATAAGGAGTTACAAGGCTGTAACTATCCCAAGAGCCATCCTTTGAGCTCCAGCAGCCCCCTCACTTTCTCCTCCCAGTGGGCCAGCACCGTGAAGGACCACCAAATTAGTGTGTGAACTCGGCCAACCTGAAAAAATCAAGAGCTCTCTCCTGCTGCTAGTGGCTTTCCATTGGAAAAGTGCTAAATCGTTAGGCTTGGAAAACAAGGCCCAAGTGACCTGATGTAGGCAGAAGTGAACTGCAGATTGGTTGCTCTGGGAGATGTCACCCCAGGCAGCTTGAAAGGAGTCAGTCACATAGATGTTCAAGGCAATAGTGACTTTCACCTGAAGTTTCCAAATCGGACTGCAGGAGATAGCAAGTCCCAAGGCTGCCTCCCTAGGGCAGTGGAGGTGGTGAAGGCCGATACTTTCAGACATCTACAAGTGACTCAGGCAGGTTCTATAGACCTGTCTCCTTGGGTTACAGAGAGTTGATTGGCGCGATGTGACTAGTGTCCTCCAGGTTCTGGGGCTTCAACTTTTCACCATATTTATTAATGACTTGGATGAAGGAATAGAGAGTTGTATATCCAAGTTTGCAGATGATACTAAGTTAGAAGGGACAGTAAGTAGTGCAGATGGGAGCAAGAAGTTGCAAAGGGAAATAGTCAGATTAAGTCAGTGGGCAAAACTATGGCAAATTGTTTGATGTGGATAAGTGTGAGGTCATCCAATTTAGAACCAAGAAAGTTAAATCAGAGTATTTTCTAAATGGTGAGAAACTAGGAACTGTAGAAGAGCAAACAGATTTGGTAGACAATAGACAGGTACAAAAAGCAATGGAATGTTGGCCTTTATCTCAAGAAGGCTGCAAAACAAATGGGAGGAAGTTATACTTCAGTTGTATAGCATCTTGGTCAGACTCCAACTTGCAGTAAAGCATTTTACTCACTATTAGGATATAGGAGTTTAAAGAGGGGACGTGTACTTTGAAATATTTGGTTTAAAAGTATCTCCACAGTAAACCGGATGTAAACTCCGAAGTCCCCTCCATCGACCAGAATAGAATCCATCTGTTAACACCCCCCACCCCCCAGACCCCGTATTATACATAATATTTTAAAGTGACTGGTGTGATTAAGACACAGAGTTGCGAATTCTTCTGCATGAATGTGCCATTTGTTTAATGGATACTTTAGGTTTAACAGGCCTCTTTAGATTTAATCAGTGCAAAAGGTTAGTTTGATTGAAAATTATAAAGTAACTTAAGATCATTGCAGTTGGGTATGCATCTTGCATCTGATTTCATAATGACATAAAATATATTTTGCATCTGGCAGATTTGAAAAGATTAATATACCTCCCAAACCGGCAACCTCCACCACCTAGGACAAGGGCAGCAGGTGCATGGGAACAACACCACCTGCACGTTCCCATCCTGACTTGGAAATATATCGCCGTTCCTTCATTATCGCTGAGTCGAAATCCTGGAATTCCCTACCTAACAGCACTGTGGGAGAACCTTCACCACACGGACTGCAGCGGTTCATGGAGGAGGCTCACCACCACTTCCTCAGGGGAATAAATGCCAATTTTGCCAGTGAGGCCTGCATCACAAGAATGAACTTTTAAAAATTTTATATACATATATACACACACCACATCCCAAGGTCTTTTAAAAAAAATTATATACATTCATATATATATATACATATATATGTATATAGAGTGTGTCCTGTATGCATGGACTAATTTTCTGTGCTGCTACACCACTGCTTTCACATCAGTGTTAAGAGGTTTCTGGTGCAGGAGGTGTTTTCACACTGCTACGGCTTTGTATCAGTTATTGTATAGCTCCAGCTAAATGCATCCCATCTCTTAACATTTGAATTAATAGTGTGTTCGAAGAGAATGGATACTCCAGTCTGCCCTAACATTCAGTAGCTTTCCTGGGTAATTTTCAATAGCGTTTTGCCCTTCACTTTACTGATCCACCACCCTAAACATTCACTCCCTTCACCACCGGTGCACCGTGGCTGCAGTGTGTACCATCTGGGTGCAATGTTCATCACCAAGAGTGGCTCAGAGGTACCACTACTGACCAAGCTGGCCGAGTCCTGAAGGACACAGCTGCCAGACTGGGCCTGCGGCAGGTGGTGAGTGAACCAACACGAGGGAAAAACCTACTTGACCTCGTCCTCACCGATCTACCTGTCACAGATGCATCTGTCCATAACAGTATCAGTAGGAATGACCACCGCACAGTCCTTGTGGAGACGAAGTCTCGTCTGCACACTGAGGACAGCATCCAACGTGATTTGTGGCACTACCACCGTGCTAAATGGGATAGATTCAGAACAGATGTAGCAGCTCAAAACTGGGCATCCATGAGGCACTGTGGGCCATCAGCAGCAGCAGAATTGTATTCCAGCACAATCTGTAACCTCGTGGCCCGGCATATTCCTCACTCTACCATTACCAACAAGCCAGGGGATCAACCCTGGTTCAATGAGGAGTGTAGAAGAGCATGCCAGGAGCAGCGCCAGGCATACCTAAAAATGAAATGCCAACCTGGTGAAGCTACAACACAGGATTACATGCATGCTAAACAGCAGAAACAACATGCTGTAGACGGAGCTAAGCGATTCCACAACCAAAGGATCAGATCAAAACTCTGCAGTCCTGCCACATCCAGTCATGAATGGTGGTAGACAATTAAACAACTAACGGGAGGAGGAGGCTCTGTAAACATCCCCACCCTTAATAATGGCACAGCCCAGCACGTGAGTGCAAAAGACAAGGCTGAAGTGTTTGCAACCATCTTCAGCCAGAAGTGCCGAGTGGATGATCCATCTTGGCCTCCTCCCGATATCCCCACCATCACAGAAGCCAGTCTTCATCCAATTTGACTCACTCCACGTGATATCAAGAAACAGCTGAGTGCACTGGATACAGCAAAGGCTATGGGCCCAGACAACATCCTGGCTGTAGTGCTGAAGACTTGTGCTCCAGAACTAACCGTGCCTCTAGCCAAACTGTTCCAGTACAGCTACAACATTGACATCTACCCGACAATGTGGAAAATTGCCCAGGTATGTCCTGTCCACAGAAAGCAGGACAAATCCAATCCAGCCAATTACCGCCCCATCAGTCTACCCTCAATCATCAGCAAAGTGATAGAAGGTGTCGTCGACAGTGCTATCAAGCGGCACTTACTCACCAATAACCTGCTCACCGATGCTCAGTTTAGGTTCCGTCAGGACCACTCGGCTCCAGACCTCATTACAGCCTTGGTCCAAACATGGACAAAAGAGCCGAATTCCAGAAGTGAGATGAGAGTGACTGTCCTTGACATCAAGGCAGCATTTACCAAGTGTGGCACCAAGGAGCCCTAGTAAAATTGAAGTCAATGGGAATCAGGGGGAAAACTCTCCAGTGGCTGGAGACATACCTAGCACAAAGGAAGATGGTAGTGGTTGTTGGAGGCCAATCATCTCAGTCCCAGGACATTGCTGCAGGAGTTCCTAAGGGCAGTGTCCTAGGCCCAACCATCTTCAGCTGCTTCATCAATGACCTTCCCTCCATCATAAGGTCAGAAATGGGGATGCTCGCTGATGATTGGACTGTGTTCAATTCCATTCGCAACCCCTCAAATAATGAAGCAGTCCGAGCCCGCATGCAGCAAGACCTGGACAACATCCAGGCTTGGGCTGATAAGTGGCAAGTAACATTTGCGCCAGACAAGTGCCAAGCAATGACCATCTCCAACAAGAGAGAGTCTAACCACCTCCCCTTGACATTCAATGGCATTACCATCGCCGAATCCCCAACCATCAACATCCTGGGGGTCACCATTGACCAGAAACTTAACTAGACCAGCTGCATAAATACCGTGGCTACAAGAGCAGATCAGAGGCTGGGTATTCTGTGGCAAATGACTCACCTCCTGACTCCCCAAAGCCTTTCCACCATCTACAAGGCACAAGTCAGGAGTGTGATGGAATACTCTCCACTTGCCTGGATGAGTGCAGCTCCAACAACACTCAAGAAGCTCGACATCATCCAGGACAAAGCAACCCGCTTGATAGGCACCCCATCCACCACCCTAAAATTCACTCCCTTAACCACCAGCGCACAGTGGCTGCAGTGTGTACCATCCACAGGATGCACTGCAGCACTCGCCAAGGCTTCTTCGGCAGCACCTCCCAAACCCGTGACCTCTACCACCTAGAAGGACAAGGGCAGTAGGCACATGGGAACAACACCACCTGCACGTTCCCCTCCAAGTCACTCAACATCCTGACTTGGAAATATATCGCCGTTTCTTCATCGTCGCTGGGTCAAAATCCTGGAACTCCCTACCTAACAGCACTGTGAGAGAACCTTCACCACACGGACTGCAGCGGTTCAAGAAGGCGGCTCACCACCACCTTCTCAAGGGCAATTAGGGATGGGCAATAAATGCTGGCCTTGCCAGCGACGCCCACATCCCATGAACGAATAAAAAAAATGTATGCAGGGGCTGCATTTTTAAAAGACTGCCGTGTGTTCTATGACTAACAGGAAATGCGTGTACTCTTGAGCTCTCCCCGCCCACTGCCTCGGTAGACTGTTTAGCGATAGTAATGTGTTTTGCAAGCAAAAATGATCATTTCCAAGGAGATGGCTTGGGTGTCTTTTTGAAACTTTTTGTATTACTGCTTGATTATGTCCTATGATTCAGTGTGACAGTTCCAGCTAAACACGTAAAGAAAAAATGTATGAGTGTACAGCAATAGCTTTTTTTTCTAAAACAAAAGTATTGAGAATATCAGTATCGTTCTGAACTAAATAAGTTTTAAAGTACTATTCATGCTGTGTGTACATCCACAATCCCTGCAGTTTGTTGAAAAATTCTTTATTATTCAATTTAAACTTAGACTTGGAGGAACTTAATATCTGACAAATGTTCTATGAAAATTACTGAAGTGCTTGATTAACATTAAGCGTATTCATCAGGATATAGCCTTCTGAAGTCTGAGACAGCCCTCTATTGAACTGTAAAAGTCTGCAGTTGTATGACATAGCTGAGACTATAGAGTTTCACAGTGTTTTACTGCGGTTTCCTGGCATTTACCATGAATAAACAGCTGTGCTTATATTTGCTTTGCAGCTATGGTAACAGAACATTGAGGGGCGTGCAGAGTAGTAAACTACGTCAAAGGATCCTCCTTTACAGTAGTTAAATAGTGAATGAGAGCTGGGAGCTGGCTCTTGTGTAATTTCAAATACTTTACATAGCTTGGAGATACGGAATAGCTTCATGTATGATGAAAAAGACTTAAGAGGAGGAGCTACTGTCATTGTAACTATTAGACAAAGATCATTTGGATTTATTTCTGCTATTCTTTGTTAATAGGTGCATATTATACTACACATGTGGATCCAAAAACAATGGTTTATTTTTGTTAGCACAACTTTGTTATTTGCAGGGGATGAGGTGTAACAGTCAGGGCCCTAATTGTTTGATGACCATTAAAAGCATTCACACTGCAGGAGGATTCCAGAAACATGAAGTAGATTTTCTTACATCTAAAATAAAATCATATTGTTAGATTTCCCCTTCACTCTAAAGAAAGTAATTAAGACATTTGAACTGAAAGTTTTAAAACTATGATAAAGACCCAAAAAGTTCTCCTGCTGTACCTCACTTTCTAACCAATTGATATTAATTTTTTCTGCCCATCTATCTGAGTGTCTTACTCTCTTTAGCTAAGTCTTGATTTCTCCCACAGCTTCAGGACATTCTCACCTCTATTTTTCCGTACCAATTTTCTCCAGCCGCCATCTCCACCGAAGACATGAATCCTTGCTAGGGTATCGATCCACTTATGCAAGTCACACTCTTTTACTCCACCAAGGCGTTGTTATTCATCCATGAGCCTTAACAATGAGTGTTTGCCGGCTATTTGGCTAAAGTGGATATCATAGGTGAGCCACATCCTGTCCTCACCTGATATCCCCAATACTCACACACACACATTCACATACTTACACCAGGATCATTGCTTGTTGATCAAGATTTTCCCTTCCTTAGCTCAAGGGTGCTAATGTCAATTGCAGGCCCCCGATACCACCCTGGCTGAGATCCACAAACCGTACAGACTGGGGATCAAACCTGGGGAACTTCCTGGTCTGTGTACCTCAGGTGCTTGTTGGATAATCTCGCTGAGCCAATGGAGGAGGGTCTTCTTGTATCAATTTATGTGGCACATACACCTTAAGTGTAAGTATGCTACTTTAAAACAGTCAAGAGAACTAGAATCTCATATAGCCTAACTTTTTCTGTGCAGAAAAGAATGGTTACTGAGTGAAGCTATTATGTTACTTACCTCACTGTGCTGTGATGAAGCTGAGCAGCACAGAACATTATTCTCTACTTTATTTCTCCTCAGTATTAATCTCAAAAGTTGGCTTAGTTTATCTTATATTCTTATTCAGTGGAAAACATTTTATGTCAATAAATACCTTACTGGGTTATTCAGAGCCTTTAACTGGAAAATTGCTGCTGAATTCACAACATCATAAGTAACTGAATGCAGCAGTTAATGTAATTTAACATGATGGGAAGCAATAATTTTGTAACAGAATTCGCTGTCAGTTAAGGTCAGTTTGGAATGGAGCCAGGTCCAAGGCAGACCTTGGGTGTGGGTAGTTCACATCCGCCAGCACTACGTATGTGTTCAATACATTGATCACTAGTGAAATATAGAAAGCAAACAAGACTAATAATTTGTCCTTGAATTTATACAGGAAAAGCAGCATGTCTGTCAACCATTACAGTGTTGTATACATAGTCATGCTTTCCATTTGAACAAAAGCTTTATATCTTCATTCAGATGGAGTTAAATGAGTATGCTATTTCTAATATGTTTTCTAAATCTAGACTCGACTATAATTTTCTCTAGGAAAATTAAGAATTTGAGATAGATTAACGATTCAAAAATGTCTTTACATTTCCAGTGCTTGCTAAATTGGATGATATATTCTTACAGCACAGTGGAAAAGGTTATGCAGTGTACACAATCAAACCACACAACCACAGCTATTTAAATTTATCAGCATTCCCAGTCATTCACATTTGTGCAGATAGCAGCAAGTGATTACTGGCACAGGCATAAATTGATTTCAAAAGAACACATTTCCATCAAGCCAGTCCTGACTGATGTTGCTGGCCTAGATGAAGGGGATTGCATTGCTGAGGGCTTGAGTGAGCAGGTATTGATTTGAGTATAATCATCAACACGGTACCAATGATGGGTTGCTTTCAGCTGCTTATGGGTTACCGTTAGAAGCTTTCTCTACAGTCAAACTAGCTGAGTTCATTGTAAGTTATAGCTTACATTACAAACTCGACCTTTAAACACAGTGTCTTAGTAAGATCATAAAAAGAGACTGGCTTAGAAGATTCTGCTTAAATCCCTATTGGCTGTTACAGGCTTTTGAAGCTATACTGAATGAAAATTTGCAACTTGCACAGCAGTTTAATGGGATCACATGCACAGCCCAGCATGCCATTGGACTTGTGATAAGGTGTACTAGGGACTTTACTGGAGTCCGTTACATGTCATGTGCTCAACTCAGCTAAGTTAACTTTTCTGAGAATCATCAATTTAAATGTAGTTTAAAACTTAGAACCTTAATGTAAAACATGCATATAAAATACCTTGTTTAGAATCTTTGTCTTAGAACTAATAATTAAAGTTATGTACAGTGAACATAAATCACTTAGTATCCTTTAGCTGCCCCTTTCTAATTACCAAAAAGGTTGTTCTTATTCATAGAAAGCACAATGAATTGTTTACGCAGAAATCCTGACCACTAGTTAAGCATTACAGGAAATAAATGTGTGAAAACAGACGGGTGGTTCTTTGAATGCGAGTCAATATTCTGTCTGTTTGTAGAATAGCAGCACTTGTAAAGTTCACAATATGCACAGCTAAATTGCTTTAAATATGCCAATTTAGGTTTTTGAGTATTTGCATCTGTCAGCATTGAAGTATGGTATATTACAGTAACAAATTAAAATTAAGGATCGCAGTACAAAGACCACTTATTTTACAGAACTCTCAAAGCAGCTGGAAATATGCGGCACCTTATATATTCTAATAAAATGTAAACATGCTACATTAGTGTGTTTTAAATAGTCTGATTGTGGGGTCTAGGGTAGTTAGCACTATCATAAAGGATCCAGTTAGTATGTTTCTACCTGACATTGGGCTAGAAGTCATACAGACAGTAACTTTCCTTGTGGTAGCACAATAAAAAGTAATATCAACTGACGGCCCTTAATTAATGGGGCTGAATGACACCGACTGAAAGCAGATTTGCGCTTTTTATATGATGATTCCTCCGAACACTGACAAAGTAAAGACAGGGAAGGATACCTACACTTGGAACTCCATTTTGTCTTACATATGTTTCAAATTATATGTTTTAACACTATCTGGTTGAAAGGCATCACAAACAGCAGAGCACATATTTCAGAAACGAAGCATGCAATTTTGTTGTCATTAAAAATAGTGCATTTTATTATAAATTATTGAAATGTTATAAATAAAAAAAATGAGTGCAAATATTTCGGTTTCTTCAAGCTTAGATATCCAACCGAGAAGGCCAGACGTTTGAGAGTTCATATGGCAATTTAAGTTTTATACTGGTGCATCGTAATCCTGTAGGAACTGTCTGACAGGCACAGGCAATTCTTGGACTTTGTCAGACACCTCCATATGTCCATTTACAGTTTTCCTGCACAGGTGCTGCAGAGTTGAAACACTAGATGAAAGAGGTCTGGACAGCACCAATGGGATCTTGTCACCCCCAGAGTAAATGAAATAGACCCTTTTCACATTCCCTGAGTCTGTAGACTTTGAAGGCATATAATGGTGGATCAACTTTAACACACAGTCAAACTTAGGAACTGTCTGGGTGCTTTTAGGGTCCGTTTGCAGGAAAAAGGAACAGTTTTCACACTGTATCCTCAGGTTCTTCGTACCCGATTCTGTTTTAACACTAAGAGTAAAGAAATGCCTATTGTCCGAGCTGTCCCTGATTAGAAAAGTTCCAACTGATTCTGAGCTGAGGAGGATGTTAGCCTCTCCCCCATTCATTGTACTCCAGTAGAAGCCACTCTCTTTGAGTTTCCGCACAGTGTTCACAATAAGGTTGTACTCGTTTTTGGAAGAAAAGGTCTTCAGTCGGTAAGAGAGTCTCTGAGCCGGCACATCGACAGGACGGTTCATCCCGTCAAACTTACTGTGTGTTACCATTGCAGATAAATCCTGAAATTGGAAGTTCCGGGAGAATTCGTAAACTTCTGCTAATGCATAAGTGGCTTGTTGATAGGTTTCCAGCGTCTAAAAAAAATAAACATTCAATTAATAATTGATATACTGGATTTTGTTTGAATGCAATGTACAACTGGACCACGCTACAGAAAGTGAACCTACCTAACAAGACTACAGAGAGGATTCATTTGTTACTTTAAACAAAAAAAGATAAATACTGCAGATACCTTAAATAGGAATCAAAATGCTGGTCACACACAGCAGGATCTGTGGAGAAGAAATAACTTCACGTTTCAGATTTGCACCCATCAGAACAAAGGGTGAAAGTTGAAACGTTCTCTTGTCTTTTCTCTCCAGATGCTCCCTAAACCTGCTGAGGGATTCCAGCACTGTCTTCATTATTTGTTAGTCTCCATTTCCTTGTCCACTCTCATCATTTTTCCCTTGCATGAAGCTCATGCCCCTATAAATGTACATAAACACACACAATAGAGATCCCCAAACCTTTACCTTAACTGTCCAGGTTT
Source organism: Heptranchias perlo (assembly GCF_035084215.1). NCBI lineage: Eukaryota > Metazoa > Chordata > Chondrichthyes > Hexanchiformes > Hexanchidae > Heptranchias > Heptranchias perlo. The sequence goes on from NC_090347.1 coordinate 11,499,778, forward strand.
ATTAAAAGCTCCCAACAAAAACTCCAGGTCAATGTTCTTCAAACTGCGATCCTAACACCAAACTTCTCCACAATGAACAGTACCATACTACCCAACCTTACTACTCCAAGGAACAATCCCAAAGCTTAAAAAAAGAGAAAGCAGAAAATCCAGCCAGCTTACCTTCAACTGTAGCGTGTCTTTTTTATTGTTGGATCAACGCACTATCCTTTTATTAAAAAAGCAGAGGACTGAAGTTGTCTCGGGTCGGGCAGTGGAGAGAACCGAGGGTAATTCTTTACAGTCTCCGGGCCAGTGTATGAATCACACAAATGCTTACGTACAGAGGCACTCCGTCTGCTTGGCTCCTTTCAAATCAATGCCCTTTTAAATGTATTTCAAGAAGTCGATAAAGTTTGTGTGTGTGGGTCGATCAGACGGCTGCCAGACTTCTCTATAAGGGTGCTGATCACGATCTCTCTGATACGTTCTAGCAGAGTTGGTTTGAGAGCTTGGCTTTATATCGTGTGTTGCAGCTCCGCCCCTCGCGTTCCTGGAAATGCATTAGTTCTGGTAACAACGTGATTCAAAAGAAAAAAATGGGCGAGTTGCCAGAAACGGGAAGTGTCTGAAGAGCACGCTCCTTTACGGGTATCGATTTCAAATTTGTTCTCTGGGAGTCTTGATTCAGTGTTTTCATTCTTAGAAGGTGAAATAAACTCTTGCATTACCCTCGCATTCGGCAGCTAACCTGGGCCAGTGTCCAGCCACTGGCGCCTGTGAGAAGTAATGATTCAGAAACGTGGCACATTGTCCTCGATTCATAAAATATCAGGCAGCCCATATCTGCTTTCTCTTCCTGTAAGGCACGTCTTTACCTCTCTGTCCTCTCTGTGTTATTTCATTCTCCCTTTCATTCATAACGTGTAATGCTTTTTACCCATCTGATTGCTATACTTTGACTCTAATTCTCCGTCTCTATCAATGGTTCACTATTGCTTCTCATTGTTAAAAGTCTGTACATTGCCTGCCTTCCCTCTCGATTCCCCCCCTCCTCGGCCTGTTTAATTCATGCAATGGATCAGCCTGCTGCATGTCAATGTTATACAACGCTCAGTCACCAAATCGAAGAGCTGTAGCTTTTCGCTTTTGATAAAAGTGGAATTTGCTCCTATTCGGGAGCTGTTGCCAACTTCAGCAACGAGCTATTGAAGAGAAACCTTGGCATCTGCCCGGAATATACAAGAATCCAGTATAGTGCCCCAGAAAAAAAAAATGCCTCTCAATTGGCTCAGTTCATATTTCTATTTTGGTGGGGGTTGGGATGAATATAACTCTATGTAAATTGCCAATATAAAAGTCGTCCCTCCCCCCTCATTCCACTGCTGGGGACTTGTCATAAAGATCTGGTGGCGCCATCGTTTGGAGCAGGAACAAACTGCAACTTTGAGCAAAGTTCATAAAATAATTGCTGCTTCTCTACTTTTACAGATTCCCGCATCGTGGGCACGTTCGAAATCATTTCTAAATTTAAAATATGCTAACGAACTACTTTATCTCCCCCCCCCCCCTCTTACGCGTTCTTCTACCAAAAAAAGTTCCATCAAGTTAAACTCGTTACCAAGGAGAAAACATTTCATTGTGTTGCGACAAGAAAAGAAGTGAATAGTTTTCAAGCAGTCATTGAAAATTGGAGACGGAACCAAAAAGTTCTCAACTGGTTTCTTCCCGTATCCGCTTCACTTAGGTATGTTATGAAAGTGTTCGCTTGGCTTCCAAGAAGGAACCAGGGGAGAACTGTTGTAAAGGAGATTGCCTCCATCTGTAACTGGGAACAAAAGGAGTTTCCAAACTCCACTTTCGAAATCTGCACCGCGTTTCTGGGAATAGCAAACGCCAAGCAATAATTGAAGATATGATTCATCCCCTAATCTCAGGGCGGCGTATAGGCTAATAGAAGTGATACTGAAGAAATATTCAAATACTTTCCATTTGTCAAAAGACAGTCAACTGGCAAACGGACCTCAAGACACAGTTTCAGATATTTTTTTTTAGGGAAGTGACATTTCTATTTTTACTCACTAAGCAAATTTTATTTTATTTAGCTCTCGTTTTCACCTATACAAAGACATATCAAGTTTCTGGCAATTGCTTTTTATGAAGTCAAATGTGTGATTATTAATAGACTAAATAAACGTCGAAGTTTCCACATTTTAAGTAAAATTCGCCAATTAATGAATGTGCTTTTAAATATTTTTACAATTGTTTCAGGCATTGAAACGTTTCAACAGTGAATGATTAAAATTATATATCTGTACTTTTCCTAATTATGGCTCCAATGTCTTTTTAAATTATGTTTTCTAAATGTTGGCCAAAAGAATGGTATATAATTTAACGTAAACTAGGATTCGGTGTTTTTTTTCATTTTAGCAGTGTCAAATTTTACCCTGGGTTGGCGGTAATTGACCTGACTCCAATTTGGTAAAAAGGTGCTTTACTGAAATTCACAAAAGGACCAACACCTGCAGTGTTAGGACAGTGGTTTACAATGCAGAGCAAGAGATTATATTACCCGGTCCGCAATGGGTAGAGTTGCGTCCACCTCAGGAGACTTGAAGAAAGTGCGCTTTCCATCCTGCCTGGGGTATCCTCGTCGATTCACACATCTCTGCCCCGCCAGGGGTGACCTCTTGGACTCCTCATCTTCAGTCCTGCTCCACCTGGAGCGTCTTCTTGCTGTTTGGTGGGCCTCCAAAGTCAGCCATTGTTACCTTACTACTAAAGAGGTGCTCTTTTTATGCCATTTTTGGGGGTGGGCCCAGGACCAGCTAGTGACAAGGGTCCTTGCCCTATTGGGGTCTCCCAAAAAGACGAGGCGTCCAATGATGCCTCGAGGTCTTTGTCTCTTTAAGAAAAAGGGGTCAGCCTCTCTGTTATCTTCCACCTTTCAGGGGACTGCAAAAGCAGCTTGTGTCCCACCTCTGGCCTTAACCAATCATGACTTTACACAGTGGCTTGAGTCTATTTTTTTGCCTCACCTTATTGGGTCTTGCCCCTGTGTCAAGGCTGGGAATCCATGGTGCCCTCGGCCTCCCCTGACTCCCTCAGATTCCAGACCAGGTCCTCCCTTGACTCCTTCAAATTCCAAGCTAGGCTTTATGGGCCTGCCTTGTAAGGCTCCATTATTTATGGCACCCAGTATCTGATAAGAGTCCCAGTTCCAACTGAATCAAGAATCTTTTAGCCTATACACATGAACAAGCCAGAAGATGGAATGCGGAGTCTGGGTGCCTTTTTTGCAAGTTGCTGTATTCCAGGAGCCCCCTGCCCTGATATCAGTCCTGCTTGATTCATACATCCAGCACCAGGGTATTTAATTACATGCAATCATATAAAATAAGAAGATACATGTGCAGAAGCGATTTTAGCTATTTCACTTCCCCACTCTACTATGAGCAAGGGTACAATCTTACAGCAGCACTTTCAAAGTCCGATTCAACAGAGGAATGACATGTATATGGTTGATCTCCTCTACAATATTTGTACAATACCTAAACTCCTGAGTTAATGAACAATGGATTGAAACGATCCAGTTTGTTTCCATAAAAATAGCTACTGTACATCAATACCACTAGTCAATTATTAAGCTTAATGCACCCTTTAATAGTGGAAGAGATGGTATCCAATACAAACCATATGTCATTTGCTGTATTTTATGCTGGATTTTTAAAAAAAGTTTCAGAATGGAAGCCAATTAATCTGTGGCTTGTGACAGTTGTGATGATATAAAATAAATATAATATGTCAAACACCTGTGCAAGGATAGTATAACTTCATAGTGTGAATGGTTGTTATACAGACTAGAGGGAAGTATACAGTGGTGTCCCCCAGGGATTGGTATTAGGACCACTGCTCTTTCTGATATATATTAATGACCTGGACGTGGGTATGCAAGGCATAATTTAAAACTTTGCAGATGACGCGAAACTCAGAAATGTAGTAAACAGTGAAGAGGATAGTGACAGAGTTAAGGAGGACATAGACCAGAGATATGGGCAGATACATGGCAGACGCAATTTAATGCAGAGAAATGTGAAGTAGTGCATTTTGGTAAAGAATGAGGACAGGTAATATAAACTAAATGGTACAATTTTAAAGGGAGTGCAGGAACAGAGAGACCTGGAAGTGTACGTACACAAATCTTTGAAGGTGGCAGGACAGGTTGACAAAGCCGTTAAAAAAGCTGACGGGATCCTTGGCTTTATAAACAGAAGCATAGAGTACAAAGCAAGGAAGTTATGCTAAACCTTTATAAATCACTTGTTAGGCCCCAGCTGGAGTATTGTGTCCAATACTGGGCACCACACTTTAGGAAGGATGTCAAGGCCTTAGAGATGATGCAGAGGAGATTTACTAGAATGGTAGCAGGGATGAGGGACTTAAGTCATGTGGAGAGACTAGAGAAGCTGGGGTTGTTCTCCTTGGAGCAGGGAAGGTTAAGGGGAGATTTGATAGAGGTGTTCAAAATCATGAAAGTTTTTGATAGAATAAATAAGGAGAAACTGTTTCCAGTGGCAGAACTGTCGGTAATCAGAGGACACAGATTTAAGGTAATTGGCAAAAGAACCAGAAGGGAGATGTGGAGAAATTTTTTTACGTAGCGAATTGTTATGATCTGGAATGCATTAGCTGAAAGGGTGGTGGAAGCAGATTCAATAATAACTTTCAAAAGGGAATTGGATAAACACTTGAAGGGGAAAAATTTGCAGGGCTATGGGGAAAGGGCAGGGGAGTGGGACTAATTGGATAGCTCTTTCAAAGAGCCAGCACAGGCACGATGGGCCACATGGCCTCCTTCTGTGCTGCATCATTCTATGATTCTATGCTTCTAACTTCTAAAATATGTCTAAATGTTTTATTATACTTATCTTTAATATCTCAAATACTTTCATTCCACAATGATTTTGTTGTTAAATTAAAGATGTTGAGACTTTATAAAATTAAAATGTTACCTTATGTAAAAATGCAGCATTTTATTACTGTGACTTACCTGAGCCACTGGCTGTCACCCCTAAAAGGAGCTAACATACGAACATACGAAATTGACGGGCAGGAAAAGACCAGCTGGTCCATCAAGCCTGCCCCACACCATGATGGCTGCAGCATCGTGACTAAACACTTCCTCACCTCGCTTCTCCCCCCTTTCTCTTAAAAGAGATTTAATTGAGAGAAATAGACAGGGCAGAACAAGGTGAGAGTCAGAAGGAAATGAGCAGAGACAGACAATTAGGATAGAGTAGAGAGACAGAAGGAAGTGAGCAGAGACAGACAATTAGGATAGAGAGACAGAAGGAAGTGAGCAGAGACAGACAATTAGGATAGAGAGACAGAAGGAAGTGAGCAGAGACAGACAATTAGGATAGAGAGACAGAAGGAAGTGAGCAGAGACAGACAATTAGGATAGAGAGACAGAAGGAAGTGAGCAGAGACAGACAATTAGGATAGAGAGACAGAAGGAAGTGAGCAGAGACAGACAATTAGGATAGAGAGACAGAAGGAACAGAGTCACACAAGGAGAGGAGCCAATAGAGATAAAAAATGGAAGGCAAAAGAGACACCCAGGGGAAGAAGATGAGAAGGAGAAAAGAAACACACAGATGGGATGATGAGGGAAATACAGAAGATGTGGGAAAGAGATACAGAAGGGAAGGAACATAACAAGTAGGGAAGAAGCAGCGAGAGAGAGACAGGAAAAGACAGAGTAGAGATACACAGAAGGGTTGGAGGAGAAAGACTGTTTCCCCCACCAGACTCCCCAGTACCCATTATCCTGTTTCTTGTCCGTGATGACTTAGGTTGTGAGCAAGGAAATGCGGGATTACAAAATAGAAAGACAAAACAGATTTTTACTTCAGGCCTTCAGGATTTTGCTTGAATAAAATGAGGTGTGGCCACCCCCGAAAACTCTGACAGTGAAAAGTGATGAATTCCCAGAGTAAACATTCCCAGTCCATTTATCCTGGACTGTCTCACTTCAGCTACTGCAGTCACCAACTTCATGGAAATTGACCAAGGCCTTGTTGTTTTTCACCTATAAATTAAGTAAAAGTGTTCTGAAATTAACCACTTTTGATATTAGATTCTGAAGGTTTTCTGGGTGAGCATGTCTCCCTTGACCCTCTACCCTCCCGCTCATGAATATCTGTGCTGTGCCGGGGCACGGGAAGTGGGGGGGGATAGGTTGGGGGTTGCGTCTGGAAGTAGTGCGAACTATTTTAAATTTGCTGCCTGCTACCCTGGCCGCTTGTGGTGGAACAAACCAGTGGCCGAAGCTTTGGTTAAATGGCCGAATGCCAGCCTTCAAATAACACTGGCAGAAATCTGGCACAAGCCTAGGTCACACCAAGAGGCTGCTCGTCAGAGAATCCCCCGACCACTTGTGAAAATCGCAGCCTGATGTTGTAAACCCATTTCACAATCCAACATACTGCAGCCAGAGAGGGGGGGGGTGGGGGGGGGGTTTGATGGCAGTTCGAAGGTCAATAAATGTCAGCATTTCTTTCTGCTGTTGCAGTGATTGTGTCATCTTTGTAAAGGAGCCTGATTTCACACTCGGCACTCCACGAATTGATGAGGAAATGGCAGCTTCCCATATCTACAGACCCACCGGAATTCTGTGTGATCCTCTCCACAATTTCCTTCAAACCTCCGTCAGGATTTTCTCGGACCCAAGTTGTGCCAGCCTGGTTGGCAATCACCGTGCCAGCTTTCTCGGCCTCCTGGTGCAAACCGCCGGACAGATTGGACAGCTTATACAAGAGCGGTCGGTTACACTGAAGATACTGACCGTCTCTGTAGCCTCTGCAATGGAGCTGGACCAAAAAAGAAGCACAGCCGGAGGCTGAAAACTGGAACACCTCCTCTATCCCTCCATCGATAGCCACGGGATCCCGCACACTCCGCACACCGTACAACCCTGCGCTGCACTGATACATGTGAACCTCTTCGAAAATAAACTGGAAACACCGCCTATCATTCGATTTCAAATATTCAGCTAAGGAAAGGAAGGTGTCATAATGAAGGCTGAGAAACAAAGGCATATTGCAGGAGATAGGCTCAAACTCAACCAGCGACAGGAGCCGTGCCCTCATGCCAGAGTCGAAGGATCTGCACCCAAAGTCTTTGGTTGCCAAAACCCTTCTGATTTCTGTTGCGACGTCCCGTTTGTCCAAGTTTCTTCTGAGTTTTGTTGGCACCTCATTGGACTGGTAGTCCTGGACCCTTTGAAGAATGTCAGCGGTTTTCAGACACAGCTCTGTAAATTCTCCTGCCAGCAGCTCCTGGTTTAATAAGCTCGTTCTTTCCTCATTCGCCAACGACTGCACAGATTTGGGCTGAATCACTTTCAGAATGATCCTTGGTGGAAGCCGTTTGAAGCTGGTAACTCGCCTGAATGCCCGTGGGTGGCAGCGATAAACACCTCTCCGTACAAGAACTGCGTCAAATTCCACTGTGTCTAAGAGAGGGAAAAGGTCTCTGACAAGCTGAGCAATAAATGGGACGCTCATCTGGAAGTTTTCAGCTGCTCCCTCACTCCATACTTTGGCCAGTTCCCTGACAATCATCACGTCCACAAGGCTGTTACCTTCCAGCTTCTGGAGACAGCCCATAATATCCAGGGTTGATACCTCAGAAACATCTTCTTCAGCTTCAGCCAGGCAGTCCCTCAGAATAAAAAGACAGATGTTGCTGAACTGCTCACTGCGATGACAATCAGCCAGGGCACTTTGAAGAAGTTTTAACAACAATTTTGCTCGTCGTGACAGCAGCAAACGATATCAACTTTAACTTTTAGGCCCTATTAACACACACCTGATTCAGATGATATATGCAATGAAAACATTATTGCATAGAAATCCTAACTGCAGTATGCTTATGATTCAAAAGATTGCTCCATAGTAAAAGGAAAGATGATTTTAAATTTACTTTTTCTCACACATTGATTCATTTCTCATATATTCAACAGTGTCCTTGCAAATGGAACTTTAAGAATATCATTTTAGTCACAGTGGATGTGTGATGAAAATCACAAAGATTCAAACCATGGATCCATCCTTACCCCCTCATCTATATGCTGACCTTCACTGCTATCATCTGGTACTACAGGGTCAGCTTCCATGTGTATGCTGATGACATCCAGATCTGTCTCTCAATCAGTCCCTTGACCACCATGACAGCCTCTGGGCTGACATACATCCTAGCTGACATTATGGGCTCGAATTTAGCAGGCCTGCGGGTTCCCAGCGGGTGGTCCTCCGGGAGCGTGGTCAACACGCTCGGCGAAATTAGTGGGTTGCCCACGCGATCGTAGCAGGCAACCCACTAATAGGAATCAATTACCTGCTCCTCCGGGGTCCACGGCGCTGGCCTGCGCGTCGGTCGGGCTGCGCATGCGCAGTACGATCTGTCAGCTGGAGGCTCTCTAGTTAAAGGGGCAGTCCTCCACTGACAGATGCTGCAACCAATGGAACAAATTGCAGCATGGAGCAGCCCAGGGGGAAGGCTGCTCCCAGTTTAATGATGCCTCACCCCAGGTATCATCAGATGGGGTGAGGAGGAGGGGGAGGACACAGATCTTCCCCCCGGCGGGCGGGAGGAAGCGGCCTGCCTCTGCCACCAAGAAGGCCTGGCTCGAGGTGGCAGAGGGGGTCACCTGCGCCACCAACATATGGCCCACCTGCATACAGTGCAGGAGGCGCTGCAATGACCGCAGTAGGTCAGCCGCAGTGAGAACACGAAGTCTTTCCCCTACACTCCGTCTGCCACAACACTGCCCCCACCCCACATCTCCTTCGGCACCGCCAACACTATTCTGTCACATCACCCTTCATACCCACTCAAACCCCATCCTCATCTTACCTCCACCTACTCACCTCGCCAGTACTCATCCTGCCACTAACACGCAACCCAATCCTCATACAATCTCATTGCTCCATCCCATACTCACCCTCCCGTGCATCTCCCTCACGGCCAGCCTCACTCAACCTGCCACCACCTTTGCTGCAGCCACAGGGCATGCATCACATATGTGCAGTAGGCAGTGTAAGGCAAACGTGTCGTCAGCATGAAGGGGGTGCACAAGGGTGTCTGAGGGTTTGTCATGGGTGTTACCTATATTGAATTTCAGAGCAACAAACAGCACACATTATATTGACACCACCACTGCCATGTCTCCGCGAATCCTGTCCGTTGTGTCCAACAATGGCCGCTCCTGGGTATCACCATGAGGACCCACCACTGATGCCAACCATCGTGTTACTGCAGAGTAGGTGCAGGTGTATTTGCAGGGCTCGTCCGCGCAGACGACTGAGAGACATCGGCGGTGTAGCCGGCTGCACCCTGGAAGGATGCGGAGGAGAAGGTGTGGAGGGCAGTGGTGACTTTGACAGCGACAGGTAAGCAGTTGGTGCTGGGGCCAGCCAGGAGCAGCTCGGCATGAAAGAGGCTGCAGATCTCCACGACTACATGTCGAGCGAATCTGCGCCTCCCTGTGCACTGCTGCTCGGAGAGGTCCGGGGAGCTGCGCCTCGGTCTGTGGACCCTGTGGCGAGGGTAGTGCCCTCTGCGATGCGTCTCTCTCTGCGGTAGCCCTCCCTCCTGCTGTGCAGGTGGGCATGCAACAACACCGTGTTGGGGGGCTCCACGTCTCTGCGGCGGACGGCGTGGACTGCGAGGCTGCTGGGGCTGGTCATGCTCTTCGTCCTCCGAGGGTGTCCACACACCACCCATCTAGCAGGTGTTGGTCTGAGGGGTTGTGCAGGGTAGGTGGGTGGTTCCTCGGACTGGGGCTGCGGTTTCGTGTCGGTCTGTCCTCTGGCTTGGCGGGGGGTGGTGGAGGGCAGGGGTTGCCCTATGTGACGCGGTGGCCTCCTGCGTGGGTGAGGGCTCTCCCCGGTGGAGCGCACCTTGGCACCTGCCACAGGCTGCTGGCTGCAACACGCCTGGTTGAGGAGGGACTGTTTCCCCCAGTGTGGGAAACTCACTGCCTTGAACCGAAAATCCCACACTTCCTCTTTTGACAGCTGCTTCAGCTCATTAACTGACCACAACGAGCAAGGTAAGTACACTCAAGTGGAACCCCGCTGGCTTTAATTGCCTGCGGGATTCCCACCAGCGGGGCTTGCGCTGGTGGGATGGGCAATAAATGCCGGCCTTGCCAGCGACGCCCACATCCCGTGAACGAAAAAAAAAAGCCCCGCACGTCAGCGCGGTACCCGGAAGTGGCCGGGATTTCGTCGCGATCCGGTCACGTGACCGGATATCGGGATTTTCCGGGCCCCCCCGCTGGAAACCCGCCGGAAACCCGACGCCAAAATCGAGCCCAATGTCACTGAGGTACCAGAATTGTTAAACATTGGGAAGAGCGAACACATCATTTTTGGTCCCTGCCAAAAACTCTGCACTCTTGCCATCGGCTGCTTGTTCAGGCTATACATAGCCTCGGTGTTCACTTCTACCCAGAGCTGAGCTTTAAACCCTTCATCCTATCCATCAAATAGACCATTTGCCTTCACCTTAACAATCTTGCCTGTCTCCAACCATACCATATACCCAATGCCACTGAAACCTAATCCATGCCTTTGTCACTTGTATATATAATGGGGTAGAAGTTGGTCTTTGTTGCATCCATTTTCTGGGCAGAAAACGGGGGCAGAAAGTACCAGTTTCGCGGGACTATGTCCCCAAGGATGCCTGAAATACCTCCGACCCCGTATGAGATGACAGAGTTTCCAGTCATGGATACAGCCCACCAAGCGGTCGCCACCAAAACGGTAAGTACATTTATTTTTACAGCTTGATGTAGAACCAGGAGGAGCAGATGGGCTGCTTGCAGCTCCCAACAGTCCTGAGGGCCGTTGCTGGCCTGTGATCAGCCCCCTCCCATTGTCCGTCCCCTGCTTGGGACTTACCTGAAGACCGCTGCCTGCGAGGCAGGTGACCTGAAATTGATCCCTTGGAAATGAACGAGCTACCTTTGGAGGCGCGACAGGCGCCGGCAGCTCGCCCAAAGTACTGAAATGAGGCCCAAGGTCCAATATAGGGTGAGTTTCGGGCCTCTGTGCACCTTTGGTTATGTGCCCAAAAAGGGGCCATAACCAACTTTTACCCCAATTTCTCCAAATGACTCTTTGTGGCCTCACAAACGCCAGCCTTCATAAACTCCACCATTTGCATCCTGTCTTATGCATAGCCCTGCTTGCCCATCACACCCAAACTTGCTGACCTGCACTGGGTCCCTGTGCTGCAATACATTGAATTTAAAATCTTTGTCCTTACCTACAAATTGCTCCAGGGCCTTGATCCACCTACATCTACATCCTTCTCCAGCCTTACGTTCCCTTTTATGCCCTCTATTCCTCCGACTCTGGCCTTTATTGCATAACCCCTTTCTCCGTTTCACTATTGACAATAGAGTCTTCAGCAGTATAATCCCTACTCTCTGGAACTAGGTCCCCAATTCCTCTGTTTCTCTACCTCCCTCCCCACTTTTAAAAGCCTTCTCAAAACCTATATCTTCAAACAAGCTTTCAGTCACCCCTCCTAATTCTCCCACAAAGACTCACCTTTTCCTCTGTCATGCACTTTGGAATTTATCCATATTAAAGGTTCTACATAGATCTAATTGTTGTTTGGATTCCTGCACCATTCTCCAACTAAAAGGATGGGGAGGAGACCTGCTATCAGATCACTGCCTGCACTTCTCTGTAGTCTCTACTAGGAGAAGTGAGGGAGTAATCTGAGATACTCAGTTGACAGATTTTCTTATTCCTTAGTGGGAAAATGTCTGACCTCTGTTTTGTGTCTTCCATGCTGGGATTGGGAGTTGTCCATGTGACTGGGCACACAAAGCAGCATTCTATCTATTCCTTGGCACAGAGTGCTGCTAAAACAACTCTTTGCATTCACAGATTTAAACAAGTATTTCAGAACATAAGCTAGCTCCCAGAGATGAAAGGACAGTGTGCAACTTAGTCACTTTTCATGCTAGAATTAGAGGAAAGTATACAAAATTAGTAGCGGACAAATTCTCATGATAGATAGATGTTTTCTAAATACCTGCTTCCTCTCCTCGGAGTGCAGTAATGAAGCATTCCAGAAGTCTTTATTTAGCAACATGTGCCAATGATCCAATATTCAGACAACATCCTGTGCTACCTGTGAACTATATAGTAGGGATGACCACCAAATCAAAAGTGAAATTAAGTGTGATCTGATTGCAGGCCCTTTGCATACAGGACAGTCCCATTCTTTTAAAATTCTGGGAGGGATCTCTTAGGTTCCCACTGGAAACAAAACATCACATGTAACATATACAAGCAGATGTAGACTGGCTTCCCCGAAAGGATTCTCTCAGAAAAAGAGGGGGGATGGAGGGGGGGGGGGGGGGGGGGGAATGCTGATAATATAGCGCTATGGAACCATTCATGGGGAAAACTCAGGAAATCACCCGATTTCTCATATAGCCACTCCGCCCCTGTATACAAGGGTCATGTGAGTGGTTACTCTAAGTCATAGCATCTGGTATTGTGGTCACTTGGATTATGTATAACATGTTTCATTGAAGTGATGTGAAATCCTATATAACTGTGAGGATTCTGGCATTTAGGAAGAGGTCTGGTTGGAGAACAATAATGCGTTGCTCATTACTGCAAATTAAAACTGTAGAGAAAGATAGAATGAGTTAGCTCAACTGATTTAAAAATAGGCTTCAGTAAAATTTCTACCTTAAAAGACTATTAATTTGGGTAGAAAGTAAGGGAGCGATTTAGGAGTTCTCAGTACATTGGTTTATTTTGGGAAGATAGGCATATCACCTACAGATATCCATTGAAAACAACAGTATTTGAATTGTATGTTGCCTTGCCAATTGTCTGTCTGATTACAGGTAGATGTAAAGCAGTGTTTATCCTTCACCAAAAACTAAAACATAGATAAGTTGTACCATCTTGTATCTTTTTATCTTCTCAAAGTGTAGAGGAGTGGAGTGACTTTTAAGATATAGTTAGTCGTTTCTAATGAAAAGCTGACTATGGAATAGGCGTGCAACAGTGCACACTATAGACTGGATTTTATAGAGCACCAGGTTATTGTAATACACAAGGCATTGTGTCTACCTATGGTATAAAGGACCTGTTTTAACTTGCACAGAAGATATGGTACATTGATGCAATTTAGATCCACACTATATATAAATCCATACCATATATAAAAGGTACAGATAGAGAATGATGATTTACATATAGTGATTGTGGTTTTTAAAAATATAAATTGGAAAAAGAACCAGAATTTTAGCATAACATTTTCAGTTACTAGTACCATTATTTTGCTAATGAAAATACACAATGAGATTCTGTGATTAAATGTAGCTTTGTCTTGGTAGCTGAGTGATTGTTGGCTGGAAGAGGTGGGTGTGTTGATCATGTGCCATATTTTCCATTAAACATATTGCACCAGCAAGGAAGTCACACCCCTACTGTTAATGTGATTTTTACTTGTGAACTGATCGCAAATTATCACAGATCATAAGATAATTACAAATGAGGAAGACCATTTGGCCCATATTAGTTCATCCATCCTGAAGCACCCTACAGTCTCCCTATTGCAACATCTAATTGTTTCTTAAATGCATCTAGGGTTTTTGTCTCCGCTACTCTATCGGGAGGCTATTCCAAGTGTTGAACTCTCTCTGCATGAAGAAGAACTTCCTGATATCAGTCCTAAAGTTACCTTTAGTTAGTTTGAATGCTTGTTCCCTTGTCTTGCTCCCATAACTTAATTTAAAATAATAGTCCAGATTGCTGTAATACACTTCTAAAAGATCACCTCTCAGACACCTTTTCGGGCTGAAAAGTCTGAGTCTCTCCAATCGTTTCTCATAATTCAGACCCTGACACCAGAGATCAGCTTCATGGCTCTTCTCTGCCTCCAGTACTTGAATATCTCCCTTGTGTCTTGGCAACCAGAACTGGATGCAGTATTCAAGATGTGGTCTGACCAGGGCACTCTACATTTGATCATAACTTCCTCGACTTATGTTCAACTCTTTTGGCTATGTAGTTCAACTTTGTTGAGTTCTGCTCTAGATTATTTACGCATGGTTGGTATAGAGTCTACTAAGACTCCCAGTTCTCCTTCTAATTCATCCTTAGCTATTTCAACACTATTCATGGAGTTCATGTGTTGCTTCTTTTTTCATCCTATGTGCAGCACTTTGCATTAAATTTCATCTGCCATTTCATCTGTCATGAGACGATGACCAGAACTGTACACATTACTTCAGATACAACCTGATCAGGGCACTGCACAGCTTCAGTGTGACCTGTAGAGATCTGAGGGGAGATTTTTCTGGGACTATGTCCAGGTTTGCTGGTATACCTGAGCACAGTGAATATCAGAAACTCGGCTGGCTCAACGCACATGCCTACAAAGGAACTCACTTGATTTTTCTCCATTTAAATTAACGGAGGAAAATCAGGTGGGTTTACAGGTGTGCTCTCTGACTTGCCCGATTTTCTGATGTTCACTGTGGTCAGGTTATCCATTTTCCCTGGGTGTAGACCCACGAAAATCTACCCTCTGAACCCAATTGATTTGTCATTCTATTTGCTTTGTTTAATGCCACCTCACAATGTTTAGATATGATGATTGGCAAGTTAACTAACACCTCTACTTGCAACTTTCCCTTTGGTAAGTCCTACCTCATCTATGGAGTACACATGTGCCTATTTTTGCTTCCGAAATGCAGTGCCTTGCATTTGTTCTTACTGAATTTCATTTGCCACTGATCAGCCCAGGTGTAAACTCTGTTGAACTCTGTTTGTAAGATCCAGGATGCCTTCTCTGAATCTTAGCTTGGTATCATTTGTGAACGTAACTACTTGCATTTGGATTGTGACTTCAGGTAATTGATATATACCAGAAATAGGAGGGATCTCAGCACAGATATCCTGAGGCATCCCATTGAATACTTCTCCTCATTTCATCCTAGCTGGGAAATGTAGAAATACTCCCTTGCTGGGAATACAAAGTATGCCCATGGATATACTCTGTAAATACAAATTTGAAGGTGACAAATGATGGAGGTAGGTTAAAATCAATTAAGGAAGAAAGAAATTAGTGAGAGGAGGGAAACACTGCTGAGTAACTATCTATGGGAAAGAAGTCAGAAAATGTGGTGAGTGATGGCACTTTCATCATGGTCAAAGAACACACATGCAAGCAGTGGCAGCAAAATAAAAGACATGGTGACAAACCTATAAGCATGATGTAATCTAAATTATAAAACACATTTGGAGTAAATACAAATTTTCATTTCTCAAAACCTAAAAGACTGCTTCTTCTATTTGAAACTATCTTGAATATTGCTGGGATTCCTGCTGTTGTGGAATCCATTTACACTTCAGGGCAGATTCCACAGCATCGGCATCAACGCTATGCATGTACAGTCTTGCACACTGTAGGCCGTTCATGATGCCTGGGAATGATTAGTGCAGGCCAGGAATATAAAAAAACCACACTGCTGGCTTCTCCAGGTGGGATGTGTGTAACTTGCCTCTGGCCGGAAAAAGTGGTAGCATGCCATGATGTCAGTTATTTATTTTTGCTGGTAGCACGGGGAAAGCCACCTCTTTCGTGGTGCTGTGTGCTGCTCTATTCACATTACAGCAGTGATATGAAAATCAGGACCGCTGTTTGCAAAAATGTTGTAAAGACACCCTAAGGTTATTTCCCTTTTCTCCCTTCCTCCTTGTTAACATAGAACACTTCACGCTCTGGTATGTCACCAAAGTAGTCATTCTTCATGTGTGAGCCTAGATAGTGAGTGACAGTGGGCTAGTTTCCTTGAGGGGCATTACAGCTATGTATCACCAGGGGTCACTGAATAGCAATCAGCAGTAGGAACTTTGGATGACATTTCTCCTTCCTAACACAGTGTATTCATTGTTTCAAATCAACACAGATCATGTCTGAAATTTGGGGCCTTCTTAGCCTATATGGCTCAGCCACATTAGATAGATAGAACTTGCATTTTTATAGCGCCTTTCATGACCTCCCAAATCACTTTACAACCAATGAAGTACTTTTTGAAGTGTGATCACTGTTGTAATGTAGGAAATGCGGCAGCCAATTTGCTCATAGCAAAGTTCCACAAACAGCAATGAGATAATGATCAGATAGTCAGTTTTATTTTAAAGTGATGTTGGATGAGAGGGTTGTCATATGAGGAGAAATTGAGTAGAATGGGCCTATATTCTCTGGAATTTAGAAGAATGAGAAGAGATCTCATTGAAACGTATAAAATTCTTAGAGGGCATGACAAGGTACATGCTGAGAGGCTGTTTCCCCTGGCTAGAGAGTCTAGAACTAGGGTTCATAGTCTCAAGGTAAGGGCTTGGCCATTTAGGACCGAGATGAGGAAAAGTTTCTTCACTCAGAATCTTTGGAATTCTCTACCCCAGAAGGCTGTGGATGTTCAGTCATTGAGTACATTCAAGACTGAGATCGATGGATTTTTGGACACTAAAGATATCAAGGGATATGGGGATAGGGTGGGAACGTGGAGTTGAGGTAGAAGATCAACCATGATCCTATTGAATAGCGGAGCAGGATCGAGGGGCCGTATGGCCTACTCCTATTTCTTATGTTCTTATGTTGAGGGATAAATATTGGCCAGGACACCGGACAGAACTCCCCTGCTCTTCTTCGAATAGTGCCATGAGATCTTTTACGTCCACCTGAGAGAGCAGGTTGGGCCTCAGTTTAACATCTCATCCAAAAGATGGCACCTCCAACAGTGCAGCACTCCCTCAGTACTGCACTCAGGTATCAGCTTAGATTACGCGCTCAAGTCACTGGAGCGGGACTATGAACTCACAACCTTTTGACTCAGAGATGACAAATTATCGTTGGTAGTTGAGGCATTTAGAGCTCTAGGGCTGAAGGGTTAATTTAGTTTTATGGATGATAAAATTCAATTGCACCTTTTAGTGACAATCTTATTAGCTTTGAAATTCTACCGTGCAATATTAGTGTATGAATTGTTAACCCATTTGTATGAATTCCTCTGGCTCCTAATTTTAAAGGGGGTGTTAATTAATTTATTTTAAATGAGTTAACATTTCTGTTAAAATAGCAGACAAAAGAATAAAAAGGAAGAGGATAGCTAAAGTAAACATTGGTCCCTTAGAGGATGAGACTGGGGAAATAATAATGGAAAACAAGGAAATGGCAGAGGAATTTAACAGATATTTTGTATCTGTCTTCACAGTAGACGACACTAATAACATACCGATAATAGTAGAAAATCAAGGGGAGGAACTAAAAACAATCACTATCACTAGAGAAAAAGTACTAGGTAAACTAATGGGTCTAAAGGCTGACAAGTTCCCTGGACCTGATGGCTTGCATCCGAGGGTCTTAAAGGAAGTGGCTACAGAGATAGTGGATGCATTGGTTGTAATCTTTCAGAAATCACCAGATTCTGGAAAGGTCCCAGCGGATTGGAAAACCGCAAACGTAACACCCCTATTCAAGAAGGGAGTGAGATAGAAAGCAGGTAACTGCTATAGTCCACTTAGCCTAACATCTGTCATTGGGAAAACGCTAGAATCCATTATTAAGGAAGTAGTAGCAGGACATTTGGAGACTCATAATACAATCAAGGAGAGTCAACATGGTTTTATGAAGGGGAAATCATGTCTGACAAATTTATTAGAGTTCTTTGAGGAAGTAACGGGCAGGGTGGATAAAGGGGAACCAATGGGCCCGATGTTAGCAGAGCTGCGGGTTCTCGGCGGGGGGGCTGTCGGGCGCGTGGGTAATATGCCGGGTTAAATTAGTCAGCTCCCCGCGCGATTGTAGCATACTTGGATCCACTTACCTTGTCTTCCGGGTTCCCCACTGCTGATCTGCGCGTTGGGCGGGCTGCGCATGCGCAGTAAGATCTGTCAGCTGGAGGAGCTCTATTTAAAGGGGTAGTCCTCCACTGACAGATGCTGCAACAAACAGAAAAAATCACAGCATGGAGCAGCCCAGGGGGAAGGCTGCTCCCAGTTTAATGATGCCTCACTCCAGGTATCAATACATTGGGTGAGGAGGAGGGGGAGGACAGAGATCTTCCTCCCGGCAGGAAGGCCTGGCTCAAGGTGGCAGAGGAGGTCACCAGCACCACCAACATATCGCCCACCTGCATACAGTGCAGGAGGTGCTCCAATGACCTCAATAGATCAGCCAAAGTGAGTACACGTAGTCTTTCCCCTACACTCCGTCTGCCACACCACCACCCCCAACACACATCTCCTTCTGCACTGCCAACACTACTCTGTCACATCACCCCTCATACCCACTCAAACCTCATCCTCATCGTACCTGCACCTACTCACCTCGCCAGTACTCATCCCGCCACTACCACTCAACCCAATCCTCATACAATCTCATGGCTCTATCTCATACTCACCCTCTCATGCATCTCTTTCACGGCCAGCCTCACTCAACCTGCCACTACCTGTGCTGCAGCCACAGGGCATGCATCACATATGTGCAGTAGGCAGCGTAAGGCAAACGTGTCGTGAGCATGAAGGGGATGCACAAGGGTGTTTGAGGGTTTGTCATGGTTGTTACTTATATTGAATTTCTGACCAACTCACATTACATATTATATTGGCACCACTACTGCCATGTCTTCGCGAATCTTGTCTGGTCTGTGCAATAATGCCCTTTCCTGAGGATCACTATGAAGACCCACAACTGATGCCACCCATTGTGTCACTGCAGAGTGGGTGTAGGTGTATTTGCAGGGCTCCTTTGTGCAGACGGCTGAGAGACGTCGGCGATGTCCCCGGTTGCACCCTGGAAGGATGCGGAGGAGAAGTTGTTGAGGGCAGTGGTGACTTTGACAGCGACAGGTAAGAAGATGGTGCTCGGGCCAGCCAGGAGCAGCTCGGCATGAAGGAGGCTGCAGATGTCCATGACTACATGTCGAGTGACTCTGAGCCTCCGTGTGCACTGCTGCTCAGAGAGGTCCAGGGAGCTGAGCCTCTGTCTGTGGACCCTGTGGCGAGGGTAGTGCCCTCTGCGACGCATCTCTCTCTGCGGTAGCCCTCCCTTCTGCTGTGCAGGTGGATGTGTCACAGCACTCTGTTGTGGAGCTCCACGTGTCAGAGGTGGACGGCGTGGCCGGCGAGGCTGGTGATGCTGTTCGCCCTCCGAGGAGGTCATGACTGCACCTACGGCGGCCCCCATCCGGAAGATGTACGTCTGAGGGGGTCCGCAAGGTAGGTACATGTGTCTGGACACCGGGGTAAGTGTGCAAGTTGGTGACTTTGATTGTCAGGAGGAGGGTGGTGGAGGCCAAACTTTGTCCCAAGTGACAGAGTGGCCTCCTGCAATGAGTGAGGGTCTCCCCCCCACCCCCACCCCAGCTGTCAAATGGACCTTTGCAGCTGCCACAGGCTGATGGCTGCAACACGTCCATTTGAACTGGGAGTGTTTCCCCCAGTGTGGGAAACAGTCTCAGTTTGCTCTAAAATCCCACCCCTCCTCACATAATCCCTTAATCAGGTCAGTTAATGACCTGAACAAGCCAAATAAATACCTTCAAGTGGCATCCTGCTGGCTTTAATTGCCTGCGGGATTCCCACCAGCGGGGGCTGCGCGCGCACGCCGGTGCGTCAGCGGGGAACCCGGAAGTGCGCGGGTTCGAGGCGGGCTCCAGTCCCGCTCGGGGATTTCACGATTTTCGGGGCCCCCCCGCCAGGAACGCACCCGATAGCGGGTGCTAAAATGCTGCCCAATGGATGCAGTGTATTTGGATTTCCAAAAGTCATTCAATAAGGTGCCATATAAAAGATTACCGCACAAGAGCTCATGGTGTTGGGGGTAATATACTGGCAAGGATAGAGGATTGGCTAACTAACAGAAAACAAAGAGTCGGGATAAAAGGGTCATTTTCAAAATGGCAATCTGTAACTAGTGGGGTGCCGCAGGGATCAGTGCTGGAGCCTCAACTATTTACAATATATATCAACGACTTGGATGAAGGAACAGAGTGTCTTGTGGCCAAATTTGCTGATGATACAAAGATAGGTGGAAAAGCAAGTTGCGATGAGGACAGAAAGTGTCTGCAAAGGGATATTGACAGGTTAAGCGAGTGGGCAAAAATTTGGCAGATGGAATATAATGTGGGAAAATGTGAAGTCATCCATTTTGGGAGGAAAAATAAAGAAGCAAAATATTATTTGAATGGAGAAATACTACAAAATGCTGCGCTACAGAGGGATCTGGGTGTCCTTGTACATGAAACACAAAAAGTCAACATACAGGTGCAGCAGGTAATTCGGAAGGCAAACGGAATATTGTCCTTTATTTCTAGGGGGATGGAGTATAAAAGCAGGGAAGTCATGCTACAACTGTACAGGGTGCTGGTGAGACCATACCTGGAGTACTGCGTACAGTTCTGGTGCCCTTATTTAAGGAAGGACATACTTGCATTGGAGGCAGTTCAGAGAAGGTTCACTACGTTGATTCCGGATATGGAAGGGTTATCTTATGAGGAAAGGTTGAACAGGTTGGATCTATACTCATTGGAGTTTAGAAGAATGAGAGAAGATCATAGTGAAACATACAAGGTTCTGAGGAGACTCGATAGGGTAGACGCTGAGAGGATGTTACCCCTCATGGGGGAATCTAAAACTAGGGGGCATAGTCTCAGAATAAGGGGTCGCCCGTTTAAGATGGAAATGAGGAGGAATTTCTTCTCCCAGCGGGTCGTGAATCTTTGAAATGCTTTACCCCAAAAAGCTGTGGAGGCTGAGTCATTGAATACATTCAAGGCTGAGTTAGACAAATTTTTGATCAGCAAGGGAGTCAAAGGATATGGGGAAAGGGCGGGAAAGTGGAGTTGAGGTAAAAATCAGATCAGCCATGATCTCATTAAATGGCGGAGCAGGCTGCTCCTGCTCCTCTCTTATGGTCTTATAATGTCATGGAATTGCGTTTGGACCCTAATACCGAACACAATTTCAAGGCCATCGAGAAAAATTTTCTTGTACATGGCAACAACGTACAAAACGAAAAAGAAAGAAGTTGCATTCATATTTCACGACCTCAGGACGTCCCAAAGCGCTTTACAGCCAAAGAAAATAAGAAAAGAACAAAGCACAACACGAAAGCAATGTAAATAAAACAACTGCAAACGCTGTAAATCTGGAGCAAATTCAGAAAATACTGGAAATATGCACAGCAGGTCTGCCAGCATCTGTAAAAAGGAAAAGGTTAAGTCAGCATTTTCTGTTTTGACAACAAAAACCATAGACAGCTGTCGAGGGCTGTGATGAAGTGTTAGATTGCAGACCTATGGAGTGTGTATTTTTTCTTTTTTTTTTGAAAGACATCCAATCGTATCACAACAGTGACTCTTTTTTTGGTGATTTTTCGGCCCCCCTTTCCTATGGAGTGTGTTTATTTGTTCAGTGACCCAGCAAAGCTTGCTTTAAACCATAGGGATGAGTGGAGGCTGCAGTGTGCAGGCTTGACCCTGCTGACCTCTCCCAGGATGCTTCACTCCGCAGCGATGGCGGCTCCCATGGCGGTGCACAGGCTGTTGGCCTTGGTGTTAAAACCTTTTGCTGCCGGTTTGACGAGGATTAAAGTGGGGCTGAGGAGGAGGAGGGAGCGGAGGTGAGTTCACGGCCCCGAATCTCGCCTTTTCCCGGCCGGGGTTTTTTTCCCCCCTCCCCCCTTGCTGTGTGTGTGTGTGTGAGGGGAGTGAGTAAAGGGAGGAGTCTCAGGCCGCTGACCCTGGGAGGCCGGTTTACTGCGGTGAACAGGAGCGGAGGGCTTTTCCCCTCTCACTCACAGGATAACGTGAAACCATCATTAGCAACAGTTACTGGAAACCTCTTGCATCCTGTGAAACGCGGTGTACCAGCTTCCCGGCCGGTGGGTGTCTCCAGTGACTGTGGGGGCTGATCAGCCTCTCGTCAGCCCTTTTAGAGCACTGAACGCAGAGACTCAACGTTTCCCTTCCTCTACCGCAGTAACAACTTTAAACAAAATTATTATTATTATTATAATAATTTAAACCGCCTATAAGAAATCCCATGGTTCCAATCTGGTTGGAACAGGAACGTTTAGGAACACTTGACAAAACTTAGGAATTGTGTTTCTGGAAAATATATTGGGAATTAAGTGGTTTTGAATTCGCCCACTTTGCTCACATAACAATGTTAGAATTATTTAAGATCTGCTTTTAAAAAAAAAATCACCATAAGATTAAAGCAGTGATTCAAGATTGTTTTTGGCTGCTGTACTTTGGACAATGGGACCTCTTGGCAGAATATACCTATGGGGAATTATTGAAACGATTTTAAACTGTTTTGAAGAAGTGAGAGTTAGCCTGATCATACTCAAAGTCTGCACAATTTCTTTGTATTTCATAGACTTTATTGTTGCATTGAGAACTGTAAGGAACAAGTTTAACTGTGAAATCACTGAAATCCACAATCTGAGAGTTGCCATCCTTTGCATTTACAATGAATATCCAATTCTAACTTTTATCATTCCCATTTTATTACTAATGTATGGCATAACAAATGATGTGGAACCACATTGTATGATCTATAAACCGCTTGTGGTGCTGACTTGATAACTGACAATGAGACCTGCCCACTTGTTAGATATAAATTGTATTCCACTTGTATTCAGTCTTGAAAGCTCCAGTTGTCCCAGACTGTGGACGCTGGGACAATTTGAGCTTTCAAGGCAGATCGATAGATTTTGTTGGGTATCAAAGGATACTAAAGTGGGTAAATGGAGTTGAGGTACAGATCAGCCATGATCTAATTGAATGGCAGAGCAGGCTCGAGGGGCTGAATGGCCTACTCTTGTTCCTAACCTATTAAAATGTGATCAAATATTAATGTTACACATATGCCATGACTAACTTCTGGTTGGCCTTTTGATTTTAAAATTAGTAAGATGTGTTGTCATTTTTCAAAGGAATTACAGTAAGTTAGATGCTGTGTTTTATAATGACAGGAGTATTCACTAGATTGATTCATGGGATGAGAAAGTTGTCCTATAAGGAGAGATTGAGTAGAATGGGCCCATATTCATTGGAGTTTAGAAGAATGAGAGGTGATCTCATTGAAACATATAAGATTCTGAGTGGGCTTGACAGGCTAGATGCTGAGAGACTGTTTTCCCTGGCTGGAGAGTCTAGAACTTGGAATTTTCTACCCCAGAGGGCTGTGAATGTTCAGTCTTTGAGTATGTTGAAGACTGAGATCGATAGATTTTTGGACACTAGGGGAATTGGGGGATATGGGAATAGGGCGGGAAAGTGGAGTTGAGGTAGACGATCAGTCATGATCTGATTGAATGGTGGAGCAGGCTCATGGGGCCGTATGGCCTACTCTTGCTCCTATTTCTTATGTTTCCATTTTGCACCATGTAATGCACCATTATTCTGCTAAAGTGGAACAGTATCCCCTTAATGGCACAGAGTCTGATTGCTGTAAATAGGCACATCCTGAGGCCAATTAGAGAATAATTGTTTCTTTGTAAATTGGCAACTGATTGTAAATCCCTGGCTCCCCTAAGATCCAATTTTTAAAAAGCAACAACCGTCCTCTTCCTCTCTCTTTTCAAGACTATTTTGCATCTCTAACAAAGTGGGACACACTCAAAACGTTTCTCTCAGTCTGTATATCTCGAGTGGGCAGGAGAATCTCTCTTGGAAACTGTTAACAGCCGATCCAGCTTTCCTGTTGGAACTTGTGACGTTGCACTGTTATAAAACATCACAAGACTTACGGGGGGGCTGAAATGTGGAAATCTTATTAGTTCTATTTTTGATTTTCCAAGATGTGTGTGGATGGATGAATAAACAGTGAGCCTTGAGATCTGCTATCTGTCCCATGTTCCAACCAGATTGGAACCTTTGGTGGACCACAGTGTTTGTGAAAAGAAAAAAAACACACATCTCATATTGAGAGAAGCTTACGTTTTGAAAACTGCCGTGGACAACACTGAACTTTAGAAATTGAAACTATTAATTATTAGTGTGTTCTGATAAATATAGATAGTTACTAATTTCTTTTGATTGAATACCTTTTTGTCATGTCATGAATATCTATGTAAGGTGAACTTGATCAGCAACCTGTAACAACTACTGTCCATGAAAATACTGGTGCTCACTCACAACTACCCTGTTGCTTTTTTTTAAACAAGAATTTTTTTTTGTGCCTAGGTCTTCATATCTGCTGTTGGCGCCATTACTGGCTCAAACCAAACCATGGGCTGACCTACCCTCTCCTCCTTGCTGTGTTTCTGCACACAATATTCAGCGATTCCAATGGATTGGGGAGCTTGTTCCAGCTTTTGGAATTTCAGGCAGTCAGGTGAAGGTTCTAAATTCCCCCTCGGAATTCTATGGTACAATGAAGGTGAGTTAATTTAGGCAAGCAAAACGGATTATCATCTCGTGCATAGGATGCCTTCTAAATTCGATCAGTAGAGGCTAGGAACATTCAGTTTTTCAATACTGGAATTGTCTTTTGTATATGCCCTTCCACAAACCCATCTTTATCCCATCAAATAGCAATTACTGTTTCTATATATACGCACTACCATTTCACATGCACGTGTGTCCTGGGCTCCTACACTTTATCAGAATATGGTAGTTTTCTGTCGTACTTGTTCCTTTTGTTCATGGCATCAGAGGATGCAACTGTATCTAGTTTCTTTCTGTCTCGAGCTTTGATTTGGATAATACTTTTGCATAAAATCTAAACCGTTTCCTGTGATGGATGACTGTTAAGTTGAAGAGTTTTTAACGATGGATATGCGAGGTTTCAAAGAATTGACTCACCAGTGTGGTAGTGAAGTGGTTATGTTACTGTAATTCAGAGGCCTAGACTAATGATCCAGAGAATGTGAGTTCAAATCCCACCTTGGCAGTTTGAGAATTTGAATTACATTTAAAAAAAAATGTTATCAGTAGAAGTGACTGTGAAGCTGTGAGGTTGTTGTAAAAACCCAATTGGTTCATGTCACCTGCCATCCTTATCCAGTCTGGCCTATATGTGACTCCTGTCTCACACCAACGTGGTTGACTGTTAACTGTCCTCTCAAGTGGCAGTTGTATCAAACTGCTAAACTGCAGCAGTTGAAGAAGGTGGCCCACCACCACTGTCTCAGGGTAACTAAGGATGGGCAATAAATACCGGCCTTGCCAGTGATGCCCACATCCTGAGAATGAATTTTAAAAAAGTAATAAGAACGTAAGAACAGAAGAAATAGGAGCAGGAGTAGGCCATACGTCCCCTCAAGCCTGCTCTGCCATTCAATCAGATCACGGCTGATCTTCGACCTCAACTCCACTTTCCTGTCCGATCCCCATATCCCCTGATTCCCCTAGAGTCCAAGAATTTATCTATCTCAGCCTTGAATATACTCAACAACTGAGCATCCACAGCCCTCTGGGGTAGAGAATTCTGAAGATTCACAACCCTCTGGGTGAAGAAATTCCTCCTCATCTCAGTCTTAAATGGCCGTCCCCATAAAAAGCTGGTATCAGTAGACGTGACCATGAAGCTGTGAAATTGTTGTAAAAACCCAACTGGTTCACACGTGTCATTTAGAGAAGGACACCTGCCATCCTTACCCAGTCTGGCCTATATGTGACACAGTTGGGCCTAATTGGGACTGAAAATGGAATACAAGAGCCATGAGGCTCTGTTTGTGCTTGGGGATTTCATATTAAAATGTGCAATTCTATTTTACTGCAATCAAGCGACAGTAACAATCAAACTGGGACACAATTAGTTCCTTCATCTGTGGGATCTGAATTTTACTCCACTCAAACTAAGGGGCTAAACGTCTCCCCCTTCCGTAGCGGTAAGCACCAAGTGAAATGGGTTTGAGCCCCCTCGACCCATTTGATGCTGTGTGTATGTCCGTTGTACAAAACAGTCCAAATTTCGATACTAACTTGCAGTGTTAATCAGGGGAGGAAGGGTGGCTGGTGTGGGGACTGTAAATGTCATACCGGAAACTTGTTCTTCTGATTGGGGTTTAAGATGTGGAGTAATATAAGCTTTATCCTGTGTCCAGCCCAGGCTGTACCTGACGTTGGGTGAAAAAATTGGGAAATTTTCATTTGTTGGTAATTGCATCCCTTGTATTGAGGAGCACAAAATTGACACAATACGAAAAGAAAAGTGTAACTTGCTTATTTTTGTATCCGGAGACAAACTGATTTTAAGCTTTTTTAAAAAAAAAAACTCCTTTAACTCTTGGCTGTATTAAATCTATAAAGCTAAATACATAGAAGAAGAACATTTCATTCAAAATTGTACTAGTATAAACTAAATCCGAATTAAAAATTATAATTGGATTATGATTTATACCACAATAATACATGAATAATAAATAAATGTAAGGAATCTTACAACACCAGGTTATAGTCCAACAAATTTATTTTAAAATCACAAGCTTTCGGAGATTATCTCCTTCGTCAGATGATTGAAAGATGATTGTAGCTTCAGATGCACTGTGCACAGCATTGCTTTCAATCATCTGACGAAGGAGATAATCTCCGAAAGCTTGTGATTTTAAAATAAATTTGTTGGACTATAACCTGGTGTTGTAAGATTCCTTACATTTGTCCACCCCAGTCCATCACCGGCATCTCCACATCATGAATAATAAATAAAGCATTGTTGCTTGCACAGCTGTGCTTTCTTACTTTTTTTATAATAACAATAGTTCCTGATTTGTAATCAAAACAAGGATTCTAATAAGTTGCCAACTCTAACTTCACCACTATGTATATGAACAGGCAGTATGGTCATACACAAGGTCAAAATATGTGGGTATCATTCCCAGTGGCAAGAGTTATAGTCTGAACAAATGTTGGGGGTTGAGGCTTTTAATATCTAGTACATTCCTTTTGCCTCAGATTTATGCTGAAAGGTACAACACTTACTTATAAATTGCTTAATAGTCAACTGAATTTAAATAACGTTTTGATTTGTATAAATAGGAACACATCAAAATGGCTAAGAAGAGAATAGTTATGGCATCTTTGTACCTCGGAACAGGACCTTTGGAACAGGAGCTGGTGGGTAACATACTGGAGGACCACAGAAGTTAATTATTGAATGGTATTTTATTTTGTGTGTTTTTATGAGAATTAAGGAATAATATGGTAATTAAAGCACACAAAGTACAACCGTATAATAATTAGAGGCCGTAAATGATTGAGAGTTAGACAGTGCAGCATATTGTAGCTTCAGATGCACTGTGCACAGCATTGCTTTGTGGCTAAAATGTTCCCACACAAAGAGTTCCTGATTTTAGTAATGCCATTGGAACTACAAGTGGAGGCTGGATGGTTCCCCACAGAGTGGGGATGTTATTTAGTGAGTCCCTTCTTACTGCTGTCATAGATCTCTGGCTGGTACAAGAGCCTCTACAGAGGCCTGTGAGTAGCTTATCCTGCTGCCTTTTGTTTCTGGGAGGAATATCTGGGGAAGGAAGGGGAAATTTATTTGAGGGAAAAAAAAGACTTCTTTTAAACCCTGATGTTTGCTGAACCATGCATCTAGTTTGGGGAAGCTTTGGTCGAAAGAGTATCTGCAGGTCAATGGGAAGGAAATCCATCACCGTTACAAAATATGATCTCCCGAGCAGGATGGTTAAACGTTTTGCCGTCTGCAGAATAAGAGCGTTGTGACATTTTGGGGAGTTGGTTAGTTTTGTCTCCAAATCTTTGATTGCGTTGGCCTCTTTTACAGAGAGGTAGCCCAAGCAATGTTTGTGCTTACTTGACAAATTGGGGCAACATTTCTATGAATGCAGTGATGGAATTTTAAAAAGTTACACGAGCTGGTTTTGGACTTCTGCTAAACTGGCCTGACCCTTTTAAGGCCATGGGAATCCAGGTAATTGTAGCTGTTTGTAAATTGCTGAGCTCAATTAGAGGTCACTAATTTGTTTGTACATTTTAGGCTTCAGATTAGAAGAACCCTGGGTGAAATATCTGGCTTTTAAAAAAAAAATTACATCTGTAACAGTGCGTGCTGGATGTGAAGTAGATGTATTTTATATCTAGATATAATTGTATATATAACTCAAATGGGAACAAATTGTACCATTGATATAGTGGTTCTGTACCTCGTCTATATAATTGATATAAATGGCATTTGATTTGTAATGAAAAGCATACGTAATCCATTTGAAGTGTCCCTAATATTGTAAGAAATACACTGTCCAGACTTGGTAAAGTTGGTCTATTTTTGAATGATAAATGAAAATATGTAAATCTTGTACTGATGATGTCACTTCTCACTGTTCCTACTTTGCCAAGTTACACAGATAAAACAACACTAGAAAATGGAAATTTAAGACAATTTAATGTCTGAAATCAAGAAAACACCCTTGTTTGATTGGAGGGGGCGTTAATAACTTATTTGGTTTTCTAGAACTGAAAATTAAAATGAAAACTGAAGTTTTGTTAGTGCTAACGGAATTGATCTTTCAGCTTCAACTAACAAAGTATATGGTTTGTCTCCTTGATTTTATCAGGTAGATTGCATAGAGGAAACACTGCAAAGATCACAGGAGGAGACTATGATATCTGATCTTAGAGTTTCTGTTCTGCTAGATTGCACAAGAGGGTCTAGAGGTGTGTAGAAGGTAACATTTGTTACCGTATAAAAATTTACATATTCCTTAAATGTAAGGATACGATTACATTAGGTTAATTTATGAAAAGCTAATATTACATTGTATTTAATGGTGATTAATGAAGTCCAGTTGTTGTACGTGTTATGCATGCTTTCTCTCATTAATATACATAGCACTGTAATACATAAAGCTGTAGTTTACCACCTGTTGTGTATTGGATATTTTGCATTGTAATTTGGAGACACAGTGAAAGGTTTCACCAGTAGTGTGTGTATTGGAAGGATAAAGTTAGTATTGCACGTTTTATTAACGTAGATTTGGCTTGTACTTTAACTGTGGTTGCTAAAAGTTGGCATTAAATTGGGTGCATTAAAATTATTACAGATTTCTTCAAAAGGCTTTCTGTTGTAGTCCATTTTTAATTTGGTAACTGCTGATCCAGGTTCCTTTTTATAATTGATAAAAATGTGAAGCAGAATTCAGGCCTTTCCCCACAAAACAACAAGAAAAAATGTTAATTGCTTCCTTTCTCCCTCTCCTCCCCCGGCAATGCTCGGGTCTGACCACAGACGGTACAGGTAGAAACCTGGGAGCACGCTGTCTGTCCATATTCTCAGTCATCAATAGTGCGAAGCGTAGGGAGATGAATAAGAGAGACTAGAAAGACCAGGCTTGTTTAATGTAAGCTGCTTGTTTAATGTAAGCCACTCGTTTAAAATCTACAAAGCACGCTCCAAAGTGGAAAATATTTTTTTTTAAAAGCTGGTCCTTTTTTATAGTACCATTTGGAGTTTTGTGTGCATTTGTTATGACTGCAATTTATAAAATCCTCCCCATTAACTGGTATGACAGGGGAATTTTTAACTAGGTGTTGCTAGTCCTTCTAGTTGTAATTGTATTGTGCTACTCCTCTAGGTAAGAAGAACTCTCGAACAATGCTGATTCCACTGTTAAAGAAGTTTCCAAATCAAGTGCGCGTTTCTTTGTATCACACCCCAGATCTCAGGGGTATTCTTAAACTCCTTATTCCAGAGCGGTTCAACGAGACAATTGGACTGCAACACATCAAAGTCTACCTCTTCGATAACAATGTCATTATTAGTGGGTGAGTATGAAAAAAGCTTGAATTTAAAAAGAAATATTAATCACTTCAATTTCATTTATGGTACTGACCATAACTCATTCGGGACTGGTCTTGTGATTTATTAGGCTGACCCATTTGTGAGGTATAAGTAATATGTGTGCAATGTGCTACATATCATTTGAGGGCTGAAGAAGCAAATACATTATATGTTCTCTCTCTTCTCTACCCCCTCTCTTGGGAAAATACAACAACTTGCATTTATATAGTGCCTTTAGTGTAGTACAACGTCTCAGGGCATTTCACGAGCATAATATACACAAATTAACACCGTGCCAAAAAAGGAGATATTGGGAAGGGTCACTAAAAAGCTTGGTCAAAGAGGTAGGTTTCAAAGAGTGTCTTAAATGAGAGCGAGGTGGAGAAGTTTAGAGAGAGAATACCAGAGCTCGGAGGCTAGACAGCTGAAGTCCCGGCTGCCTAATGGTGGGTTGAAGTGAGTGGGGAATGTGTAAGATGCCAGAGTTGGAGGAATGCAGAGTTCTTGGAGGGTTGTTGGGCTGGACGAGGTTACAGAGGTAGAGAGGGGCGTGGCCATGAAAGGATTTGAACATGACGATGAGAATTTTAAGTTCGAGGCGTTGGTGGATTGGGAGCCAGTGTGGGTCAGCGAGCACAGGGGTGACGGGTGAGTGGGACTTGGTGCGGCTCCCTTTGTATGGGCCCCTTTTCATTGTTAAGTGAGAATTCTGCAATCTTGCATGGTGCCGGAGGAAGCAGGTGTGTGGAGGCATTCTTGATTTCCAGGGGAAGGCCAAGCTGGCATAAGGTTGGATCTAGTGTGATTGTGAGACCACTCGTTGATTCAGTGGCATCTTGAACCACTGTGTGGAATGGCAAAAAGGTAAGTCGGGGAAGAGTGGAGTCTGTATGGTATGTTTGGTGCAGTAATGCTAGTTACAGTGTGCTGAAGATGCTGGAGTTTTGGGAACTGAAATAATATTGCAGTCTTCAGGCCTTAATTCAAATAATAAAATTGACTTTTTTGATAAACTCTCCAGAGCAAATCTGAGTGATTCCTACTTTACGAATCGACAGGATCGTTACGTTTTACTCCATGATTGCCGTGAGATAGCAGATTTCTTTGATGAGCTGGTTAATGCAGTCAGTGATGTCTCACTTCAGTTACAGCAGAATGATACAGCTGATGTAAAACCAGGAATGGTCCACCCATTCACAGGTAGGGTAAATCTACGATTTTTCAACAAACAGACTTAATCTGTCTTGGAGCCTGTACCCTCTGATATTTTTTTTTTCTGTTGACAAAATTAAATGAAGTAGTTACAAATTTAGTTACTTTATGTTTTGAAATGTACATATGAAGAAGACAATCTGTTTTTGAAGCCGAATGGATGATGCGTGTAAGAAAAGTCTCCACACTTCTCACTCTCCACAGCACCGAGCTACTTGAAGCAGTCCGGTCTAAAGTTGCCCCAGATTCCATCCATGGGTTCGTAAAATAGCAAACATGATTACTCCTGGAATTCTAACTTAGTGAAAATATTTTTGTTCATATACAGTACAAGAATCACGAGTGATTTTTAATGAAAATTGACCAGTCTGACTGATGGCTGTCAGATTTTTTTGCTGTAGATATCTTGCCACAGTTAAATCTCATCTATCCAAAGTTTTGATTAACTTCAAGATTACAGATGTTGAATGCAATGTAAAATTGGCAAACCTATTTAGTGTGACATGCGATTTGGTCATCTTCTAAAAAGGTTTCAAATTTTCTAGTTCTGCAACCATTGTCTAATCCTATCCACTCTCTTGCTGATGATTCTACTCTACTCCCATAAAAATTCTCTGTGCATACAATTTTTATTTCTCTCAGCGCACTGGCTGAATCACTGCATCTTCACCTCCTTGAAGCCCTTTGGGGCAATGAAAATTAAAGTTCTTTCAATCCTACAAAGGCTCAGTTTCTCCATGTCCTCATGTCCAACAGCTACTGCCTCTTGATGGTGCCAACCTTGATCCTTTATCTATCAACATTCTTGGCCTCACTATCTCTTCTGATCTCAAATACAATTCCCACACTTCCAGCCAGCTCTTACCTTTGGTGGCTCCAATTTTTGTTCTCCATTTATTTATATCCTTATCCTTGCGATCTCCTCACTTTTCAAACGTAATTCCCACATCCCCTTATTTGTGCTAAATACTTATTTTCCCCACTTCGAAGTCAAAAGACTCGAATACTCTTCACATACCTAGAGTGGTTTTTAACACTTGGGTCAGGACACATGAAAAAAGTTGACATCTGATGGCTGATCCTTCTCTTACTGACACCATAACCTCTTGTCACAGGATCTTTAATTTCATTGACACTGATGAGGCCACTGTGCCCCATAAGCTTTCCTCTTGTTCTTAGTAAGCTCCAAGTATACTTTCTTCCTTTTTCTTGCATCTTCACCGTGTTGAAATCCAGACTCATTTGTTTCATCCTATTCTGACTCCCTTTTCAGGACCTCAAAACTGTGCAACTAGTTACATCTTTGTCTTCCCTTTCTCATACAATTTACCTGCTTTTAAAACCTAAGCTTGGTATCGTCTAATCACTACTTCCTAATTTATCTTGTCTACTTTCCTATTATTTTCAACCTTGGCTCTTAGCCCTTCACCTGTGTTTCTCAATTTAAAGAAATGAACTGGTCAACCTCCTATGGCATTGCAGTGTTAGAGGGCGGGGGCATAATAATTGGACCGAGGAGGAGAGTGGGTGAAAAAGGGGTAAAAGGGTGGGGCAGGAAGGAGGGGAGTTGGTGGGGAGGAGGACGGGAATGGGAGGGGAGAAGAGAAGGGTGATGGAGGAGGAGAAGTCCCTTTTAGCCCCTCTCTATTATCACAGCATAAAAAATTGAGAGGCCTATACTCCTGGCCGCAGTCTCCCACCTGCTCCAACAGCCATAGCATAAAAATGGAAAGGCTTCTGCTCTGGGCAGACGCCCCTAATACCACAGCTGTCAGTACACTGAGGCAGACAGGTGTCGGTTGGCCATATCAGGAGCCGATACCAGAGCAGGAGCAGCTAGTTGAGAAGGACGAGAAGCATGATATTAGCTATGACGGCTGCTTCTGAGGCAGGCCCGCAATTAATGGGTTAGGAGGTAGGAAATCACAGAGCCCACCAATGCATCACCTGGAGCTGAAAATGAGAACGGCTAGTGATATAGTTAGAATATTAATTTCAATAGTTCAAATAGATTTTAAAATGAAATATGCAACATCCTCGAGATCTTTTGTGCAAACACCCATGGCTGACACCACCTGAGACACAGAACCTTGGGCTGCTCCACAGCAACACCCAGTGGTAATGGCATGTAGGCTGACAGCAGCTTTTCTTAATCATGTCTTCGAACTGATTTAGTTGTTAAGGTGTTACTAATATTGAAAACCCATATCATAGTGTCGCACCTATAGGTGTAACATCTTGCAGGTAGCGTAATGGAAAACTGACACACACAGTTGACGTAGGGCTTTTCAATGCATTTTTGAAATTAAATGCTGTGACCCACCTACTGTTTTTAGTATATAATAGATGTTTGGGAAATATCCTGTGGTGTGTTTGAATGTTACACTGCAATTATTTTGTTGTGAGGATCTTTAAAGTTCGTTATATAACTAGAGACAAATGATTAGTCTTTTTATACATTTCAAGTTTCTTAATATTTCAAAATGGACTTAATTTTGAAAATCTGTCAAGGTGGGACACCAGATCAAGCTGTTGTTTCTGTGATTTTTCTAACTATGGTTGTGGAACCAAAACTGTGGCTCAATTATGATATGTAAATAATCTGTTTGAAGAATTGTTATTTTGGCAATTTTTTGTCTCTAAAGATGTTTAAATTACCTACTAAATTAAATCGTCACTTCAAATACAGGAAAGTGGATTTTCCATAATATTGATTTGTGAATAATCATAATGTCTTCGTCATAGGGCTGTTGCCAGAACGTATAAGAACTGTTCATTTCAGTCCATTGACTACTTGACGAACACATTATCCTTACTAATGTCGTCTGCAGGGACTTCTTTGGAATTGAGAATTGCACGTGGGTGGAGAGAAAATGCCAACCCTGAAACATTCAGTTCTTGAAATTTATGTTCCAGAGACCTTCTGTTAGCGGAAGCTGCATACTCCCTCCACGCAAATAAGCACTCACGGTGCAGCCGTGAGCCCAGACTGTATTATGAATATGGTTTCCTGCACTTGGTTCATGTGATCTACATTTTTATTGAATTACTGTAAATGAAAATCACGATTAAAACTGGGCTACGTCATGCATAAAATTGGCACAAATTGAGAATGTGATTCTGGAAGGACATGGTTCCACAAGTTAGGATTTTAACTTTAGTCAAAGAAAAGCACAGATACTTGGGTGAAGCATCAAGGAAATTGAAGGTATCAACATTTCATCTATCAATTACTGTTCCATTTCTTAATGGAACAAAATGTACCTTTACTGTTACGTCAACTTTTTAGCTGTAGTGCTTGAAAGACATGTAATACAGTACCTGTAGCAGAGCTACCTGAGAAATATGCAGTATTTACAATGGGTACATTTAACACTGAAAATTCTACAGTTCGTTATGTGGGCCAATGTAACTGTTCATTATAAGAACATAAGAAATAGGAGCAGGAGTAGGCCAATCGGCCCCTCGAGCCTGCTGCGCCATTCAATAAGATCATGGCTGATCTGATCCTAACCTCAAATCTAAATTCATGTCCAATTTCCTGCCCGCTCCCCGTAGCCCCTAATTCCTTTTACTTCTAGGAAACTGTCTATTTCTGTTTTAAATTTATTTAATGATGTAGCTTCCACAGCTTCCTGGGGCAGCAAATTCCACAGACCTACTACCCTCTGAGTGAAGAAGTTTCTCCTCATCTCAGTTTTGAAAGAGCAGCCCCTTATTCTAAGATTATGCCCCCTCGTTCTAGTTTCACCCATCCTTGGAAACATCCTTACCGCATCCACCCGATCAAGCCCCTTCACAATCTTATATGTTTCAATAAGATCGCCTCTCATTCTTCTGAACTCCCATGAGTAGAGTCCCAATCTACTCAACCTCTCCTCATATGTCCGCCCCCTCATCCCCGGGATTAACCGAGTGAACCTTCTTTGTACTGCCTCGAGAGCAAGTATGTCTTTTCTTAAGTATGGACACCAAAATTGTATGCAGTATTCTAGGTGCGGTCTCACCAATACCTTATATAACTGCAGCAATACCTCCCTGTTTTTATATTCTATCCCCCTAGCAATAAAAGCCAACATTCCGTTGGCCTTCTTGATCACCTGCTGCACCTGCATACTAACTTTTTGATTTTCTTGCACTAGGACCCCCAGATCCCTTTGTACTGCAGTACTTTCCAGTTTCACGCCATTAAGATAATAACCTGCTCTCTGATTTTTCCTGCCAAAGTGCATAACCTCACATTTTCCAATATTGTATTGCATCTGCCAAATCTCCACCCACTCACCCAGCCTGTCTATATCCCCCTGTAGGTTTTTTATGTCCTCCTCACTCTCCACTTTCCCTCCCATCTTTGTATCATCTGCAAACTTTGATATGTTACACTCGGTCCCCTCCTCCAAATCGTTAATATAGATTGTAAAGAGTTGGGGACCCAGCACCGACCCCTGCGGAACACCACTGGCTACTGGTTGCCAGTCCGAGAATGAACCATTTATCCCAACTCTGCTTCCTGTTAGATAACTAATCCTCCACCCATGCCAGAATATTACCCCCATTCCGGTTATATTTCCCAATACTCGGGATGGATATTACAAGCAACATTTATTTGAGTGATGACGGAAAGACATAACTACACATTTGAATAATTTTACATAGAATTACATAGAACTTACAGCACAGAAACAGGCCATTCGGCCCAACAGGTCCATGCTGGTGTTTGTGCTCCACACGAGCCTCTTCCCTTCCTACTTCATCTAACGCTATCAACATATCCTTCGATTCCTTTCTCCCTCATGTGTTTATCTAGCTTCCCCTTAAATACATCTATGCGAGTCACCTCATCTACTCCTTGTGGTAGTGAGTTTCACATTCTAATCACTCTCTGGGTAAAGAAGTTTCTCCTGAATTCCCCATTGGACTATCTTATATTTATGGCCCCTAGTTCTGGTCTCCCCGCAAGCGGAAACATTTTCTCTACGTCTACCCTATCAAATCCTTTCATAATCTTAAAGACCTCGATCAGGTCGCCCCTCAGTCTTTTTTCTGGAGAAAAGAGCCCCAGCTGGCTCAATCTTTCCTGATAGGTATAAGCGCTCAGTTCTGGTATCACCCTTGTAAATCTTTTTTTGCAACTTCTCCATTGCCTCTGTGTCCTTTCTAGAATATGGATTCCAGAACTGTGCACAGTACTCCAAGTGTGGTCTAACCAAGGTTCTATACAAGTTTAAGATAACTTCCCTGCTTTTCAATTCTATCCCTCCAGAAAAGAACCCCAGTGCTCGGTTTGCTTTTTCAAAATGGCCTTATTAACCTGAGTCGCTACTTTTAGTGATTTTTTTAAAAATCTGTACCCCCAGGTCTCATTGCTCCTCTACCCCATTTAGACCCTTATTATCCAAGCAGTATGTGGCCCCCTTATTCTTCCTACCAAAATATAATACCTCACACTTATCTACATTGAAATTCATTTGCCAATTACACACCCATTCTGCAAGTTTATTAATACCTTCCTGTATTTTATCGCCTCAATTTGGTGTTGTCTGTAAATTTTGAAATTGTACTTCCGATTCCCAAGTCCAAATCATTTATGTAAATGGTGAACAACGGTGGTCCCAGCACTGATCCTTGTGGAACACCACTTCCCACCTTTTACCAGCCTGAGTATCTACCTTTTATCCCTACTCTCTGTTTTCTGTTTTGTAGCCAGCTTGCTATTCATTCTGCTACTTGTCCCCTAGCTCCATATGCTCTGACCTTAGACTACTATGCGGTGCCTTATCGAAGGCCTTTTGAAAATCCAAATATATTACATCTACTGCATTATCCTTATCTAACCTTTCTGTTACTTCCTCAAAGAATTCAAAGACTTTAAAGCCACTTTTCCCCAAAATTGGTGATTATATTTTCTGTAGTTCTAACTTGAGCACTGAAATCTGCTGAGAATGAAACAGATTATGGGAATATGACATTTTGAACTATCTATAATAATATGATGTGTACGAAAGGGGTCAAGTGGCACAGTTGTCATTTTTCCTGAGCATTTTCAGCATAACCAGCATTTGAACTGGCTCCTAATAAACAACAGCCTCTCTGGAATATCTTCCAGTAGAGCACAGTTTTTGATTAATTACTAAATGAAGGATTATGGAGAGGAGTTCAGATGTCTCCAAATATAACAGCAAATTTATGATACCAGTAGTTTTCTTCAAGTCTCACTGACCCTCAACAACTTGTATTTATATAGTGCCTTTAATGTAGTAAAACGTCCCAAGGCGCTTCATAGGAGCATTTACTGGAAAAGGCCATTTCTTTCATCTATTTGAAAACCAGTCTATGATATGTAGTCTTTTTAAAAAAATGTAAACTAGTCGAAGAGTTCCAGAATTTCACAATAGCTTCAGAGGTGTGAGGCAAGTGTTTGCCAATTTGCATCCGGAATTCTTGCCTGGTGAGCATCGTGGTCCCAACTTCCTGCA
This sequence comes from Heptranchias perlo, assembly GCF_035084215.1. Classification (NCBI taxonomy): domain Eukaryota; kingdom Metazoa; phylum Chordata; class Chondrichthyes; order Hexanchiformes; family Hexanchidae; genus Heptranchias; species Heptranchias perlo. Next base: position 11,537,318 of record NC_090347.1, read on the forward strand.
CCCAAAATTAGGGGCTCGATTTTAGCACCCGCGATCGGGTGCGTTCCTGGCGGGGAGGGGGGGGCTATGAAAATCGTGGATTCCCGGGGCGGGTCGGGAGCCCGGCTCCAACCCGCCCCATTTCCGGATTCCCCACTGACGCGCTGACATGCGCGTGCAGCCCCCGCGTGTGGGACTCCCGCCGGCAATTTTAGGAGGGGTGGCATTTTGCAAACAACTGGGACTGTTTCCCGTACTGGGGGAAACACTCCCAGTTCAAATGGACGTGTTGCAGCCATCAGCCTGTGGCAGCTGCAAAGGTCCATTTGACAGCTGGGGTGTTGGGGGGGCGGGGGAGACCCTCACTCATTGCAGGAGGCCACTCTGTCACCTTGGATAAAGTTTGGCCTCCACCACCCTCCTCCTAACAATAAAATTCACCAACTTGCACACTTACCCCGGTGTCCAGACACATGTACCTACCTTGTGGACCCCCTCAGATGTGCATCTTCCGGATGGGAGCCACTGTAGCTGCAGTCATGACCTCCTCTGAAGGCAAACAGCCTCGCCGGCCACGCTGTCCACCTCTGACATGTGGAGCTCTACAACACAGTGCTGTGACACATCCACCTGCACAGCAGGAGGGAGGGCAACCGCAGAGAGAGAGGCGTCGCAGAGGGCACTACCCTCGCCACAGGGTCCACAGACCGAGGCTCAGGTTCCTGGATCTCTCTGAGCAGCAGTGCACACGGAGGCTCAGAGTCACTCGACATGTAGTCGTGGACATCTGCAGCCTCCTTCTTGCCGAGCTGCTCCCGGCTGGCCCGAGCACCATCATCTTACCTGTCACTGTCAAGTCACCACTGCCCTCAACAACTTCTCCTCCGCATCCTTCCAGGGTGCCACCGGGGACATCGCCGACGTCTCTCAGTCGTCTGCACAAAAGAGCCCTGCGAATACACCTACACCCACTCAGCAGTGACACAATGGGTGGCATCAGTTGTGGGTCTTCATAGTGATCCTCAGGAAAGGGCATTATTGCACAAACCGGACAGGATTCGCAAAGACGTGGCAGTAGTGGTGCCAATATAATATGTAATGTGAGTTGATCAGAAATTAAATAGAAGTAAAAACCATGACAAACCCTCAAACACCCTTGTGCATCCCCTTCATGCTCATGACACGTTTGCCTTACGCTTCCTACTGCACATATGTGATGCATGCCCTAAGGCTGCAGCACAGGTAGTGGCAGGTTGAGTGAGGCTGACTGTGAAAGAGATGCACGAGAGGGTGAGTATGAGATAGAGCCATGGGATTGTATGAGGATTGGGTTGAGTGGTAGTGGCGGGATGAGTACTGGCGAGGTGAGTAAGTGCAGGTAAGATGAGGATGAGGTTTGAGTGGGTGTGAGGAGTGATGTGATAGAGTAGTGTTGGCTGTGCAGAAGGAGATGTGGGGTGGGGACGGTGATGTGGCAGACAGAGTATAGGGGAATGAGTAAGTGTACTCACTTTGGCTGACCTACTTAGGTCATTGCAGCGCCTCCTGCACTGTATGCAGGTGGGCGATATGTTGGTGGTGCAGGTGACCTCCTCTGCCACCTCGAGCCAGGCCTTCTTGGTGGCAGAGGCAGGCCGCTTCCTCCCTCCCGCCGGGGGGGGATGATCTCTGTCCTCCCCCCTCCTCCTCACCCCATCCAATGATACCTGGAGTGAGGCATCATTAACCTGGGAGCAGCCTTCCCCCTGGGCTGCTCCATGCTGTAATTTTTCCTATTTCTTGCAGCATCAGTCAGTGGAGGACTGCCCCTTTAAATAGAGCTCCTCCAGCTGACAGACCTTACTGCGCATGCGCAGTCCGCCCGCCGCGCAGCTCAGCAGCGGGGAACCCGGAACAAGAGGTAAGTGGATCCAATCAGCCTGCGATTGCACGCGGGGCAGACTGATTTCACCGGGCACGTTACCCACACGCCCAATCGACGCCCCCCCACCGCAAACCCGCTGCCCTGGTCACATCGAGCCCTAGGTGTCAATTGTTACTAATTCTATTTGTTCTTTCAACTACAGAGGCTCACCAGAAACTGCAACCACACAACTCTACTCCTACGTCCAGTTGTCATAAACTTCATGTGTTGTTTTAGATGCAGTAAACAAGAGACTGGAGTATAGTGCAGTGCTGGAGTTCTTATTCAGTCTTGGCAAAGCCAGTGCTGCGACATGCAATTGTGATTAACTAACTTTTCTTTCTCGACCCAACCCGATCTATTACATGTAACAGATTTGGCAGTATATTCTTATCTAATTTTTTCCCAATTGTTGCAATACTGCTTGAATTAAATGGGTTTGCACTCAAATTATTAATAAGCGTTTGATATGTTACACTCTTATGTTGCCTGAAGTGATACGGTGTAGTTGCTGACAGCACATTATTGGAGCAATTAGATAAGAAAGTTTCTTGCGCTAGACCAACAATTAACCACGTAGGTCCTTTTTATTGCACTAACTATGCCAGAAAAGATTGGACACCATGGGGAGTAAAGTCAACATTCTAAAAACACACAACTCCAGTCAGACGAGAGTCTGGCTTTAACCCTTTCTCACTTCAGACAGCCATCATGTGATTTCTATGAATCTCTATTAATTTCCAACAGTATACAATGACTTGAAAAATAGTTTTTAATCTCAGTTTTTTTTTTCCCTTTCCCTCCCCTCTGTAGAAGTGTTGACTCCTGATTCCTTGGGCACCAGTTGTCTGCTGGTAACTTACCCAAGTGGGTACTTTCCATGCATGAATTATATAGAGTTTGGCCCAACCAATCTCCACGGGTAGCAGCACTAATCCCACAAACCCTCTCTGTGCCCATAATCCTTTCAGTCCCCTTTTTAAATTTATTTTATTACTCCAGTTCTTAATTTTGGTGTGAAAACTGTTATAAAATGTTACTGACAGCAATGTAATATTGTCCACATTTATTCCAGGTCAAGGAGTAACTCACCAATGTTAGCCGATCACTTGCTGATCACCTGACCCCCACCACAAATGAATCATATCCTGCCTCTCCGCAATTACTGTTGGTAGTCAGCCCTTGCAGGTGTTTAGATAAAATAAACCTTTTCACTATTTAGTGATTGTGAGGTGCATGTGGTGCACCATGAATTTATAATGGCACAGTTACAAATTTTGTGCCTGTTTTAGATATTCTCTCTGGTTCAGTAATGCTGATCATTCCCATAAGCTTTCCCCACTTTTCTTTCATTCAGTAGTTTGATGTACTGCCCAATATCTAGTTATATGATAGTGTAACCTCGGTGTGGTGGGGGAGAGAATAACAATGGGACCTCCTTGTTATATGACTTGAATATCGTGATCTTTTCATGTGTCTCCAAGTAAACATTGTCAATTTTCCGGATGGCGTACTACCTCATACTTTGATGAGATGAAGCTGGATGTGAGCCCACAAACCAGTTTATTTGCAATTGTTAAGTGAACAAATAGACAAACATTTGAAGTAATTTCCACCTAAACATGCATTGGTCTCGTTACTCTTCTCATGACAAATAGTAAATTGCACCATACTCATCCTTTTGACAGGCTAAAAAACATTCACTTTTCTTGGGTCGTCTTTTACTCTGAAACCTGACCAGCTACCTAAGCTTTCTTCTTAAAGGAGACTTAATTCCTGCCTGCCTCATTCGGCAGCCTTTGTTGGACCTGACCTTTTTTTTTAGTTCTTTTGCTTCTAAGAACTGGAAGTTGAGGGCTGTACCTCCCACTTCTCCCCTGCCTGGGGGTTGGCCAGTAGGCCTTTCAATTAAACTGGCTCTGGCTTGGCTGGGTGGAGGCCCGATGAGACTACCTCATGTTGTATATGCGTGAATGCAGTTCCCCCCAACATCTTGCATATGAATGCTTCTGAAACAAGATAATGACCTCCTGTTGTCCCAGGTCATTGAGGATAACATTTACAATAGTTGGCTTATCTGACTTGACTACCTCCCTCCCCACAGCTTTAGCTGGAACCTGGATTTTAACTCTTTGTGAACTCACTAACTTAAATGCAGCGTTTCAATATAAATTGCACTAAAGTCCTTCCATGGTAAAATGGTCGAAAAGGCTCCAAGGCACAATTGTAAACAATTTTACAACACCAAGTTATAGTCCAACGATTTTTATTTGAAATCTACAAGCTTTCGGAAGCTTCCTCCTTCCTCAGGTAAAAGGAGGAAGCCTCCGAAAGCTTGTAGATTTCAAATAAAAATCGTTGGACTATAACTTGGTGTTGTAAAATTGTTTACAATTGTCAACCCCAGTCCATCACCGGCATCTCCACACCAAGGCACAATCACAGTGTTCTGTATTGAGTTATCTAAATCTGTTCCAAAATGCTACTCTCCGTATGTTACACACTGTTTTTCACTCTAAAGTCTGGTCATTTAAAAAAAATTCATTCTGGGGATATGGGTGTCGCTGGCAAGGCCGGCATTTATTGCCCATCCCTACTTGCCCTTGAGAAGGTGATGGTGGCCATCTTCTTGAACCGCTGCAGTCCGAGTGGTGAAGGTATTCCCACTGTGCTGTTGGGTAGGGAGCTCCCAGGTTTTGACCCAATGGCCATGAAGGAATGGCGATATATGATGTATTTATCAGGCCTCTTGTGAAATTTAACTTTTTTAGTGTTGAAAATGTCAAAATGAATTCTTTGATTAGTCTATCCTTGAAAATAATTTTAGTTTATGGTTTATACCTTACTTTATATAGAACTTGTTATTTTTAGTGAACATCTACATATTTGCATTATAATCTTTAATTTGACGTTATTCAGATGCCTGTTTTTGCAATCAGTCCTGACCATGGAAAGCAGCAATACTTAGGCGCACTGTTGAAATTGTTTTTCAGGTAGTCGAACAGATTTCTGTGCGGCAGCAAATAAGAGGATCATGGCCGTGGTGAATGAAGCAAGAAGCACACAGCAGTACAGAAACCATTTAATGAGTTTGGCCGAGGGTAGTTCTGAAGAAGAGTTGGCACTGCCCAGTGACGTTGGTAGAACAGTGAGCTGTACAGACACTTGGATTTACCCCATAATACAAATGAGGCCATTTGAAATTAGAATAGACGAACAAGTGACTGAAACTTTAATGACTGAAGCTGAGGTGGATTCCAAGATGTACTTGACTTCAGGGTACTTCAACCTTACCCGAGCCTATATGAATCTTATTTTGGGTACCAGCGCAGATTACCAGATACTGCTAGCCTCACCAGAGGTGAATGGTTTCTTCGGTGCTAAGGGTGTAGCAGGAGCCATTCCTTCAGCTTATGTTTACATTGCCAGACAGTTTTACAGCAGAGTGTGCCAGAGTGGACTGCAAGATAGAATAAGACTACATGAATACTTCAGGAAAGGCTGGACATTTCATGCAAAAGGTGGGTGGTAGTTTTTTTTTAAGCAATGGCAATACACTTTAAAAGGCAGATTAAAAAAATGAATGTTTTTAAAAAAAACTTTTGCTCAATTGTGTTGGTTTGGTTTGTCTGTCCTTTGTATTTGCAGTATGAAGGCATCCTAGATTTCTCAGGTAGGTGAATTGCTTGTAATTCACTCCATGTTTACTAAAGGGGTGAACTGTGGGAATGGGAGGTTGGAAGAGGAGAATTAACATTATGATCCAGTTGAGTAGTTGCATCACTTCACGGCTGTTATTGTACTTTTCTTTGTTTAACATTTGTAGTATTAGCTTGACTTAGTTGGTAGCACATTCACTTCTACCTCAGCAGATGTGGTTTCAAGCTCCACTCCAGGACTTGAGCATGTAATATAAGCTGGCACTTCATTACAGTGTTGAGGGAGTGCTGCTTTGGCATAGGTGCTCTTCACATAAGATAATAAACTGATATCGGTGATTTTGTGGAAGAGCAGGAAATTCTCCCTGTATCCCAGCCGCCTTCCTCCTTCAATAAGTACCACATGAAGCAAGATTGATCATTTATTTCAGTGCAGTTTTTGGGATGTTGCTGCTGCAGAATGGGTGTGCAACAACAGTCACTGCGCTCCAAAAATAATTCACCATCTGAAGTGCTTTGTGATATTTTAATGACATGATAAACAATTTAACATTATTGTGTGCAAATGATTTTACACAACAGATGTGTTTTTTTAATAATCACTTTCTATACTACCTGTAGTTAGATTAAGGTAAGTTATGACAACCTGATTTGCATTGGGTCTTGTGTGCCAATAGTGTAATGTCACATGTTGGTTGCTGGAGGGGTCAAATAACCCTTTACCACAATGTTACAAGTTTAGGGTGTGTCATATATAGTTTCTGGTGTACAGCAGTGCTAGTGATTCCCATAAGCGACCTGAGTGTCTTGCATTTAGAGATGTGCCTGTATCAAATTATAATAGAATGTAACCCAGCGGTGTGACTAAAGGACCCCTTGTGATCTGAACTCAATATGGAGTCTTTCACAAATGCCCCCAAGTGCACCTGTCCATTCTTTAGTGAGATTAGGCTGGACACAAATTGGTACGTACTTTATTTCATAGACAGCAAGTGAACATATGGCGTGACAGTCAAAGCAAATTCCAATTGCATAGCTCAATCTCGCTTTTCTCCCCAAGAGTATGGCAGGGGTGGGGGGGAGGTAATTAACCATGTGCTGTACCTTCCGTGGTCTGATTTACTTATTTTTGAGATTTGCTTTTTTTCGGACTGCAACTAACTGCAAAAACCGACCTCCTGCGTTTTTAGCTTCCTGCTCCAGGCCCAGTGCTGTGTGTCACAACCTTCTGTTCAGAGCTTGGCTGCCGATGTGGCCCACTGAGTCCCTTGCTGCGGAGAGGGGGTGCAAAGATACTGATTTCCTCCCTCCAGTGATTTGCCACTAGGTTTTTCAGTAAAAGCAGCTACCTCTCCTCCCCTGGGATGTGATATTTTAAAGAAGACATCTTCTGCTGTTCTCGATGAGTGGGAGCTATTCTGGCTAATGGGCCTGGGACAAAACAAGTGACTTTCACTGTATTAGTTCAGAATGCTACAAACTAGCCTTTCCCAGTACACATTCTTTAATGCCTGCAGCCTGTGATCTTTGTAAATCTGTGCAAATTCTATTTGTTTTTTAAACATTGCCCTTAAACACAAGTCATTCCCAAAACCCTTTTGGTGAAGAAAAAAAATTCTAGTCCTGAAATGTGATGCACGTTTAAAACAAAAGTATTTTTGCCTTTTCGGGTCTTCACGTGATCACATCAAAGTTACCTGGTCAGAAGGGTATGTGGATAACCAGTGCCCAGGACTACACCTACAAACATACAAAATTGACAGGCAGTTAAAGACCAGCTGGTCTACCAAGCCTGCCGCACCAACCTGTGTTGCCTTTAAGCTGCAAGGAGTGTGTGAACGCTCTAAGTCAACATGCTTTGGCTTTTCACCTTGATTTTCTTCTGCTTTCTTCCTACGTTCTTCTCCCGCTTCCTCAACTACCATTCATGGAGAAGCATCTAACCTCAGATTGGCACCCCACTCCATTAATGTTCCAGGTAAGAATCAGAAATTCCCCACGAGGAATTTCCGTCACAAACACTTGTCTTCCCAATCTGTCACTAGGCTCATGCAGACTGATAGCTGACTAGCATGTTGCCGGTAGTCTTATCTTGGTGTCAGCCTTGGCTCAGTGGTAGCATTCTCACCTCTGAGTCAGAAGGTTGTGTTCTCGAGCCCCACTTCAGAGAGTTGAGCACATGATCTAGGCAAAAACTTCAATGTAGTACTGAGGGAGTGATGCATTGTCAGAGGCGCCCCCTTTCAGGTAAAATGTTAAACCTGTCTGCCGCCTCAGGTGGACGTAAAAGATCCCACGTCACTTTTCGAAGAAGAGCAGGGGAGTTCTCCCTGGTGCCCTGGCTAACATCCATCCCTCACTAAAACAGATTATCTGGTCATTTTATCTCATTGCTGTTTGTGGCCTTTCTGTGTACAAATTGGCTGCTTCCTTACACAGTACCAGTGACAACTCTTCCAAAATCATTCATTGGCTGTGACACCCTTTGGGACATCCTGCTTCAAAGGTAATTATTTATTTATGTCTTGTGTGGCCATGTTCGTTTTGGAAAGGCAGGAATCGTACTGCACTCTTTAAAAACAGCACCCCACACTCCAACAAACAATTGTGACAGGTTTTTTCCCAGTGAGGAATGGAAATAAGTTTTATATGAATCCAAGTAGTTTACGGTCAGTGTGTTTGACATGTTAGTGTATTTTTTTAGTCAAAAGCTCTCTTCCTGGCTCGTGAGCAGACCACATTATTTTCCAGTAAAATTTTGCATGGTCTTAACATAACCTTGTTTAAATTCCCAACTAATTGCAGGATATAAAGCTGCATGACTAGACTTGATGGCCAGACTGATGCTAATTAACCATGGTAACCTAGAACCAGATTCTGAGACAAAAACAGAAAAAAGACACTCAACGTAAATGTAAAATGAATGGATGCGTGTTCAGGCTGCAACATATTCTGCGTTCAAATGATTAGCTGTGAGTGGTGACTCTCCCTTTTGACTTGATTTTTTTTTTGTTGCTTATGTTGGGGGAGGAATAACCCCCCCACCCCACAGCAGCCCTGGTTGAGGTAATGTGCAATGCAGCTTTTCCTTCAGAACCTGTTCTAGTGCATTCTGGCTCAAAACTCAGCAGTCTCATGTATTAAAGCTGCAGCCCCCAACTACTGTTGGATTGTGTGTTAGTTCAGTACGTGCTACGCTGCTTATCTTCGTGCTTCTTGGGTGATGCCATGATAAAAGTAACCTGTAATTTTCGAATGAAGACGGCAGTTGTCTGCGGGTCCTGATTGCACCCACTTGGTGCAACTGATATTCAATCAGAAAAATAACGGCCTGCAATGATTCTGGCCAGAAATGTTGTAGTGTGGTGCTAAGGTTAGAGAAGTGTGATCTGTGTATAATACAATGGGTATCTTTTCATATTTTGTTTGGTAGATCATCCTTTCAAGTCTGTCGCCTTTTCATCCTGAAGAGTTCCCTTGGTGCCAATCATTGGCTTTTCCTGGAGATTTGAAACCTACAAATGAGCTATGGTTTCATTGGCAGAAAATGAGGAACTTGATGAAAGGTCATCGACCTGAAACCTTAACTCTGTTTCTCTCTCCACAGATGCTGCCTGACCTGCTGAGTGTTTTCCAGCATTTTCTGTTTTAATTTCAGATTTCCAGCATCAGTATTTTGCTTTTGTTTTATTCAAACAGGGCAAGTATTTGTTGGATTTCAACCCTTGGTCTCACGGAGAATCACACTACAGTGTTGTATCTATCACAAAAGTCAAATTATAAAAATAATCACCACTTTGAGAGCTTAATGAAGTAGCCTTTTTAAATCTTGATTTTGGGTTATAAAAGTATCAGTCATTTTGCAACTTTAATGGTTTAGCCCTCTGAAGTAGTCTCTGCTATAAATTGTTACATTATGAATATGGTAGTGCAGTGGTTATGGTACAGGACTAGCAATCTAAAGTTCGTGAGTTCTCATTAAATTGAATAAATCTGGTAATCTGTGGGCTTGCACCAGAAAAGCTGTGCAATTGTTGTCAAAACCCAACTGGTTCACTAATATCTTTCAGGAAAGAGAACTTGTTACCCGGTCAGGTCTATACATGACTCCAGTCCCACGCTTTGTAGTTGAATGATCATGTCCTCATGCTGCCTTGTCAGTGTCACCTCCATCCCAACAAAATAAAGAGGAAAAATGAATGACAATGATAGTGAAAAATCGAAATCAGAATGGAGGTGATTGAATCTCAACCAAAAGAAAGACTTGCATTTATATAGCACCTTTCAAGACCTCAGGACATCCCAAAGCGCTTTACAGCCAACGAAGTACTTTTGAAGTGTAGTCACTGTTGTAATGTAGGAAACGCAGCAAACAATTTGCGCGCAGCTAGGTCGCACAAACAGCAACGTGATGCTGACCAGATAATCTGTTTTTATGTGTTGGTTGGGGGATAAATATTGGCCAGGACACTGGGGAGAACTTCCCTGCTCTTCTTCGAAATAGTGCTGTGGGATTTTTACGTCCATCTGAGAGGTGAACCAAATAAATAATGACACTATTTGGTGCCAGTCAGTGGTTTTTCGGGAGATTTGAAACCAGTAAATGAACTGTGGATTCATGTCCAGAAAAGGAGGAACTTGTTTTATTCAACGTTCATGGAAAGTCCCACACGCAATCTTGCTTACGTACAACAATTAGGAAAATTTACATAGTAATAATACAGGTTATAGACCTAAGCAGTAAATGCTTGGATACTGTTGTGACAAAATGGAATTTTTTCTCTTTTGCATTTTTTTACAACTTATACTTGTGTACTGCTAGCTTTAGCGTTCAAGTTGTTAATAACCAGGAAACAGCTTGTCAGCAGAAATCCAGCTCAAAATGGACCTTGAAACAGAAAATGCTGGAAAACACTCAGCAGGTCAGGCAGCAGCTGTGGAGAGCGAAACAGAGTTAACGTTTCAGGTCGATGACCTTTCATCAGAACTGGACAGTTGTCTGGGCTAGGTCTCCTCAAGATTAAATCTTTTTCAGCCCACAATGTGGGTTGGGGGTTATTTGAGATATTAATTAATCAGCTCAAGAAGGGCTGTTATTTACAATCCCAAACATCACATAGTATTGTTAGAAATGGCCCCATTGTTCCCTAGAAGTACCACTGTGTTTCCCCTTGATGCTTAAGATATATTTGTATTCAACTTGCACAGACCGGGGACACAGCCAGGCAGACACCCGGAAGCTCACTCGTCACACATCAGGTGCTGCCAATGTTTCAGAGCTTGGGTGGGCTGAGAGTTTAGTCCATACAGACTAGCTATGTACGTACTTTCATTAGGTATTGGGGAGGGTCAGTGCCCAGTAAAGTAGCAAATGCAGATTTACACAATTGTATGTGCTGTTGTTTTTCCTTTGCTACTGGTGCTCTGAAATCCACCCCTCAATGTAACCAGGGCAGATCCAGAACCATCCCAGAGAGAAATTGTGATGCAGCAATAGGTGATTTTTCCAGGATTGGGTGAGAGCTCTATTATTGCATAAAAGCATCTGAACAGAGACTGAAGCTGCGACTAGTTGCGAAGTGGAAAAATATTAATTTCCCAACACTATCACTCCTGTCTTTGTTGAATATGTGCGCACAAAGGGAATCATTTACAGTACACGCGCCTAGAGGGAGCTGATAGGAAATGCAAATGTTCTTCGGCCCCAGGCATTGTATGACTTTTTCACTGACACTGGCAGTGTTTCAAATGACACCAAAGGTAGTAAGTGATGACTACACTCTGCGTGTACTCGTGTGGTTTATAGTTGCTGGTAATGGTGAAATAAGTTGAATAATCATTTCTGCTTCTGCCAAAGGGCAATGGTTTTTGTAAGTTATAGCATTATTAAAAGCCTTCTGTATGCAAAAATATCACGATTACTATAAGTGATGGTTGAGGAAATATTTAATGCTAAGCCTTTTGTTGGTTCAGTCATGCCACTGGCTAGATTCTAATACCAGTTACATATCTGCATGATAGACGTCGGACTCCTAGATGTGTTTATATAGATTTAGGGAAGGAATGATGTAACATAAATCAATTTGCATTCTGGTTCACAGAACTTGTGGCAGTTTCACTGGCTAAAAATTAGTTGGATCGCTCTTGTTCTGAAACGAGCCTGTGATCACACAAAAAACTGTGGAGGCTAGAAATCTGAAATAAAAACAGAAAATGCTGGAAACACTCAGCAGGTCAGGCATTGTATATGGAGAAAGAAACAGAGTTAAAGTTTCAGGTCAGTGACCTTTGAGGTCATCAACCTGAAACATCAACTCTGTTTCTCTGTCCACAGATGCTATGACCGTAAAGGTTGCTGGATCACCAGAATTGAGTTACACATAACGTGATCCAATCGATGATTTTATTGCAGTGATCCAAACTATGATTTTATTTGATGGTTGTTAATGGACATATTCTGAACATATTATTCTCAGATTATCAGAGAAATACAAGTAAATCAAAAGTATCTATGCTGATTTTGAAGATCTCTTGTGAACTTATTGTGAGGAATAAACAAATTTTGGGACTCGATTTCAGTTGTGAAACACCTTGGCCTATTTCTGTTATATTATAAATGAAAGTTCTTTAATTGTTGCTCCAGCATTTGGGTGAGAAGTTATTTTTTCCCTTTGATTTCCACATATCTAGAAGTGGTTATAGGTTTTACTAAAATAGTGCTTCTCCATGAGAGTAGTTAATAGTTTGGAATGCAGTGCTTGGATCATGTAAGTGTTTGGAGGGGGTATACAGGAAGTTGCATGCATGCTCATAAACGCAGAAGGCTTCCCCAGCGGCTCAATGGGTGGAGGCATTGCTGTTGGGGTGCTGAACCCTGCAGATCCAGAAGGGGTGGGATTGCCTCTCTGGTCTGTGCTGAGTTGTTTGATCTCAGCCAGATGGCAGTATGGGTGCTACAGTTGGCTTCAGTGACTTTGGGCAAGTGGGGGGGGGTGGTGAAAAATAAATCAGGCACGGTCTCTGCTAACGATTTGCTATACGACTTGCATTTATATAGAGTCTTTCATGACCTTGGGACATCCCAAAGCACTTTACAACCAATGAAGTACTTTTAAAGTGTAGTCACTGTTGTAATGCACAGCCATTTTGCACACCGCAAGGGGCACACAAACAGCAATGAGATAATGACCAGATAATCGGTTTTAGTGATGTTGGTTCAGGGATAAATATTGACCAGGACACCAGGGAGTACACCCTTGCTCTTCTTCCAAACAGTGCTATGGGATCATTTACGTCCACCTGAGCAGGCAAACGGGGCCTCGGTTTAACGTCTCATCCGAAAGACGGCGCCTCCAACAGTGCAGCACTCCCTCAGTACTGCACTGAAGTGTCAGCCTGGGTTATGTGTTCAAATCCCTGGAGTAGGACTTGAACCCACGACCTTCTGACTTGGATGCAAGAGTGCTACCCACTGAGCCACAGCCATCCGGTCACCCACTGGTGGAAAGTGTGGACACTGGGTGAGGACAGGATCAGGCTCTGGTGTGATGGCTCCAACCCCATAGTGCTTACTGTCTAGGCTCACATGCGAGCAATGGCCAGTTGGGTAAGGTACTGGAGGGCTGCTGACATCCACTGAACTGTACTCCAGCACAAGGCATTGTCTTCTGGAAAGAAGAGAAGAAAATTATGCAAAAAAATTGGAAAGAGAAAAGTTTCTGTGAGTGGGTTGCTGTAACTGGCGAATTGTCATAGAATCATAGAAAATTTACAGCACAGAAGGAGGCCATTCGGCCCATTGTGTCCGCGCCGGCCGAAAATGAGCCACCCAGCCTAATCCCACTTTCCAGCACTTGGTCCGTAGCCTTGTAGGTCACGGCACTTCAGATGCACATCCAGGTACTTTTTAAATGAGTTGAGGGTTTCTGCCTCTACCACTCTTTCAGACAGTGAGTTCCAGATCCCTACCACCCTCTGGGTGAAAAAAATTTTCCTCAACTCCACTCTTATCCTTCTACCAATTATCTTAAATCTATGCTCCCTGGTTATTGACCTCTCTGCTAATGGAAACAGGTCCTTCCTCTTCACTCTATTTAGGCCCCTCATAATTTTGAATGCCTCAATTAAATCATCCCTCAGCCTCCTCTGTTCCAAAGAGAACAACCCCAACCTATCCAATCTTTCTTCATAGCTAAAATTCTCCAGTCCTGGCAAGATCCTCGTAAATCTCCTCTGCACCCTCTCTATGCAATTACATCCTTCCTGTAATGTGGTGACCAGAACTGTACACAGTACTCAAGCTGTGGCCTAACCAGTGTTTTATGTATTCCAGCAAAAACTCCCTGCTCTTATATTCTATTTTGGGCTAATAAAGGAAAGCATTCCAAATGCTGCCTTAACCACCTTATCTACCCGTCCTGCTACTTCAGGGATCTGTGGACATGCACTCCCAGTTCTCTCACTTCCTCTACACCTCTCAGTATCCTCCCATTTATTATGTACTCCCTTGCCTTGTTTGCCCTCCCCAAATGCATTACCTCACACTTCTCCGGATTGAATTCCATTTGCCACTTTTCTGCCCAAATGCCTGATAGACTTTCACCATCCCCTCGAACCTTCTCCTTTCTTACTCACCATGGGCCTGAGATTCCTTCCCCAAAGCCCCTAAGATGTGCATAAGCGTCCTGTCGCAATTACACTGCAGGATCTCCTCATGTTACCAAATGTTATGTCTTTGGGGAGAATGTTCCAGAGTCTGAAATAAAAGCAGCCATTACATTGCCACACCTGCTTGAGAGTTTATTTGCATATGTCAATCTTCACTTCAGAATGACACCTGGGCTAAAAGGGTTAAATTATGAGGACAGGTTGCATAGACTAGGCTTGTATTCCCTTGAATATTGAAGATTAAGGGGTGATCTGATCGAGGTGTTTAAGATAATTAAAGGAGTTGATTGGGTCGATAGAGAGAAACCATCTCAATTTAAGGAAAAATTCAATCCCATTTAATACCTGGTGCATTTTGATCGTTAATTTACAAATTTCTGTCCAGTTACCTGATGAAAGCACAACTGATTGGCGGCTCCATTAGTTATTACGGACTTAAACCTTTTTATGGGACTGAGAGCAATGGATATCTGGAAGTGACTACAAGTGTAATCTAATTAAAGGGCTCAAATGACATCTGAAACTGCAAGAGCAGCTGATAAATCACCCAGATCCTGAGATTAGATTATCACGTCCTAATGCATCCTTCTTATCCATGTCATTGATGTACGAGGACATTCATGTTACAAAGTTACCTACTATAACGGCATTGCCACGGGTTTATCGAGAAATGATTTTCAGTTGATTTGCTGGGAAATTTTATGGAGCGCTTGCATTTTATGACTTTTGATTACAGCTTCTTAGTCCAGTGAGGAGAATAAGTGTCACTAGGGGGCAGTAAAAGTATAGTTTTATTGTCTGGTTTTTAGGTTTGCATTTTATATAGATATTACATTCTTTTTAACCACATGAAGTGTAGCAGTTTGTAAAGTCCTGGGGTTATGTTCAAATAGGTATTTACATGAATTAGTTCCCTTTTTTAAAAAAAAAAGTTATGGCTCTTATTGTTGAGGACAACTTGGAACAAACTGTTGACATGTTTGATCCATTTTAGAAATCGATTGCTTCGTTTAACAATATTTCTCTGGTTAAATACCTTCTCTTGCATATTCAACATTGTTTTTAAAAGTGTTTAATTTTTTTTACATGAGATATTTAAGGTTTCAATTCAGAACCTTCAGGATTATTCACACAATGCTGTATGTTTTTCAACTTTCCTTATTTTAATATTCAGAAATGCAGATCTTTAGTGGTGCTAAAGGTTTTGTAAACAATTTGCTGGTGCAATTTTTCTTAGAATTGTTTTGTCCAATGCAGATGCACAAAGTTTAGTTCAAAATATTTTACTGCCATAAAAATTCCCTTATTTTACTGCCATAAAAATTACCTAATTTTATTGGCATAAAAATTGCCTAATTTTATTGGCATAATTTTGTAACCTATATTTTTGTCCTTCCACAAATATTGATATATATTTTATAGATCTGCGTTTCACTCGTTACCTTAGTTCACATATTGTTGCTGTTCCACAAACAATGCCTTTCAGTGTTGCTTGAGGATTAATGAATGCCCAACTACAGAATGTTTTGAACTTTTGCACTCTTAGGTGATTTCTGGGAACTGCTGTTTGCTTCCTGTAGCTCACAGAAATGGCTGGAAGGTATTTCATGTCTAAAGCATTAGGACAATGCCATAACACTGACACTTTTTGTAGTTCTATTAATAGGGTTCATTGTATGAAGAGAACAAAACACAGTGTAGAATCCCTAGAATATTTTTAATCCATTAAATGTATTATTAGGATCTTAAAAACCAAGGTGTATACAGGACTGCATTCCCGGTGCAATGTTTTCAGTCGAGGTGTGCATTGCTGAGAAAGAAAAGAATGAAAATTGTAAACAATGTAGTGTGTGTATAATCCAGAAGGCTGAGAGTTGGCAGAAACATTAGATATGTCAGCTGAGGAAAAAGAGCACTTTTAAAACTAGCATTGACTATCCAGTGTATACCATTTATTTTTTTCATTAAGATAATCAAGCAGTCAATGAGCATTAAAATAAGAAGGAAAACCAACTCCATAAATGCCATAAGGAAGAAGAAGGAGGGAGAACTGTAGGAGTACTATAGGAATTTGTTAAAAGGAGATATTAGAGCTGCAAAAAGAGCCTGAGAGATGAGTGTAGCAAAATACTGAAGCCTGTTAAAAGGTTAAGGAAATTCTAAAACTTGCCAGCAGCTAATGAATGGTGGGAAATGGTTGCGTTACAGGCAACATTAGCAGGAGAATTTTAGCAAACACATTCGTGTCAATAGGCGTGACTCTGTTATAGAAAGTGTTGCGTAAGGTGCCTGATTATATCATCTATAACAACAGCACCAACTTACATTTATATAGTGCCTTTAACATAGTAAAATGTCCCAAGGCGCTAAAGCTTGGTCAAAGTGGTAGGTTAAAAGGAGCGTCTTAAAGGAGGAGAGAGAGGGGTTTAGGGAAGGATTTCCAGAACTTAGGGCCTAGACGGCTGAAGGCATGGCCACCAGTGGTGGGCCAAAGGCAGTAGGGGATGCACAAGAGGCCAGAGTTGGAGGATTGTAGGGCAGGAGGAGGTTACAGAGGCAATTTGCTGCCACTGATAATGGGCTGTTTTGAATCAGGACTCACTTGTTGCTCTCTGCTGTCTTTTGTGTCTGGCTTCACTATCCTTTGCTCCAGGTAGCTCTGCATTTTCCATATTTTATGATTCTTGGTGGAGGAAACGACTATAATAGGGCCTTAACAACTACCTTGGTGATTTTTTTTTATTATTCGTTCATGGGATGTGGGCGTCGCTGGCAAGGCCAGCATTTATTGCCCATCCCTAATTGCCCTTGAGAAGGTGGTGGTGAGCCACCTTCTTGAACCGCTGCAGTCCGTGTGGTGAAGGTTCTCCCACAGTGCTGTTAGGTAGGGAGTTCCAGGATTTTGACCCAGCAACGATGAAGGAATGGCGATATACTTCCAAGTCGGGATGGTGTGTGACTTGGAGGGGAACGTGCAGGTGGTGGTGTTCCCATGTTCCTGCTGCCCTTGTCCTTCTAGGTGGTAGAGCTCGCGGGTTTGGGAGGTGCTGTTGAAAAAGCCATGGCAAGTTGCTGCAGTGCATCCTGTAGATGGTACACACTGCAGCCACTGTGCGCCGGTGGTGGAGGGAGTGTATGTTTAGGGTGGTGGATGGGGTGCCAGTCAAGGGGCTGCTTTGTCCTGGATGGTGTCGAGCTTCTTGAGTGCTGTTGGAGCTGTGCTCATCCAGGCAAGTGGAGAGTATTCCATCACACTCCTGACTTGTGCCTTGTAGATGGTGGAAAGGCTTTGGGGAGTCAGGAGGTGAGTCACTCGCCGCAGAATAACCACCCTCTGATCTTGTAGCCACAGTATTTATGTGGCTGATCCAGTTAAGTTTCTGGTCAATGGTGACCCCCAGGATGTTGATGGTGGGGGATTCGGCGATGGTAATTCCGTTGAATGTCAAGGGGAGATGGTTAGACTCTCTCTTGTTGGAGATGGTCATTACCTGGCACCTGTCTGGCACGAATGTTACTTGCCACTTATCAGCCCAAGCCTGGATGTTGTCCAGGTCTTGCTGCGTGCGGGCACGGACTGCTTCATTATCTGATTTCCCAGCGCAGAATCGAAGAGGTATCAGGTCTTCCATTTTTGGCTATGCAGGGACTCTATGTCACTAAGGAGCATGGGGTTCTGGCACCAGTGCTAAAGTGGTTGGTAGGGTTGGCGAATGTGAGCTGAAGGATGACTGATGCACATTCAGGATGGCTAGTGGTCATATGTTGCAACCCTTGATTCAGGGCAGCTGTGATTACCTCAGGAAAAAGTCAATGATTTTCTTTTTCCTGGGTTTAGTGTGGATTTCAGTAGAAGGTGTATTCCTTGTTTAAGAGGTGCATGGCTCGCCATACATTAGTTAGGTCTAGGGTGTTTCATCATTCTTGACTTGTTCTAGCTGCTTGTCCTAAGTGCCCCACCTCTACTGAGATGTCTGTCCAGCTGCGGATGGAGGGTGCAGCATAGATTGCCTACCATGTGTGATGGTGCTGGGTGGGGAGGGACAGAGAAGGATTGAAAGGAATATTGCTGTGGAGAGTGAGGGGGGACTTCATACTGAGCATTCCGTCTCTTCAATCCTTTGTCAGGATAGAGGGGCCATCTTTGCCAGGGATGGTGAAGGGTGGTACTTTCTAATTAGTAGTCTCTGCTCTGCTCTTGGTTAAGAGGCTACCACTATTTGGCGTACTCAGGAGAGGGTGCGGTCGGTCTCCTGTAGAAATGAAACATGTGCCTGTTCTTTACTGAAATTGGTAAGATTTTGTTCCATTCTTCACATTCAGGGAGATAATCTTGAGTTCAGCCATGGTGAGTTTGGGTTGGGTTGATCTGTTGTGTCTATGAAGGTATGTTAATGTTGGCTGGAGTTGGGGGATTACAGGAGCCTCTTCCCTGGGTGGCAATGGCTTACCTTTTACTGGTCCAAACGAGATTGTTTGGGTCCATGGTTGCTATTCTTATCACTGCAGGGAGGACTTTTCTTTTTAAAACCTTCTGATACTGGGAATTTCCTGGGGAGCTATTTTATTGTCTTGGGGGAGGGGTTTTGATTGCACAGATGCTGGGACTTGTGTACTGTATTGCTCCTGGCAGGTGCATGGGGAGGTTTCTTGAGGACATTGTGGGTGAATTTTTTTCCTTCCCCTGTGGGTTGATATTGTCATGCGACTGTGGAGTGGAGAGCTGGTGGTGGGTGGAGGGACTTGTATGTTTTTGCCTTGTTAGAAGTTTTGGGCAACTCCTGGCGTGTGGAAAGGGCATATCCTCTTACAAATTTTGAGCCTGGTGGGGTCAGTTGTCCTGTTCATGATATCATGGTGGTGGAGGACAAGTACGATATTAAAAGCACAAGTTTCTTCAGGAGCTGAGGGGACAAGTGCAATGATTGAGATGCAAATGCCCTGGTTTGTAGTTCACCCTTTGATCCTGGCCTGTGACAATTATTGGCTTCTTTGAAAGGTAAGAACTCATACGGCCCTTAATGTGAGCATAGAGGTAGTGATTTTTAGATATATTTTAGCCTCTGGTCTAAAAGGGATTCAAGTCTCTTGGATGAAGATGATTAGTCCATTCCTCTGAGCTTTTGAGGACATTAAAGATCTAAATGCTATTGTGATGGCTCTTGTTGAGGCTGTCTATTTTCATGTCCATTTCCCAATCCCTCCCCAGTAGGTACACCATTTGAGCGTACATTATTGTAACCTGCTTATCACCTTCAAGGGCGTGGATCTCCAGCTCCTTCATCCAGTGCACTATCTGGCTATTACATCGCAGAGCTCGAGGGTTTTTGTAACGTGGGCTGGAAGTCATCAGACTATTTTTTGAGCCAGCTGATTTGCTGCATTAGGCTGGGGCAGCTGGTTATGGCCTGTCAGCAACTGTGGCCTTCATGTGTTTCTTGAGAGTCTGCCCTGGCTTGGGTGGATGTTTTGTGACCTTGATTCCTGGGGTGATGTGTGGCAGCGGATTGTGGTGCAGGGCAGAGTTTGCTGGTATCCAAGGGGAATTCATGCTACTTGTTTTGGTCCGGGGCTGTTAACTGTGACGGGGTTGCTTCATTGTAGTCCTGTCTCTGTTTTAAAATGCACTGTTTTAGAGGGCCCTGGCGTCTGATCCTCTGTGGGCAATGTTGGGAATATACTGATTTGTGCTACAATGGTTGCTGGTGTAGACATCTGCCAATTGAGGGCACTGGTTGATCATTGGGTGCCTGTGCTGACATTTGGGTCAGCAGCATGAGTTGTGGTAGATTAGCATATAGGAGGAGAAGCTGTGCTTCCGAGCTCTAGCAAGAGCTGCTGGGCTTCTTTATGGGTGGGAATTATAGTTATAGAAGAACTGGCTAACATCTAGCCTATTCCTACTCTTGTGTAGTTTAAAGGCATGTCCCCTGGTCCTCCCCAATCTGTCATCCTGAAATAATATATCAATAGGTACACATTTCATTATTTTATATACCTCTATCAGGTCTCCTATAAGTCTACGCTACTCTAAAGTAAATAGACCCAGCTCTTTAAGCCTATCTGAATATCTAAGGTACTTTTCAGCTGGGAATCATTCTTGCGGCTCTCCTGAACCTTTTCCATGGCTGCTATATCATCCACCATGTGAGGGGATCAAAACATGCCCGCAGTACTCTAGATGCGGTCTAACCAAGGACCTGTATAAGGTCTTTGATGATCTCTGTCTGATTGCCTTGACAACGGGCAGTTGGAAAGATTATCTGTAATCACCAGGCATTGTTCTCTGACTATAAATGCGGTAACCTTCATGGAATCCCACACTCACCTGACGAGGGAGAAAGCCTCCGAAAGCTTGTGATTTTCAAATAAAACTGTTGGACTATAACCTGGTGTTGTAAGATTCCTTACATCTGTATAAGGACAGAATGGTGTCCTTTGACTCGTTTGGGTGGTTCTATTAATGCAGCCCAATACCCTATTTGCTTTGGCTACAGCTTCTCTGCGCACCTTGAGTGATCTGTGCACAATAACACCTAGATCCTTTTCTCTCTCAACTGCTTTCAGTATTATTCCCTGTAAATGGTAAGTATATTCTGTGTTGGTCCTGCCTACATGCATCACAATGTGTTTGTCTAGGTTAAATGCCATTTGCCTTGTTTGGCACATTCCCCTAGCAAATTTAAATCATTTTGCAGAAGGTTGTACTCCTCTACAGTTTAACGTGCAGAAATTTTAGTATCATCTGCATACTTGCTGACCATACCCCCAACATCACCGTCCGGGTCGTCAATGAAAACAGTGAACAGTAATGGGCCTAACATCGATCGTTGGGGGACACCACTAGTAACCTTCCTCCTGGCTGATCTACAACCGTTGACTACAACTTTTTGCCTGCTGGATTGGAGCCAATTCCTAATCCAGTGTATCAAATTTCCATTGATAGCACATAATTCTACCTTATGAAGACTACTGTGAGGTACCTCATCAAAGACTTTCTGAACATCCAAGTAAACAATATCAACCCGATTACCCTCATCCACTAATCTAGTAACCTTCACAAAACTCAAGTAAGTTTGTAAGATACAACCTTCATTTCCGGAAGCTGTATTGAGTATTTCTAATGGCCTTTTCTCTTTCCCACTGATCATAAAGAGCATCTCGAGCCCTTCAATCTTCTACTTAGTGATCGTTGTCGGACTGATGGGCCTGTAGTTTCCTGGCTCTGATTTATCCTCTTTTTTTGAAAATCGGAAACATATGAGCTACCTTCCAGTCTAAGCGAACTATACCAGACTCTATTGAGCTCTGGAAA
This sequence comes from Heptranchias perlo, assembly GCF_035084215.1. NCBI lineage: Eukaryota > Metazoa > Chordata > Chondrichthyes > Hexanchiformes > Hexanchidae > Heptranchias > Heptranchias perlo. The sequence goes on from NC_090347.1 coordinate 11,558,841, forward strand.
ATGCAGGCAGGGGGCACCTGTCCCATCTCTTTAACCATCCTTGTGTGGATGTCATCTGGACCTGGAGTCCAATCTATTTTGAGCTTTCCTGCTCTATCCAAGATGACATCCCTATCCAGTATAATATTTATAATGTCGCTGTCTACAGTACATTCCACAGCTGGAAACTGAGCATCATCCATAGGAATATAAACTGATGCAAAATACTCCAGACCCACAGCAAGGTGGTTGATTCTTAATTGCCCTCTGAAATGGCCCAGCAAGCCACTCAGTGGTACAATCTTGCTGAAAAAAGTCATAATAAAAATAAGACCGGATGGACCACCCGGCATCGGACCACGAGGCACCGGACACGACAAAGGCAAACCAAGCCCAGTCAACCCTGCAAAGTCCTCCTCACTAACATCTGGGGACTTGTGCCAAAATTGGGAGAGCTGTCCCACAGACTAGTCAAGCAACAGCCTGACCTAGCCATACTCACAGAATCATACCTTTCAGCCAACGTCCCAGACTCTTCCATCACCATCCCCGGGTATGTCCTGACCCACCGGTGGTGGCGGTACAGTGATATACAGTCAGGAGGGAGTGGCCCTGGGAGTCCTCAACATTGACTCTGGACCCCATGAAATCTCATGGCATCACGTCAAACATGGGCAAGGAAACCTCCTGCTGATTACCACCTACTGCCCTCCCTCAGCTGATGAATCAGTCCTCCTCCATGTTGAACACCACTTGGAGGAAGCACTGAGGGTAGCAAGGGAACAGAATGTGGGGGACTTCAATGTCCATCATCAAGAGTGGCTCGGTAGCACCACTACTGACCGAGCTGGCCGAGTCCTGAAGGACATAGCTGCCAGACTGGGCCTGCGGCAGGTGGTGAGCGAACCAGCACGAGGGAAAAACTTACTTGACCTCGTCCTCACCAATCTACCTGTCGCAAATGCATCTGTCCATGACAGTATTGGTAGGAGTGACCACCGCACAGTCCTCGTAGAGACTCAGTCCCGTCTTTGCACTGAGAACACCATCCAACGTGTTGTGTGGCACTAGCACCGTGCTAAATGGGATAGATTCAGAACAGATCTAGCAGCTCAAAACTGGGCATCCATGAGGCGCTGTGGGCCATCAGCAGCAGCAGCAGAATTGTATTCCAGCACAATCTGTAACCTCATGGCCCCGCATACCCCTCACTCTATCATTACGAACAAGCCAGGGGATCAACCCTGGTTCAATGAGGAGTGTAGAAGAGCATGCCAGGAGCAGCGCCAGGCGTACCTAAAAATGAGGTGCCAACCTGGTGAAGCTACAACTCAGGACTACACGCATGCTAAATAGGGGAAGCAACATGTTATAGACAGAGCTAAGCGACTCCACAACCAACGGATTCAAAGCTCTGCAGTCATGCCACATCGTCGTGAATGGTGGTGGACAATTAAACCACTAACGGGAGGAGGAAGCTCTGTAAACATCCCCATCCTCAATGATGGCAGAGTCCCGCATACGAGTGCAAAAGACAAGGCTGAAGCGTTTGCAACCATCTTCAGCCAGAAGTGCCGAGTGGATGATCCATCTCAGCCTCCTCCCGATATCCCCACCATCAAAGAAGCCAGTCTTCAGCCAATTCAATTCACTCCATGTGATATTAAGAAATGGCTGAGTGCACTGGATACAGCAAAGGCTATGGGCCCCAACAACATCCCGGCTGTAGTGCTGAAGACTTGTGCTCCAGAACTAGCTGCGCCTCTAGCCAAGCTGTTCCAGTACAGCTACAAGACTGGCATCTACCCGACAATGTGGAAAATTGCCCAGGTATGTCCTGTCCACAAAAAGCAGGACAAATCCAATCCAGCCAATTACCGCCCCATCAGTCTACTCTCAATCATCAGCAAAGTGATGGAAGGTGTTGTCGACAGTGCTTATCAAACGGCACTTACTCACCAATAACCTGCTCATTGATGCTCAGTTTGGGTTCCGCCAGACCTCATTGCAGCCTTGGTCCAAACCTGGACAAAAGAGCTGAATTCCAGAGGTGAGGTGAGAGTGATTGCCCTTGACATCATGGCAGCATTTGACCGAGTGTGGCACCAAGGCGCCCTGGTAAAATTGAAGTCAATAGGAATCAGGGGGAAAACTCTCCAGTGGCTGGAATCATACCTAGCACAAAGGAAGATGGTAGTGGTTGTTGGAGGCCAATCATCTCAGCCCCAGGACATTGCTGCAGGAGTTCCTCAGGGCAGTGTCCTCGGCCCAACCATCTTCAGCTGCTTCATCAACGACCGTCCCTCCATCATAAGGTCAGAAATGGGGATGTTCGCTGATGATTGGACAGTGTTCAGTTCCATTCGCAACCCCTCAGTCCATGCCCGCACGCAGCAAGACCTGGACAACATCCAGGCTTGGGCTGATAAGTGGCAAGTAACATTCGTGCCAGACAAGTGCCAGGCAATGACTATTTCCAACAAGAGAGTGTCTAACCACCTCCCCTTGACATTCAACGGCATTACCATCGCCAAATCCCGCACCATCAACATCCTGGGGGGGGTCACCATTGACTAGAAGCTTAACTGGACCAGCCATATAAATACTGTGGCTACAAGAGCAGGTCAGAGGCTGGGTATTCTGCGGCGAGTGACTCACCTCCTGACTCCCCAAAGCCTTTCCACCATCTACAAGGCACAAGTCAGGAGTGTGATGGAATACTCTCCACTTGCCTTGATGAGTGCAGGTCCAACAACACTCAAGAAGATCGACACCATCCAGGACAAAGCAGCCCGCTTGATTAGCACCCCATCCACCACCCTAAACATTCACTTCCTTCACCACCGGCGCACTGGCTGCAGTGTGCACCATCCACAGGATGCACTGCAGCAACTCGCCAAGGCTTCTTCGACAGCACCTCCCAAACCCACGACCTCTACCACCTAGGACAAGGGCAGCAGACACATGGGAACAACACCACCTGCACGTTCCCCTCCAAGTCACACACCATCCCGACTTGGAAATATATCGCCGTTCCTTCATCGTTGCTGGGTCAAAATCCTGGAACTCCCTTCCTAACAGCACGGTGGGAGAACCGTCACCACAAGTCCTGCAGCGGATCAAGAAGGCGGCTCACGACCACCTTGTCAAGGGCAATTAGGGATGGGCAATAAATGCCGGCCATGCCAGAGACGCCCACATCCCATGAACAAATAAAAAAAAACATTTAATAGCTCAGCTATAGGCTGGGAATCTGTTAGCATCTGTCATAAATTGTCTTTCAGGGCCCTATACTTTCTTTAATAGCTTTCTGACTCTTGATGTAGCTGAAAAAACTTCTGCTATTACTACAATTGTGCACCATCTTCTTTTCCAAATATCTCTTGGCTTCTCTAATGGCTGCTTTTGTCTCCATTAATTGTGTGTGATATTTGTCCCCATTGTCCTGTGAGTTAAATTCCGTAAATCTGTAAAATGCTTCTGCTTAAGTCTAATTTGTCTTTGCACATTTCTAGTTAGCCATAATGGTTTTGTTTTGCGGTGTGCCCTTTTAACCATTGAGACATACATGGCTTCATTTGTTTTAGAATGGTTTCATAGACAATCCTAAATACATCAACACTGTGTATGTGAGCTGCACTGCAGCCATCTGTGACTTCTTCAGTCACAATAGTTTGATTAGTTCAGAAGTGACCAGTCTTTTTTATGCTATTTTAAATAAAATGTTTTCTTCAAGTTACAATAAGTTTAAAACTGCCTGTTTTTACTTTGAAGTTTTACCAATAAATCAGTGAAAAGATTAATATGCATTTAGGTGCTCTCAAACTTTAAGCCCAGTTTTGTTGTTTGTTTTGTGTGTGTTGAAGGAAGGGTATGTTATAATCTTATGAGGGAGCACATGTTCTGTACCTGAGAGGGCGGAATAAATGGCTGCTTGTGGATCGCCACGAATCCAACAAGGACTTGTATCATTTTGTCTGGTGGAGACTCCTGATCCTGTGTTTTCTTTCCCTGAGATATTTTGGTTCCTCAAGGAGTTTAAATTCTCCCTTCTCCCACCCCAGATTTAACCTGACCACATTATTTCTAACACCATGTGATAGATGTGTTATTAACGTAATGATAGAACAGGTGTTAAAGTTCTCAATTGGGGAAAGGCCAATTTTACTAAGCTGAGAAGCGATTTAGCAAAAATGGACCGGAAACAGCTACTTGAAGGTAAATCAACATCAGAGTGATGGGAGGCATTGAAGGGGGAGATTCAAGGGGTTCAGAGTAAACATGTTCCCACAAAGAAAAAGGATTGGACTGCCAAACCTAGAACCCCCTGGATGTCAAGGAACATACAGGGTAAGATAAGGCAAAAAAAGGTTTATATTGGACACCGAGAGCTCAATACTGGAGAAAGCCTTGAGTATGGAAAGTGCAGGGATGAAATTAAAAAGGAAATTAGAAAAGTAAAGAGAAGGCATGAAAAAATATTGGCAAGGAAAATCCAAAGATGTTTTAGGAACCTAGGAGCAGGAGTAGGCCATTCAGCCACTCGTGTCTGCTCTGCCATTTGATAAGATCATGGCTGATCCATGATCTAACTCCATATACCTGCCTTTGGCCCATATCCCTTAATACCTTTGGTTGCCAAAAAGCTATCTATCTCGCATTTAAATTTAGCAATTGAGCTAGTATCAATTGCCGTTTGCGGAAGAGAGTTCCAAACTTCTACCACCCTTTGTGTGTAGAAATGTGTTCTAATCTCGCTCCTGAAAGGTCTGGCTCTAATTTTTAGACTGTGCACCCTACTCCTAGAATCCCCAACCAGCGGAAATAGTTTCTCTCTATCCACCCTATCTGTTCCCCTTAATATCTTATAAACTTCGATCAGATCACCCCTTAACCTTCGAAACTCTAGAGAATACAACCCCAATTTGTGTAATCTCTCCTCGTAACTTAACCCTTGAAGTCCGGGTATCATTCTAGTAAACCTACGTTGCACTCCCTCCAAGGCCAATATGTCCTTCCGAAGGTGCGGTGCCCAGAACTGCTCACAGTACTCCAGGTGCGGTCTAACCAGGGTTTTGTATAGCTGCAGCATAACTTCTGCCCCCTTGTACTCTAGTCCTCTAGATATATAGGCCAGCATTCCATTAGCCTTATTGATTATTTTCTGCACCTATTCATGACACTTCAATGCTCTGTGTACCTGAACCCCTAAGTCCCTTTGGCCATCCACTGTTTTTAACTTTTTACCATTTAGAAAGTACCCTGTTCTATTCTTTTTTGATCAAAAGTGGATGACCTCGCATTTGTCTACATTGAATTCCATTTGCCACAGTTTTGCCCATTCACCTAATCTATCAATATCGCTTTGTAATTTTATGTTTTCATCTACACTGCTTACAATGCCACCAATCTTTGTCATCGGCAAACTTAGATATGAGACTTTCTATGCCTTCATCTAAGTCGTTAATAAATATTGTGAATAATTGAGGCCCCAAGACAGATCCCTGCGGGACTCCACTAGTCACATCCTGCCAATGTGAGTACTTACCCATTATCCCTACTCTCTGTCGCCTTTCGCTCAGCCAACTTCCTAACCAAGTCCGTACTTTTCCCTCGATTCCATGGGCTTCTATCTTAGCTAACAGTCTCTTATGTGGGACCTTATCAAATGCCTTCTGGAAGTCCATATAAATAAAATCCATTGACATTCCCCTGTCCACTACTTTAGTCACCTCTTCAAAAAATTCAATCAGGTTTGTCAGGCACATTAAGAGCAAGATTATGAGCAATACGTTAAGAGCAAGAGGATAACTAAGGAAAGAGTAGGGCCTATTAGAGACCAAAAAGGTCTTCTGTGTGTGGAGGCGGAAGATATTGGTATGGTTCTTAATGAGTACTTTGTATCTGTCCTCACAAAAGAGAGGGACGAAGCAGACATTATAGTTGAGGAGGAGTGTGAAATATTGGATGGGATAAACATAGCGAAAGGGGAAATGTTAAGGGGATTTGCATTTTTGAAAGTAGATAAATCACCAGGGCCGAATGAAATGTATCCCAGGCTGGTAAAAAAAAAAAGAAGCAAGGGAAGAAATAGCGGAGGCTCTGACCATCATTTTCCAATTCTCCCTTGATACAGGCGTGGTACTGGAGGATTGGAGGACTTCTAACGTTGTACCGTTGTTTAAAAAGGGAGAGGGATAGACCGAGTAATTACAGGCTGGTCAGTCTAACCTCGGTGGTGGGCAAATTATTGGAATCCATTCTGAGGGACAGGATAAACCGTCACTTAGAAAGGCATGGAGTAATCAAGGACAGTCAGCATGGATTTGTTAAGGGAAGGTCATGTCTGACTAACTTGATTGAATTTTTTGCGGAGGTAACATGAAGGGTCAATGAGGGTAGTGCATTTGATGTAGTCTACGTGGATTTTAGCAAGGCTTTTGACAAGGTCCCACAAGGCAGACTGGTCAAAAAAGTACAAGCCCGTGGGATCCAAGGGAGAGTGGCAAGTTGGATCCAAAATTGGCTCAGTGGCAGGAAGCGAAGCGTAATAATTGACTGGTGTTTTTGTGACTGGAAGTCTGTTTCCAGTGGGGTTCCGCAGGGCTCAGTACTAGGTTCCTTGCTTTTTGTGGTATATATTAATGATTTGGACTTAAATGTAGAGGGCATGATTACGAAGTTTGCAGATGATACAAAAATTGGCCATGTGGTTGATAGTGAGGAGGAAAGTTATGTAGACTGCAGGAAGATATCAGTGGACTGGCAGAAAAGTGGCAAATGCAATTCAATTTGAAGAAGTGTGAGATAATGCATTTGGGGAGGGCAAACAAGGTAAGGGAATACACAATAAATGGGAGGATACTGAGAGGTGTGGAGGAAGTAAGGGACCTTGGAGTGCATGCCCACAGATCCCTGAAGGTAGCACAGTTGGATAAGGTGGTTTAAAAAGGCATACGGGATACTTTCCTTTATTAAACTAGGCTTAGAATATAAGAGCAGGGAGGTTATGCTAGAACTCTATAAAACACTAGGCCACAGCTTGAGTACTGTGTACAGTTCTGGTCACCAAATTCAGGAAGGATGTAATTGCACTGTAGTGGGTACAGAGGAGATTTACGAGGATGTTGCCAGGACTGGAGAATTTTAGCTGTGAGGAAAGATTGGATAGGCTTGGGTTGTTTTCTCTGGAACAGAGGAGGCTGAGGGCATTTAATTGAGATCTACAAAATTATGATGGGCCTAGATAGTGTGGATAGGAAGGACCTATTTCCCTTAGTATAGAGGTCAATAACCAGGGGTACAGATTTAAAGTGATTGGTAGAAGAATTAGAGGGGAGCTGAGGAAACATTTTTTCACCTAGAGGGTGGTGGGGATCTGGAACTCACTGCCTGAAGGGGTGGTAGAGGCAGAAACCCTAATCACATTTAAAAAGTACTTTGATATGCACTTGAAGTGCCGCAACCCACAAGGCTACGGACCAAGTGCTGGAAAGTGGGATTAGGCTGGGTGGCTCATTTTCGGCCGACGCGGACACAATGGGCCGAATGGCCTCCTTCAGTGCCGTAAATTTTCTATGATTCTATGACTTTAAGTACAGCTATCCCATTTATTGCACAGTGATCAGCACCAAGTAATATGCATGGTCTTGCCAAATTATTAGACACCTCATTTTATCTTGATTTTCCAGTATTGTGTTAACCAATACCTTCTGATGAAGTCGGTTCCTCAGTGTCCCAAATTTTATTCTTGGGACTTGTTGGTTAATAGAATTTGATTACGCTGAAATTAAAGTAGGTAGTTTCAATAAGCTCGCACTTCCTTTTAAAAAAATGTTGGTATTGGATTGCTTAATGCCATGATTTATTCAATATACACAACTTATGATATAATAAAACAATGAACTATTTTCCTAGCAGCTAGATTTGTGTAATAGTTCTTGACTAGTTTTAATTGGAATTAAGTCTTAAGATTATTTTGTTTTGAATGAAGAAAACTGTTTTGTCCTATAAGTCACATTATCATATGAAGGCTTTAGTTATAGTAAACTTATGTTACACTCTCCTTCACAGGCCCTGCTAAGTGGATCATTTACTAATCTGGGAAGGAAATTGACCGAGACATATCAAATGACCTTCTAAAATGAGATATTAGTGTTTATTGGTTAATGTTCCTTAAGTGACCCTTCTATTATCATCATCCTTCAACCTATGTGAAGTTCCATAAGGATAGGCTGGTATGATTTAGGTCTGTTTATCTCAGTCCAACACAGGCCAGATGAACTATACAGAGGCCCCTAGTTTCAGAAGAGCCTTTTTATTCAGATAATATGTTATTCAACACTTAATACCATTAGCTGTGGTGCATCATAGTAAGAGCGAATAGCGTGGTGGTTCTCTCTCATTTGATAAGGCTGATTTTCATTAATACCCTTTTTTCTGTAGGTCTATGGTATTATCTGTCAGGAAGCAGGTGGCCTTGTCTAACTTTGATTGGCTCTCCTAACTTTGGATACAGATCAGTGCACAGAGACCTAGAAGCTCAGCTGGCAATTATCACAGAAAACCACAAGTTACAGCAGCAATTACAGCAGGTCAGTAATGAATTAGTGAACTTGAAAAGGAAGAAAGCTTTCATTTGAGTTTTACGTTCTAGTGCATTCACCATAAAACAATTATTTACATCTACTTTCCATTTAAGGGGAAAATTTTCCACTTTAGTGTTACTGATGCAGAGCTCCACACACCAGCAGTGCTAAGGATGAAAATTTTCCCCAACTTTAAAACTGGATAAATTATTTGTGATTTTCTTATTGGTGTTTCTCAGTCAGAAGGAACCGAGCTGAGCCAGAGGCTGGTAAACAGTGCTTCATGTTTGCTTCACAATTATGTCTTCTCCACTCTGAAACAAAGTTAGTTGGCATTATAACCAAGGCTGCCTGCTCACATCACTCATGAAATGCTGTCTGTACTAAGCCTTTTAGTGCAACATAAGACTGCATTGAAGGAATAATTTGCCTTACTATTGCCTACAGTAAATGTAGAGTCTTGGCCTATTACTCAATCACCCCACGAGAATAGCTCCGATCAACAACCTTGATCTTCTTGATGCATAGTATATATTGTTTAAATGTCCACAACTGTCTCACTATCTGAATGTTCTTTCATGTGCTGCATGAGCATGAGCTATTAACTAGACATGCAATACATATTTAAAACCATTTTAAATTAGAAAATAGGGGGAAAAGCATCCTTCTTTGAATCAGTAATTAGAGGCCTATTCAGTCTATCAGTGCATGTGCTGGTGCTAACTTACTCACTGGAGCTATCTACTCTAATTTGATCCCCTGCTTTTTCATTGTACCCTTTTAGTATCTTTCAAGTGTTAACCTAATTGTCTCTTAAATGTTGTGACTGACTTGTCTTCAATAGCCATTTGTAGAAAAGCAGTTCATATCCTAACAGCGTTTTATGCATGGGGAAAATCCTTCTAATCTCCCCCTTTCAGCTTCTAGCACTCATTCTGAGATTTCGGCCCCTTGTTATTAATTTGCAGACTAGTGGAAATAATGTTTTTCTATTTACTCTCTTAATCTCTTCCATAATTTTGAATGTTTTATATTAGATTCTCCCTTAACATTCTCTGCTCTAGTATTGCTTTTCCATTTCTCCTGGGTAATGCTGTAGTCTTTCCATTATTCTTCTCTAAATACAGAGGCAAAATACTCGTTGAGTATCTTGTCCATTCTTCTATTTTCTACGATAGGTTTTCGGCCTTCACCTCTTTCTGGGCCTACCCTTTCTTTAACTATCTTTTGCTAATGATGTGCTTATAAAAGCTCTTGCAATTACATCAGCAGCTTGCATTTATATAGTGGTTTTAATGTAGAAAAATGTTCCAAGATGCATCACAGAGTCATGAAGAATGGATGCCAAGTCTAAGGTGAAATTAAGCGGGGTGACCAAAAGTTTGGTGGACATCATGGATTTTAAGGAGGATCCTAAAAGAGGAGAGGCTTAGAAGGCTTAGAGAGGGAATTCCAGAGAGTGGTGCTTAGGGTTAGGTAGGGTGAAGGGGTGGGGGAGTTTAGGTAAGGGGAGGGGGAGATGTACAAGAGGCTGGAGTCAGGGTGTTGCGGGAAGGTTGTAGGGCTGGAGGTGGTTACAGAGATGAGGGGCAGTTGAGACCGTGGAGGGATTTAAAGTCGAGGACATGAATTTTAAATTTGAAGTGCTAGGGAATTAGGACCCAATATAAGTCAGCGAGGATGGAAGTGAAAGACAAGCAGGACTTGATACAGATTGGGATGCAAGCAGTAGAGTTATTACTCTTTGTTGACTCCCAGGGCGCTAAAATCAGCCATATAGCGCCTGTTGTTTCGGCGTATGTGGCCTCTCCGACATCAAGATGGCGTCTTGGCTGCACACGCACGTTTCCAGCGTAACATGCACCAGACGCCATCTTGGTATAGGACTTAGCACGTGAACAAATACTGAACGCTGGAAGCATATAAAGTGGGAAGAAAATGCGTGCAATTAGTGTGCAACGCTGATTTAAAGTGATAGACACCATTTTGGCACTTAACGCCCAACTCAACGCACAGTCTTAACCCCGACCATCTGAATGTGTCTTACAGTGCCTGGAGGTTCTCCCCACCAGTGCTATTTAAAGGGACCATGCAGGTGTTGCAGGTTAGTTGCTGGATTATTGCTTCTGGCTGCTGGTGGAGCAGGAAGTGTTTTGTGAAGCTCCCTATATTTACTGAGAGTCCCTAGAGTACATTTGAGAGTGCTTTGGCAGGTACTGCCTTACGGTTCGGAAAGTTACAATCACAGTTGAACATTCCTAGCAACCATGGGCTCCCGCTGGGCATTGAGCACTACTGGGAGCATGCAGAGATGCCATGCAAATAGCAGGTCAAGTTGTGAGGAGAGGGAGGAGGAGGAGGGGTAGGGCACTATCCAATGATGGCCTTCCGGGACCAATTCTCTTACCTTAACATGACCGAGGAAGATTGCATCCGACACCTGAGGTTCACCAAGGAAGTGGTGACCGAGATCTGTCAACTGGTGGGGCCACAACTGCAGCCTCAGAGCAGGGCAAAGACAGCACTGCCTGTAGCTGTGAAGGTCACCGTGATGCTGAATTTCTACAGCTCAGGATCATTTCAGGTCTCTGCTGGCGACGTGCATCATCTCGCAGTATGCAGTACACTGCTGCATAAGGGAGGTCACAGATGCACTGTACCAGATGAGGAACATGTTCATCACCTTCCCTCTTGACAGAGACAAGCAGAATGAGCAAGTACGGGGGTTCGCTCGCATTGCTGGCTTCCCCATGGTGCAGGGCGCCATTGATTGCACGCACATTGTCCTGCGTACCCCCAATAAGCCGTCTTTGTTAACCCAAAGGGCTTCCACTCCCTCAACTGGTGGGCTGGTGTGTGACCATACGCATCGAATCAAGGAGGTCGATGCCGACTACCCTGGGAGCAGTCAGGATGCCTTCGTCATGCGGCAGTCCAACGTGCCAGCTATCTTTCACCTGCCTCGGCAAGTCAAAGGCTGGCTACTGGGCAACGAGGGCTATCCCCTCACGCTGTGGGTCATGACTCTGATCAGGAACCCACGCAAATCTGCACAGCAGGCCTATAATGAGAGCCATGCTGCCACATGTAACATCATGGAGCACACCAAACAACGCTTCCGCTACCTGGACCGGTCTGGAGGAGATCTGCAGTACTCCGCTGAGCGGGTGGGCAGATTCGTGGTGGTATGCAGCATGCTGCACAACCACACCTTTGCCACCAATGATTGGAAAGACCCCGAGCCTGAGGAGGAGCCGGAAGAGGAAGTGGAGGAAGACACATGGGTGCAAAAGGGACCACATGCCTTGTCTGCAAGGGCTCTGCGTGCTTGCCTGATCAATGCCCGCTATCAATAATGTCAACTACATCCCCCAACTCACCAACAGTCCTGCACTCCCCACCTTTCTGCTCTCACAAGACAATCAAATCGCCCTCCATCTGATTGCACATTGGTTTCCCCCTCAGCTCATCGTACAAATAAAAACCACCATCAAATGCAAATTCAAAGCCACATTTATCAATGAATAAATGAAATTATGGAAACAGATCAGAACTATTTACCCTTGTGCATTGCCTTGGTGCCTCCCCAGTGGCTGGAGCATGGCTGTTGGGAGGCTGCTGGCCTTCAATGGAGGAGCGTGCAGATGGCCTTGGAGGACGACCTCGAGCAGCTCTGGGCCGGGAGGGCCCGGCTTCAGACTACACCGTCTCAGCATGGGCTGCAGCCGTTTGGCCTGGCTGGCCGATAGGCAGCAACAAGGCCACTGGTGGAGTGGCAGGGGTGGGAGCAGGAATGCTGTCAGCCTGAGAGAGGACAGCCAGTCCGACTGCCATGGCGCCACTGCCACTCTCCTGGGGCAGCACCTCAGCAATCCTGGTGATCAGCTGGAGAACAGATTGCTGGAGTGCTGTGATGCCCTGAAAGCCCCGTTCCACAGTGGTACCCAGAGCCACGATAGCAGCAGTCTGAGCTGCCATAGCAGCAGTCTGAGCTTGCATTGCAGCAGTTTGAGCAGCAACCGTAGCTCAGACGTTTGATGACTTTGGTTTGTGCTACAATGGAAGCCGCGACATCGGCCATCAATCGCTGCATCATGGTGGGTTCCACAGGTGTGCTGATGGAGGTGACCACCCGTTCCATGTTGGAAAGGATGGTCTCCAAGCTCTGCGCAAAGTCCTGTGCCAAGTTGGAGCTGGACTCCTACATGCCCCATGTCATTGTGCACAGGCTTTCTGGCAGGCTTTCCAGTGCCCCAAGCATTCGGTGTGTATGCCCATCAGCCGTCTTCTGTAGCCTAGCCCATCGAAGTCCTCATCTGACTCCTCTGCAGCAGAACTAGTGAGCGACCTCGCCCTGTGGCAAGCTGGCACCTGCGGTATCCGTTTCCCCTCCACCCCAGCTCCTGCACACTTGTGCCCGGTGTCTCAACACGTGCAGATCCCTCCTCTAACATAGCCTCTGTATACGCGCAGTGTCAGTCTCTGAGCTGGTGGAAGCAAGTGTCAGATCGAGTGATGGTGTGGCTTCAGCATCCCCCTCCTCCTCCTCGGACGGTGCCACCATGTGTTCTTGGGTATCTGCAATGACAAAGCGAAACAGGTTGAGTTGTGGAGCGGGGAGAGGAGCAAGTAAGATGTGCGTGCCAACAGAATCTGCAGCACGAATCAGAAAAGAATATGGGAGGAGGGAGATGTGGGAAAGGAGAAGGAGCATTAGATATGCAGTGACCCCCTTCATCGGGACCTCCAGCGCAGCATGTTGTCATGACTGCAGTGACGGCCCGCCCAATGATCTGAAGCACTGTCTCCTCTAGGGGGGTGAGGACTTGTAAGCGTCCCTGTACACCCTCGGGTCTCTCCTGCTGCCGGCGCTACCTTCTCCTGCAAGACGGAGAACAGTGTGTCATTGAGTATCCTGCAAGGTGTGTGGGTGATGTGCCTGTCGTGGTCAGTGCGTGTGACCTGTGGTTGTGTGGCCTGCAAGTGTGGTACAATGTGCGGGTGAGACGCAGCATTGCGTACGGATGGGCAGTGATTGTTGGTAGGTTAGTGACGGGGAGTGTGATGTGTGGAGCAGTGGGTTGGATGTGCCACTTGACCCTTGCATTCACTCACCTTGACCACTCGTGTCAAATCATTGAACTTCTTTCAGCACTGCACCCACATGCGTGGTGCCATGCACCTGGCGCCCACAGCCTGCCAATGCCTGCGAAGCTGCAGTCTAGAGGGTCTCCTGCCATCCTGTGGGTACATGTTGGCCCTCCTTTCGTTCACCTCTTCCAACAGGGCCTCCGGTGCATCATCGGAGCAGCGTGGAGCTTTCTCACTGGTCTTGCCATCCTCGCGAACTGTCCTTGTGAACTGTTTACCTGCCATTTTAAATGTGCACCTGTACCTTTATGCTCCTGCTGATGACGTGCACTAAGCACGCCCCATTTCCAACTTCCTCATTCTCTGTGCAGCCTCTCAGCAGCACGGGTAACGCTGGCTACACTGAGCTGTCATGATAATTAGCAGGCAGCATGAAATTCAGGTGCTGCCTGCGTAGGGGGTACTAGCGCATCACACTACCCGCGCCCGAAAACGGCCCTTATTCAATTCCCCCCCCCCCTAGTCTTTTCATATATTCTGAACCTTCCTAATCTCTCTTCTGGTTATGTAAAACATACTTTCATTCAAAGAATAAGTACTGTTCCGTGATATATTAAACGAATGGTTCAGGGGTACTGCATCAACGAAAAGTATTAAAATTGTATTAATATTTTCTAGGAACAAGAACAGCTGTACTGCCTGTCAAGTGAGGTGTTGACTACAACATTTGACCAACCAAATAGATATGTGAAGCTCTGGGTGAAACTGGTAACACCGCTTATAAAGAACTTTTTCTAGAAGCTGAAGGAAGACCCTCCTATTGTAAGTTCATTATAGTGCAACTAGTACCTTTTATTTTTGTACCTAAGTTTATAAAACTGTTTTGAATAGATGGAAGCAAGGAACAGGTTTTAAAGACTGCAGTTATACTGCCAACTTATCATTAATACAAAATATATGGTTTTACGTTTGGTCTCTACTGGTCTTGAGATTTTTTGTGTTTCAATGATTTATTTCAGTCTGCTGACATCAGAACTCATTTTATTCAAGTACTACGTTTTTGAGTGAAGGGAAGAAAGAAGTCCAGATCTAGTAGTTGATTCTTTGCCAGCACCTGAAAAGTTGGAAATATTACTTGTTACAATTGGAGGACTGATTGCAGCATTTTATTCCAGAGATGTTGAATGTCAGGCTGAGTAATAATAATTTGATACATTGCATAACTATTAGTTACATTTTGGAGAAAACTACTAGGTTGTAAAAATCGATTCAAATGCAGCAATGTTGCAGAATTATAGCTGTCTTCATTATTCTGCTTCTGATCAGGCAGTAAGAATTTAACTAGGGAATGTTGGAGTCAATGCTGGAGAGGAATTTAGTTGATCGCACACTTACTGAGAATCTCAGCTGAGGGAACTGAAATAAATGCATCTGAGTGAGATGGATGAATGTATGTGAAAGTATTTTTTAACCTTCTGCTGTTAATTGTCCATTGTCGAATAATCCTACTCATTCAAATACTAAGGTAAGCAATTCTTTTGGACGTCACAATGGTCTTGACATAATGCTGCTTTTTATAAACTTCCAGCAGGTGCTATATTTGCTCACCTAGCGAAGCTTACAGTTAAGGGAATCCTGCTCTTTGCATCTATAGGAAGACCAGCAATGTGCAACGAAAACTGCTGATCAGTTAGAATACCAAGGGCACTTGAGCAACTCTAGATCTAGAGCATCCATTGTGACTTGTTGTAGAGAAGCGGGTCTAACCATTTAAGCTCTCTTAGTGAGAAATGGTTTCCTTAGTGAGAAATAGTGAGACTGCCCAAGAAAACAGTGTATTCGTAATTGCTGGCCATCTCTTTCAGACCCTCCAAGCACATCAGGTAAGTTTTCTTCTTTCCTCCTTTGCAGTAGAGCCTTACTACGGGCCATTTGGCTGTTGTTTCTGAACGTGCCAGGAATTTCCATTTCTCCCCACCCTAAATCTGAGTTAAGTGCTTATTCGCAGGCAGTATTCCTGTCTGGCTCTTGCCCAACCTATTGAAAATGAGCTTAACTCAGAAATTGAGCCAAATTTAACTACTTTCAAGTCGGGCACATTTCAAAAGTGTACTACCTGATTTGTGCTGTGGGGTGAGAGGGAGTAAAGTCATTCCTGTCATATTGGAGTTAATAGACTGCAGGAATATCAAGTTTGGAACCTATTTTCTCATTACGTCAACAAAATATTTGCTTCCTTCTTGTGGTGGAAGTAATAAATGGTTTGGGATTCATTAACAGTTCAGTTGGTCACGACCATAAGCTGATACTAGTGGCTGTCCCAGGGGGAATATGCTGTTTTAAAAGGACAGGATTATTATATCGTGTAAAACACAATATATTATTTTGCTGCTAAAGTGGAACATTGGGCCTCAAAATTCCTTGAGTCACGATCCTTATGGCTGCCTTCAGCACTGACCCCACCAGAGTTTGTGGGCACAGTGATAGGGCACCTTATTTGCATAGGGCAGGCAGGTCAAAGTGCCACTTTGGGCGCATCATCTACCCCCTGTAAAAGGTGGGGGGGGGGGGTTGCCCAAGGCCTCCCCCAACCCTGGTCATTATCTCTTTAGTCCCTTGAGAACAGGGGCTGATCACCAAACATTTTTTTTGTTCTTTAGGAGTCCAGGTTGGATCTCAACTGAGAATTAGTAATAGGAATTCCTGACTTAAGGAGTTCTTGCTCCGTGCCCTTCATTTGCCTTGTAAAGAGTGGATGGAAGTTCTGCTCCTGATGAGATATTGAGGAAACCCCTGGAAATGGCAGAGATCTGGCATAATAAAGTGCCTCATTTTCCTGGGGGTTCTGTTGGGCGTTATAGCACATGAAGAACAGAACCCCCATGAAATTTCAGGGCCTTGTTTTCTTATGGTCATAATGTCTAATTGCTAAATAGGCACATCCTAAGGTCATTAGAGGATTAATTGTTTCTCCAGATTGTCAGCTGGTTGTAAATCCTTAACTCTGTCCCAATGTCAGAAAAACCAACACAAAATGAATGGTTTTCTTTTATATTTTAAAAGGTTGTTTGTATTTGTAACAAAGTGTCACACTTTGAAGTGTGGCTTCTGAAGTGTGACAAATTCAAAAACTTTATAATAGACTGGAATGTGAAAATGCCACTTGAGCCAATTCCTGGTGGAGGCCACTTTTACTTGTGAGGGATGTACCTAATAATGGACATAAAGTCTGATAATCTGGAATTGCAGGATATCTGTTTAATGGCACAAATTTCAGTTATGTTCTTAGTCATAGAGTCATACAGCATGGATAGAGGCCCTTCGGCCCATCGTGTCCGCGCCAGCCATCAGCCCTGTCTACTCTAATCCCATATTCCAGCATTTGGTCCGTAGCCTTGTATGCTATGGCATTTCAAGTGCTCATCCAAATGCTTCTTGAATGTTGTGAGGGTTCCTGCCTCCACAACCCTTTCAGACAGTGAGTTCCAGACTCCAACCACCCTCTGGGTGAAAAAGTTCTTTCTCAAATTCCCTCTAAACCTCCCGCCTTTTACCTTGAATCTATGTCCCCTTGTTATAGAACCCTCAACGAAGGGAAAAAGCTCCTTAGTATCCATCCTATCTGTGCCCCTCATAATTTTGTACACCTCAATCATGTTCCCCCTCAGCCTCCTCTGCTCCAAGGAAAACAAACCCAATCTTCCCAGTCTCTCTTCATAGCTGAAGCGCTCCAGCCCTGGTAACATCCTGGTGAATCTCCTCTGCACCCTCTCCAAAGCGATCACATCCTTCCTGTAGTGTGGCGACCAGAACTGCACACAGTACTCCAGCTGTGGCCTAACCAGTGTTTTATACAGCTCCATCATAACCTCCTTGCTCTTATATTCTATGCCTCGGCTAATAAAGGCAAGTATCCCATATGCCTTCTTTACCACCTTATCTACCTGTTCCGCCGCCTTCAGGGATCTGTGAACTTGCACACCAAGATCCCTCTGACCCTCTGTCTTGCCTAGGGTCCTCCCATTCATTGTGTATTCCCTTGCCTTGTTAGTCCCTCCAAAGTGCATCACCTTGCACTTTTCCGGGTTAAATTCCATTTGCCACTGTTCCGCCCATCTGACCAACCCATCTATATCGTCCTGCAGACTGAGGCTATCCTCCTCGCTATTTACCACCCTACCAATCTTTGTATCATCAGCGAACTTACTGATCATACCTTTTACATTCATATCCAAGTCATTAATGTAGACCACAAACAGCAAGGGACCCAGCACCGATCCCTGTGGTACCCCACTGGCCACAGGCTTCCAGTCACAAAAACAACCTTCGACCATCACCCTCTGCCTTCTGCCACTAAGCCAGTTTTGTATCCAAAGTGCCAAGGCACCCTGGATTCCATGGGCTCGTACCTTCTTGACCAGTCTCCTGTGGGGGACTTTATCGAAGGCCTTACTGAAATCCATGTATACCACATCCACTGCGTTACCCTCATCCACACGCCTAGTCACCCCCTCAAAAAATTCAATCAAATTAGTCAGACATGATCTTCCCTTGACAAAGCCATGTTGACTATCCCTGATTAATCCTTGCTTCTCCAAGTGGAGACTAATTTTGTCCTTCAGAATTTTTTCCAATAATTTTCCTACCACTGATGTTAGGCTCACTGGCCTGTAGTTCCCCGGTTTTTCCCTACTCCCCTTCTTGAATAATGGTATTACATTAGCGGTTCTCCAGTCCTCTGGCACATCCCCTGTGGCCAGAGAGGTTCTTAAATCCCATATTCCCCCCATCTCCTTTTCAAGGTTAAATAACAACAATAACTACTTTTGCTGGAGTTCACTCCACACATTTTCACTTACTACCGTTACTCTTGTCGTGGGAGAAAAAAATCTTAGAGTTGATGGTTAATTTAAACAGTAGGAAAATTGGGGGTGTGAACCTCCCTGTCCAATTTTCCAATCCCCAGGTGGTAAAGATGAAACTTTACTCTATTGTGTCTTCAATGATTAGTCCTGTTGTGAATCTAAGTTTACTTATGCATGTGTGGAGGATGTGGGTCATGAACAGAAATTGAAGAGACCTTTAAGTGTAAAGATAGTAGGGCAGCCAAGAAAGCTAGTCCTAGCTTGAGTATTCAATCCTTTAGAACTGGCTAACTAGTTGAATACTTTTTATTATATTGGAAAGAACAGGAAGACAAAATTGCAACAGATATTACAAAGCATCTTTTCAACGTCCAAAGCTCCCCATAAACCACTTCTGTTTAACTTTGTATTATTTCAACTTGAATAAAATCAAATATGCACTGCAATTAGATCATTAAATTTAAGCAAGTAAACTTTTTAAGCAGCCACATTAAAAAAAAAAATTTGAAATCTCTATCATAACATTTTAAATGAGGTTTCAGTTTATAATTCAAGACTTTTTTCCATTTTAAACTTGTAGTAAAACTGCTACACCTGCAAGGATCCACTTAGCTGGTTTCTCTTTTGTTTTCAGGTTGAAAGTCCAGACATAAGTAGGACCTCGGGTGCGGGTTTTATATACTGGACACTCGTAAATGTTCTTTGTTTCTTGACGATCTACTGGAATGGCTTTGATAAATGCAACTGGCATCGCTGGTGTAAGCTCCTTCAGTCGTGCCTCAGCAAGGGCTCCACTGTTTTTGTCCCAGCGTGCACCTTTCAACATATAAAATATTACTAGTAAGTTAACTGGGAAATCTTTTACCACAAGTACATATTTTTGTTTACTGTTTTTAAAAAAAAAATGAAATCAGCAAAAATAATGAAGACTGACAAGTACTGTTCCTGATGGAATGTCTCTGTATTTAAGGAAACTATGTAAACAATTTCTTATGTATTTTAGAAGCCTGCTAATTTGTTAAAATCCAATAAAATCAATTGTAAGTTGGTTAAAGAATTTTCTTTTAAATAGCTTTTCCTGTATTTAACACATTTTATAGTGATGTATTTGGTCAATAAAATTGTTTCACCTACAGTTACTATTTATAAAAAAAAACATTATTGATGGCAGTGATTCTCTAATTGGTATGCAAATGTCTTGCCTTCCATAAACAGCCCATGGATGTAGGCTCCTTCTCTGGGAGGACTTGTCATATCTTCTCTGTTTTTTTTGGTAACTTCCACAGCTAGACACATTTTATCCAGTGGCCATTCATTTTTTCTGGCCATAGACTGCATTATAGCTGTTAGGAAGGACTGCGGATTGAAAAAACCACCAAGCCACACTGCACTAGGCAGAGCAAAATCTGTACTCCATGCTTCCAAATCCTGGAAATAAATACAGACAAGTGAGAAAGTTGCAGCAAAACATTTGTCCCTATACATTTTAGAACTATTTTCATAAAATAAATTGCTAAAGGGAATAGGGTGCTAGCATGTATTTACAGGACAATTCACTGTAAAACAAAGCACACATTTTGTCGTACAAGACCTTGGCCTGGCTTCAGTTAGCACACTGTTTTCACTTTTGGTGGTCTCATGTGGTGGGTGATATTAAGGCTTTGGAAAGGGTGCAGAGGAGGGCCACAAGATTAATTTGCAGTTTATAGATAGCATTTACATTATCCAGATAGGCTCAAAGAGCTGGATCTCTATACTTTAGAGAAGCGTAGACTTGGGGATGATGTGATTGAGGTATATGAGATGATGATGATTGGGCTTGTTTCAACTGAATAGGTTAGGGAAGACTATGGCTCACTCCTACAAGTTATGTAAGGGCAGAACTAGGTTGGATGTTAAGAGGTTGTTTCTGTCCCAGAGAATAATGGACCTATGGAACAGGTTACCAGTTTGTGTGGTTAATGCTGAATTCCTTCAAGCGGGAGCTGGACCTGTTTCTGGGACAGAGAACACCTTGTACAGGAGATAGGTACCTTGTAACATTCAGGGCCAAGGTGGTCTCCTAGATGAGTTTCGATCGCCTAAGGGGGTCGGAGAGGAATTTTTGGCCAGGAGATCACTGCTTCGGGTGGAGTGGGGTGCACTAAGCATCACAACTGTATGGGACAGGCTGGAAGGACGATTAGGTATTTTGCTATCCGTCATTTTTCTTTATGTTCGTAAATGTGTTAGCTTGGCTCAGTGGTAGCACTCTTGCCTCTAATCAGGTCGTGGGGGTCAAGCCACATAGTAGGACGCCAGCACATAATGTCGGCTGAACTGAGGTATTGCTGCATTGTCAAAAATGACATCTTTCAGATGAGGCCCTGTTAGCTTGTTCAGGTGGACATAAAATATCCTGTGGCACTATTTAAAGAAAAGCATTTATCTCTCAGCCAACATCACAAACAGATTAACTAATCTTTTATCTCATAGCTGTGTGGAACTTTGCTGTGCACAAAATGGCTGCCATGTTTACCTACAAAACAACAGTGACTACACCTCAAAGGTAATTTATTGGCTATGCAACACTTTGGGCTGGCCTGAGGACATGAAAGCTGCTAGCTATGTAAATGCAAGTTTGTTCTTTCTGTTGTACATTGTATGGAAGCATTTACAGTGATTGAAACAAATAACTACAAATTCAAATAATAGAATTGCTCTTTTATGTATCGTTTGCATTATTCATTAACCCTTGTCTAATGAGCCCTTGTTATTAGAAGAAAATATAGCATTAATATTTTGTCTTTGTCATATGGTTGTTGATTTATATTTTTACTGCCCTGTGTGGAGTTAAATTGAATTTTATTTTCCCTGGAGTTATCACGATGACATTTTAAAATGCTAAAATGTAATATGCTTATTGCATGTATAAATGTCTCAAAACATTCTAAATCTAACTTTTGAAGTGTAGTTACTGTTATAGAGGCAAACATAGCCAGTTTGCACACAGAAAGGGCCTAATAACAGATAATGAGCTGAATTACCAGTTAATCTGTTTTTGATAGTATTGGTTGAAGGAGGAATGTTGGCTAGAACACTAGAACTCCCTGAATAGTACTATGGGATTTCTTACATCCATCTGAGTAAGCAGACAGGACCTGGGTTTAACATTTCATCTGAAAGATGGCACCCCACGCCTATAAGTAATAAAGAAGACAAATTTGTTATACATTCACATTATTAAGGGTCAAAACAGGAGCAGGTTTTATTCCTGCTACTTTGTGGAGCATAAAAAGAGTGAAAAGGAAGTTTCAGCTCAAACTAGACCTCAGAAGCCTGAACAAATGTCTAAATTGAATTAGGAATACAAGTGACTCTGGCAGTAGAGAGCTACATATTTAATTTGGAATAAACTACTCACAGAAATCAATTTCACCTTGGAAATAACTGAATAGGCTCTTTTTTTAAAACCCAAACATTGGTATTGGATCTAGTTTAGGCATTAGTGCTAGAGAGGATAGCTTGAGGAAACAACTTTGAGAATATAATGCATTGTACATTATTCTTCCTTTGATGTACATCACAAGTATTTAGCAACTAAACAAACAGTTAAACTACTGTGGCTCACCCTGATACGAAGAAGGAGATCAGTAAACCATGCACCTAAGCCCAAAAGTGATGGGTAGGCAAGATTTTCCCACGTGGGTGGGACTGTGTCAAAAAATAAGGCATTTGAAGTATCTTCCATATCAGCTGTGATGGTCAGTTCTCCCTGAAAAACAGTACAGGTGTAGAATGCATTTATTACTGAAATTCTGAGTTCAAAGATGTTCTTCTACTTTAGAAAAGGGTGCAAACTTGAATGTGGCAATGTATATAAGAATTTCTTTTAACAACCTTCAATAAGTGAACTCCATGTGGCCTAATGTGCAACAACATGTCACCATCTGACAATGGACTAATGGGAATCCATCACTTGCATCACTGGCCAACTTATCTATTATGTTACTCAACAAGTCCCATTGGCTAAGTTCTTATTTGCTAACTCATGACCACCGGAATAAGAGCATCTCCAATGACAACCTCAGGCTCACTGGTCATTTGGACAACTCCATATTTCTCTCCAATGAGTCTTATTCTGTGAACCACCTTGTATCCAGGTCAACTATGGCTATATAACCATCTGAAATTATTTGAAGGCAGTAAAACCACACATGCTTTTTCATAATAAGCAGGAGTTGTTGGTAGGCTGTAATTTTTAAGGCTTGACTAATATTCGACTGAGTCATCCCTGAATGCTGCCCAGGAAACTGCTCTTTGAATAGTGCCTTGGAATCTTTTAATATTCACATGAACCACTGGAACAGACAGATAAAACCTCAGTCTGATACCTTATCTGAAGGATAGCTCTTCAAAAATTCAGCACTCGCAATATAATTATGGATGAAGGCGGCTTTTTGGTCCATCCAGCCAGAAGCCCTAAATTTCCCGCCACCCCTGCAATTGCAGCATCTAATAACATTTTAGGTCAGAACTGGAAGACGTTTGAGATTTAAGTTTTTAAGCTAGTACAGAGCTGGGAGAAGGGGGAAGGAAAGAGCAAAAGTGATAACTTAACTGTGATAGCTAACTTCTTCCAGTTCTGACGTACGGTCATTGACCTGAAACGTTAACTCTGTTTCTCTCTCCACAGATGCTGACCTGCTGAATATCACAGTAGGTACAGCACAGGAGGAGGCCATTCGGTCCATCACACCTGTGCCGACTCTTTGAAAGAGCTGTCCAATAAGTCCCATTCCCTTGCTCTTTCCCCATAGCCCTGTAAATTTTTTCCCTTCAAGTATTTATCCAATTCCCTTTTGAAAGTTACTATTGAATCTGCTTCCCTTTCAGGCAGTGCATTTCAAGTCACTACAACTTGCTGCGTAAAAAAATGTTTCCTCATGTCGCCTCTGGCTCTTTTGCCCATCACCTTAAATCTGTGTCATCTGGTCCTGCTGTCACTGGAAAGTTTCTCCTTATTTACTCTGTCAAAACTGTTCATGATTTTGAACACCTCTATCAAATCGCCCCATAACCTTCTCTGTTCTAAGGAGAATAACCCCAGCTTCTCCAGTCTCTCCACATAACTGAAGACCCTCTTGCCTCCACTATTCCATCTGGAAGTCCATGTCATATGTTGATCACTCTTCATGTAAAGAAGAGCTTCTTCATGTCTTAAGTTTGCCTTTTACTAGTTTGGACCCATGTCTCCTTGTCCTACTCTCACAATTTAATTTGATATTTAAAAATAGTCCAGATTTACCTTTTCCATACCTTTGGCTATCTTGGGTAATCTCTACAAGACCATCATCCAGCTGCCTCTTTTCCAGGCTGCAAAGCTTAAGCCTCTCCAATTTTTTACACTAGAGATTAGCCTTGTAGCTCTTCTTTGCACTGCCTCCAGCGCTCGATTGTCTCCTTTGTTTCCTGACAACTGACACAGTACTTAAGGTCTGGTCTGACTAAAGTACTGTACAGTTTGATCACAGCTTCCCCTGGCTTATATTCTAGTTTAAGCGATGTAATTCAACAATCTGCTTGGTTTGCTGCTCTGCAATAGTTGGACATGTTCAGCGTTGACTTTATTAAGACTCCTAGGTCTCTTTCAACTTCACCCTTAGCTATTTTATCCCATTCACTGAGTACATATATCACACAACTTTCCTTATGTACAGTACTTTACCCTTGTCTGCATGAAATTTCATCAGGCATTGTTCTGCCTATATATATATAAAATTTTAAATTTCTGAGCTGCCTCCTTCGATTCCAATGCCTCCATTGTTTGCTTTCTATAAATTTGACTACTTTGCATCGAGTTTCTGAATGCAAGTCATTGATGTGAATTAGAAACAGTAGTAGTCCTATCACTGAGCACTGGGACACCCTACTCGGTACTTCCTCCACTCTGATATAACGCTTCTAACAAGTCTACATCGTTTTCTACCCTTCAGACAGATTTATATCCGTAAGATTTAGCCTGGATCCTCCACAGCTTTGAGTTTAACTATCAGACTTTCATATGCAACTTTGTCAAATGCCTTTTGAAAATCGAGGTTCACCACATTGTAGGGATATCCATAATCCACTTGTTCAAAGAAGTTAAGGAGTTCGTTCAGGTGGGATCTTCCTTGCTCAAAGAAGGTGAGGAGATTTTTTTAGGTATATCTTCCCATTCTGAAGCTATGCTGACTGCTGTTTACCAGGGGTTATAATCCTTAATATCCTCCTAATAATAGATTCTGTTATATGGAATTGAAGTAAGACTAATGGTTCTGTAGTTGCTTACATCTGTTGTGTGGCCCTTTTTGAATGTGAGCACCACATTAGCTTGTTTCCAATCTATTGGTCCCTCCCCAGTGTCTAGTGACTCCATCATAATGATTGTTAATACCTGAGAAAAATCATTAGTCTCTCAGCACTAAGATAAATAGCTTATCAGTTAAGATTGTCAGAATAAAGTTCAAACTATTTCTCTATTTATGCTCCCCCTCCCACATTAAACTACTCCATGTACATAGTTTTCCTACCTTGTGTTAGTGAAACAAACATGTCAGTAAGAGATAAATGTAACTGTCACACCCTGTCTCCAGCATTCCCACTTCTGTCCTGGTTATCACTTAAACAGGACTCCTGTAACTTATGGCTCCTCCTTGGCATGATTCAAAAAAAATCAGCAAACACATGGCACAGGCATGCAATTTTTTGAAACCTATAAAACAGGAACTATATATATGTTCTGTTGAAAAGCAGCTGGGATGGATGGGAGTCTGGGAGAAGGCAGGTGGTAATCATGTAAATTTACCTTTGGAAAGTTCACTATACAGCCCCACCAAATTTTGGGAATTTGGCTCTCACTTGGCACTCAAACATTTTGTACCAAAATAAAGAAATAGAAAGTCATGTGGTCTAAAAAGCCCAGCCATTGGATGTCATTATTAAATTATGATATTCACACTCAAACATAGAACAACTTAAAATCAATTATTTTTAAATATGGCCAAACCTTTAGTCCCAGATTGAGTTCCTTCAAAGACCGTTTTAGCTCTGAAGTCAGTATGTTTGTTCTTTCACATTCTTGGAAAGCCACCACCACATAAGGTGTCCTTTCTTCCACTTTAGCCATGATCTCCTGCATATTAAAACTTTCTGGCAGTTTTTCCAGGATTTCGTCCAAGATTGACTTAACCTGAATATCAACAGTATTGTTAAGTTCCATTTATATCTGAGATTTTACAATTATAGGGAAGAAATTACTGTCAGCGATATTATCATACAAATGCTAACACATGCGTAGTAAATTCCTCTTCTATTACTTTGACACCAAATTGCATTTATATAGTTCATTTAATGTAAACATCCCAAAACACTTCACATTTGGCAAATGGAGGCAGAGCAGTAATGGAAAAGATAGGCTTTTGAAGGTGGGCAGAGAGAAGCAAGGTAAAGGGTTTTAAGGAGCGACTTCCAGACACTTGGGACCAGTTCTAGGGCAAGAGGGACCTGTTCACGACGGACAGGTTGCACCTCCACAGAGCTGGGATCAATGTCCTCGCGGGAAGGTTCAATAGTGCTGTGGGGGAGGGTTTAAACTAATTTGCCAGGGGTTGGGCACTAGGATGAAGCATTGGAAAGGAGCAACAAGGTGCACAAAGGATTGGGAGAGACAGATAACACTAGAGTAAGAAATAGTACAGTATTAGGTAGGATCAGACTAAGAGAAGACGAGAAGGTTTAAGATAGGTTTACAGTGCATGTGTGTAAATGCACGAAGCGTAAATAAGGTTGGTGAGCTGCAGGCACAAATAGCCACAAGGGAATATGATGTTGTGGCGATAACAGAAACCTGGCTCAAAAAAGGGCAGGATTGGGTACTAAATGTGGAAATGTGGAATTCCACAGCATTCACCTGAGGAAGGAGGAAGCCTCTGAAAGCTTGTGAATTTAAAATAAAATTGCTGGACTATAACTTGGTGTTGTAAAATTGTTTACAATGGTTGATTATACAAGTGAGAACCAGGCTGACTATAGAAAGTACAGAGGAGAAGTGAAAAAGGAAATAAGAGGAGCAAAGAGAGAGTATGAGAATACACTGGCAGCTAACATAAAAGAGAGTCCAAAAGTCTTCTATAGGCATATAAATGATAAACGGAGGGGTGGGGCCGATTAGGGACCAAAAAGGAGATCTATGCATGGAGGCAAAGGGCATAGCTGAGGTACTAAATGAGTACTTTGTATCTGTCTTTACCAAAGAAGAAGATGCTGCCAAAGTCACAGTAAAAGGAGGTAGTTGAGATACTGAATGGACTAAAAACTGATAGAGGGAGTACTAGAAAGGCTGACTGTACTTAAAGTGGATAAGTCACCCGGTCCAGATGGGATGCTGCCTAGGTTGCTGAGGGAAGTAAGGGTGGAAATTGCAGAGGTACTGGCCATAATCTTCCAATCCTCCTTAGATATGGGGGTGGTGCCAGAAGACTGGAGAATTGCAAATGTTATACCCTTGTTCGAAAAAAGGTGTAAGAATAAACCCGGCGATTACAGGCCAGTAAGTTTAACCTTGGTGGTGGGGAAGCTATTAGAAACGATAATCGGGGACAAAATTAATAGTCACTTGTACACGTGCGAATTAATAAAGGAAAGCCAGCACAGATTTGTTAAAGGCAAATTGTGGTTAACTAACTTGATTGAGTTTTTTGATGAGGTAACAGAGGAGCTTGATGAAGGCAATACAGTTGATGATGTGTCTATGGACTTGCCAAAGGCATTTGATAAAGTGCCACATAATAGGCTTGTCAGCAAAACTGAAGCCCATGGAATAAAGGGGGCAGTGGCAGCAAGGATGCGAAATTGGCTAAGTGACAAGAAACACAGAATAGTGGTGAACTATTGTTTTTCGGACTGGAGGAAGGTATGCAGTGGTGTTCACCAGGGGGCCAGAGCCAGAAGACCAAAGGATATTGCCATTCTCTGCCATAGGAACAGGGAGTAGGCCATTCAGCCCCTTGAACCTGTTCTGCCATTCAATTAGATCATAGCTGATCTGTTCCTCAGCTCCACTTACCTGTCTTGTTTCTAGATCCCTGGATATCCTTACCTAATATCAATCTCAGTCTTGAAAATTTCAATTCGCCCAGCATCCACAGCCTTTTGGAGGAGAGAATTCCAGATTTCCACTATCCTTTGTGAAAAAATGTTACATAATTTCACACCTGAATGGCCTTGCTCTAATTTCTGGCTCTGGCCCCCTGTGCATCATCTTCCTCTCTCTCCGCACCATTATTGGTAGCACAATTTCAACCATCTTAGCTATATTAGAATCATAGAATGGTTACAGCACAGGAGGAGGCCATTTGGCCCATCGAGCCATGCCAGCTTTGTAAGAGCAATCCTGTTAGTCCTATTTTACCCCTCTTTCCCTGTAGCCCTGCAGATTTTTTTCCCTTCAAGTATTTATCCTATTCCTTTTTGAAAGCCATGATTGAATCTGCTTCCACCACCCTTTCAGGCACAGCATCCCAGATCATAACTACTTGCTGCGTAAAAAAGTTTTTCCTCATGTCGCCTTTGGTTTCTTTGCCAATCGCCTTAAATCTGTGTCCTCTGGTTCTCGACCCTTCTGCCAATGGGAACAGTTTCTCTTTATTACCTTATCTAAACCCTTCATGATTTTGAACACTTCTATCAAATCTCCTCTCAACCTTCTCTGGTCTAAGGAGAACAACCCCAGCTTCTCCAGTCTATTCACGTAACCAAAGTCCCTCATCCTTGTTCTAGATTTCTCCACCAGAGGAAATAGTTTCTCTGTATCTACTCTATCGAATCGCTTAGTCATTTTAAAGACCTCAATTAAATTACCCCTCAATCTTCTAAACTCAAGGGAATGCAAGCCAAGTTTAGGCAACCTGTCCTCAATTTAACCCTTTAAGATCTGGTATAATTCTGGTAAAACTGCATTGTGCCCTCTCCAAGGCTAATATATTTTCCAGAGGTTCAGTGCCCAAAACAGAACACAGTACTCCAGCTGGGGTCTGACCAGGGTTCTATACAACTGAAGTATAACTTCCTCCCCTTTGAATTCCAATCCCCTAAGATAAAGGCCAAGATTTTATTAACCTTTTTGATTGGTTTTTGTACCTGTGTACGAGCTTTGAGAGATTTGTGTACATGGACACCCAAATCTCTCTGCTCCTCCACAGCTCCTAGTCTCTTACCATAATAAAAATATTCCCTGCTAGAGTTCCCTGCCTCTCCTGTGCTGCAAAATTCATAAAACTTAATTCCCGGGCCTGCTCCTGAGTCTGCCTCACCTGCTGCTAATACCTCAAACCTGGCCCTCCTCCCAAGCCTTTCTTTGGCCGTACTGACTAGGTAAATTTTTAAAACTTTTTATCACCTGCTTTGGATGATCTGGCCTAACTTCCATTGCCACCACCTGCCTCACTTCTCAATCAATCCTGGGCTCTTTCTTTGATCACTGAATATTTTAATTTTCTTTGCTGCCATCCGCTTAGATCCCCAATGTATTCCAAATGACATACTATAATAAATACTCAGAACTAAAAAAGCTATTATAAACATTGTAACAAAAAATATACAAAACTGGCTCCTCTTTAAGCTGGCTCCACATAAAGCATTCAAAATAAAATTTAAAGGTGAAGAGTCATGGTCCACGTAGGTACCAACGACATAGGTAGGACAAGGGAAGAGGTTCTGTTTAGGGAGTATGAGCAGCTGGGAGCTAAATTAAAAAGCAGAACCTCAAAGGTGATAATCTCTGGATTATTACCTGAGCCACGAGCAAATTGGCATAGGGTAAATAAAATCAGAGAGTTAAATTCGTGGCTCAAAGATTGGTGTGGGAGGAAATGGGTTTTGATTCATGGGGCACTGGCACCAGTACTGGGGAAAGTGGGAGCTGTACCGTTGGGACGGCCTTCACCTGAACCGTGCTGGGGCCTGTGTTCTGGCGAATTGTATAACTGGGGTGGTAGAGAGGGCTTTAAACTAAATAATGGGGGTGAGGGATCAAGTAAGGGAAGATGTGATAAATTAAAGAAAGAAGACAAGGCAAGAGAGCAAGGTAGCAATAAGGGAAATGATAATCAGAGAGTGGCAGTAAGGGACAGAGCGTGCAAACTTAAGAGTGCGCCAGCAGATAAGGATAGAGGCTGCAAAAATAGTAAAAAGACTACTAAAGGCTCTGTATCTGAATGCGCGTAGCATTCGTAACAAAATGGATGAATTGACAGCTCAAATAGAAATAAAAATTTACGATCTAATAGCCATTACAGAGGTATGGCTGCAAGATGACAAAGGCTGGAACCTGAATATTCAAGGGTACTTGACATTTCGGAAGGACAGGAAGCTAGGAAAAGGTGGAGGAACAGCTCTGTTAATTAAGGATGACATAAGTAAAATAGAAATGACCTTAGTTCTAAAGACCAAGATGTAGAATCAGTTTGGGTAGAATAAGAAATAGTAAAGGTAAGAAGTCACTTGTGGGAGTAGTTTATAGGCCCCCTAACAGTAACCACACTGTAGAACAGGGTATACAGGAAGAAATAATGGAGGCTTGTGAGAAAGGAACAGCAATAATCATGGGTGATTTTAATCTACATATAGATTGAAAGAATCTGATTGGTAAAGGTAGCCTGGAAGATGAGTTCACAGAGTGCTTTCGGGACAATTTCTTCGAGCAGCACATTCTAGAGTCAACCAGAGAGCAGGCTATTCTAGATCTGGTAATGTGTAATGAGAAGGGATTAATTAATGACCTCATTGTAAAAAAACCTCAAGGTAGCAGTGATCACAATATGATTGAATTTCGCATTCAGTTTGAGGGAGAGAAGAGTAAGTCTAAGACGAGTGTTTTAAACTTAAATAAGGGCAAGTATGAGGGCATGAAGACAGAGCTGGCTAAAGTGAACTGGGAACTTATGATATACCCCTTAACCTAGGAACATAGGAACATAAGTAGGCCATTCAGCCCCTCGTGCCCGCTCCGCCATTTGATAAGATCATGGCTGATCTGTGATCTAACTCAATATCCCTTAATACCTTTGGTTGCCAAAAAGCTATCTATCTCACATTTATATTTAGCAATTGAGCTAGTATCAATTGCCGTTTGCGGAAGAGAGTTCCAAACTTCTACCACCCTTTGTGTGTAGAAATGTTTTCTAATCTCGCTCCTGAAAGGTCTGGCTCTAATTTTTAGACTGTGCCCCCTACTCCTAGAATCCCCAACCAGCAGAAATAGTTTCTCTCTATCCACCCTATCTGTTCCCCTTATTATCTTATAAACTTCGATCAGATCACCCCTTAACCTTCGAAACTCCAGGGAATACAACCTCAATTTGTGTAATCTCTCCTCGTAACTTAACCCTTGAAGTCCGGGTATCATTCTAGTAAACCTATGCTGCACTCCCTCCAAGGCCAATATGTCCTTCCGAAGGTGCGGTGCCCAGAACTGCTCACAGTACTCCAGGTGCGGTCTAACCAGGGTTTTGTATAGCTGCAGCATAACTTCTGCCGCCTTGTACTCTAGTCCTCTAGATATAAAGGCCAACATTCCATTTGCCTTCTTGATTATTTTCTGCACCTGTTCATGACACTTCAATGATCTGTGTACCTGAACCCCTAAGTCCCTTTGGACATCCACTGTTTTTAACTTTTTACCATTTAGAAAGTACCCTGTTCTATCCTTTTTTGATCCAAAGTGGATGATCTCACATTTGTCTACATTGAATTCCATTTGCCACAGTTTTGCCCATTCACCTAATCTATCAATATCGCTTTGTAATTTTATGTTTTCATCTACACTGCTTACAATGTCACCAATCTTTGTGTCATCAGCAAACTTAGATATTAGACTTTCTATGTCTTCATCTAAGTCGTTAATAAATATTGTGAATAATTGAGGCCCCAAGACAGATCCCTGCGGGACTCCACTAGTCACATCCTGCCAATGTGAGTACTTACCCATTATCCCTACTCTCTGTCGCCTTTCGCTCAGCCAACTTCCTAACCAAGTCCGTACTTTTCCCCTCGATTCCATGGGCTTCTATCTTAGCTAACAGTCTCTTATGTGGGACCTTATCAAATGCCTTCTGGAAGTCCATATAAATAACATCCATTGACATTCCCCTGTCCACTATTTAGTCACCTCTTCAAAAAATTCAATCAGGTTTGTCAGGCACGACCTACCTTTCACAAATCCATGCTGGCTCTCTCTGATTAACTGAAAATTCTCGAGGTGTTCAGTCGCCCTATCCTTAATTATAGACTCCAGCATTTTCCCCACAACAGATGTTAGGCTAACTGGTCTATAATTCCTCGGATTCCCCCTCCTTTCTTAAAAAGCGGAGTGACGTGCAATTTTCCAATCTAGAGGGACAATTCCTGAATCGAGAGAACTTCGAAAGATTATAGTTAGGGCATCCGCAATGTGCTCACCTACTTCCTTTAAAACCCTGGGTTGGAAACCATCTGGTCCTGGGGATTTGTCACTCTTTAGTGCTATTATTTTCTTCATTACTGTTGCTTAACTTACGTTAATTTTATCGAGTCCCTGTCTCCGATTCAATATTAGTTTTCTTGGGATTTCCGGCATGCTATCCTCTTTTTCTACTGTAAATACTGACGCAAAGTAATTATTCAACATGTCCGCCATTTCCCCATTGTCAATGACAATATCCCCACTTTCAGTTTTTAAGGGGCCAACACTGCTCCTGACCACCCTCTTTTTCCTAATATAACTATAAAAGTTCTTTGTATTGGTTTTGATAACCCATGCGAGTTTCTTTTCATACTTTCTTTTTGTAGCTCTTACTATCTGTTTTGTGACCCCTTGTTGATCTTTGTATCTTTCCCATTTGCCAGGATCTGTGCCATTTTTTGCCTTTTTGTATGCCCTTTCCTTATGTCTTATACTGTCCTTTACCTCTTTAGTTGTCCATGGCTGTTTTCAGTAGAGATGAAGTGGCAGACATTTAATGAGATATTTCATAACACTCAGCAAAGATACATTCCAGTGTGAAAGAAAGACTCTGGGGAAGGACGTACCATCCGTGGCTAACTAAGGAAGTTAAAGATAGTATCAATTCTGCAAAGATTAGTGGCAGGTCAGAAGATTGGTCAGAATATAAAAAACAGCAAAGAATGACTAAAAAAAATGAGGGAGAAATTAGAGCACGAGAGAAAAGCAAGCTAGAAATATAAAAACAGCTAGTAAGAGTATTTAAAAAGGAAAAGAGTAAGTAACGTGAGCATTGGTCCTCTAGAGAGTGAGCCTGGGGAATTAATAATGGAGAATAAGAAAATGGCAGATGAATTGAACAGATATTTTGCGTCTGTCTTCACTGTAGATGATACAAATAACATGCCAGAAATAATTGTGAATCAAGAGGTGAAAGGGAGGGAGAAACTTAAAACATTTACAATCACCAGGGAAAGGGTTTTGAAAAAATTATTAGAACTAAAAGCTGACAAGTCCCCAGGTCCTGACGGACTTCATCCTAGGGTCTGAAAAGAAGTGGCTGCAGAGATAGTAGATGCATTACTATTAATTTTCCAAAATTCCCTAGATTCTGGACGGGTCCCATCAGATTGGAAAATAGCAAATGTAACTCCTTTATTCAAGAAAGGAGGGAGACAGAAAGCAGGAAACTACAGGCCAGTTAGCTTAATATCTGTCAGCGAAAAGGCTAGAATCTATTATTAAGGAGATTATAGCAGGGCACTTAGAAAATCTCAATGCAATCAGGCAGAGTCAACACGGCTTTGTGAAAGGGAAATCGTGTTTGACTAATTTATTAGAGTTCTTTGAGGAAGTAACAAGCAACGTGGATAAAGGGGATCCTGTGGATGTGGTGTACTTGGATTTCCAGAAGGCTTTTGATAACGTGCCATATCTAAGGTTACTACACAAAATAAGAGCTCATGGTGTAGGGGGTAACATATTAGCATGGATAAAGGATTGGTTAGCTAACAGGAAACAGAGAATAGGCATAAATAGGTCATTTTCAGGTTGGCTAGATGTAACCAGTGGAGTGCCACAGGGATCAGTGCTGGGGCCTCAACTATTTACAATCTATATCAATGACTTGGATGAAGGGACCGAATGTATGGTTGCTAAATTTGCTGATGACACAAAGGTAGGTAGGAAAGTAAGTTGTGAAGAGGACATAAAGAGTCTTCAAAGGGATATAGATAAGTTAAGTGAGTGGGCAAAAATTTGGCAGATGGAGTATAATGTGGGAAAATATGAACTTGTCCACTTTGGCAAGAGGAATAGAAAAGCATATTTAAAGGGAGAGAGATTGCAGAACTCTGAGGTACAGAGGGATCTGGGTGTCCTAGTACATGAATCACAAAAAGTTAGTATGCAGGTACAGCAAGTGATTAGGAAGGCAAATGGAATGTTGTCATTTATTGCAAGGGAATGGAATATAAAAGTAGAGATGTTTTGCTACAGTTGTACAGGGCATTGGTGAGACCACATCGAGAATACTGTGCAGTTTCGGTCTCCTTATTTAAGAAAAGGACATAATTGCTTTAGAGGTGGTTCAGAGAAAGTTTGCTCCTGGGATGAGGGGTTATCTTATGAGGGAAAGGTTGAACAAGTTGGGCCTGTATACACTGGAGTTTAGAAGAATGAGAAGCGATCTTATTGAAACATATAAGCTCCTGAGGGGACTAGAAGGGGCAGATGCTGAAGGGATGTTTCCCCTTATGGGAGAGACTAGAACTAGGGACCACAGTTTAAAAATAAGGGGTCTCCCATTTAACAAGGCAAGGGAATACACAATGAATGGGAAGACCCTAGGCAAGACAGAGGGTCAGAGGGATCTTGGTGTGCAAGTTCACAGATCCCTGAAGGCGGCGGAACAGGTAGATAAGGTGGTAAAGAAGGCATATGGGATACTTGCCTTTATTAGCCGAGACATAGAATATAAGAGCAAGGAGGTTATGATGGAGCTGTATAAAACACTGGTTAGGCCACAGCTGGAGTACTGTGTGCAGTTCTGGTCGCCGCACTACAGGAAGGATGTGATCGCTTTGGAGAGGGTGCAGAGGAGATTCACCAGGATGTTACCAGGGCTGGAGCGCTTCAGCTATGAAGAGAGACTGGGAAGATTGGGTTTGTTTTCCTTGGAGCAGAGGAGGCTGAGGGGGGACATGATTGAGGTGTACAAAATTATGAGGGGCATAGATAGGATGGATACTCAGGAGCTTTTTCCCTTCGTTGAGGGTTCTATAACAAGGGGGCATAGATTCAAGGTAAAAGGCGGGAGGTTTAGAGGGGATTTGAGAAAGAACTTTTTCACCCAGAGGGTGGTTGGAGTCTGGAACTCACTGCCTGAGAGGGTTGTGGAGGCAGGAACCCTCACAACATTCAAGAAGCATTTGGATGAGCACTTGAAATGCCATAGCATACAAGGCTACGGACCAAATGCTGGAATATGGGATTAGATTAGACTGGGCTTGATGGCTGGCGCGGACACGATGGGCCGAAGGGCCTCTATCCGTGCTGTATAACTCTATGACTCTATGACTCTAGGAGAAATTTTTTCTCAGAGTCATGAGTCTGTGGAACTCCCTTCCCCAGAGAGCAGTGGAGGCAGGGTCATTGAATATTTTTAAGACTGAGTTAGATACATTCCTGATTAACAAGGGAGTCAATGGTTATAGTAGGTAGACGGGAAAGTAGGGTTGAGGTCACAATCAGATCAGCCATGATCTTATCAAATGGCAGAGAGGCTCGAGGGGCCAAATGGCCTACTCCTGCTCTTAATTCGTATGTTTGTATATAGCACAATCCCTGTATTAAAGCCAGGAAATTGTGCTACGAATTCTTTAAATATTTTTGCAGGCCTCATGAGCTCTCTGCTATAACTGTTAGATTTATTTCGAACTTTATGGAGTGGAAATTCCTTTAGGCCCATTTTCCAACTGGGAGGCCTGAGACCAGCCCCCAAATTGGGCCTTGGGCTCATTAATTTTTGGGCTAGCTACTGGCACCTGTCGCCCCTTCACAAACAGCTTGTGCATATTAAAAAGATGAATGTGGGGCTGCTTGCCTCGCCATCAACGACCCGAAGGCAAGTCTGAGGGGGAGGGGGAAATCGCAAGTAGTTTATAGTCAGGGCAGCACTCCTGCTACTCCTAGCTCCACAGGAACTATTTTTGATTATTTTTTCTAGAAATTAGTTGGCGGCAGTTGCTTCGGCTGCAGCAACTGCTGAAGAATCCTGAGCGGAGCAGGCCTCATCGCTATCCAATTTCTCAGAGGGAGCCTAATATTTAGGCCTCTAATTTACATATGTAAGGGACCTAACGCCTCTTTTTCCTCAGGCCTTCTGGTGCAGAGCTTAATGGACTACGAGCACATATTTAGAATTCAGGACTTCCCATGATTTCCTCCCCATTAAAATTAAGCTAGGTGCTGGAAGCACTGAAGAGGAATAATTTTCTACTTCTGTCTTAGGCTATGCTCGGCATAAAGCACACAACTTTTGTTGAAAAATAGCTTTAGAAATGGTTGCTTTTTTGAGTTTTTATTTAAACTTTGTTTTTATTGACTTTCTTTTTTTAAAAAAAGAAAAGAAGCAAAAATGTTTTAATAGGAGTGTCTGTAAGATAAGTAATATGTTGCCTGAAGTTATGATGGTTAGGTTTAAAATTCAACCTATCATGTTCCTTAAGGTTAAAAAAAGTACCTTTTCCTCCCTAGTTACCCCAGCCCCACTATCACCGGTAGATTCTTTGGGTTGCAACTCGAGCACTGTGCGGAACAGCTTTTCAGAGACCACTGTCAGGAATCCAATTTCTGCATTCGGGTGCAGGCCATACAAGTATGGGCTCTCAGGAGGCAATATCTCATTCACGTACTCGTGATAGCCCTTATGACAAACAAATGGAAATTTGTGTCATTTTCATTTTTTAAAACAAATATATGAACATTGTGTCAGAAAAACTATAAATAATCAAAGTTCACAAACACAAAGTACTTGTTAATTGGAAAATTGATAGATACAGAATTGGTAGGTACTTTGTTACATTCATGTTTTGTTTTATAAAGCAATCATTTTACAATTTACAATCAATAGTTATGATTTTCAGAATATTGGGATAGAAATTGGACCTTGTTGCTCCTGCTTATTGGGTGGAAAGCAAGAATACAGGAGTCCAGTTTAAGTGGCCAAATTCCCACGTCCAAATAGCATTGGAAACACTTAGGACACCATTTTGGTTTGAACTCACTTTTGGCCTCAGCCTAAAACAGGCGTTAGGCCCCTTGCATATGCTAATGAGGAGTCTAACACTCAGTGGCAGAGCTAAGTTTGGCCGACTGGGGGGCCAAACTCGAGATTTGGCCGATAGCAGGAAGAGGACTGAGTTGGGAACTGGGGAGTGCTGACATACCCAGTCTGAAGGCCGAACCGGGAACCGCACAGACCAACAGGCCAAAGATGGGTGACAGATATTCCTGGGATCGAAATGAAAGTGGTTCTCCAAAGCTGTGTTGGCTGACCTCAAAATAATTGCCGGGGGGGGGGTGGGAAAAAAAAAAGAGAATCATGACCTTTCTGACCCTCACTAGCACCACTACTTCCGGGAAATTCTAGGTCAGTTTGTGTTTATTTTCTAATTAGCATTCTGTGGGATCTTCATGTTATCTGTGGTGTAATCTTAACATGCTTTTATACTCCAAGACCTATGCTACTGGTATTCACCAAGACTGGCTGCCAGGAAGACCTTGTAAACAAGCAGCGCGACAATATTCTTTTGACATGTGACAATAGTGCACAATATTTTTTTTTAAAAGCTGATCTTACTTTGTAATCAGAATTGGGTGGGATAGGGAAGCCTGGTGCAAGCAAAAGCTCTCCATCCAGCATTTCATTTCTGATATATTCCTCTAGATAGGTACGACACAATTTACGATCCCAGTCATCAGTGATGTGGCCTCCATACATTATTTCACCAAAGAGGTAGCGTAGATCATCCCAGGGAACCTATTAGTTAAATGTAGTTTACAATGATAAAAAAATGTAGTTGGTGAGCTCAATTTTTAAAGTCTGAAGAAAAACATTTGTAATGAATATGAAAGTATGGTAAATTACAATAGGATTTAGCTCCTCAGGCTTATTCCATCTAATAAAGCAATAGTGCAACCAATCTCATGCATTGCTACTCTTTAATTCGCCAAACCATGCAGCCCTTCTGTCACTATGTAGTAGCTATAACAGACTACACCAAGTAAAACAAATTGGATTGTCAATTAGATAAAAAAAAATTCAGATCATGTCTTGAGAGTGACAATACCCATGATTCATTTGTCCCACTGCCAATAGTTTTTTTCTATAAAACACATGTGGCACATCCTCTAACCAATGGCATAGGACCCAGATTTGCATATTTAAGCAGCCTTGTGCCTATTTCAGGCTGGCGAGCTGCTCGCCCATTTACAGGCCGCCTGAAAATTCCATCAGACAAACCTTGGGCACCAGTGGGATGGCCGAGGTACCCCTCATCCACCCCTCCCCCCAGTCAACAGTTTTCAGGCACAAAACAGGCCACCATGAGTTGAATTTACAGCAAAGATGTGATTGCACTAAAGAAGGTAGAGGAGGTTTAAGAGGGTGTTGCCAGGACAGGACAATTTTAGCTATGAGAAAAGATTGGTTAGGTTGGGGTTGTTTTCTTTGGAACGGAGGAGGCTGAGGGGAAATTTAATTGAGGTGTATAAAATTATGAGGGGCCTAGATAGAGTGGATAGGACCTATTACCTTTAGCAGAGAGGTCAATAACCAGGGGGCACAGATTTAAAGTATTTGGTAAAAGGATTAGAAGGGAGCTGTTCCATCCTTGTGCTCCAGAGGGTGGTGGGGGTCTGGAATTCACTGCCTGAAAAGGTGGTAGAGGCAGAAACCCTCATTGCTTTTAAAAAGTACTTGGATATGCACTTGAAGTGCCGTAACCTACAAGGCTACAGACCAAGAGCTGGAAAGTGGGATTAGGCTAGATAGCTCTTTTTCGGCTGGCACAGACACAATGGGCTGAATGGCCTCTTTCTGTGACATAAATTTCTATGATTCTATGAATTTCTTCCCCAGTCACACTAGCACAATAAAGGTGCTCTTTTGAGTTTATGTACCGAAGTACATTGCAAAAGCTGAGCACTCCTGCTCCTCCTGGCCCACATGGAAACAAAATAAAATAAAAAAAACTCAACCTTTCTAGGCCTTTTCTGGCTCCAGCTCCTGTTCCTGATAGGTATTGTCTGACGGG
Source organism: Heptranchias perlo (assembly GCF_035084215.1). Lineage (NCBI taxonomy): Eukaryota > Metazoa > Chordata > Chondrichthyes > Hexanchiformes > Hexanchidae > Heptranchias > Heptranchias perlo. Next base: position 11,597,680 of record NC_090347.1, read on the forward strand.
AAAGCCACAAGGACTTACCCGCGCAGGCCAGCGGTTGGGCCCTGATGACATCACCGGAGTCTGATCTGCAGTTTAAAGCAGGACCCCGCTGACTTCTAGCGGGTGTCCTGCTCGCCTGCTAAAAGGAACAGGTTAATATTGGAACCTGTGAGAAGACAGCAGGATCAGAGGGTGTAAGTTGCATGTTAAATTCCCCTCCCCCACCTTTGAGGTCCTAAAATGAAAAAAAAATCTATTCCCAGCACTGCCAATAGTCACTTTGATCAAAAGAAATTGACCATGTTACAGGTTGAAGTTAATTTATACTTTTCTTCCATGATTCAAAAAAATTGAAATCTACAAGACTAGGAATATGAACTCCGTGTAAGTTGTACCTTAGGATTAGCTTCCAAGTAGTTGAACAGTACATAAACAGAAATTGTAAGATCCCCATTGTTAAAGGGATAGGATCTGTTCCATCCTTGTGCTCCAAATTTACGCCTCTCAGCGACCACAGCATGAAAATAACAGAGAGCAAAAAGGATGCACTTAAATTCCGATTCTTTAGAGCACATCTCCAAGGTGTCCTACAGTAACATGAAATAAATAGTTAAGAAATCTAACCATAAATAAAAATGATTAATAATAATATCAAGCATAGAACAAAAACAGGAATATTAATTGATATCAAAAAATTGGCATTTTTTTTAGGTCCTAGCAAAAAAGGGATAAAAGATTATTGCCTGTACAATAGAATAAATTTACCAAATATAGGGCCCCCCATATTCCCATGGGTTTAGCCAAAAGCTAGCAGTTTATAACAGCAGGTTGCCCCTTTAAGAATTGGCAGTGTAATGCCAATTGGTCGTTCTCTTGATACTACATGTGACTTTCTACCTTGAATTTATAATCTGCAAAGTAGCAGGAGACCATCGGAGTGATTTCACAATTTGGCATTTACTGTGATCAGTGGCACTTGCAGGGAATGCACCATTGGAAATCAGGGTCATGTCACAGTGATTTTCTGTCCATTTAAGAAACAACTGGATGTTGCAATAGAGTTACTTTAGGGTGCTTTTAGGATTAATTAAGATGGGCTGAATGGCCTCTGTCGTCCACAATTGTCTTGTGATCTTGTGAACACTTACTGCCTAACCAGTAAAGAGACGGTGGGTGGGGAGTCCAGGGCAGGGGAGGCTGCGACTTTCCTTGCGGGGTCTGGAGGACCACTGCCATGCTCAGGCCCCATTTAAAGTGCAATTGGGGGGTTTTTCACATAATAGGACCCCAGTTCTCATAAATTCATGAAGCTCCCGCCTGCTTTAGGTGGGTTTCTCATCCGCTTGCAGCACCTGGCAGGTTAAAATCGAACGTGGCGGCAAAGGGTCAAGTTCCGAGTGGCTAAGTAACCAGTCGTTTTTAACCTCCTGCCGGGCTGGTAGGGCTAATATAAATCCCATCTGTCAAAACTTAAAGCTGTAATTACAGTGGAGCAAAGTATCATATAGCACATTGCAGAAAATTTGCTCTGATTTAGCTTCAATTTCAAAATTTTATTAACTCAAATGGGAATAAACCACAGAAGATTTGAGACAACTAAAAGCAGCTAGGGCATATAGACTTGAATTTTAAAAACTCAACCTTATTGTAAATTTAGATATGTGAAAGCAGCTATTTCAATATAAATTGTAGTATCTGATCACTACTGTATTTATTAATATTTTACTTACATCCCAATGTTAAATTTCAAATATTAATATATCTGAACTGACTGGAGAAGGGAAAAATAAATCTAATATTTGCATTGAAAAAAGCTGTCCCAATGATCAGGATACAATTAAGATCAAAGATATTCCAATTTTATTCATACCTGGTCAAACAAATCCAAAGCTTTGTGCAAGTTAGCATACATTCCAGTTGGGGGTTCGTTGGTGATTTTAATGGAATTTTCCAGTAATCCCTGTGGAATAATATGTGCATCAGCAGTTGCAGCTGGCTCAGCAGTCATAAAAACACGATAATCTTTGTGACTGCCCAAACTATAACGTTCCACTTTCTTATCCAATGCACCCAGCCATTTAGCAACTAGATGAATGTTCTGCAAAAGATTTGGTACAAATACATGAGGAACTGTTAAACTATTCAAGGAGTATATTATAGATACTCATCATCCTAGATTTATCCTGCACTATTTGGGCAAACAACACCGAACATTAGTTGCTTAAAATTTGATTTATCAATTTAATGGCCGAAGAAATGGTTTTGTGCCGAAAAACCGTGTGAAGTGGGTGGCGTGCCTGGAATACAGGCCCGAAGACGTCAGCTGAGACTCATGCCAAATTGGGCCTCGGGACTAATTTCCATTTTGCGGACACAATCAGGAATCCCGGTGGAGCTCGCCGGTCAGGGCCTTCTCAAAATCAGCAGGCTCGGACGCCGAGCCGGCCCACAGGTAGGTCCAGGGGGCGGGAAGGAGACGAATGGGCAGAAACGGATTGGGGAAGGAGACGGGCCAGCAGTGGCCCCCATTCCTGCTCCGCCTGGCTCCACATTAAGGTAAGTAAGAAATCAAATTACCTTTTGGTCAGCAGACCCTTCTAAGGACTGCTGGTTAGGCTGCACTACGCCCAGAAAAACTGCCCAGTTTCTGCTGAAATGTGGAATCCAAAAACAACTATTGGGCTCCTGATTAGCATATTCAAGGGGCTTAACACCTGTGTCAAGAGGGCATCCTGGACACTCGGAAGTCATTGCCTTCCAATTTGGCAGCCGACATACTTCCAGGGAGGGACTGGGCTTGGGATACTGCCATCCAAAATTCATCCCCCAAACACTCGTTTAGCACCCAGAAATTCTGCATGACGTGGGCCAATTTCTCCCCCAATAGCTCTAACTGGAATCGATGAAAGGCCAAGAATAATGCAAACTTTGGAACATTGGAACAAGATCAATAGGACTTATATTGTACATTTATATTGCAGGAAACAGAAGCATACATTTCAGACTCAAGTGCCCATTAAAGATGAAAGATTCATATTCTGAACCTGAATAGTCACTAAAGTTGGAAAGTGTAGTTGGAAATTCTCAGATTGATGCCCACAATTATGGAAGAAACATCAGGAAGAGGGGTTTTTGAGAAGTATAATAATGAAGGAGCAGTGCTGAGGTGTTCTGGCCACACCTGTCAATACTCCAGGACCTGCAGCTGGACATGTCAAAGGAATCTTGTTTTAATTGCTTCCTGCTTCACAAGACAGGCTGCCCAGAGTTGTGGCCTATGCTTAATGATTTGCACAAAACATCTGGATCAGGGATGACACTTCCTGTACAAAAGAAAGTTACCACTGAATGAAACTTCCATGCAATCACATCCTTCCAAGCCAATCCAGGAGACACTTTCCATATCGGTGGGGGGGGGGGGGCAGAAATTGGATCTCCTTGCGCCCGTTTTATAAGTGTAACAATTTCCACTCTGATAGTCATTTGTTGTAAAAAAGTTTTTCATAAACTGAATCTGGTTTATGTTATTAATGAGGAAATATCTTTAAGGTGAATGTTGCAAGATTATAAACTGTAGTAAATGCAGGCAGAGTTTGGGTCATTTGGCATTTTTATTTGCCTGGTTTATTTTTCTGTTTACCAGTTAATTGCATAAGGTATTTTGGTTCTGTTTTTGGAAGAATAAAATGATAGAATTAATCTTATGCAGAATATTTATAGAAGCATGATTATTCCAACATTACAGACCAACTGCTTCTCTAAAAGTATAAACATTAATCAAGCATACATATATTTGAAGACACTTTTGAAAATATTTTCAATTTTATTTTTGAGTGATAGCTATTTTATATTAGATTATAACAATTAGACATTTTAAACATTTCAATACCTGTAGAATAACCCAGTGTCCATTGACAGCTGCTTTATCCAAAGCTTGTTCTGCCACTATCTCCTGGCCCTGTCCCAATGATACATTATGAAATTTGCCATTGTTAAGAGTAAAGCCCAATTTTTTGCCTATTAGAATATAAAGTGAAAAATAACAAAATAAATTATATTCCAACTGCAACAAGTGTACAGAACATATATACTACCCCAGTGGTACATTATCGAATTTGCCATTGTCAGAAGTAAAGGATAGTTTTCTGACTATGGCAATGGAAATATCATCATTAATTAATTCAAGAAGGGAGGGACGAGAAAGCAGGGAATTACAGGCCAGTTAGCTTGACGTCGGTCATCGGGAAAATGCTGGAATCCATTATTATGGAAGTGGTAAGAGGGCACTTAGAAAATCATAATATGATTAGGCAGAGTCAACATGGTTTTATGAAAGGGAAATCGTGTTTGACAAATCTACTGGAGTTTTTTGAGGATGTAACTAGCAGGGTAGATAAAGGGGAACCAGTGGATGTAGTATATTTGGATTTTCAAAAGACATTCTCTAAGGTGCCACATAAAAGATTGTTACACAAGGTAAGGGCTCATGGGGTTGCGGGTAATATATTAGCATGGATAGAGGATTGGTTAACAGACAGAAAATACAGAGTAGGGATAAACGGGTCATTCTCAGGTTGGCAGGCTGTAACTAATGGGGTGCCCCAAGGATTGGTGCTTGGGCCTCAGCTATTTACAATCTATATTAATGACTTAGATGAAGGGACCTAGTGTAATGTTTCCAAGTTTGCTGACAATACAAAGCTAGGTGGGAAAGTAAGCTGTGAGGAGGATACAAAGAGTCTGCAAAGGGATATAGACAGGTTACGTGAGTGGGCAACAAGGTGGCAGATGGCGTATAAAGTGGGGAAATGTGAGGTTATTCACTTTGGTAGGAAGAATAGAAAAACAGAATATTTTTTAAATGGTGAGAAACTATTAAATGTTGGTGTTCAGAGAGACTTGGGTGTCCTCGTACAAGAAACACAAAAAATTAGTATACAGGTACAGCAGGCAATTAGGAAAGCAAATGGCATGTTGGCCTTTATGGAAGGGGGTTGGAGTATAAGAATAAGGAAGTTTTACTACAATTGTACAGGGCTTTAGTGAGACCTCACCTGGAGTAATGCATACAGTTTTGATCTCCTTATCTAAGGAAGGATATACTTGCCTTGGAGGCGGTGCAATGAAGTGCCACTAGATTAATTCCTGGGATGAGAGGGTTGTCCTATTAAGAGAGGTTGATTAGAATGGGCCTATGTTCTCTGGAGTTTAGAAAAATGAGAGGTGATCTCACTGAAACATATAAGATTATGAGGGGGCTTGACAGGGTAGATGCTGAGAGATTGTTTCCCCTGGCTAGCAAGTCTAGAACTAGGGGTCATAGTCGCAGGATAAGGGGGCGGCCATTCAAGACTGAGATGAGGAGGAATTTCTTCATGCAGAGCGTTGTGAATCTTTTGGAATTCTCTACCCCAAAGGGCTGTGGATGCTGAGTCATTGAATATATTCAAGGCTGAGAGGGATAGATTTTTGGACTCTAGGGGAATCAAGGGATATGGGGATCGGGCGGGAGAGTGGAGTTGAGGTTGAAGATCAGCCATGATCTGATCAAATGGCAGAGCTGGCTCCAGGGGCCGTATGGCCTAGTCCTGCTCCTATTTTCTATGTTCTTATGTTCTTAATTGCATTCGTATCTGCAACAGGTACACAAAAGACAGTCTTATGTAAAATTAATGTCTACCAAACTACTCACTTTAACAGCAATTAGTTTAGCAATATACTACAACAATTATGTTGCACTCAGAATATCCGTCTGATCATAAACGAGGGGGTGATTTTAACCCTACCCTCCTGGCAGAAACCGGGCGTGTGGGCACATAAAATCACCCAAGTTACTTACCAGTCCTGGAACTGCTGGGAGCTATTTTAATCTGTTCTCCTGAGTGGTCGGCAAGGACACCCGCCCAAAGCCGGCGGGGTCCTTTTTAACATATGCCTGTTGGGTCACGATGGCGTCATCAGGACCTGACTGCAATTTGTAGTAGGAAGGAGCTATTTTAATCTGTTCTCCTGAGTGGTCGGCAAGGACACCCGCCCAAAGCCGGCGGGGTCCTTTTTAACATATGCCTGTTGGGTCACGATGGCGTCATCAGGACCTGACTGCAATTTGTAGTAGGAGGCCTGAGTGGGAAACGGCAGTGTGTTTCCCACCAGGCCAAGCCAGCGTGGGAGTAAATTGGGGCCAGAAGAGGCCCGTAAATGTAAGTTCAATTTTTAAAAAAAAAATTTGCAAGGAAATCTTAAGCCTCCCCTGCCGTGATCTCAAACTCCCCACCCTCTTCCCCACCCCCCCCCACCCCGATCATGGGGACCCCACAGGATGGCCGGGCAGCTGATCACGTGTACTCACCTGCTCAGTGGACATCCTGTGGGTCACAAATTTGCGCTGCTTCTCGCCGACTTCCCGCCTGGAACAGATGGGAAGTTGCCTGTGGAATTTAAACGAGCCCAAGAGTCAAAATACGCCGGGCCTCTTTATTGCTGCAGCGGGTAAGTTTCGAATTGACATCAAAACTGACCAGTCAAAAACTGGCACCCAGTTAAAATCAGGGCTGGAATCCTGTATCTTTCCATAAATATATTTATCTAAAGCACCTACCCAATGCCTCCACATCCTTCAGTGGATCAACTCCTGGTGAGAGAATAAAGAATATTGGAATGGAAGGACTGCTTTCTTCATATGATTTTGAAAATTCCATACTACGACCCTCCACATATTTAGCTCCCAGCTTCTCCTCCACAAAGCCACTGCAAAATTACAAATAACATTGCATGATATGATTAAGCTTTTAAAATTGAGTCAATTGAAATTTTCAAGATTGAGATTGATGGTTTTTTGTTAAGTAAGGTTATCAAGGGATACAATGGGCCGATTTTCAGATGGCTGAGCGGGTGCGTTGGGGAGGGGGGTGCTCCTAAAATGGCGGAATCCCGGAATGGGTTCGGACCCCAGTTTCTCCAGTGACGCAGTCGGGTGCGCGCGCACCTCCCGCAGGCGGGACTCCCACCGGCAATTAAAGCCGGCGGGATGCTGCTTTACATAGTTATTTAGATACTTGAGGTACTTGACAGACCTCATTGAATGGAGATTTTGGCAGGGGTGCAATTTTGAAGGATCCTCATCGTGTTTCCCGTGCTGTGGGAAACACTCCCTGTTGGAGCAGACGTGTTTCAGCCAGCAGCAAGTGGGAGATGCAAAGGATTATTTGACAGGTGGGGGGAAAACCTCATTTATTGCAGCAGGCACTCTGTCACTCCAGACAAAGTTTTGGCTGCAACACCTTTGTCTTTCCACTCAAAATTCTTAATTTATACCCTGAACTCTGCTGTGCAAACACATTTACCTACTTTGCGGACCCCCTCAAACTCACACCGTCAGGATGGGGTGTGCCATAGCTGCATTCATCACTTCATCCGAGGAAGAGCAACATCACCAGCCTCACCAGGTACGCCATCCACCTCCGCCACGTGGAGCTCGACAACACAGTGCTGCGCCACAGGCACCTGCACAACAGCACGGAGGGCAACAACAGAGAAAGCAGCGTCGCAGGAGGCACTACCCTCGCCACAGGGTCTACAGACCGAGGCTCAGCTTCCTGGACCTCTCTGAGGAGCAGTGCATACGGAGGCTCAGAGTCAGTTGCCAGGTAGTCGCAGACATATGCAGCCTCCTTCATGCCAAGCTGCTCCCGGCTTGCCTGAGCTGCATCTTCTTACCTGTCGCTGTCAAAGTCACCACTGCCCTCAACTTCTTCGCCTCTGGATCGTTCCAGGCTGCCACCGGGGACATCGCCGGGGTCTCTCAGTCATCTGCACACAAGTGCATAAGGCAGGTCACCGATGGCTTGTTTCGCAGGGCCTCGCAATATATCAACTTCCCCATGGATGACCTCAGCCAGACGGAGAGGGCAGTGGGATTCCCATGGGTGCAGGGTGTAATCGATTGCACCCATATAACAATACGAGCACCTCCACACGAGCCAGGACTGTTCATCAACAGGAAGGGCTATCACTCCATCAACACTCAGCTCATCTGTGTCCACCGCAAGAGATTCCTTCACGTGTGCACCAGATACCCTGGCAGTTGCCACGATTCCTTCATCCTCCGGGAGTCCAACATCCCGCCCCTCTTCCACACACCGAACACTCGCAAGGGCTGGCTCCTCGGGGACAAGGGATACACCCTGCGCACGTGGCTCATGACACCTCTGAGGAACCCCACCACCGACCAACAGCGTCGATATAACGACAGCCACATCGCCACCAGGTCTACAATTGAGCATGCTATAGTGCCCTGCACAACATGGCACAACAGGGAGGAGTGCCGCTGGAGAAGGCCCCATACACATCTGCCACCCACATTGAAGAGAAGGAGGAGGAGGACGAGGACGAGGAGCAACCCATGGGCAGAACAGCGGCTCACCTGGCTGCTTGTGAGGCCAGGGAGTCACTGATATGTGAACGGTTCTCCTAACATCAGACAGTGTGAAAAGTCCAGTCCTCACCACCTGGACAGAGCAGTGGCCACACCAGCCCTCCCCCTGCCCCCTGCACAAAATAGTCCTGCAAATACTCATACACCCACTGTCGAGTGACCCAATGGGTGGCATCAAGTGTGGGTGTTTATGGTGAACCTCATGAAAGGGCCTTATTACACAAGCCAGTCAAGAATGGCCAAGATGTGGCAGTAGTGGTGACAATAATAATATTTAATGCCCCATTAACAAAAATCAAATATAAATAAAAAACATGACAAACCGTCAAACACCCTTGTGCATCCCCTTTATGCTCACAAAACCTTCGCCTTTTGCTTACAACTACTGCTACGTGGTGCATCCCCTGTGGCTGCAGAAGAGGTAATGGCAGGTTGCTCTTGTTTATGCCCTGACTGATTAGATTATTTGGGCCTCTGGGTTTCAGTGCTCGTGAGGGCCCCTCCAAAGACTGCTCCACCTGCACTTGTGCAGGGGCAGACTCGACCACCTGGAGAGGAGGCAGCATTGCGGGTACTGGTTGAGAGGGGGGCAACGTGTGAGACGTGGGAGCGCTTTGAGGGGCGTCCCCACTTCCATGTCCCCTTTCGCCATCTTCCCTCTCCTGGGCCAGGCCCACATCACTCTTACCACTCTGCTGGATGACAGTTTGGAGGCCATGTGTGAAGCCTTGTAAGGCCAGTGTCAGAGTATCTGCCTGCCTGTTCAAGGCGGCAGAATGTTGATCACCCTGAGTCCGAAGGGCCGTTGTCAGGGCCTCAATGCACTTATTGGTGAGCCGTGCTTGAAGCTCGATGGAGGCTAGCCTTCCCTCCATCGCAGACATTCTCGCACTTACCCGCAACGCTATCTCAGAGATGCCCTCACGTCCCTGTGACAGTATCTCAGAGATTCCCTCCTGTACCTGTGCCACCATTCCACTCATGCAGGAGTTGGACTCCTCCATCCTCTGCACGATTGTGGAGAGTGCGCGTGGCACTTGTTTCAGCACCTCGCAAATGTGCTGCTCCCCCTCGATCATTCTCCTTTTAAAGGATGGCCTCCAGGGTTCAGCATCTGTGTCCAGCTGAGCAGAGCCTGGAGAAGAGTGCTCCCATGACACGGACTCTCCACAGCTGCCCCTGCCACCAGTGTCTGCTCGTGCTCACGTGTGTGGTGACTCACTATGTGCGACCCCAACTAAGTGAGGACGGGAACCCACCGAGGTGTGCGTATCTGCGCTGGTGGATGGCTCACTCAGATGTGATGGTGTCCCCTCAGAGGCCGGCAGGTCCTTTGAGGAATCGCCATCACGGCGGTCGCTGAAGGCCATGTAAGAGAACAGAAGGCAATATTAAGCATGATGACGGATGTTGAGGTGCTGAAGATGGCAAGGCATGTTAACATCATTTGCTATTGTGAGTGCTGAATGTTAAAGTTCTGTCACCAGCCGTTTGTCGGGTGGCAGTCTCAGCGAGGGTGCGGCTCAGTTCAAGAGCCTCCTCCTTCACGTCCGTGAGGACGACCTGATGTTGCGGCCCCTTTCCCGTGCATTCTGGGCTCTCTTCTATAAGGGGAGAAAGTAGAGAGGCGTGAGTGAGGGATGGTGACGTGGCCAACCGCTGGATGCATTGGTTTGGGTGAGGCTGACCGTGAAAGAGATGCATCAGAGAGTGAGTATGAGTCAGAGCCATGACATTGTATGAGGATTGGGTTGAGTGGTAGTGGTGGGATGAGTACTGGGGAGGTGAGTAAGTGCAGGTAAGTTGAGGATGAGGTTTGAGTGGGTGTGAGGAGTGATGTGATAGAGTAGTGTTGGCAGTGCAGAAGGAGTTGTGGAGTGGGGGGCGGTGATGTGGAAGGTGGAGTGTAGGAGAATGAGTAAGTGTACTCACTTTGGCTGACCTGGTGAGGTCATTGAAGCGCTTCCTGCACTGGACACATGTGCGGGAGACGTTGCTGCTGCTGATGACCTCCTCTGCCACCTTGAGCCAGGCCAAGAAACTCATGCAGCTTACATACTGACGTAGATGCTGGATAGTCTTGGATCGCCTTGACTTTGTTTATAAGTGGACAGACGCCTTCCTCGTCGACCTTGTGACCCAAAAACTGTAAGGAGGGCATTCCAACCTAACTCTTCGCAGGGCTGATGACAACACCATACTGTGATAGGCGAGCAAATAAGAACTACAAGCCTCGTTCGTGTTCTTCTAGCGACTCACTAGCTACAAGGAGGTTGTCGATGTACGAATGGAAAACTGTGCGTAAATTGGTCAATGAAGCGTTTGAAGCTTTGTGCGGCGTTGCATAGCCCAAAAGACATGCACACAAACTCAAAGTCCAAAAGGAGTGGTAATAGCAGTGATCCTTAATGGTGGCAGAGTCCAGCACGTTAAAGGGTAAGACGGTACATAAGCAGTGGTGTTCATTCAAGGAGTTATTTTACAACTTTCAAAAAAAAAATATTCCACTGAGGAAAAAAGGGTGTAAAAGAAATGACAGCCATCCGTGGCTAAGTAAAGAAATTAAGGATAGTATCCGACTAAAAACAAGGACATATAAGGTAGCCAAACTTAGTGGGAGGATAGAAGATTGGGAAGTCTTCAAAAGACAGCAAAAAGTAACTAAAGGATTGATTAAGAAAGGGAAGATAGATTATGAAAATAAATTAGCAAAAAATATAAAAACAGATAGCAAGAGTTTCTACAGTTATATAAAAAGAAAAAGGGTGGCTAAGGCAAATGTAGGTCCCTTAGAGGATGAGACCGGGAAATTAATGGTGGGAAACATGGAGATGGCAAAAATGCTGAACAAATATTTTGTTTCAGTCTTTACGGTAGAGGACACTAAGAATATCCCAACACTGGACAAACAGGGGGCTCTAGGGGGGGAGGAGCTAAATACAATTAAAATCACTAAGGAATTGGTACTCAGTAAATTAATGGGACTCAAGGCGGATAAATCCCCTGGACCCGATGGCTTACATCCTAGGGTCTTGAGGGAAGTGGCAGTAGGGATTGTGGATGCTTTGGTAATAATTTTCCAAAATTCTCTGGACTCGGCAAAGGTCCCGGCAGATTGGAAAACTGCCAATGTAACACCCTTATTTAAAAAGGGTAGTAGGCAGAAGGCTGGAAATTATAGACCAGTTAGCCTAACATCTGTGGTGGGTAAAATTTTGGAGTCTATTATTAAGGAGACAGTAGCAGAACATTTGGATAAACATAATTTAATAGGACAAAGTCAGCATGGCTTTACGAAGGGGAAGTCATGTCTGACAAATTTGCTTGAGTTCTTTGAGGACATAACGTACAGGGTGGATAAAGGGGAACCAGTGGACGTAGTGTATTTAGACTTCCAGAAGGCATTCAACAAGGTGCCACATAAAAGATTATTGCTCAAGATAAAGAATCACTGGATTGGGGGTAATATTCTGGCATGGGTGGAGGATTGGTTATCTAACAGGAAGCAGAGAGTTGGGATAAATGGTTCATTCTCGGACTGGCAACCAGTAGCCAGTGGTGTTCCGCAGGGGTCGGTGCTGGGTCCCCAACTCTTTACAATCTATATTAACGATTTGGAGGAGGGGACCGAGTGTAACATATCAAAGTTTGCAGATGATACAAAGATGGGAGGGAAAGTGGAGAGTGAGGAGGACATAAAAAACCTACAGGGGGATATAGACAGGCTGGGTGAGTGGGCGGAGATTTGGCAGATGCAATACAATATTGGAAAATGTGAGGTTATGCAGTTTGGCAGGAAAAATCAGAGAGCAGGTTATTATCTTAATGGCGTGAAACTGGAAAGTACTGCAGTACAAAGGGATCTGGGGGTCCTAGTGCAAGAAAATCAAAAAGTTAGTATGCAGGTGCAGCAGGTGATCAAGAAGGCCAACGGAATGTTGGCTTTTATTGCTAGGGGGATAGAATATAAAAACAGGGAGGTATTGCTGCAGTTATATAAGGTATTGGTGAGACCGCACCTGGAATACTGCATACAGTTTTGGTGTCCATACTTAAGAAAAGACATACTTGCTCTCGAGGCAGTACAAAGAAGGTTCACTCGGTTAATCCTGGGGATGAGGGGGGCGGACATATGAGGAGAGGTTGAGTAGATTGGGACTCTACTCATTGGAGTTCAGAAGAATGAGAGGCGATCTTATTGAAACATATAAGATTGTGAAGGGGCTTGATCGGGTGGATGCGGTAAGGATGTTCCCAAGGATGGGTGAAACTAGAACGAGGGGGCATAATCTTAGAATAAGGGGCTGCTCTTTCAAAACTGAGATGAGGAGAAACTTCTTCACTCAGAGGGTAGTAGGTCTGGAATTTGCTGCCCCAGGAAGCTGTGGAAGCTACATCATTAAATAAATTTAAAACAGAAATAGACAGTTTCCTAGAAGTAAAAGGAATTAGGGGTTACGGGGAGCGGGCAGGAAATTGGATATGAATTTAGATTTGAGGTTAGGATCAGATCAGCCATGATCTTATTGAATGGCGGAGCAGGCTCGAGGGGCCGATTGGCCTACTCCTGCTCCTATTTCTTATGTTCTTATGTTCTTGGTGGCAGAGACAGGCCACTTCCTCCCATCCACTGGGTAGAAAATCTCTCCCCTCCTCCTCAACCCATCCAGTATGAACTGGAGTGAGGCATCATTAAATCTGGGAGCAGCCTTTCCCGTGGTCTGCTCCATGCTGTACTTTCGGTTGTTTGCCGCAGGAGCAGCATTGGAGGACTGCCCCTTTAAATAGGGCTCCTCCAGCTGACAGCCTGTGATGCAGGTGCGCATTCCGCCCGCTGTGCAGGTTTACGACGGGAAACCTGGAAGCCACGGTAAGTGCCTGCAATTTACCCACGATCGCGTGGGGAACGGACCAATTTCACTGGGTGGATTACCCACGCGTCCAGTCGCCCGCCCCCCCGCTGTCATCCCGCCTCCCTGGTAATATCGGGGCCATTGAGTTACATAGGGGGTGATTTTAAACCCCAAGAACGGGTGGGCTGGGGGCGGGTGGGAATTGAAAATAGTTGTTTTTTGGGTCGCGACCGCAACCCGGCTTTATTTCTGGGTTTAACGTCGGCGCGTAAAAGTACAGGCTTCCCACTGGGAAAACCAAGTCCGAAAATTTTAAGGTTGCGACCCAAAAAAACAACTGTTTTTAACTCCCACCGCCCCTAACCCACCCATTCTTGGGGTTTAAAATCACCCCCATAAAGTCTACAGCACAGAAACAGGCCATTCGGCCCAACTTGTCTATGCTGGCGCTTATGCTCCACATGAGCCTCCAAAAGCAAAGGCAGGTAAATGCAGTTGAGTTATAGATCAACCATGATTTAATTGAATGGCAGAACAGGCTCGAGGAGCTGAATGGTCTACTCCTATTCCAATGTTAATATGTTGATTTATTCTAACATTAAAGAAAATGGCAGTGCAATAAAAATACTAATGACTTCCTCAGCAACCATGGAATATGGCTACACACAGAATAACACTGCAGTGCTATTACTTTCTAGCTCTCAGCCGTATCTATGATGTTAGAAAGGCTATGGTAAGGGGTATATTTTCTGCTCCTACACGCTGGTGGTGAAGGTGTCCACCGGGTGTGAAAACCTGGGGAAATAGGCTGAAAACTCAAAGTTCTGCCCAGTATTTTCTGACTGGACAATACTAGGGGAGCCGGCAGCTTACACTGCTCCATTGTGTGAACCTCATTAGATAACTAAAAATTATGTGATGAGGCTAGAGTCTCCCTGCTCCACATTTTCCATGGGCTAGTGTCAATTACACAACCAGCCTGAAATTGATGCAATGGTGGGTTTGGTGGCAGATGCTATTATTTGGACTTTTGAGCTCCCTGTTAACATTGCATATATAGAATCATAGAAAGGTTACAGCACAGAAGGAGGTCATTCGGCCTATTGAATCCGTGCCGGCAATATGCAAGGGCAATCCAGTGAATCCCACTCCCCCGCCCTATCCCCGTAGCCCTGCAAATTTTTTACTTTCAAGTACTTATCCAGTTCCCTTTTGAAGGCCATGATTGAATCTACCTCCACCACCCCCTCAGACAGTGCATTCCAGATCCTAACTACTCACTGTGTAAAAACGTTTTTCCTCATGTCACCTTCGGTCCTTTCGCCAATCACCTTAAATCTGTGCCCTCTGGTTCTTGACCCTTCCGCCAATTGGAACAGTTTCTCTCTATCTACTCTGTATAGATCCTTCATGATTTTTAATACCTCTATCAAATCTCCTCGTAACCGTCTCTGCTCCAAGGAGAACAACCCCAGCTTCTTCAGTCTATCAACGTAACTAAAGTCCCTCATCCCTGGAATCATTCTAGTAAATCTCTTCTGCACCCTCTCCATGGACTTCACATCCTTCCTAAAGTGCAGTGCCCAGAACTGGACATAATACTCCAGTTGTGGCCGAACCAGTGTTTTATAAAGGTTCATCATGACTTCTATAATTTTATACTCTATGCCTCTATTTTTAAAGCCCAGGATCCTTAATGCTTTTTTAACCGCTTTCTCAACCTGCCCTGCCACCTTCAATAATTTGTGCACATATACCCCCAGATCTCTCTGTTCCTGTACCCCTTCTAGAATTGTGCCCTCTAGCTTATATTGCCTCTCCTCGTTCTTCCTACCGAAATGTATCACTTCGCATTTTTCTGGTTAAAGTTCATCTGCCACGTTTCCACCCAGACCACCAGCCTGTCTATATCCTCTTGAAGTCCATCACTATCCTCCTCACTGTTCACTACCCTTCCAAGTTTCGTGTCATCTTTCAAATTTTGAAATTGAGCCCTGTTCACCCAAGTCCAAGTCATTAATATATATCAAGAAAAGCAGTGGTCCCAGCACTGACCCCTGGGAAACACCACTGTACACCTCCCTCCAGTCCAAAAAACAACCATCCACTGCTACTCTCTGCTTCCTGTAGCCAATTCTGTACTCATGTTGCTACTGCCCCCTTTATTCCAGGGGCCGCAATCTTGATGACAAGCCTACCATGCGGTACTTTATCAAACGCCTTTTGAAAGTCCATATACACCACATCAACTGCATTGCCTTCATCTACCCTCTCTGTTACCTCACCAAAAAACTCTATCAGGTTAGTTAAACATGATTTGCCTTTAACAAATCCATGCTGGCTTTCCCTAATCAATCCACTCTCGTCCAAGTGACTGTTAATTCTGTCCCGGATTATCGCAAATTGCTGGAACGTTGATCCGATGATGATGCGGCGAGGTTAGTAACAAATCAGGGACCTCATGCCTAATGGCTTATCCCACAGACTAACCACATGACACTATAAAAAGCTGAAAATAGATGCCATAAATCAGATTGAGGCGTGGCACTTGGAGGTAAGTGACATGCAACCTCTGAAATGACTTTAAATCAACTTTAAAAAGTTAATAACATTTTAAAAAAACCTCTTTGAAACCTTTGTAAAATGCAGTGCAAAGTAATTTACAGTGTTTTGCATATACACTTTTCCACAGAAATGTCGCAAAACAAAACCAAAAAGAGAGCTTAAAACATTGGTGATGAGGATCTAAAGGCCCTCTTGGACGAGAGAAGGCAAGAGCAGCTGCTGTGGTCTACAAGGGCTCCCTGCAAAACAAGTCAGGTGGCATGGAGTGAGGTGGCGGAGACTCAGTGCGCCACGTTAATTGTCCCACAAACGGGGAACCAATGTCGCATGAAGTATAATGACCTGACCAAGGCAGGCAAGGTTAAGCACTCAGTGCTTCAATTTAGAACTCTCTATTAAAAGTACAAAAGTTGTCTGCTTTTTCTGTAAAGCTGGACCACAATTATCCTTCTTTCAGTGCTTGTAGAGTGGGGGAAGGTTAGCTGGTTTTCTGTTTGTTTCTTCAAAGCAGAACCCAAAGGCAGGTAAGTCAAAAAAGTCAGTTGCCATGAGACAGCCTTTTCACAGTGGCCATATGATGAATTTTATAGGTTCTTTTCTGTTGAAGAAAAGATTCTAATGCTTGAAAAGAAGCCTCTCAAACTAAGCAATCCACGTAACGTTGTCTCTTTTTCCTTCCCGCAGGCCAAGTTGGCTCATGGCGCACCAGAGCGGGCACGTTCAGGAGGTGGGATCCCATTTCTGAAGAATCTAATCTCTCATGACGAGCTGTAAGGATACCACGGTGCAGTGACTGTGAGCCGTACAGAGGTTGGAGCCGTATTGGTGCCACCAGGTGAGTGTCAAAGCCTCTTGTTTCGCCTCCTGGCTAGGAGCCACTCAAGGATAAGATGAAAAGATGGGACATTAGAGATTTGTGAAATGCATGTGTTCGATAGGCTGCATGTTGCAAACCTGTTTCTATTCGTGGCTGCAGGGTGGGAAGAGGAAATTAGAATGGGAGGATGCTCGTGCAATGTGTGAATACCGGTGTAGACTGCTTGGGTCAAATCGCCTTTTTGTTCATTGTGCATTGAATGTGAAGCTGACTATTATGTGATCTGACAGATGAACATGCTACACCATTATAACCTTTTATCCTTCCTTCCCACTGCTGCATAACAACCAGAGGAGGTAGAAGGCACTGAAGTGGAGACTGATTATGAAGAGGAGGAATGGGGGAACCAGGAAGAGAATGAGGAGGTTGCGCACCCTGGGGGGCGAGGTGGGGGGGGAGAGTGGGAGAGGCGACCCGGGTACTCCTATCCCCACACACCACCATGAGGGGGTGCTGATGTGGAGGGGACACTTGACCGTGGCCACCTTCTCTGCAGCCCCACTGTCCTCTCCAACATCCGGCCCTTCCCACTCCGTATGAGACACACCCGCCTCCTGTGGTCTAGCATTTCAGAAATAGATAGTTTTTCATGAGGCGCATAGCCGTGGCCCAGTGGTAGCATTCTGTGTCTGAAGGCTGCGGGTTCAAGTCCCATTCCAGAGACTCGAGCACAAAATTAGGTTTACACTTCAGTGCAGTACCGAGGAAGTGAAGTACTATTGGAGGTGCCGTCTTTTGGATGAGACATTAAATTGAGGCTGTCTGCCCTCTCAGGTGGGCGTAAAAGATCCCATGGGACTATTTCAAAGACGAGCCGGGGAATTCTCCCCGGTGTCCTGGCCAATATTTATCCCTCAACCAACACCATTTAAACAGATTATCTGGTCATTATCACGTTGCTGTTTGTGGGAGCTTGCTCTGCTCAAAGTGACACGTTTCCTACATTACAACAGTGACTACACTTGAAAAGTACTTAATTGGCTGTAAAGCACTTTTGGTCATCCTGAGGTTGCGTAAAGCACAATATAAATGCAAGTCTTTCATTTCTCTCACAGGCAGCCGCAAAACTATACAGGTGGATAGTTGCTTCCTTGCTGAAGCGCAGTCTATGAATGGAGAGCTCCTCTGACATTGCCTCAAAAGGCATTCGTTCCCTGTACACTCTTGGGGTGGGGGGGGTTAGTAGTGAGATCGGCTCAGCCTCTGGCCATGTTGTCTCACTCGACGCGCCTGCTCCCACTGCTCCTCCGCCACGTTGTCCACAGTGATCAAAAACAGTGGAATATCCAGTGGACTGGCGATTGCAATGCTATCACCCTCTTATGAGTGTCAAAAAAACTTTGGGTGCCGAAAATTATTGCCTTCCAACACTAACAGGACTCTGGATTACAAGACTGGCAAGAAAAGACTGCCAAAACGAGATTTAAAAAAAATAAAAACCTTTTAAGAACAATTTCCTCAAAATGCCTCAATTGTAGTGGTAGCGGAAAATTGTTTTTTAAAATATTAAAATGCCAATCATATTTATAACAGCCCTAAGAACACTTTTAAATCAGAACCTTTTTTGGTTAGGAATGCCATAATTAGAATATGCAAAGGTAATTGTGAAATACCATGGTTATCCCACCGATGAGGTAAACATTAATAAATACCTTGTAAATATATCAGCTGTAAAAGTTATAAGCCTCAATTTTATCGCCCCACCAACCCTCCCGACTGGTGGAAACCAGACAGGGGGACAGTTAAAATTCAGCTGTTGAGTTACCGCTATTTTCCCGCCCCAATCTGCCTGACTGCAATTTTAAATTGCAGGCATTAAGGACACCAGCCCCAAGCTGGTGGAGTCAACTTTAAATATGCAGATGAAATGATTGCGGCCCAATTGGGGCTATTTTAATCTGAGACCTGAGCAAGAGGGCAGTAGTCGCTTCCCTGCCAGGCCTAACCTGCTGGAAACAGCAGCCAAGGCCAGAAGAGCCCCAACAAGGTAAGTTTTCTTTTTAACTTATTACAGGTTTCCTTATGGGCCAGAAGCAGGATTGCTCCTCTAGACCCCTCCTCCCCAGGGCTTCCCCCACCGCTCCCAAGACTGCAATTTGCCACTAAGAGGCCTCGCTGCCACTTACCTTGTGCCCTGTGACCCTGCGGCTGCCTCCGACTTTATCGATTTTGAAGGCGGGGAGCTGCTTCCCACCAACTTCCCGGCTGTTTTGATCACAGAGTCGACAATTGGCATACAAATGAGGCCTGGCCGTTACAATCAGCTAAGCTAGCCTACTGCTGCTTCCGGACAGGCATGCCACTCACTTTGCTACATTCCCGCCCGGGAGTAATAATTGAGGCTATATTTTTCCTTACTTGGAGGATAAATGTTTTCCAAAGTTACCCAATGGGCATCCTCCACTAAACACGAGTATTTATTTTCAAGTTGGTGTAGATTATGCAACCATACATATTCAGACTATGATACAGTACCTGACAGCATACGTCATTCTGTCTGGCCTCATACACCGCATCATGCACAGTTTCTCCATTGGCCCTTTATTTTTCCATTCTTGTGGCAACTTCTCCTTCTCTGGAGCTTCTGACTCCACAATTTTTTTCCAACGGTTGGCTGAACCTTCTATATCACTGTCCAGATTCTTAAACTGTTCCATTTCTGCCAAGACCTTTGAAGTAAAATTCATAGAATTATACATATGATTAGACCCACAACCAAAAGCACAAATGCATGACATATACAAAATAACACTTTGTTTTGTCAACAGTACTGCACACTAAACTGACACAATTAATGGCTTGCTTTCCCTTCCTGTGGTGGCATTTGAGAGAAAAGTAGGCCTGAATATCCTCCATTAACCTGCCCCATATTTGGTGGGAGAGGGCCTCAACAGTGGGGGAAGTCAGGCAGCGAGGCTTACCACTGCTATCCCTCCCTGACCTTGATTTTACTCCCCTTCTCCGCTGGAACCAACGCTGACATCCCCTTCCCTGTTCACCGCATGCAAATGCTGGCGAGAAGGCATGGCCAGGTTTCCAGACCATTTTCCTCTCGTCTGCCCTTCTTACTACTACTGCTCCTTCTGACTGCCAGGTGAAGCCTAGTGATAGACACTGGGGTAGCGGCAGGAAGGCTCCAAACAGTGAGAATGCATATGAATGATATTACTGTGGAATCTACAATTAGAAAATAAAGCCTGACCTTAGATGGACTAATGTGTGGAGTGTTTCATTAAAAGTTTTGAACTAAAAACCAAAAATATAAGTAGGCCTTTGATTTAGTCTAACATGCAAGAGTTGGTTTTATCCAAATCAGGCCCTGGGAATGTTGATTAGGTAATATAATAATGTGCGCCAATGGCAGGAGTAACACTAATCTATAGAATTATAGGCCTAGAAATTACTTGGCTCAGCTCCACTGACCTAAGTGTGACTTATGCCTGCTGAAAACAGGAGGCTCATTGTTGCAGTACCAGGAAGAGGCTATCACATGCAGCCGCAAAGGGCCAAGTGGAAGGAGGCAGCTGTGGTTATGAGTGGGACCTCCATAAACCCAAGGAGCTCCGCAGTGTCAGACGTAGTTTAATGACCTCACTAGGTCAGCAAAGTTACAACAACGACAACAGCAACTTGCATTTATATAGCGCCTTTAATGTAGTAAAACGTCCCAAGGCGCTTCATAGGAACATTATCAAACAAAATTTCACACTGAGCCACACAGGAAAGTATTAGGAGAGGTGACCAAAAGAGTGGTCAAAGAGGTAGGTTTTAAGGAGCATCTTAAAGGAGGAGAGAGAGGTGGAGAGGTTTAGGAAGGGAATTCCAGAGCTTAGGGCCCAGGTAGCTGAAGGCACGGCCGCTAATAGTGGAGCAATTAAAATCAGGGATGCACAAGAGACAAGAATTGGAGTAGCACAGAGATCACGGAGGTGTAGGGCTGGGGGAGGTTACAGAGATAGGGAGGGGCGAGGCCATGGAGGGATTTGAAAACAAGGATGAGAATTTTAAAATCAAGGTGTTCCTGGACTGGGAGCCAATGTAGCGAGCACGGGTGATGGGAGAACGGGACTTGGTGCAAGTTAGGATATGGGCAGCAGAGTTTTGGATGAGTTAAGAGTGTTTTCAGATGAATAATGGGGTAGATAACTGAATTACAGAGAAACATGTGGCTATTCCATAGAACAATAGTCTAGCTTTGTTCTTTAGGGAATCTCATGGCACTATGTCCCAGAAGCAAAATCATTTGGCAGCACTCATTCACATCATGTAATGCATGCTATCACACTGAAATTAGGTGCTGATGGATTTCTACCCCATCAGTCTGCACTAGTGTTTTTTTCCACGAGTCCCCTATCCCACTTTGAGTATAAGTCCTATTTTCCTGCTCACTCCCAATTCCTTTATTATTCCTCCTTTTGAAGCATCCAATTCCCTTTGAAAAGAATTTATGTACTCTCTCCTATTATTAATTCTTTGCTTTACTTTTAGTTCAGATTTTCTTATTACACATTTGCTTTAGTACATAACACTGATCATAAATATGCCAAGATTGTAAAAGGCTTACTCTACATATACATATAATATTGTATTCGTCATGCTGATCACTATATCAGAAAGTAAAGTAATTTTGCATACAAACACATACCAAGATTCCACCCCATCCCTGATGTGAAAGAAAATCAACAGGACTTGTAGCTCCAGCTTTAAATGGGAATCGCAGCAAAAAGTCTAGATGAAGTGGGCTTATTTCCTTTTTCATTAAAAAAACCTATTGAAACATTAATAAGAGTAGTTTTTAAATGACAAAGAAGTACTTCTCCATTTTTTGTGCCGTACTAAATTCATCATTGAACCACACATCAAGAATTTTGACCCCCCTTTAAACTTAACAAAGTAACCTTTCAATGGTGGATTTTAGAGCCCAAAACTTAACCTATATATCTTTTTAGATGCTGCGTATTTCCAGTATTTTCTGTTTTCATTTCTTTTGAAAGCTCATTCAATTGTTCTTCTTGCTCAAAGTCTCTCTCTGTTCCATTCAAAAAAGCTTTGATTTGTCAGCTTCTATTGGGCCAGAAATTTCTCATCTGATGTCGTTGCTCCATAATAGCATCCTCTCCGACAGCCAGCGAATCCATTGTGCAAGTTCGCGAATGCGCACATGTGCAGTAAAACCCCGAAATCGCTCCCATTGGTTCGCTGGCGGTTTGACAGTTACGAATTAAAGGGCCATCTACACTACAATCAATAAAATCAGGAAACATTCGTAAACTTACCCATCTGCCGAGCTGGAACGAAGATACTTATGCCACCTAAAGGTACGCTGGAAAATACCAGCCCTACACTACTTTTTAAAAGCGCAGTGGCTGTTAATGACTGCGAAACAACAAAAAATTAAATTTTTAAAATTTGGAATGTCAAATTACTCATTTTAATATTTTTGATCATTAAAATTTAAAAATTAAAAGTTAATTTTTAAAAATGTTTTAACTTCTGTAAGTTTCATTAAATTTAATCATTTGCTTGGCTTTTTATAATAAGGTATGTTAAATTTTTATTTACACTAACATAGAGCATTTCACTTTAAATGAATGAGTTTTACTTGCCTGCTTGTGTGCGTGACTTCTCTTCTTGACAGATTCTGTGGGCATGGCTTACATTCCTACAGAGTCTATCGGTTCAAAGGAAGGTGCACTGATATCACAGCGCTGAACTGAGAAAAAATATAAATTGGAGCAACTGGACATCGGAGACCACGAGGTAAATACTTTTGTAGTCTTTGTCCGCAGGATGTGCGCTGTTCAACTCCTTTTTTCTAACAACAGGTACCACCCTCACATGAAGATGCTATCATCGTTATACCTATATCTACTTTCCTATCTCATTCTGTTTCATGTGATAGGCTATAACATGAAAGATTATCTTTTGCTTTGTTTTATAAAAAAACTGTTTTGTTATTCCTCACTAACCTAACTTCATCTTTTACTTCAAAACCTAAAGTTAGCAGTTTACACAAATACTGCAACCTTTTCTTCTAAGCCATCTATTTCTTCTTCAGCCTTCCTATTCCTTACCCTCTTAAAATATGGCCTAGTCCTCTACTTCACCTTTTCTTGCAATTCTTCACTAGTCTTAAAGAATTTAGAATTGCAAAAATGCAACAATATGACTTTTAGGCCTAGAAATTTGGGCGCGTCCAATTTTGGGCGTGCAGGAGTCTTTCTCTGCGCCTGAATGGTGACACTCAAGGTCCCCCTGATATTGGATTCAGGCATCATTTACATCGAACCAGCGAGCTGCCAAGAGCAACTGGAAGGGTCGCAGCGGCCGCCGTGTAACTGAGGAAGGAAGGACAACATGGAAGGGGGCGCAACCGTGTCAGGAGGTAATGGTGACAATCGGTGGTGGGGGGGGGGGAGATTGTGGCGGCAATTGGATGGGGGGATAGGGGCAATGATCGGCAGGGGGAGAGGGGGTAGTGACTTTTGGCAGAAGGGGAGGTGGCAGCGGCCCGGTTTCTTTGAATGTGGGGTCTGGACCACCTGATAGGAAAACCAGGCCTACATAAGTCCTGAGTACAGCTGGCATTGGTGTTTGCTGGCTCAGGGCAAACCAGTCTTGAAATGGGGGCCCTCAAACAGGTGTTAGGCCCCTTATTTGAATATGCAAGGGGCCTAACCCCTGTTTCAGGCGTGAGCACTGCACGCCAATTTTTTGGCCTTTACCAATATGGTGGTCAGCGCACTTCCGTCTCGCAATGAGCATGCACTTCTGCCCTCCCTATTGGAGACTTAGGAGGCCATTTAGCACCCAAAAAGCAGGTGCTGTGTGATTTCTAGGCCTTAATGCCTCAGCCACTTAACATAGTCTTGCTTAACTTTGTTATTCTTTTCCCCATCTTTTCTCCATTCACAAAAAGCAACTAATTCCCAACATCTAAATATAAAATCTATCCTAGAATAACTAGCCCCATTGAAATACTCCATGGGATTGATAGTGTAATGCTGGGATCCCGATAGGATAAAGCGACCACTCCCTGGCATGGGAGCCTGAGGCCTACAATATGTCTGAGGTACATAGCAGACCCAAAGTGCAAAGACTGTCCGCAGCCTGTGCACATGCTATGTGCAAGTCTCTTTAGGTCCCTGACTTTTATTCAAATTAGGCGGCCATCCCATATTTCTGCTGGAGCATCTCAGCAGTTCTCCAGCCACGCAGTGCCCATTTCCTAATAACACACCTCAGTGCACCCAGCATCCTACTTCCCTTTGGACATCAGCCTAAGAGCTCTGTGCCTCTCCTGCTCTTATCCCTTCAATGACTGCCAGTGCCTAGGAATCCAGTCCTGATGCATAATGAGCATTGCAACTGAAGTATCAGCCAGTTTTGCATGTGAGATGACCTTCAATTATTCTATGAGGTCAGCTTATTTGTGCCCAGGTGCATACAATGCCTGTGATATTCTGTGGGAGCCATATTATCAGCAGGCATATGTTTTCTGGTCTTCTATTCCCAACTGCACCTGCATCCACCATACTATTATCTGCTACAGTTTGAGAAGCTTCCCTGACTCAACCAAATCCAGATTGAATTCCCTCTTGATTCACTTCACTTCATTTCTCTGTGCAAAATATCATAAGGAACTACACATTCTTACTGAAGAAAAAGGTATGCCATTACCTTGGCTAAATATACAAAAGTATTAGCACACCAACTCCTGTCCTTGATATTTCTTAGTTTCAATTGATCTATCAATAATGTCGTTACAAAAATGAGAAAAAACTGACCTAACCTCATCATCTTTTGTTTCCTTTTTTTAAAATTCAATTCTTTTTGATTTTTTACAAAAAGACCCACATCTCTTGTCAAAATGCCTTTATTTCCTTCAAAAAGATTCCAACCGCAAATCCTAGATAACAACTTGTATCTTCCCCAGGCCCACTGTAGAAATCTCTTCTATGTTACATTTTTCTCTGACCCACTCCACTGTTTTCTGCTTTCACCTCTGCATCACTCTTCTCTGCACCTCCCTAAACATTTATCGCCTTCATCTTGATTTGTGCTGTCCATTGCTTTGTCTTCAGCAGAAAACTATCAATATCATTGCATCGTTATGTTAATTTTTTACAATGCTCAATGTATTAATTCTATTGTACAGCATCTTACTACCTTGAAATCTAAGGATACCATTGTCAACAAAATTTTAAGATGGAATAGCAGAAAACAATAAGAGTTACACTTCGATCATCAACAAACACAGCAGTAATATCTACAAATTGCAGGATCCTTTTCATATTTGGAGACAATAGCAAAGTTGATGAACAATAAAAAGAACTAAAGGAGTAGTCAAAGGAAATGTTTTTATATATTCTGGGAAAGAGTATTATATAGACAATTTTGCAATCTCTTAAAGAGAGTATGAAAGAGTTTCCTCTGCTTGGCAGCTGGAGAAGCTCTTCTACAGGTGCAGGACCAGCATTGTTATTTCATTGAGGTGGGAGTGGGTGGTTTGGCCTCCTGCCTCACCTTCTGTTGATTCTATTCTTTGGCACCTATCTCCAACAGCAGCCAAAAAGCCCCAATCTTGGTAGCCTAATGCATAGCTTCAGACCTGGGAGCTCAGATTTGCTTACTTTTTAGGCACATGGCCCAGCCAGGGCAGGACAGCACCTAGCCTGAGAAAAAGTGTGAGTTGCTACCTCTTTACAGGTGTGCAGCGAGGAAAATCTACCTTACTTTGACCTAGTGATTTTATTCCTCTATTGATGGCCTGAAATAATATTGTACTATGTAAATAAGGATGAGAAAACAAAATTCCCAGCACAATGTTGACAAGCACATAAAAATTCTACAGTATAACCCGCGCTAGTCCCCTTTACCAAAAGTCCAGCGTGTATTTACCTGGAAAGCAATTTGAGCTGTGAAGATGAGTTTATCTCTTTCAAATAGACCTCTGGTTGCATATACAGAAACTGAATAAGTAATTTCATCTGTGAGATTGATGACACGCTGCTTTACATCTTCTGCTTGGACTGTACGTTGAATGGCATTTTCAAACACGACATGAAAAGCCTAAATAAGTAAAATAAGAAGCAATTGTATTCTTTTTCTGTTGAACAGTTAAAGCATCAATCCAAAACTAGAGGTCATAAATGTAAAATAGTTGCTAATAAATCCAATAGGGAATTCAGGAGAAACTTCTTTACCAAAAGAGTGGTAAGAATGCAGAACGTGCTACCAAAAGGAGTAGTTGAGGCAAATGGCGTAGGTGCATTTAAGGGGAAGCTAGATAAGCACATGAGGGGGAAAGGAATAGAAAAGAATAGAATCAGATGACGTAGGGAGAGAGGAGGCTCGTGTGGAGCATAAACACCGGCACAGACCAGTTGGGATGAAAGGCCTGTTTCCGTGCAGTAGTTTTGATGTAACTCGATGTATTAGCTACTTTTGAATAACTGTATCAAAATCAAACACATAGTAAACTATCAATATCAAATTTATCCATTGTATATAAACTGTGGGAGAATATCCTGATTTATGGGCAGTAAGGCACATTAATAGTTTTCTAACAGTGCTGCGCTCCACTTATCACCTTGGTGACAATGCTGCAAGTGCCAGGCAATGACCATCTCCAACAAGAGAGAGTCTAACCACCTTCCCTTGACATTCAACGGCATTACCATTGCCGAATCCCCCACCATCAACATCCTGGGGGTCACCATTGACCAGAAACTTAACTGGACCAGCTACATTAATACTGTGGCTACAAGAGCAGGTCAGAGGCTGGGTATTCTGCGGCGTGTGACTCACCTCCTGACTCCCCAAAGCCTTTCCACCATCTACAAGGCACAAGTCAGGAGTGTGATGGAATACTCTCCACTTGCCTGGATGAGTGCAGCTCCAACAACACTCAAGAAGCTCGACACCATCCAGGACAAAGCAGCCCGCTTAATTGGCACCCCATCCACCACCCTAAACATTCACTCCCTTCATAACCAGTGCCATGGCTGCAGTGTGTACCATCTACAGAATGCACTGCAGAAACTCGCCAAGGCTTCTTCGACAGCACCTCCTGAACCCGTGACCTCTACCACCTAGAAGAACAAGAGCAGCAGGCACATGGGAACAACACCACCTGCACGTTCCCCTCCAAGTCACACACCATTCCGACTTGGAAATATATTGCCGTTCCTTCATCGTTGCTGGGTCAAAATCCTAGAACTCCCTACCTAACAGCACTGTGGGAGAACCTTTACCACACGGACTGCAGCAGTTCAAGAAGGCGGCTCACCACCACCTTCTCAAGGGCAATTAGTGATAAGCAATAAATGCCAGTGACGCCCTCATCCCATGAACGAATAAAAAAAAATTCTGATACAAGGGCCAAGGCCTTCTGCCTCCCACCCATTGATTTTTTGGCGAAGCTGGGTGGGCAGAGACGGAAGGCTACTCATAGATGGGCTCTGTGCATTCTAACATCCCCACTGTTTTCCAAGGGCTGCTCCATTGGGATACAATACACTCACTCACATATGGGTCAGTGCGACAAGCACGTACAATCAAAATAAACACAATCTCTGCTGTGTTTCAACCATTTGCAATCTTCGAACATTGGACATAGGAGCTGCTTGTTAAGGCCCTGCATCCAGTGTTCAGAAGTCAGCAAAAGGACATGAAGAAGAGACCCCATGGTAGTGCTCTCACAGAGTGGCTGTGCACAGGCCTCATCATCGAAATATATTTTTAAAATTCTTTACAGGCAGTTGGCTACCTGTTCCTTCTGCTGTATAACCCTTGGGGGTTGTGGCACCTAGTCTCTGCCCTCAGAGAGAATGGGCTCCCCTTTGCAGCCTGAGGAACATAGGAACAGGAGTAGGCCATTCAGCCCCTCGTGCCTGCTCCGCCATTTGATAAGATCATGGCTGCTCTTTGATCTAACTCCATATACCCGCCTTTGGCCCATATCCCTTAATACCTTTGATTGCCTAAAAGCTATCTATCTCAGATTTAAATTTAGCAACTGAGCTAGTATCAATTGCCGTTTGCGGAAGAGTTCCAAATTTCTACCACCCTTTGTGTGTAGAAATGTTTTCTAATCTCGCTCCTGAAAGGTCTGGCTCTAATTTTTAGACTGTGCACCCTACTCCTAGAATCCCCAACCAGCAGAAATAGTTTCTCTCTATCCACCCTATCTGTTCCCCTTAATATCTTATAAACTTCGATCAGATCACCCCTTAACCTTCGAAACTCCAGAGAATACAACCCCAATTTGTGTAATCTATCCTCGTAACTTAACCCTTGAAGTCCGGGTATCATTCTAGTAAACCTAAGCAGCACTCCCTCCAAGGCCAATATGTCCTTCCGAAGGTGCGGTGCCCAGAACTGTTCACAGTACTCCAGGTGCGGTCTAACCAGGGTTTTGTATAGCTGCAGCATAACTTCTGCCCCCTTGTACTCTAGTCCTCTAGATATAAAGGCCAGCATTCCATTAGCCTACTTGAGTATTTTCTGCACCTGTTCATGACACTTCAATGATCTATGTACCTGAACCCCGAAGTCCCTTTGGACATCCACTGTTTTTAACTTTTTACCATTTAGAAAGTACCCTGTTCTATCCTTTTTTATCCAAAGTGGATGATCTCACATTTGTCTACATTGAATTCCATTTGGCACAGTTTTGCCCATTCACCTAATCAATCAATATCGCTTTGTAATTTTATGTTTTCATCTACACTGCTTACAATGCCACCAATCTTTGTGTCATTGGCAAACTTAGATATGAGACTTTCTATGCCTTCATCTAAGTCGTTAATAAATGTTGTGAATAATTGAGGCCCCAAGACAGGTCTACTAGTCACATCCTGCCAATGTGAGTACCTACCCATTATCCCTACTCTGTCGCCTTTCGCTCGGCCAACTTCCTAACCAAGTCCGTACTTTTCCCTCGATTCCATGGGCTTCTATCTTAGCTAACAGCCATGGGCTTCTATCTTAGCTAACAGCCATGGGCTTCTATCTTAGCTAACAGCCTGCCTTACCCTTGTAACTGACCCAAGGTCAGAAATAGGGCTAGTCAGAGGGCCATTACTGGGACTGGCGGAAGTCCACCCCAACAGGGAAATGCTCCAATGAAGCAGGAGCAGAAAACTTAAGCCACAGTATCTTAAATTACTGCTGGCAGTTAAAATATCCAATCAGAAGTTTGTTGGAGTTCTTTGAATGTACTCCCTTAATGAGGGAGAATTTGGCACTATGATGTAAACTACAAATCATGCTTTGTTTGAGAACAGGAGTGCTGTTTCAAAGCATTCTGTTTCACTTTCACCACTGATTAATCTGTTCCATGTATACACTATCCCAAATTTGGTAGTCCGTATTTATATAATAACAACAACTTGCATTTAACGGCTTTAAGATAGAAAAACATTCCAAGGCCCTTCACAGAGGCGCAATCAGAAAAAAATGGATGCCGAGACAAAGAACGAGATATTAGAAGGGGTATCCAAAAGCTTGATCAAAGAGGTGGAAGATGATCTGGTCATTTATTTCATTGCTGTTTGTGGAAGCTTGCTGCGTGCAATTTTATCTGCAGCGTTTCCTCCATTGCAACAGTGACTACCCTTCAAAAATACTTCATTAGTTGTAAAGCGCTTTGGGACGTCATGAGGTCGTGAAAGGTACTATATAAATGAAAGTCTTTATTTTCTTTATTTTAAGGAGGGTCAAAGGGAGAAAAGGAGATGGAGGCAGAGGGATTTAGGGAAAGCAGTCAAAAAGATTTTGGCGTAGAAATTCAATGGCGCCGCACCCATTTTTCAGGTGCCAAAACATCCAATATGACAGGCGTGGTGTGTGTGCTCGTTACGAGCAGGAAGTGCGCCGCCCACCATATTGAATCAGGCTTCTCCGTAGACATGCAGGGCACATGACAGAACTATTAAAATTGGAAATTAAAATATTTAAGTATGGGTCATATGCTTGATGTAGGACCCCTTTCTGATATTGGGCTGCCCTAGTGCCTGATGCCATGTGATAAACCCACTCAGCAACTCGAGACACTAACAGGCAGGAAGGATCTTTCAGCAGTGCTATTTAAAGGGCTCATCTACTACTTACAGATTAGTTGCTGGTTTGTCATTTGAGGCTGCTGGTTAACTTCTGGCTGTTTTTTGGCCTGTTTTCTGACTCTCAAGGCTTAATTTTGACAACCGAGAAGACGATATTGCTGGTGCTGCATTGTTTTTGGCTGCCTTCAAAATAGTTTGGCTGCAGTCACGGGTGGACTGGGGCTGGAAGATAAGGGGCAGCAGCAAGGAAAACAGGAGAGAACAGGGGCAGCTGCGACAAGAGGAGGGAGGAGGAGGGCATTGCACAGGATGCTATACACACAGAGGGTATTCAGCGAGCACTTTTACCTCAACTTTTCGGAGGAGCATAATGCTTCACAGGGGAGGCTGTCACCGAGCCATGTCACCTGCTGCATCTACAACTCGAGACTTGCACCAGGGCATTAACAGCACTGCCTGTGGCTGTCAAGGTCACCCTTAACCTTTATCCCTCAGGCTCCTTCCAGGCTGTAGCAGCTGACACCAGCGACATCTCACAGTTTGCAGTCCACTGCTGTATCAGGGAGGTCACCGAGGCTCACTATACCATGAGGAACAGCCACATTACTTTTCCCATGGATAAAGCAAAGCAGAACGAGAGAGCACTAGGCTTCACCTGCATGGTAAGCTTTCCCTGGGTGTAAAGTGCCGCAGACTGCACACACATTGCCTGCCTGCTCCCTCTAACCAGCCTGTCATTTTTATCAATAGACAGGGATTGCACTCCCTCAATGTCCAGCTGTTTTGCGACCACGGGCAGCGTATAATGCAGATCTGTGTCCTGTTTCCTGGCAGCAGTCGTGACTCTACCATCCACACCAACGCTTTTATTCCAGCCAGACGATCAGGTCACAGGCTGGCTACTGAACGATAAGGGGTACCCCTCCAGACATGGCTCATGATTCCTGTCAGGAACCTAGGCACAGCTGCAGAGCTGGCATACGAGAGCCATGCTATCACCAAAAATATCATCGAACAGACAGCTGGCATGCTCAACAACAACTACTTGCATTTATATAACGCCTTTAAAGCAGTAAAACGTCCCAAGGACATATTGGACAGG
The DNA here is from genome assembly GCF_035084215.1 of Heptranchias perlo. NCBI lineage: Eukaryota > Metazoa > Chordata > Chondrichthyes > Hexanchiformes > Hexanchidae > Heptranchias > Heptranchias perlo. The sequence continues at coordinate 11,628,557 of NC_090347.1, forward strand.
TTAAAGTGGTAGGTTTTAAGGAGAGTCTTAAAGGAAGCGAGAGAGGTAGAGAGCCGGAGAGGTTTCGGGAGGGAATTCCAGAACTTAGGGCCTAGGCAACTGAAGGCTAAATCAGTGTTGTAGAAATGTAGCCAATCGTGAAGAGATGAAAATTGGGGATGCACAAGAGGTCAGAATTGGAGAAGCGCAGAGATCTCGAAGGGTTGTAGAGCTGGAGGAGGTTACAGAAATAGGGAGGGGTGAGGCCATGGAGGGTTTTGAAAACAAGGATGAGAATTTTAAAATCGAGGCTTTGCCAGACTGGGAGCCAATGTAGGTCAGCGAGCACAGGGGTGATGGGTGAACGGGACTTGGTGCGAGTTAGGATATGGGCAGCATAATTTTGGATGAACTCAAATTTACAGAGGATGCAAGGTGGAAGGCCGGCCAGGACAGCATTGAAATAGTCAAGTCTAGATGTAACAAAGGCATGGATGAGGGTTTCAGCAGCAGGTGAGCTAAGACAGGGGCGGAGACAGGCGATGTTATGGAGGCGGTCTTGGTGATGGAGAGGCTATGGGGTCAGAAGATCAGTTCAGGGTCAAATAGGATGCCAAGGTTGAGTCTGGTTCAGCCTCAGACAGTAGCCAGGGAGAGGGATGGAGTCAATGGCTAGGGAAGGGAGTTTGTGGTGGGGACCGAAAACAATGGCTTTGGTCTTCCCAATGTTTAATTGGACGAAATTTCTGCTCATCCAATACTGGATGTCGGACAAGCAGCGCGATGAATCCAAGGTAATGGAGGTGTCGAGAGAGGTGGTGGTGAGGTACAGCTGGGTGTCTTTAGCATACATGTGGAACGTGATGTTGTGTTTTTAGATGATGTCGCCGAGGGGCAGCATGTAGATGAGAAATAGGAGATGGCCAAGGATAGATCCTCGGGGGGCTTCAGGGGTGTGGGAGCAGGAAGAGAAGCCATTGCAAGAAATTCTCTGGCTACGACTGGATAGGTAAGAGTGGAACCAGGCAGGGGCAGTCCCACTGAACCTGACAGAGGATCAGTGTGTCAGGTGGCTCTGCTTCACCAGCGAGGCAGTGACTGAGCTATGTCACCTGTTGCAGCAACAATTGGATCCCTATATCAGTGCATAAATTTCTTTCTGCATTGTGGCCAGGTCCTGGGTGCAATGCTTCTTGCATTGACCTGCCTTGCCACCTATGCCCACTGATGACGGGAAGCTTGCCGGGCGACTTCTGCTGCTGAGCATAGAGAGGACCTCCTTTTTTTGACCTCCTCCACCAACGTTTCCCAAGCAATGTCGGAAATTTGGGGGGCCCTTCCTGCATTACCGCTGCCTACCATTTTGACTGTTCTTAGAATCATAAAATGATATAGCACAGAAGGAGGCCATTCGGCCCATCGTGCCTGTCCCAGTTCTTTGAAAGAGCTATCCATTAGTCCACTCCCCTGCTCTTTACCCATTGCCCTGCAAATGTTTTCTCTTCAAGTATTTATCCAGTTCCCTTCTGAAAGTTATTACTGAATCTGCTTCCACCACCCTTTCAGGCAGTGCATTCCAGATCATAACAACTCGTTCCATAAACATTTCTTTCCTCATGTTATCTCTGGTTCTTTTGCCAATTTCTGTAAATCTGTGTTCTCTGGTTACCGACCCTTCTGCCACTGGAAACATTTTCTCCTTATTTATTCCATCAAAACCCTTCATGATTTTGAACACCTCTATCAAATCTCTCCTTAACTTTCTCTGCTCTAAGGAGAACAACCCCAGATTCTCTATCTTTCCACATAACTGAAGTCTTTCATCCTTGGTACCATTCTAGTAAATCTCCTTTGCAACCTCTCTAAGGCCTTGACATCCTTCCTAAAGTGTGGTGCCCAGAATTGGACACAATACTCCAGCTGGGGCCTAACCAGTGTTTTATAAAGGTTTAGCATAACTTCCTTGCTTTTGTACTCTATGCCTCTATTCATGAAGCCAATTGGAATTCAGTTGAATGCAGCCAAAGTGCACCTCCCCTTTAAGAGGTGCAGGCTGCTTTTAAATGAGGGCAGTGACCCCCAATTTTCCACCTTCCCCTACCCCCCCCCCAGGAGTGAGCTGCCAATCAAATGAGGCACGACACTATTATGGCTTATGCCTCTCGCACATGCGATTGGGCACGGGGAGCAATCTCTCCGATAATTTCCCGACCATCTACAGAACGTAACCAATTTCTCCCCCAATATTTTTTCAGGCTTAACAAACATTTACCTTGAGGGAATACTGGTAAATAGGGTTGATCTTGTTGAGGTCATCAATAACAAAGTAGAGTAAGGATGCTCTCAGTGCAGTAGGTCTATAGTTTTCCCTTGCCACATTTATTTTAACCTCTGTTATCTTTGCTTCAGCCACCTGCAAAAAGACCAAAAATGAAACATTGATACATTAGAGTACAGCTAACAGAAAAGTAAATAATGATTACATGAAGACGACTCATGGAACTGTTGACCGGAGGTCACCGGTTACGGTTATTGGCTTAGTACAAAGAGGAGAAGAGTCAATTCTCTCTTAACTCTCAATTCGCTTTATTCACGTCGTTAGATGATATACATATAGCTTATACGTCTGGTTAGATATAGACATACAGTTTTATACCCAAACTAGGATCTAAACGCACACCCACTAGGTTTTTCTGACACTCCCTGAGTGGTCACAGAATATAAAGGCTATTACCCGAAAAGGAGAGCTGACGCTGGCCAGGCGTTCCATTCTCTCTCTCTTTCGATGTCGTCTCTATGTCCCTGACGTAGGTTCTTCCACTTCCACGATGGTTGGTCTCCGGAGTCTTCGCTGGCTCCACGCTCCAGATTCTTCATTCTTATTCTGAATCTTATCTCTTCAAGCTGTGCTGTCTGTCTCCCATTGGTTTAGGCTTGCTCGCCTAGTCCGTGTCTTCTCCTCATTGGCTCTGGCCCAAGGACTTAGGTAGCATTACCTCATTACTCCTTTTCTAAATAAGGACTTGTGTCTTATCACATCTCCTTTGTCTTTCACAAAACTTAGCTAATTCAAACCGGTTCCAGCCAGCTCAGGCCAGTGACTGAACTCAGGTTACTTCAGTTCAAAAGTTGCTTTTGCCTGTGTGTCAGCAGTTTGGAACAAACTCAGTAGTTTCTGCAGCCCCTGGCCAACAGAACATAAATCTTAGTGCACAATTTTATTGTTACAGAAATGTTCAAGATATTTAGATAAAGTTATTTAGATGAAGGAGTTAAAATAATGAGTTTGAAAATGCATTATATTCCTTTATAGATTGGTTCCAGAGGAGTTGTTTGTGAATTGAATGCAAAATATGATATTGTGCAAGGAGGTTCAGAATATTTATGCTGTGAACATTCTCTACAGATCTGTTTGCAACAGATAGCAGAGTTCTGCAACTGTTTCCTTACTGAACCAACGCCTGCAAAGGCAGTATTCCACCAAATGTTCTGTTCTATCTCTGATTGTGGTAAAAATATATTAATGTATTGCTCCAAAGATTTAAAGAATTCTTATACAGCAGATCCTGTTTCCACACACTAAAAATAATTCATGACTATAGTACTAAATTTAATATTAAATAGCTGACCTTCCGTTCTATTTCAGTGGCAGTTTGTTTGGTTGTCTCTAAGTTCTCTACCAGAGCTGTATCACCAAGGAAATTTCCAGAAGCTCCTGACAGTCGAGCTAGAAGAGAGTCTTCTAACTGTTTAAGAACAATCTTGAACTCATTTTGTTGTTTTGTAAGATTTGCCTAAAGTAGTAGAAATATTTGTTATTAGATCTTAACAAAACCGTCTGCATAGAACTGATTTTATAAAATTGCACTTTTGATGGGTACCTCGCCTATTGGGGGGGCATTTTGGGAAATCATGGGTGTGATCTCCAGAATTTTTCATGTTAAAAAAAAGCTGTATAAAAACAAAGATTAGGGCTGTTTTATGAAATTGTGCTTAATTAATGGATGGAAAATTGAGGGGAGGATGCCTGCAATTTCCCGATAAATGCTTTCACTGGGGTAGTTTCCCTGTTGGGAGCACACTTTGGCAAAATTGGCCATGTAGCATCTTCTTTCTTTAAATCAAAGGTATCCTTCATAGATTGCTGAAGTGAATCAATAATAGTAGCACTTGCTGGGAACAATTCACAAAGGCCAACTTCTGTTGGAGATGTTTCTCTGTAGGAACTTTACCCACTCCAGCAACATTATAAGGTGATATAAAACCCTTAATCTGTCAATTAATTTTGACCCATAGAATCCTAAGGGGAAAAGAGGCTTATAGTGCCCATTCACTGTAATGCTCTGAGGGATGGATAGATTATAGTTCAATTTTAAGAGAATACTTTTATTTTGAAGAATATATAGGTCAGATAGAAACATAGAAAATAGGAGCAGGAGTGGACCATTCAGCCCTTCGAGCCTGCCCCGCCATTCAATATGATCATGGTTGATCCTCTATCTCAATACCATATTCCCGCTCTCTCCCCATACCCCTTGATGCCTTTTGTGTCTAGAAATCTATCTAGCTCCTTCTTAAATATATTTAGTGGCATGGCCGCCACAGCCTTCAGTGGTAGAGAATTCCACAGGTTCACAACCCTCTGAGTGAAGAAATTTCTCCTCATCTCAGTCCTAAATGTCCTACCCCGTATCCTGAGACTGTGGCCCCTCGTTCTGGCACCCCCAGCCAGGGGAAACATCCTCCCTGCATCCAGTCTGTCTAGCCCTGTCAGAATTTTATATGTTTCAATGAGATCCCCTCTCATTCTTCAAAACTCGAGTGAATACAAGCCAAGTCGACCCAATCTCTCCTCCTACGACAGTCCTGCCATCCCAGGAATCAGTCTGGTGAACCTTCGCTGCACTCTCTCTATGGCATATATATCCTTTCTTAGGTAAGGAGACCAAAACTTTTTATTTTTTTTATTCGTTCATGGGATGTGGGCGTCGGTGGTGAGGCCAGCATTTATTGCCCATCCCTAATTGCCCTTGAGAAGGTGGTGGTGAGTTGCCTTCTTGAACCGCTGCAGTCCATGTACATAGGAACATAGGAACAGGAGTAGGCCATTCAGCCCCTTGTGCCTGCTCCGCCATTTGATAAGATCATGGCTGATCTGTGATCTAGCTCCATATATCTGCCTTTGGCCCATATCCCTTAATACCTTTTAAGGGATATGGGCCAAAAAGCTATCCATCTCAGATTTAAATTTAGCAATTGAGCTAGTATCAATTGCCGTTTGCGGAAGAGAGTTTCAAACTTCTACCACCCTTTGTGTGTAGAAATGTTTTCTAATCTCATTCCTGAAAGGTCTGGCTCTAATTTTTAGACTGTGCACCCTACTCCTAGAATCCCCAACCAGCAGAAATAGTTTCTCTCTATCCACCCTATCTGCTCCCCTTAATATCTTATAAACTTCAATCAGATCACCCCTTAACCTTCGAAACTCCAGAGAATACAACCCCAATTTGTGTAATCTCTCCTCGTAACTTAACCCTTGAAGTCCGGGTATCATTCTAGTAAACCTACGCTGCACTCCCTCCAAGGCCAATATGTCCTTCCGAAGGTGCGGTGCCCAGAACTGCTCACAGTACTCCGGTTGCGGTCTAACTAGGGTTTTGTATAGCTGCAGCATAACTTTTGCCCCCTTGTACTCTAGTCCTCTAGATATAAAGGCCAGCATTCCATTAGCCTTATTGATTATTCTCTGCACCTGTTCATGACACTTCAATGATCTATATACCTGAACCCCGAAGTCCCTTTGGACATCCACTGTTTTTAACTTTTTACCATTTAGAAAGTACCCTGTTCTGTCCTTTTTTGATCCAAAGTGGATGACCTCACATTTGTCGACATTGAATTCCATTTGCCACAGTTTTGCCCATTCACCTAATCTATCAATATCGCTTTGTAATTTTATGTTTTCATCTACACTGCTTACAATGCCACCAATCTTTGTGTCATTGGCAAACTTAGATATGAGACTTTCTATGCCTTCATCTAAGTCGTTAATAAATATTGTGAATAATTGAGGCCCCAAGACAGATCCCTGCGGGACTCCACTAGTCACATCCTGCCAATGTGAGTACTTACGCATTATCGCCACTCTCTGTCGCCTTTCGCTCAGTGGTGAAGGTTCTCCCACAGTGCTGTTAGGAAGGGAGTTCCAGGATTTTGACCCAGCGACGATGAAGGAACGGCGATATATTTCCAAGTCGGGATGGTGTGTGACTTGGAGGGGAACGTGCAGGTGGTGTTGTTCCCATGTGCCTGCTGCTCTTGTCCTTCTAGGTGGTAGAAGTCGCGGGTTTGGGAGGTGCTGTCGAAGAAGCCTTGGCAAGTTGTTGCAGTGCATCCTGTGGATGGTACACACTGCAGCCACAGTGCGCCGGTGGTGAAGGGAGTGAATGTTTAGGGTGGTGGATGGGGTGTCAATCAAGTGGGCTGCTTCGTCCTGGATGGTGTCGAGCTTCTTGATCTGCACTCATCCAGGCAAGTGGAGAGTATTCCATTACACTCCTGACTTGTGCCTTGTAGATGGTGGAAAGGCTTTGGGGAGTCAGGAGGTGAGTCACTCGCTGCAGAATACCCAGCCTCTGACCTGCTCTTGTAGCCACAGTATTTATATGGCTGGTCCAGTTAAGTTTCTGGTCAATAGTGACCCCCAGGATGTTGATGGTGGGTGATTCAGCGATAGTAATGCCATTGAATGTCAAGGGGAGATAGTTAGATTCTCTCTTGTTGGAGATGGTCATTGCCTGGCACTTGTCTGGCGCGAATGTTACTTGCCACATATCAGCCCAAGCCTGGATGTTGTCCAGGTCTTGCTGCATGTGGGCTCGGACTGCTTCATTATCTGAGGGGTTGCGAATGGAACTGAACATTGTGCAATCATCAGCGAATATCCCCATTTCTGACCTTATGACGGAGGGAAGGTCATTGATGAAGCAGCTGAAGATGGTTGGGCCTAGGACACTGCCCTGAGGAACTCCTGCAGCAACGTCCTGGGGCTGAGATGATTGGACTCCAACAACCACTACCATCTTCCTTTGTGCTAGGTATGACTCCAGCCACTGGAGAGTTTTCCCCCTGATTCCCACTGACTTCAATTTTACTAGGGCTCCTTGGTGCCACACTCGGTCAAATGCTGCCTTAATGTCAAGGGCAGTCACTTTCACCTCACCTCTGGAATTCAGCTCTTTTGTCCATGTTTGGACCAAGGCTGTAATGAGGTCTGGAGCCGAGTGGTCCTGTCGGAACCCAAACTGAGCATCGGTGAGCAGATTATTGGTGAGTAAGTGCCGCTTGATAGCACTTTTGACAACACCTTCCATCACTTCGCTGATGATTGGGAGTATGCTGATGGGGTGGTAATTAGCTGCATTGGATTTGTCCTGCTTTTTGTGGACAGGACGTACCAGGGCAATTTTCCACATTGTCGGGTAGATGCTAGTGTTGTAGCTGTACTGGAACAGCTTGGCTAGAGGTGCAGCTAGTTCTGGAGCACACGTTTTCAGCACTACAGTCGGGATGTTGTCGGGGCCCATAACCTTTGCTGTATCCAGTGCACTCAGCCGTTTCTTGATATCACGTGGAGTGAATCGAATTGGCTAACGACTGGCTTCTTGTGATGGTGGGGATATCGGGAGGAGGCCAAGATGAATCATCCACTCGGCACTTCTCGCTGAAGATGGTTGCAAACGGTTCAGCCTTGGCTTTTGCACGCATGTGCAGGGCTCTGCCATCATTAAGGATGGGGATGTTTACAGAGCCTCCTCCTCCTCCCGTTAGTTGTTTAATTGTCCACCACCATTCACGACTGGATGTGGCAGGACTGCAGAGCTTTGATCTAATCTGTTGGTTGAGGAATCGCTTTGCTCTGTCAATAGCATGTTGCTTCCGCTGTTTAGCATGCATGTAGTCCTGTGTTGTAGCTTCACCAGGTTGGCTCCTCATTTTTCGGTACACCTGGTGCTGCTCCTGGCATGCTCTTCTACACTCCTCATTGAACCAGGGTTGATCCCCTGGCTTGTTGGTAATGGTAGAGTGAGGAATATGCTGGGCCATGAGGTTACAGATTGTGCTGGAATACAATTCTGCTGCTGGCCCACAGCGCCTCATGGATGCCCAGTTTTGAGCTGCTAGATCTGTTTTAAATCTATCCCATTTAGCACGGTGGTAGTGCCACACAACACATTGGACAGTATCCTCAGTGCGAAGATGGGACTTCGTCTCTACGAGACAACGAGGACCGTGCGGTGGTCCCTCCTACCAATACTGTCATGGACAGATGCATCTGCGACAGGTAGATTGATGAGGACAAGGTCAATTAAGTTTTTCCCTCGTGTTGGTTTGCTCACCACCTGCCGCAGGCCCAGTCTGGCAGCTATGTCCTTCATGACTCGGCCAGCTCGGTCAGTCGTGGTGCTACCGAGCCACTCTTGGTGATGGACATAGAAGTCCCCCACCCAGAGTACATTCTGTGCCCTTGCTACCCTCAGTGCTTCCTCCAAGTAGTGCTCAACATGGAGGAGGACTGATTCATCAGCCAGTAGGTGGTAATCAGCAGGAGGTTTCCTTGTCTATGTTTGACCTGTTGCCATGAGATTTCATGGGGTCCAGAGTCAATGATGAGGACTCCCAGGGCAATTCCCTCCTAACTGTATATCACTGTACCGCCACCTCTGGTCAGTTTGTCTTGCCCATGGGACAGGACATACCCAGGGATGGTGATGGAAGAGTCTAGGACGTTGGCTGAAAGGTATGATTCTGTGAGTATGGCTATGTCAGACTGTTCACTTGTCTAGTCTGTGGGACAGCTCTCCCAATTTTGGCACAAGTCTCCAGATGTTAGTGAGGATGACTTTGCAGGGTTGACTGGGCTTGGTTTGCCTTTGTCGTGTCTGGTGCCTTGTGGTCCGTCCAGTTTTATTCTTATTATGACTTTTTTTAAAGCGAGATTTTACAACTGAGTGGCTTGTTCGGCCATTTCAGAGGGCAATTAATAATTAACCACATTGCTGTGGGTCTGGAGTCACTTATAGGCCAGACCAGGTAAGGACGGCAGGTTTCCACAACAATCCAGTAGTTTCAGGGCCACCATTACTGATACTAGCATTTTAATTCCAGAATTTTCATTTAATTAATTGAATTTGAATGCCCCAGCTGCTATGGGGGGATTTGAACTTATGACTCCAGATTACTAGTCCAGTAACATAACCACTATGCTATCGTACCCTTGATGTACACAATACTCCAGGTTTGGTCTCACCAAGGCTTTGTATAACTGCAGTAAGACATCCTCGCTCCTGTACTCAAATTCTCTTGCAATGAAGGCCAAGATACCATTTGCCTTCCTAACTGCTTGCTACACCTGCATGTTTGCTTTCAGTGACTGGTGTACAATGACACCCAGGTCCCTTTGAACATCAACATTTCCCAATCTATCACCATTTAAATAATACTCTGCCTTTCTGTTTTTCCTTCCGAAGTGGATAACTTCACATTTATCCACATTATACTGCATCTGCCATGTATTTGCCCACTCACTCAACTTGTCTAAATCACCCTTGAAGCCTCTTTGCATCCTCCTCACAACTCACGATCCCACCTAGTTTTGTGTCGTCAGCAAACTTAGAAATATTACATTTGGTTCCCTCATCCAAATCATTGATATATATTGTGAATAGCTGGGGCCCAAGCACTGATCCCTGTGGTACCCCACTAGACACTGCCTGCCACCCTGAAAAAGACCCATTTATTTCTACTCTCTGTTTCCTGTCTATTAACTAATTTTCAATCCATGCCAGTATATTACCCCCAATCCCATGTGCTTTATAACATTCCTTTCTTCTTCATCCTTCACAGGAGGGCTCTTTCAGGGAAGCAGAGACTCTAGCTGCCAGGATGAATCAGTCAAAAAGTGTGCATCATATAGGGCTGCTTTTTAGGGGAAAGTGGTTTGTGAAGATAGGAGGATTGCTCCGGTAACAGCTTTATATTTAATAGATACTTAAAGAAAGAACTTGCATTTATATAGCACTTTTCAGGATCTCCCAAAGCACTTCACAACCAATGAAGTACTTTTGAAGTATGATCACTGTTGTAATATAGGGAAATGCAGCATCCAATTTGCACACATCAAGGTCCCACATTCAGCAATGAGATAAATGACCAAATAATCTGTGTTTTAGTGATGTTAGTTGAGGGTTAAATGTCAGCCAGGACCCCAGGAGAATTCCTATGCTCTTCTTCAAATACTGCCCAGGGGATCCTTTACATCCCTGAAAGGACAGATGGGGCCTCAGTTTAACAGCTCATCCTAACGACAATACCCACAACAATGCAGCGCTCCCTCAACAAAGAGCTTCCTCAGTGCAGTACTGGTGCCAGTCTAGATTATGTGCTGAAGTCTCTGGAGTGGAGCTTGAAACAACAACCTTCTGACTCTGAGCCAAGGCCGACACTTATTTCAAAGATGCCGATGAGGTAATCATGGATTGAGTTGCTCTTAACTGAGCCTGAAGTATTTATACCTGCAAGGTTGCAGCTGTGGAGGGTGCACTTTGTGAACCTTTGTTTCGGAATTTGGGCCATAGTGACAAAGTGTTGGTAAGATTGGTGGAGAGATTTTTTGCAATCTACATAGAAAGCTAAGGTTTTATGGACATTTACAATTGTTCGATTCTGATTTTTGAGGAAATGGACAGAAAGAAAAGATGTCTTCTTCCTGTCGTAGGTGGAAATGGGATATTACTTTCTGTATTACCTGTCATTTGCCCAGTTTAAACTCGACGCAAGGGCCAACTCTGTCCCATAATAATAATGATAATCAGGACTGCTGTTTTACAATTGCCACAGAAATAAGAACAAAATCACATATGAATTCAAAAATATTGCTAACAGGCCCATAAACACTAACGATAATAAAAATTTCATTTATTGCATTACCAAAAATAAATAATTGTAAACAATTTTACAACACCAAGTTATAGTCCAGCAATTTTATTTTAAATTCACAAGCTTTCGGAGACTTCCTCCTTCCTCCTTCCTCAGGTAAATGTTCAGGAGCTCCTTGAAGCCTACGCATTTATACATATAGAACAATACATGGTGTTTACAGACTGCCCCTGCAACTGCCCGTTGCCAAGGCAATCACCGTGTTCAGACAGAGAGGTGTCACCTGCAGAACCCCCGAATACACATTCAACAAAAAAACAAACAGGGAAAAAAAACAGAGAAAAAAAACACAGAGAGGCAGAAACATCCGGAAGGCAGAGAGAGCCAGCAAATGACCCATTATATTAAAAACAGATAACATTTGTTCGCTGGTGGGGTAACGTGTAGCGTGACATGAACCCAAGATCCCGGTTGAGGCCGTCCTCATGGGTGCGGAACTTGGCTATCAATTTCTGCTCGACGATTTTGCGTTGTCGTGTGTCTCGAAGGCCGCCTTGGAGTACGCTTACCCGAAGGTCGGTGGATGAATGTCCATGACTGCTGAAGTGTTCCCCGACTGGGAGGGAACCCTCCTGTTTGGCGATTGTTGCGCGGTGTCCGTTCATCCGTTGTCGCAGCGTCTGCATGGTCTCGCCAATGTACCATGCTCTGGGGCATCCTTTCCTGCAACGTATGAGGTAGACAACGTTGGCCGAGTCACAGGAGTATGAACCATGCACCTGGTGGGTGGTGTCCTCTCGTGTGATGGTGGTATCTGTGTCGATGATCTGGCATGTCTTGCAGAGGTTACCGTGGCAGGGTTGTGTGGTGTCGTGGACGCTGTACTCTTGAAAGCTAGGTAATTTGCTGCGAACGATGGTCTGTTTGAGGTTGGGTGGCTGTTTGAAGGCGAGTAGTGGAGGTGTGGGGATGGCCATAGCGAGGTGTTTGTCCTCATTGATGACATGTTGAAGGCTGCGGAGAACATGGCGTAGTTTCTCCGCTCCGGGGAAGTACTGGACGACAAAGGGTACTCTGTTGGTTGCGTCCCGTGTTAGTCTCCTGAGGAGGTCTATGCGATTTTTTGCTGTGGCCCGTCGGAACTGTCGATCGATGAGTCGAGCGTCATATCCCGTTCTTACTAGGGCGTCTTTCAGCGTCTGTAGGTGTCCATCGCGTTCCTCCTCGTCTGAGCAGACCCTGTGTATTCGCAGGGCCTGTCCATAGGGGATGGCCTCTTTGACGTGGTTAGGGTGGAAGCTTCCACCCTAACCACGTCAAAGAGGCCATCCCCTATGGACAGGCCCTGCGAATACACAGGGTCTGCTCAGACGAGGAGGAACGCGATGGACACCTACAGACGCTGAAAGACGCCCTCGTAAGAACGGGATATGACGCTCGACTCATCGATCGACAGTTCCGACGGGCCACAGCAAAAAATCGCATAGACCTCCTCAGGAGACTAACACGGGACGCAACCAACAGAGTACCCTTTGTCGTCCAGTACTTCCCCGGAGCGGAGAAACTACGCCATGTTCTCCGCAGCCTTCAACATGTCATCAATGAGGACAAACACCTCGCTATGGCCATCCCCACACCTCCACTACTCGCCTTTAAACAGCCACCCAACCTCAAACAGACCATCGTTCGCAGCAAATTACCTAGCTTTCAAGAGTACAGCGTCCACGACACCACACAACCCTGCCACGGTAACCTCTGCAAGACATGCCAGATCATCGACACAGATACCACCATCACACGAGAGGACACCACCCACCAGGTGCATGGTTCATACTCCTGTGACTCGGCCAACGTTGTCTACCTCATACGTTGCAGGAAAGGATGCCCCAGAGCATGGTACATTGGCGAGACCATGCAGACGCTGCGACAACGGATGAACGGACACCGCGCAACAATCGCCAAACAGGAGGGTTCCCTCCCAGTCGGGGAACACTTCAGCAGTCATGGACATTCATCCACCGACCTTCGGGTAAGCGTACTCCAAGGCGGCCTTCGAGACACACGACAACGCAAAATCGTCGAGCAGAAATTGATAGCCAAGTTCCGCACCCATGAGGACGGCCTCAACCGGGATCTTGGGTTCATGTCACGCTACCCCACCAGCGAACAAATGTTATCTGTTTTTAATATAATGGGTCATTTGCTGGCTTTCTCTGCCTTCCGGATGTTTCTGCCTCTCTCTGTTTTTTTTCCTGTTTGTTTTTTTGTTGAATGTGTATTCGGGGGTTCTGCAGGTGACACCTCTCTGTCTGAACACGGTGATTGCCTTGGCAACGGGCAGTTGCAGGGGCATTCTGTAAACACCATGTATTGTTCTATATGTATAAATGCGTAGGCTTCAAGGAGCTCCTGAACATTTACCTGAGGAAGGAGGAAGTCTCCGAAAGCTTGTGAATTTAAAATAAAATTGCTGGACTATAACTTGGTGTTGTAAAATTGTTTACAATTGTCAACCCCAGTCCATCACCGGCATCTCCACATCAAAAATAAATAATATTCTATATTAACAGCATAAAATAGTATATCCTCCAACTAACTGAGTAATGTCATGAGAAATGCACTAGTGTGACAAAATTTGTGTTACATTTACTTAGCTTTTGTATATGATTCTTCAAATTTGTCTTTCTGTCTATTTATCTATCTAAAATATACCTTTAGTTCTTCCAAGTCAGGGCGTTCTTTAGCAACTACAGCAGCCAATAGCTGATCTTCCAGACCATCTCTTGTTACAAGGAAATTAATCAAAGTACACTGAGCTTGCATTTCTGGTTTGTAATGAGGATTGAAATACTTGGTGTGAAGTATCAGTCTGAAGTTGGGATGATATTCAACTTCTTTATCTCCTATCTGGATATACCTAAGTATGTATTAACACATTAATTATTGAACTTTATAAGTTGCAGAGCAGTTTATGAACCAAATTTATAATAGTTTTGTAACACATAAATATGTAGGAAGTCCTAAGATTATTAAGTTCATACTGATCTGTACTTGTTCAGGAAAATCATGGAGATCTTACTGGTTTTCATCCCCTTTTATGTAGCCCTGGGATTTCTGGGGCTTTCCTGGGAGCATGGTACTAGGCTTGCATCTATACCTGCAGTCAGCACAGGCACATTGTAGCCATGTTAATGAGGCAGGAGGACATGTTCCCAGCCTGCCACATCTGGAGGAATACTCACTATGCACCTCAGCGCAGGCATCCCATGGTAACATGGCGGGCAAGGTCAGCAGGGATCCCAGGGTGAAGACAGGAAGGCAAGTGTTTTTTGTTTTTCTCCTCAAGAAGTTTTCAGGTAATCAGGGCTTTCTGGAGGCTGATCTCCATCAGCAGCCAGCGGGCCTCTGCTAGGAATTTGGGCCTGCCATAGGTACTTTTGAGGGTTCAGTGGCATCAGTCACTCCTGGAAGCAGTCTGTGACAGGTAGATTGGTGAGGACGAGGTTTAGTAGGTTATTCCCTCATGTTGGTTCTCTCAGCACCTGCCGCTAGCTATGTCCTTCAAGACTCGGCCAACTCAATCAGTGGTGGTACTACCGAGACACTCTTGGTGATGAACATTGAAGTCCCCCACTCAGTGCTTCCTTCAAATTATGTTCAACATGGAAGGCGTATTGATTCATCAGTTCAGGGAGTTGGTAGGTGGTAATCAGTAAGAGGTTTCCTTGTCCATATTTGACCTGAAGCCATGGGACTTCATTGGGTCTGGAGTCAATGTTAGGACTCCCAGGGCCACTCCCCTCCAACTGTATACTACCGTGCCCCCACCTCTGGTGGGTCTGTCCTGCCGGTACGACAGGATATAACCAGGGATAGTGATGGGGGAGTCTGCAACATTGGCTAATAGGCATGATTCTGTGAGCATGGCTATGTCAGGTTGTTGCTTGACTAGTCTGTGGGACAGCTCTCCCAACTTTGGCAATAGTACCCAGATGTTAGTGAGGCAGATATTTCAGGGTGATCTGGGCTGAGTGTGTTATTTTCCTGCCCTGATTCAAAGTCTAGGTCGCAGCCAAGTGGTCCGTCTGGTTATACTCTTTGTAACAGTTTGATACGACTGAGTGACTTGCTAGGCCACTTCGCAGGGCAGTTAAGAGTCAACCATGTTGGTGTGGGACTGGAGTCACATATAGGCCAGATCGGGTAAGGGCAGCAGGTTTCTTTTCCTAAAGGACATTAGCGAACCAGTTGGGTTTTTACAACAATCTGACAGATTCATGATCACTTTTACTGATACCAGTTTATATTTCCATGTTTTTTAAACTGAATTCTAATTCTCAAACTGCCATCGTGGGATTTGAACTCATTTTCTCTGGAATATTAGTCCAGACCGTTGTATTATTAGTCCAGTAATATAACCACTGCACTACCATACCCTGTATGATATTTGTACAATAGTATAGCCCAGGAATGTAACAATATCATTGCCTTGTGATGTGGGCTAGATAATCATGTTTTTTGCAGGTTTGTTTCTTGAAGGACAGCTCCCCTGGACAGGAAGTTAAATCATTTTTTCTTGACCCCATAGAGGATTGTGAGCTGGCCAGTAGAACTACATATCAAACCTGCTTGGATACCAACCCCCCACCTTTGAAATTGGCTCCATACGAGGTTCAAAGCTGACTAATTATAGAATCTTACAACAACAACTTGCATTTATATAATGCCTTTAACACAGTAAAACATTCCAAGGTGCTTCACAGGAAACATAATCAGACATGGAGGGATTTGAACATGAGGATGAGAATTTTAAAATCAAGACGTTGGTGGACCAGGAGCCAATGTAGGTCAGCGAGCACAGCGGTGATGGGTGAATGGGACTTGCTGCAAGTTAGGATATAGGCAGCAGAGTTTTGGATGAGCCTGTTTATGGAGGGTGAAAAATGGGAGGCTGACCAGACCATTGGAATAGTCATCTAGAGGTAACAAAAGCATGGATGAGGGATTCAGCAGCAGATGGGAGCAGGAAGAAAAGCCATTGAAGGAGATTCTCTGGGTACGACTGGATAGGTAAGAGTGGAACCAGGTGAGAGCGGTTCCACTCAGCTGGACAATGGAAGAGAGGCATTGGATGAGGAGGGTATGGTCAACTGTGTCAAAGGCTTCCAACAGGTCGAGAAGGATGAGGAGGGATAGTTCACCATGGTCACAGTCACATAGGATGTCATCTGTGACTTGATTAGAACCTATTCAGTGCTGTGGTAGGGGCGGAATCCTGATTGGAGAGGTTCAAACATGGAGTTGCGATAAAGATCTGCACAGATTTAGGATGTGACAACACGTTTAATGACTTTGGAATGGGAAGGGAGGTTGAAGATGGGGCAGTAGTTTGCAAGGACAGAGGGGGCAAGGTTTTTTGAGGGAAGGGGGTTAACGGCAGATTTGAAAGGGATGGGGACAGTACCTGAGGAGAGGGATCCGTTACAATATCAGGAAGGGAAATTGGGTGGTCAGCAGTTTAGTGGGAATAGGGTTGAGAGAGCAGGAAGTGGGTCTCATGGATAAGTTGAGCTCGGAGAGTGCAAGAGGCGAGAAAGGAGAAAAACTAGAGAAAGATGCAAGTTCAGGGCTAGGGTAGGGGAAATCTTGGGGGAAGTTTGCCTTGGTGGGCTAGGGAAAGGAAGGAATGCGGCAGAGGCAGCTGAACGGATGGTTTCAATTTTAGTGACAAAAAATCCATGAGCTCCTTACTTATTAGAGGTGACGATGGAGAGGCAGCGGAGTGTGGTTTAAGGAGACAGTTGGTAGTGGAGAAATGGACCCGATGATTTTCTTTGCATTCCAGGATGGTCCTGGAGTAATGAGCAGTTTTGACAAAGGAGAGCAGGGCCCAATAGTGTGTTCCAGCCAGATCTGGCGATGAATGGCTAAACCAGCTGTTCACTATAAACATTCAAATCTATATCCCTTGGAGTTAAGGGAGTGAAGATGAGGGCCTTACCAAGGGGAACGACCAGATTGGACAGAGTAAGGGTTTTACTTTGGACAAAGGCATCAAAGGTAGAGGGGGTATGATTGAGCAGATCGGAAGCTGCAGAAATATCGTGGTGAATGGAGGGCCAAAGGCTGAATAGTTGGGAATTTGAAAGTACCGCTGCAAATGACTTGGGGGAGAGTTTTTCCAGGGGTGGACACCTAAGGGGGTGGGGTTGGAAAGGGGATGTGAGTGGTGAGCGATACAAGGAAGTGATCAGAGATGACCTTATCTATGATTGAGACGATGCGAATAGAGAGACCACATGAGATGGCAAAGTTGGCAGTGAATATGGGTAGGAGAGTTTATATGGAGGGAGAGATTAAGGGAGGATAGAAGGGCAGTGAACTCAGAGGAGAGTGGGCAAGGAGAGTTGAGATGGAGGTTGAAATCACCAAGGATGGGAAGTTGCTCGGTGCAGAGGCTGAGGAGGAAAGCAATGAAGATACGTCAGTGGGAAACTTGGCGTGGGGCTTGGCTAGAAAACAAGGATTTCAATTGCTGGACACCCATTTCTCGCCTGAAAAACGGGCAGCCGGCAATCGAAAATATGTGGGGTGAGGCACCTCGGCTGTCCCATTGACGCCAGACACAATTTTCAGGCGGGCCTGTAAATGGGCCAAGAAGTGCATTAGATACTGTCAAGCATGTATCATTGCAACCCTCAATATCAAAAAGCCGATAAGAAATTGACAACTTCATGTGCCATATATTTGACCAAAGAAAGACTGCCAGATTTGTAATGATAAATGTCAGTTTTTCATGAGATATAAACTCAAGAATTTTTTATGTTATGGTAGCTGAATTAGCAGACCATGCCAGGCAATTTTTTTTTCCTCAAAGCAAGTCAAAAATGCAAAACGTGCCCTGGTGTCCGCAAACTGAAGGAACTCACTATGTAATAACATCAACAAAAGAATATATGACAGCTAATCTTACTTTCCCTTTTTGATGGTGTTTCTTCCCAAGAGAGCATCCAGCACAGGCTCCACTGTCTCACCAATATTTTCAAGTAATAAATTGTCTCCATTGGATATAGCATGTTCAATGCTATCAAGGTAACTGTATGCCCAATAAGTAATGATAAAATGTTACATTCTTGTTGTAGAAAAGTAGTTTTAAAAAGTAATAATAGCCTAGAAATTAAATTGCATGGAATCGGAGCGCAATCTGGGTGCAACACATGTTGCATGCACCTAAAGAGGCTGGTGGCAGGACCATGGGAAATTGTTTATTACTGGCAAGCTGTCGGCGCCAGTTGCAGCTCCAGAGGCAATTCGCCAGTCCTGGGAGGCACCACAATCAGTTGATGTCCAAGGTCCTATGGAGAGTCTGATGGGGGGAGGCAAGCGGAAGGGGGCATGAACGGATCAGAATTTCATGTAGAGCCGGGAGGAGCACTCCTGCTCCTCCTGGCTGCACAATAAAGTAAGTAAAAAAATTAAAACTTACCTTTACGCTGGCAGCCTTCAGTGGTCTCTTTATGGATTGCTGGTTTGGCTGCCAGGCATCTAAGAATACTAACGGCGCATGCTGCGGTCTTGTGCAATCCAATTTTGTAAAGGGTGCATCAAATAGGCGTTAGACCCCCTATATGCAAATGTTTCAGGTGCAAGCCGTGGACGCCTATGGAGGAGCCTTTACCAATATGGCTGACGGAGCTTTTCTGTGGCAGAATGAGTGCCCGCTGCTCGCCATATTGGACTGTTAGGAGCCCGTTTTAGGCCTGTAAAATGGGTGCAGTGTAATCCAATTTCTAGGCCAACAAATTCTTAGTGTGGTTTATAGAAAAGTAAGACTATGGCCACATCAGCCTCAGAAGCTAAGCAAGATTAGGCGGACTATTACTCCAATGACAGAAAATAAATTATTGTGATAATAATGGGTAAATACTGACTTATAGTTGAGAAGAAAGTTACAGATGAGGGGAGTCATTCGGCCCATCTTGGTTTATCCATCAAAAATGTTTTTTTAAACTTTACAATTCTCCCATCATATCTATGATGGATATGGGATACATCCTATTTCAAATGATCGAAATTCAACATGCTAGTGGATCTCCTGTTTTGCCTCCAGAAAGTAAGGACAAAGCGAATTTCACTCAGAGTTCATGAGTGATATTATAGGCATAGGTATGGAGATCTGCACCTTTTGAAGTTTAGGAAGCTCCATCTAGTGCTGGAAATGTGAAGCTGCGGGCATGTGTCATAGAATGTTGATGCCCAAATAAAGAGTGCATGACATACATATCAAATTTAATACATTATAGATCACATTACGAATGCAAAGTTTTTGGATCATATGTTTTCTCTTTTACAACTTTAAATAAATATATAAAGAACATTTTGTGAGAGTGTTTAGACTAGCTGTGGCTTAAACATGAAAACAGTCCTCACAAGATCATCAGTTGAAAATGAGGTCAAGCTGTCTGAGGGAAAGCAAGCCAAACTGTTTGATCTGATAATTAATCAGATTAGGGGAGATTGTGCTGGTATGTAGGAAAAGGTGATGCACTTGTATCGGCATTAGCATATCCTAAGTAATGCAGATGCTAAGCATCATTATTTGTTAATGTGGAATGCAATTATCTCTTACCAGTGTATCCTTCTTTTGATTTTGATGACCTATTCTGTATCCAGAAATAGCTCAGGCTGGGAATAAATGTGAATGCTGCTGGTAATTGCATTTAACCACTTAGCTCCATGTTTCAGCGCCAGAACTTTATTGTGCTTAAAATCTATGCCTATCCTATAGCTTTAGTTAAAGAACTCTGAAAAATGACTAAGAATCTCAAAGGAATTTATTATTCTGGACTCAAAAAACAAATTGATCTACACTGAAAGTTAAATAATGTACTGCAATTTAATCTGCTGATTTATTCTTGGATAATTGGACTGATTCTATGGATGAGAGATGCTGTCCAGTGATTCGGTGGAAATTGTGAGCAAAGCCACTTGTCAGATGCTTACTTTGCTGTTGGACAACGTTCTTCCACATCTTTTGAGCATCTGTAAAGAGTTACTTTGTTGCATGGACATTTCCTTGGGGTGGGGGGCGGTCAGCAACATACACAGTTTCTACACCCAAATTACGCCAGAATTGCAACAAATGCATTTAAATTAACTTGTGTGTAACTCCCTCTGCTGGTGAACGACGTAATTTTCTGACGCATCAACAGCATAACAATGAAGGAAATGCAGGGCCATGGCATATCATATGGTTTTACACTGTCTGTTTGGGATGTAATTTCCTCAAAAAGTCAAGGAGGTGGATGAGACAGGTTCTTCCTCTTTTAAAACCATCTTGACTGTAATTTACTAGATTTTTCTCATACTGATAGTCATCAAGTTTGCTCCTGATAATCCATCCCATAATTTTACTAGTTTTGATGTAAGATTGTTTGGTCTGTAGTTATCCAAGTTTGCCTTTCCCCATTTCTTGAATATTGATACTACATTAGCTTGTTTCCAATCTAGTGGGGCCTCCTCAACATTCAGTGACTCCATGATGATTCTTAGCACTTCAAAAATGTCATCCCTAGTCTCTCTACTAAGCTCGCTATGGATATCGTCCATTGTGAGGGAATTGTTCATTTTGAGCCCTTTAACCTTGTCAAGAAATGAAGTCTTATTGATGAAGTCTGTAAGTCTGGATGGACTATTTCTATAAATGCAATATATTACAGTGAATATTTCAAAAAAGCAATGTGCAAAATATGGTCACGAATGCATCAATGGCCTTCGGAACAGTGCAAAGGAGAATAATTAGGCTGAACCCTGAGGGGAGATTTTAACTCTCTCTGCCTGGTGGAAACAGGGTGGTAGTAGAATTAAACTGGAGGTGGTCACCAGGGCTGTTCCCGCTTCGCTGCCATTTTAACTCGGCCCTTCCACTGGGCAGTCCATGTGTGCGCCTGAATCGTGGGAGCCTCAGTAATCTATGCAAATTGGGGTCCTATGACAACCATAGAACGCCAATGCAATTTTGAGGGCCTACTGGGCAGTCGGTGCGTCCTAGATGCTTCACTCAGTAAAACTTGGAGGTCAAGAGGAAGAGGCTCCAAAATGATAAGTCTAAAATTATTTTGCGGGGCCACAAAGAGCAGGAGTGGGCTCCACAAGAATAATGTGGGTCGCTGCCACTCAAGGATCTCTCCTCACTATGACTGGTGCTCTCTTCCCAGACATACTTTTTATTGGCTGGATCAGCCTCCAGGCCGCCCCATAGAGCACTGGCCTGGAGCTGGTGAGCTGCAGCAGTAGGCCTGTTCAGGGCATGCAGCTCACTAATGGCATGTTAAGGAGGCCCGGCCTTCAAAATGGCCACCGAATAGTTAAAATTGTTCCTCTGGTGTCAGAGGGCATAGCTATGAGGAATGATTTGATAAGCTAGGGCTCTTCAGCTTTGATAACAGCCTTCTCAAAGGGTGCTTCATAATAGAAAATTATAATGTCCAGAACAATAGAACCAGAGGATACAGTATATGACACCTAATGCATTAAGTAAATCCAAAACAATACTTTTAGACATACCAGGCGTGTACAGGTTCAGAGTTGTGGATGGAAAATTCAGGACAGATGTCAAGAAGCATTTCTTTACAGAGAGCATGATATAAGCTGGAAAAGGTTGCCAGCAAGAGTGGTTGAGGACACGACAGTGGACTGACATAAGAAAGAGCAAAATGCTGTAATGGGAAGCGATGGTATTCTAAGAAAATGAAATCAAATGTACTAAAGGTCCTTCTTCATCTAAACCTAACTTATGAAGAAAAAAAATTAAGTAGAACTTTGTTAATGTAAGCAAATTAAACATGTTAACTATTTTGAAATGATACAGCTTTTAAGAGATCTTTGAATCTGCAGCAAATGTACATACCCTCTTTGTCCGAGTCTTATTATTTTCAAATCTTCTCCAAACTTGTTTTTAATCCACTTGATACCCTGCAGCTGTGCATCAATAATTAGAGGCCAACGCTCTGTGTTACAGAGGATTGTAGCATTTTCAGATGATGTCCGGTCACTAGGCAATCCCTGATTATTCCAGGCAGCAATGTCAACATCATCAGTCAGAAGGGAAAGCGGATCCAAGTTTTCAGTAATTGGAATTGGCACCTAAAATAATTCCCCCAAAAAATCATATTGTAAGTATCTCAAAATCTGATTGGAACTTGCATTAACAGTGATAGAAACACTTGCATAGTCATGGTCTACATTAAGTTTTGAAGCTGAGGGAGTAATGTGAAATACTTTGAACTTTTTAAAGTTTCTGAATAATTGTTTTCCCTTTTCTTTAGGTGACTTTCTCTTTTCTGACAATAAATTGTAGCTATCCCATCAAAGCTTGGTGGCAGTGAGTAAAGCAAATCAGATGTTGGGATGTACTAAAAGGTCAATATTGAGCCGAAATAGTGAGATAATCCTGCCACATTATAAAACATAGGTGTTACCGCACTTAGAATACTATGTACAGTTCTGGTCGCCGCAGTACAAAAAGGATATTGAAAGGATACAGAAGAAAGCAACCAGAATGATTGAGGGAATGGAGGGATTGGATTATAAGGAGCGATTGTGTAAATTTAGAGTATTCGCAATGGAAAAGAGCAGTTTGAGAGGTGATATGATTGCTGTTTTTAGGATTCTAAATGGACTACATAATGGACTATTTCACCTTGTCCAGAACAATAGAACCAGAGGATATGGCCTGCGCTTGAAGGGACGTAAGTTCAAAACTAATCTGCGGAAACAGTATTTCAGTGAGCGGCTGGTCAATCTATGGAACAGACTCCCTAGGGAGATGGTGGAAGCAGTTAATATTGATTCATTCAAATGCAAATTAAGTAGATTTCTTACCGAAAATAATATTTTGGGATATAGTATATGAGTAATCTGAGACATGACGTGGTAAGTGGAGCATGCTTGGAAGGAAGAGGTGACTTTGGACCTACGGTTCCCACAGCTCTCGACCACTGGGGTTTTCCTCACTGGGTCTGTTGTAGACTAATTGATAGAGATTGATTGCTGTGATTAGTCATCAACTCCATTATCATCATATCATGCAACTACCAGAATGGCAGAAAGTGAACTAGATGGACCGTGGTCTTTTATCATCCAGCAATTCCTATGTTCCAAAGCAAGTTCCAACATATATGAATCCAGTTACAAACATGCACCTTTTACTTCATGATCATGAGAAACTGTAAGTAATAGCAGACATCCAGAAGGATAATTTAAAAATATTGTTGAAATATGAAGAAAAAATAACATGCTGGGGTAGAAATTGATCATTGTTGTGCCCATTTTCCAGACAAAAATGAG
The DNA here is from genome assembly GCF_035084215.1 of Heptranchias perlo. Taxonomy (NCBI): domain Eukaryota; kingdom Metazoa; phylum Chordata; class Chondrichthyes; order Hexanchiformes; family Hexanchidae; genus Heptranchias; species Heptranchias perlo. Next base: position 11,651,822 of record NC_090347.1, read on the forward strand.
GTTAAAAAATCCAATTTTGCATGGTTATGCCCTGCATCCCAAGGAAGCCTGACAAACAGCCAATGCCATATTGTCATTGGACGATTTTTAGGCATCCGGTGCTGTTTCTTACAACATTAGGGATGGGCAATAAATGCCGGCCTTGCCAGCGACGCCCACATCCCGTGAACGAATACAAAAAAAAGTGTTAGGCCCCTTGCACATACTAATGAGGAGCCTAATTGGGCCTGCTCCGCTTAGGTTTTCCAGGCATGGATGTGGCCTGGCAAGCAGCCGCTACCAAAAAGGTAGGTACATTTTTTTTTAAGGTTGATATGGAGCAATTTCTGTTGACAGTGCTACCGGTGGTCCTCAGGTTAGGCGGTCTTGGCGGCTGCCCGGACACAAAAGCCTAATAATCGTATGCTAATCGGGGCCCTATGACATGATTAGTACCTCAAAGCTATTTTTGGCTAGCAAAACAAAAATAGCACCGTTGGGTAGAAATACCCAACAATCCTTGGCGGTGAAGGCCGGAATCAGCAATTAGGAATGTTATGTAAAGGGGCAGTTGCAGAGAAAACTGGCTGGTACTTTTGCTGATATTCTTATTTGAGTGCCATGGAAGGATTTGCAACTTGAGTAGTAATTATAACACAGAAATTTTTTGTCAATTCTTGCAGAGGCAAATGTTTGCCTTCAGGGAGGGTGATTGATGAGAGGAGGAATGGGAGAGATTCTGGAAACCCAATTGTAGGCCGAAGAGGAGGAAGAGGAGAAACAGCAGTACCATCAGCAGGAGCAGCAAGGAGAACATGCTGGAGCAGCAGCAGGTGCTGTCAGAGCACCACATAAGTGGGGTGGGGGGGGGATTGCGTGCAGGTGACCCTACCCTCCACTGATCCCGAGTCATTTTCTAAGAGCTCACAGAAGAGCAATGTGTAAGGAGGCTCAGGTTCTCCTGGCAGACCTGTGCAGCCTCCTGCAGGAGAAGTTGCAGATTTCTGTGCCATCTGGTCACTCTCCGCTAGTGGTACTCATCAAAGTGACAGTTGCCCTCAATTTTACTGCTTCTGGGTCCTTCCAGGCTGCAACATGGCACACGTTAGCCAGTTGTCTGCACATGCCTGTATAAGGCAAGTGACAGAGGCTCTGTGCGATAAGGCAAGCCAGTATATCAAGTTCCCCACGGACGCTGCCAGTCAGTGGAATTTTCAGCAATCGTCGGGTTCCCACAGGGTGCTGTTGACTGCACTGGATGAAATTTTAATGCCAATTCCAGTACAATTGAAACAGCACTAGTAGAAAATTTAATTAAATATCAAGAGATACAGCACCTGATAGCTAAATTCAGTTATCATCAGAAATAGGAGGAAGGCATGTTCCTGAATGATAGAGTCATCAATGCATTTTGCCTCTAAAAGTTAAAACTCTATACTAGTTCTCTAAAGCAATATCAAACATCTTCACACCTCTAATTTTTGCAGGAAAGGCATCCAGTATTCATTCAAAAGATCATTCCTGTATTTTTTTGTGAAGTATCCAACATAAGAAACAAAAGCTGTAACAAGGAGCACATCTCCACACAATGTTTCTTCCTGTTCCTTGAAAATAGCTACAGATTCACCCCAGCGGATCTTCTCTGATACCAAACCTCCAACAAGTCTGTAAAAGATTATATTTTTTTAATGGAAACACCCTCTATTTTCCCCCTCAGACAATTATAAATTAGGGCGAAGGGTAGGCAGGTGATTTGCTCACAGACTTTTGCCAATGCCATTCTAAATCGTGGATTAGGAGGTGTGCAAGCGAGACCCAGGGACAGTTTTCCCTATTTTTCTGTGAAAGCAGCCCAAAAGGTCAAGTTGCCTTTGCAAAATGGCCCTTAATTGAATTATTGCCTAACAAATGATAAAAAGGAAGGATGCAATCTTTCATTTAAAGAAAATACTTGCATTTATTTTGGCCTTTCACTTACTCATGATGCCCCAAAGCACTTCACAGCCAATTAATTACTTTTGAAATATAGTCATGGTTGTTATATAGGCAAACATGGAAGCCAATTTTTGCAAAACATGCTCCCACAAACAGCAATGAGATAAATGACTAGTAAATCGGTTTTGTGATGCTTGTTCAGGGATAACTGTTGACCAAAAATGTCATGGGGTCTTGTACATCCACCTGAGCAGGTAGATGGGACCTCAGTTTAATGTCAAAAAGAGGGTACCTTTGACATTGCAGTTCTCCTTCAGTATTGCTGGAGTATGCTTAGGTCTGGAGTAGGTCTTGAATCCATGACCTTGTGACTCAGAGATGAGAGCGCTATACTGAGCCAAGGTGACGCTGACCAACTATTTAAAAATTTTTGGGCACAGCCTTAGCCAAAGACCATGGACCATAGCATGTGAACAGCTGACTATTATGAACAGATTTATTCCTATCCACCTAAATGAATAGAGCTAAGCCAGTGAAAACACTGAGGTTTTTAGGATCAAAGCAACATGCCTTTGAGTGGAGGCTGGGAATGGGACACAGTTAAAACAGTACAGAATATTTCACAAGGTTGCTGCTGTAGAAATTGGAAATCCGCAACAGACTAAAGGGGCAAGCAGCCTGGACAGTATAAAAATTTTGTCCGCTTGGAGAAACTGGCCAAAATCTACCAATGCGCAAGATTTTATTGATAGTCCCATCATCAACTCAACTCCGTGACGTATTGTGCCTGGCTTAGCAACACCACAAGCCTGCGATATTCTGGCATCCCTAGTCTTTGGTGTTGCTAGGCTGATAATGATGAAAATTTGGCAGGTTGGCAGGGATGGAAATTTGGGTGCGACTTCCACCAGACATGCTTGCAGTGTCTGGTGGAAGTCGCACCCAAATTTCCATCCCTGCCAACCTTGGTAATACTGGAAAATTTGAGAAAAATAAACAAGTTCAAGATCACTACAGCTAGATGATGAGATGAAACCTAACCTAAAGTCAAAAATATTTCTAGCTGAAAAATTATGGAGGATCTAGAACTAGCGCAGTTTGCTCATTTAGTCCTATTTATACGGGTGCAAATTTACCTGTTTGCAAGTGAAATGGTTCTGTTGGTATTATCAGCTTCTTGTTGACATTTAAGTTTTTCAGCTGTGGCTTTTTCAAATTCAGCTGTCAACTTTGATAAATTTTCATCAAGCTCCTGAAAATTAAAAAAGGTAAATGGTCAGAGGAAAAGACTGCAGTCTAGAAACTACTGTTTGCAATAATGCTTAATATTTCTTTCTGCTATTTTAACAGAGATATTAACCCATTTCAAATAAAATTAAAATAGTGAGCATTAAGTATTCATAGTCTAATATCACAACAGTAATTTCTAGCCTTGTATGATTTGAAGATATCTCTGTACAATATTCTTTATTCAGTTTTCATGAAAAAAAATGATAAAATATGATTTAAAAGTAACAAATAGATTTTGTATTACAAATCAATAATAATTAATTGTAAAATCAATTAATAATTGTAAAAGATAATATTCAAAACTACATAGATGTGTACACCTGGATCACAGGCTACTACTTTATAGATTATTGCCCTAGTTACATTTAACAACCTACACTTATGAGCATCTTTAACATAGTGAAAATTCCCAGGGTGCTTCACAAAGGGGTAGATTGGATATGAACAGGAATTGGGAGAAAGATGGTGAGGTGACTATAAGTGTTTCAAAGAAACTAAGTTTTGAAGAGACTTTTTAAGATAGGGGGAGATGTAATAAGGTGGAGGGTCATTCCAGAGTGAGAGGGGTAGAAAGTAGGCTGGGCCCAAAGCTGCCTGAGCAGCATACACCCAAAAAGAGAGGCCCAAGGCTGGCAGCGGTCCTCAGATAAGTTCCGGGAGGAGGGATTTGATTGGGCAACAGGGGATTAATCGGCAGGACTATGGATTCGGCGGAGCAGTCCTGCTCTTCCTGATTCCACAGAAAGGTGTTACTAAAAAAAAAATTAAACTACCACTTACCTTTTGTTGGCGGCCATGGGTGCCGCTGAAGGATCCTGAGCACCAATTGGTCAAAGGGATCCTTTAACAGGTGTTCAGCCTCTAATTCATATATTCACAGGGTTTAATGTCTGTTTTTGGTGTGCACTTGGGACGCAAGCTGTCTCACTGCTAAATTGGTATGCTTTTTGCCTGTTTTATGCCTGATAAACAAACGCAACGCATTCCAATTTTCTATCCCAGAGAGTTCTAGAGTGCAAGGACACAGTGGATGAAAACTCTGCAGAGGCATGCAGTATGGATAGTAGTCCTGACTCAGAAGAATGGAAGGTGTGAGCTGAGATACAGGCTAGAGAAGGTTGCAGAATAGGGCGAAGCAATACTTCGAAGAATTTGTAAATGAGAATGAAGATTTTAAAATCAATGTGCTTGGGGATGGGGAGCCAGTGGAATTCTGTGTGAACTAAGGTAATGCTGAGCAGCATTTAGTTTGGGATAGGATGTAATCGTACAGTTCTCGGCGAGTTGGATTTTGTGTAGGGTAGAGCTAATATGGATTCAAAAGTCATCGATGAAGTAGCATGAATCTCAGGAATCATTTATATTCTAATTGGGCATGATAAATTTAAAGCATAAATACAATTTTAAAAATACACAACTTTTGAAATGCATCCTACAGTATTGTGTATATTCAAATTTCTTATTAAATGCTTAAAGGATCAGAGATTACAGTAGTACTTTGTGTGACATGCATACTTACATTTATCATACGTGTGATACCAGCGAGTTTCTCCTGTGCAGCTGCCAGTTCAGCATTTGCCTGTGCCAGAGCTAACCTCTTAGGTGCCACTTCACAGAACACCTCATAAAATTTTACAATGTTTATACACCATGAACACAGACCAGCTGCAGCTATGGACTTAGTACGAATAAAATCAGCATCAAACATTGGATTATCAAGAAATGGCCTATTAAAAATGATGGAAACACATAAATAGTAAATTAAAAGTACATAACCAATTCACTCAAAGAAATGTGTCATTTGTTACATTGTAATAAAGAATATAAAAACTCTTTTCTATCACAACGTAACTGATATATTCATCACATAAAGAATAATGGGCCGGAACTTGCTCCAATCGGTGTGTCAAGGCTGTCCGCACATCCTGCAGACAAAGACTACGAAAATATTTACTATGTGGTCTCCGACATCCAGTTGCTCCATTTTAAATTGGTTTTGGAAAAATATATTTGTATACATTCAAGTCCAGAAGCAATAAAGGATCATATATGTCCAGAATTCATTGTCTGAACATCTTTTATTTTTATGTATATATTTTTTTCTCTCTGGTTGTTAATAGTGAAATATAGCTTGTGTTACACTGGGGTGAAGTTACTACATATATGAGGAGCATGGTAGAAAATAAATGGATATGTGACATGACGTGGCAAATAGCACAATGGATCTTTGACGCTGGAGAAATCAGTCAAAACCCAACATTCATGTGGGAGAGAAAGCTTAAAAGAATTTTACAGAAAGTTGTTGCTATTGAATTAAAGAGCCTAAGTGTCATAAGATGCAGTCGGAATGACTTTAGAAGCAATAGATCTTTTATTAAAAAAAATCAACTAGAATCATTTGAGAATGTACACAGAGAGTTTTTGGAGGATGATATGCTTTGCCACAGAGAGTGGTTAAGGCAGAGACCATTGCATCTTTTAAGGGGGAAGTTGATTAATATTTGTAGCAAAGGAACCTACAGGGCTCTGGAAGGAGAGCAAAGCAATATGAACAATGTGTGCCCAAAGAGAGAGGCCCAAAGCTGGCAGCGGCCCTCAGGTAAGTTCCGGGAGGGTGGGGATGTGGGGGTGTTGGATCTGACATATTTGAGGACCAAGAAATTCGGCCTCCCAACGCCCGTTAATCGGGCATTAAATGCCCTCCTAAGCCTCCGGTATGGCGGGCAGGAAGCTCATGCACCGCCCGCCATATTGTTAAAGGCCAGAAAATTGGGGTGCATTCCCATGTCTGAAACAGGCATTAGGCCCTTTGCATATGCAATATTGGGTGCACCTCAGACCTCACCATTCAGGTGCAGGGACCGTTCTCACACACACCCAAAAAAATGCACGCCAAATTTCTAGGCCTATGTATCTTGTGATAAAACTTAGAATTCCATTACCTTTGTTTATGACCTTATCAACCTGAGGTGCAGCCATTAATGTCCTGTGAACTTGTAACCTCAAAACCCTCTGCACTTCCACAGCACCAAGCTTACTTCCATTCAGAGTATAACTACTGCTGTTTTTTAACCAAAAATCAGCTCACAAGTTGAATTCCATCCGTCACTTTTAACCCATTCCCTCAACTTATCAATATCCCTTTGCAGCTTCCTCTGGTCTTGCATTTTGGCATCACTGTAAATTTCAAATCCATTGCCTTTAGGCTTATATCCAAATCATTAATATACACAGTGAACATAAATAGCCCCTAAACTAAATCCAGTGGGCCACCACTACCCACTTCCAAGCATTCTGAAAAACTGCCCTTAACTCCTACCCTCTGTATTCTCCCTTCTAGATAAATTGTAATCCAGTTTAGAGTCATAGTCATAGAGTTATACAGCACGGATAGAGGCCCTTCGGCCCATCGTGTCCGCGCCAGCCATCAAGCCCAGTCTAATCTAATCCCATATTCCAGCATTTGGTCCATAGTCTTGTATGCTATGGCATTTCAAGTGCTCATCCAAATGCTTCTTGAATGTTGTGAGGGTTCCTGCCTCCACAACCCTCTCAGGCAGTGAGTTCCAGACTCCAACCACCCTCTGGGTGAAAAAGTTCTTTCTCAAATCCACTCTAAACCTCCCGCCTTTTACCTTGAATCTATGCCCCCTTGTTATAGAACCCTCAACGAAGGGAAAAAGCTCCTGAGTATCCATCCTATCTATGCCCCTCATAATTTTGTACACCTCAATCATGTCCCCCCTCAGCCTCCTCTGCTCCAAGGAAAACAAACCCAATCTTCCCAGTCTCTCTTCATAGCTGAAGCGCTCCAGCCCTGGTAACATCCTGGTGAATCTCCTCTGCACCCTCTCCAAAGCGATCACATCCTTCCTGTAGTGTGGCGACCAGAACTGCACACAGTACTCCAGCTGTGGCCTAACCAGTGTTTTATACAGCTCCATCATAACCTCCTTGCTCTTATATTCTATGCCTCGGCTAATAAAGGCAAGTATCCCATATGCCTTCTTTACCACCTTATCTACCTGTTCTGCCGCCTTCAGGGATCTGTGAACTTGCACACCAAGATCCCTCTGACCCTCTGTCTTGCCTAGGGTCCTCCCATTCATTGTGTAGTCCCTTGCCTTGTTAGTCCCTCCAAAGTGCATCACCTCGCACTTTTCCGGGTTAAATTCCATTTGCCACTGTTCCGCCCATCTGACCAACCCATCTATATCGTCCTGCAGACTGAGGCTATCCTCCTCGCTATTTACCACCCTACCAATCTTTGTATCATCAGCGAACTTACTGATCATACCTTTTACATTCATATCCAAGTCATTAATGTAGACCACAAACAGCAAGGGCCCCAGCACAGATCCCTGTGGTACCCCACTGGCCACAGGCTTCCAGTCACAAAAACAACCTTCGACCATCACCCTCTGCCTTCTGCCACTAAGCCAGTTTTGTATCCAAAGTGCCAAGGCACCCTGGACTCCATGGGCTCGTACCTTCTTGACCAGTCTCCTGTGCGGGACTTTATCGAAGGCCTTACTGAAATCCATGTATACCACATCCACTGCGTTACCCTCATCCACACGCCTAGTCACCCCCTCAAAAAATTCAATCAAATTAGTCAGACATGATCTTCCCTTGACAAAGCCATGTTGACTATCCCTGATTAATCCTTGCTTCTCCAAGTGGAGACTAATTTTGTCCTTCAGAATTTTTTCCAATAATTTTCCTACCACTGATGTTAGGCTCACTGGCCTGTAGTTCCCCGGTTTTTCCCTACTTCCCTTCTTGAATAATGATCCTAGCTTCTCTTGAATTCCATACCCATTAATCTTCTCTAATAATCTTTCAAGTGGTACCTTGTCAAAGGTTTTCCTGAAGTCCACGGAAACTACATCTGCCGCATTTCCCCTATTTATTATGACTGGTACCTCCTCAAATAATGAGGTTTGTCAAGCACAGTGATCCCTTTTGAAATCCAGGCTGGCCCACTTCTAACTATTTTTGCTTTATCTAGATATGTGGTAATTTCATCCTTGATTAACGACTCTAAAGTTTCCCTACCATAAATGTGAAACTAACTGGCCTACAATTACCCAGATTAACTCAGTTACCCTTTATAAAAATGGGTACTACATTGAGCACTCTCCAGTCCTCTTGCATACATCTACACTCAATAGAGCCCTAAAATATAGGAGGGAATTTTCACCCCGCCCCCAACGCCGGGCGGGTACAGTGTGCGGGAGGGGTTAAAATCGGGCGAGCTGACTTATCGGTCCAATGTTGCTCTGTTCCTGCTGTGCCATTTTCTCTTTGCCGACTTCCAATTTGATGGGGGTCTAATTAACCGTAAAAGTTGTGGCCAATGGCGTTATCAGCGCTGCAACACTATTTCAACTACAAGTTGGGGGGTGGGACCTGCCCAGTGGATACCCACCAGGGAAACCTGGCAGGACGCAGCAGAGTGGCCAGGTGAGGCCAAGGTAAGTTTTATTTTTTAATATTCAGGAGGACATCTTGAGTCCTCCTCTGGGCCCAAGAAAGAATCTTTGTGCCTCCCCTGCGATTGCCTTCCCTCTTCCTCCCACACCAGCATCTGTTTAGCTGTTTAGGAAACACCCACAGCACTTACCTTATTTTAAGGACCGTTCTCTTGGGTCCTCGGCAGCATTCAGCTCCCGCTTCAATTCCCACTCCCGCCCGCCCTCCTTGACGTTATTCCCACCAGCTTCGGGCAGGAGACAGATGTCAAATATTAAAATATGACCCAGCAGTTAATATCAGCTGGCCCTCACTCCGTTCTCTTCTTTTGGGTACACCACCCACTTTGGGGTCCCCCACGCACCAATCCTGCCCGAAGTTAAAATTGATTCCATAATTTCTAGAGCTTCTGCAAATTCTTCCCTCATCTTCCTCAGATCCTAGGAAGTATCCTGTGCGCCCCTGGTACTTTGTGTTCATTTAGCTTAACTAATATCCAAAATGTTCTTTTTAATCCATCATCAAGGTCCCACATGACAGACTGGCCAGAAAAGTAGAAGCTCACGGGATCCAAGGGAAAGTGGCAAGTTGGATCCAGAACTGGGTCAGTGGCAGGAAGCAAAGGGTTATGGTTGACGGGTGCTTTTGTGACTGGAAGGCTGTTTCCAGTGGGGTTCCGCAGGGCTCAGTACTAGGTCCCTTGCTTTTTGTGGTATACATCAATGACTTAGACTTAAAGAAGTTTGCAGATGATACAAAAGTTGGCCGTGGGTTGATAGTGAGGAAAAAAGCTGTAGCCTGCAGGAAGATATCAATGGACTGGTCAGGTGGGCAGAAAAATGGCAAATGGAATTCAATCTGGAGAAGTGTGAGGTAATGCATTTGGGGAGTGCACACAAGGCAAGGGAATACACAATAAATGGTAGGATACTAAGAAGTGTAAAGGAACAGAGGGATCTTGGAGTGCATGTCCACAGATCCCTGAAGGTAGCAGGACAGGTAGATAAGGTGGTTAGGAAGGCATTCGGGATACTTTCCTTTATTAGTCGAGGCATACAATATAAGAGCGGGGAGATTATGCTAGAACTGCGTAAAACACTATTTAGGCCACAGCTAGAGTACTGCGTACAGTTCTGGTCTCCACACTACAGGAAAGATGTGATTGCACTAGAGAGGGTACAGAGGAGATTTACGAGGATGTTGCCAGGACTGGAGAATTTTAGCTGTGTGGAAAGATTGGATAGAATCATAGAAAATTTATGGCACGGAAGGAGGCCATTCGGCCCATCATGTCCGCGCTAGCCTTCCAGTTGCAAAAACACCCGGTGACCATTATCCTTTGCTTCCTGCCACTGAGCCAATTTTGGATCCAATTTGCCACATTTCCTTGGATCCCATGGGCCTTTACTTTTTTGACCAATCTGCCATCTGGGACCTTGTCAAAAGCCTTGCTAAAATCCATATAGACTACATCAATTGCGCTACCCTCATCGATCCTCCTTGTCACCTCCTCGAAAAATTCAATCAACTTAGTCAGACACGACCTCCCCTTAACAAATCCGTGCTGACTGTCCTTGATTAGTCCGTGCCTTTCTAAGTGACAGTTTATCCTGTCCCTCAGAATTGATTCCAATAATTTGCCCACCACCAAGGTTAGGCTGACTGGCCTGTAATTACTCTGTCTATCCTTCGCTCCCTTTTTAAACAACAGTACAACGTTAGCAGTCCACCAATCCTCCGGCACTACGCCTGTATCCAGTGAAGTTTGGAAAATGATAGTTAAAGCCTCCGCTATTTCCTCCCTGGTTTCTTTTAACAGCCTGGGATACATTTCATCCAGCCCTGATAATTTATCTACTTTCAAAGATGCTAATCTCCTTAATAAGAACATAAGAAATAGGAGCAGGAGTAGGCCAATCGGCCCCTCGAGCCTGCTCCGCCATTCAAAAAGATCATGGCTGATCTGATCCTAACCTCAAATCTAAATTCATGTCCAATTTCCTGCCCGCTCCCCGTAACCCCTAATACTTCCTCTCTCACTATGTTTATCCCATCCAATGTTTCACACTCCTCCTCCTTAACTTCACTCCCTGTATCATCCCTCTCTGTGAAGACAGATGCAAAATATTCATTAAGAACCATACCCACATCTTCCGCCTCCACAAATAGTTTACCTTTTTGGTCTCTAATAGGCCTTACTCTTTCCTTAGTTATCCTCTTGCTCTTAATGTATTTATAAAACATCTTTGGGTTTTCTTTGATTTTACCTGCTAACATTTTTTCATGCTCTCTCTTTGCTTTCCTAATTTCCTTTTTAACTTCACCCCTGCACTTTGTATAATCTTCTAAGCTTTCCGCAGTATTGAGTTCCCGGTGTCTATCATAGGCTTACTTTTTCTGCCTTATCTTACCCTGAATGCTTCTTGACATCCAGGGGGCTCTAGATTTGGCAGCCCTTCCCTTTTTCTTTGGCTGGGGTTGTTTTCTTTGGAACGGAGGAGGCTGAGGGGAGATTTAATTGAGGTGCATAACATTATGAGAGGCCTAGATAGAGTGGATAGGAAGGACCTATTTCCTTTAGCAGAGAGGTCAATAACCAAGGAGCATAGATTTAAAGTAATTGGTAGAAGGATTAGAGAGGAGTTGAGCAAATTTTTTTTCACCCAGAGGGTGGTGGGGGTCTGGAAAGATGGTTGAGGCAGAAACCGTCATTGCATTTAAAAAGTACTTGGATATGCACTTGAAGTGCCATAGCCTACAAGGCCATGGATCAAGAGCTGGAAAGTGGGATTAGGCTAGCTAGCTCTTTTTCGGCCAGCACAGACATGATGGGCCGAATGGCCTCCTTCTGTGCCGTAAATTTCTTTGATCTCACTGTCAAGTTTCAGCACTTTTCCAATATCCTTCTCTTTAGTAAAGACTGATACAAAGTACTTTTGCTATTTTTTGATCATTTATACATTGACAATGCTCTATTCTTAGGGGTGCCACCTTGCTTTACTGTTCCTTCTGATGTTTTTTTGAAATTTTTCCTTACTCCCTGTTTGGTTTCCTTATCCTGCTCTTAACTACTTTTCTTATTTTCTCATGTTCTCCTTTAATTTTTTTCATTATTATTCTTAAAGTCCTTATAGGTCCTATTCCTTCATTTTAATTGGTTTCTAACCACTTTATTTATCCATTGCATCCTTTTTTAATGGACTATACTTACTTGTACCTTTGCAATCTCTTTTATAAGGACGCTTCTACACTGCTATGTGTGAATTTTTGCTTCCACCTCACCTCAGCTAGCTCACTTCTCATTTTTCTAAAATCTGCCCTAATCTAATCTGGTGTACTAGTTTTTGTACTGACTTTTTCCCTTTTTATTTGGATTTTAAACTGTGTCATATTGTGGTCACTACTCCCAGTGTGCTCATCCAATTTAGCTCATTTATCTGAACTACCTCATTAGAAAGGCTTTAAAAGACTTCTGTTTGAAGACTGCAAGGAGAATTTACACTTTGCCTACTTTCTTTTTGCGTTTCTTCTCCTTTTCAGTTAGCTGCAGAGGTGCTTTTGTGGCAATTGTTGGGCCATGGCCATTTTCATCTCCCCATGGAAATCGCTTTGTATTTGTGTTTTGTGCAGGAAGAGGAGAAAGCCCTGAGATGAAAAGCAAGTCAGTCTACACCAGAGATGCTTGCTGTGCTCTCGGCAGTATCATGGCATTTGCATTTACACACTGAGGTGCACATACTTCAGTGGCCCAAATTTTGCTGCCAAAATAACAGCGAGTTTAATGCGCACGCCGTTATTAATGTGTAAATCAACCAGCAACTTGTGGCGATGAAGAGATACCCCGTGAATTGCGAATCTCCACAAGTTGCTGGATGATTTGCGGCACTCTGATGTTAGCCTCGCGAAAATGGCAGCTCGCCCTCAACCTCTCCGTGAGTTTCATGAAATTGCTGCATCTGCACACTAATTACCAATTAAACTCGTCGCAGATAGTCAGGGCTAGTACTTAACAGCATAAGTACCTTTTTAATGATGAGATTTATGTTCCTGCAATGCCACTCAACCTCTCCAGCCCAGAAAGAGAACAATTTAAACCATGGAGTCTCATTCCTACAGGCAGTAAATTGTTCCTAGAGATTTTTTAAATGTAAAATTTTAAATGTTTAAATTTTTTTTCTTACTTTTCCTTTCTGTCTCTTTTTTCTTTCTCTCTTAATCCAATCTTTCTTTCCCTCTATTTCTTTTGCTGTACCTGATTTGACTCTAATACACCCTATTTTCTTCTTCGTCGTTCGTGTTTCGAAGGACAGCAACCGAAAACAGATATAAGATGCATGCTTCCATCAGAGTAATCATAGGGCACACCATTGGCATATTCAAGCAGTACTTCAGATGCTTGGACAGGTCTGAGGCATCCTGCAATACACCTTAGCTAAGGTTTCAAGGATTGTGGTAATCTGCTTCATATTGCACAATTTTACGCAATAAACATGCATCAGTATTGAGGTCCCGGGGGGGGGGGGGGGTGGGTGGTGGGGAGGAAGGGGAGGGGAGGAAAGAACAAAAGGGAAGGTCTATGGTAGGGTGGAGGGCAGGAGTGCGTGACCCTAACCTTCTGATCGCTTGCCATTTTAATTCTCCATCCCACTCACAACTGGCCTCCTACACTGTCCCAATGAAGCTCAACGGAAGCTCAAGGAACAGCACCTCATCTTTCAATTAGGTGCTTCACAACCTTCCGGACTCAACATTAATTTCAATAACTTCAGATCATAACCACTGCTCCCATTTTTTCAGACAGCAGGTGCTGGTAATTGTTTCCCTGTTGCTATTTACAGCTCCTCTAGAATCAACTTTTGTTCCTTTACCACCCTCCTTGCTTTGCACCATCTATCCTTTTGTCATTTAATTACTCCTGCCCTCCACCCTATTACGGACCTGCCCTTTTGTTCTTTCCACCCCTCCCCTACCCTTCCTCTCCCACTCCTTGGCCTAGCTCTGTACTTGCTTAAAAACTGTTAAATCTTTAACTTCTTCCAGTTCTCCCAAAACCCACTCTCCTTCCCACGGCACCTTCCTGTGCAAGAGCAGGAGATGCAACACTGGCCCTTTCACCTCCTCCCTTCCCATTGTCCAGGGCCTCAAACACTCCTTCCAGGTGAAACTTGTACTTCTTTCAATTTAGTATACTGTATTCGCTGCTCACAGTGCGGTCTCCTCTACAATGGGGAGACCAAACGCAGATTGGGTGATCGCTTTGCTGAACACTTCCGCTCAGTCCGCAAGCGTGACCCTGTCCTTCCATTTTAATTCTCTGTCCCACTCCCACTCTGATCTCGGCCTCCTATACTATTCCAATGAAGCTCAACGGAAGCTCGAGGAACAGCACCTCATCTTTCAATTAGGCACTTTACAACCTTCCGGACTCAACGGTGATTTCAATAACTTCAGATCATAACCACTGCTCCCATTTTTTCAGACTAGCAGGTGCTGGTAATGGTTCTGCTGTTGCCATTTACAGCTCCTCTGGACACATCTTTTGTTTCTTTACTTGTCCCATTATCACCCCCTTTGCCTTACGCCATCACCCTTTTATTATTTAATCACTCCTGTCCTCCACCCTATCACAGACCTTCCCTTTTGTACTTTCCTCCCCTCCACCCCCCACCTTTGCCTGACTCTGTACTTGCATAAAAACAGTTAAATCTTTAACTTCTTCCGGTTCTGACAGAAGATCATTGACCTGAAATGTTAACTCAGTTTCTTTCTCCACAGCTTGACTTGCTGAGTATTTCCAGCATTTTCTGTTTTTATTTCTTATTATCCTAAGTGTGATGTATGTGAGTGCCTATGGTTTCATCATTTTGTACTTCCTGTTGGTGATAAGCTGTGATGTATGTCCTTCTAAACCTATTGTGCTTCACCAATTTCATCAACAGAAAGGGATTTCACTCACTGAATGTGCAGACAGAACATAAGAATATAAGAAATAGGAGCAGGAGTAGGCCATACAGCCCCTTGAGCCTGCTCTGCCATTCAGTCAGATCATGGCTGATCTTCAACCTCAAATCCACTTTCCTGCCTGATCCCCATATCCCTTGATTCCCCTAGAGTCCAAAAATTTATCTATCTCAGCCTTGAATATACTCAACAACTGAGCATCCACAGCCCCCTGGGGTAGAGAATTCCAAAGATTCACAACCCTCTGAGTGAAGAAATGCCTCCTCATCTCAGTCCTAATTAGCCGACCCCTTATCCTGAGACTATGCCCTCTGGTTCTAGGCTCTCCAGCCAGGGGAAACAACCTCTCAGCTTCTACCCTGTCAAGCCCCCTCAGAATCTTCAATGTTTCAATGAGATCCCCTCTCATTCTTCTAAACTCTAGAGAGTATAGGCCCATTCTCCTCAACCTCTCTTCAAAGGACAATCCTCTCATCCCAGGAATTAATCTAGTGAACCTTTGTTGCATCATTTCTAAGGCAAGTATATCCTTCCTTAGATTAGGAGATCAAAACTGTACGCAGTACTCCGGGTGAGATCTCACCAAAGTCCTGTACAATTGTAGTAAGACTTTCCTACTCTTGTACTCCAACCCCCTTACAATAAAGACCAACGTGCCATTTGCCTTCCTAATTGCTTGCTATACCTGCATACTAACTTGTGTTTCTTGTACCAGGACACCCAAGTCTCTCTGGACACCAACATTTAATAGTTTCTCACCATTTAAAAAATATTCTGCTTTTCTATTCTTCCTACGAAAGTGAATAACCTCACATTTCCCCAAATAATACTTCATCTGCCACCTTCTTGCCCATTCACTTAACCTGTCTATATCCCTTTGCAGAATCTTTGTGTCTTCCTCACAGCTTACTTTCCCACCTAGCTTTGTATTGTCAGCAAACTTGGATACATTACACTTGGTCCCTTCATCCAAGTCATTAATATAGATTGTAAATAGCTGAGGCCCAAGCACCGATCCTAGTTACAGCCTACCAACCTGAAAATGACCCGTTTATCCCTGATTGTAAATAGCTGAGGCCCAAGCACCGATCCTTGTGGTACCGCACTAGTTACAGCCTACCAACCGGAAAATGACCCGTTTATCCCTACTCTCTGTTTTCTGTCCGTTAACCAATCCTCTATCCATGCTAATATGTTACCCCCAACCTCATGAGCCCTTATCTTGTGTAACAACCTTAGTTTGGTGAGTGATGCAAGCCATTTGATTCTTCCTGTCAATGCATGCTACCCAGGAAGCAGCCATGATTCTTTAATTATAAGCTTTTCATATTTTCCTGCACTGCATCAGGATGGTTGATAGAAGACCTAAGGTGCCCGCTTTAACCATAGCTGATGACTCCTTTCCATCATCCAAGGCTGAAAATGGTAAAATGAAGCATTGAGTGCTACAAGAATAATAGTTGAACAGATCATTGGGATACTCAAGTCCCACATCTGTGGCTTGGATAGGTCAGGGGGTTTTGAGAATTATAGTGGCTTGCTGCATCGTCCACTCTTTGGCCATTACAAAGGGATTGCGCCTTCCAAACGCAGAAGGTCAAGCAGAAGAACATGGAGACAACCAATTCTCTGAGCACACCCAGGAAAAAGAGGAGGTGCCAACAGCATGCACTATCAGGCAGAGAATCATCACCAACCAGTGTCAGAAGGTTGTAAGGTTTGTTGCTGAGACTTAACTCATGGAGCTTTCGAGGACTGAGGTGGCACTTATCTCAGTGATGACAATGTCCTTGCAGGTCCCACTTCTGATGTCATGTCATAGGTGCGTTCAATGACTACTGGGGCCAAGCCAGAAACTCCTTCTTGTGGTGGCATTCGAGGGGACTGTATTGATGCAGCTGTGTTGTTACTATCAAAAGAAATTGTGACACTTGCAATTACTCCTTGCAGCCTGTTAGTGCTGGGCCTGGGCTAGTGGTCTGCATGAGGACAGGCTGAATGGTGCCAATTAAGTCCTGAGTTAGGTACTCTACAGGGCATCTATGGAAGCAATTGTTGCTGCTCTGAAAGCAACAATTGCCTTTAAGACCTCCTCCTGAAATCATGATGTTGCAGAAATCTTCTGGACTGCCACGCACTGTCCAACCATCAACGTGTTGTGTGGCACTACCACCGTGCTAAATGGGATAGATTCAGAACAGATCTAGCAGCTCAAAACGGAGCATCCATGAGGCGCTGTGGGCCATCAGCAGCAGCAGAATTGTATTCCAGCACAATCTGTAACCTCATGGCCCGGCATATTCCTCACTCTACCATTACCAACAAGACAGGGGATCAACCCTGGTTCAATGAGGAGTGTATAAGAGCATGCCAGGAGTAGCCCCAGGCGTACCTAACAATGAGTTGCCAACCTGGTGAAGCAACAACTCAGGACTACATGCATGCTAAACAGCGGAAGCAACATGCTATTGATAGAGCTAAGCGATTCCACAACCAACGGATCAGATCAAAGCTCTGCAGTCCTGCCACATCCAGTCGTGAATGGTGGTGGACAATTAAACAACTAACTGGAGGAGGATGGTCTGCAAACATCCCCAGTCTCAATGATGGCGGAGTCCAGCACGTGAGTGCAAAAGACAAGGCTGAAGCGTTTGCAACCATCTTCAGCCAGAAGTGTCAAGTGAATGATCCATCTTGGCCTCCTCCCGATATCCCCACCATCACAGAAGCCAGTCTTCAGTCAATTCGATTCACTCCACGTGATATCAAGAAACGCTGGGTGCACTGGATACAGCAAAGGCTATGGGCCCCGACAACATTCCAGCTGTAGTGCTGAAAACTTGTGCTCCAGAACTAGCTGCGCCTCTAGCCAAGCTGTTCCAGTACAGCTACAACACTGGCATCTCCCGACAATGTGGAAAACTGCCCAGGTATGCCCTGTCCACAAAAAGCAGGACAAATCTATTCCGGCCAATTACCACCCCATCAGTCCACTCTCAATCATCAGCAAAGTGATGGAAGGTGTCGTTGACAGTGCTATCAAGCGGCACTTACTCACCAATAACCTGCTCAGTTTGGGTTCCGCCAGGACCTCTCGGCTCCAGACCTCATTACAGCCTTGGTCCTAACATGGACAAAAGAGCTGAATTCCAGAGGTGAGGTGAGAGTAACTGCCCTTGACATCAAGGCAGCATTTGACCGAGTGTGGCACCAAGGAGCCCTAGTAAAATTGAAGTCATTGGGAATTAGGGGGAAAACTCTCCAGTGGCTGGAGTCATACCTAGCACAAAGGAAGATGGTAGTGGTTGTTGGAGGCCAATCATCTCAGCCCCAGGACATTGCTGCAGGAGTTCCTCAGGGCAGTGTCCTAGGCCCAACCATCTTCAGCTGCTTCATCAATGACCTTCCCTCCATCATAAAGTCAGAAATGGGAATGTTCGCTGATGATTGCACAGTGTTCAGTTCCATTCGCAACCCCTCAAATAATGAAACAGTCCGAGCCCGCATGCAGCAAGACCTGGACAACATCCAGGATTGGGCTCATAAGTGGCAAGTAACATTCGCGCCAGTCAAGTGCCAGGCAATGACCATCTCCAACAAGAGAGAGTCTAACCACCTCCCCTTGACATTCAACGGCATTACCATCGCTAAATCCCCCACCATCAACATCCTTGGGGTCACCATTGACCAGAAACTTAACTGGACCAGCCATATAAATACTGTGGCTACGAGAGCAGGTCAGAGGCTGGGTATTCTGTGGCGAGTACTCAACTCCTGACTCCCCAAAGCCTTTCCACCATCTACAAGGCACAAGTCAGGAGTGTGATGGAATACTCTCCACTTGCTTGGATGATTGCAGCTCCAACAACACTCAAGAAGCTCGACACCATCCAGGACAAAGCAGCCCGCTTGATTGGCACCCCATCCACCACCCTAAACATTCACTCCCTTCACCACCGGCGCACTGTGGCTGTAGTGTGTACCATCCACAGGATGCACTGCAGCAACTCGCCAAGGCTTTTTCGACAGCACCTCCCAAACCCGCGACCTCTATCACCTAGAAGGACAAGAGCAGCAGGCACATGGGAACAACACCACCTGCACATTCCCCTCCAAGTCACACACCATCCTAACTTGGAAATATATTGCCGTTCCTTCATCGTCACTGGGTCAAAATCCTGGAACTCCCTTCCTAGCAGCACTGTGGGAGAACTGTCACCACACGGACTGTAGCGGTTCAAGAAGGCGGCTCACCACCACCTTCTCCAGGGCAATTAGGGATGGGCAATAAATGCCGGCCTCGCCAGCAACGCCCACATCCCATGAATGAATAATAAAAACCACATCAGGATATTCTTCAAGTCATATCCTACTTCTTGTGTGATAGGAGGCCTTTCAAGTAATCAGAATGCCTGAAGACAGTAAACACTCACACTATTGTAAGTGATCCATCCCATTACCAACCTGCGCCTGTCAGCTCTCTTTGAACTGCCTGTCCGGTTTGTCTGCTGAGAGCTCCCTTCTCATGTCTACCCAGGAGCCAGATGGTTGTTATTCTTCCATTTGTGACATTCCTTTGCCTTTGGTTGTGCGTATACCTCTTCTTTTATAAAGAGCACAAAGCTTTAGATACACTACTGGCTAATTCACAATTTCCTTTCACCCAGATGTCTGCAGACATTCCATTCTTTCAGGCACAGGCAATGCAGAAATCTCTTCACTTTTTGCTAAAGTGCTGCCGGGAATGTGATATGGGATAGTTCCATGGTGCAAAAGGGATGTGTAATTGTGAGGAAGGTGTGGGGGATTTGATACGGGTATCTTGTGCCTACTAACTGTCTCATTCATCTCTTCTTTTACAATGTGTGGTCCTGGAGAGTGTGGAGGTGAGTCATGCTTCCAGCATTATTTCAGCATTGGCATGGGCATTTGTACCTTACCGTACATTGGCCAACTGGTGAGGTCATTAAAACATTTCCAGCATTGAACTACCATTCATGGGATGGTTGTGGTAGCACTGAGCATCTGAGTCAGCTCCTGTCAAATTCCCTGAACCTCCTTTTTCTGCGGCTTCCTTTCTGATGTGCCAAATAACCTTCCTCTTCATGCCCTTTTCTCTGGAGGGTTACCTCCACTGCAGCTTCGGAAAATCTTGGGGCTTTGGCTATTGCAGACCCTCTCAATGTTGCTCTTCATTTTGTTTCTGCAATTCTTTCTTGAGCTCATGGTCCATCTCTCTATCTCCTTCTAATCAAAATGCTGGCCCTTTAAGTTGCAGTAGCCTTTGAACTGTTGCAGCAGAGAACTTGTTAGGAGTTGTAAGGTCCGGCTCTAAATCTGCCCTGCAGACTACATTAGCTCCCCCCAGGGAAATGCAGTTCGGTGTCGGCAGAATCACATGGGCAGGTGGAAGTCTCCTACAGACTCAGGAAAATCCAGGTGACGGAGTCTCAGTTGTGAGGCTGTGGGGAGTTCTAGTTATCAAAATAAATATGATGGATCCCTAATTGTATTCTTCCTTGTCCTCTTGAGATAGGTTGTTATTCCTGTCATTCTGGGTAAAATGCACTCATTTATGGCGTGATGGTTAGCACTGCAGAGCCAGGAATGCTAATTAGAACTGATAGAAAGCTGAGGTTTACCAGTGCCACTCTGAGTATCAGTGTCAGAAACTTATGATGAATTCATATTGTAGCTGGAGGGCGGTATCAGAGCCACCTGCACAAAAGCTGCCATAGGCTGTGCTTCACCATGGCAGAAGACATAGGATCAAAGGAATGCATTAGAAAGCCTCTGAGGAAGGTCCATGGCTGACAGGTTGTTCTTGGGATCATAAGTGTTCCATCTGGTTGTTTGAAAAAAATTGTGATAAGATTGTCTACAATCTAACCACGATTTCCAAATATCCTCCAGCTCAATGAGAAGTTCTCTGTAACTCTCAAATGGAACTTTCAGTAGCTTCTTAAATTATTGCCTGGTCGCTTTAGGTGCTAATTATTAAGTGATAACCAGTGCACTGTACAATTTAAAATGCCATATTGTACATTGGATCCACATGTGAAAATGTTCTGAGTACTTTACCGCTAAGTGATTGTGTAAGATGCTTTGTTCAAACTAGAACGATCCCAATGGATTGGAAGGTAGCAAATGGTACAGCAAGCAATTAAGAAGGCAAATTGTATGTTGATCTTTATTGCAAGGGGGTTGGAGTACAAGAGTAAGGAAGTCTTGCTGCAATTGTACAGGGCTTTGGTGAGACCACACCTGGACTGCTGTGTACAGTTCTGGTCTCCTTACCTAACAGATATACTTGCCTTAGAGGCGGTACGACGAAGGTTCACTAGATTGATTCCTGGGATGAGAGGGTTGTCCTATGAGGAGAGATTGAGTAGAATGGGCCTATACTCTCTGGAGTTTAGAAGAATGAGAGGTGAACTCATTGAAACATAAGATTCTGAGAGGGCTTGACAGGGTAGATGTTGAGACGCTGTTTCCCCTGGCTAGAGAGTCTAGAACTAGGGGACATAGTCTCAGAATAAAGGGTTGGCCATTTAGGACTGAGATGAGGAGAAATTTCTTCACTCAGAGGGTTGTGAATCTTTGGAATTCTCTACCGCAGAGGGCTGTGGATGCTCAGTTGTTGAGTATATTCAAGACTGAGGTCGATAGATTTTTAGACTCTAAGGGAATCATAGAATATGGGGATCGGGCAGGAAAGTGGAGTTGAGGTCGAAGATCAGCCATGATCTTATTGAACGGTGTTGCAGGTTCGAGGGGCCGTATGGCCTACTCCTGCTCCTATTTCTTATGTTCTCCACATATAGTGGTTCACTAATAATTCAAAATCTTCCAAAAATCCATCAATGTCACCTCCCTCTTTAACATTTGGTATTGGATTTATGTGCTTGATCAATTGTGTCCTCACTGACCAGACTTGCTGCAAATATGTCTTTCTCCAGTTCAAATACACATTGGTGCTCCTTCTCCTTTTCCTCTGCCTCAAATTTGCATGGAGTTTTTTTGTGTTTCTCCCATACCTTGAATCCACACCATTCCTTCTCAGCCTCCAGTTTCTGCACTTCTAATTAATGTGCCCACACCTTGTCTTTTTACCTCTGTAGCCAACCTGGCTAATGATTGTTTTCTGTCGAAGTCGTTCTGAGATCTTGTAGACATTTTGAAAAATCCTGCTTATTTGCTACTGTTGAATTTATTTTAAATTAAAAATGTTTGAATAGCTTTCAGGTCTATGTGACATTTAATCACACCAAACTGCCACCAATGGTTTTTGTTTAAAATTCTCTATCCTATTTCTTGGACACCCTATCACCCAGAGTGCTGTATGCTCTCGTTCAGAATGGGACCACAATAATATCACAAAAATGCTTCAGATCCCAGACTATCCTTGAGCAAGTCACAGGAGATCAGGTAGGCAAAAAGTCAAATATATGAAGGAGTAGTGCTAATCTCAGTGAAAAGTGTCAAAAGGAGGTATATGATGGTCTAGAAATTCAGGAGCGGTAAGGTCCAAGGCTTCCAGAATATTAGGCCTTGGACCGCATTGTCATAGAGCCAGCACAGTGCAATGGCCCGCTGGCAAAGGCCAGAGGAAGTGTGAAGAAAAATCAGGCTGCTGCTAGCATCGCAACAGCCCTCAGGTAAGTGGGTCATGTCGGGGCCATGGGTCGAAATCAGGGGTCAATGGGCCTGGAGTCATGGGGGCTGGGTTCCACGATTCCACGCGGGAGTTGGAGTTGCAGGGAGGTGGCGATTGGGGGTCAGGGCTGATGGTGTGGGACAACTGGGAGTCGACAGCGGCAGCAATGGGGGGTGTCGGGAGGGGCGGCGATGGGAAGGGCGAACGGCGATCGGGTTCTTTAATGTGGGATCAGGAGGGGTACTTTGCTCTTCCCAGCTCTACATTCAGGTAAGTTACTTCTTTTCTTGGTTGGCCGGGTTCTTTTCCCTGAGTGCAGCCTGGGATGGCACAGGCTACTTCAGGGCAAATCAATTTTGGAGCAGGGACCTTAAGCAGGCGTTAGGCCCCTTACTTGCATATGAAAAGGCCTAACGCCTGTTTCAGACGTGGGTAAAGGGCACCTATTTTTGTCCTGATCCAGTATGGTGGCCAGCGCACTTCCAGCTCGAAGTGCTTGTCCGCTTCCTGCCCACCATTTTGGGGGCTTAGTAGACCACGTAGCATCTGAGAAACAATTTCTAGGCCAAAGTTTCAAATTTTAGTGAACAAGAACACTATCAAAATCCAAATGTTTGCCAGTAAAATACCAGATCTAAAGGAGAATCATGCATAAATGCTATCAATTTATAACATATACAGCTTGCCAATAAATAATTAGATTTAGTGTGTTAAATCTTGCAAAAAATAAAATGCATTCCTAACCGAGCACAATTTTACATTTAGTAAATTCTGCTTTAAAGAACAGCAATATGTTTGTTTGACTAACATTTAAAAGAATAGTATAACTTTCAAAGCAATAGAAGACTTAATAATTCATTCACATACCGGAAAGCTTTCAAAGAAGACTCAGGGATTCGTTCCTTGTCATAGTTTATTAGTGAATCTAAAAAGCCATCCACTTTACCCATCATAATTTTGGCAGCTTTCCAGCTCTTGTCCTTTGGGACTTTCCCACTTGGCGCTAAGAGGATCATCACGGCAGCAGTCACAACAACTACAGCGTCTGGCGGGGAGCCAAAAGATTTCAA
The DNA here is from genome assembly GCF_035084215.1 of Heptranchias perlo. Taxonomy (NCBI): domain Eukaryota; kingdom Metazoa; phylum Chordata; class Chondrichthyes; order Hexanchiformes; family Hexanchidae; genus Heptranchias; species Heptranchias perlo. Next base: position 11,675,189 of record NC_090347.1, read on the forward strand.
CTCTGTCAAGTTGTTCTAACAAGCAAAAAAATTAGATTAATAGTTTAAAACAAAGTAGGAAAATAAATATCATAACAGAGCATCTTTGTCGAGTGCTGAATGAAGGCATACTACTCAACAAATCAGTTAGAAGAAAACAGGATTTTTTCACTTCTCTAATCAAGGAGTTCTATAACTGCACATGTGTTCCATTTCTTAGTGCTGGGGTGGTCATGGAGTAGGAGAGAAAGAAGTTTGGAGTTTATAGCACTCTGAACAATGATATTTCGGCTTCTCTGGTGACCCAGCGAGGTTCTCTCTCTACCCTCACATAATGCCCTCCATTTTGATATAAATTTAAAAAACTGAGTTTTGAGGTGCGTGAATCTGAATACTCATTCCATCTATAACAACAACTTGCCTTTTATAGAGTGCCTTTAACATAGTAAAACGTTCCAAGGTGTTTCACAGGAGCGTTATCAAACAAAATTTGATACCGAGCCACTTAATATTAGGGAAATATTAGGACGGGAGATCAAAAGCTTGGTCAAAGAGGTAGGTTTTAAGGAGCGTCTCAAAGGAGGAGAGAGAGGTAGAGAGGCGGAGAGGTTTAGGGAGGGAATTCCAGAGTTTAGGACATTGACAGCTGAAAGTATGGCCGCCAATGATGGAGCAATTAAAATTGGGGAAGTGCGAGAGGCTAGAATTGGAGGAGCACAGAGATCTCGGTGAGTGTAGGGCTGGAGGAGGTTATGGAGATAGGGAGGGATTTGAAAACAAAGATGAGAATTTTAAAATTGAGGGGTTGCCAATGTAGGGAGCCAATGTAGGTCTGCGAGCACAGGGTATGATGGGTGAATGGGACTTGGTGCGAGTTAGACTATGGGCAGCAGAGTTTTAGATGAGCTCAAGTTTATGGAGGGTGGAAGATGGGAGGCCAGCCAGAAGATCATTGAAATAGTCATGTCTAGAGGTAACAAAATAATAATCGGATTTGGCAAAGTCAACATGGATTTATGAAATCACGTTTGACAAACCTAGTGGAGTTCTTTTAGGATGTAACCAGTGGAATAGATAAGGGGGAACCTGTGGATGTGGTGTATTTGGATTTTCAGAAGGCTTTCCATAAGGTCCCACACAAGAGGTTAGTGAACAAAGTTAGAGCACATGGAATTGGGGGTAATATACTGGCATGGATTGAGAATTGGTTAACAGACAGAAAACAGAGAGCAGAAATAAATGGGTCTTTTTCAAGTTGGCAGACTGTGACTAGGGGGATACTGCAAGGATCAGTGCTTGGGCCCCAGCTATTCACAATCTATATCAATTATTTGGATGAGGGGACCAAATGTAATATTTCCAAGTTTGCTGATGACACAAAACTAGGTGGGAATGTGAGTTGTGAGAAGGATGCAAAGAGGCTTCAAGGGGATATAGACAGGCTAAGTGAGTGGGCAAGAACATGGCAGATGGAATGTAATGTGGAAAAATGTGAAGTTATCCACTTTGGTAGGAAAGTCAGAAATGCAGTACCTCAATGGTGAGAGATTGGGAAATATTGATGTTCAAAGGGACCAGGGTGTCCTTGTACATGAGTCACTGAAAGCTAACATGCAGGTGCAACAAGCAATTAGGAAGGCAAATGATATGTTGGCCATTATTACAAGAGGATTTGAATACAGGAGTAAAGATGTCTTACTGCAATTATATAGGGCCTTGGTGAGACCACACCTGGAGTATTGTGTATAATTTCGGTCTTTTTACCTAATAAAGGATATACTTGCCATAGAGGGAGTGCAACAAAGGTTCACGAGACTGATTCCTGGGATGGCCGGATTGTCGTATGAGGAGAGATTGAGTAGAATGGGCCCATATTCACTGGAGTTTAGAAGAATGAGAGGTGATCTCATTGAAACATACAAAATTCTTAAAGGGCTCGACAGGGTAGATGCAGGGAGGATGTTTCCCCTGGCTGGGGAGTCTAAAACCAGGGGTCACAGTCTCAGAATAAGGGGTAGGCCATTTAAGACTGAGATGAGGAGAAATTTCTTCACTCACAGGGTGGTGAATGTTTGGAATTCTCTACCCCAGAGGGCTGTGGAGGCTCAGTCATTGAGTACATTTGAAACAGAGATCAATAGATTTCTAGATATTAAAGACATCAAGGGATATGGGGATAGTGCTGGAAAATGGCGTTGAGGTAGAAGATCAGCTATGATCTTGTTGAATGGCGGAGCAGGCTCGAGGAGCCGGATGGCCTACTCCTGCTCCTATTTCTTATGTTCTTATGTAAAGGCATGGATGAGGGTTTCAGCAGCAGATGAGCTGAGGCAGGGGCAGAGATGGTCAATTTTACAGAGGTGGAAGTAGGCAGTCTTGGTGATGGAGTGGATGTGGGGCCGGAAGCTCATCTCAGGGTCAAGTAGAACGCCAAGGTCGCGAATGGTCAGGTTCAGTTTTAGACAGTGGCCAGGGAGAGGGTTGAAGTCGGTGGCTAGGGAATGGAGTTTGTGGCGGGGACCTAAGACAATGGGGTCGATTTTGGAATGAAGTAGCGGGTGCATTGGGGGCTCAGAAAATCACAGAAATCCTAAGCGGGTTCGGAAACCGGCTCCAACCCGCAGACTTCCGGGTTCCCCATTGATGCGTCTGGGTGTGTGCGCGCCCCCCGAATGCGGAAGTCCCACCGGCAATTAAAGCAGGCGGATGATAGTTAAGAAACTTATGTACATACTTGAAGTACTTAATTTTGTCCACAATAAGACATTTTGAAACATCCTCAGCGTGTTTCCCGTGCTGTGGGAAACACTCTATGTTCCACCAGAACTGTTTCAGCCAGCAGCCAGTTGCACATTCAAATGCTTGTTTGACAGATGGGGAGAAAAGCTGAGTTCTTGCTGCAGGGCACTCAGTTCTTTCACACAAACTTTTGGCTGTGAGATCTTTGTGTTTTCACTGAAAATTCTTACTTTCCACTCACAATTCTTCTGTTCACACATATTTAACAACTTTTCGGACACCCTCAAACTCACACCATCAGGATGAGGGGGCGTTCATCATTACATCCGAAGACGAGCAATATCATCAGCCTCACCAGGCACGGCATGCACTTCCGCCACTTTCAGCTCCACAACACAGTGCTGCAGCACAGGCACCTGCACAAGGGCAACAACAGAAAGAGCGACGTTGCAGGAGGCACTACCCTTGCCACAGGGTCTACAGACCGAGGGTCAGCTTCCTGGACCTTTCTGAGGAGCAGTGCATATGGAGGCTCAGAGTGAGTTGCCAGGTAGTCGCAGACATCTGCAGCCTCCTTCATGCTGAGCTGCTCCCGGCTGGGCTGAGAGACATCTCATTACCTGTCGCTGTCAAAGTCACCACTGCCCTCAACTTCTTCACCTCTGGATCATTCCAGGGTGCCTCCGGGGACATCGTCGGGGTCTCTCAGTCGTCTGCACACACGTGCATAAGGCAGGTCACCGACGGCTTGTTTCGCAGAGCCTCGCAGTACATCAGCTTCTCCATGGACGACCTCAGTCAGGCGGTGAGGGCAGTGGGATTCCACTCTGTGACTGGTTTCCCACGGGTGCAGGGTGTAATCGATTGCACCCATATAGCAATACGAGCACCTCCACATGAGCCAGGACAGAAAGGGGTATCACTCCATCAACATTCAGCTCGTTTGTGACCACCGCAAAAGATTCCTTCACGTGTGCGCCAGATTCCCTGGCACCTGCCATGATTCCTTCATCCTGAGGGAATCCAACATTCCACCCCTCTTACACTCACCGAACACACTTAAGGGCTGGCTCCTGGGGACAAGGGATACTCCCTACACACGTAGCTCATGACACCTCTGAGGAACCCCGTCACCGAGCAACAGCATTGATGTAACGACAGCCACATCGCCACCAGGTCTACAATTAAGCATGCTATAGGGCTGCTCAAGATGGAATTTGGGTGCCTTGATCTTTCTGGGGGAGCACTTCAATACGCACCAGACAGAGTGGGACGCATTACAGTAGTGTGTTGTGCCCTCTACAACATGGCGCAACAGAGAGGGGTGCCCCTTGAGGAGGCCCTATCCACATCTACCACCTACAATGAGGAGGACGAGGACAAGGAGGAACCCATGGGCAGAGCAGCGGCTCAATTGGCTGCTCGTGAGGCCAGGGAGTCACTGATATGTGAACGGTTCTCCTAACATCAGAAAGTGTGAAGAGTCCAGTGGACTGACACCACCTGGAAAGAGCAGTGCCCACACCGGGCTGCCCACACCGGGCTGCCCACTCCTTCCTGCACAAAACAGTCCTGCAACTACACATACACCCAATGTAAAGTGACCCAATTGGTGGCATCAAGTGTCGCCATTCACGGTGAACCTCATGAATGGGCCCTATCACAAAAACCAGTCAAGAATGGGCAAGACGTGGCCGTAGTGGTGACAATCATAACATTTAATGTCACTTTAACAAAAAGCAAATGTAAATGAAAAACATGACAGTCTGTTAGACACCCTTGTGCATACCCTTTGTGCTTACAAAACCTTTGCCTTTCTCTTACAACTATTTCTACGTGGTGCATCCCCTGTGGCTGCAGTAGAGGTGGAGGCAGGTTGCTCATGTTCATGCCCTGACTGCTTAGATGCTTTGGGCCTATGCCCTCTGGATTTTGGAGCCCATGAAGGCCGCTCCAAAGACTGCTCCACCTGCACCTGTGCAGGGGCAGACTCAGCCACCTGGAGAGGAGGCAGCATTGTGGGTACTGGTTGAGAGGGGGCAACGGGTGAGATGTGGGAGCACTTTGAGTGGCGTCCCGACTTCCATGTCCCCTTTCGCCATCATCCCTCCCCTGGGCCAGGCCCACATCACTCCTACCACCCTGCTGGAGAATAGTGTGGTAAAAATGTGTGATGCATTGGAAGGCCACTTCTAAAGTATCTGTCAGCCTGTTTAAGGCGGCAGAATGTTGTTCACCCTGAGTCCGAACGGCCATTGTCGGGGCCTGAATAGACTCATTTGTGAGCCGTGCTTGAAGCTCAACGGAGGCTAGCCTTCTCTCCATTGCAGACATTCCCGCACTTACCTGTGACACTATCTCAGAGAGTTGCTCACGTACCTGTGAAACTATCTCAAAGAGTTGCTCACTTCCCTATGACAGTATCTCAGAGATTCCCTCCTGTACCTGTGCCACCATTCCACTCATGCATGAGTTGGACTCCTCCATCCTCTGCGCTATTGTGGAGTGTGCACGTGGCACCGTTCCAGTACCTCGCAAATGTGCTGCTGTCCCTCGATCATTCTCCTTTTAAAGGATGGCCCCCACAGTTCAATATCTGCATCCAGCTGAGCAGAGCCTGGAAAGGAGTGCTCCCACTGATGCAGACTCTCCAGAGTTGCCCCTGCCACTAGTGTCGGCTCGTGTTCACTTGTGTGTGGTGACTCACCAGGTGCCAACCCAACTAACTGACTACTAGGACCCACCGAGGTGTAAGTATCTGCGTTGGTGGATGGCTCACTAGGATGTGACGGTGCAACCTCAGAGGCCGGCAGGTCCTCTGAGGAATCACCCTCTGCCGTCATTGCGGTCACTGAAGACTCTGTAGGAGAACAGAAGGCAATATTAAGCATCATCCCAGATGTGCCATGTTGCGATGAGCATATTGAGGTGTTCAACATGGCAAGGCATGTTAACATCAATTCATATTGTGTGTGATGAATTTTAAAGTTGTGTCACCAGATGTTTGTGGGGTGCCAGTCTCGCCTTCCCTCGAGGGTGCGGCTCAGCTCCAGCACTTCCTGCTCCGCATCTGTGAGGCCGCCCTCCAGTCCTCGCCCTCTCGCGTGCAATTTGCACTCACTTCTCCTGGAAGGGTAGAAAGAACAGATGTGTGAGTGAGTGATAGCGAAGTGGCCAACCGATGAATGCATTGCTTTGGGTGAGGCTGACTGTGAAACAGATGCATCAGAGGGTGAATATGAGACAGAGCCATCACATTGGATGAGGATTGGGGTGAATGGTAGTGGTGGGGTGACTAATGGAGAGGTGAGGAAGTGCTGAGGAAATGCAGGTAAGTTGAGGATGAGCCTTAAGTGGGTGTGAGGATTGATGTGATAGAGTAGTCTTGGCAGTGCAGAATGAGTTGGGGGGGAGGCGGTCATGTGCAGCATGGAATGTGGGAGAATCAGTAAGTGTACTCACTTTGGCTTAGTTACGTCATTGAAGCGCTTCCTGCACTGGATCCAGATGCGGGATATGTTGCTGCTGCTGGTGACCTCCTCTGCCACCTCGAGCCAGGCATTCTTGGTGACAGAGGCAGGCCAGTTCCTTCTGTCCGCCGGATAAAACACATCCCTCCTCTTCCTCACCCCGTCCAGTAGCACCTGAAGTGAGGCATCATTAAACTTTGGAGCAGCCTTGCCCCTCTGCTGCTCCATTGTGGTCTGTGGGTGTTTGCTCCAGCAAAAGCCTTTGGAGCAATGGCCCTTTAAATAGAGCTCCGCCAACTGACAGCGGGTGGGCAGTCCGCCCGTTGCGCAGCTTTTGGACGGCAAACCCGGAAGCCACGTTAAGTTGCGGTTGCGTGAGAAACGGACATTTTTTATTGGTTGGGTTACCACGCGCCCAATCACCCCCCACTGCCATCCCACCTCTATTATTCTAATATCGGGGCCCATGGCTTCGGCCATCCCAATATTTAGTATTCCCACAGAGAGAGTTTTTTTTTATTCGTTCATGGGATGTGGGCGTCGCTGGCAAGGCCAGCATTTATTGCCCATCCCTAATTGCCCTTGAGAAGGTGGTGGTGAGCTGCCTTCTTGAACTGTTGCAGTCCGTTTGGTGAAGGTTCTCCCACAGTGCTGTTAGGTAGGGAGTTCCAGGATTTTGATCCAGCAACGACGAAGGAACGGCGATATATTTCCAAGTCAGGATGGTGTGTGACTTGGAGGGGAATGTGCAGGTGGTGTTGTTCCCATGTGCCTGCTGCTCTTGTCCTTCTAGGTGATAGAGGTCGTGGGTTTGGGAGGTGCTGTCGAAGAAGCCTTCGCAAGTTGCTGCAGTGCATCCTGTGGATGGAACATACTGCAGCCACTGTGCGCCGGTGGTGAAAGGAGTGAATGTTTAGGGTGGTGGATGGGGTGCCAATCAAGCGGGCTGCTTTGTCCTGGATGGTGTCGAGGTTCTTGAGTGTTGTTGGAGCTGCACTCATTCAGGCGAGTGGAGAGTATTCCATCACACTTCTGACTTGTGCCTTGTAGATGATGGAAAGGTTTGGGGGAGTCAGGAGGTGAGTCACTCGCCGCAGACTACCCAGCCTCTGACCTGCTCTTGCAGCCACAGTATTTATGTGGCTGGTCCAGTTAAGTTTCTGGTCAATGGTGACCCCCAGGATGTTGATGGTGGGGGATTCGGCAATGGTAATGTCGTTGAATGTCAAGGGGAGGTGGTTAGATTCTCTCTTGTTGAAGATGGTCATTGCCTGGCACTTGTCTTACGCGAATGTTACTTGCCACTTATCAGCACAAGCCTGGAAGTTGTCCAGGTCTTGCTGCATGCGGGCACGGACTGCTTCATTATCTGAGGGGTTGCGAATGGAACTGAACATTGTGCAATCATCAGCGAACATCCGCATTTCTCACCTTATGATGGAGGGAAGGTCATTGATGAAGCAGCTGAAGATGGTTGGGCCTAGGACACTGCCCTGAAGAAATCCTGCAGCAATGTCCTGGGGCTGAGATGATTGGCCTCCAACAACCACTGCCATCTTCCTTTGTGCTAGATATGACTCCAGCCACTGGAGAGTTTTCCCCCTGATTCCCATTGACTTCAATTTTAATAGGGCTCCTTGGTGCCACACTCGGTCAAATGCTGCCTTGATATCAAGGGCAGTCACTCTCACCTCACCTCCGGAATTCAGCTCTTTTGCCCATGTTTGGACCAAGGCTGTAATGAGGTCTGGAGCTGAGTGGTCCTGGCGGAACCCAAACTGAGCATCGGTGAGCAGGTTATTGGTGAGTAAGTGCCGCTTGATAGCACTGTCGACGCTTTGCTGATGATTGAGAGACTGATGACACGGTAATTGGCTGGATTAGATTGGTCCTGCTTTCTGTGGACAGGACATACCTGGGCAATTTTCCACATTGTCGGGTAGATGCCAGTGTTGTAGCTGTACTGGAACAATTTGGTTAGAGGCACGGCTAGTTCTGGAGCACAAGTTTTCAGCACTACAGCTGGGATGTTGTCGAGGCCCATAGCCTTTGCTGTATCCAGTGCACTCAGCTGTTTCTTGATATCACGTGGAGTGAATCGAATTGGCTGAAGACTGGCGTCTGTGATGGTGGGGATATCGGGAGAAGGCCGAGATAGATCATCCACTCGGCACTTCTGGCTGCAAATGCTTCAGCCTTGTCTTTTGCACTCACGTTCTGGACGCTGCCATCACTGAGAATAGGGATGTTTACAGAGCCTCCTCCTCCCGTTAGTTGTTTAATTGTCCACCACCATTCACGACTGGATGTGGCAGGACTGCAGAGCTTTGATCTGATTCGTTGGTTGTGGAATCACTTAGCTCTATCATATCGCACGTTGCTTCCGTTGTTTAGCATGCATGTAGTCATGTGTTGTAGCTTCACCAGGTTGGCACCTCATTTTTAGGTACGCCTGGTGCTGCTCCTGGCATGCTCTTCTACACTCCTCATTGAACCAGGGTTGATCCCCTGGCTTGTTTGTAATGGTAGAATGAGGAATATGCTGGGCCATGAGGTTACAGATTGTGCTAGAACACAAATCTGCTGCTGATGGCCCACAGCGCCTCATGGATGCCCAATTTTGAGCTGCTAGATCTACTCTGAATCTAACCCATTTAGCACAGTGGTAGTGCCACACAACACGTTGGATGGTGTCCTCAGTGCGAAGGCGGGACTGCGTCTCCATGAGGACTGTGCAGTGGTCACTCCTACCAATACTGTCATGGACAGATGCATCTGCGACAGGTAGATTGGAGAGGACGAGGTCAAGTCGGTTTTCCCCTCACCACCTGCTGCAGGCCCAGTCTGGCAGCTATGTCCTTCAGGACTTGGCCAGCTCGGTCAGTCGTGGTGCTACAGAGCCACTCTTGGTGATGGACATTGAAGTCCCCCACCCAGAGTACGTTCTAGTGCCCTTGACACCCTCAGTGCTTCCTCCAAGTGGTGCTCAACATGGAAGAGGACTGATTCATCAGCTGAGGGAGGGCTGTAGGTGGTAATCAGCAGGAGGTTTCCTTGCCCATGTTTGACCTGATGCCATGAGATCTGGAGTCAATGTTGAGGACTCCCAGTGCCACTCTCTCCTGACTGTATATCACTGTACCACCACCATCTGGTGGGTCTGTCCTGTCGGTGGGACAGGACATACCCAGGGATGGTGATGGAAGAGTCTGGGGCATTGGCTGAAAGGTATGATTCTGTGAAAATGGCCACTGTGGGACAGCTCTCCCAATTTTGGCACAAGTCCCCAGATGTTAGTGAGGAGGACTTTGCAGGGTCAACTGGGCTTGGTTTGCCTTTGTCATGTCCAATGCCTAGTGGTCCGACCGGTTTTATTCTTAATATGATCTTTCGTAGCTCGATTTTACAACTGAGTGGCTTGCTAGGCCATTTCAGATGGCGATTAAGAATCAACCACATTGCTGTGGGTCTAGAGTCATATATAGGCCAGACCGGGTTAGGACCGCAGGTTTCCTTCCCTAAAGGGCATTAGTGAACCAGATGCGTTTTTACGACAATCTGGTAGTTTCATGGTCACCATTACTGGTACTATTTTTTTTAAATTCCAGATTTTATTTAATTAATTGAACTTAAATTCGCCAGCTGCCATGGCAGGATTTGAACTTATGACTCTGGATTGTTAGTCCAGGCCTCTGGATTACTCGTCCAGTAACATAACCACTATGCTACCGTACCCTAGTGAACCTAAACTTCTAGCATCATAACTGATTCCACCTGTAATGTTAATCTGTCTTTCTGTTTCAAATCCTAACGGAGTTGCTGTGTCTTTCCTTCATTTCTTGTTTTATTTCAGATTTTCAATATTTGTGTTTTTGCTTCTATCTCTATTAGTTTTGATTATATTTGTATACTCTAGCTTGAAGTGAAGATGTCACGTATAAAGCCGTACTTCATATTTTATAAATTAAGTGAAGTTATGTTTGCTGATTTTGGATCCAGTACATTTCTCATTCTACTAAATTAGTTACCAGTCTTGGGTATAGATTTTGAAAATCACACATGAGGTAGCCATTACAACTACCTACAGTCAATTCACTGTGCAAAACATTCTCCTATTTACATGGTGTTTCCCCAGTAACCTGCTGATGCAATCTTCAACCATCCTTGGCTTTTTAAACGCTGCACTCCTAATTTCCCAGCCCGAGCGCATTGCTCCTATCTTATACAGGATTTACGTTCCTGTACTGCCAACGAGTACTTAAATTAGCTGATCCTGCAATATACAGTGCGGCCAGTGCTGGACAGCATTGGCGAGTGCAAGTTCCGGATCAGGGATACAACACCGGCGTTGTGGAATTTCAGAGCCATAGTTCGTAATTGTTTTTTAAACATATGGATAAAAGCGTAAGACCAGTGAAGTAGTCTGTACATATTTAATTTATCCCATGATCATTTATTGTTTTGTATAAAGTTTAATGGCACTTTTCTCACTGCATTTTTGTTACACATGAATTGACTGCCTTGCATCACCGTATGTTGGCTGTGTAGATGAAGAGATATGAAGAACAATTCATTTATTTTGTCATATGGTCTACTACGTAACGGGAGTAAGATGTTGGAGGTGCAAAATTACAGTGAAATAATCTATGCATTCTCTCGCAAAACTGTGCTGTTTAAATGGATGTAATTTTCAGAATTATTAGAAGATTAATACTCCATAGTCCAGAATTTGTTGAAAAATAGTGGCGTGTGAACGATGTATGCCGTTATTAATGTTCAAATCGGCCAGCAACTTGTGGCGAGGAAGCGATACCCCGTGAATTGCAAATCGCCACAAAATGGCATCTTGCCCTTAACCTCCCTGTGATTTTCATGAAGTTGCTGCATTTGCACATTAATTGCCCATTAAACTCACCATGGAAAGTTAAGTCTAGTAATTAATAATGTTAAATATCCTTTTAACCACGCAATAATTGTTAATAACTGCCAATTAACCTCTCTTGCCCAGAAAGTGAATAATTAAAAGTGTGGAGTCTCATTCCTTCGGGTAGTAAATTGTTGTCGGAGATTTTAAAAATGTCAAATTTTAAAAAATAATTCTTACCTTTTGTCTCTTTTTTCTCTGTCTCTTAATCCAATCTTTCTTTCCCTCTCTTTATTTCTCTTTCTGTACCTGATTTGACATTAAATTCACCCACTCTAATTCACTCTCTTTTTCAGTCCTTCCTCTGTTTCTCAATCCTTAAATCTCATTGGTTAAGGAGATACACTGTTTGTCCTGTTGTACTTCCAGCAACTTTGTGGGAAATTTTTTTTTGAGCTGAAGGATGCAGGAACAAGTCTAACTAACATGGCATGCCGTGAGATGCCCTGCTCCAGCATATTCTGGGCCTACATTTAATACATTAATCTTACCAAATCTAACCTGTGAATTGAAAAATGTATTATTTATGATTAGATTAAAAATAAATTAAATACTTGGTTGGTAAAATATGCTAATATTCCAAGTTAGTTTCCCCCCATACAGTGAATTGCCAATTTTAGTTGGGTAATCAGTGCAGCATTTTAACACAGAGAGATATCTCACTGATGGAAAATGCATGGTGGAATCTTGCTCATTCTTTGAATAATTCCACAAATTAACCATAATTTGTGGAATTGATCCAGATCATCAATAGGGAGGAAAAACAAAACAAAAATCAAAGTCCTTTTTTAAGATATTAAAGGGAAATTCCTTTTTGGGGTGGAGTTTCGATGGACTGAAGAAGCCCTATGGTTAAGTCATGGTGCAGGAAAACCAAGTAAGAGAACAAAAGGAGAACATTTAAAATATATCCTCTTCCCAAAAAAGTACTTTTCCTGCACAATGTGTCAAACCCACTATGATCCAAACAATGGAATTTACAGCCTGTAACAGAGATAGATAACATAAAACAAAAAGGAACCTCCTGAGAAAGATGGAACAGATTAATTCAGAAGAAATTTTAGACAACATTTGAGGATAGGTCTGTCCTGTGTTATATTAGAATTAGCTGATCAACTATCAAGGTTTGAATTCCACTAACTAGCAGAAACTGAAGTTATTTGAGATGCTATCTTCCAAATCAAAAACAATAGGTCACATGAGTCTTCTCTAAGAGTCCTGTGTGAAATTAGTTTGGGCAGTCAAGAATGCAATTTCATAAGATAACCTCCAGTGTTCCATTTCCCATTTCTCAGCATTCATGTAAAAACGAACATTAGGAAAATATGGTGGTGAATTTCCATGGAGGTCCTTCTACTCATCCAACGTAACTTCAGCAGAAGAGCAGAAAAACGGCATAAATGCTGTTTATGTCGTTTTTCCATGGCTCTTCTGCTGAAGTTAGGGGAGACAGAAATTCACCCCATACATCTATATGTGTTTGACTGGGATTTTCTGCTTCAGCCATCTTGACGCAAGCTGGGAACGCATATCGGAAATTCTGCCCCTCAGGCCCATGATTTCACTTGAGATCCAATGGTTTTTATTTTAAAATTCTGTGCCCCAATCTCCAATCCTGCTATGCTCCACTTTCAGGCCCCAAGGTGGCAGGGTGCTCTATCTCCAATCCCTTGCTCTGCTGTGCTCTACTCTCAGGCTCCCCAACCCACACCTCCCTAAGTTCTGCTCCAAAGGTACCCTTGCATGCTCCACTCCCAGGCCAGCTGTGTTGTGCTTCCAGGTCCCACTGTGTTCTACTTCTCAGCTCGGAATGAGAACTATGCTAAAGATCATAAATTATGTGCTACATATGACTACTCAGGAACAATGCCATTGGATATTAGCCAGTATTTTCTATTTCATTATTGGCTATACCTTATTTAATGTGTTCAGTGCTTCTTGGGCTGCAGTTAAAGCTGGCTCTGCTTTTGCTAAATCTTCTTCACAAGACATTTGTTTTTCTTTTACATTCTAAATATGAATAAAATGCATTATTACAACTGACAACCTGCTCAAAATTATAAGAATTGATAGCAACTGTTAGTGCAAAATGGAGTACCTCATTAATGATTTGCACTTTTTTCTCCTCATCATCAGCAATTCTTTTATTTTTGGTAACAATCTCTGTTTGCTGTCCAACAACTTTAATTAATTTGTCTGCATCATCATTCTTCTGTTGCAGTTCCACTTCTTGTACCGCAAGTTTACTTTTTAAATCATCCACCTGTATGTAAAGACACATACACACTAATCTTTATTTTCATTCCTTATTACAGTATATAAAGAGTAAATTTACCGATTCTGAGTTCCCCATGGAACGCCTCGCTCGAAGTGGGTCAAAGGATAGGGCTACAAAACTGTAATGCCAATTTTCCACCCTGCACTCCCTTTGACCATGTTGGGAGTGTGGGATAGGTGAATTTACTGTATGAAACTAAATTGGTAGATGGATAGGTACACACAAGAATGAATATCCCTTTAATATGTTAAATACAAATATATATAACATACTAGCAGAATTCCCATGGCTTTGCTCGTGGTGAGTTAGAGGTTTTTAAAGAACCGGGTGTTATGCCAAGTACCATTACCAGTGACACTGACTTATCAGCATTGAAGTGGCCCTCGGACTTTGGGACCACTGGGATCAGGTATCGTGGCCTAACAGTACCATGAGGGGGAGTCCTAGGGCCTGCGAACACTGTGACAGCTGTGGGTCAGTGGTAGCACTCTGAACTCTGAGTTGGAAAGTTGTGGGTTCAAGTCCCACTCCAGAGATTTGAACATGTAATCTAGGCTGACATTTCAGTGGAATACTGAGGGAGTGCCGTACTGTCAGAGGTGCCACCTTTTGGATGAGATGTTAAACCAAGGCCCCGTCTGCCCTCTCAGGTGGATGTATAAGATCCATGGCACCATTCCAAGAAGAGTAAGGGCATTCTGCCCAGTGTCCTGGTCAATATTTAGCCCTCAACCAAAATAGATGAAACAGATTTTCTGGTCATTATCACATTGCTGTTTGTGGGAGCTCAGTGTGCACAAATTGGCTGCCACATTTCTTACATTACAACAGTGACTACACTTCAAAAATACTTCATTCGCTGTAAAGCACTTTGCAACATCCTGAGGACGTGAAAGGTGTTATAGAAATGCAAATCTTTCTTTCTTATTTTGGAAAGGGAGCTTTTAGGAGCACAGGGGCAGGTGCATGAATCTGGGATCACTGGGAAAGGGATCCTAGAATCAGGGAGAATGTCTCTCAGCAGTTTGTGTTATCATGCAAGCTGTCAGAGTTGTCATAAGATGTTCCATCATGGTGGGTTCCACTGCATTGCTGATGGAACTGACCACCCGGTCCATGTTGGACAGAATGATCTCGCACTGCAATAAGTTGGAGCTGGACTCCTCCTTGCTTCGCAACATTATGTGCAAGCTCTCTGGCAGGCTGCCCAGTGCACAAAGCATTTCCCGTGTAAGTCCATGAGCCTTCTTCAAGTGTATTTCACATTCCCTTTTTGCACCTTTTATTACTTTCTTTGTATCCCTTTTTCACTTTTTATAGCTCTCACAGTTGGCTGGATTTCGACTTTTCCTTGCATTTGTATAAGCCTTTTCTTTTAGCTTGATACTGTCTCTTACCTCATTTGTTTTCCATGGTTGCTTAACTACACAAATGGAGCTTTTGCCTTTTAGGGGTATGTACTGGTTTTGTATAGTATCAAATACCTTTTTGAATCCTTTCCACTCTTCGTCTGTAGGTTCAACCCAGTTTACTGTGGTCAATTCATCTTTTCATCCCTTTAAAGTTTCCCTCAATTAAATTTAAAACCTTGGTTTGTGACTCTGCCTTCTCTCTCTCATTCCATGTTTGTTACGGGGCCAGAAACTGTTGTTTCTGTTTGTAATGATTTGAGTTGGCAGGAAGCCAGGGGAGATGTAGTGATAGAAGGTTTCAAAGATGGGTTGGGATGGGTGGTAATAGCGGGTTGACTGCATTCTCCTTTGATGCTGCCTCACTCTCCTTTGTCTCTTCTGCTCTCATTCTCCTCCGTCTAGAGCGCAAACTGGAGAATCCCCATAGGGAAACCTATATTCCCTCTGGTATCCCTTACTGTGGATGGAGGCTAAAAACGTGTTGGTGACTAGAGCGTACCACATTCTGGAGCTTTAAAGTGTAGATCACCAGCTACCCAAAGCAAAAAAGAATCCTGGGGTAACCCACCTGAAAATCCAACCCTCAAAAGGGAGATTCACATACATTATGCTCCTATTTTGTCAAATCAATTGTGGAATTTCAGTCCCAATCACTTCGTTCAGTAGTGGCAACCCTGTGCTGATTGGTTTGGGATTATGTAACTGCTAATATATCTTATGTAAGATGGTTGAGAGGTGAGCTAATGTTACATTTTTATAAACTGTGGATCTGATTGGTACACTCCAACCCACTTCTCAGATATTGATGTGTTAGAAGAAGGAAAAAAGATTTGTCTGACACAGTTGACTAATATTCATTAATATATGTATCTACAGGTGTCACAATCTTACATAATATAGTACAGAATAATGTTTTGTCTCATCAAAGGTAGCACAATGTTTATCCCTAAAGGAAATTCAACTGACTGAGACTGCAATAAAAATTAGAAGGATTCTATTCTATTTTTTATATTTAGCAAATGTATTAGTTAACATGAAACATTACAATTCTACAAACCTGGCTGGCAGTACTGTTAAGTTTTGCCAAACCATTTTCAAGTCTATCCATTTTAGCAATCAAGTCTTTCCTTTGCTTAAAGAGCAGGCTTTGATAGAGCTTAATTTGTTCCAGAAATGTTTTGGGTGTGGTGTAGTTGTAGCGTCTTTCAGTAGCTAGGTAGGCTGCAGACATCTCTTGGACACTTCCATGGACGAATGCCATGAACAGGCTTAGAGAGTGCTTTACTTCAACCTGAAATGTAATTCAGTAACCAAAAAGTATTCAGTGCATTGAGAGTTAATAAGTGATTGCAAGAAATGCATGCAATTTAATATCACTGGGCTTGATTTTGCTGTAAAACTAACGGCGAGGCTAACAACGTTTTAACAGTGAGGCTAACAGTATTTTAAAGAAACTAATTAACTTTAAATTCCAATCTGCCCAGGCAGATTGGAATTTAGCAACACGAACTTCACGCCATTCAATATGGGAGCCAGACAGCGAAAGGCCGTTTTCACCCAGCTTTTGGAGGAGCATCGCATCTCGGAAAGCAACTTCTGGCGACCGCACATACGCAGTTAATCGTGGAAATCCTGAAGTTGCTCTCCGAGATGCGATGCTCCTCCAAAAGCTACGCGAAAAGCTGGCTCCCGTATTGAACGGCCTGAAGTTCCTGCACTGACATTGCAGATACAGACTAAACTTGTCAACAAAAGTTAAGTCAAGTCATTTCAAATCTAAGTACCAATTTAATGGCCTGGTAAATCTTTAATTACTGCCAAACAACCTCTTTGGCACTGAAAATTATCTTTTACAAGCGTGAAGTCTCATTCCTTCAGATTTTAATTATCGTTGGTCATTAAAAAAAAACTTTAATTAATTTTTAAAAACTTTTTTTTCTGTCTCTTTTATCTCTCTCTTAATTCAATCTTTCTTACCCTCTCTTTATTTCGCTTTCTGTAGGAGTCTCATTCCTTCAGGTTTTAATTGTTGTTGGAGATTTAAAAAAAAAATTTAAATTAAAATTTTTAAAAACTTTTTCTTTGTCTCTTTCTTCGCTCTCTCTTAATCCAACCTTTCTTTCCCTCTCTCTATTTCTCTTTCTGTACCTGATTTGACATTGAATTCACAATTCTAACTTACACTTCCTTGTTCAGACTCTGCGCTGTTCATTTAACAATCCTTCAATCTGATTGGTTAAGGAGATACACAGCTGCTTGCCCTGTTCACACAGGTCCCAGATGTCCTGTAGAGGGCGCCGCACTTTTTGGATTTCTAATTTACAGAAACTTGCCGTGTAAAAGCTCATAGAGAGTCTATGGACAAGTGCAAGTCTAAGTCTAATGAATGACTGGCGCCGTTTGTTTGCCGCTCACAGCAGAATCCAGCCCGCTATATCACAAAAACATGAAATTTGGAACATATTCATGAACTCAAATGAAAATGAAAGACACCATCCAAATGATTATAAATATCTTACTAGGAAATAAACAGATACTTTATTGCTTTCACGAAAATTAAACTGTATGGCTTAAAGTTTTTGATAGCGCCCATCTCCGGTATAATGAGGCTTCCACATGCCCTGGAGATTCTACCTTAATGCTGACTGTATTTCTGGCTCTGGATCATCTGTGTATTCAAGAAGGATTGCCGACCTCCACCAGGAAGGCATGCCAAATTAAGGATGGCCTTGGAGGCTTGTTGCAGCAGGATTAAAACAGCTGTCAAGCTGCCTGAAGGGAATTTTTTTTGATTAAAAAATGTTGATGCTGCTGATAGGGCTCATTCAAAGCCAAGCTATGAGAGCACTAGCACAAGCTCCTCTTCCAAAGATCCCTGAGGTCCCCTTTGCTGACCTTAGAATGCTGGTTGCTGAGGTCTAACAGGCAGCCACAGCATTCAGTCGGGGCAGGTGGCAAGAAATATGGTGGAGGTTGTGCTTCCATCCATTTAATTTTCATGTGCTCACCAACTTATGAAAATCTAGACCTATATTTTTATTAACCAAACTTGAATAAAACCGATCCACTTACACCTCTGGTACGAGTTCTATATGCTTTCTCTCCCATTACAGAAACGTTAAAAAAGGAGGAAAGGTATTGTGCTACCTGGGGTATATGTAAGACTTGGGCTAGGCTTTATTGATGCTTATAGCCTTAAGTCAATATCATTGAGGCTGTATATTTCAATATCTAACAGAATCTGGAAAACAAAATGAAAGTGTGGATAAAAATTGCCTAGAATTTCCATGGCGTTCTTCTAATCTTCCTCCGTAATTTTGGCAGGAGATTGGCAGGAATTCTGGAGAAATGTGTAATCAGACGTTTGTGCCATTTAACTGGGGGTTCTGCTGTTCTTTCACTGAAGTTACAGTGGCAGATCGGATGAACTCATGGACATTCTAGGCAATTGTATTGAAATATTGAGATATCACACAGTGAGATCACTGAATTTCTCCCATTTCTAAACATCAAACCTATTTACATTTTATTAGTGCATTATTCTGAAAGAACACATTGGAAATGGATGCAATTTGAACTTTTATGTGGAGGAAATTATCTGTTGTGAGTGTCATACACGAAACCAACTTCTCCATGAATGTATATTAATGACAACAGAGTTAATGTTTCAGGTCGATGAATTTTCATCATAACTCGAAGATGTTAGATCTGAACAGCTTTCGAGCAAGTGCAGAGCCAGGGAGAAGGTGGGTTGGGCAGGAAAAGAATGAAATGGAGAGGTCTGTGATGGCAGGAGTGATTAAATGATAAAAGTGATGATTGTGCAAGGCAAAATGAGGTGATAATGAGACAAGTATAGAAACAAAAGATGGGGCCAGAGGAAGTGTAAATGATTAGAGCAGAATAGCAGAGGAGGAGAGAAGCATAGAAAATGTGGCAAAGATAGGAAGGCTTCCATGGCCCAGGAGTGTGGCAGAAGGCAGGTAGACCCCAGAGAGTGGACCATAAGCCGGCCATAGGCGATTCCCATCCCAAGCACCAGCCCGCACCTCCTCCACTCTCAGTGCCATTCTCCATTACCAATACTTGCTGTCGAGAGAAATTGGGTGCGGTGGTTAAGATCTAAAAAATATCACACTGGATTCATATTTTGTGAACAAGCTGGGATTGCCGAAAGACTGCAGGGGATCAATCTTCACTGGTGATGCAATCCTGAAAATTAGACATTTTCCATGACATAGGTGGCGATGTGCAAATAAAGATATCTTTTAGGCTGATGGAAGGCAACCAGACTCTTGGACATGCCATCTGAATGTTTTGCGGCATTATTACCATCTTGAACTTCACTTACTGAAGAACTTGTTAGCCCAAAAACCGTGAGGCTAGTCTTGCTGTGGGCTTCAATACAGCGAGCGCAGGCTGCACTTTCGCTGTGCCCAGATGCTGCTGCCCACCATCAAACTCCCTGTGAAGGAGTGATGATAATGAGGTCTAATGAAGAAATTAATGTTATTTAAGCCAACTCTGCCCCAGGGCTCACCTCGATCATTTAAAATGGGTGCAGGACTAATTTGCTGGCCTGACATACTGAATTTGGGTTTTTAAAGCTAAGTTACAGTTCTACAGTTTGCTTCAAAGTTGTGTTTCTGGATGAATCATTGACGGTTATTTGTATTTAGATTCTTTTGCTGTTCAGCCATGGCTCAATGGTAGCACTCTTGCTTCTGAGTCAGAAGGATGTGGGTTCAAGCAACTCCAAAGACTTGAGCACGTAATCTAGGCTGACATCTCAGTGCAGTACTAAGGAAGTGCTGCACTGTTGGAGGTGCTGTCTTTTCAGATGAGATGTTAAACTGAGGCCCTGTCTGCCCTCTAAGGTGGATGTAAAAGATCACACAGCACTATATGAAGAAGAGCAAGGCAGTTCTCCTGTTGTCCTGGCCAATATTTATCCTATAACCAACACCAACAACAGATGATCTGATCATTTCTTCCATTGCTGGTTGTGGGAGCTTGCTGTGTGCAAATTGGCTGTCTACATTACAACAGTGTCCACATTCAAAAGTACTGAATTGGTTGTAAAGCACTTTGAGATGTCCTGAGGTTGTGAAAGGCGCTATATAATTGCAAATTCTTTCTTTCTTTCTTTCCCCCAAGGATCCCCCCATGCCTTAGCTCTGAACTCACGTCGTCCTCTAGTATTCTCTCCTATCTCCCCTCATGACCTTTCCAAGCCCATCTTGTCCATGGGATATACCTTCTGCTCCCTCAACCCTATTCCCACTAAACTACTGACCGTGCAACTTCCCTTCCGAGACCACATGCTAGCTGATATTGTTAACGGTTCCCTATCCTCTGGTACTGTTTCCCTCCCTTTCAAATCCGCCACCATCAAACCCCTCCTCAAAAAACTCACCCTTGACCCTCTGTCTTTGTCCCATCTCCAACTTCCTTTCCTCTCCAAAGTCCTTGAATGTGCTGTTGCCTCCCAAATCCATACCCATCTTTCCCGTAACCCCACATTTGAATCTCTCCAATTAGGTTTCCGCCCCTGCCACAGCACTAAAATGACAACCTATGTGACCGTAACTGTGGTGCATTATCCCTCTTCATCCTTCTTGACCTGTCTGAAGCCTTTGACAAGGTTGACCACACCATCTTCCTCCAATGTCTGTCCTCTATTTTCCAGCTGGATGGGATTGCCCTCGCCTGGTTCCATGCTTACCTATCCAGTTGTAGCCATGGAATCTCCTGCGATGGCTTCTCTTCCCACTGCCACACTATTACCTCTGGAGTCCCCCAAGGATCGATCCTTGGCCCCCACCTATTTATCATCGACATGCGGCCCCTCGACGACATCATCCAATTCCACATGTATGCTGACAATACCCGGAGGAGGAGGAGGAGGAGGAGGAGCAACAGTAAGAGGAGGAGGAGTGCCTGCGGATGCCAGTGCCCCTACCTGCCAAGGCTCTCAGAGACCAACTCATCGAGAGCACTTTACCTAAATCAGATCTCCCATCAGGTACGGTAGCATAATGGTTATGTTACTCGACTAATAATCCAGTGGCCTGGACTAATAATCCGGGATCATCAGTTCAAATCCCGCCATGATAGCTGGGGAATTTAAATTCATTTAATTAAATAAAAATCTGGAACAAAAAAAAACTAGTATCAGTAATGGTGGCCATGAAACTACTGGATTGTGCTTAAAAACCCATCTGGTTCACTAATCCCCTTTAGGAAAGGAAACCTGCCATCCTTACCCGGTCTGGCCTATATGTGACTCCAGACCCACAGCAATGTGGCTGATTCTTAATGGCCCAGCAAGCCATTCAGTTGTACAATCTCACTAAAAAAAGTCACAATAAGAATAAAACCGAATGGACCACTAGGTACCGGACATGACAAAGGCAAACCAAGCCCAGTCGACCCTGCAAAGTCCTCCTCACTACTATCTGGGGACTTGTGTCAAAATTGGGAGAGCTGTCCCACAGACTAGTCAGGCAACAGCCCGACATAGCAATGCTCACAGAATCATACCTTTCAGCCAATGTCCCAGACTCTTCCAACACCATCCCTGGGTATGTCCTGTCCCACCGGCAGGACAGAGCGACCAGAGGTGGCGGTACAGTGATATACAGTCAGGAGGGAGCCCTGGGAGTCCTCAACATTGCCAAAAGGCATTTGATAAGGTGCCACATAAAAAATTACTGCACAAGGTAAGAGCTCATGGTGTTGAGGGTAATATACTGGCATGGATAGAGGATTGGCCAACTAACAGAAAACAAAGAGTCAGGATAAAAGGGTCATTTTCAAAATGGCAATCTGTAACTAGTGGGGTGCCGCAGGGCTCAGTGCTGGGGCCTCAACTATTTACAATAAATATCAATGACTTGGATGAAGGAACAGAGTCTCTTGTGGCCAAGTTTGCTGATGATACAGATACGTGGAAAAGCAATTTGCGATGTCTGCAAAGGGATATTGACAGGTTAAGCGAATGGGCAAAAATTTGGCAGATGGAATATAATGTGGGAAAATGTGAAGTCATCCACTTTGGGAGGAAAAATAAAAAAGCAAAATATTATTTGAATGGAGAAATACTACAAAATGCTGCAGTACAGAGGGATCTGGGTGTCCTCGTACATGAAACACAAAAAGTCAACATGCAGGTGCAGAGGTAATCCGGAAATCAAATGCAATATTGGCTTTTATTTCTAGGGGGATGGAGTATAAAAGCAGGGAAGTCATGCTACAAATGTACAGGGTGCTGGTGAGACCACACCTGGAGTACTGCATACAGTTCTGGTGCCCTTATTTAAGGAAGGACATACTTGCATTGGAGGCAGTTCAGAGAAGGTTCACTCGGTTGATTCTGGGTATGGAAGGGTTGTCTTATGAGGAAAGATTGAATAGGTTGGGTCTATGCTCATTGGAGTTTAGAAGAATGAGAGGAAACCTTATTGAAACATACAACATTCTGAGGGGACTCGATAGGGTAGATGCTGAGAGGATGTTACCCCTCATGGGGGAATCTAAAACTATGGAGCATAGTCTCAGAATAAGAGGTCGCCCGTTTAAGACGGAAATGAGGAGGAAATTCTTCTCCCAGAGGGTCATGAATCTTTGGAATTCTTTACCCCATAAAGCTGTGGAGGCTGAGTCATTGAATACATTCAAGGCTGAGTTAGACAAATTTTTAATCAGCAAGGGAGTCAAAGGATATGGGGAAAAGGAGGGAAAGTGGAGTTGAGGTAAGAATCAGATTAGCCATGATCTCATTGAATGGCGGAGCAGTCTCGAGGGGCCTAATGGCCTACTGCTGCTCCTATCCCTTATGCTCTTATGGTCTCATATGGTCATGGCATCAGGTCAAACATGGGCAAGGAAATGCCTGCTGATTACGACCTACCGCCCTCCCTCAGCCATGAATCAGTCCTCCTCCATGTTGAGAAGCACTGAGGGTAGCAAGAGCTCAGAATGTACTCTGGGTGGGGGACTTCAATATCCATCACCAAGAGTGGCTCGGTAGCACCATTACTAACCGAGCTGGCCAAATCCTGAAGGACATAGCTGCCAGACTGGGCTTGCGGCAGGTGGTGAGCGAACCAACATGGGGGAGAAACCTACTTGACCTTGTCCTCACCAATCTACCTGTCGCAGGTGCATCTGTCCATGACAGTATCGGTAGGAGTGACCACCGCACAGTCCTCGTGGAGACGATATCCCGTCTTCGCACTGAGAACACCATCCAACGTGTTGCGTGGCACTATAACCGTGCTAAATGGGATAGATACAGGACAGGTCTAGCAGCTCAAAACTGGGCATCCATGAGGCGCTGTGGGCCATCAGCAGCAGCAGAATTGTATTCCAGCACAATCTGTAATCTCATGACCTGGCTTATTCCTCATTCTACCATTACAAGCCAGGGGATGAATCCTGGTTCAATGAGGAGTGTAGAAGAGCATGCCAGGAGCAGCACCAGGCGTACCTAAAAATGAGGTGCCAACCTGGTGAAGCTACAATTCAGGATTACATGCATGCTAAACAGCGGAAGCAACATTCTATAGACAGAGCTATGCGATTCCACAACCAACGGATCAGATCAAAGCTCTGCAGTCCTGCCACATCCAGTCGTGAATGGTGGTGGACAATTAAACAACTAACAGGAGGAGGAGGCTCTGTAAACATCCCCATGCTCAATGATGGCGGAGTCCAGCACATGAGTGCAAAAGACAAGGCTGTAGTGTTTGTACCATCTTCAGCCAGGAGTGCCAAGTGGATGATCCATCTCGGCCTCCTCCCGATATCCCAACCATTAGAGAAACCAGTCTTCAGTCAATTTGATTCACTCCACGTGATATCAAGAAGCGGCTGCGTGCACTGGGTACAGCAAAGGCTGTGAGCCCCGACAACATCCCGGCTGTAGTGCTGAAAACTTGTGCTCCAGAACTAGCCGTGCCTCTAGCCAAACTGTTCCAGTACAGCTACAACACTGGCATCTACCCGACAATGTGGAAAATTGCCCAGGTATGTCCTGTCCACAAAAGCAGGACAAATCCCATCTGGCCAATTACCGCCCCACCAGTCTACTCTCAATCATCAGCAAAGTGATGGAAAGTGTCGTTGACAGTGCTGTCAAGCAGATCTTACTCACCAATAACCTGCACACCGATGCTCAGTTTAGGTTCCGCCAGGACCACTCGGCTCCAGACCTCATTACAGCCTTGGTCCAAACATGGACAAAATAGCTGAATTCCAGAGGTGAAGTGAGAGTGACTGCCCTTGTCATCAAGGCAGCATTTGACCGAGTGTGGCACCAAGGAGCCCTAGTAAAATTGAAGTCAATGGGAATTAGGGGGAAAACTCTCCAGTGGCTGGAGTCATACCTAGCACAAAAGAAGATGGTAGTGGTTGTTGGAGGCCAATCATCTCAGCCCCAGGGCATTGCTGCAGGAGTTCCTCAGGGCAGTGTCCTAGGCCCAACCATCTTCAGCTGCTTCATCAGTGACCTTCCCTCCATCATAAGGTCAGAAATAGGGATGCTCGCTAATGATTGCACAGTGTTCAGTTCCATTCGCAACCCCTCAGATAATGAAGCAGTCCGTGCCTGCATGCAGCAAGACCTGGACAACATCCAGGCTTGGGCTCATAAGTGGCAAGTAACATTCGCACCAGACAAGTGCCAGGCAATGATCATCTCCAACAAGAGAGAGTCTAACCACCTCCCCCTGACATTCAACGGCATTACCATTGCCGAATCCCCCACAATCAACATCCTGGAGGTCACCACTGACCAGAAACTTAACTGGACCAGCCACATAATTACTGTGGCTACAAGAGCAGGTCAGAGGCTGGGTATTCTGCGGCGGGTGACTCATCTCCTGACTCCCCAAAGCCTTTCCACCATCTGCAAGTCACAAGTCAGGAGTGTGATGGAATACTCTCCACTTGCCTGGATGAATGCAGCTCCAACAACACTCAAGAAGCTCAACACCATCCAGGACAAAGCAGCCCGCTTGATTGGCACCCCATCCACCACCCTAAACTTTCACTCCCTTCACCACCGGCGCACCGTGGCTGCAGTGTGTACCATCTACAGAATGCATCCAGCAACTCACCAAGGTTTCTTCGACAGCACCTCCCAATCCCCGACCTCTACCACCTAGAAGGACAAGGGCACCAGGCACATGGGAGCAACACCGCCTGCACGTTCCCCTCCAAGTCACACACCATCCTGACTTGGAAATATATCGCCGTTCCTTCATCGTTGGTGGGTCTAAATCCTGGAACTCTCTTCCTAACAGCACTGTGGGAGAACCTTCACCAAACGGACAGCAGCGGTTCAAGAAGGTGGCTCGCCACCACCTTCTCAAGGGCAATTAGGGATGGGCAATAAATGCTGGCCTAGCCAGCGACGCCCACATTCCATGAACGAATGAAAAAAACAATACCGCAACAATCCCACAATCCTTACCGCTGTCGTTACAATCACCATCTGATTGCCTTCCTTCAGTTCAGATTTAAGGCCTTCACTACAAAGATAAACACCAACAGCAAATCCAGAACAAAAAACAAATTCATCAATTAGCTCAATTACATCTCTATCTAATAGTTCACAGAAATAATTAAGAATCACCCTTGTGCCAGCCCTTATACCTGTCTTGCATGATCCTTTTCCTATCCTAGTGCTCCGACAAGGCCGATGAGCTTCAATTGAGGACACTTCAGATGGTCGTGGAGGATGACCTCGAGCAGCTCTGGGTCTTGAGGGCTCAGTTGCAGACTGCAACATTGCGGCTTTGGCCAGAGATGTCTGGCCCAGCTGGCTGTGTGGCACTAACAAGGACATTGGCGGAATAGCGAGTTAATTGTATGATTTATATCAATGAGTGTTAATTGTTTTCAAGTGGATGGTATCAATTGGGGACCCTCTTGTATCCTTTTTATCGAAGAGCTTATCTAGGGTATGGTGTGTTTGTAAGGGGAATCTCTGTGAATGAAGACTTGGAAGCAACTAAGGACCAGGCTCCAGTACTCTATCCTTCACCACATGGCTATCCAATTTTAATATTGCAGGCATGCTGTCATCCTGAGAGAGGATAGCAGACGCCTCTCCCATGGAGCCAAGGCCACTCTCCTGGGATACGCCTCAGCACTCTTATGGCTCTGCACCACAACAGAGTACAGGACTGAAGTGATGCTTTGGAAACCCCTGTCGATATTGGCCCTCAGAACTGAGATGGAAAGGGATCCCTGTACCTGTAACATGAAATGTTTCCCACTGGCTGTGCTGCCACTGTGCCCCAGCAGAATTCCAGCGCTCTTGTTTCTTCAGGAAGGTACAGAAGCTAAAGAGAAACTTATTTAACAATTTAAAAAAAGTGAAATCTGTATTGAAGCAAGCATAAAAACTTTCATTGATGAGAGTAAGCTAGGGAGAAGTGGTGTAGCCTAGTTTTGGGGAGCACAACTGTTAATGTTCAAGAAGGTTGTGTGTTTCACATGGCACAAGCGAGAGGTTGATACCAATATCTTACTTTACGATTTAAATAACACACAAAACATTTTAAAGGCATTGCTTCTTTAATTCTCCTTCTTGGTAATCTAGGCTTATTCTGGCAGTAAGTGGAAGATGTGAATAAAGAACTGAGTTTCCTCACTGAAACTTCAAGGAAGAATTTTCTAATTTTCATGCAAAAATTGTAATCGCTAACAAAGCTGATGGTAATACCTTTTCACCAACTTCAGTTTATGTATGAGAATATCAAGAGATATAGCCATGATCTTGTTGAATGGCAGTGCAGGCTCGAGGGGCCGTATACTCCTATTTCTTATATAGAGAACCACACCTGTGAATTCATAAAAATCATTGCATCTACCCATTGTAGGAAGGAGATTAGGACCATGAAAAGCATGGTGAGAAGAGATAATAATAGAATACTAGGAGTGAGAGTTCTGAAAAAAGGCTGAAAAAATGGGCGCTTTTTTCACTGGAACAGAGAAGGTTTTCAAAATTATAAAAGGCTTCGAGAGAATAAACAGTAAAACCATGGCCCAGAATTTGCTGTAGCCGGTCAGTTAGTTTGACTTGTCCTTACCTGTTTAATTTCCATGAGATCTTGCATTGGAAGTTGTTGGAAATGTGAGAGGGAAATGGTGCAGCGCCCTCAACAGGGCACCTGAGATTTCTGCGAACAGGGCAAGCAACTATATATCTCCTTAACCAATCAGATTGAAGGATTGTTAAATGAACAGCGCAAAGTCTGAACAAGGAAGTGTAAGTTAGAATAGTGAATTCAATGTCTAATCAGGTACAGAAAGAGAAATAAAGAGAGGGAAAAAAAGGTTGGATTAAGAGAGAGCGAAAAAAGAGACAGAAAGATTAAGTTAAAAAAAATGTAATTTAAATTTTAAAAAAAAGTTTCCAACAACAATTAAAACCTGAAGGAATGAGACTCCACACTTGGTAATCGTTAATTTTCAGTGGCAGAAAGGTTGTTTGGCAGTAACTGATACTTACCACGCTGTTAAAAAGGGTTCTTAGACTGAAATGGACAAGCGCTAACTTTCTGTAGCGAGTTTAGATCATATCTACCATCCAAGTACAGGAACTTCACGCTGTTCAATGCATTTGAATGGTGAGCCAGACAGTGAGATGCCGTTTTTGCGAAGCTAACGGCGGAGTGGCATATCTCGGACAGCAACTTCCGGATTTTCGGGTTTACGTGTGCCTCAAGTTGCTGTGTTATTTGTGCATAAATAACGGTGAATGCCGTTAGCCTCACCCTTATTTTGACAGCAAATTCTGGGCCATTGTTTCCACTGGCTGGCAAGTCAGTAACAAGGGAGTACAAATTTAGGATAATCACTAGATGAACAAAGGAGGATTTAGAAGGCACAGATTATAACGTCGTTTGAAAGAGCATTGGATAAGATTTTGAAAAGGAAGAATATAAAAGGATAAAGAGAAAGGGCAGGGAACAGTTCCAGTTGAACAGCTATCAATGACACAGGCACAAAGGACCAAATGGCTTCATTCTGCGTTGTAGTTTATGGAGGGATAGAATTGAAAAGCAGAGAAGTTATGTTAAACCTGTATAGAATCTTGTTTAGATAGTGAGGGGAGTAAAAAGGAAGGTGGTTGTAGTAGGCGACAGTATAGTTAGGAGGATAGACACTGTTCTCTGCAGCCAGGAGCATGAGTCCCGAAGGCTATGTTGCCTACCCGGTGCCAGGGTTAAGGACATTTCCTCCGGGCTGGAGAAGAACTTGGAGTGGGAGGGGGAGGATCCAGTTGGCGTGGTTAATCTCTGGATTATTACCTGAGCCACGAGCAAATTGGCATAGGGTCAATAGGATCAGGGAGATGAATGCGTGGCTCAAAGATTGGTGTGGGATAAGTGGGTTTCGATTTGTGGGGCACCGGCACCAGCACTGGGAAAAAAGAGAGCTGTTCTGTTGGGATGGACTACACCTGAACCATGCTGGGACCAGAGATCTATCGAATCGAAAAACCAGGAAGGTAGATGGGGCTTTGAACTAAATAAGTGGGGGGGAGGGTCCCGGTGGAGAGAAATCTAGAATGCTAAAGAGAAAAAACAAGGATACAGTGCAGGAAAGTGATTGGGGTAAGGATAACTAGATTGTGTCAGGAAGGGGCAGAGCGTACAAACAAAAGAATGCACTAACAAATAGGGTCCGGATAAGAAAAAATATTAATCAGACAAATAGGGCCATAGTACAAAAAAATGCTAAGATGTCTAAAAATGTTAAAAGGCAAATCTAAAGGCACTGTATGTGAATGCACGAAGCATGGAGGCCAAGTCACCTAATATATTTAAGAAGGAGCTAGATAGATTTCTAGACACAAAAGGCATCAAGGGGTATGGGGAGAAAGCAGCAACATGGTATTGAGATAGAGTATCAGCCATGATCATTTTGAATGATGGAGCAGGCTCAAAGGGCCGAATGGCCTACTCCTGCTCCTATTTTCTATGTTTCTATGTAGACCACACTTGGAGTACTGTGAACAGTTCTGGTCTCCATATTATAAAAAGAATATAGAGGCACTGGAGAAGATGCAAAAAAGATTTACTCGGATGATACCAGAACTGATAGGTTATACCTACCAGGAAAAATTGAATAGGCTGGGGCTCTTTTCTCTAGAAAAGAGAAGACTGAGGGGAGACCTGATGGAGATCTTTAAGATAATGAAAGGATTTGATAGGATAGACGAGAGAAGATGTCCACTTGTGTAGACCAGAACTCGGGGCCATAAATATAAGATAGTCACTAATAAATCCAATAGGGAATTCAGGAGAAACTTCTTTACCCAGAGGCTGGTTAGAATGTGGAACTTGCTACCACAAGGAGTAGTTAAGGCAACTCGCATAGATGCATTTAAGGGGAAGCTAGATAAACACATGAGGGAGAAAGGACTAGAAGGATGTGCTGATAGGGTTAGATGAAGTAGGGAGGGAGGAAGTTTGTGTGGATCATAAACACCACCATGGACCTGTTGGGCCGAATGGCCTGTTTCTGTGCTGTACATTCTATGTAATTCTATGTAACTTCTATGATTATGACAATACTTTCATAATCTCATCCCAAAAGGGGTTTAACTTGGGAGTCTACCATATAAATTGGTGTAGGATTCCTCTTTTACTCTCTTTATCTCCAATACTCATCCTTGTGTATGTGCCCTATCTTGAAATAACCTACCCATGAATGTGAATATTCTGATATCCATGGACAAATGATCTGTTACCATACCTTCAGTTGGAGGAATCTCATTACACATGTTTCAATGCATATTCATTTAGCCAGATGTTGGGGGGATTTTCCTTTTTGGGGCAGATTTCTATTAGCGTGATACTTCCGCACACCCCTCCCCTAATTTCAACCCATTTACTAAGTTGGGGTTAATTCCATGCGCACAGTGGGTTCCCACCATGATTCCCGCCATCAAAATAGACCCTGCCAATGCAACTGAAGAAATTCCAGCAGTTCTTTAGTGGAGACCTTAAAGGGACAGAAGGGCGCCAAAGATAGGAATTAAGGCAGCCATTGAAGGTCTCGGCCAAGACCAAGGCCTCAGCAGGCAAGTGAAGGGAAAGGAGGCTGCTACGATGCATTTTCTGTCCACTGGGGAAACTTGCAGCCTTTACCGCCACTTCCTGGAACCCACTGCCATCTTCCATATGGCGGACCCGGGAAGTGGTGATAAGTGGGGCGGACAGGAGGGAAATCTGCCAGGTCCCCAGGACCGTGCCTTTGCTACCAATTCCATACAGTTGATGAGGAAGGGTCGGGAAGGAGTGGCCAGTGGTAATCCCGGTAGGGAAATCAAAGTTGGAGCCGTGAGGCAACTGTAGGCTTCACTGCCCGAATTTTCCGTCGTTCTCTACTGCGATCCTACCCACTTTTGGGAGAAGAATTCCCTTGGTAGGTCAGATGAAAGGGAAAAAATATCACCTCTTCACCATGCAAGTGAAATAGGTGAGATACTGTCTCCTAGTTTAGTTACCATGTATTGTTCTGTGATGTATAAATGCGTAGGCTTCAAGGAGCTCCTGAACATTTACCTGACGAAGGAGGAAGCCTCCGAAAGCTTGTGAATTTAAAATAAAATTGCTGGACTATAACTTGGTGTTGTAAAATTGTTTACAATTGTCAACCCCAGTCCATCACCGGCATCTCCACATCATAGTTAAAACTTGACACGACAACTTGCGTTTATATAGTGCCTTTAATGTAATAAACATGTCAAGGCACTTACCAAAGGATAAATTAATAGTGGAAATAGGGGAGGTGACCAAAGGCATAGGTTTTTGAGGAAGCTTTTGATATTGGGAGAGAGGTAGCAAGGCAGAGGGGTTTACAGACAGTTCCGGAGTGTACAGCTAAGGCAGCTATAGGCTCTGAAGGTGGAGCGGGGACCAGGAGAAATGCACAGAAGGCTAGACCTGGAAGAGTAGAGGACTCATGCTGCCACATAGGGATGAGGGAGTTTGCGAAGGTAGGGAGGACAAGACCACGGTGGAATCTGTAAATGAGGTAGGGATTTTAAAATCTATGCTTTGGGGATGGAGAAGCAGTGGAGGTTGAGAAGAAAGCTGATAGGCAAGTGAGAACTAATGTGGGATAGGATGTGGGCAGTGGAGTTTAGATAAGTTGAAGTTAATGCAGAGTAGAGGTCAGGAGATCAATAAGGAGAAGCTTTGGAGAAGTCAAGCCTGGAGGTGACAAAAGGGTGAATGAAAATTTCAGCAGTGGTCTGGGTGAGAAAAGGGCAGAGATGTACAATGTTGTGATGATGGAAATAGCAGTTCTTGGTAATGGATACAATAGGGGGTTTGAAGTTCAGCTGAGCATCAAATAGAACATTGAGATTGTGCACCATCAGATTCAGTCTGAGTGATGGAGAGGTAGAGGTAGGCTACATAAAAATAAAAACTACTAAACTTTCTTACCTCAATACCCTCAGTTTCCTCAAGGAAACGCTTACTAACAGATATCAAAGCTTCTTCTGGCCACTCATGGAACCAATTTATAGCTGTACAGTTTACCAAAGCAGGGAACTTTCGAGCACGTACTCGTAGAATTGAACCCACAGGTGAAAAACACAGAACAA
The DNA here is from genome assembly GCF_035084215.1 of Heptranchias perlo. Taxonomy (NCBI): domain Eukaryota; kingdom Metazoa; phylum Chordata; class Chondrichthyes; order Hexanchiformes; family Hexanchidae; genus Heptranchias; species Heptranchias perlo. Next base: position 11,706,627 of record NC_090347.1, read on the forward strand.
CCTGCAAAATCAAAAAAATATTTTGACAATTTCTTTTATAAAAAAGCACTGCTCTAACTTAGGGTTATCAAGCGATTAAAAAAGAATTATCATGATTAATCTTGTAATTTAAAATTTTAATCTCAGTTAATATTGGTTTTAATTAATACAATTATGCATTCATCACTTTCAAGTTTTGTTTATTACTGAAGCTATTATTTTCATTTTAAAAAAAAGCATAAAAACTGGTTCATATTGTTGGTCTCCCTTTATAGTTTCATATTTATTTACATGGAATTATACAGAAACACATAAACTGAGCTGTTTATTGTGAAGATAACATCAAAAATTTTTGATTCATTATATCCAAAAGTATAAATTAAAAAGGAAAATTGGTAGCTTTACATAGATACATGAAAAAAAATACAATACAACCTATGAGTCCAAAAAGAACTTCAGTCCTATTTCTTGCTGCCATTTCGCCAGTTGCTTAGGCAGACAAGTTTATTTATGTTTTTGTTTATGTTTTTGGGATAATACTGCTTGCTTCTTATTTACAATCTGACCCGAAAGTAAGAAAAGTCATTTGCATGGCACTGTTGTCGCCAACGATGCTAAGTATTTACGTGCCAGCTTTGCTAAACTTTTAACACACTTCGACCACCATTCCAGAAGACAATCTTCCATGCTGATAATTGGTCAAAAGTGGTATTGGTTGACTTTGTTCCTTTGTATTCTTCCTCTCAATCAGATACCACAAAGAGGAGGTTCATTTTCTTTTTTGGTGGTTTACCTTCTGTAGTTTATGCACCAGGCTACTAGTCGTGAGACTTCTGAGAAGAATAAGGTAAGATTTAATTTCCATATCTTGTCTCTCTTGGATTTTGGAAGGCACTTCAGATTCTTAAGCCTTGGGTGAAGTGCTTTCCTAAATTTAGCCATGTGAGATTGGCGCTTTCTTTGTGTTTAATTAAGTCTGCAGTTCTTAAACTGAATAACGTTTATTTGATCATCATCTGAGACAGCCATTACACAAAATAAATGGCATAATTCTAGTAAAACTAAGGAGCTCAGTTCCATTCCTGCAGGGGCCTAGAATGACGTTCAACTTTTGGAGTTTGTCAAAATTAGCAGGAGTGGGTACAGCTAGATTGTGCTTCTGAAGACCTAAAATGGCTGTGTTAGCGAATCTATTTCTAAGCAGTCGCTGAACCATCTGCAATGTGGAGTTCCATCTCGTTGAAACATCTTGTATAAGAGATTTTTGTTTCTGTCCATTTACGGTCTGTTGTATTTCTAGTTCCGCACTATTAGCTGGACTGTGTTTGAAATGGCCTGAGTTTTCTACATTTTGCCAGTAACTTTTTGAACCTGGCATCATAAGCACTACTGTGATCGATCGCTGTAGACTGTGAATGATGCATAGCACGTGTTCAAATGGCAAAAGATTGCTGCTTCTATCATACTGCATGCATTGTCGGTACTAATTGTTGTTACCTTGCCTTGTGTATCCCATTCTTTCGCAACATCCAAGAAATGCTCTGCACATTTTTCCGCATAGTGTCTCTCTTTGGTATAAAGACTGTAATGTCCAAGCAGCATCAATCAAATGTGCAGTGGTTCCAAGACAGTTGTGATTGCTTACGGAAGTCCAGTGATCATCAGACAATGCAACAACTGGTGCGTTATTCAGTAGCACTGACTTTGTAGTCTTTTCGTTGTTACATAGATCGTTTATTCATTATATGGAAGGCAAGGAATGAGACTGATTGGAAGATGCCATTTGAATAACATCTCTTAGTCCTGTACTACTTACAATGTTAATGGGTCTGCAGCCATCCACTTTGCCATAGCTTTAGTAATATTATCACATTTATACCAGGGTTAAGGACATATCCTCAGGGCTGGAGAGAAACTTGGAGTGGGAGGGGGAGGATCCAGTTGTCGTGGTCCACATAGGTACCAACGACATAGGTAGGACTAAGAGGTTCTGCTGAGGGAGTTTGAGCAGCTAGGGACTAAATTAAAAAGCAGAACCACAAAGGTGATAATCTCCAGATTATTACCTGAGCCACGAGCAAATTGGCATAGGGTAAATCAGATCAGAGATGAATGCATGGCTCAAAGATTGGTATGGGAAAAGTGGGTTTCAATTCATGGGACACTGGCACCAGTACTGGGGAAAAAGGGAGCTGTTCCGTTGGGACGGGCTTCAATTGAACCATGCTGTGACCAGTGTTCTGGCAAACCGAATAACTAGGGCGGTAGAGAAGGCTTTAAACTAAATAGAGGAGGGGAGGGCTCAGGTGGGGCGAAGTTTAGACTGATAAAGAGAAAAGACAAGGAAGTAGTACAGGAAAATGATGCGGGTAATGATAAACAGAGTGTGTCAGGAAGGGACGGATCGTACAAACATAAGAGTGCACTAGCAAATGGGGCCGGGGTTTTTTTTTTATTCGTTCATGGGATCTGGGCATCACTGGCGAGGCCGGCATTTATTGCCCATCCCTAATTGCCCTTGAGAAGGTGGTGGTGAGCTGCCTTCTTGAGCCGCTGCAGTCCGTGTGATGAAGGTTCTCCCACAGTGCAGTTAGGAAGGGAGTTCCAGGATTTTGACCCAGCGACGATGAAGGAACGGCGATATATTTCCAATTCGGGATGGTGTGTGACTTGGAGGGGAACGTGCAGGTGGTGTTGTTCCCATGTACCAGCTGCTCTTGTCCTTCTAGGTGGAAGAGGTCGTGGGTTTGGGAGGTGCTGTCGAAGAAGCCTTGGCGAGTTGCTGCAGTGCATCCTGTGGATGGTACACACTGCAGCCACTATGCGCCAGTGGTGAAAGGAGTGAATGTTTAGTGTGGTGGATGGGGTGCCAATCAAGTGGGCTGCTTTGTCCTGGATAGTGTTGAGCTTCTTGAGTGTTGTTGGAGCTGCACTCATCCAAGCAAGTGGAGAGTATTCCATCACACTCCTGACTTGTGCCTTGTAGATGGTGGAAAGGCTTTGGGGAGTCAGGAGGTGAGTCACTCGCTGCAGAATACCCAGCCTCTGACCTGCTCTTGTAGCCACAGTATTTATATGGCTGGTCCAGTTAAGTTTCTGGTCAATGGTGACCCCCAGGATGTTGATGGTGGGGAATTCGGCGATGGTAATGCCGTTGAATGTCAAGTGGAGGTGGTTAGATTCTCTCTTGTTGGAGATGGTCATTGCCTGGCACTCGTCTGGCGCGGATGTTACTTGCCACTTATCAGCCCAAGCCTGGATGTTGTCCAGGTCTTGCTGCATGCGGGCTCGGACTGCTTCATTATTTGAGGGGTTGCGAATGGAACTGAACACTGTGCAATCATCAGCGAACATCCCCATTTCTGACTTTATGATGGAGGGAAGGTCATTGATGAAGCAGCTGAAGATGGTTGGGCCTAGGACACTGCCCTGACGAACTCCTGCAGCAATGTCCTGAGGCTGAGATGATTGGCCTCCAACAACCACTACCATCTTCCTTTGTGCTAGGTATGACTCCAGCCACTGGAGAGTTTTCCCCCTAATTCCCATTGACTTCAATTTTGCTAGGGCTCCTTGGTGCCACACTCAGTCAAATGCTGCCTTGGTCAAGGGCAGTCACTCTCACCTCACCTCTGGAATTCAGCTATTTTGTCCATGTTTGGACCAAGGCTGTAATGAGGTCTGAAGCCGAGTGGTCCTGGCGGAACCCAAACTGAGCATCGGTGAGCAGGTTATTGGTGAGTAAGTGCCGCTTGATAGCACTGTCGACGACACCTTCCATCACTTTGTTGATGATTGAGATTGGACTGATGGGGCGGTAATTGGCCGGATTGGATTTGTCCTGCTTTTTGTGGACAGGTCATACCTGGGCAATTTTCCACATTGTCGGGTAGATGCCAGTGTTGTAGCTGTACTGGAACAGCTTGGCTAGAGGCGCGGCTAGTTCTGGAGCACAAGTTTTCAGCACTACAGCTGGAATGTTGTTGGGGCCTATAGCCTTTGCTGTATCCAGTGCACTCAGCCGTTTCTTGATATCACGTGGAGTGAATCAAATTGGCTGAAGATTGGCTTCTGTGATGGTGGGGCTATCGGGAGGAGGCTGAGATGGATCATCCACTCGACACTTCTGGCTGAAGATGGTTGCAAACGCTTCAGCCTTGTCTTTTGCACTCACGTGCGGGACTCCGCCATCATTGAGGATGGGGATGTTTGCAGAGCATCCTCCTCCCGTTAGTTGTTTAATTGTCCACCACCATTCACGACTGGATGTGGCAGGACTGCAGAGCTTTGATCTGATCCGTTGGTTGTGGAATCGCTTAGCTCTGTCTATAGCATGTTGCTTCCACTGTTTAGCATGCATGTAGTCCTGAGTTGTTGCTTCACCAGGTTGGCACCTCATTTTTAGGTACGCCTGGTGCTGCTCCTGGCATGCTCTTCTAAACTCCTCACTGAACCAGGGTTGATCCCCTGGCTTGTTCGTAATGGTAGAGTGAGGAATATGCCGGGCCATGAGGTTACAGATTGTGCTGGAATACAATTCTGCTGCTGCTGATGGCCCACAGTGCCTCATGGATGCCCAGTTTTGAACTGCTAGATCTGTTCTGAATCAATCCCATTTAGAACGGTGGTAGTGCCACACAATACGTTGGATGGTGTCCTCAGTGTGAAGACGGGACTTCATCTCCACGAGGACTATGCAGTGGTCGTTCCTACCAATACTGTGGAAATAGCATAGGCTCTGGCCACAATCTTTCAATCGTCCTTGGATATGGGAGTGATGCCAGAGGACTGGAGGGTTGCAAATGTTGCACCCCTGTTCAAGAAAGGGGAGAGGGATAAACCAGATAACTACAGACCAGTCAGCCTAACATCGGTGGTGGGGAAACTTTTAGAGACCATAATCCGAGACAAGATTAATTGTCACTTGGAAGAACATGGGTTAATAAATGAAAGCCAACACAGATTTGTTAAAGGCAATTTGTGTCTGACAAACTTGATTGAGTTCTTCAATGAAATAACTGAAAGGGTTGATGAAGGTCATGCAGTTGATATTGTGTATATGGAATTTCAAAAGGCATTCGATAAAGTGCCAAATAATAAACTGGTTAAAAGAGAAGGTTAAAAGGAAACTCAAAATTATGAAGGGTTTCGATAGAGTAGATAGGAAGAAACTGTTTCCACTGGCAGGAGGGTCGATAACCAGAGGACACATTTAAGATAATTGTCAAAAGAACCAGGGGGGAGATGAGGGAGAATTTTTTTTAAGCAGTGAGTTGTTATGATCTGAAATGCACTGCCTGAAGGGGTGGTGGAAGCAGTTTCAATAGTAACTTTCAAAAACAAATGGGAAATATACTTGAAACAAAAAAAATTGTTCTGGGGAAAGAGTTGGTAAGTGAGATTAATTGGATTGCTCTTTTGAAGAGCTGGCACAGGTATGTTGGGCTGAATGGCCTCCTTCTATGCTTGAATCATCTTTTGTGTCTTTTAATGCCTTCATTAACATTTAATTGAAAGCCTTAGCCTCTCCCAAATTAGACTTGATAATTTTGCCCAGAGCTGCGACTCTGCCACCAGAGAAGAAAGAGAGAGAGACTGGATCAGAGAGAAAGGGAGAGAGAGTTTGTTTTTCTTTGCTTAATGTTAGTTCAATTTTCACAGAAAAAAAACACCACTTAAATTTTGATGCCAACTAATTACCTCAGCTATACTTTTTGGTAAAGGTCAACGCAGACAGGCAGTTTCTTCCCCAAATCTAACTTTTCTTTAAAATAAACAAATTGAATTTTAAAAGCATCAAAGCCTCTTTAAGGAAGGTGAATGGAGGCGAGTTGGGAAACTGTCTGTGGGTGAGGGGATTGCATCGTCCACCCGCTGACCCTCTGGAAGGAAGTGAATGGGTGTGGGGGGAGTGCATGAAGGGCTAAGGTTGTGCTAGGTGACAGAAAAGCAAGGGTGTGTGGAAAATACAGGGATTTAGCAGGCATATTAATGGGAGTGAGGGGTGGGGGAAGCATGAGTGATTGCGGACATGGTGGAAAGGAAGCATGTGAGGGTTACATTTTCCCCACAAACTCCAACCCAAATGTAGCCATTGACGGCTTCATTCTCTGTCACACCATGCCATACCACCCACCACCTTCTACCCAAAGGAAAAAAAAGAAAAGACAGAGAGAAGCAGAAGTGAAAGAGAGAGATAGAGAAGCAGAAAGAGTTAATGGGAGAGAAGCAAAAAAGAGAAAGAGACAGAAACCAAAGAGGATAGACAGAAAGTAATAACAACAAGCAGGGACAGGTAAGAGGGTAACCATTCTGAGACTTCCTGTTTGGGAGCTAGACTAGTAATATCTTACATCTGCGTACATTCCCTGTGTTATTACGTTTATATTTATAACAGAACCTGCTTATATAAACTGTAATTACATCCTCCTGCCAGTGGTAGTGCTGTAGAGCCTCAGTTTTCTATCTTCCAGTTCCTTAACCTAGCGTTTCCCTTACTATTTTGGCTCCTGCCCCACAGTAGTGAAGGTGAGCACTCTTGCACCCCTCTATAAACATAAACATTAGATATTTGTTGATAACTTACAAAACATAAAACAAAGTTCAATAAATCACAAGTATAAAAATTATACTTAGATTGCGATAATCCACTCACATGACCAGGGAAGTCCCACGAAATGGCAATGACGTCGCTCCGACAAATGACCAATGGGCTGTGTGTGTGGAAAGTCATTGCCATTTCGTGGGACTTCCCCAGTCATGTGAGTGGATTATTGCAATCTAAGGCAGTGTCCCAAACTGCTACACATGTAGGGTGTAGGGAGCATGGCAAAAGTGTTCACCTTGGGACACACCTCAACATTGTTTTTTCTGAAAATATTTTATTTTTCCGACCTCTCCCTTTTGGAACCTTCCCCACAGTTTGGGAAACGTTGCCTTAGCCTGTACTGCAGAGAATCACCTCTGCTGCAATGAGATCTACTTCTCTGCTTCCCAAATTGCCATAAGTTTGGTCAAAGTATTATAGAAAAATAAGGTCAGAATGTATTAATTTTGAAATGTGGATTGAATTATTTCTGCACATTCTGGTCCAACTATCTACCATCCTCTAACCTCTTTCATCAAGGATATACTTGTCTCCATTTTCTGTATTTAACGGCATGGGTGGTCAACTATAAAATTAAAAAAATCACAAAAACATTAACTGTACCTTCAGTTGCCTCCTCACTCTATCTATAAAGAATTTCCAGCAGTTTTCTCTGGTATCCTGCAAACCCAGTAATTTAACTTCATTTCTCATGGCAGCGATAATATTTTCTATCTCGTCATCCTGAAATAGTCCTGGAATCTCACCAGATGCCAAAAGGTCATTAATAAGCACTAGAAACATCTCCTCTGCCACCTGGGAATCCGTCATCAGAAATACTGTTCCATGGTTTTTCACTCCAGCATTGATATACTGAGCACCAAGATCGGCCTAATTTAAGCAACAATATTAAAATAAATCAATTTTTATACCTCTTTTAACAGCTTATTACTTGTTAAGAACATAAGAAATAGGAGCAGGAGTAGGCCAATCGGCCCCTCGAGCCTGCTCCGCCATTCAATAAGATCATGGCTGATCGGATCCTAACCTCAAATCTAAAGAACACAAGTAGGAGCAGGACCCGGCCACTCAGCCCCTGGGCCCGCTCCACCACCCACAGGGCCTTGACTGATCCGAACTCAGCTTCAAGTCCAATTTCCTGCCCGCTCCCCGTAACCACTAATTCCCTTTACTTCTAGGAAACTGTCTATTTCTGTTTTAAATTTATTTAATGATGTAGCTCCCACAGCTTCCTGGGGCAGCAAATTCCACAGACCTACCACCCTCTGAGTGAAGAAGTTTCTCCTCATCTCAGTTTTGAAAGAGTAGCCCCTTATTCTAAGATTATGCCCCCTAGTTCTAGTTTCATCCATCCTTGGGAACATCCTTACCACATCCACCCGATCAAGCCCCTTCACAATCTTATATGTTTCAATAAGATCGCCTCTCATTCTTCTGAACTCCAATGAGTAGAGTCCCAATCTACTCAACCTCTCCTCATATGTCCACCCCCTCATCCCCGGGATTAGCCGAGTGAACCTTCTTTGTACTGCCTCGAGAGCAAGTATGTCTTTTCTTAAGTATGGACACCAAAACTGTATGCAGTATTCCAGGTGCGGTCTCGCCAATACCTTATATAACTGCAGCAATACCTCCCTGTTTTTATATTCTATCCCCCTAGCAATAAAAGCCAACATTCCATTTACTTTGATTCACCAATAAAATTATAATACTTTAGGTTATAAGAATAGAGAGATATTTTGGGGTTTGCCCAATTACTTGAGGGTAGTTAAAAACTTTGCTGATATGGCTGAACTTGCAAGGGCTGGGCAGAGGCTATGGGGAAAAAAATTCAATAGGAGCCGTTTTTGGGCGCAGGTAGCGTGATGTGTATTACCCCACACCCAATGGCCCCGGCTCAGGCAGAACACAAGTTTCGGCCCACCCGAGGACTTACCTGCAATCAGCATTCCATTCCAGGCCTTGCACGTGGAATCAATGCAATTTGCACTTTTCACCACCAGAGGGAGCTCAATCTCTTAAAGGGAGGATGTTTCTTAGAAATCTCTTAAAGGTAGCTGGTACCTGTTATTTGCTGAAAATAACAGTCCACTGTCTGCACGGAGTCTGAATGGAGATCAGACATCGCACACGTAAAACACAGATGCAGGTCCCATCCCTATGTTTACACACTGATGAGTTATGTTGAAACATTGAATAAAGGTTGCGGACTACTAAATCCCACATCATCCAATCTGCATGCCAAACCTCACCAACTGCCAATCTGAGTTGGTACCAGCGAGAGTGCTGATGCACTAGAGACCTTGGTGCAAGAGGTGGACAGGAGGAGGGACATCCTATATCCACAGGAGGAGGGGTTGGGGGGGGGGGGCGGGGGGCAAGAGGCCCTCCAGACATATATCCAAAAGGTGGTGGGAGGCAGCAGGGGACAAAGTCAATACCAGGCGCACATCATCATGAACATGGATGCAGTGCAGGAAGAAGTTCAATGCTTTGACATGAGTGATCAAGGTGAGTGAGGTCAACTGTCAAGTGGCGTCTCCTACCAACTGCACCACACACTACACCCCCATCCCCCACATACCAACAAACTCTTTCCATCAGTACTCAACTCTTCCAACCAGATGCTTCCTCTCACCCTTACACATTACCACAGCTTCAAGCCGCCCACCCACACTCACAGGCCACACACACTGGCAGCTATTCAACCATAACAGGCACATCACCCAGGCACACTTTTTTTTTATTCGTTCATGGGATGTGGGCGTCGCTGGAAAGGCCAGCATTTATTGTTCATCCCTAATTGCCCTTGAGAAGGTGGTGGTGAGCCGCCTTCTTGAACCGCTGCAGTCCGTGTGGTGAAGGTTCTCCCACAGTGCTGTTAAGGGAGTTCCAGGATTTTGACCCAGCGACGATGAAGGAACGGCGATATATTTCCAAGTCGGGATGGTGTGTGACTTGGAGGGGAACGTGCAGGTGGTGTTGTTCCCATGTGCCTGCTGCTCTTGTCCTTCTAGGTGGTAGAGGTCGCAGGTTTGGGAGGTGCTGTCGAGGAAGCCTTGGCGAGTTGCTGCAGTGCATCTCTGCAGGAGAAGGTGGCGCATATCAAGAGGCAGCAAGTGGCCGTGGTATTTAGCCCCTCGAGCCTGTTCTGCCATTCAATAAGATCATGGTGGACCTGTGACCAAACTCCATATGGCCTTAGCCCCAGATCCCTCAATACCCTTGGTTCACAGAAATCTATCAATCTCAGATTTAACTTTCACATGTGAGCTAGCATCAACTGCCGTCTGTAGAAGAGCGTTCCAAATGTCTCCCACCCTTTGTGTGTAGAAGCATTTCCTAGCTTCGCTCCTGCATGTCCTGGCTCTAAATGTTAGGCTATGTCCCCGCGTCCTAGTATTCAAGTGTAGGAGACCTCCAAAAACAGTTACAAATGTCTCGGCAGCTAGAAACAATAATCCAGCCACTAACCTGTAAATCCTGTATGGTCCCTTTATAAAGCGCCGGTGGGAGGTTCCTCCAGGCACTCTGAGACACATTCAGATGGTCAGGGTTAAGACTGTCCGTTGAGTTGAGCATTAAGTCCCAAAATGGTGTCTATCACTTTAAATCAGCATCACACACTGTTTGAAGCCATTTTCTGCCTACTTTACATGATTCCAGCGTTCGTTATCTGCGCCTGCGCTAACTCCTATACCAAGATGGCGTCCAGCACACGTCATGCTGGAAATGTGCATGTGCATCCAAGACGCCATCTTGGATGCTGGAGAGGCCGTGTTGCGCCGAAACAACAGGCGCTACACGGCCCAATTTATTATGCCCCTTATAGGACCGACAAGGATTTCACAACTAACATAGAAATAGAAATAGAAGCAAGAGTAGGCCATTCGGCCCTTCAGGCCTGCTCCACCATTCAAAATGATCATGGCTGATCGTCTAACTCAGTACCCTGTTCCCGCTTTTTCCCCATATCCCTTGATCCCTTTAGCATTAAGAAATATATCTATCTCCTTCTTGAATACATCTAATGACTTGGCCTCCATTGCCTTCTGTGGTAGAGAATTCACAGGTTCAACACCCTCTGAGTGAAGAAATTTCTCCTCATCTCGGTTCTAAATGGCATACCCCGTATCCTGAGACTGTGACCCCTGGTTCTGGACTCCCCAGCCATCGGGGACATCCTCCCTGCATCTAGTCTGTCTAGTCCTGTTAGAATTTTATATGTTTCGATGAGATCACTTCTCATTCTTCTAAACTCTAGTGAATATAAGACTAGTCGACCCAATCTCTCCTCATACGTCAGTCCTGCCATCCCAGGAATCAGTCTGGTAAACCTTTGTTGCACTCCCTCCATGGCAAGGACATCCTTCCTCAGATAAGGAGACCAAAACTGCACACAATACTCCAGATGTGGTCTCACCAAGGCCCTGTATAACTGCAGTAAGATATCCCTGCTCCTGTACTCAAATCCTTTTGCAATGAAGGCTAACATACCATTCACCTTCCTAACTGCTTGCTGCACCTGAATAAGGCTAGGATCTGGTGTATCTGGGACCCAGTCTTTTTCTGAACTGTTGCGCTGGGCTCTCACGAGAGTTATGGCTGAAGTCCAGAGGAACAGCCAAGTGAATTTAGCCCCACTGCTTGGTGGAATGGAAATTTGCAAATGTGTACATAATGACATTTTGACAAATAAGGTTGATGAGTTGCAGGCACAAGTTGCCACATGGGGTTATGATATAGTGGCAACAACGGAGACCTGGCTCAAACAAGGGCAGGAATGGGAACTTAATATTCCTATTTAGGAGAAATAGGGAAGGAAAGAAAGGAGGGGTATGGAAGTATTGAGAAAAGATACTGTTACAGCCCTGGATAGGTATGATGTGCTTGAGGGTTCAAATACTATTTGAATAGAATCTGTATGGTTAGAGTTAAGGAGCAGACGAGGGTCTATTACGCTGCTGGGTATATATTATAGACCATCAAATAGTGGGAAGGAGATGAAGGAGCAAATCTTCAGGCAAATTTCAGAAAGATGTAAAAACAATAGAGTAGTAATAATGGGGGATTTCAATTATCCTAATATAGAGTGGGGAAAAACAGTGTAAAGGGCAAGGAAGGAGAGGAATTCCTGAAATGTGTACAGGAGAACTTTCTTGATCAGTATTTTTCCAGCCCAATGAAGAAGGAGGCAGTGCTGGATCTAGTTCTGGGGCATGAAGTGGGGCAGGTAAAGTTTGTTTCAGTGAGAGAGCATTTGGGAAACAGTGATCTCAATATCATTAGGTTTAAAGTAATTATGGAAAAGGACAACAATCAAAGGTGAAGATACTCAAATGGAAGAGGGCTAATTTCAGTGAGTTGATAATGGATCTAGCCCAGGTGAATTGGAAAAAAAGATTGGCAGGTAAAATAGTAAGTGAGCAATGGGAGGCCTTCAAATAGGAGAGACCCAGTATATACTCAGCAGAATCTCTTGTTTGCTGCAATCTGCAGTTTTACTCTGCACCCAGCATCTGGGACATGCACATCCTGGGAGGTCATCCTGAGTGCTGTTTTTTTATTTTTATTTTCGGGGTGTGCGATGCTGGTAAGCCCACATTTATTGCCCATCCATAGTTGCCCTGAGAAGATGGTGATGGATCTTCTCCTTGAACCACTTCAGTCCTTGTGGTGATGGTGCTCCCATGATGGTGTTAGGTAGAGAACGCCAGGAATCCAGCAATGTTGAAGTGTCTAAGTCAGGATGGTGTGTGTCTTAAAGGGGAACTTGGAAGTGACCCCAGTAAATGGTATTAAGCAGGTTAAAGGCCACCTCGAGAGCTCCAGAACAAAACAAAAACTTTCCAAATCAACAATAGCAACAACTTGCATTTATATAGTGCTTTTAATGTAGGAAAACATCCCAAGGTACTTCACAGAGGCCTAGTCAAGCAAAATGGTTGCTGAGACAAGAAGATATTAGGAGCATGATCAAAATCTTGGCTAAACAGATGGGTTTTAAGGAGAGCTTACAGAAGGAGAGGGAGGTGGAGAGGCAGAGGGGTTTAGGGAGGGAATTCCAAAGCTTGAGCCTAGATGGCTGATGACACAGCCACCAATGGTGAAACGAAGAGAGGGGTGAAGCACAAAAGATAAGACTCAGAGGAATGAAGAGTTTGTGGGGGTGCTGTAGGGCTGAAGATTATAGAGATAGAGAGGGGTGAGGCCATGAAGATATTTAACACAAAGATGAGAATTTTAAACTTGAGGCATTGGTGGACTAATGCAGGTCAGCAAGGACTTGGTGTGGGATAGGTAACAGGCAGCAGAGATTTGGATGAGCTAAAGTTTACAGATGGTGGAGGGGGGATGCTGGCCAGGAAAACATAGGAATAGTCAAGCCTGGAGATGGGCTGAGGTAGGATAGAGGCGGCCGATGTTACCGAGATGGAAGTAGGTAGTCTTTGTATGGAGAGTGTACGGGGTTGAAATCTCAGCTAGTTGTTGAATAGGACACCAAGATTGTGAACAGTCTGTTTCAGCCTGAGTCAGAAACTGGGGAAGGGGATAGAATCAGTGGTGGGGTCAAAGATCATGGCTTCAGTCTGCCCAACGTTTAGTTGGAGGAAATTGCGACTCATTCAAGACTGAATATCGGACAAGCAGTCTTGACACACAGAGGCAGTGGAGGGTTCTGCATCCCAGCTCCAACGCGCCGGGTGGGAGGTAAAAATAATAAATGTTGGAAGCTGGACCGGAGCCCGGCTTCAACACGCCCACTTCCAGGTTTAACCCAGGCACGTCAGGATGCACACCCACAACCGAAACCTGGAAGTCCCATCCCCACTTAATGCCGGCAGTCAGCTTGTTAAAGGGGCAAAGTAGGTTCTTTAAACAGTTGAGCGACTTAATTTTTTGTGGATTCTGCTTCTCCTGCATGGGTTTCCCATGGCTTCTGAAACACAACACTGAAACGGAGGCGAGATGCAGCTGAAGCTCATTTGGTCCTTTAAACCTGTGATTGACACATCTCAATAAAAGGTGAGGTATTGCAGCTGTAAATTCTATGTAATTTGGCGGAACACAGTGTTGTACACGCGTATCGGTGGGGGCTGATTTTGTACGGGGAAGTGGGGTAATAATGTTTTAGTCTTTCACTGTTTGGATGTACATCAGTTCTGTCAGGCAAACATTTGGCTGCGAGTTTTTTGTATTTAGACTGAGAGTTCTTTGTTGAGACTAAGAATTCTTATGTTTAGATAAATTTACCAACATTTTGAAGCCTCTCAAACTGACAAGATTAGGATGGGGGCGCAATCGATCAGAGTACCTCTGAGGGGAGGAAAATCACCATCCGCAGCAGGCACGTTGTGCAGCTCTGGGAGTGCACAAGACAGAGGTGTGGAACAAAGACCTGGATAACAGCAGAGAGGGGACCAACAGAGGGGCCAATGTCGCAGGAGGCAATACCCACGTGAGAGGGTATACAGGCAGAGGTTGAGCTTCCTCGACCTCTCTGAGGAGCAGTGCCTACACAGGATTGAGTCAGCAGCTGGTCGCAGACATTTCCAGCCTCCTTCAGGAAAAGCTGCTCCCCGCTGGACCTGGTAGCCACGCACTGCCCTTGGCAGTAAAAGTAACCACTGTCCTCAATTTCTTTGCCTCTGGTTCAGCACATAAGTTTATAAGCAAGTGATGGATGGGCACCCGATTATGTTAACTTCCCCTCACCAGCCAGAATGAGTGGGCAGTGGGTTTCGCCTCTCTGGCTAGCTTCCCACGGGTGCAGGGCATAATCGATTGCACACACGTGGCAATCCAAGGACCACCACATGAGCCAGGAGTACTCATTAACCGCAAGGGCTATCAATGCCTAGCTGGTGCGTGACCACAACAAATGATTTCTGCAGATGTGCGCCAGATTCCCTAGCAGCTGTCATGATGCCTTCATTTTGTGCCAGTCAAGCATTCCAAACCTCTTCCAAAGAGGAGACACACTTAAGGGCTGGCTCCTTGAAGACAAGGGATACTCCCTGCAAATGTAGATCATGACACCTGTGAGGAACCCCACTAATGAGGCACAAGAACAAAACAATCAGAGCCACATGACCACCAGGTGTGTTACTGAGCAAACCATAGGCATGTTAAAGATGCGCTTCAGATACCTTGACAGGTCTGGGGGAAGCCCTTCAGTACTCGCCAGCGAGGGTCTCCAGGATAATAATGGTGTGCTACATCTTTCACAATATAGCGCTGCAGAGAGATTTAGAGGTGGTCACGGATGAAGGCACTCGTCAATCATCCTCTGTTGGCAAACAACATTGAGGAAGAGGAGGAGGAGGATGAGGACGAGGACGAGGAGGAATATGCCAATGGTGCACTTATCACAAGACCAGCCGGGCACGTTGCTGTCTGGGATGCCAGGGATGCCCTCATCTCTCACAGGTTCTCATACTGACAGTCCAAAAATAAAGTTATTTGAGATACTCATGTCGCCCGGCACAATCACGACCACAACCACCAAACCCCCTCTCTCCCTCCCTTTGCACAAAATGATTCTTCAACCACGCATACACTGCTTGCACAGCTGCCCAATGGGTATCATCATGTATTGACATTCATCATGAATCAAATGAAGGGTCCACTTGAAAGCCTGAAAGCAATAATGGGCCAAGATTTGGAAGTGCTGATAATGAATAAATTTTAGGTGCCAACATAAAAAGAAATAGAAATCACAACATAACATTTGTTCTAACATCCTTGTGCATACACTTGGTGAATTACAATTGCTTAGCCTTTCTCTTCCTACCATTTCTACGTGATGCATCCCCTGTAGCTTCAGCAGAGGTAGAGGCAGGCTTTTAGCTTACAACCTTGGGTTTTGGAGCCTGTGAGGACCCTGCCAAAGACTGCTCCCACCTGCATCTGTGCAGGGGCAGACTCGGCCATTGGAAGAGGAGGCACTATTTAGGGTACTGATTGCGGGGGGTTGAAGAGGGGGGGAAGCGGGTGAGACGTGGGAGCACTCTCAGTGGAGTTCCCACTTCCATATCCCCTTTCGCCATCATCCTTCTCCTGGGCCAGCGCCATATCACTCCTACCACTCTGCTGGAGAGCAGCTTGGTGAAGATAAGTGACGCGTTGAAAGGCCACTGATAAGGTATCTGTCATCCTGATATAGGTAGCAGACATGCTGGCTTCCAAAGTCTGCACGGCCATGCAAATAGACTCATTTGTGAGCCGTGCTTGAAGCTCCATGGAGGTGGCCACTCTCTCCATTGTAGACATTCTCGCACTTACCTGCAACATCATTCCACTAATACTGTAGTTGGACTCCTCCAGCCTCTCAGCTATTGCGGAAAGTGTGCGTGGCACATCTTTTTTATGCGTTCATGGGATGTGGGCGTCACTAGCAAGGCCTGCATTTATTGCCCATCCCTAATTGCCCTTGAGAAGGTGGTGGTGAGCCGCCTTCTTGAACCGCTGCAGTCCGTGTGGTGAAGGTTCTCCCACAGTGCTGTTAGGAAGGGAGTTCCAGGATTTTGACCCAACGACGATGAAGGAGCGGCGATATATTTCCAAGTCGGGATGGTGTGTGACTTGGAGGGGAACGTGCAGGTGGTCTTGTTCCCATGTGCCCGCTGCCCTTGTCCTTCTAGGTGGTAGAAGTCGCGGGTTTGGGAGGTGCTGTCGAAGAAGCCTTGGCGAGTTGCTGCAGTGCATCCTGTGGATGGTACACACTGCAGCCACTGTGCGCCGGTGGTGAAGGGAGTGAATGTTTAGGGTGGTAGATGCGTGTGCCAATCAAGTGGGCTGCTTTGTCCTGGACGGTGTCGAGCTTCTTGAGTGTTGTTGGAGCTGCACTCATCCACGCAAGTGGAGAGTATTCCATCACACTCTTGACTTATGCCTTGTAGATCTCTGACTGAGTGGATCACAATTATCCCATTGAGTCCTCCTCCGCATCACTTGAGTTCATCCAAAACTCTGCTGCCAGTATCCTACTCGCACCAAGTCCAGTTCATCCATCACCGCTGTGTTTGCTGACCTACATTGGCTCACAGTCTGGGAACGCCTTGATTTTAAAATTATCATCCTTCCATGGCCTTGCCCTTCCCTATCTCTGTAACCTCCTCCAGCCCTACAACCCTCCGAGATCTCTGCGCTCCTCCAATTCTGGCCTCTTGTGCATCCCCAATTTTAATCATTCCACCATTGGTGGCCGTACCTTCATCTGCCTGTGCCCTAAGCGCTGGAGTTCCCTCCCTAAATCTCTCTGCCTCTCTACCTCTCTTTCCTCCTTTAAGGTGCACCATAAAACCTATCTCTTTGACCAAGCTTCTGGTCACCTATCCTAATATCTCCTTATGTGGCTTGGTATCAAATTTTGGTTGATAACGTTCCTGTGAAGTGTCTTGGGATGTTTTACTATGTTAAAGGCATGATATAAATACAAGTTGTAGTAGCTAGTTCCACAATTTGTGGAGGTCCACTGCCAGTCCTCGACCTCTCTCTTGCATTTTGCGCTCTTTCCTCCTACAAGGGGCAACAGCGCAGGCCTGTGAGTGACTGAGTGTGCTGTATTCACCCAGTGGTTGCAGTGCATTTGGTGAGGATGACTATCATACAGATGCATCAGAGGGTCACTGTCATATAGGTGCATCACATTGCATCAGGATTGGGTGAGTGACAGTGTTGGTTGCATAAATAGGAAGATGAGCAAGTGGATAGAAAGTGAAGGATGGTTGCTGGTGACACTTAAGTGGGTGTGAGGGGTATTGTGATGGAGTAGGCTTGCCAAGCCAGAGTGATGAAGTGGGGGGAGGGGGTGCTGTTTTACACATAAGGATGTGGATGAATCAGCAAATGTACTCACTTTTCCAGACCTGGTCAGGTCATTGAAGCGCTTCCTGCATTGCAGCCAAGACCTAGGCACTGTACTTCTGCTTGTCATCTCTTGTGCAACCTCCAGCCAAGCCTTTTTGGTGACAGACCAGGTTTCTTACTGCCATCCTTTGGATAAAGAACCTCCCTTCTAGTTCTCACAGCAGCCAGTAGTACATCCAGGGAGGCGTCAGTTAATCTAGGTGCTGCCTTTGCTCTCCTGGACTCCATTTCTCCTTTCTCCTCCAAAATCTATGTTTGAACTGGCCCTTTAAATACTGTAGTTCCAATCGCGTTATTTGTGTGTGCAGTATGTCCGCTGCGCAGCTTGGAAGCAAAAATAATTGCCTACAATTGAGTTGCGATCGCAGATTTAAACGCGCACACTTAACTTGCGGGTTCCCCACGCGCCAATCCACCCACCCGCTGAGTTCCCAGCTCCAAGTTAAAATCCAGGCCTTAGTGTTACTGGATCCTGCCTTAAATTGCTTCCCTCCCAGATTGCCCAATTTTCACATTTCAACATTGGAGGAATTTTTGGAGCTATTTTGTTTTGTAATTATCATAATACACATTTGGATCTGAAGAAATGGTGTAGAATCAAAATAAGACATACATTTTAATATATTAAGAGCAATTTTGTACCTTGAGGTCAATAACTGAATACCCTTTTTTAAGTGAGATCTGGAAAACATTTAAGCTGCTAATATAGGCTGATAACCGAGACAGGCTTTGCTTTCCACTGCCACCAACTCCTACAAGTAATGCATTTCCTCTTGGTGATTCCAAGATACGGTTTATCCGACAGATATGAGCCATTGCATCCTCAAACAGAACCTATAGAAATGAAATTTTAACAAAACATGTTTTAAAAATGCTGCTCTATAATGATTTAGTATAAATTACTTGTTGAAAGTGCAAATATTCTTCCACTTGGTTCAATAAAACTGGGCACAAAACATTCAGAAGCTTTTACTATTCAAACACTGCTCATCTGAATAAAAACATTTGTCAGATCTATTGTTCTAGTGAATGATATACAGATGTGCTGCATCATGAAGTGGTGGGATGTACCTGTGATTCTCATATGGTGTTTTCACATGTCAGTGGAGGCCAACCATTTTCCCATAGTGGAGAGGAGATCACAGAGCAGTGAACTCTAATCAGTGTTATCTCAGCAGCTGACACCAGAAAGCAAAACAGGTCACGTGCCCACCCTCTGGGGTTGATTTTAACTTGCCTAAATCGGCGATAACGGGGCGGCCTCAAAAAGGGGTCTGTAGACTTACTGCCCTGTTAACGCCTACCTTCTGCCCGCTGCCACTTTCACAGGGGCCTAATGCTGGGTAGCCGACGTGCCTGCCTGTTTCAGGATATAGGCTGCTTTTAATATGCTATAACTTTCATAGCACTCCAATTGCCATGTTAAGAAAGAACTGGTCAGAGTGGCGCAATGCACTCTCCGATGAGTTTTACTGGCGATGTTGCCGAAGAGGCCCCAAAAAGGTAGTTTTTAATTATTTTTGTGAAGCCAGGAGGAGCAGCAGTGCTCCTCCGTGTCCCACAAAAATAATCTGAGCCGCTGCCACTCCAAGCTCCATTCCCCGCAATTTGGATAGGCCCCCCGGATTTCCCTTGCGGCTGGCCTGGCTGTTTCTGGGCCACCCATTAATGGTCCTGTCTGAATTCGGCGAACTATATTAAGACACCAATTTGGGGTAGACAGTTCCATTTAAATAAGGCCTGGGCCTCAAAACTGCTCTGACCTCTTTGCTGTGAGTTGCTGGAGCGCTCCGCTGATCGGCCGTTCAAAAGTTAAAATTGACCCCTCTCAGTCAGAAACTGGTGCATGACAAGGCACCTATAGGGGAGAGAAAATAATAGAACCATGGGCATCTGGAGCAGCATCTTGTTGCATCCTCAGGGAAAATGCCTGTTCTGGCTGAAGATTGATTTAAAAAAAAAAATAATGCCTTTTGCCATTATCAATCCAGCAATGTGGGCTCCAATGAGTAATGTTGGCATCATGCAGATGTACTTTTCATTGAGGGTAAACGAGGTGGAACTGGCAGAATTTATGGCAGGTGGCATCTTCCACTGTTGTCACCACAGAAGGGGATGGGCACAAGAAGTATTTGTCCCCTCTTCCTGTGGAATTTTGATGCCTGGCAGAAAGGGGCGGAGCCCCAGCATAACTGGATGCCTGCAGCAACGAAGCATTCCAGCTGCCATAAAATTGTGGCTGGGAGGAGTGAATCGGTCGCCCTGCGATCGACTCTACTTCAGGGTGGAGTTCAAATTTAAAGGTCCTTTCACAAGCCCTTAGAAACAATCAATGCCAGTAACATGCTGATGGTACCAACAACCAGTGTTGCTATATCGGAAATAACAGGATGACATCATTATTGAATCTTAATATATA
Organism: Heptranchias perlo; assembly: GCF_035084215.1. Taxonomy (NCBI): domain Eukaryota; kingdom Metazoa; phylum Chordata; class Chondrichthyes; order Hexanchiformes; family Hexanchidae; genus Heptranchias; species Heptranchias perlo. The sequence goes on from NC_090347.1 coordinate 11,726,504, forward strand.
TCTTCTACTTACCACTAGGATCATAATTAGATAGCATTTCTCATGGAAGAGGGTAGGCCTTTTAAGTGGTGTCTAATTCCTGAATTAGGGACAAATCTGCTGAACAGTTGGTCTTCTTTGGAACACAAGCCTTACCAATAATTATGTTTCCTAAAGCACATGAAGACTGCCAGTCCAACTTTATTTTTGAGGAGGAATTTAGACTGGGATCTTATTATTTCATATCCTCATGCTGTATAAAATAGTGTTGGTTCACTGGACACTGGAACCCTGAACTAAATAATTTATTTTTACATTTGTTCTAAGGATGTGGGCGAACTGGCAAAGCCACATTTTTATTGCCCATCCTTGTTGTTCGGAAAAGGTGGTGGCGGGCCTTCTCCATGAATCTCTGCAGTCCTTGTGCTCATGAGGCCCCACAATGGTTTAAGATAGGGAATTCCATAATTATGATTTAGCAGTGATGAAAGAATGGCAGTATATGTCCAAGTCAGGATGGTGTCTGACTTGGAGGGGAACTTGGAGGTGATGGTGTTCCCTTGACATAGCTGCTCTTGTCCTTCTCAGCCGTGGGGTTGAGAGTTGCTGTTGAAGTAATCTGGGTGAGTTTCTGCAGTGAATCCTGCAGATAGTACATAGTGCACAATACCACGGTGGCAGAAGGCTGTGGATATTGAGCTCAATGGCAGGGGTGCTGATCAAGTGGACTGCTCTGTCCTGGACGATGTTGAGCTTTTGAGTGTTGTTGCCCATCCAGTCAAGTGGTAAGGATTACATTATACCTTCGACTTAAGTCTAGTGGATGGTGGAAAAGCTTTGAATGGTCTGGAGGTGAGCGACTTATCACAGAGTACTCAGTTTCTGCCCTGTTTTTGTAACCATGTTGCAGATATGGCTGGTTCAGTAAAGCTTCTGGTCAGTGGCGATCTCCAGGATTTTACTGGTGGGGAAATTGGTGATGGGAGTGCCGTTGAAGGTCAGCAGGAGATGGTTAGGCCTTTCCTTGTTTGCTGTGGTCATTATCTGGCATTTATGTGGTGTGAGTTATACATGCTACTTCTCAGCACAAATCTGGATGTTGTCCAGGTCCTGCCATAGGCTGACATGGGCTGCTTCATTGTTGGAAAAGTTGTGAATGGAGCTGAACACTGTGGAATCATTAGCGCACCGTCCCACTCCTAACCTCATGATGGAGGGAAGGTCACTGATGAAGCAACTGAAGGTGGTTGGGCCAGGGAAAATTCCCTGCGGAACTCATGCAGCAATGTCCTGAGGCTGTGATGATTGGCCTCCAACAACCACAACCATTTTCCTTTGTGTTAATTATTACCAGCCACTGGAGAGTTTTCCCCTTGATCCCAATTAACCACAGATTTGCTAGGGCTTCTTGGTGACATACGCTGTTGAATGCTGTGTGGATGTCGAGGGCAGCAACTTTCAGCTCTTGTCTGGCATTCAGCTCCTGTGTCCATGTCTGAATCATAGCGGTGACAAGGTCTGGAGCTGAGCTGTTCTAGTGGAACCCAAACTGAGCATCAGCGAGCAGATTATTGATGAATTGTTGATGACTTCTTTCATCACTTTGTTGATTGAGAGGAGGCGGATACAACAGTAATTGGCCAAATTAGATTTGTCCTGCTTTTTGTGGCTAGGGCAATGGGAAGTTTCTGCAATGTTGGATAGATGCCAGTGTTGCACGGGAATAGTTTAGCTTGGGGACGGCTAATTCTGGTGCATATGTCTTCAGCATTACAATCGGGGATATTGTCAGGGACCACAGCCTTCGCTGTGCCTGGTGCACTCAGCTGCTTTTTAATGTCATGTTGAGTGAACTGACTCGCATCTATGATAATGAGGACTTCAGGAGGGAACCAAGTGGGAATGTCTGCCTGACACTTGTGGCTGAAGATTTCTGCAAACCCTTCTGCCTTGTTTCATGCATTCATATGCTGGACTCCGCCATAGTTGAGGGTGGGGAAATTCATGGAGCCTCCACCTTCTGTTAGTTGCCTGATTCACCACCACTATTCTTCACTGGATATGGTAGGGCTACAGAGCTTTCCTATGATCCATTGATTGTGGGATTTCTTAGCTCTATCTAAAGCCTTCTGCTTTCGGTGTTTAGAATGAAGATAGAATTGTGTTGTAGCTTCACTAGGATGGTGCCCAGTGCTGCCCCTGGCATGTCCTTCTACACTCCCCATTGAATCAGGATTGGCCATCAGGTTACAGATTGTGGTGGTAGCCAATTCTGCTGCTGCTGATGGCCCACAGTGTCTCATTGATACCCAGTTTTGGGCTACTAGATCTGTCCTTAGTCTGTTCCAGTTAGAATGGTGGTCATGCCACATTATATGGTGGAGGGTGTCCTGATTGTGAAAACTTTTCACAAGCTGTCTTGCTGGCCTCCTGGCATCTGCTGCCACTTCTGCAATTTTCTGCCATTAACATCTTGGCAATACTGGGCATCAGCAATGTCTTGCCGTCTTGGCGCTTGGCATCCAATATTGCTAAGGTGGCCAGTGAGGGTTTAATTTTAAAAGCCCTAATCCTGCCAATTTCTAAATCATTGGTGCAACCGCACTTGGAATACTGTCCCTGTAATAGATCTTTTCTGCAGATCAGGCTTGAAGAGATGGCATATCTCTATCATAGCCTGCCTTGTGGAGCATTTATGGCCAGAACACGTCTCCAGACACTTCCAAGTAAGTGTTCTTAGGTCCAGGGAAAAGGCCGAATGGACGTTAGATATCTGAAGGTGCAATCCTCTTGTTTTTGTTCTCTATGAACTCCACTGCCCACTCCAAAGCCATCACTGCCATTGGGATGCTCAATGTAATTTCCAGACTGAAGGCTATGGTTGATGCTAATGAAGTAGCTGCTATTAACAACAGTGCTTTTCTAATAGACAATTTTAATATCACCTGTTTGATTATAAGACTTGGTATGATGATAGCATCACATTCAAAAAAATACTTTCTTTTCCTGTCACTTCAATATAATTTTTTAAAATTCACTTACCAAATTCATTGCAGCATTGATTTCATTGTAGCTCTCCAGAGCATCCATTAATAGTTTATTCAGAGATGCCCAGCTCCTCACAGGTAAATACTTAGGTTCTCCAATACCAGCAGAAAAATGACAATAAACATTGGGTTTTTCAAAAAGACTGGACTCATCCATATCCTGCCCATACAAAAATAAAACTACAGTCTTAATTTGAATAAAATACAGTAGTACAATAAAGTCAAATTGGGGAATAAAACACATAAGTTAGATTATTTACATTGTTACGTCCTTTTCATACGTCAAATAGAAGCTACTTTGGAAAATAGGAAGATTTTTCAAGTTTATGTCATACAGTTTTGAAATAACTAATTAAAATGGAAGCTGTCTTCCCTTAACCCAATTTCAAAATGGGGAAAAGAGGCTTGGAGACAGAGGGCGCTAAATTGGGCTGTGTAGCGCCCGTTGTTTCGATGCTACATGGCCTCTCTAACATCCAAGATAGCGCCTTGGCTGTGCACACGCATTTCCAGTATGAAGTGCGCCAGACGCCATCTTGATATAGGAGTTAGCGCATGTGCAAATACCTAACGCCGGAAGCATGTAAATTAAGGAGAAAATGTGTGCAATCAATGTGCAACGCTTATTTAAAGTGATAGATACCATTTTGGACCTAACGCTCAACTCAACGCATAGTCTTAACCACGCAGACCTAAACGTGTCTTAAGAGTGCCTGGAGGATTCCCCCACCACTAGCGCTATTTAAAGGGACCATGCAGGATTTACAAGTTAGTTACTGGATTATTGCTGATGGAAAAGGAAGTGTTTTTTGAAGCTCCCCATACTTACTGAGAATTCCTAGAGTACTTTTGAGTGTGGTTTGGCAGGTACTGCCTTACGGTTTGGAAAGTTGCAACCATGGTTGAACAACATTCCTGACAACAATGGGTGGTGTGCTAGGTCTCCCACTAGGCATTGAGCACGTCTGGAAGCATGCAGAGAGGCCACGCACACCAGGTCAAGCTGCGAAGAGAGGGAGGATGAAGAGGTGCAGGGCACTGAGCAGGAGGCCGTATCCAATATCCAATGAGGGCCTTCCGGGACCAATTCTCTTACCTCAACATGACCGAAGTTGATTGCACCCAATGCCTGAGGTTCACCAAGGAAGCTGTGACCAAGATCTGTCAACAGGTACGGCCACAACAGCAGCCTCAGAGCAAGTCAAGGAAAGCATTGCCTGTGGCTGTAAAGGTCACCGTGGCACTGAATTTCTACGGCTCAGGATCATTTTAGACCTCCGCTGGTGACATGTGCAACATCTCGCAGTATGCAGTGCACTGCTGCATAAGGGAGGTCACAGACGCACTGTACAAGATCAGGAACAGGTTCATCACCTTCCCTCTTGACAGAGACAAGCAGAACGAGCGAGCACGGGGGTTCATTCGCATTGCTGGCTTCACCATGGTGCAGGGTGCCATTGACTGCACGCACATTGTCCTGCTTGCTCCGAATAACAACTCGACCATCTTCGTCAACCGAAAGGGCTTCCACTCCCTCAACATGCAGCTGGTGTGCGACCACACGCATCGAATCATGGACGTCGATGCCCGCTACCCTGGAAGCAGTCACGATGCCATCGTCATGCGGCAGTCCAACATGCCAGCTATCTTTCACTTGGCTCGGCAAGTCAAAGGCTGGCTACTGGGTGACAAGGGCTATCCCCTCACGCATGGCTCATGACTCCGGTCAGGAACCCACGCACACGTGCAAAGCAGGCCTATAATGAGAGCCATGCTGTCACACGCAACATCGTGGAGCACACCATAGGCCTTCTCAAATAATGCTTCCACTGCCTGGACCAGTCTGGAGGAGCCCTGCTGTACTTCGCTGAGTGGGTGGGCAGATTCGTGGTGGTATGCTGCTTGCTGCACAACCTCGCCATCATGAGGGACCAGTCATTGCCACCTATGATCGGAGAAGACCCTGAGCCAGAGGTGGAGGATGAGGAGGCTGAGGGGGAGGATGGGGAGGAGCCGGAAGAGGGAGAGGAGGAAGACGCAAAGGTGCAACAGGGACCACACGGCTTGTGTGCTTGCATGCTCGCCTGATCAATGCCCGCTATCAATAATGTCAACCACACCCCCCAACTCACCAACAGTCCTACGCTCCCCACCTTTCCGCTCCCACAAGACAATCAAATCACCCTTCATCTGATTGCTCATTGGTTTCCCTCTCAGCTCATCGCACAAATAAAAACCACCATCAAATGCAAATTCAAAGTCACATTTATCAATGAATAAATTAAATTATGGAAACAGAAGTATTCACCCTTGTGCATTGCCTTGGTGCCTGTTGTTCATGTGCCTTTACCTAACCTAGTGTTCCTACGAGGTGCTTTCCCAATGGCTGAAGCATGGGTGGTGGGAGGCTGCTGGCCTTCAAATTAGGAGCGTGCAGATGGCCTTGGAGGACGACCTCGAGCAGCTCTGGGCCAGGAGGGCCCGGCTTCAGACTGCACCATCTCAGCATGGGCTGCATCAGTCTGGTCTGGCTAGCTGATAGGCAACAACAAGGGCACTGGCGGAGTGGGAGGGGTGGGAGCGGGAATGCTGTCGTCCTGAGAGAGGACAGCAGGTCCGACTGCCGTAGCGCCACTGCCATTCTCCCGGGGGGGGGGGGGGGGCGCATCAGCAATCCTGGTGATCAGCAGGAGAACGTATTGCTGGAGTGCTGTGATGCCCTGGAAGCCCCATTCCACAGTGGTCCCTAGAGCCACGATAGCAGCAGTCTGAGCTTCCATAGCAGCAGTCTGAGCAGCAACCGTAGCTGGCAGACCTTCGATGACGTCGGTTTGTGCTGCAATGGAAGCAGTGACATTGGCCATCAGACGCTGCATCATGGGTTCCACAGGTGTGCTGATGGAGGTGACCACCCGTTCCATGTTGGAAAGGATGGGCTCCAAGCTCTGCGCAAAGCCCTGTGCCAAGTTGCAGCTGGACTCCTCCATGCCCCTGTCATTGTGTGCAGGTTTTCTGGCAGGCTTTCCAGTGCACCAAGCATTTGGTGGTGTACGTCCATCAGCCGTCTTCTGTAGCCTGGCACATCGAAGTCCTCATCTGACTCCTCTGCAGCAGAACTAGTGAGCAACCTCGCCCTCCGGCGGGCTGGCACCTGCGGTACCCGTTACCCCCACCCTGGCTCCTGCGCACGTGAATTTCAAGCTTCCTTGGGCACCAAGGGGACCTACATACCGTTCACCCTCTAAAATTAGTAGTTGTACAAGTAAATAAGAAAGAGAAAGAATTGCATTTATATAGTGCTTTTCATGACCTCAGAATGTCCCAAAGCACTTAACAACCAATCAATTATTTCTAAAGTGTAGTCACTGTTGTAATGTAGGGAAACATGGCAGACAATTAGCACATAGCAAGGTCCCACAAACAGCAATTAGATAAATGACCAAATAATCTGTATTTGTTGGGGTTGTTTGAGGAATAACTGTTGGCCATGATACCAGAAGAACTTCATGCTCTCCTTTGAATAGTGCCTTGGGATCTTTTATGTCCACCTGAGAGCGCAGATGAGACCTTGATTTAGTGGGCCATAATTTGCTGCAGCAGGGCATATTTTTTAAGATGTTTCTGACACTTCAACATGTTGTCCATTTATTAGTTAGTTAGACTTGCACATTTAGATTTTTAAATTTTTTGAGTGGCAAGTTACTGAAAGTGTGAGCTGATAACATCACAGAGAGGGAAACAGGGCATCTGGGACCTGAATGAAAAGGGCAAGCAACTGTGTATCTCCTTAACCAATCAGATTGAAGGATTGTGAAATTACCAGTGCAAAGAATCAGAAGAAGGTGTAAATTAGAGTGGGTGAATATAATGCCAAATCAGGTACAGAAAGAGAGGGACAGAAAGAATGGATTAAGAGAGAAAGTAAAAAAAAAATGTAAAAATTTTAAATTTGATATTTTTAAAATCACCAACAATTAAAACCTGAAGGAATGTGACTCCACACTTAATTTTCAGTGCCGGAAAGGTTGATTGGCAGTAATTGACACTTATCACATCATTAAAAGAATCTCTGACAACTAAAAAGCTCCCTTTGTCTGAATCCAGGCGATTAAATATGTATGGGCATAAAATGGCGCCAAGACAGGCTCATTGCATCACTTCAGACAAGCCCTGACTTCCTGTGGCGAGTTTAGTTCATATTTACCGCTCAAATACAGCAACTTCACGCCATTCAATACATTTCAATAGTTTTTTTAAATTCGTTCATGGGATGTGGGTGTCGCTGGCAAGGCCGGCATTAATTGCCCATCCTTAATTGCCCTTGAGAAGGTGGTGGTGAGCTGCCTTCTTGAACCGCTGCAGTCCGTGTGGTGAAGGTTCTCCCACAGTGCTGTTAGGGAGTTCCAGGATTTTGACCCAGCGACGATGAAGGAACGGCGATATATTTCCAAGTCGGGCTGGTGTGTGACTTGGACGGGATCGTGCAGGTGGTATTGTTCCCATGTGCCTGCTGCTCTTGTCCTTCTAGGTGGTAGAGGTCGTGGGTTTGGGAGGTGCTGTCGAAGAAGCCTTGGCGAGTTGCTGCAGTGCATCCTGTGGATGGTACACACTGCAGCCACAGTGCGCCGGTGGTGAAGGGAGTGAATGTTTAGGGTGGTGGATGGGGTGCCAATCAAGCGGGCTGCTTTGTCCTGGATGGTATCGAGCTTCTTGAGTGTTGTTGGAGCTGCACTCATCCAGGCAAGTGGAGAGTATTCCATCACACTCTGACTTGTGCCTTGTAGATGGTGGAAAGGCTTTGGGGAGTCAGGAGGTGAGTCACTCGCCACAGAATACCCAGCCTCTGACCTGCTCTTGTAGCCACAGTATTTATGTGGCTGGTTCAGTTAAATTTCTGGTCAATGGTGACCTCCAGGATGTTGATGGTGAGGGATTCGGTGATGGTAATGCCGTTGAATGTCAAGGGGAGGTGGTTAGACCCTCTCTTGTTGGAGATGGTCATTGCCTGGCACTTGTCTGGCGCAAATGTTACTTGCCACTTACGAGCCCAAGCCTGGATGTTGTCCAGGTCTTGCTGCATGCGGGCTCGGACTGCTTCATTATCTGAGGGGTTGCGAATGGAACTGAACACTGTGCAATCATCAGCGAACATCCCCATTTCTGACTTTATGATGGAGGGAAGGTCATTGATGAAGCAGCTGAAGATGGTTGGGCCTAGGACACTGCCCTGAGGAACTCCTGCAGCAATGCCCTGGGGCTGAGATGATTGGCCTCCAACAACCACTGCCATCTTCCTTTGTGCTAGGTATGACTCCAGCCACTGGAGAGTTTTCCCCCTGATTCCCATTGACTTCAATTTTACTCGGGCTCCTTGGTGGCACACTCGGTCAAATGCTGCCTTGATGATTGAGAGTGAGGCAGCAACGAGATGCCGTTGACACGAAGCTAACAGTGGAACAACGCAACATGGATAGCAACGTTTGGATATCCACCTTTAACCGCTCATCTGCCCCTCGCCTAAAGTTGCTGTATCATTTGCGCATAAATAACGGAGAGTACCATTAGCCTCGCCATTATTTTGACAGCAAAATGTGGCCCATTGTCTCATCTGAAAGACGGCACCTCCTACGGAGTAGCACTCCATCAGTACTTCACTTACGTATCAGCCTAGATTATGTGCTCAAGTCTCTGAAGTGGAGTTTGAACCCATGACCTTTTGACTCAAAGGAGAGAGTGCTACCACTGAGCCAAGGACATAGAAATAATTTTACAATATGGATATAAATTTTGTTACAAATCTACACTTCTTTTATATACATTTGTGTATTAGATGCAATATATCTGTAATGAGGACAAATGTCTTCTAGGTTTTATTCGTGGTGCTTGAAGTTAACACAGAAATCTGGGATGCCAACAGAAAAACAGATTTCCCATAACTTAATACATGCTTGAACACCCCTAGTTTGGTAAGAGTTGGTAACTATATTTGACCTTTGTGGTTCAAGAAACTGTAAGCAAGGACATTGTCTGAGAAGCAATGGAAGTGATGCATTAAGCTTCATTCCTGGTTTTCTAAACTCTAAGAAGAAGCTGCAATTTCCATCATAATCTGTTATTAATTACCAATTAAATTATATAATAATTATGCAGTTCTTGTAATTATTTCCTTTTTACCTGGAACATATTTTTTAAAATGCAGACAATTAATTACCTGAAAGTATTTTTTACATATGTACAGCTGATGTCTTGGAAAGTTTTCTGTATCATGTACATCAACTAATTTATCACCATAAACTCGGGCAGTTTCATGTAACAGGAGTCGGACTAAATCATGAACATTTTTCGCACATTCTAATGTCAAAAACAGAAAACCCTGCAATAAAAACAGTTTAATAAAAATATAAGTATCATTACCACAACAATAGTTTTAATAGTTTGGCATAGTTTTAATGGACTGCAGTAGATAAGAGTGGTGGGGATGCAGATGTGCAGGCTTATTTAGTTGTAGCTCTTAACAGGATCTATTGTCTGTGGCAGATACTACTTTGGAATACTATGCATATTGGGCTTTAGCAGTTTCAATCAGTGTTCATGAAGATAACAACAAGGAAATATATTGCAATCCATTGGATAGATAACACAATGGAAGGCATTCGATGTAATGGAATGCATCGGGAGCCACTCTCTACATTATCAGGGTGGAAACCCAAGGCATACAATGGGGGGAATTTTAACCCCGCAGGACAGGTGGGGCAGTGGCGGGGTTAAATTGTTAATTGTTTTCCAGCACTGTTTGTGGGCTTGGAGGAGCAGGAGTGCTTCCCCCAGCACTCCAAGCAAACCTGATCTTCCGACCCTCCTGCAATCTCCAGACTGCCCTCGTGGTTGGCTTCCCCCTCTCCCCGCAATCTCTAGACTCCTCCACGATCGGCCGATCCCACCCCCTCCTGGATCTCTCCGGGCCCCTCGGCGATCCAATTTCTCCTCCCCGTGATCTCTCCTCCCTGCAATCTGATCTCTCCACCCCCCAAACTCCCCGCGATCTTGCTCCCTCCTCTCTGCCACGCACCGAGCACCACCCCCCCACAACCCCTGATCATCTTAATAGCCAAGGACTGTCCCCAGCAGTCCCCGGCTGCTGCCTTATATAGCAGGCTTTCTTGCCCGGCAGCAGCCAGCCTCTCAATCTGGCTGGCTGCCGGGCTGAAAACAAAGTAAAAAAATTCTAATGAAGTCCTGCCATTAAATTCGGTGGGACCTCCACCTTCCCGGTATCTACGGGTTTTCTGGCCGCTGACAGGCTCCCCCACTCCCTCCCCGCCTCCCCGTAAATATCGGGGCCAATGTGTCCAAAGCACCCAGCATACTCAATGTGGGTGGTGAGTGTAAAAAGAGGGAGGGGTATTTGATCTTGCACACAAGCTATGTGGTAGGCTCATTTTGGATATCAACTTTGATGTAAATTAGGCAGTTGCCCCATAATGTGACAGGATTGCCTGAACTGCTTGGAAAGCTGCTTTGGAAAAACATTCTGGCACCCCTGCTCCTTAGCACTCTATTTTGCCCACATGCTGCTTTCACACAGGAAAATTAGTAGCCAGCAGCCCCTCGCAGGCTCCTACATATGACATTGTGGCCCAAGTGCTGCTAATATGCCATGAGCATATTTCTGGTATGCCAATATATTGTGGAAATGAGCTGACTTTGCGCGATGTGGTGAGATAAACTCATTTATGCAGAGGTGCAGACAACACCAGCACAGCACTGGCATCAGTAGCATTCATGCTAGCTGCCCTAGTGACGCTTAAATAATTAAAAATCCTGGTTCTAGCAACATCCATTGTATCACGCCTTTCAACAGTTTCACACGTCAAGGCATTTCATGACCTTAGGGCAAAAATTAGTAATTGGCTGAAAGGTGTTTATATCAGTTAGATAGACTTTTGGGCATAATCTTAGTGACAATGTACCATCACTCGCTCTTACTCTGCAAGCACCAACACAGAAATCAGCAACCCACGTGACTTAGATGCTGAATCCTCAATGTAGTCCCCTCAATGAGCACAAGCGAGCAGGTGAGCTTGAAAGTGGCAAGGAAGAGCTAACTGTCCAGGGCGCATGCCAGAATCATTTAAAAGCTTCATTATCATATTTAAATAAGGGTCCTAGCTTGTTGTAGGACCCTTTTGTGAAGTTGGTTTGACTCAGCGCCTGACCCGCCAGCCACTCATGGCGCTAACAAGCAGCAAGGTTCCTAAAGCGGAGCTATTTAAAGGGCTTATCCACTCCATACAGGTTAGTTGCTGTTTTGTTTCTTTTATGTCGCTGATTAACTTCTGAGCGTTTTTTTGACTATTATTCACACTAACTATTATTGAATTAATAGCTTGAAATCACTTTTTGATTGACTCATGAATTAATGGAATGTGAAGACCATTTTTCCAAACGGGAAAAATGAATTGGTCCATTGCATATGGGGCATTTTATTACAGCGCAGGAGCTAAAGGGTACCACGTTGTTCAGCAACACTTGATATTGACGTGTACCACTGTCTCCCACTGACAGGACGTTGCCTACCATCTGGTTTCCTCAGAACAATTGATCAGATTAAATTCAGCGGTAGCTGGACAATGCAATTGATAGAATTCCAAAGAATGCCTGATAGAGATCTATTGCTCAAGTATTGCGGTTATAGCTCATTTGGAGATCGCTGTATAGTGGTTCAATATGCATATAATTACAAACTCAACATAAATATGCATGAACAAGCAATAATGATCCAATAAATTAGAAAAAAAATAGAAAGAGCTATATCTAGTAAATGTATACATTCATAGGGTTGCAAGTGAAATACCTGGAATATGTTAGAAAGGTCTCTCAAGTTGAATATGTAATGAAATTTTATGGCAGTTGGTAGGTAAAATGCTGCAACTTTCTGGTGCAAAGCTGTCGATAAAAAAAACATTAAGTTGTCAAAAAAGTACTGATGCCGTAAAATATCATAATGCTCCTCTTTAAACATTTAAAAGAATAGTTCTAATTGACTGGACAATTGTGTCTTCCTCAACACAACCTTGTTGATTCCATGGGGTGAATGTGATCAGGGTTTCAATCCAAAATGATGGCAAGCAGCAGCAGAGGACTGAAAAATCCAGGTTTAAGAGAAGAATAGTTGGGAAGCAGGAAAGTTATGTCAGAAAGGAAAAGAAGTGGGATTATGGGCTTTATACCGATAAAAACAGTGCGGAGGAGGGGGAGTTGGCCATAATTTTGCTCTCTCTAGCTTATTGTCCTTATAAAAGTTAAATTATGAGGGCCATGCAGATTGGGGCTGGGATTTTCTGCCCTCATTCTGCTGATTTTTTTGTATAAGTGAGAGGGTGGGTGGTGGCGGGGTGGGGGTGGGGGGTCAGGGGGTAGGAAATGGATCAGTGACCTGCTTCACCAGGTCCCCATACATTTTTACAGCCTCTATATTTCCTGCCAGAGGTGATGTGTGACGTTCAATACACTTGCTCATATATGGATGAGTGTATTGGAATTATATTCATATCATGGAAATAGGTCATGATATATTTATTGTCATTTGAGCCATAGCAACACTGGGTGCCAAGGATGCCTGGCATCCAGTGTCAATATGGTGGTGGGGGGATGGGATATTTAAATTTCAAAGCCATGAAAGCCTCTGTAGTTGACTGTGGGACACAGGTGCAAATTTTAAAAATGTTAGTTTTTTTCAAAAGCCATCAGAAGCCAGTAGCTACACTATTCTGTGGCAGGCCTGCAATCCCTGTGACAGCCAATCTGCACTCTCCTCCAGGTAGACATCATGGCAGAGGCTGAGGAGCCACCAAAATTACTGAAATGACCCCGAGTCTGGAAAATCAACCGGAGTCAGGGTAGTTTCTTAATGGGGGGGGGATGGAGGATGGTGGATGGAGGCATCCCACAACACCAAAGCTACACCCCCAATTTCACAATTTCACAAATATCTAGTCCTCTAGTCCTTGTGGGTTCTTGGTTTTCAATAGATAAACTTTTTCATTCAGCATCATGTGGAAAGGCACAAAATGAAAATGATGATCCACATCAAACTCCAGTCCAATACCGCAGCAGTTAGTATTCTGTAAATCCCGTAACATTAAAGAAAGGTAATGGCCACTTATCTTTGCAGTAAAGCAGATAGAGCGAAGATAGGTCTCCTTTCACATATCCATTTAAGAGTGGCATGGTCTATAAACGTAGGTTCTTGGATAATGACAGCAGCAATAATATCACCCGAGGTGTTGTTAGACCTGATGATGTTGTCGCTTCATGAATTGGTCCTCTTTATCAAATTTATGCAACACTACGGGAACAGCCAAAATGATTCTCATCCTCCCAAAAATTGTTAGCTGCAACTTCTAATGTAGCACCAATTGGCCAGAATTCTCAAAAGTGTTGGCTAGAAAACTAAAGGCTTCAGCAAAAAGGTAGAAAAACAAAGGATACAAAAACAGCTAAAACTATACAGCAGAAGTAGATAAGTGCTCACAGCCAAAAACAGCAGACCAGGAATGTTTAGCAATAACCTGGAACCTGAATTGAGTCATGAAATTCAGCGTGGTATTTGATTTAAATAAATTTCACATTTAAATGAGGCTCATGCATGCCTGTTTCTCCTTATGACCTCAAAAACTGTTTGTCACAAAATGCATGGTACAGCAATTAGGGGATACCAGGTTGGGATTAACTATTTTTTGATTAATACCTGCAGCAGTGACAAAGCCTCATTAAATTTATCCTCTTTTGTGAAAATTGAAGATAGATGATCCTCTTTAATGACCCTGAGCTGAGCTTCCGACCCCATATCCTCTCCATCACCAAGACCGCCTATTTCCACCTTTGTAATATCACTTGTTTCCACTCCTGCGTCAGCCCATTTCCTGCTGAAACCCTCATCCATGCTTTTGTTACCTCCAGACTCAACTATTCCAATGCTGTCTTGGCCAGCACTCCCATCTCCCTCTGTAAATTTCAGCTCATCCAAAACTCTGCTGCCCATATCCTAACATGCATCAATTCTTGTTCACCCATCACCCCTGTGCTCGCTGGCCTACATTGGCTCCCGGTCCAGCAACGCCTTAAATTTAAAATTCTCAACCTTGTGTTCCAATCCCTCCATAAGCTTGCCTCACCCTATCTTTCCTGCTCCAGCCCTACAACCCTCCAACACTCTGCATTCCTCCGATTCTGGCCTCTTGTGCATCCCCAATTTCTTTCACTCCACTATAGGCGGCTGTGCCCATCTAGGCCCTAAGTTCTGGAATTCCCTCCCTAAACGTCTCTCCCTCTCTCTCCTCCTTTAAGGTGCTCCTTATAATCTACCTCTTTGACCAAGCTTCTGGCCACCTGTCCTAAGCTCAGTGTCAAATTTTGTTTGATAAGTCTCCTGTGAAGCGCCTTGGGACATCTTACTATGCAAATACAAGTTGTTGTTGTTGTTGAACAAAACAAAGAGGGGAGGTGAAAACAATAGGTAAAGGATGCAGGTCAAAATATGCTGGTACAAAGCTGCAGAGGAGGTCCTGCTGCTTTGGTGGACGCTCACAAGGGTTCTTGTATTAGATAATCATCCCAATAATAACAACAACTACTTGCATTTAATAGCCCTTTTAACATAGAGAAACCCCCCATGGCAATTCACGGGTGTAATCAGACAATGAATGCTGAGCCAAAGAAGGAGATACTAGGAGGGTGACCAAAAGCTTGGTCGAAGAGGTGGGTTTTAAGAAAGGTTTTAAAGGAGGACGGGGTAAAAGGGCGTAGTGGTTTAGGCAGGGAATTCCACAGCATGGGGCCTTGACAGCTGAAGGCACAGCGGCCAATGGTGGAAGGGAGGAGGGATGCACAAGAGACCAGAGTTAGAGGAAAACAAAGTTCTGGGAGGGCTGTAGGGCGGAAGGAGGTTAGAGAGCTAGGGAGGGACAAGACCATGAAGGGATTTAAACACGAGGATGAGAATTTTAAATTAGAGGTCTTGGAGGACTGGGAGCCAATGTATGTCAGCGAGCACAGGGGTGATGGGCGAATGGGACTTGATGTGGAATAGGATATGGGCAGAAGAGTTTTGGTTGAACTGGAGTTTATGGAGTGTAGAGGATTGAAGGCTGGCCAGGTGAGAATTGGAATAGTTGAGTCTAGAGGCATGGATGAGGGTTTCAGCAGCAGATGGGCTGAAGCAGGGGTGGAGGTGGCAATGTTACAGAGGTGATAGTAGGTAGCCTTTGTGATGGAAAGGATATGGGAGTCTTCCTATGCAGCTTCTATCAACATGATGCCATTTGTTTGAAAACTGTCAATTATAGCTCATACAGGAATTTCCACTAGTTTCGGGGTCGCAGTGCAGTGGTTATTCCTGGGAGGTAGGAACATAGGAACAGGAGTAGGCCATTCAGCCTTTCGAGCCTATTCTGCCATTCTATTAGTTCAGGGTTGATCTATACCTCAACTCCATTTATATGCCTTTTCTCCATATCTCTTTATACCCTAACTTAACAAAAATCTGTCGATTTCAGTCTTGAAAATGTCAATTAATCCAGCATCCACAGTTTTTTTTTGGGGAGGGATTTCCAGATTTCCACTACCCTTTGTGTGAAAAAGTGTTTTCTAATTTCACTCCTAAATGGCCATGCTCTAATTTTAAGATTATGCGCCCTTGTCTAGCTTCCCCCATCGGAGGAAATAGTGGGGTAGAAATTGGACCTTGTTGCAACCATTTTACAGGTGTAAAACTGACGCAATGAGGTGCAATTTCGGGGATCAACATTCAGTGCCCAAGGATGCCTGCAAGATGTCCAACCTGAAAATGGGCCAGACGATTTTCAGTCATCCCTGGCGGCTGCCTAAAACAGGCATTAGCCCCTTTCGTATTTAAATGAGGGGCCTATCGCCTTTTTTAGGACTCCTTGGGAAATTGGAGTCCTGAGGAGCAGAGCAGGCATATGGCCTACTATGCTAAGCTTCACCTGGCATGGATACAGATGAGGAACCAGCTGCCGCCAAAAAGGAGTGTTCTAGTCATTTGAAAAAAAAATTAATGTGTAGCCAGTAAGAGCCGGAGTGCTCCTCCCGGCTCCACAGCACTCCTGCTGGTCACAATTGACCGTCCTCTCACTGGCATCCCACTCTGCTCTCGGCATAGACCTGAGGCCACTGCCATTCATGCAGAAAGGTGAGCTGTCTGTGGAGCTGTAACTGGCACCGGCAGCTCGAGAAGATTATTTAGATGAGGACTGAGGCCCAATTTCGGGCTGGCTTCAGACCTCCCGGTTCGGGCGCGTATTGTGGCTTCATGGCCACCTTCGTGCCGACAAACTTCTACCCCAGTTTCTCGGTATCCACCCTATCAATTCCCTTAATTGTTTTAAATACCTCAATTAGATCGCCTCTCACTCTTCTAAACTCAAGGGAATACAAACCAAATTTATGCAACCTAACCTCATAATTTAACCTTTTAAGCTCTGGTCTTATTACAGTGAATCTGCAATGTACACCCTCCAAAGCTAATAGATCTTACCTGAGGTGTGGTGCGCAAAACTGATTACAGTTCTCCAGATGGGGTCTGACCAAGGCTCTGTACAACATGGCTCTGCCATAGTTTTGTCCACTCACTTAATCTGTCTACGTCCCCTTGTAACCTCCTGCTCCCATCTATACAACTTACACCTCCTAACTTCATGTCATCTGCAAACTTGGATATGCAACCCTCTATTCCTTCATCTAAGTCATTAATAGTATATATGATGAAAACCTGAGGCCCCGTAAAGATCCTTGGGGAACACCACTTGTCACATCCCACTGATCCTTTATCCCTACTCTCTGTCTCCTACCTCCCAATCAATTGCCAACCCATGTTACAAGCCATCCTCAGCTATCAACCTGTTTGTAGCTCCTGCCCGCTGATCCTGATGTTTTGGGTGAGAGACTGTTGTGGATTATTTAAATGAGGCCGGGGAGTTAAAATGGCCCAGGCCTTATGTTGAGCTCCCCATGGAGGGTTCCCTCCCACCCCACACACCCACCCGCCCTGCCTATATGTCCTGCTGGACATTTTCTCACACTTTTTGACTTAAGAGTGTTGATTTTACCTTCCCTCCTCCCATCTAGTTTCCCCACTGCCCTATTTACCCTTTCTGCAAAGGCATGGCTGCTCTCCGGTTTATGTGAAGGTCATCTCATCTTTACAGCCTTCCCTGGTCCTAAAACTGGACCCAGTGTCCCAGGAATCTGAAAGCTTCCCCTCTACATCATCCTAATCTTTCTCTCCTTGCCTGGTCCAGCGTGTGGCACGAATAGTATTCCAGAGATTACTACCCTGGAGGTTCTGCTCCATAATCTAGAATTTAAATAATTGAAATCCTTTGCAAAACCTCAAACCTACTCCTGGTGGTTCCCTCATGAACCACAACCTCTGGCTGCTCACCCTCCCATTCCAGAACCTTTCGTATTCGCTCTGAGATGTCGCAAATCCTGGCAGCTGGTAAGCCACATACCAATCGGAACTCTGGGTCATGTCTACAAAAGAAGCTATCTAGCCCCCTAACTGTGGAACCGCTCACAATCATCACTTGCCTATTCTTTGTACCTATGCTGTTTTTGCCATAGGTAATCACTTGCTCCTCAGTACCTTGTAGCTGCTTATGGTTACCCTTTTCTGATTCACTCTTTTTGTCCACAGGTGTACCTGTACGACAAATTCAGCTCCACCGATGGTCCCAGTTCCAGTAGAGGAGGAATTGGTAGCTGTGGCTCTTTTTGTGTCACACTGTTTGGAATGCTTAATGCCATGGTGTACCCATCTCTGGTCTGAAAGGAAGGCTAATTGTGACCGGAGCATATTTGCCCTGGATGCTTTGCCTAGTGGAGAATAACTCAGAAGTTCGACTGATAGTTAAAAAAATTTTTTGAAGTGCATCACCCTGATTGCCAAATAGGCCTTTTCCTGAAATTGCATCAGCCTTTTCTGAAAGCTGGCACACGATCTAAAATCTTTACTCAGGTGTAGCTGAAGACGAAAATGCTCTTGGCTACCTTTGAGGCCCCAATATTCATTACTTCTATGGCCAACTGTTGTAGTAATTCAGCAATATGCCCAATTCTATCAACACCTTAACCTCAAAAAAGAGAGAAGTAATTGCTACAAGAGGGTCTTGAAATTTGTACCCATTTCCCTTATCTTGTGCCTTGTCCTTTGAAAAGAAGAAAAATCTATCAGGAGTTAAAAAAGTCACCACTGACCTTGGGCAACATAGTTGCATCTGACAAGGCAAAAATCTATTGAAATCAGTACTGGAACTAGTTCCTTAAGGGTTTAAATTACTTGGTCTAATGGCACAGCAGGAGACAACAATATTGTGCCCATTTTAACAATATTAGCTATATGCTTAGGGAATTCCTCAATAACTCAGAACATTGTTTTGAATGTGTCCTTCAGGAAATCGTAGGGTGGAGGAGGACAAGTCCTTTTGTTTGACACTTTCCTCTTCCTCTTTGGAAAGTGTGTGGTGTGGATATGAAAACTTAACAGTGCATTACTGGGATTCTCCGTGGCAGAAAATGAAAGAAATTGCAGTCAGTGGGGCCTACCACAGCTTTACCATCTGACCTATATTTCTCTTCCCTCACCCCTGCTGGGTCCGTTACTGGCCTTTCCTTCCTTGTCCGCTGTATATGAAAGGAAGCAAGGCCCAGGTCCACAGATGATTTTGGTCCCATCTGTCCGTATTACTGCCACTTCCCATGGGCCACCATGAGGAAGATGGTGCTAGGTCCTGAGAAGTTGCCCTGAGGACCCCAATGGAGGAATAGGGCCTTGTAATGGCCAACTCTTTCCCCATTCTGGCTCCTGCTTACCTTTTGGTGTACACCTCGGTCTCTGCCAAGATGCCGATCTTCTGATCTTTGGGCTGCTTCTATTTCTTTAAGTGCCTAACTGCCTCTGCTGATGCTACAGCAGCAGTACTGCAATAGCACTGCTAGAAATTTGCAGCTGGACAATGGCAGGTTCCCTCTTGGTAGTGGGAATTCTGCTAGGAGCCTGCCATGCATGGGTGATGAACCTCAACCCAGGAAACTGGGTTGGGGTTCCGGTGGTGTCATAAAGGCAGGCAGAACTCACTGCCGCTGGGAGGAAAATTCCAGCCTTTAAGAAAGAAAGAAAGACTTGCATTTATATAGTGCCATTCATGACCTCAGGTCTTTCCAAAGCTCTTTACTGCCAATGAAGTGCTTTTGAAGTGTAGTCACTGCTGTAATGTAGGCAACGCAGCAGCCAATCTGTGCACAGCAAGATCCCACAAACAGCAATGTGATAATGACCAGATCATCTGTTTTAGTGATGTTGGTTGAGGGATAAATATTGACCAGGACATCGGACAGAACTCCCCTGATCTTCTTCGAAATAGTGCCATGGGACCTTTCATGCTTATCTGAGAGGGCAGTTGGGGCCTTGATTTAATGTCACCTTTAAAAGGGGAGGTACACTGTGGCTGCAACAATGAGTGGAAATTGTCTGTGAGGTGAAATGGCTGAAACTGGCAGAGAGTGGACATCAAGGTTCTCAAATACTACAATGAAGGCTTTCCAAGCATCTGTTGCGCAGGCAGTGGGAGGAGGTTGCAGACGTGGTGAATGCGAGAGGCATGGCTCCTAGGACATGGATGTAGTGCCAGAATAAGTTTAATTATCTGATGAGAGTTGTCAAGGTAAGAAGAATCTTCAAATGGTATCTCATAACAGCTGCACCACTCATAGCCTCATTATCTGTTGAATTCGCAGCACACCCATGACCCACCAACCAGAAATCAACAACAATCAATACCGCAGAGTTCAATTAATATCCTTCACCTCACACTCAGCACGATTACAAGCTTCACAACCACAACTCACATCTCATGCACACATTGGCTGCTACTCAACCATGACAGCCACATTACCCAAACATCTTGCAAGACTCTCACTAACACACTTCCCTCTTTCTTGCAGGAGAAGGTGGCGCAAAACACAAAGCAGCAAACTGCCACCAGTAGAGGACCAGCGCAACGACATACCCTTTCCCCCATTGAGAAGAAGGCATTGGTGATAATGGAAAGGGGCATTACGGAGGCCGTGGCCATTAGCAATGTTGGAGGACACACCAAGCAGGATTTCTTCATACCTAATCTTCCTTCTTTCTTCTCACTTCTCCCTCACCAGGATGCCACAGGTGCCAGATCGTCAGAGGGCGAGTCACATACTGGTACTGCACCAGAGGACTCAGAGGCGGACTTCGATGAGCCAGGCTACTGAAGAACGCTAATGTGTATACACCAGGTAATGCTCGGTGCACTGGGAAGCTTGCCACACAATATTGCAGAGCATGGAGGAGTCTACCTCTAACTTGACACAGGGCTTTGAACAGAGCTTGGAGCCCATCCTTTCCAATGTGGAACGGATGGTCACTGTAATCAGCACCGTTGCAGAACCCACTATGATGGAGTATCTCACAATGAATCTGATAGCTTCCATCTCAGCACAAAACGCTGCCATGGAAACTCAGACGGCTGTCATTCTTGGTTTGAAACGGGCTTCCAAAGACGTCACAGCAGTCCAGCACTCTATTCTCCAACAGAGCACGAGGAGTGCTGAGGTGCCGCCCAGGAGAAGGGCATTGGCTCCATGGAAGAGGAACCTGCTGTCCTCTCTCAAGATGAAAGCATACCTGCTTCCACAACTGCCACTCAACCAATGCCTTTGCTGGTGCCTGTGAGCCAGCTGGCTCAGACTGTTGCAGCCCATAACGGGATGGTGGAGTCTGCAGCCAGGCCCTCTAGGCCCAGAGCTGCTCGAGGTCATTCTCCAAAGCCATCTGCAGTATCCTCAATGGAAGCTCAGCAGCCGTCCATCTCCCAATCTCCAGCCACTGGGAAAACACCTCGTAGAAGCACTAGGATAGGCAAAGGAACACAAAAGACTTGCACTAAGGGAATGCACAAGGGTTTAATTTTGTGTGAAGTGTGAGATTATTGATTTGTCAAATTTGGTTTCGGATTTGCACTTGGTGTTGGCTTTTATGTTTGTAGCCAAGTGAGGGAAAAACCAAATTGTTGAAAGAGGGCAATGTGATGTTCGTTGTAAGAAGAAAGGTAAGGAGTGTAGGTCTGTGGGTGAATAGGGACTTGCAGTTGTGGTTAGTGGAACGACTCCTCAATCAGCTGATCTCCTGGAGCTCGGACAGAATGGGGCTGTCTTGGTTGCTGTCTCTCCTTCTCCTCTTCCTGCTCCTCCTCCTCAATTTGTTGGTGTGCATATGGTGGTAAGGGTTGGTCCCTCATGATGGCAAAGCTGTGAAACATGCAGTAAATAACTAAAAATCTGGATATCTGCTCAGAGGTGTACTCAGGGCTCCTCCTGAATGGTCCAGGCAGCAGAAGTGTTATTTGAGGATGCCGATTGTTTGCTCAATGACATTCCTTGTGGCAGCATGGCTCTCATTGTAGATCTACTGTGCAGCTGTGCGCGGGTTCCTAACCAGGGTCATGTCTAGAAGGGATAACCCTTGTCACCCAACAGCCAGTCTTTAATTTGGAGACCTGGTTGGAATAAATAGAGGAATGACGCAGAATTAAAGAGTCGTGACTGCTGCTTGGATATCAGGCACAGAACCCTGCATTATGGTTGCAAATCAGTTGCACGTTGAGGGAGCAGAATCCCTTACGAATGATGAATATTGCAGGGTTCAGATGGGGAGCACACAATGCAATGTGTGTGCAGTCAATGGCACCTTACACCATGGAGAAGCCTGCCATGCAGACAAAACCTTGTGCTCTTTCCTCCTGCTTCTCTCTGTCAATGGAGAAGGAGATATAAGTGTTTCTCTTGGTGTACAAAGCCTTGGTGACCTCCTTGATACATCGGTGTACTGCGAACTGCGAGATGTTGCTAATGTCGCCTGTTGTGGCCTGAAAGGAGTCGGTGGTGTAAAAGTTGAGAGCGACAGTGACCTTGACAGCTATGGCAATGCTGACCAAGCCTTGGTTTGAGGCTGCAGTTGTGGCTGCAGCAGCTGACATAGCTCAATAACAACCTCCTTGGTAAAGCGAAGGTGCCTCATACATTGCAGCTCAGTGAAGTTGAGGTAAGACCATAAGAGATAGGAGCAGGAGTAGGCCATTTGGCCCCTTGAGCCTGCTCCGCAGTTCAATGAGATCATGGCTGATCTAATTTTTACCTCAACTCCACTTTCCTGCCTTTTCCCCATATCCTTTGATTCCCTTGCTGATCAAAAATTTGTCTAACTCAGCCTTGAATGTATTCAATGACTCAGCCTCCACAGCTTTCTGGGGTAAAGAATTCCAAAGATTCACGACCCTCTGGGAGAAGAAATTCCTCCTTATTTCCGTCTTAAAAGGGCGAACCCTTATTCTGAGACTACACCCCCCAGTTTTAGATTCCCCCATGAAGGGTAACATCCTCTCAGCATCTACCCAATCGAGTCCCCTCAGAATCTTGTATGTTTCAATAAGATCTCCTCTCATTCTTCTAAACTCCAATGAGTATAGACCCAACCTGTTCAATCTTTCCTCATAAGACAACCCTTCCATACCCGGAATCAACCTAGTGAACCTTCTCTGAACTGCCTCCAATGCAGGTATGTCCTTCCTTAAATAAGGGCATCAGAACTGTACGCAGTACTCCGGGTGTGGTCTCACCAGCACCCTGTACAGTTGTAGCATGACTTCCCTGCTTTTATACTCCATCCCCCTAGAAATAAAGGACAATATTCCGTTTGCCTTCCAGATTACCTGCTGCACCTGTATGTTGACTTTTTGTGTTTCATGTACGAGGACACCCAAAACCCTATGTACCACAGCATTTTGTAGTATTTCTCCATTCAAATAATATTTTGCTTTTTTATTTTTCCTCCCAAAGTGGATGACTTCACATTTTCCCACATTATGATCCATCTGCCAAATTTTTGCAGATGGATCATATCCCTTTGCAGACCCTTTGGGCTCTATTTTAGCACCCGCGATCGGGTGCATTCCTGGCGGGGGGGCTCCGAAAATCGGGGATTCCCGGGGTGGGTCGGGAGCCCGGCTCTAATCCGCCCACTTCCGGGTTTCCCACAGACGCGCTGACATGCGCGCGCAGCCCCCACATGTGGGACTCCCGCCGGCAATTAAAGCCGGCGGGGTGCCACTTAAAGTATTTATTTAGATATTTCAGGTCGTTTACAGACCTGATTAAGGAGATATTTCAGGAGGGTTGGGATTTTACAAACAACTGGGACTGTTTCCCGTACTGGGGGAAACACTCCCAGTTCAAATGGACATGTTGCAGCTATCAGCCTGTGGCAGCTGCAAAGGTCCATTTGACAGGTGGGGGGGGGGGAGGGGGGGTGGAGACCCTCACTCATTGCAGGAGGCCACTCTGTCACCTTGGACAAAGTTTGGCCTCCACCACCCTCCTCCTAACAATAAAATTCACCAACTTGCACACTTACCCCGGTGTCCAGACACATGCACCTACCTTGTGGACCCCCTCAGACGTACATCTTCCGGATGGGGGCCGCTGTAGCTGCAGTCATGACCTCCTCGGAGGGCGAACAGCATCACCAGCCTCGCTGGCCACGCCGTCCACCTCTGACACGTGGAGCTCCACAACACAGTGCTGTGACACATCCACCTGCACAGCAGGAGGGAGGGCAACCGCAGAGAGAGATGCGTCGCAGAGGGCACTACCCTCGCCACAGGGTCCACAGACCGAGGCTCAGCTTCCTGGACCTCTCTGAGCAGCAGTGCACACGGAGGCTCAGAGTCACTCGACATGTAGTCGTGGACATCTGCAGCCTCCTTCATGCCGAGCTGCTCCCGGCTGGCCCGAGCACCATCTTCTTACCTGTCGCTGTCAAAGTTACCACTGCCCTCAACAACTTCTCCTCCGCATCCTTCCAGGGTGCCACCGGGGACATCGCCGACGTCTCTCAGTCGTCTGCACAAAAGAGCCCTGCAAATACATCCACACCCACTCTGCCGTGACATAATGGGTGGCATCAGGTGTGGGTCTTCAGAGTGATCCTCAGGAAAGGGCATTATTGCACAAACCAGACAAAATTCGCAAAGACGTGGCAGTAGTGGTGCCAATATAATATGTAATGTGAGTTGGTCAGAAATTAAATATAAGTAAAAACCATGACAAACCCTCAAAACAACTTTGTGCATCCCCTTCATGCTCACGACACGTTTGCCTTATGCTGCCTACTGCACATATGTGATGCATGCCCTGTGGCTGCAGCACAGGTAGTGGCAGGTTGAGTGAGGCTGACCGTGAAAGAGCTGCATGAGAGGGTGAGTATGAGATAGAGCCATGAGAATGTATGACGATTGGGTTGAGTGGTAGTGGCGGGATGAGTACTGGCGAGGTGAGTAAGTGCAGGTGAGATGAGGATGAGGTTTGAGTGGGTGTGAGGGGTGATGTGACAGAGTGGTGTTGGCAGTGCAGAAGGAGATGTGGGGTGGGGGCGGTGATGTGGCAGACAGAGTATAGGGGAATGAGTAAGTGTACTCACTTTGGCTGACCTACTTAGGTCATTGCAGTGCCTCCTGCACTGTATGCAGGTGCGTGATATGTTGGAGGTGCAGGTGACCTCCTCTGCCACCTCGAGCCAGGCCTTCTTGGTGGCAGAGGCAGGCCGCTTCCTCCCGCCCGCCGGGGGGGGGGAAGATCTCTGTCCTCCCCACTCCTCCTCACCCCATCCAATGATACCTGGAGTGAGGCATCATTAACCTTGGAGCAGCCTTCCCCCCGGGCTGCTCCATGCTGTAATTTTTCCTATTTCTTGCAGCATCAGTCAGTGGAGGACTGCCCCTTTAAATAGAGCTCCTCCAGCTGACAGACCTTACTGCGCATGCGCAGTCCGCCCGATGCGCAGCTCAGCAGCGGGGAACCCGGAACATGAGGTAAGTGGCTCCAATTTGCCTGCGATTGCGTTCGGGGCAGACTGTTTTCACCGGGCGCGTTACCCACGCGCCCAATCGCCCCCCCAGCTGCAAACCCGCTGCCGTGGTAATATCGGGCCCTTTGTGTCCTCATCGCAAATTGCTTTTCCACCTATCTTTGTATCATCAGCAAATTTGGCCACAAGACACTCTGTTCCTTCATCCAAGTCATTGGTATATATTGTAAATAGTTGAGGCCCCAGCACTGAGCCCTGGCGGCACCCCACTAGTTACAGATCGCCTTTTTGAAAATGACCCTTTTATCCCGACTCTTCGTTTTCTGTTAGTTAGCCAATCCTCTATAAATGCCAGTATATTACCTCCAACACCATGAGCTCTTATCTTGTGCAGTAATCTTTTATGTGGCACCTTATCGAATGCCTTTTGGAAATCCAAATATACTGCATCCATTGGTTTCCCTTTATCCACCCTGCCCGTTACTTCCTCAAAGAACTCTAATAAATTTGTCAGACACGATTTCCCCTTCATAAAACCATGTTGACTCTCCTTGATTGTATTATGAGTCTCCAAATGTCCTGCTAACAGGTAGGAGAACGTCTGTGCATATGGCCTCCTGTGAAGTGCCTTCCTCCTCCCTCTTCTGGCAGCTTGTCCTGCGCTGTTGTGTCTTCCTTCTTGCTCCCAGTCAAGCTGTATTTCCAGAGGCAGTCCTACCCATGTTTAGAGTCAGATAATTTGTGATGGAGACAACAAGAACAGGAGTGCAAGAGCAGCCAGATCTCTCTGCAGACAAATTGAACATCGAACAGTGCTAGAACTTAGCAAAAAATGCCTGGAAGTCAAGCAGCAGCCAGAAGTAATAATCTAGCAATGTACCTGTAAGTTCTGCACGATCGCTTTAAATACCACTCATCCCGGTTACCATCATGTTCTGCTGAATGACATCAGCACGTGGCATCCAATTCATTGGGGCCTTCCAAAATAACAATCGCGGCCTGCAATCAGCATTGCATACTCATCCAGGTGATTATCTCCCTCCTCTGCATCTTGCCGTCATGCGATACTCTCACGAGCACTCCCTCCTGCACCAAGATAGCGTGCGTGCACCTTGTACGTCATTTTGGGTCCTTGGGTGGCCGCGTAGCACCTGATAAACAGGCGACACGCAGACTAATTTAACTCCCAAGATGTTTTTGGCTTTGTTTTTGTTGGAGAAGTTTGTAAGGAAACACAATCTGGATGTTCAAAATGCCAAAAAACAAATGTTGAAATAAGTTGTTTTTTTGCTTGGACTGTGAGCACAGAACAAGAAGACACAAACTGAAAATTAACAAAACTCAAACAAAACAATAGATTAAAAGATTTTTTTCTTACAGAGCAGTGTGATAGGTTGAACGACACCTAGCGAAGCAGTTAATGTTGTGCTAGTCAACCCCTAAAAATGACCTAGATATCTGTTAATGAAACAGAATTGAAGTTTACAGGAAAAAGTTATTCAAATAATCTGTGGCGTTTCATTGTTCCTTTGCTGCTGGACCAGATGGTTTTTTCCTGCCCGTCATTTTCTTATGTTTGTATATTCGCAAGCTGGGTTTTGGTGGAGTATGGCATTGTCTGTGGAGGGCAGCAGCCAGCACTAAATTGTGGGAATGGATCCTGCAGGAAGTATTTATACAGAGCTTTCTTCAGGAGGGATATAAGACATAGTCTGAAGAAGGACCAAGCTTAAAGAGCACAATAGATTTTTCTCCTTCTTTATATTCTTACTTATCCTGTTATTTCTCCCACAGCTTTAGTTTTTTGAAAACACTTCACTTACCTAGAAAAATTGTTTTCCAAAACTAATCTACTCAGGGCACTGCCTGTTGACATTTCATTAAAGCAGATGGGAAGTAAATACTCTCCCTGAATGTCAGGCACAAGGATCTCCATCTCTTGTAACACCAAAACACCAGTTGTACTTTGGTGATGCACAGAAATATTTGTTAGAGACAAGTTTAGAATAAGAGGAACAGTTTACAATTGGGACCTGCATAGCATAACTAAGTGGTACTCAATAGCAACTGGCAGATATGCCATGTGACAATTCCCATATCTGCTATCACTAAAATTTGCACACTTCCAGTTTTAATGGAATAGGAGGCAGTAGGTGTTTGACAAAGAAGCACATTTAAAAGAGGCTTATTCTAGACAGGTTTTTGTTAAACTGAGGCAGCAGTAGACTCAAAACAGTAGTAATTTATAAACAAATTTGAATTTGATTACTATAAGGAACCTATGCATTATTGTACTTGAAGTTGATAATTTTACATCTATTTTGTTTTCAACAGAGCATAAGAGTAGCAGATTTTGCACAGTACTTCTGCTTACAAAATTAGAAAGGAACATTTTTCTGATCTACAATTAATGATTATCTGAGATTGATAAATCTTATTCACCCTTAGCTGCAAATTACAAATTTTTCCATGTAACATTTGTTGAAATAACCATACCTTGCAAAGACAATTTAGTGAAATATGGTTACAATGGAAGTAGTGAAAATAAGAGTTTCTTTTGTATGTATCTTTTTGCATTTACCAAGGGCTGCAGTGACCAGCTGTGTATGGAATTTTATCATCACTGATGGAAAATTTAGCGTTGTTAGATGTTGATAAAGGATGGTACTATAGATGGAGTGAAGTGCATCTTGTCCCGGGAAACTCACAGCGAAGACACAGAAATGACGCTGAAATAAAAAATTATAAAAAGAATAAGCTCTAATTATCTGTGCAGCAATGTGCTAATTGATGTCACGCAGTAAAATTTTAAAACTGTAAAATCAGTTTGTTCATAGTTAAATTTGTATTTGATACAAAGCTAATGAAGGTGGTAAGTTCCAAAGCTGAAAAGGATAAGCTACAGGAGGATTTGAATATACTTGGGAATTGGGCAGACAGGTGATATGATTGCTGTTTTTAGGATTCTGAAGGGAATAGATAATGTAGACCATGGCAAGCTATTTCACCTTGTCCAGAACAGTAGAACCAGGAGACATGGCCTGCGCTTGAAGGGGGTAAATTCAAAACTAATCTGCGGAAACAATATTTCAGTGAGCAAGTGGTCAATCTATGCAACAAGCTCCCTAGGGGGACAATGGAAGCAGTTAGTATTGATTCATTCAAATGAAAATCAGATAGATTTCTTTCAGAAAATAGCATTTTGGGATACAATATATGAGTAATTTGAGACATGACATGTAGCATGCTTGGGAGGAACAGGTGCCTTTGGACCTATGGTTCCCAAAACTCTCCACTACTGGTGTTGTTTTCCTTGCGTCCTGTCTGGGTCTGTTGCAGACTAATTGATAGAGATTAATTTATCCAAATTACAAATTTGCAGATACTCTTAATAGAGATCTGATTGAGTATAATCCACAAGATAGCCATGGAATGACTGAAATATAACTTCAACAGGTTGAAGGTTTCCAACCCAATAGATGGTGAAAGTGGAAAATATAATCCACCATCTACTTAGCTAACTTTTCTTTGGAGATTGCAGCACTACAGATATGTTTTTACAAGGTGAGACAGAGTATATGATTTTCACAGGAGCAGGCCACAAAATACACACATTAGCACATAGTTCACTCATGTAAAGAGTGCAATGAATTTATTAAAATTGATTGCCCTGAAATTCCGTGGGGGTTCTCCTGATGATCTGCTGTATCTCTGGCAGAAGACCTGCAAGAGATACCCAAAGAATGCAAGAGACCTGGCATAGCAGAGTTACATCAGGAACCCAGGGAAATTCTGTCTTTCCAAGCTGTTACATACATTTTTGATAATACATGGGGCAACAACACAGGGATGATAACCCAACTGGTCTCCTTGCTACAATTTCTATGATTTGAAGATTGCATTATGGGAATAATTACAGATGCTGCAAAAGGAGTGAAATAGGCTTGTCTATAACTGATGATTTACTGCATCTTCATCTTGTTATTATAATGCACTAGTCTGTAAAATGTTTTCTGTGAGGGTTATATTGTTATGATGGATAAATATGCATGATGGTTTTTGGCTTGGTTCAGGAGATTCCTTTAACTGAAATTGATAGTATTCAGATTTTCCCAAACCTCCTGTATGGCCCAATTTTCATTTAAAGGATGTAAGCAGCCACCACTGGAGAAACATCAAGGTTGCTAGGGAAGCATAATGCAGAGTATGCAGGGTAAATACATTCCCAAAACCAACAAGCTCAGACTAAGCAAATGTAACCCAAAATGGATCAAACAGCAAACAAATTAAAATGAGATAAAGAGGAAAAATGGCACATATATACCCTGAAGGGAGAATACAGAAGAGGCTCACTGGGATGAATACAAAAAATTGCAGAAACATATTAAAAAGGTAATCAGAGAAGCAAAGAGAGGCCTAAAGTAAAACATAGCAACTGAAGCTAAGCATGGTAGTAATAAAAAAATTCAGTGCCACAACAGCAAAAGGGTAGTCAGAGAAAAAAATGAAAATCATAAAAGATAAACAGACTTGAAACAAAAAAATGAGCACAATATTCTGAATGATTAATTCCTCCAACTTTACATAAAGAAACATATGAACAACATGCCCTCTCCAAAGAAAAATATCCGAAGTAAAATCAATGAAATTGTTATAAATCACACAGAAGTCCTAGGCTAAATGGACTCAAAGCAAATAAATCCCCAGGGATAGATGGCATTTATCTCAGAGTGCCGAAAGTGAGTAGGGAAGAAATTTGTGAAGCACGAACAATCATTATTTAGGTGTCATTCGACATGGGGGAGGTACTAGAATATTGGAAAGAGGTTATTGTGGTGCCATATTGAAAAAGGGTGGCAAAACAAACACAGGCAAGTACTAAACCATTCATCTTACTTGTAAGTAGCCACCACTGGAGAAACATCAATGTTGCTAGGGAAGCATAATACTGAATATGCAGGGTAAATACATTCCCAAAATCAACAAACTCGTGTAAAATAATGGAATCAATTATCAGGAGTAAACAGATCACCCAGCATCAGACCACTAGGCACCGGGCACGACAAAGGCAAAACAAGCCCAGTCAACCCTGCAAAGTCCTCCTCACTAACATCTGGGGACTTGTGTCAAAATTGGGAGAGCTGTCCCACAGACTAGTCAAGCAACAGCCTGACATAGCCATACTCACAGAATCATACCTTTCAGCCAACGTCCCAGACTCATCCATCACCATCCCTTGGTATGTCTTGTCCCACCGGCAGGACAGACCGACCAGAGATGGCGGTACAGTGATATACAGTCAGGAGGGAGTGGCACTGGGAGTCCGCAACATTGACTCCAGACCCCATGAAATCTCATGGCATCAGGTCAAACATGGGCATGGAAACCTCCTGCTGATTACCACCTACCGCCCTCCCTCAGCTGATGAATCAGTCCTCTTCCATGTTGAGCACTACTTGGAGGAGGCACTGAGGGTAGCAAGGGTCCAGAATGTACTCTGGGTGGGGGACTTCAATGTCCATCACCAAGAGTGGCTCGGTAGCACCACAACTGATCGAGCTGGCCGAGACCTGAAGGACATAGCTGCCAGACTGGGCCTGCGGCAGGTGGTGAGCGAACCAACACGAGGGAAAAACCTACTTGACCTTGTCCTCACCAATCTACCTGTCACAAATGCATCTGTCCATGACAGTAATGGTAGGAGTGACCACCGCACTGTCCTGGTGGAGACGAAGTCCCATCTTCGCAGTGAGGACACCATCCACCGTGTTGTGTGACACTACCACCGTGCTAAATGGGATAGATTCAGAACAGATCGAGCAGCTCAAAACTGGGCATCCATGAGGCACTGAGGACCATCAGCAGCAGCAGATTTGTATTTCAGCACAATCTGTAACCTCATGGCCCGGCATATTCCTCACTCTACCATTACCAACAAGCCAGGGGATCAACCCTGGTTCAATGAGGAGTGTAGAAGAGCATGCCAGGAGCAGCACCAGGCATACCTAAAAATGAGATGCCAACCTGGTGAAGCTACAACACAGGACTACATGCATGCTAAACAGCGGAAGCAACATGCTATAGACAGAGCTAAGTGATTCCACAGCCAACGGATCAGTTCAAAGCTCTGCAGTCCTGCCACATCCAGTCGTGAATGGTGGTGGACAGTTAAATGATTAACGGGAGGAGGAGGCTCTGTAAACATCCCCATCCTCAATGATGGCAGAGTCCAGCACGTGAGTGCAAAACACAAGGCTGAAGCGTTTGCATCCACCTTCAGCCAGAAGTGCCAAGTAGATGATCCATCTCGGCCTCCTCCTGATATCCCTACCATCACAGAAGCCAGTCTTCAGCCAATTCGATTCACTCCACGTGATATCAAGAAACGGCTGAGTGCACTGGATACAGCAAAGGCTATGGGCCCCGACAACATCCCGGCTGAAGTGCTGAAGACTTGTGCTCCAGAACTAGTCGCGCCTCTAGCCAAACTGTTTCAGTACAGCTACAACACTGGTGTCTACCGACAATGTGGAAAATTCACAGGTATGTCCTGTCCACAAAAGCAGGACAAATCCAATCCGGCCAATTACCGCCCCATCAGTCTACTCTCAATCATCAGCAAAGTGATGAAAGGTGTCGTCGATAGTGCTATCAAGCGGCACTTACTCACCAATAACCTGCTCACCGACGCTCAGTTTGGGTTCCGCCAGGACCACTCGGCTCCAGACCTCATTACAGCCTTGGTCCAAACATGGATAAAAGAGCTGAATTCCAGAGGTGAGGTGAGAGTGACTGCCCTTATCATCAAGGCAGCATTTGACTGAGTGTGGCACTAAGGAGCCCTAGTAAAATTGAAGTCAATAGGAATCAGGGGGAAAACTCTCCAGTGGCTGGAGTCATACCTAGCACAAAGGAAGATGGCAGTGGTTGTTGGAGGCCAATCATCTCAGCCCCAGGACATTGCTGCAGGATTTCTTCAGGGCAGTGTCCTAGGCCCAACCATCTTCAGCTGCTTCATCAATGACCTTCCCTCCATTATAAGGTCAGAAATGGGCATGTTCGCTGATGATTGCACAGTGTTCAGTTTCATTCGCAACCCCTCAGATAATGAAGCAGTCCGAGCCCGC
Organism: Heptranchias perlo; assembly: GCF_035084215.1. Classification (NCBI taxonomy): domain Eukaryota; kingdom Metazoa; phylum Chordata; class Chondrichthyes; order Hexanchiformes; family Hexanchidae; genus Heptranchias; species Heptranchias perlo. The sequence goes on from NC_090347.1 coordinate 11,758,633, forward strand.
ATGCAGCAAGACCTGGACAACATCCAGACTTGGGCTGATAAGTGGCAAATAACATTCGACCCAGACAAGTGCCAGGTAATGACCATCTCCGACAAGAGAGAATCTAACCACCTCCCCTTGACATTCAACGGCATTACCATCGCCAAATCCCCCACCATCAACATCCTGGGGGTCACCATTGACTAGAAACTTAACTGGACCAGCCACATAAATACTGTGGCTACAAGAGCAGGTCAGAGGCTGGGTATTCTGCGGCGAGTGACTAACCTCCTGACTCCCCAAAGCCTTTCCACCATCTACAAGGCAAAAGTCAGGAGTGTGATGGAATACTCTCCACTTGCCTGGATGAGTACAGCTCCAACAACACTCAAGAAGCTCGACACCATCCAGGACAAAGCAGCCCACTTGATTGGCACCCCATCCACCACCCTAAATATTCATTCCCTCCACCACCGGCGCACAGTGGCTGCAGTGTGTACCATCCACAGGATGCACTGCAGCAACTCGCCAAGGCTTTTTCAACAGCACCTCCCAAACCCGCGAGCTCTACCACCTAGAAGGACAAGGGCAGCAGGCACATGGGTACAACACCACCTGCACGTTCCCCTCCAAGCCACACACCATTCTGACTTGGAAATATATCGCCATTCCTTCATCGTCCCTGGGTCAAAATCCTGGAACTCTCTACCTAACAGCACTGTGGGAGAACCTTCACCACACGGACTGCAGCAGTTGAAGAAGGTGGCTCACCACCACCTTCTCAAGGGCAATTAGGGATGGGCAATATAAATGCTGGCCTTGCCAGCGACGCCCACATCCCATGAACGAATAAAAAAAAAACTTAAGGACAATAAAAAATAACAATCCAGTTAACAGCAGTCAACATGGATTCAGAAGGGGATGATCTTGCCTGACCAACCTCCTCAACTTTCTGAGAAAATGACAACACAAGTGGATTGTGGCAAACTCTATGACATGGTATATCTTGACTTCTAAAAGGCTTTTGACAAAATTCCACACAAAAGGCTAGTAACCTGTGTGGTGATTCGGGGTAAACCCTGTGAATAGGTAAGAAACTGGCTGAAGGGAAGGACAGATGAGTTATGTCAATAGGGGGATGCACTGAGTGGGGTGCCTCAGTGCTAGGGCCATTACTGTTTCTAATTTGCATAAATGAGACATTAGTTGAAAAATGAATGGACATTAACATACATAATTATAATTCCAGCAATGTAAAATACAACATTGATTATCCAAAGAAAAATGTTTATTTCCTGCATAACAATAATTCTATTGAATACTGTTCTAAAATAATGTGGAGATGCCGGTGATGGACTGGGGTTGACAATTGTAAACAATTTTACAACACCAAGTTATAGTCCAACGATTAAAATAAAACGATTCAAATAAAAATCGTTGGACTATAACTTGGTGTTGTAAAATTGTTTACAAAAGTTCTAAAATAAAGCAATGGTCCAGATTTTCCTGGAGACTTGCAGTAATGGCGTAACTATGTCATAGGGACCCCTGGATGGCTCAAAAGAAAAAAGAATTTATGGAATAATTGATTTACGTCATTAATTATGTCACTCCATATTTTCCTGGGACTTTTGTGCTGCTGCCGTTAACCTTGCCAAAAACAGATAGCTATTATCATAGCTCCGCCCTCATTCAAGTCAATGGTGATCGCGATTTTCTTGCATTTAAGCCAGTTTTCACGTCGCTGCCACTTTGATTTACAAATAATGGGGCTGCTGACTTTCAGTGACACATATGATTGTGATTATATGCAAACTGGACTGTGAGGACTGGGGCCTGTGAGAGGTGTATGGATGCATTTTCTGTTAGATTTGCCCATTGTATTAACAAGCCTGCCTCCCAATAATTCCCATTCTGCTTAAAGGCGAAAAACACGCTGGGTAAAAATATGAAAATGCTCTCCTTCCAAGTACTCAGTGCAATGTTTAAAGCCCCCCAAGCACACCACACTCTCCCACCACAGTCAGTGCTCTCCCTCTGAGGCTCTGTGGGTGCCCAGCTGGTTTTACTTAGTCAGCAGCTTCAAATGTATTTTTAAAACTAATTTCACAAAGTTCCTTTGCTGTTCCTTTCTAAATGAATTTCCAAGATGATCAGACTTCACTTTTAAAATGTGTGTTTAAAATGTGTAGAAAAAATAGAAAAACAGAATATTTTTTAAAGGGTGAGAAACTATTAAATATTGGTGTTCAGAAGGATTTGAGTGTCCTTGTACAAGAAACACAGAAAGTTAACATGCAGGTACAGCAAGCAATTAGGAAGGGAAAAGGTATGTTGGTCTTTATTGCAAGGGGGTTGGAGTACAAGCGTAATGAAGTCTTGCTGAAATTGTACAGGGGCTTTGGTGAGACCACACCTGGAATATTGTGTACAGTTTTGGTCTCCTTATCTTAGGAAGGATATACTTGCCTTAGAGGCAGTGCAACGAAGGTTCACTAGATTGATTCCTGGGATGAGAGGGTTGTCCTATGAAGAAAGATTGAGTAGAATGGGTCTATACTCACTGGAGTTTCGAAAAATGAGAGGTGATCTCATTGAAAAATATAAGATTTTGAGAGGGCTTGACAGGGTAGATGCTGAGAGACTGCTTCCCCTGGCTGGAGAGTCTAGAGCTAGGGGGCATAGTCTCAAGATAAGGGTCGGCCATTTAAGACTGAGATGAGGAGAAATTTCTTCATTCAGAGGGTTGTGAATCTTTGGAATGCTCGACCACAGAGGGCTAAGGACATTCAGTCATTGAGTATATTCAAGGCTGAGATCGATAGATTTTTGGACTCTAAGGGAATCAAGGGATATGGGGGTCGGGCGGGAAAGTGGAGTTGTGGTCGAAGATCAGCCACAGTCTTACTGAATGGCGGAGCAGGCTCGAGCGGCCGTATGGCCTACTCCTGTTCCTATTTCTTATGTTCTTACATCTGACTTCAGTATCATCATGATTCTATGGGTAAATGCTAAATGGTGTGGACTTAAAAAAAAACACAGAAATCGCACAGTGATTAGAAGCACAGAGATTGATCTTTGACCAAAGCCGCCCTGACAGCCTGTGACACCTGTGGCTAACTAAAGAAATTAAGGAGAGTATTAGATTGAAAGAAGAGGCCTATAATGTGGCCAAGAAGAGTAATAAGCCTGGGGATAGGGAGAGTTTTAGAAACCAGCAAAGGATGACCAAAAAAATGATTAAAAAGGAGAAAATAGAATATGAAAGTTACCTAGCAAGAAATATAAAAACGGATTGTAAGAGCTTCTACAAGTAAGTAAAAAGTAAAAGGAGTAGCAAAAGTAAACTTTGTTCCCTTAGAGGCTGAGACAGGAGAAATTATAATGGGGAATCAGGAAATGGCATATGCGTTAAACAAATATTTTGTGTCTGTCTCCACAGTAGAAGACACAAAAAGCATACCAAAAATAGTGGGGAACCAAGGGGTAAATGAGAGTGAGGAACTTAAAACAATTAATATCACTAGAGATAAAGTACTGGACAAACTAATGGGACTAAATGCCGACAAATCCCCAGACTAATGGCCTACATCCTAGCGTTCCAGAAGAGGTGGCTGCAGAGATAGTAGATGCATTGGTTAAGATCTTCCAAAATTCTCCAGATTCTAGAACGGTCCCAGTGGACTGGAAGGTAGCAAATGTTACCCCGCTATTCAAGAAAGGAGGGAGAGAGAAAACAGGAAACTACAGGCCAGTTAGTCTGAAATTGGTCGTCGGGAAAATGCTGGAATCCATTTTTAAGGAAGTGATAACAGGGCACTTAGAAAATCGTAATATGATTAGGCAGAGTCAACATGGTTTTATGAAAGGGAAATCATGTTTGGCAAATTTATTAGATTTTTTTGAGGATGTAACTAGCAAGGTAAATAAAGGGGAACCAGTGGATGTAGTATATTTGGATTTTCAAAAGGCATTCAAGGTGCCACATAAAAGATTGTTACACAAGGTAAGGGCTCATGGGGTTGGGGGTAATATATTAGCATGGATACAGCATTGGTTAAAGGACAGAAAACAGAGAGTAGGGATAAACGGGTCATTCTCAGGTTGGCAGGCTGTAACTAGTGGGGTGCCGCAAGGATCGGGCCTTGGGCATCAGCTCTTTACAATCTATATTAATGACTTAGATGAAGGGACTGAGTGTAATGTGTCCAAGTTTGCTGACGATACAAAGCTAGGTGGGAAAGCAAGCTGTGAGGAGGACACAAAGAGTCTGCAAAGGGATTTAGACAAGTTAAGTGACTAGGCAAGAAGGTGGTAATTGGAGCATAATGTGGGGAAATGTGAGGTTATTCACTTTGGTAGGAAGATTAGAAAAACAGAATATTTTTTAAATGGTGAGAAACTATTAAATGTTGGTGTTCAGACAGACTTGGGTGTTCTCGTACAAGAAACACAAAAAGTTAGTATGCAGGTACAGCAGGCGATTAGGAAAGCAAATGGCTTTTATTGCAAGAGGGTTGGAGTACAAGAGTAAGGAGATCTTACTACAGTTGTGCAGGGTTTTAGTGAGACCTCACCTGGAGTACTGCATACAGTTTTGGTCTCCTTATCTAAGGAAGGATATACTTGCCTTGGAGGCGGTGCAATGAAGGTTCACCAGATTAATTCCTGGGATGAGAGGGTTGTCCTATTAAGAAAGGTTGATTAGAATGGGCCTATACTGTCCGGAGTTTAGAAGAATGAGAGGTGATCTCAATGAAACATTTAAGATTATGAGGCGGCTTGACAGGGTAGATGCTGAGAGATTGTTTCCACTGGCTAGAGAGTCTAGAACTAAGGGGCATAGTCGCAGGATAAGGGGTCGGCCATTTAAGTCTGAGAAGGGGAGGAATTTCTTCATGCAGAGGGTTGTGAATCTTTGGCATTCTCTACCCCAGAGGGCTGTGGATGCCGAGTCATTGAATATATTCAAGGCTGAGATGGATAGATTTTTGGACTCTAGGGGAATCAAGGGATATGGGGATCAGGCAGGAAAGTGGAGTTGAGGTCAAAGATCAGCCATGATCTGATTGAATGGCCGAGCAGGCTCGAGGGGCCATATGGCCTACTCTTGATCCCATTTCTTATGTTCTTATGAACACTGTTATATGGGGACTGGCTGGTAGGAATGGCTACTAATGTTGACCACTCTGCAGAAAGAAAGTATACGCATGACTTATTGTTTGTGTTCTGTTTTGCTCACTCTGGAAAAGTCAGATCTTGTGATAAGACTTTGTTGACATAAATGAGGACCAGTAGAGGAAGGAACATTTTGTACTAAATGTGAAGACTCCTCAAGCATCAGCCAACGTGGAAAGAACATTTCAATTTAAATCCGTTCAATATTGTACTTGTAAATGGATTAAAGATTCACAGTGCTTTTTCACTTAATAAAAATTGCTGTTATTATATGAAATGTTGCGAAAGTGAAGTCCCCCTTCACTTGCTGCTTGAATACTCCTTGTGTGCTGTGAGCATTGAAGTACTGGGAAATGTAATGGGCAGGTCAAGGACGGCAAGAAGTGATATTATTAAATGGAGGTTGTATAGTAGAAAGGCTGTAAACTCACCCCTGATGAAGCCCATGTCCTTTTATAGCTACACTTTGATTATTCCCTCTAAGTTTAATTTTTTTAGGGCATGTTAAGTTGAAGTATCTTGGGATAATAAATAACCCTTGTGTTTAAAGGATTTAATGACTCATTCTGTTCTTCACCACTGTCAGCTCTTTACCCATGTCTTGTTATTTTTAAACTCACAAGTTTGTCCCAATTATTATTTTTCTCAATTGTGCCCCTGTTAAATAGCATTGTATTACCTCGCAGTGGTGACTGAATATTTTCAGCTCGACTTATATGAGACTTTTAATGGTGGGAATTAGCAATGTATAATCCTAAATTTGGATAATTTGTAAAGCCTTGTAGTAAATATTTTGCAGATGCGCTATTCTAAGGAAATAATAAAAAGGTATAAATAAATAAGCCTCAGTTTCCATTACTGGCTATTAGATTTGCAAATATTGGATCAACCCTGTTAGAACAGGACAAATTTATTTTACGATTGCCTGACTATGTCAGCCAAAATAATTTTTTTGATCTAAATCTGGTGCATAGAGTGTTACACCGATGGTTTTTGCGGTAGGATTGCAAGTGGAGTGCCTGGTTCTACTTTATAGCAAATCATCCTTTTTGGAGTAGGGGTGAGATGAATTCCAAAGATCTTCGATCCACAGTGTAAGGTTTCGCGCAGGACACACTGACCATTGGCTGCACCGCCTCCGATTCACTGCCATGTTTCTAATTAGAAATGCAGGAAAATATGGAGGAAGTAATCGATGCAGGAAAATCTGGATCACTGTCAAATGACTAACAGTATTCTATTTAAAGGCAAACCCCATGTAATTAGTTACCTGAAGTCTAGAATCAATCGTGAAGCTGCCAGCTGTGGGATTCATACAGGCAACATACTGGCAATTATGAATATCTTTTAATGTCAACTTGATCTTATCATACCTAAGAGAGAAATATGCATGTTATTTAAGTACAAATGAATGAAAACAATCATTAACATGCAAATTTTCAAATATTCATTTGAAAAATTATTAGAGTAAACTAGTCACTTTTTGATGTTTTAGATTTAGTTTTCTTTTCCAGAATTATATGTACTGATGCAATTGTTGCACATTTTATTTACATGACATTTGTAGACTGATGCATTGACATATAAGGGGAATTTTAATTCCTGGGTAGGAAGCCGGGAACATGCGGGCCAACCAATCGGGAACTGCTGTGGGAGGCCCGGTGTCTTTTAACAGTCGGGCCTCATTAGCATCCCACTGGCCAGCTGCCCATCCATAATAGGCATCCAGAAGCAGCTCACTGGCTTTGGCCATATGAAGATTGGGCAGTTTGGAGACCACCAGCCAGATAAATCAGGAGTCTAGAGGAATTTTTTGAGCAAGAAGGCGAGAGAACCCGAACCGGCAGTGGCTCAAACTTTTTTTGTGGGGGCTTACCCCACTGGGTGTCCTCCAGGTTTTACTGTACCACTTCGGTTTTAACTCCCAATATGGCCAGTTTCTGCTGGATGAAGGAAGTTAAAATCCCCCCTAATGTGGGCATGGGGTTCTCCAATTATAAAATGTTAACATAAAAGGCATGACTCAAAAATCGTTACACAAGTAAGGTTAATGCAGACAGAAAGTGAGCACCATATGCAAGACTTTTAATATATTAAATAGATATATAATGATGCCAACATTTGCATTTTAAAGATTCTAAGTAGATTATTTACCAATGTCCGTGATCCAAGTGTTGTCTGATTAGTGTATGAGGTGCTACGGTTCCATACTTATCCACCTCAGGCATGTTCATGTCATCAATAAAATAAATTAATTTCTTGGTTCCAGGTGGGCCAAAGTTTCTTCCTGTTTTCTTTTCTAGTGGCTTCTCAAGGACAGCTAAAGGGAGTTCAGAATGAATACTTCAATGTAGTTGTTGTAATGATATCAAATACTACCATACTCAAGATTTCCTCTTAAATATTGTGATCTAGTAGCAAACAAATTATGGTAGATACATTTCAAACAATTATGGCTATAGACATGGCCCGTGATAGAAATTGACTCTATCTGGTCAACAAATCTGTAGGATCCATCAATTTTCTCCCAGGTTGATAATTGTGCACCTATTATAGAGATTCAAACAATGAGGACTTGTGCCATTGTAATGGCGCATCTACGGTGTAGGGACCCTCGAATGGTACAAAAGAAACAGGAAATTATGGAGTAAGGGACTTATGCTATTAATGATGCCACTCCATATTTTTCTGGGACTTTTACGTTGCTCTGTCGTTACCCTCACTGAAAACAGTTAGAAGATAGCTCTGCCCCCCTTTAAATCAATGGCGATTGTGATTTTCCTGCATTTAAGCCAGTTTTCACGCGCTGCCACTCAGACTGAAAAATAATGGCATGTGACTTTAAATGCATTCTCTGATTGCATTTAATTGACATGTTAATGTGTTTACTAATAGAGACTTGTTGAAAGACACGTTCTTATACCATTGCATTGTCATGTCAACAAAAATGTTTTATTGATTCTTTTGTTTTAAGTATTTTTTAACTATGTTTCTTTTTAAGCACTGATTGTTGCAACAAAGATTATAATTGTTTTGAAACAGCGGCAGCAACACTTGCATAAATAAACTGGACTGGAGGGTGCAGGAAAAAGAATATTGTTTCTTAAAGTCAAAAAGTTGAGGGACTCTTAGCTGGAGCTGGCCCCAGCTCTTCCCTCATATTTAGATTAAAATATTCTGTATCGCTATGAAACGCCAGTTTTACGGACCTGCTTTCCAGAGACAGGTTGGTCATTTGAATATTTTAACGAGGCTGCGTGTCTCATATTTCATAAGAGTTTTAAATTTAATGGCTGCGGGCCAGGTTTCCCACGGCTCGGGAAAACCAGCAGCTAAAGAGAGCCAAGAATGGCCAGATCCAGCAGATAAGTGCCTTTCCAGCATTGCTTGTGGGCCAGGAGAAGCAGGGGTGCATCCCCCCAGCCAACCTGCTTCCCTCCCTGTGATCCGCTGACCGCACCCCCCCACCCCCACGATTGGATCCCCTTGCTGCAATCGGAACCCCCACGATTTCCCCCCTGCCTGCATTGTTCTCTCCGCCTCCCCTACCCGATCTATCTAAGGCCCGCGGTCTTCTCCCCCACCCCACCCCCGATCTATCCACAGCCCGTGATCTTCTCCCTGGCCCCCCCACCCCCCGCGATCTACCCACGGCCCGCAATCTTCTCCCCGCTCCTCCACCTCCCCCCGGTCTATCTACGGTCCGTGATCTTCTCCCCAGCTCCCCCTGCGATATATCCACGGCCTGCAATCTTCTCCCCGCTCCTCCTCCTCCCCCCAGTCTATCTACGGCCCGTGATCTTCTCTCCGCAATCTATCCACAGCCCTTCATGATCTCTCCCTCCTCTCCACGGCTGCGGCCTGATGCCACAGGCCTTCCCGCCCGTCAATCAGTCAGCCTCTCAATCGGGCTGGCTGCCGGCTGGGAAACGGAGTCAAAAAATTTAAATGAGGTCCTGCCATTAAATTCGGCAGGACCTCCAGGAAACCCGCATTTCTGGGTTTCCCAGCCGTTACACCCCTTCCCCGCCTCCCCGTAAATATCAGGGCCAATATTTCAATGAACGAGTGGTCAGTCTATGGAATAGGCTCTCTAGGGAGACGATGGAAGCAGTTTGGATTAATTCATTGAAATACAAATTAGATACATTTCTTTCAGAAAATAGTATTTTAGGATGCAGTATATGAATAATTTGAGACATGACGTGATAAGTGTAGCATACTTGGGAGAAACAGGTGACTTTGGACCTATGGTTCCCAAAGCTTTCCACCACTGTCGTTTTCCTTGCATCTTGTCTGGGTCTATTGGAGTTTAATTGATAGAGATTGATTACTATGATTAGTCAACAACTCCATTATCACTGTAACATGCGAATACCAGAATGGTAGAAGGTGAACTAGATGGACCTTGGTCTTTTTTTGTCCAGCAATTCCTATGCACTTGAAGAGTTAAGTAGAAGGAAGCAAGGAGAGGAAGGTGGCAAGGCACCCTGCTGTGCCAGGCTTCCAACTTCACTTCTCCGGTGCAGACTGCTGTATGTCTTCCTCCGATTTTGATGATGGCCACTTCTATAAGAGTCAGTGTTCACAGTGTAGTGGGACTTCCTCCTGTGCTGGTAGCTTCCTTCTGTATGCTAGCTTTTCCCACAAGAAGAGTGGAAGTAGGTTAATAAGTGCCCTGGACAAGTGCTTTCAATAAGCATGAGCCAGTTTACCATAGTGTGTATTATGACAGGAAGAAGCAGCAAGTGTAGCCAAGGGGGAGAAATAGTTGTGAAAGCTGTAGCAGCTTTTGAAGTTTTGAGTGCAAGCAGAGAAAGGAGGTGTGATGAAGCCTTCTCTGCTGACTTATGGAGAGCCATGGAAAGTGGCGAAGGGGAGGATCGATAGTGTTGAAACAAAGGTAGAGTACTGCAGGACTGTGCATGAGAAATGTGAAAGGGTGTCTTACCGTGGCAGTCTTGGAGAGATCATTACATTTCTTTTGGAAATGCAGCTAGATCCTGGAGAAAATTCTGAGGACATTCATGTGTTATGCCACATCTTGCCATGCCCACTTGCCAATTTGATGTGATGCCCATTGACCATCCTTAGGGAAGAGACTCTCTATTTTGATGTAGCTCCATCAGCATCTCAATGGCTGCATCTGAAAACCTCAGGGCCTTGCTGGGACTCTTCTTATCTACACACATCTTCCCGCAACTCCATTGTATTGCAGCCCTATTTTGGCCACAAAAAAGCACCTCCCTGTTAAACTGCTGCAGGCCCTTAAGAACCTACAGCAGCACCTGATTTCCCACCTCTGAATCGGAGAGCTGCATATGGAGGGTGCGTTTCGCAATGGCAGCTTGCCTCAATCATGCAAATGAGGCATTACCAGAAAATGGCAGAGGTCCCCTGCTTTTTCCTGCGGGTGGCCCTTGCTCTTGCCCTGCCCACCTCCAACCCATTTCCCACTGGGAGATAAAATCATTCCTATTGGGTCATTTTAATACCTTGTAACATTGCAGAATTTGTGTAGAAGTTAAAAGGGACAGCCTGAATCACATATTCATCAGCATTAAGACTATTCAACTTTTCTCCCATGAGTACAGATTTTCCTGTTCCAGCATTTCCTGCTAACATTACTGGCCGACCGATAGCTAACATTAGATCAATGAAGTAACGTAGGCGAATGGTTTCTGTTGTATGTACGAGAGCAGCCTGTCACAAGAAATTACAATTAGGAAATAAATTTATCAATAGCATGGAACTTTGAAGCTGCTTATTTTTTGTAATTAATAACTTTTAATTATAATTTTGCAGTGCAGCATCCATTCACAAAAACAAAGCTTAAGAATAGAACTATGGCAGTCATATACAATGTGGAAGGATATCAAAGCACATTTGATTACTTCAGATACATGCAGTGGTACACTATCTGCTCCTTGTTACAACCTTTGCTCTGCCTAATAGCTAAGTCAGTTAACATTTGAGTCTACTGAATGAAGTTTTGGTCCACTACTTTCCTGAGCTTGACTACATCTGTGTTTTTCAGTTTTATTTTTTCAACATAATTCCTGCTAATTTTTTAGGATTTATTTTGGACAGGTAAAATCAGAGTAAGAGTCAAAAGTTTGGTGGAAATTGGAAAAATAGATTTATTTTACATACAATGGCAAAAAAGTCAAATGCAGAAACATTTACAAATGCTAGAAAATCTGTCACGTTACTCATGAGTAGTTCTGGATATGGGCAGGGGAGTGGAGCAATTGGGTGGCAGAGGTGCAATTGGGCAGAAAATACAGCATGGGGCCAGGGAGATGAGCAGTTGGGCAAAGAACCTTAAAGAGACTTAAAATGAAGCAGGGTCAGAAGTGAGGTCAGTTTCCTGCGAACCAGAAACTGGAAGCAGCAAAGGCCAGAGCCTCAGGTGCATAGAGATGATCCTGGGGCTGAGGTCAACCATGGAAGCATTCCAAGGGCTAAAGCCAGCAGCTGGTGAGAGCTGCAGAGTGGTTGTGAATAACACAGTGCAAACGTGTTCTATTATTGTTTGATTATATACAAAGTAATTGTAATATTTGACAGTTACATTCCTTTTCTTGGAAACGTTACCTGAAGTAGAATTTAAAAGGTCATGCTTTGCTCAGTTTTGTTGTTCTTACACAGAAAAATGCATGGTTACCTTCAAGTGGGGGGGGGGGGGGGGAAATCAGCCAGCATCGAGGATCAGGAGAATCAGCCAGTGACGACATTGGGGGATGATGTGGAGATGCCGGTGATGGACTGGGGTGGACAAATGTAAGGAATCTTACAACACTAGGTTATAGTCCAACAAATTTATTTTAAAATCACAAGCTTTCGGAGATTATCCCCTTCGTCAGGTGAATGAGTGAAAAGGTTCTCAAATCGCATATCTTATACTAGGCTGGGACAGCATCACACCAATCAAAAGGTGTCGTTGTTATTCAAACAGGCCAGTCACGGAGAACAGCACGTCCCAGTACACTGGATATACATTTTGTCAATTACACAGACAGACAGAAAGAAACCAAAATGGCAGAGAGAGAGAGAGAGAATATTAAAAACATAATTTTTTTCCCCCTTTTTGCTGGTGGGGTTACGTGTAGCATGACATGAACCCAAGATCCCGGTTGAGGCCGTCCTCATGGGTGCGGAACTTGGCTATCAACTTCTGCTCGACGATTTTGCATTGTCGTGTGTTTCGAAGGCCGCCTTGGAGAACGCTTACCCGAAGATCGGTGGCTGAATGTCCTTGACTGCTAAAGTGTTCCCCGACTGGGAGGGAACCCTCCTGTCTGGCGATTGTTGCGCGGTGTCCGTTCATCCGTTGTCGCAGTGTCTGCATGGTCTCGCCAATGTACCATGCTCCGGGGCATCCTTTCCTGCAACGTATAAGGTAGACAACGTTGGCTGAGTCACAGGAGTATGAACCATGTACCTGGTGGGTGGTGTCCTCTCGTGTGATGGTGGTATCCGTGTCGATGATCTGGCATGTCTTGCAGAGGTTGCCGTGGCAGGGTTGTGTGGTGTCGTGGACGCTGTTCTCCTGAAAACTGGGTAACTTGCTGCGAACGATGGTCTGTTTGAGGTTGGGTGGCTGTTTAAAGGCGAGTAGTGGAGGCGTGGGGATGGCCTTAGCGAGGTGTTCGTCATCATCGATGACATGTTGAAGGCTGCGGAGAACATGGTGTAGTTTCTCCGCTCCGGGGAAGTACTGAACGACGAAGGGTACTCTGTTGGTTGCGTCCCGTGTTTGTCTTCTGAGGAGGTCTATGCGATTCTTCGCTGTGGCCCGTCGGAACTGTCGATCGACAAGTCGAGCGTCATATCCCGTTCTTACGAGGGCGTCTTTCAGCGTCTGTAGGTGTCCATCGCGTTCCTCCTCGTCTGAGCAGATCCTGTGTATTCGTAGGGCCTGTCCATAGGGGATGGCCTCTTTGACGTGGTTGGGGTGGAAGCTGGAAAAGTGGAGCATCGTGAGGTTGTCCGTGGGCTTGCGGTAGAGTGAGGTGCTGAGGTGCCCGTCTTTGATGGAGATTTGTGTGTCCAAGAAAGAAACCGATTCTGAGGAGTAGTCCATGGTGAGTTTGATGGTGGGATGGAACTTGTTGATGTTATCGTGTAGTCTCTTCAGTGATTCTTCGCCGTGGGTCCATAGGAAGAAAATGTCGTCGATGTATCTGGTGTATAGCGTTGGTTGGAGGTCCTGTGCAGTGAAGAAGTCGTGCTCGAACTTGTGCATGAAAATGTTGGCGTATTGGGGTGCGAATTTGGTCCCCATGGCTGTTCCGTGTGTTTGGGTAAAGAACTGGTTATCGAAGGTGAAGACATTGTGATCCAGGATGAAGCGGATGAGTTGTAGGATGGCGTCTGGAGATTGGCTGTTGTTGGTGTTGAGTACTGAGGCTGTTGCAGCGATGCCGTCATCATGGGGGATACTGGTGTAGAGTGCCGAGACGTCCATCGTGGTGAGAAGTGTTCCTGGTTCAACTGGTCCGTGGGTGCTGAGTTTTTGTAGGAAGTCTGTAGTGTCGCCACAGAAGCTGGAGGTTCCCTGTACGATGGGTTTCAGGATGCCCTCGACGTATCCAGAGAGGTTCTCACACAGGGTTCCGTTGCCTGATACGATAGGACGTCCGGGTGTGTTGGCTTTGTGTATCTTTGGGAGGCAGTAGAAGTCTCCCACGCGGGGAGTACGTGGGATGAGAGTGCGTAGGATGCTTTGAAGGTCTGGATCGAAGGTCTTGATCAGTTTGTTGAGCTGGTGGGTGTGTTCTTTGGTCAGATCTGTGGGTAACTGTCTGTAGTGTTCCTGGTTGTCCAGTTGTCGGTATGCTTCTTTGCAATAGTCCGTTCTGTTCTGTATGACAATGGCTCCTCCTTTGTCCGCTGGTTTGATGACGATGTTTCAGTTGGTCTTGAGAGCGTTGATGGCGTTGCGTTGTGCTCGGGTGACATTCTGGACTGTCTTCTGAGTGCGCCTGATTAATCTGGCATTGACGCATTTCCTGACAGCTTGGGCATACATGTCAAGCTGAGGGCAGCGACCCTCCGGAGGAGTCCAGTTTGACTCTTTCCTCTTCGGTTGCTGTACCGTGGATCCCTCTGTCTGCTGTTCCGGATCATTGATTGTCTCATTGGGTTCGCTGTTGAAATCTTGGGGTTTGTGGTAGAATTCCCGGAGCCTCATTCTCCTGATGAATTCCTCTGTGTCCGCCGCGAGACCGATGCGGTCCATTTTGGTGGTGGGGCAGAAATTGAGCCCTCGGCTGAGAACCTCGATTTCGTCTGGTTGAAGGGTGTGGTCGGACAAATTGACGATAGACTTCCCTGTGGTTGTAACCGTGGTACCGGGGATGGCTTGGTTGATGCTGGTGGTGATGCTGAGTTTCTCAAGCTTCCTGCTCTTGGTTTTCATGTAGGCAGTGTAGTTCCGTTGCCTCGTCTGTTTGGCGGTGTCTCGTAGCTGGTCTGCTGTGTCCTGAGTACAGGTTGAGAGTATGGACTCTATCTTGGTTTCGAGGTTGGGGCGTCTGCTGTAGAGTTGGTGTACGAGATGGTTGCAGAGTGTGCGAGAAGTACGATGGCAAAGTCTCTCAGCGTAATCTGAGTTGTATGTGGACTTGAGTGGGTTCTTGATCTGTAGTCCTTTCGGGATCTTGTCTGCTTTCTTGCAGCTCTGTAAAAACTTGATGTCTGTGTCATGCAGACACTGCGACAACGGATGAACGGACACCGCGCAACAATCGCCAGACAGGCGGGTTCCCTCCCAGTCGGGGAACACTTTAGCAGTCAAGGACATTCAGCCACCGATTTTGGGTAAGCGTTCTCCAAGGCGGCCTTCGAGACACATGACAATGCAAAATCGTCGAGCAGAAGTTGATAGCCAAGTTCCGCACCCATGAGGACGGCCTCAACCGGGATCTTGGGTTCATGTCACGCTACACGTAACCCCACCAGCAAAAAAGGGGAAAAAAATTATGTTTTTAATATTCTCTCTCTCTCTCTCTGCCATTTGGGTTTCTTTCTGTCTGTCTGTATAATTGACACAATGTATATCCAGTGTACTGGGACGTGCTGTTCTCCGTGACTGGCCTGTTTGAATAACAACGACACCTTTTGATTGGTGTGATGCTGTCCCAGCCTAGTATAAGATATGCGATTTGAGAACCTTTTCACTCATTCACCTGACGAAGGGGATAATCTTCGAAAGCTTGTGATTTTAAAATAAATTTGTTGGACTATAACCTGGTGTTGTAAGATTCCTGACACTGGGGGAGTCAGCCAGCATCAGGGATCGGGGTGGGGGGGGGTGTCAACCAGCATCGGAGATCAGGGTTGGAGGGTTTCCACCATCGAGGGGGTCCACCATCGTGGTGGGGGGGTCAGCTGATCGTGGGGGCCCTGTCAGCCAGTTGAGCTTGTTAGGCCTGGATGAAGCACTCCTGCCCCTCCGGGCCCACTGGCAGTGCAATAAAGGGAACTCATCTCATGGAGCCGGCTCTTCTCGCCTGTTTTCACCTGACCTGACGGAAGCAATGGGAAACCCAAACGGGTAAGGTTAAGTTAATTTACGTTTTCTAATACACAAAATATTAAGAACTTCAATGAGGTAAATTGCCCCTTTAAGTATAGGCCCACCGCTTTAAGTGGGGGCGGGATTTCCTGGTGTCAGCTGTGCACATGTATACATACCTGCCTGGGTTAAACCCAGAAGTGGGTGCGTTGGAGCCGGGATGCGGTCCCACTCCAAATATCTACTATTTTGACTGCCCACCTACCCCCAACCCACCCGACATGGGGGGTTAAAATTACCCCCCCATGTATCAATTGGCCAGAGCTATAGTATTCAATAATAGGCCTTTTATGCCATAGTCAAAGATCAGCTAAGCATTCAATATTGATGAATGGCTGTTCAATCTAATGTTGATAGAGAGAAATGTGGCCTTTTGTAAATGGATTTTATCTCTTTAAATTTTAAGTTGTGGGTTACATTTCTGTGAGGAGGCTACTTAGCTGTTGGCTGTTCCCTAGATACAGAGTTGGTTGCTCTGGGTGCTCTGAGCCAGCTTACAGCCAGTTTCAGTCATGTTTCAGTCTCACTTCCATTGCTTACAGATCTTAATGTTTTTAAAGTCAGTACCAGCAAGCAAGGGAAGCTAGGCTAGATTCTAAATATGGCAAGTAAACTATAGCAGAGTGAGAATTTGACAGAGCGAAGAAGTCTGCTGTCTAGCAAAGGGAATTGTGACCATGGGAGTTCAAGTGAATCTTCAGTGATTGTGATATTATTGCTGTGAGTGTCTTTGTTTGTCTGTTAGCTGGTGAATGTATTACATATTTCTGTATACATATCGTTGTATTGGATTAAGACGATTGAGATTTGTTAGCTGATCTGGGTTTGGCAAGAGTAGCTTGAAATTGGAGTTGAGGGGGAAAGGAAAGTTATGCTGGGTACAGAGTAATGTGCATATTCATCCTGGAGAACTGTGGGGAAAGCTTTTGTACTGCAACAGACACACATATCTAACTGCTTAATACTTGAGGGAAGAGGACACAACAATCACGTTCTACCCCTCTCCCACTGTTGGTTTCCTCAGTTGTAAGTCAGAGATCTGAATATCCCTCCCCTTATGGACAAACTCAACCAATTAACTCCAACTGCCCTAGGAACAAGACCCATTCCTGGAGACTTTCTGATGGGGTGATCAGGCTTGAGAGGCTGAATGGCCTACGCCTGTTCCTATGTTCCTATCTCTAACCTCCCTTTTCCCTCTAAGTTTCTCGAGTGTGTATTTGTTTCCTGTTTGAATCTTTCCAGTCTGGTTTCTGCTCATCTCACAGCATGGAAATGGCCTTAGTCAAAGTCATGAATGATATTCTCTGTGAAAGTGAACATGGTGCATTATTACACTTTGCCCTCCTCAACTCTCCTTGCATGGTTCCATTTCTACCTGTCTGGATGTAGCATATGCATCTCCAACGATGGCGTATCCTTCCTCTACACCATCACCTCTATAGTCCCCTAAGGGTCCATCCTTGGCCCCTCCTCTTTCTTAACTATATACTGCCCCCTGGAAACATCATTCACAGGCACAGGGTCAGTTTCCTTATGCATACTGACGACACCCAGCTCTACCTTTCCACCGCTTTGCCTGAAAATGGTCATGAAGGGTCAAGCTATCAGACTGAGTTGCAAATCCTTTCAGCTGAACATCAGCAGGACTGAAGCTATAGTTTCCAGCACTGGCCATAGACTCCACACCGCTGCCAATGATGCAAAACCCTCTCTGGCCACTCGATTAGACTGAACAAAAATATGCACAACCTCAGCATCATGTCAGACCCTAAGCTGATCTTCATAATCCATACTGAATGGCCTCCTCCTGTGCTGTACCTACTATGATACTATGAACGCTGATCTGCTATGCATCCTTGCCCCTTGCTCCACATTTGGTAGCACAACTTTCAATCACTTTCGCCCTACTCTTTGGAACTACCACCCTAAATCACTCTGCCTCTTTACTTACCTGACATTTTTTAGAAGCCTCCTCAAAACCCATCTTCTCGACCATGCCATTAACCACCTCCCACGGCTCAGAGTCTGTTTCCCTTATTATTCCTTTGTAAAGCATCTTGGGATGTTTTGCGTCTTAAAAGCACTATATAAATGCAAGTTGTTGTTGTGGTGTTTATTCCATCCCAAAATTTTCCACTCTTACATCTCATTTCTTAAGGGCAGCAGTTCATGCTGGAGTTTAGTTTCGTGGGCATTGGCCATCCTCTAGTACCTCCTGTGTAAGCCTGGATAATAAGCATTAGATGTTGGAGGCAGGGGAGTGAGGCAATCATTGACAAGTCTGATCCTATTCTCTACTGGTGGGGTGGTCTGCACCCTTGGTGTCGTCCTGCTTTTTTTCCTTGCACCAGACTCCCAGGTAACTATAGCCTGCTCCACCTAGTTTCCCTTTTTACCTGTCCCCCTTTAGCTATTCACACACTCTTTGTATCTCATATATGTCTTCTCTTTTCCTTTTATGCCTCCTTTTCTCTCCTGCTGATATCACTTATGCTATTTAAACATCTCCTGTTCTCCATCCAAGCACTTCACAAGTCATTCTATTTCTTTCCCTATGCTTTTTTCCCTACCCCTTTCCATTGTAAGTGTTTCTTTTAAAATATTGTTCATTTGAATATTTTTCATTCCTGAGGAAGTGTTTAAGACCTGAAATGTTGACTTCTGTTTCTTCACAGATACTGCCTGACCTGCTGATTATTACCAGCTTTTCTTCTTTTTGTTTTCGGATTTCCAGCATCTGTAGTATTTTGCTTTTTGTCTGATCCTATTCTCCCCTGACATCCACACATGTGCATCAGTCATCGAACAGCAACTGGAAGCAGCAAATCTAACTGAATTTTCTCCTCCTGGTTCAGAGGTACTGGAGCATAAATTCAACATCGTTGCACCCGTTTTAGAGGCATAAAACGGGCCCAACGATGCCAAATTTAGCAGGCCCTGGTGTACACCTTAAAGGAGCACAGGCCTCATTTCCATATTGCACAAGCTCCAACTAGTTTTTCAGGCTCTACAGCAGCCTAATGGGACCGCTGCAGTTCTCTGAAGAAGCTGGCAGGAAAGTGCTTTTAACTTACCCTAATGTGGATCCAGAAGGAGCAGGATTGATCCTCTTGCCTGCATATTAATACTGCGGCCACTGGTGGCCTGCGCTCATTCCCCCTCTCTCCCTAGACAAGCTGGTCAAAAATGGAAGGGGCCGGACTGGCGAGCTGGGTCAGGACGCCCGATTGGTGCTTGCAGTTCATTAGATTTATTGCAAAGAAGCCCGACAAAAAACTTAAGATTGTCCTCAGGCCTTTGTGTTCTGGCACAACAGAATTGCGCCTGGTTTCGGGCACTAATGAATTTAGGCCCCACTGAGCCTAACTGTAGCATCCTCACCACAGTCTTGGCGAAGATCAGCTAACATAGATGATGGATTAAAACCTGCATCTTTATGCTCTGTGTGACTCAGTACTGCATCACAGGGGGCATTTGCACACAAAGCTGTAGGAGGAACACTAAGGAAGAGATTAAAGAATTACTAATAAAAATATATATTTTTCAATTCAGTACCTGGAGTGGAGAATCAGAATCCAATTCAAAAGGGGGCACCTTTTCTGACCAAGACATAAATCTTTTTGTTTCTGAATCAATGTAGTAGTCAAAGACAGTCCCTTGGGATGGGAACTTGACAGATTTAAATTCATTCACCCACCATTTGCTGAATTCTACACGATAATCCACCAGCTGTAAGAAATAATGTACATTTCAAAAGAATGTATATTTTTATGGCTCCCAGTAAACATGCCGATTACTCGGGCTATTCAATATTAGAAGTTTGAGCATTTACCAGGCAAGTGAAATTAATTATACTTTCCCAATAAGTTTTAAATCACATATATAGCAGATAGGAATAGTAGATAGAACTGTGAAGCAGTTCTCAGAGTTTGAATAATATAGGCAACATAGATAAAGATTTCCTCATTCTTTGAATTAAGTTCAACCTCCAATACATTTAGGAATTCCTGTCTTCCTACACAGAAGTCACAAG
Organism: Heptranchias perlo; assembly: GCF_035084215.1. Taxonomy (NCBI): domain Eukaryota; kingdom Metazoa; phylum Chordata; class Chondrichthyes; order Hexanchiformes; family Hexanchidae; genus Heptranchias; species Heptranchias perlo. Next base: position 11,778,408 of record NC_090347.1, read on the forward strand.
GAACATAGTCTTTTTAAGAAGATCAGGTGACATTTCCTACCTTGGGAAGGTAGGCCTCAGTGCACTTGGCACTGAACTCCTGAATCCACGAGAGTCAAAATTTTGCCAGTATTGGAGGCCACACTACAGACGTGTGCTGGCCACTTTGGACTCCACAAAATGATTTTAATTAATGCTAATTGATTCCACAATGTAGGGCATTGAACATTGTGAATTCAAATCCCTCTGGACATTACATTTCTCAAAACAATTTTGGTTCTCAAAATGAAGAGTAGAGAGCATGTAACTAAGTTTGAGAAGCCATAGTAAGTGGTTGAGAAACCTTGCAACAATTAATTGTGTAAAAAGAAGTCTTCATCTGCCAATTAGTTGGAACTGCAGCTTCACTGAGATAGTAGTGAGGGACTGTAAAATTTGGGGGTTGACGCTAGTCCCATTCAAACTGCTTTGCTGATGTGGCAACAAGCCATAGGCTCACTGTTTTGTGAAAGCATAGTTAGATATTCCTTTCCAGACTGATTGCTTTAAAATATAGACATTCCTTTCTTCTTAGTGTTCATCATTTATTGAAGATTACCTTAATGCTCTTCCTCAACCATGAGAACGTTTTATGTATTTGCTCCCATGACCAATGAAAACGAGAGACCTCATTCACTCTGTTTGTCACCTCCTCGCCATATCGTCTGCACATCAGCTTTATTAAGAGAATTCCCTTGAGCCCCAAAGATGCTAAATTTCCTTATTACCAACTCGTCCAGCAGATCCTTCAGACTCCGTTCAGGTAGCATCTAAGGGGAGTTCATCCAGTTATTTTCAGTATCAGCAGTCAACCTCCTCAAAAGAAAAGTTGTGCCTTGCCTTAAGTGCAGCAGCTCTTTACCCCTCTCCTTGATTCAGCACTCCATGTGCACATAAAAATCATGCAGAGAGCATATTCAAAATAGTTAAATGAGCCAACCCCACTGAATCCAGTGGGGGAGGGATGCTACAAAATCAATGCAGGTGCGACTGGGAGGACTGAGAGCCGAGTGGTGAATTAGCCCTCTAGCTTCATCTTGAGGGACACCTTCAGGTCTTGTGCCAACAAGCATATCAACAAGTGCAGTTCAGTAACAATGACAAAAGGGTAACCAGTGTAAACTAAAGCAAAACAATTGAATAGTAAATGGTAAAGATACAAAACCAGTGAAATACAGCTCCAAACAACAAGAAATTAGAAGGAAATACTGCTGTTTCTTGGGATGCACATCCCCAGTGGGAGACTCAATGTTTAAATCAATCTGAATCAAATACATTTTAAGAGCTGAGGTGGTGGAGGAGATGCAATCAACTTAGTGGCAGTTAGGAATGGAAATTTACTGTTACTCCTCTGGTGTGAATGTTGATTGGCAACAGCTCAGCTTCCAAATCTGAAGGATGGGATGATATAAATGTGATCATACATGATGTTATGTAGGGTTTGAAGCTGCCTGAAACCCTCGCCTTTGATGTGCAAGCCAATACATAATGTTGCTCAATTTGTGACTGATGTTGCAGGAGGTTTTGTGTAGCTTGCAGCCCCGATGCCTTCTTACTAGCTGAGTGAGCCTAAATGGATTATGGCTCCACCAATGCATCAAGAGGGGGTGGCCATTTTGCAAGTTCTCCCTGCTCATGCTCAATTCTCCATTTAACGTAAACCAGAGCAGTACTTTGGCTTTAAGCATAGGAATGTCCCAGAGGTAATTTGTTCACATTTTTGGGTGGCATTGCACAGAATGGGAGGGACAATGGGTCTTTAGATGAACCAAAGAATAGCCAAAGGATGAACCTTTGAAACACTCAAATGAACTTATTCTTTGAGGTTGAACCACCTGTAAAAATAATACAAAATAATACAGTGAGGAAGATCAAACACTTTCTCTTTTAGATTTCACCACACTTATTACACAAAAGAAAATTTTCTCTTTTGATTTTCCAGCCACCAACTTCCAAAACCAAACCTGAAGAGAAACTTTTGGTTGAACTTAAAAAGAATCAGATTGGCTATTACAAAAGGAAGCATAGCTGGCAAACCATTCCTCTAATGGAACATTCATTAAAAGAACAGGCCATCCCATATCCAAACCAAGTCAAGATTATGATTTTTCTGAACATACAAATTAAGCTTCAGAACATGGGCTCGGTGCTCATCCCTTGTAAGCTAAATCCTTGAAAAGAAGTATTCAGCTAGTCTCCATAAGTTTGTAATGTTAAGGTCTGAGTGTAATGGCTTCAACATTTTAACAAAAAAATACATGCAGAACCAAACTGATTCATATTGAATATACTAAAATTAAAAACAAATCACACAAACTTGGCCTGAAACTTGGCTACAACCTAAAATATGCCCAGGTCTTACCTGATCTTGGAACATAGAGCCTCCAAAACCCCAAACGCAAGCAAACACAAAATACAGTTCATAGAGTTCCTTGGGAGAATCAGCGGGTGCATTGACCGGGGTTAGAAGACATTCCATCAATTGGAGAACTGTCTGCACCATGGTGATCTCTGGAATTGGAGTAATCTTTTTAAATCCAGTACGCACCTTTTCAAGGCAGGTAGGTAAATATTTATCAAACAATATCAGGAGATTTGCCTTTTCTGACTGTACCTCACGGCTTTCAATCCAGCTAGTTACCACACTAAAGAACAAAAGAGATTATGATTTATTTCATGATGCAGCACACAAAGGGCATCAAGTAAACATTTCTTGAGATTGACTTTTCCCATGTGTATTTGTAGCTTTCACAGTTTTCCTTAAATTTTGGCAGATATGGGCCAAGAAATTCGATCGTGCAGCACTTGTTTTCCTGGCACTAACCGGCCTACTGTGGTCCCAATATGGTGGGCAGGAAGCCTGCAAACATTTCCAGGCAGAAATGCGCCGCTTTCCATATTGAATAAGGTGGATGCGCTAGTGTCAAAAGCGCGTGTTGGAATTAATTAAAGGGCAGAATATATTTAAATTAACATCCTGCGCTTCTTGCAGGACCCGCTTTCATTTTTAGAATGCCCCAGTGCTTCACTCACCACATGCTGAAATCGTACAGCACGACATGGCGCTAATCGCAGGAAGACTTCCTTACCAGCGATATTTAAAAGGATCTTGCAGTAGTTACAAGGTCCATTTTTCATTTCAGACTGCTGGTTAACTTTTGGGCATTTTTTGGTGTATTTTATCACTCTGGAAAGTTCACATTGTATAGACAGAGTAAGATTTTGCAGGTGTTGCACTTTTTTTGGCTGCCTCACAGATAGTTTAGCAGCAGCCATCGGTGCGGTAGGGCTGGTCTGATAGGGCTGAGGACAAGGGGGAGGTGTAAGAAAAACAGCTGCCAGAAGAGGGAGGAGGAGGAGTACACTCAAAGGAGGCCATATCCACAGCGGGTATTCAGGGTGCACTTTTCCTACATTAACTTTACTCAAGAGCAATGTTTCAGGGACCTTTGCTTCACCAAGGAGGCTGTCCCTGAGTATGTCACCTACTACAGCCACAACTGCAGCCTCAAACCAGGGCATGGACAGCAGTGCCTGCGGTTGTCAAGGTCACTATGGCCCTCAACTTTTATGCCACGAGCTCCTTTCAGGCTGCAACAAGTGACACCAGCGACATTTCACAATTTGCAATACACCGATGTATTAGGGAGGTTATCAAGGCTCTCTACGCCAGGAGAAACACCTACATTGCTTTCCCTATGAACAGAGCGAAGCAGAACGAGAGAGCACTAGGGTTCGCTCGTATTGCTGGCTTCCCTGAAGGTGCAAGGCGCCATAGACTGCACACACATTGCCCTGCGAGCTCCCTATCACCAGCCTGACATCTTTATCAATTGAAAGGGATTCCACTCCCTCAATGTACAGCTGGTTTATGATCACAGGAACACATCATGCAGGTCTCTGCCTGCTATCCTGGCAACCGTCATGACTCTTTCATCCTGTGCCAGTCCTCTGTGCCACCTTTATTCCAGCCAGGCCAGCAAGTCACAGGTTGGCTATTAGGTGACAATCCCCTCCAAACGTGGCTCATGACTCCTGTCAGGAACCTGTGCACAGCTGCAGAGCAGTCCTACAACAAGAGCCAAGCTGCCACAAGAAACATCATCGAGCAAACAATCGCCATGCTCAAGGAATGCTTCCGCTGCCTGGACTGTTCCAGAGGAGGTTTGCAGTACACCCCTGAGCGAGTACCAATTTTTGTGGTCATCTGTTATATGATGCACAACTTCACCATCATGAGGGACGAGCCTTTACCACCCCCTGGGCAGGAACATGTGCAGGATGAGGAGCAGGAGCAGGAAGAGGGGGAGGAGCAGGAGCAGAAAGAGGAGCAAGAGAGGCAGCAACCTACATGTCAGAGTTCTCAGAGACCAGCTCATTAAGGACCTTTTCACCTAAATCAACCCTCCCATCCCCAATATACCAACAGTCCCACGATACTTACCACTTTCCTTACAACCACCATCCGATTGCCTTGCTTCAGTTCAGATTTATGGGTCTTGCCTTTACTTCATTACAAAACTAAACACAAATACCAAATCCAGAACAAAAAACAAATTTATCAACTCAATTACATCTCTATCTAATTGTCAACAGAAATAATTACAAATCATCCTTATGCCAGCCATTAGTGCCAGTCTTGCATGCTCCTTTCCCTATCCTATTGCTCCTATGAGAGCAGGAGTAGGCCATACGGCCCCTTGAGCCTGCTCCATCATTCAATAAGATTATGGCTGATCTTCGACCTCAACTCCACATTCCTGCCTGATCCCTATATCACTTAGAGTTTAAAAATATATCGATCTCAGTCTTGAATATACTCAACAACTGAGCATCCACAGCCCTTGGGTAGAGAATACCAAATATTCATAACCCTTTGAGTGAAAAAATTTCTCCTCATCTCAGTTCTGAACGGCTGACCCCTTATCCTGGGACTATGCCCCCCAATTCTAGACTCTCCAGCTAGGGGAAGCAGTCTCCCAGCATTTACCCTGTCAAGCCCTCTCAGAATCTTATATGTTTCAATGAGATCACCTCTCATTCTTCTAAACTCCAGCAAGTATAGGCTCATTCTACTCAATCTCTCCTCATAGGACAACCCTCTCAACCCAGCAATCAATCTAGCAAATCCTCGTTGCACCGCCTCTAAGGCAAGTACATCCTTCCTTAGGTAAAGAGACCAAAACTGTAACAGTACTCCAGGTGTGGTCTCACCAAAGCCCTGTACAATGCAGCCAGACTTCCTTGCTCTTCTACTTTTTTTTTAATTTGTTCATGGGATGTGGGCGTCGCTGGCGAGGCCAGCATTTATTACCGATCTCTAATTGTCCTTGAGGTGGTGGTGGTGAGCCGCCTTCTTGAACCATTGCAGTCCGTGTGGTGAAGGTTCTCCCACAGTGCTGTTAGGAAGGGAGTTCCAGGATATTGACCCAGCAACGATGAAGGAACGACGATATATTTCCAAGTTGGGATGGTGCGTGACTTGGAGGGCAACGTGCAGGTGGTGTTGTTCCCATGTGCCTGCTGCTCTTCTCCTTCAAGGTGGTAGAGGTCGTGGGTTTGGGAGCTGCTGTCAAAGAAGCCTTAGCAAGTTGCTGCAGTGCATCCTGTGGATGGTACATACTGCAGCCACAGTGCGCCGGTGGTGAAGGAAGTGAATGTTTAGGGTGGAGGATGGGGTGCCAATCAAGCGGGATGCTTTGACCAGGATGGTGTCAAGCTTCTTGAGTGTTGTTGGAGTGCACTCATCCAGTCAAATGGAGAGTATTCCATCACGCTCCTGACTTGTGCCGTGTAGATGGTGGAAAGGCTTTGGGGAGTCAGGAGGTGAGTCACTCGCCGCAGAATACCCAGCCTCTGACCTGCTCTTGTAGCCACAGTATTTATATGGCTGGTCCAGTTAAGTTTCTGGTCAATGGTGACCCCCAGGATGTTGATTGTGGGGGATTCGGTGATGGTAATGCCGTTGAATGTCAAGGGGAGGTGATTAGACTCTTTCTTGTTGGAGATGGTCATTGCCTGGCACTTGTCTGGCGCGAATGTTACTTGCCACTTATCAGCCCAAGCCTGGATGTTGTCCAGGTCTTGCTGCATGCAGGCACGGACAGCTACATTATCTGAGGGGTTGCGAATGGAACTGAACACTGTGCAATCATCAGTGAACATGCCCATTTCTGATCTTATGATGGAGGGAAGGTCATTGATGAAGCAGCTGAAGATGGTTGGGCCTAGGACACTGCCCTGAAGAACTCCTGCAGCAATGTCCTGAGGCTGAGATGATTGGCCTCCAACAACCACTATCATCTTCCTTTGTGCTAGGTTTGACTCCAGCCACTGGAGAGTTTTCCCCCTGATTCCTATTGACTTCAATTTTACTCGGGCTCCTTGGTGCCACACTCGGTCAAATGCTGCCTTGATGTCACGGGCAGTCACTCTCACCTCACCTCTGGAATTCAGCTCTTTTGTCCATGTTTGGTCCAAGGCTGTAATGAGGTCTGGAGCCGAATGGTCCTGGCGGAACCCAAACTGAGCATCGGTGAGCAGGTTATTGGTGAGTAAGTGCTGCTTGACAGCACTGTCAACGACACCTTCCATCACTTTGCTGATGATTGAGAGTAGACTGATGGGGCGGTAATTGGCCGGATTGGATTTGTCCTGCTTTTTGTGGACAGGACATACCTGGGCAATTTTCCACATTGTCGGGTAGATGTCAGTGTTGTAGCTGTACTGGAACAGCTTGGCTACAGGCGCAGCTAGTTCTGGAGCACAAGTCTTCAGTACTACAGCCGGGATGTTGTCGAGGCTCAAAGCCTTTGCTTTATCCAGCACTCAGCCGTTCCTTGATATCACCTGGCGTGAATCGAATTGGCTGAAGACTGGCTTCTGTGATGGTGGGGATATCGGGAGGAGGCCGAGATGGATCATCCACTCGGCACTTCTGGCTGAAGATGGTTGCAAACGCTTCAGTCTTGTCTTTTGCACTCACGTGCTGGACTCCGCCATCATTGAGGATGAGGATGTTTACAGAGCCCCCTCCTTCTGTTAGTTGTTTAATTTTTTTTTATTCGTTCATGGGATGTGGGCGTCGCTGGCGAGGCCGGCATTTATTGCCCATCCCTAATTGCCCTTGAGCAGGTGGTGATGAGCCGCCTTCTTGAACTGCTGCAGTCCGTGTGGTGTAGGTTCTCCCACAGTGCTGTTAGGAAGGGAGATGCAGGATTTTGACCCAGTGACGATGAAATATTTCCAAGTCGGGATGGTGTGTGACTTGGAGGGGAATGTGCAGGTGGTGTTGTTTAATTGTCCACCACCATTCTCGACTGGATGTGGCAGGACTGCAGAGCTTTGATCTGATCCGTTGGTTGTGGAATCGTTTAGCTCTGTCTATAGCATGTTGCTTCCGCTGTTTAGCATGCATGTAGTCCTGAGTTGTAGCTTCACCAGGTTGGCACCTCATTTTTTAGGTACGCCTGGTGCTGCTCCTGGCATGCTCTTCTACACTCCTCCTTGAACCAGGGTTGATCCCCTGGCTTGTTGGTAATGGTAGAGTGAGGAATATGCCAGGCCATGAGGTTACAGTTTGTGCTGGAATACAATTCTGTTGCTGCAGATGGCTCACAGCGCCTTGTAGTTGCCCAGTTTTGAGCTGCTGGATCTGTTCTGAATTTATCCCATTTAGCACGGTGATAGTGCCACATAACACATTGGATAGTGTCCTCAGTGTGAAGATGGGACTGCGTCTCCACGAGGACTGTGCTGGTGGTCACTCCTACCAATACTGTCATGGACAGATGCATTTGCGACAGGTAGATTCGTGAGGACGAGGTCAAATAAGTTTTTCCCCTTGTGCTGGTTTGTTCACCACCTGCCGCAGTCCCAGTCTGGAAGCTATGTCCTTCAGGACTCGGCCAGCTGTGGTGCTACCGAGCCACTCTTGGTGATGGACATTGAAGTCCCCCACCCAGAGTACATTCTGTGCCCTTGCTACCCTCAGTGGTGTGCAACATGGAGGAGGACAGTAGGTGGTAATCAGCAGGTTTCCTTGCCCATGTTTGACCTGATGCCACGAGATTTTATGGGGTGCAGAGTTAATGTTAAGGACTCCCAGGGCCACTCCCTCCTGACTGTATATCACTGTACCGCCATCTCTGGTGGGTCAGGACATACCCAGGGATGGCGATGGAAGAGTCTGGGACGTTGGCTGAAAGATATGATTCTGAGAGTATGGCTATGTCAGGCTGTTGCTTGACTAGCCTGTTGGACAGCTCTCCCAATTTTGGCACAAGTCCCCAAATGTTAGCGAGGAGGACTTTGCAAGGTCGACTGGGCTTGGTTTGCGTTTGTCATATCTGGTGCCCAGTGGTCCATCCGAATTTATTCTTATTATGACTTTTTTTTAAGCAAGATTGTACAACTAAGTGGCTTGCTCAGCCATTTCAGAGGGCAATTAAGAATCAACCACATTGCTGTGGGTCTGGAGTCACGTGTAGGCCAAACCAGGTAAGGACGACAGGTTTCCTTCCCTATAGGACATTAGTAAACCAGATGGGTTCATGGCCACCATTACTGATACTAGTATTTTAATTCCAGATTTTTATTTAATTATTTGAATTTAAATTCCCCAGACAGGATTTGAACTCATGACTCTGAGATCATTAGTCCGGGCCTCTAGGTTACTAGTCCAGTAACGTAACCACTATGCTACCGTATCCCTACTCCAACCCCCTTACAATAAAGACCAACATACCATTTGCCTTGTAATATGACATACATTACATTCAGTCCCTTCATCTAAATCATTAATATAGATTGTAAATAGCTGAGGTCCCAGCACCGATCCTTGTGGCACCCCTCTAGTTACAGCCTGCCAACCTAAAAATGACCCGTTTATTCCTTCTCTCTGTTTTCTGTCCATTAAGCAATTCTCTATCTATGCTAATATATTACCCCCAACCCCATGAGCCCTTATCTTGTGTATCAACCTTTTGTGTGGCACCTTTTTAAAAATTCATTCATGGGATATGGGCATCGCTGGCAAGGCCAGAATTTATTACCCATCCCTAATTCCCTTTAGAAGGTGGTGGTGAGCCGCCTTCTTGAACCGCTGCAGTCTGTGTGATGAAGGTTCTCCCACAGTGCTGTTAGGTAGGGAGTTCCAGGATTTTGACTCAGCGACAATGAGGGAACGCCGACATATTTCCAAGTCAGGGTGGTGTGTCAGGGGAACGTGCAGGTGGTGGTGTTCCCATGCGCCTGCTGCCCTTGTCCTTCTTGGTGGTAGAGGTCGCGGGTTTGGGAGCTGCTGTCGAAGAAGCCTTGGTGAGTTGCTGCAGTGCATCTTGTACATGGTACACTCCGCAGCCATGGTGTGCCGGTGGTGGAGGGAGCGAATGTTTAAGGTGATGGATGGGCTGCTAATCAAGTGGGCTGCTTTGTCCTGGATGGTGTTGAGCTTCTTGAGTGTTGTTGGAGCTGCACTCATCCAGGCAAGTGGAGAGTATTCCATCACACTCCTGACTTGTGCCTTTTAGGTGGTGGAAAGGCTTTGGGGAGTCAGGAGTTGAGTCACTTGCCGCAGAATACCCAGCTTCTGATCTGCTCTTGTAGGCACTTTATTTATGTGGCTGGTCCAGTTTAGTTTCTGGTTAATGGTGACCCCCAGGATGTTGATGGTGGGGGATTCAGTGATGGTAATGCCAAATCATATTATGTTGACTCTGCCTAATCATGATTTTCGAAATGCCCTGTTACTACGTCCTTAACAATCGATTCCAGCATTTTCCAGACGATTGATGTCAGGCTAACTGGCCTGTAGTTCCCTGTTCTTTCTCTCCCTCCTTTCTTGAATAGCGTGTTACATTTGTTACCTTCCAATCCACTGGGACTGTTCTAGAATCTATGGAATTTTGGAAGATCACAACCAATGCATCCACTATATCTGCAGCTACCTCTTTAGAACCCTAGGATGTAGGCCATCAGGTCTAGGGGATTTGTCGGCTTTTATTCCCATTAATTTCTCCAGTATTCTTACCTTAACATCTCTACCGAGATCACTGAATTTCTTCCAGCATTGCAGCCATGTCCTCGGTTCTCGGCTCCTGGCATTCACATACACTGCAATCTCTTCCCACTGTCGGAAGAGTTGATGCCTGGAGTACTTCCTGCCCCTTGGTGTGAAGAGGATGATCCTCCAATGCCTAATGCCTACACCAGGGCCTCCATGGCATCATCCGAGAACCTTGGTGCTCTTGCAGTGCTTGCTTCAGTCATATCTCTACCTTCCAAAAGTGTTTCCCTGGTGTCTGCACCTCCTTTAGAGGTGCTGGCTGCCTTTAAGTGGCTTCATGGATGCCCGATTTCTTGCCCCCTGACAGGCGTGTAGCCAATGAGTAGTGCAGGTGGCGCTGGCTGCTTGCTTGACTCATAATAATGCTCATATAGCACGATCTGCTGCCTGAGACAATTGCAACAGGCACGTGTAGTGCACGGCCCACCCCCTGTGTGCCTGATTCTGAACACAATCGGATTTCTATGCCATGCACTCTGATTGAAACTTTCTTTTCTTAGAAATTTAATAGAAATTGTATTTGTCTTTCTTGTCTTTACTACTTGTAGACCATTTTAGATTTTAAAAAATGAATAAAGATGCATCTTACGGGTTCCATCCAAGATCAGCGGGGTTAATGTAGAGTATTCCTGCTCGGGACACTGTAGCTGGTGTGGCGGTTCTCAGGTGGCTGATTTCAAACAGCAAACGCATTGTGGGGTTCAGTGGAATTCGTTCATTGCTGGCAAGTGTTAGCACCTTAAGAAGTAAGTCAAATTAAAACAAATTAAATCATTTTTAATCTGTCTGAAACTGAGAAAATAGATTACTGATTAAATGTATGGTAATCATTTTTGCTTTGAATAAACACACAATGGATTAAATCCCACAATTGGCAGACCCTGTAGGAGAAAACTGCTACATCTGTATCTGCTCCTTCTAGTTTCACATCTAAGCACCTATGAAATGCAGGTAACTCTGCCACTTATAACAGAGATAACTCTGGGCCCGATTTTAGCACCCGCTCTCGGGTGTGTTCTCGGCGGGGGGGCCTTGAAAATCCCGAAATGGAGGAGCGGGACCGGATCGCGCCTCGATCCCGCCCACTTCCGGGTTCCACGCTGACGCGCCGGCGTGCGCGCGCAGCCCCCGCTGGTGGGAATCCCGCAGGCAATTAAAGCCAGCGGGATGCCACTTGAGTGTATTTACTTTGCTTGTTCAGGTCATTAACTGACCTGATTAAGGGACTGTGTGTGATTTTGGATAAACATGGGACTGTTTCACACACTGGGGGAAACACTCCCAGGTCGAATGGACGTGTTGCAGCTGTCAGCCTGTGGCAGCTGCAAAGGTCCATTTGACAGGTGGTGGGGGGAGACCCTCAGCCATTGCAGGAGGCCACTCTGTCACTTGGGACAAAGTTTGGCCTCCACCACCCTCCTCCTGATGGTCAAAGTCACCAACCTGCACACTTACCCCGGGGTCCGGAGACATGTACCTACCTTGCGGACCCCCTCACATGTACATCTTGCGGATGGAGGCCGCCATAGCTGCAGTCATGACCTCCTCGGAGGGCGAACAGCATCACCAGCCTCACCATCCACGCCGTCCACCTCTGACACGTGCAGCTCCACAACAGAGTGCTGTGACACATCCACCTGTACAGCAGGAGGGAGGGCTACCGCAGAGAGAGATGCGTCGCAGAGGGCACTACCCTCGCCACAGGTTCCACAGACCGAGGCTCAGCCTCCTGGACCTCTCTGAGCAGCAGTGCACACGGAGGCTCAGAGTCACTCGCCATGTAGCCGTGGACATCTGCAGCCTCTTTCATGCCGAGCTGCTCCCGGCTGGCCGATGCACCATCCTCCTACCTGTCGCTGTCACAGTTACCACTGCCCTCACAAACTTCTCCTCCGCAGCCTTCCAGGGTGCAACCGGGGACATCGCCGATGTCTCTCAGTCGTCTGCGCAGAAGAGCACTGCAAATACACCCTCACCCACTCTGCAGTGACAATGGGTAGCATCAGTGGTGGGTCTGCATAGTGATACCCAGGAGCGGGCATTATTGCCCAAAACAGACAGGATTCGCGAAGACATGGCAGTAGTGGTGCCAATATAATGTGTGCTGTGGGTTGTTCTGATATTCAATATAGGTAACACCCATGACAAACCCTCAAACACCCTTGTGCATCCCCTTCATGCTCATGACACGTTTGCCTTACGCTGCCTCCTGCACAGATGTGATGCATGCCCTGTGGCTGCAGCACAGGTGGTGGCAGGTTGAGTGAGGCTGGCCGTGAGAGAGATGCACGAGAGGGTGAGTATGGACTAGAGCCATGAGATTGTATGAGGATTGGGTTGCGCGGTAGTGGCGGGGTGAGTACTGGCGAGGTGAGTAGGTGCAGGTAAGATGAGGATGGGGTTTGAGTAGGTATGAGAGGTGATGTGTCAGAGTAGTGTTGGCAGTGCCGAAGGAGATGTGGGGTGGGGGCAGTGTTGTGGCAAACGGAGTGTAGGGGAAAGACTACGTGTTCTCACTGTGGCTGACCTACTGAGGTCATTGGAGCGCCTCCTGCACTGTATGCAGGTGGGCGATATGTTGGTGGCGCTGGTGACCTCCTCTGTCACCTCGAGCCAGGCCTTCTTGGTGGCAGAGGCAGGCCGCATTCCTCCCGCCCGCCGGGTGGAAGTCTGTCCTCCCCCTCCTCCTCACCCCATCAAATGATACCTGGGGTGAGGCATCATTAAACTGGGAGCAGCCTTCCCCCTGGGCTGCTCCATGCTGTAATTTTTGCTGTTTGTGGCAGCATCTGTCAGTGGAGGACTGCTCCTTTAAATAGAGCGCCTCCAGCTGAGAGATCTTACTGCGCATGCGCAGCCCGCCCGACGCGCTGATCAGCAGCGCGGAACCCGGAGGAGCAGGTAAGTGGCTCCAATTAGTGGATTGCCTGCTACGATCGCGCAGGCAACCCACTAATTTCACCGGGCGCGTTGAAAACTCGCCCGCTGGCCCACCCGCCGGGAACCCGCACCCCTGGTAAAATCGGGCCCTCTGTGTTTTCTGAACCAAAGGGGAGCGGACAAAATCTTCCGGGCATAACTTTATTGAAAAAGTCAAGATGAGCATAAAACCAAATTTCCCCTTTTATGCTTACACAGAGTTTTTTTGCTAAGAGGAATTTCACCCACAAGATAACTGATGAGGAGGAAGGTGATGTATAGTGAAAAACTTTGTTCAGAGAAGAGTACACCTATAATGAACAATGGGGTCGAGTTTCCCCTTTGGGCAAAATCGGGAAATTGCGCCCAAAATGCGCTCGAAATTGCGCTGGGTTAAGTTACAGTTCAATTTCCGCTGAAGTTCATTTGCATAATCATAAACGTAAAATCTTCCATGAACCAGCGCAATCAGGCAGCATAACAGAATGGAGTTGTTTTTTTTTCTTTCCATTGAAAAGTATTCTTTGATGTATTTAAGAGTGGTAACAGTGGTGCAGTTTTATTAATATAGCTGAAAATGGATTTATTACCAAAATTAAACATTTTTAATAAGAGTGTCCAGTTTGCAACCCATGAGTAACCTGATTGAAAATCACTGAAAATGACTTTAAAAAACTATACTGAACCATTTAATAGTTTCATTATGTACACTAGTCAATTTCTTAGTAAATTAAATATTTTTTGATATGAAAGAACTTTTAAAACGTGCCAGTAGTACCTGTGCACCTAAGAAAATGAGTGCAATTTGAAGAGCCTTCTCTAACAAGCGCAATTGGAGGAATCCTGCACGTTTGACCCGGGACATGGCCAGTTTTGTGGGCGGGGCCTGACCGGGCAAATTGAATTTTTGAACCAGCATAAAAAATTGTGTAAAACACTAATGTAAGTGTTTTGGGCAGAACTCACGTTTAAAATTCCCCGATCTTTTGCGCTGGTTTGGCCCATAGCTGACATTACTAGCGCAAACAAGCATAAAATCTACTCCAATGTCTTTTATTCTGGCTATTCCCACTCATGGTTCACCACTTTTGGGGTAAAATTTAAATGGTTGTTGCTTCTAAAAAAGTGGACCCAAAAATACGTGGGCATTTGATCCTGGTGTAAGTGGCCGGAATTGGCCTGCCGATGACTTCCGCTCCTGAAACCGCCAGAATGTGGAGTCGGGGGAGGGCACCTTATCTGAATAATGCCAGTAGGTGTTCACACCACTAGGCTCATGTCTTGGGTGCATGCTGAACACGGAGATCGCAAAATAGGGCGAAGGGTGCTTTGGGCTCCTAGAAACATATTGATTGTGCCCCCTTTATAAGGGGACCACAAAAAGTGGAAAATCTTTCAAAATCTTCAGGGGTTTAAGTTCATGACTCAGGCCTGATCTAAGTAGTCTGCTTCTGCCAGGTGGGGGCGTGTATGTTTTGTTTTACTTGGTGTACCTGCCTCCGAGTGGATTCCCAGCCATGCCCCTTCTGAACCAAATGGCCCAGTTTGGAGGCACTGCCCATCCCAAACAATGTCCTCTGGAAACTGGCAAGAAACACCGCGATTTGGGTACATGGGGTTCCTGCCTAATTTACAGCCTTTCTACCACATTCCCTCTGGACTTACAACGGTAATGAGTCGTAGAACCGTGGTTTTCCGGTCTCATAATTTCAAGAGTATTGGACTGACCAGCTGCAGCCCAGTTCTCTACAAGGTAGCAGATTAAAACAATATGGTTTCATAAAGGAATATTATTTATTTGCTTAAAAAATAAAGATATTCCACATAAACAAAATAAATATCTGAGTTTGAAGTGCAGGTGTGCAATATCATTTTGAAAATACCCAGAAGCATTTTCCTTTCATATGTTTTTGGGGAATGGTCAGTTCCAAGGCACAAAAGAGAAGTAAAAGGAATGAGGACCCTTGATGTTGGTTCCCTGCCCCCTTTATGCTGCCCAAGGATTTCCTAGATGTCCCCTATATGGGCAGAATGCTTGCATCTGCAGTAGTTGCAAGAATGAGGCAGCTATTCAAACAAGGCTGTAAGGAGCCATCTGTCTCATTTTCTTCTAGGAACATCAGGATGGTGGCTAATTAGAGGGACACCTAGAAGAAGCAGAGGCTCCACCCCTCTCATATTGGAGGATCTGCATCCGCAGTGCCTGGGTGCCACTGGGTGGGCAACTGGAAGGTAAATGTTTTCTACTACAGGCCAGTTGGATGTTATTTTTGGCCAGAAGACCCTAAAGTCAATGGCCATTATCACTGTGCTGCATTTCCACCCTGATTCTGGGGCAGGCTCTGCCCAGGCTGGACCTTTGTCTGGATGACATTGGATCAATGCTAATGATCTGAACCTGAAAATCCAGGCAGGTTCAGGTCATGTTAGGTGAAGCGCACCCTGTACCCAGGTAGTGGGGTGAAGACTGAATATAGTTAATATTTCAGTAAATGGGCCGAGGCAATACCAACTCATGGCTGCACTGCCCTAGCCATGGCCAAGGCATTTGTTGACCAGGTCTTCTCCAATTGAGGAATGCAACGTCAAATCAACAACGACAATGGTGTGTCTTTTGCGGGTCTAGAAATGAAGGAAGCTTTGTATAATGCTGGGAATTGAACAGAAATCCCACATCCCATACCACCATAGGTGTCAGGAATGGTCAAACGGACCAATAAGACAATAAAAACTATGTTAAAGAAGATAGTGAATGAAACTGTTTGGGATTTAAAAGTGCCCTTAATCATGATCGCCATGAGAGGCTCAATATAGGCAATCATAGGATTAACACCCTTTGAGGCAATGACAGGCATGGAGATGAGACTACCTGAACACTTATTCTATGCCCCCATGAATGGACTGATGCAGCAATCGGTTCCACAGAACAGTGGGTAAACCAATTGGTCGAGCATATCAGAGAAATGCATAAAAGGTCACTGCTGTGAGTGAGAAAATCAGCAGCGGGCTAAAATGTATTTTGATAAAAATGCTGCCCCAAAGGAGTATGAGGTAGGAGACAGGGTAATGGTACAACAAAGTTCAGATAAGAGGCCATTTCCGAAACTGGCATGGACAAGTCACTTTCCGGTAATCCAAAAGGCCATTTACCTTATTGAAATATATGCAAATGGGTGAAAGCAACAGAAATGGATGCATGCCCTCCAGCTGAAACCATTCAAAGGCTTGGATCAAAAGCCAGAATAATCCTACATCCTACAACCATGATCAACAAGTTTTTAAAAATTCAAATCAGAGGGTTCCGATCAATTCGGGATCACAAGTTTCTGTTGTTTGTTTTTCAACTGCCAACGACCTTAGGAGTCATGAAGGAGTACCTGGCTGGAAGACACGCTGGAACACAGAACGCTTGTTCTTTTTACAGGTGATTACATGTCTTGGACAATTATTGTTCTGGTAGGAGGAGATGTGTTGATGATCAATTATTGGATGTAATCGACTTCGCCGGTCAAACCTAATGGAATGACATTGGAGGTGGAAGGGACACCAGGAGACATGGCAGTGCAGACTTGTGTATATTGGAACAGCCCAGGATTTGCATACCTGACTGACTATAATTGGACTCTTACTGCATGGAGGAGAGGCAGTAGCGGAAGAGATGAGAACTTGAGTGAATGGAGTGTTCCGTATCATGGTGATCAACAATGGAATAATGAGAAAAAATAGTTACGCAGGGGTTACGATTTCCCTATGCATGGAAATGCCATCAAGGCACATACTGATGTCAACAGAGTCTGATACACAAGAGTGTGTTTCTGGTGGAGAGTAATTTCATTCGTCAATGGAGTTGGGCGATCGTTAGTCCAATGAAGATGTACTGACGATGTAATAACTCTTGTGAAGTGGAATTGAAGGTCAAAAACCTGGAAACCGATACTAATCTGGGTAAGTCAGAGGAGACTGGATGTCCGGACATTAGTGAGGAAATATTGGACTAGTAATTACACAGATTCATGAGGACTTATATAATGATGTACGCTTTGACATTATACCACTCGTACTAATTGATCTACCAAAAGGTCTCTGTCATCCTAAGTATGAGGAATTCTATGGTTTAATATTACATGAATTGGTGCAGAAATTAATCAATGAAATGCTAGCAAGGATCGAGATGAACCTTGCCCACCAGTCGTGTCCCAAAAGTTTACTGATGGAAAGTCACATAACAGACGAGGATTGAGTGACAGGATAGGATTAGGAGTTACCGCAGGAACTGCAGTGTGGAATAAAATTTTTTATCGAGTCATTGTGGGAGCATGACAAAGTGATGTGACAACAGCTTAAAGGATTATTGACAGGGATCAATGGAGGAGGTAAAGACCTGATCTAAGGCTATCACATGCAGTGTCCATGGAGGATTTTTACTAAATCGGATCCAAAGAGAGTAAAACGATATAGAAAATAACCAGATGCCAAATTTTATCCAAGATTGTTATGTAAAAGGGTGGTTCAAAGGAACTTTTGTTGAGTGTAAAGTGAGATGCTGCAGCGCTGTGTATTACGTCCGTGAGCCGCGTAATCAAACTTGGGGTTGATACCAATTATAGTGATAATCCCACAGTTGAATAGTAACATTAAACCGATGGAAGCATTTAATATGGAGTCGATAGGAGTTTTGGAGACATTTGGGCCTATGTTTTGAAAGAATATGTGAACTATCCAAGGACATTGGTTAGAGGTCTGGAGATTCCTCTTGTTCCAGGAAAAGTGGAGCCTGGCTATGGCACAACAATGTGCTGCAGAGCCCATTGCCAGCTTGTAACTTTACTTTGGATGAAGAATCCTCAAACTGTACTGTACAAGTGACTAAATTTGGAAAGAGGAAAGTACTGCGTGACATAAGAACATAAGAAATAGGAGCAGGAGTAGGCCAATCGGCCCCTCGAGCCTGCTCCGCCATTCAATAAGATCATGGCTGATCTGATCCTAACCTCAAATCTAAATTCATGTCCAATTTCCTGCCCGCTCCCCGTAACCCCTAATTCCCTTTGCTTCTAGGAAACTGTCTATTTCTGTTTTAAATTTGTTCAATGATGTAGCTTCCACAGCTTCCTGGGGCAGCAAATTCCACAGACCTGCTACCCTCTGAGTGAAGAAGTTTCTCCTCATCTCAATTTTGAAAGAGCAGCCCCTTATTCTAAGATTATGCCCCCTAGTTCTAGTTTCACCCATCCTTGGGAACATCCTTACCGCATCCACCCGATCAAGCCCCTTCACAATCTTATATGTTTCAATAAGATCGCCTCTCATTCTTCTGAACTCCAGTGAGTAGAGTCCCAATCTACTCAACTTCTCCGCATGGAGACCAAAACTGTATGCAGTATTCCAGGTGCGATCTCACCAATACCTTATATAACTGCAGCAATACCTCCCTGTTTTTATATTCTATCCCCCTAGCAATAAAAGCCAACATTCCGTTGGCCTTCTTGATCACCCGCTGCACCTGCATACTAACTTTTTGATTTTCTTGCACAAGGACCCCCAGATCCCTTTGTACTGCACTACTTTCCAGTTTCACGCCATTAAGATAATAACTTGCTCTCTGATTTTTCCTGCCAAAGTGCATAACCTCACATTTTCCAATATTGTATTGCATCTGCCAAATCTCCGCCCACTCACCCAGCCTGTCTATATCCCCTTGTAGGTTTTTTATGTCCTCCTCACTCTCTACTTTCCCTCCCATCTTTGTATCATCTGCAAACTTTGATATGTTACACTCGGTCCCCTCCTCCAAATCGTTAATATAGATTGTAAAGAGTTGGGGACCCAGCACCGACCCCTGCGGAACACCACTGGCTACTGGTTGCCAGTCCGAGAATGTACCATTTATCCCAACTCTCTGCTTCCTGTTGGATAAGCAATCCTCCACCCATGCCAGAACATTACCCCCAATCCAGTGATTCTTTATCTTGAGCAATAATCTTTTATGTGGCACCTTGTCGAATGCCTTCTGGAAGTCTAAATACACTACGTCCACTGGTTCCCCTTTATCCACCCTGTACGTTATGTCCTCAAAGAACTCAAGCAAATTTGTCAGACATGACTTCCCCTTCGTAAAGCCATGCTGACTTTGTCCTATTAAATTATGTTTATCCAAATGTTCTGCTACTGTCTCCTTAATAATAGACTCCAAAATTTTACCCACCACAGATGTTAGGCTAACTGATCTATAATTTCCAGCCTTCTGCCTACTACCCTTTTTAAATAAGGGTGTTACATTAACAGTTTTCCAATCTGCCGGGACCTTTGCCGAGTCCAGAGAATTTTGGAAAATTATCACCAAAGCATCCACAATCCCTACTGCCACTTCCCTCAAGACCCTAGGATGTAAGCCATCAGGTCCAGGGGATTTATCCACCTTGAGTCCCATTAATTTACTGAGTACCAATTCCTTAGTGATTTTAATCGTATTTAGCTCCTCCCCCCCAGAGCCCCCTGTTTGTCCAGTGTTGGGATATTCTTAGTGTCCTCTACCGTAAAGACTGAAACAAAATATTTGTTCAGCATTTTTGCCATCTCCATGTTTCCCACCATTAATTTCCCGGTCTCATCCTCTAAGGGACCTACGTTTGCCTTAGCCACCCTTTTTCTTTTTATTTAATTGTAGAAACTCTTGCTATCTGTTTTTATATTTTTTGCTAATTTATTTTCATAATCTATCTTCCCTTTCTTAATCAATCCTTTCGTTACTTTTTGCTGTCTTTTGAAGACTTCCCAATCTTCTATCCTCCCACTAAGTTTGGCTACCTTATATGTCCTTGTTTTTAGTCGGATACTATCCTTAATTTCTTTACTTAGCCACGGGTGGCTGTCATTTCTTTTACACCCTTTTTTCCTCAGTGGAATATATATTTTTTGAAAGTTGTAAAATAACTCCTTAAATGAACACCACTGCTCATGTACCGTCTTACCCTTTAATCTATTTTCCCAGTCCACTTTAATCAATTCCGCTCTCATACCATCATAGTCTCCTTTATTCAAGCTCAGTACGCTTGTTTGAGAACCAACCTTCTCACCCTCTAATTGGATATGGAATGTAACCATGTTATGGTCACTCATTCCAAGGGGATCCTTAACTAGGACATTATTAATTAACCCTGGCTCATTACACAGGACCAGGTCCAAGGTTGCTTGCCCCCTTGTAGGATCAGTTACATACTGCTCAAGAAATCCATCCCTAATACACTCAATAAACTCTTCCTCAAGGCTGCCCTGCCCAATTTGATTTGTCCAGTTAATATGATAGTTAAAATCCCCCATAATTATAGCTGTTCCCTTATTACATGCCGTGACTATTTCCTGATTAATACTTCTTCCAGCAGAGTTGCAACTATTAGGGGGCCTATATACTACGCCCACTAGTGTTTCTTTCCCCTTATTATTCCTTATCTCTACCCAAACTGTTTCATTATCCTGATCCTTTGTCCCAATATCATTTCTCTGTATTACAGTGATTCCTTCCTTTATTAACATGGCCACCCCACCTCCCCTTCCTTCCTGCCTGTCCTTCCTGCTTGTTAACTACCCTGGCATATTTAATTCCCAGTCGTTGTCACCCTGCAGCCATGTTTCTGCAATGGCCACAAGATCAGACCCATACGTAGTTATTTGTGCCATTAACTCGTCCATTTTGTTACGAATGCTACGTGCATTCAGATAAAGAACTTTCAAATATGTTTTGTGACACTTAGTTCCTGCTTTTTCCTTTTTTAACACTTTACCTTTTACTCCATACCTTCTGTCCCTTCCTGACACGCTTTCCTCTGTCTCCCTGCTCAGGTTCCCAACCCCCTGCCACAGCTTTGATGCTGGGTTAATCGCCTTACCCCTTCTAGTTTTTATTTTATCTGTCGTGCCTAAAGTACACTTTCTTTCCGCTGCTCTACGCTTTTCCCTCTCACTTGTTCTTGAACAACTGTTTGTACTATTTGTATTGTAGATTTCCCCTGGGTCTTCCCCTCTCTTGCTGCTCTCAATTTTATTCCCTTCTGACTCCCTGCTCAGGTTCCCATCCCCCTGCCACTCTAGTTTAAACCTTCCCCAACAGCACTAGCAAACACCCCTGCGAGGACATTGGTCCCGGTCCTGTTCGGGTGTAACCCGTCATGCTTGTACAGGTCCCACCTTCCCCAGAACGGGTCCCAATGTCCCAGGAATCTAAATCCCTCCCTCCTACACCATCCCTGCAGCCACGCATTCATCCTGTCTATTCTCTTGTTCCTATACTCACTAGCACGTGGCACCGGTAGTAATCCTGAGATCACTACCTTTGAAGTCCCGCTTTTCAATTTATCTCGTAACTCCTTAAATTCACCTTGCAGGATCTCATCCCTTTTTTTACCTATGTCGTTGGTACCAATATGGACCACGACTACTGGCTGTTCACCCTCCCCCTCCAGAATGCCCTGCAGCCGCTCCGTGACATCCTTGACCCTAGCACCAGGGAGGCAACATACCATCCTGGAGTCACGTTTGCGGCCGCAGAAACGCCCTGTTCCCCTTACAATTGAATCCCCTATCACTATAGCCCTGCCACTCTTCTTCCTCCCCTCCTGTGCAGCAGAGCCACCCGTGGTGCCCCGAACCTGGCTCTTGCTGCATTCCCCTGATAAGCCATCTCCCCCAACAGTATCTAAAGCAGAATATCTGTTTGAGAGGGAGATGGCCCCAGGGGACTCCTGCTATACCTGCCAAGTCCTTTTACTCTGCCTGGCGGTCACCCATCTGGCAGTGACATCTGGCAAGGCACACTTTATACATGGGGAGGCCAACTGTTGCGTCTCTAAACACATGTTCGGCTTTACACCAACTGAAATAGCTAAATTTGGGGATAAGATTTTGGTGCCAGTCAAGGCCCACAATGTTACAGAGATTCAAGTGAATATATCCCTCCAAGCAGAAACATTGAGAGCTGTAACCAAATTTGGACATCCAAATCTAAAATAGCAGTATCTGAAGCAGAGGAATACGTGCTTGTCCGTTTAACAGTTGAGTACAAATCTGTCAAATCTATAGTTTATTGCTCTTAAATCAAAGTTGGTTAACTTCAATTATCTGATAGTTTAGTTGAAATTGCACAAAATTGAAAATACATTGAAAATGTGTTGATTAATTTGAACTTCTTAATTCAAATTGTTGGTTAATTCAAATTTGAATTCTTATCCAAATGGGTCATGACCAGTCAAATCTACTGTTTAATTTGAATTCATATCTGTGATCAACATCAGGTGACTTGGTATGAGAGCCCATTCCTACATAAATGTAGCGTATCATTGAGTGAAACAGAAAGCAGTCTGAGAGATGTTTCACAGGAGTTTTGGGAAATGTTTGCAAACAATGTTGAGGGCAGTTTGAAAGCATAGCTAGATACAAGTACAAGACTAAATCAATCAGATAAATAGATAAGGTGATTACATTTGTGGAGAAGCACCCTGGAGAAATGAAGAAAGCTGTGGAACCTTCCACCATTCTATCCACCCACCTGATAAACAAGCAGAGAAGCACTGCCAATTGCCAGCAGAATTTTACAGGCATAGGAAAAGGATGCACGCCTTAATTTGTCCTGATGTTGAATCAGCTTTGCCGAACTGGTTCAAGCAGGCCAGAGCAGCTAAACTTCCTGGGCTCTCTGACCTTGTCTTGCTGGAAAAGGTGAATGAATTTGCTGGAAAAAGCCAAGGGCAAGCAGAATTCCCAAAGGAATGTCTATGCTATTCACATGCTGTCATCTATTTTAGCAAACTATGTTGAATGGTAGTGAAGCAAAACTTAAATTCAAAACAAAAAATGACCACAAAATAAAGATCCAATCCAATGTGCCATACGAAGAAAAGCAAAAAAAAGTCCAGAAGCACGTTGCCAAAAAAATACAGCAAAAGGGTTGGCAGTACAAATTTACTTCAAATGGTTGTGCAACTGCAAGACGTGGTTTGTTCCAGTTTTTCAAAGCACAGCATTGATGTTCTGAAAATGATATAAAGCACGGAATTCCTGAGGCAGCAAGGACAAGCCCTAAATCCATAAAATTAAATGCATTATTGAAGCTTGCATCATGAAGCAACGCAAGCCTCTTGCATTCCCAACAAAGGTCCAGAAGAAGAATGAGGCCAGTACAAATCAGACATAAAGTTTTTACCCCTGGTTTTCCGTTTCTCTGTGCTTGGAACATTCTTGCACTACACGGGGTTGAAATTTCAGCTCTTTAGAAAGTTATGGGATAATTAAGGATGGTCAGCCTGCATTCTTTAGAGCTAAGTTATGTTTGACAAATCTAATAAAGTTTTTTTTAAGAGAAGTGACTCATTGAACTGATAACAGGATTGCAGTAGATGTAACATATATGGATTTTCAGAAAGCATTCGACAAGGTGTGGTCACAGGAGACTTGTTACAAAAATTCAGGTGTATGGCAGAAGACGAAATGCGGCTGATAGACAAGCAACAAAGAGTTGGAGTTAATAGGTGTTGCTCAAATCGGAGAAGGGTTGGAAATGGTATTCCCTGGGGTCAGTGCTGAATCCACTGTTGATCTCCATATATAGATGATTTGGACTTGGGCACAGGGAGCATGATTTTAAAATTTGCTAATGGTATGATGGGCTGAATTGCCTCCTTCTGTGCTTTAAACTTATATGGTTCTATGAAAAGTATCCAATTTGACTACATCTTTGCTTCACTCAATCAAGTTCAGCTACCCTCAATTGATTACTGAAATGTTGACTAACCTTGTTGTCATCCATTACAGTATTAAGAGATTCAATCCACATAGGATCTATGTCACCATCAAGCACAATCCACTTTGGTCCATCATGTGAAATATTGGCAAGGTCTCGCATGATAGTTGAAAAAAGTCCTAAAGTACATAAACAAAGCACGGATTTTAAATATAAACTTTTTTCTATTTTGATTGCAAACTTGCATTGAAATTTATGCCACCAGCCTGGGTATAAAAATATCATGCCACAAATGTAAAGTTTTTGACTACTAAGTAGTGCTAGCTGCAGCAAAAAATGTTTTTTCCCATATTACTGTTGAACTCACATCCATGCAATATGTCCCCTCAGAATAATACACTTGCATTTGTATAACATCTTTTAATATTCTATAAGCATCTTGGTGTGCTTCACATGGGAGAGCTTGGATTGAGCAGGTTGAGAAAAATTGAGAGCTCATCAAAAGCATGGTTGAAGAGAATGGTTTTGGAGACTTTTAAAGATAGGATGGGAAGTAGCAAGGTGAAGACATTGGGAGCGAGTTTCATCCCTAATTGCCCTTGAGAAGATGGTGGTGAGCCGCCGCCTTGAACCACAACTGAGTGGCTTGCTAGGCCATTTCAGACAGCGATTAAGAATCAACCACATTGCTGTGGGTCTGGAGTCACAAATAGGCCAGACCGGGTAAGAACGGCAGGTTTCCTTCCCTAAAGGACATTAGTGAACCAGATGGGTTTTTACGACAATCCGGTAGTTTCATGGCTACCATTACTGATTCTAGTTTTTTCTTTATTCCAGATTTTATTTAATTAATTGAATTTAAATTCCCCAGCTGCCGTGGTGGGATTTGAACTCATGAATCTGGATTATTAGTTCAGGTCTCTGGATTACTTGTCCAGTAACATAACCACTGTGCTACTGTACCCTTATACCAAATTTGGAGACTGTAAGAATGAGCTGTGACATGGAACTGGAAGTGGTTGCAGTGGCAGGGTGGGGCAAAACCATGGAGGAATTTGTAAACAAGGACAAGGATTTTGAATTCAGTGCGTTGGGGAGCAGGTTGCTGGTGGACGCTAGTGAGGACAGGTCATGGTCAAGCACGTCTTCTTTGCAACACAAAATGTGAGTGGCAGATTTTAGGACATGCTGGAGTTTGTGTAGGCTAGAGCTTCAAAGGTTAGCAAGGAGGGCATTGGAGAAGTAGTGTCTTGAGGTAACAAAAGCATGGATAAGGATTTCAGCAGTAGTGCAGATGCAGGAGGTCAATGTTACAGAGATGGAAGCAAGTTGTCAAGATAATGATTAGGATATGCTTTGAAGCTCAGCTCTGGGTCGACTAAAACACCAAGGTTGAACACCGTCTGATTCAATCTAAGCAAACAGCTGGAAAGGGAGATGAAGCTAGGGGCTAGGGTCAAGCACTTCTTGTGGAAGATGAAATAGATAGCTTCGGCTTCCACAGTGTCCAACTGGAGAAACCTATGGTCCATCCATAAATTGATGTCAGATAGGCAGTCTTATAATAGAGGTGAAATTGAAGTTGATAGTGGAGAGATACAGCTGGGTGTCTGGGACTGGAGTCATATATAGGCCAGACCAGATATGGATGGCAGCTTTCCTTCCATAAAGGAATTAGTGAACCAGTAGGTTGTTTTTACGACAATCCGACAGGTTACTTTTACTAATACCATCTTTTTAATATTCAGATTTTTAAAACTGAATTCAAATTCTCAAACTGTCACGGTTCTCTGGATAACTAGTCCAGTATCATAACCACTAAACTACCGTACCCCATTCAAAAAATAAGTGTAATAAACCCTCTGAAGTGGCCTAACAAGCCACTCAGTTCAGGGCAAGTAGGGACGAGCAATAAATGTAAACCTTGCCAGCAACGCCCACATCCTGAGTACGAATAAAAAAAAGTGTGCATCACAGTTGGAAAAACTGATCTGTATTAGCACACAATGCTCCACAAACATGAATATGTGGTACACACTCAATTCAACTGAAAGATACTGAAAATAAACTTCAGTTGTGTTGATTTGACCCTGCTGTCACAGATTAAAGGTGGTCCAAATGTGATTAATGGTATACTCACAGCATAAGTTTAGCATTAGCACAAAGCAGTTTTCGATTTCCAATGACACTAAACTTATGAAGTGTAAATCAGGTGTCAAAGTTTGAACTGACTTTGAAGCAAGATTATCTCCTCCAGGAAGTCTTACTCCTCTTTGCTCTTGTGTCAGGTGTGGCCCTTAGTTTGGATTCAGGCTGTATTTATACTCAGTACGACAATAGTAAGGAGATTGTCAGAGAAGAGAGGGAAACCCTAAAAGATGCAAACAAGCTTGAAACTGAGGGTGAGCACAACATAGTAAATATTTTGAATGATTATTTCCTCTAAGTCTTCACCAGGGTACACAATCCGAGAGTGAGAGGAGAGTCCGAGAGGTGAGCGCAGTGTAAAAGGAGAGTCCCGAGAGCGAGAGGTGAGTCCGAGAGGTGAACGCAGTGTAAAAGGAGAGTCCGAGAGTCCGAGAGGTGAGTGCAGTGTAAAACAAGAATCTGAGAGCGGGAGGAGAGTCCAAAAGTGAGAGGAGAATTCGAGAGGTGAGCGAAGTGTAAAAGGAGAGTCCCGAGAGCGAGAGGAGAGTCCGAGAGGTGAGCGCAGTGTAAAAGGAGAGTCCGAGAGCGAGAGGAGAGTCCGAGAGGTGAGCGCGGTGTAAAAGGAGAGTCCGAGAGCGGGAGGAGAGTCCAATAGGTGAGCGCAGTGTAAAAGGAGAATCCGAGAGCGGGAGGAGAGTCCGAAAGGTGAGCACGGTGTAAAAGGAGAGTCCGAGAGGGGGAGGAGAGTCCGAGAGGTGAGCACAGTGTAAAAGGAGAGTCCAAGAGCGGGAGGAGAGTCCGAGAGGTGAGCGCGGTGTAAAAGGAGAGTCCGAGAGCGGGAGGAGAGTCCGAGAGGTGAGCGCAGTGTAAAAGGAGAGTCTGAGAGATGAGCGCAGTGTAAAAGGAGAGTCCAGAGAGCGGGAAGAGAGTCTGAGAGGTGAACGCACCCGTGATATGCCCCTCCTGCACTTTGTGGGAAGTCATGGACACTACAGGTTTCCCTGGCGACCATGTGTGCAGGAAGTGTGTCCAGTTGCAGCTACTGGCTAACCGCATTTCGGAGCTGGAGCTGCGGGTGGATTCACTGTGGAGCATCCGCGATGCTGAGATTATCGTGGATAGCATGTTCAGTGAGGTGGTCACACTGGAGGTAAAGATTACGTAGGCAGAAAGGAAATGGGTGACCGCCAGGCAGAGTAAAAGGACTAGGCAGGTAGAGCAGGAGTCCCTTGGGGCCTTCTCCCTCTCAAACAGATATACCGCTTTGGATTATGTTGGGGGAGATGGCCTATCAGGGGAAAGCAGCAAGAGCCAAATTCGTGGCACTACGGGTGGCTCTGCTGCACAGGAGGGGAGGAACAAGAGTGGCAGGGCTATATTGATTAGGGATTCAATTGTAAGAGGAACAGAGAGGCGTTTCTGCGGCCGCAAATGTGACTCCAGGATGGTATGTTGCCTCCCTGGTGCTAGGGACAAGGATGTCACGGAGAGGTTGCAGGGCATTCTGGAGGGGGAGGGTGAACAGCCAGCAGTCGTGGTCCATATCGGTACCAATGACATAGGTTAAAAAAAGGGATGAGGTCCTGCAAGGTGAATTTAAGGAGTTAGGAGATAAATTAAAAAGCAGGACCTGAAAGGAAGTGATCTCAGGATTACTACCAGTGCGACGTGCTAGTGAGTATAGGAACAGGAGAATAGACCATATGAATGCGTGGCTGCAGGGATGGTGTAGGAGGGAGGGATTTAGACTCCTGGGACATTGGGACTGGTTCTGGGGAAGTTGGGACCTGTACAAGCGGGACAGGTTACACCCGAGCAGGACCGGGACCGATGTTCACGCGGGGGTGTTTGCTCGTGCTGTTGGGGAAGGTTTAAACTAGAATGGCAGGGGGATGGGAACCTGAGCAGGGAGACAGAGGAAGGGGAAACAAGGATAGAAAAAAAAGTCAGAAAGGGAAGAAGCAATAGTGGAAGGCAGAGAAAACAAGGGCGAAAAACGAATAGGGCCATAGTGCAAAATAAAACTAAGATGACTAGCAATCTTAAAAAGACAAGTCTCAAGGCATTGTGTCTAAATGCACGGCGCATTCGCAATAAGATAGATGAATTAACAGCGCAGATAGATATTGACGGTGATGATATAGTTGCAATTACGGAGACATGGCTGCAGGGTGACCAAGGATGGGAACTGAACATCCAGGGGTATTCAATATTTAGGAAAGACAGGCAAAAAGGGAAAGGAGGTGGGGTAGCGTTGTTAGTAAAGGAGGAAATCAATGCAATAGTGAGGAAGGATATTGGCTCGGAAAATCACGATGTGGAATCTGTATGGGTGCAGCTAAGAAACACCAAGGGGCAGAAAACGTTGATGGGGGTTGTCTATAGGCCCCCGAACAGTAGTGGAGATGTAGGGGAGGGTATTAAACAGGAAATTAGAGACGCATGCAAGAAGGGTACAACTATAATCATGGGTGACTTTAATCTACATATAGATTGGTCAAACCAAATTAGCAATAATACTGTGGGGGAGGAATTCCTGGAGTGTGTATGTGATGGATTTCTAGACCAATATGTTGAGGAACCAACTAGAGAACAGGTGATCCTAGACTGGGTATTGTGCAATGAGAAAGGATTAATTAACAATCTTGTTGTGCGGGGTCCCTCAGGGAAAAGCGACCATAAATTGATAGAATTCCTCATTAAGATGGAGAGTGAAGTAGTTGCATCCGATACTAGGGTCCTGAATCTAAATAAAGGAAATTACGAAAGTATGAGGTGTGAGTTGGCTATGATAGATTGAGGAATTTAACAAAAGGGATGACGGTGGATAGGCAATGGCTAATATTTAAAGAACGTGTGCAGGAATTACAACAATTATTCATTCCTGTCTGGCGCAAAAATAAAACAGGAAAGGTGGGTCAATCGTGGCTTACAAAAGAAATTCGGGATGGTATTAGATTCAAAGAGGAGGCATATAAAATTGCCAGAAAAAGCGGTAAGCCTGAGGATTGGGAGCAGTTCAGAATTCAGCAAAGGAGGACAAAGAGATTAATTAAGAGGGGAAAAATAGAGTATGAGAGTAAACTAGCAGGGAACATAAAAACTGACTGTAAAAGCTTCTATAAATATGTCAAGAGAAAAAGATTAGTGAAGACAAATGTAGGTCCCTTACAGTCAGAAATGGGGGAAATTATAATGGGGAACAAAGAAATGGCAGAACAATTAAACACATACTTTGGTTCTGTCTTCACAAAGGAGGATGCAAATAACCTCCCAGAAATGTTAGGGAACCAAGGGTCTAGTGAGAGGGAGGAACTGAAGGAAACCAGTATGAGTAAAAAAATAGTACTAGGGAAATTAATGGGGCTAAAGGCTGACAAATCCCCAGGGCCTGATAATCTCCATCCCAGAGTACTAAAGGAAGTGGCCCTGGAAATAGTGGATGCATTGGTAATCATCTTCCAAAATTCTATAGACTCTGGAACAGTTTCCTACAGATTGGAGGGTGGCAAATGTAACCCCACTATCTAAAAGAGGGAGAGAAAAAACAGGGAATTACAGACCAGTTAGACTAACATCAGTAGTGGGGAAAATACTAGAGTCTATTATAAAAGATGTGATAACAGAACACTTGGAGGGCATTAACGGGATTGGACAAAGTCAGCATGGGTTTATGAAAGGGAAATCATGCTTAACAAATCTACTGGAGTTTTTTGAGGAGGTAACTAGTAGAATAGATGGGGAGAACCAGTGGATGTGGTGTATTTGGATTTTCAAGAAGGCTTTTGATAAGGCCCCACACAAGAGGTTAGTGTGCAAAATTAAAGCACATGAGATTGGGGGGAATATACTGGCATGGATTGAGAATTGGTGGACAGACAGGAAACAGAGAGTAGGAATAAACGGGTCTTTTTCCAGGTGGCAGGCAGTGACTAGTGGGGTACCGCAGGGATCAGTGCTTGGACCCCAGCTATTCACAATATCTATCAATGATTTGGATGAGGGAACTAAATGTAACATTTCCAAGTTTGCGGACGACACAAAGCTGGGGTGGAATATGAGCTGTGAGGAGGATGCAAAGAGGCTCCAATATGATTTAGACAAGTTGGGTGAGTGGGCAAGAACATGGCAGATGCAGTATAACGTGGATAAATGTGAGGTTATCCACTTTGGTTGTAAAAACTGAAAGGCAGATTATTATCTGAATGGTAATAGATTGGGAAAAGGGGAGATGCAACGAGACCTGGGTGTCCTTGTACACCAGTTGCTGAAAGCAAGCAATCAGGTGCAGCAAGCAGTTAGGAAGGCGAATGTTATGTTGGCCTTCATTGCAAGAGGATTTGAGTACAGGAGCAGGAAGTCTTACTGCAGTTATACAGGGCCTTGGTGAGACCACATCTGGAGTATGGTATGGAGTTTTGGTCTCCTTATCTGAGGAAGGATGTCCTTGCCATGGAGGAAGTGCAACAAAGGTTTACCAGACTGATTCCTGGGATGGCAGGACTGACGTATGAGGAGAGATTGGGTCGACTCGGCCTATATTGCGAACAGCACGGTGTGCAGACAACACAGTATGAACGGAGAGTTTGGTAAGTGTGGGAGTATAAGGGTTAATCTCTTTAAAATCTAGTGCATATTGCTTTCAACTGTTTAAGTTCAATTTTAAAGTTTAAATTTTTAAGTTTCTGTCAGGCTTCAGCTGCTGTAGCAAGCTAATTGGTTAGCTAGATTAAAGTGGTACTTGAAGGTGGGGCAGGCCTGACTCATCTGAGTCACAAACTGTAGAAATACAGGGGCCTGTCAGTGCGAACAGCACGGCGTGCGGACAACACAGTGTGAACGGAGAGTTTGGTAAGTGTGGGAGTTCGGTAAAGTGGAGGAAGGAGGTGCTGCTTTGCCTTGCTTTTCCTAACTTTTTCCCCAGAGCGGCAGTGGACCTGAGAGTAGAAGACTGAGATTGGGGAATAAAAGCAGCAGCAGACCTACAACAAGAGAAAACTACTGTGCGACGTCACAGGTGACGCAGGAGAGTCCAAGAGGTGAGCACAGTATAAAAGGAGAGACCTAGAGCGGGAGGAGAGTCTGAGAGTCTAAGGCAAGTCATAGCAGCACCGCTCGCACCCGTGATATGCTCCTCCTGCGCTATGTGGGAAGTCATGGACACTACCAGTGTCCCTGGCGACCATGTGTGCAGGAAGTGTGTCCAGCTGCAGCTGCGGGTGGATTCACTATGGAGGATCCGCGATGCTGAGAATATCGTGGATAGCACGTTCAGTGAGGTGGTCACACTGCAGGTAAAGATTACGCAGGAAGAAAGGAAATTGGTGACCGCCAGGCAGAGTAAAACGACTAGGCAGGTAGAGCAGGAGTCCCCTGGGGCCATCTCCCTCTCAAACAGATATTCTGCTTTAGATACTGTTGGGGGAGATGGCTTATCAGGGGAATGCAGCAAGAGCCAGGTTCGGGGCACCACGGGTGGCTCTGCTGCACAGGAGGGGAGGAAGAAGAGTGGCAGGGCTATAGTGATAGGGGATTCAATTGTAAGGGGAACAGATAGGCATTTCTGCGGCCGCTAACGTGACTCCAGGATGGTATGTTGCCTCCCTGGTGCTAGGGTCAAAGATGTCACGGAGCGGCTGCAGGGCATTCTGGAGGGGGAGGTTGAATAGCCAGTAGTCGTGGTCCATATTGGTACCAACGACATAGGTAAAAAAAGGGATGAGGTCCTGCAAGGTGAATTTAAGGAGTTAGGAGATAAATTAAAAAGCAGGACTTCAAAGGTAGTGATCTCAGGATTACTACCGGTGCCACGTGCTAGTGAGTATAGGAACAAGAGGATAGACAGGATGAATGCATGGCTGCAGGGATGGTGTAGGAGGGAGGGATTTAGATTCCTGGGACATTGGGACCTGTTCTGGGGAAGGTGGGACCTGTACAAGCGTGACGGGTTACACCCGAGCAGGACCGGGACCAATGTCCTCGTGGGGGTGTTTGCTAGTGCTGTTGGGGAAGGTTTAAACTAGAGTGGCAGGGGGATGGGAACCTGAGTGGGGAGTCAGAAGGGAATAAAGTTGAGAGCAGCAAGAGAGGGGAAGACCCAGGGGAAATCTACAATACAAATAGTACAAACAGTTGTTCAAGAACAAGTGAAAGGGAAAAGCGTAGAGCAGCGGAAAGAAAGTGTACTTTAGGCACGACAGATAAAATAAAAACGAGAAGGCGTAAGGCGATTAACCCAGCATCAAAGCTGTGGGAGGGGGTTGGGAACCTGAGCAGGGAGTCAGAGGAAAGCGTGTCAGAAAGGGACAGAAGGTATGGAGTAAAAGGTAAAGTGTTAAAAAAGGAAAAAGCAGGAACTAAGTGTCACAAAACATATTTGAAAGTTCTTTATCTGAATGCACGTAGCATTCGTAACAAATTGGACGAGTTAACGGCACAAATAACTATGTATGGGTATGATCTTGTGGCCATTACAAAAACATGGCTGCAGGGTGACAACGACTGGGAATTAAATATGCCAGGGTATTTAACAATCAGGAAGGACAGGCAGGAAGGAAGGGGAGGTGGGGTGGCTATGTTAATAAAGGAAGGAATCACTGTAATACAGAGAAATGATATTGGGACAAAGGATCAGGATAATGAAACAGTTTGGGTAGAGATAAGGAATAATAAGGGGAAAGAAACACTAGTGGGCGTAGTTTATAGGCCTCCTAATAGTTGCAACTCTGCTGGAAGAAGTATTAATCAGGAAATAGTCGGGGCATGTAATAAGGGAACAGTTATAATTATGGGGGATTTTAACTATCATATTAACTGGACAAATCAAATTGGGCAGGGCAGCCTTGAGGAAGAGTTTATTGAGTGTATTAGGGATGGATTTCTTGAGCAGTATGTAACTGATCCTACAAGGGGGCAAGCAACCTTGGACCTGGTCCTGTGTAATGAGCCAGGATTAATTAATAATGTCCTAGTTAAGGATCCCCTTGGAATGAGTGACCATAACATGGTTACATTCCATATCCAATTAGAGGGTGAGAAGGTTGGTTCTCAAACAAGCGTACTGAGCTTGAATAAAGGAGACTATGATGGTATGAGAGTGGAATTGATTAAAGTGGACTGGGAAAATAGATTAAAGGGTTAGACGGTACATGAGCAGTGGTGTTCATTTAAGGAGTTATTTTACAACTTTCAAAAAATATATAATCCACTGAGGAAAAAAGGGTGTAAAAGAAATGACAGCCATCCGTGGCTAAGTAAAGAAATTAAGGATAGTATCTGACTAAAAACAAGGACATATAAGGTAGCCAAACTTAGTGGGAGGATAGAAGATTGGGAAGTCTTCAAAAGACAGCAAAAAGTAACGAAAGGATTGATTAAGAAAGGGAAGATAGATTATGAAAATAAATTAGCAAAAAATATAAAAACAGATAGCAAGAGTTTCTACAATTAAATAAAAAGAAAAAGGGTGGCTAAGGCAAACGTAGGTCCCTTAGAGGATGAGACCGGGAAATTAATGGTGGGAAACATGGAGATGGCAAAAATGCTGAACAAATATTTTGTTTCAGTCTTTACGGTAGAGGACACTAAGAATATCCCAACACTGGACAAACAGGGGGCTCTGAGGAATCACTAAGGAATTGGTACTCAGTAAATTAATGGGACTCAAGGTGGATAAATCCCCTGGACCTGATGGCTTACATCCTAGGGTCTTGAGGGAAGTGGCAGTAGGGATTGTGGATGCTTTGGTGATAATTTTCCAAAATTCTCTGGACTCGGCAAAGGTCCCGGCAGATTGGAAAACTGCTAATGTAACACCCTTATTTAAAAAGGGTAGTAGGCAGAAGGCTGGAAATTATAGATCAGTTAGCCTAACATCTGTGGTGGGTAAAATTTTGGAGTCTATTATTAAGGAGACAGTAGCAGAACATTTGGATAAACATAATTTAATAGGACAAAGTCAGCATGGCTTTACGAAGGGGAAGTCATGTCTGACAAATTTACTTGAGTTCTTTGAGGACATAACGTACAGGGTGGATAAAGGGGAACCAGTGGACGTAGTGTATTTAGACTTCCAGAAGGCATTCGACAAGGTGCCACATAAAAGATTATTGCTCAAGATAAAGAATCACTGGATTGGGGGTAATATTCTGGCATGGGTGGAGGATTGGTTATCTAACAGGAAGCAGAGAGTTGGGATAAATGGTTCATTCTCGGACTGGCAACCAGTAGTCAGTGGTGTTCCGCAGGGGTCAGTGCTGGGTCCCCAACTCTTTACAATCTATATTAACGATTTGGAGGAGGGGACCGAGTGTAACATATCAAAGTTTGCAGATGATACAAAGATGGGAGGGAAAGTAGAAAGTGAGGAGGACATAAAAAACCTACAAGGGGATATACACAGGCTGGGTGAGTGGGCGGAGATTTGGCAGATGCAATACAATATTGGAAAATGTGAGGTTATGCACTTTGGCAGGAAAAATCAGAGAGCAGGTTATTATCTTAATGGCGTGAAACTGGAAAGTACTGCAGTACAAAGGGATCTGGGGGTCCTAGTGCAAGAAAATCAAAAAGTTAGTATGCAGGTGCAGCAGGTGATCAAGAAGGCCAACGGAATGTTGGCTTTTATTGCTAGGGGGATAGAATATAAAAACAGGGAGGTATTGCTGCAGTTATATAAGGTATTGGTGAGACCGCACCTGGAATACTGAATACAGTTTTGGTCTCCATACTTAAGAAAAGACATACTTGCTCTCGAGGCAGTACAAAGAAGGTTCACTCGGTTAATCCCGGCGATCTTATTGAAACATATAAGATTGTGAAGGGGCTTGATCGAGTGGATGCGGTAAGGATGTTCCCAAGGATGGGTGAAACTAGAACTAGGGGACATAATCTTAGAATAAGGGGCTGCTCTTTCAAAACTGAGATGAGGAGAAACTTCTTCACTCAGAGGGTAGTAGGTCTGTGGAATTTGCTGCCCCAGGAAGCTGTGGAAGCTACATCATTAAATAAATTTAAAGCAGAAATGGACAGTTTCCTAGAAGTAAAGGGAGTTAGTGGTTACGGGGAGCGGGCAGGAAATTGGACATGAATTTAGATTTGAGGTCAGGATCAGATCAGCCATGATCTTATTGAATGGCGGAGCAGGCTCGAGGGGCCGATTGGCCTGCTCCTGCTCCTATTTCTTATGTTCTTATGTATATTCACCAGAGTTTAGAAGAATGAGAGGTGATCTCATCGAAACATATAAAATCCTAACAGGACTAGACAGACTAGATGCAGGGAGGATGTTACCGATGGCTGGGGAGTCCAGAACCAGGGGTCACAGTCTCAGGATACGGGGTATGCCATTTAGAACCGAGATGAGTAGAAATTTCTTCACTCAGAGGGTGGTGAACCTGTGGAATTCTCTACCACAGAAGGCAGTGGAGGCCAAGTCATTAGATGTATTCAAGAAGGAGATAGATATATTTCTTAATGCTAAAGGGATCAAGGGATATGGGGAGAAAGCGGAAACAGGGTACTGAGTTAGACGATCAGCCATGATCATTTTGAATGGCGGGGCAGGCCCGAAGGGCCAAATGGCCTACTCTTGCTCCTATTTTCTATGTTTCTATGTTTCTATCAGAGCAGCAATTAACAACGCTAGTGGAATGCTAAACTACGTAACCAAAACAGTATAATACAAATCGGAGCTAGTTGTAATCAAACTGTACAGTGCTCTAATAAAGCCAACTTTGAGTACTGTATCCAGTTCTAGTCTACAAGAAACAAAGGAGACATTCAGGCACTGGATACAGTGCAGAGAAGAACCAGGAGGCTGATCCTGAGTGTCAGAGGATTGAGTTATGGGGAAAGACTGAAGAAACTTTGGCTTTTCAAATTGGAAAGTGGGTGCCTGAATGGTGAACTTATAGTGGTACAATAGGTAGTTAAAGGAATGAAAAAGGCAAATCAGGAATATTACTTTAAATCCTGAGAGTCGGACAAAGGGGCACAGGCTCAAACTAGTAAAAGGCAAATCCTGATATCAGGAAGTTTTTCTTCACTTGGAGTGATTCACAACATGGAATGGACTTCCAGAAAAAGTAATGGTGACCAAAGCTCCGTTATTGTTTAAGAAACAATAGGGGTTGAATTTCGGTGGGGTTTCTCCTGATCTCCTGTTGTAACTTTGGCAGAAGATGAATGAAAACTCTGGAGAAATGGTGTAAATGACAAATTACACTGTTTCTTTGGAATTTCTGCCAAAGTTAGGAACATAGGAACAGGAGTAGGCCATTCAGCCTCTCAAGCTTGTTCCACCATTCAATTAGATCATGGCTGATCTGTATCTTAATTCCATCTACATGCCTTGGTTCCGTAACCCTTAATACCCTTGCCTAACAAAAATCTATCAATCTCAGTTTTGACATTTTCAATTGACCTAGCCTCAAAAGTTTTTTGGGGGCGAGAGTGCCAGATTTTCATTACCCTTTGTGTGAAGAAGTGCTTTAATTTTAAGGTTATGCTCCCTTGTTCTGGACTCCCCCACCAGAGGAAATAGTTTCTCTCTATTTACCCTATCAACTCCTTTGATCATCTTAAACACCCCAACCAGATCACCCCTAAATCTTCAATATTCAAGGGAATACAAACCTAGTCTATGCAAACTGTCCTCATAATTTAACATTTTTAGCCCCTTTTACTTACAGCGGGAAATCACAAGAACTGGATGGATGAATTAAAATGGGCCAAATGGCCTTCCATGTCCATAATAATCTTTTGATTTTGTAATAACTGCAGTATCGATGTGAAGCGGTTTCACTTTGCAACGACACTACTGTGAATGCATTCTTATAAAGCTTATACACCAGGTAACAATTTGGATCATGCAGTGTTACTTAAGTTAAATAGCTCAGTTCTTGGTTTTCCTCCACCGCTGAAAAGGTTTACCAAGTAAAAATATATGTTCGAATTTGAGAACTGACATTATTACTGCCTAAATGTGTGTTAATGCTTAGACTGCCATTTTCTGCATGGCTGTTAAAGCAACATAAAAATGACTGTCAGTCATTCTCCAAACATATTTAAACAAATATATAGCTTCCATATTAAATGCCTTTAGAATTTTACATGTGGGGTGAATTTCCTCAGGGCTTCTCCAGCTCTGCGGCTGTAAATTCAGCGGAGGTTCGGTAGAAGCTCCTTTTACGCATGCAAAAAGGGTTTAGATCAAACTTCTGGCAAAATTAAGGTGAGAGAGTGGGAGAACCCCAAGGGAATTCACCTCCCCCAATGGACTCTACAGATAAACTTTAAAACATTGACAATATGGGGAAAATATCCAGCAAAGGGATGTAATGTTCCGCTTCCTTTCTTGAGCATAGTAATTATTTAGTAAAAACAAACTGATTACCATCTTTCCATTCCCTTGTGGATGGGTTAATAACTCCAAACAGTTCATCACAGGTTACAGCTTTTGGGTCAAGGTCTATAGTAATGGCTTTTCGTTTCAGGCTCAGATAGGTATTTTTCAGGGATCGCATTACCTACGAAGTCAAACAAAAAGCAGTCTGACTGAAAATTTAATCTAATGCTTCAAAATTCAAATGTTTGTACAGTTATTTTACCTTAAAGTTAAAATAGTAATAATGCGCTGCACCAGTAAATGTACGTTTAGGCCTGGATTTCTTCAATGTGATTTACATCACTGTTGCACCTTTAAAAATGAGTAACAACCGATTGTGGCCTTTAGAGGGAGACACGTGGAAGTTTTCTGGGTATGCTTATTTGCATACCCATTTGTACTCTTCAACAGAACACTGGGAACCAAGCAGGTAAAACAGGAACAGTTTGATTTCCCTCTCAAATTACTTTACCGCATGTATTACTAATATTTTTATTACACTTGGACAGAATTATGAATACTCAAGTGCCATCTCTGCCCAGAGGGCAGCATTGCACGGCACCAAGCCAAAGAAGAATGTATAATTAATTCATTTAGACCTCCAATCCCTCCTGGCATTAAAGGCAGGATGAATAGACTCCTGCATGTAGGTACTACCAAGTTACCCAGAATTATCACACTTTCCACTTGGAGGAAGGTTCTGATGGTTCTGCTGGTTCTGACTGCAGAACAGTGCCGCAAGAAGCTTCACATCCTCAGCAAGGCAGGCAAGATAACAAAATGCACACTTCACCCTTTTCTGCCTTGCCCACTATGGGCTCCAACTTGGTATCTTGCAGATAGGCTATCCAGCTCCCCACACAGCAATTCCTTCCGTGCACAACTCTAAAACCTCTTCTACTTTAATACCCTCATAACTCCACATCTCTCACTTCACTTTTCCCATGCCACTAGGCACACACCACTCAACTGCTAGTCTGACCCTTAGTCATTCTATCCTCTTGCAAGACAAATTGGCATGTAATGCTTGCTGCAGGCAAACCATCGGAGGGGGTTTCCTCAACTGTAAGCATCTTACCCCCTTGGAAGATAAGGCCATGTGGAATACCCAGGGATAAAGCCTTTCCTGCTCCTAAGTATCTCTGACTACAGGTGGGTTTGAGGATCTGAAAATCTTTGGGTGGTCTGATCCAAGCAATGAAAATTAAGTGCATGTCTCAGTAGAAAAAAAAATGGGTTGAACAAACGTTTCCAAACAGCACTGACTGACGAGGAGTGCCTTTACTTTTTCTCCAGATGATTAATGCCACTAGGAACCAATGACAGTGCTGACTGGTAAGGTGAAGAGGAGCTAATAAAGGGCAATACCAGTCATCCTCAATAAATAATGCACATTGGAGCATAGGATTCAATACCAATCTAGCCCCAAGAGTAGCACTAACCAATATCAACTCCTCGCTGTCACTGACTGATGGAGCCACTTTAATGTGGAGTAATCTAGGTATAGATCTGGAGACCCCAGTAAAGCCTGCCCCTTTATTGAGTGTTTTTAAAATTTGTTCTGAAGCTGTGGACAATAATAGCAAGGTCACATTTGTTGACTATTTCTAGCAGGTAGGCCAATTCGGAGGGCATTAAGAGTCAACCACATGGTATGGACTAGAGTCACATCTAGGCCAGAATGGGTAGGAGTGGCAGATTTGCTTCCCTGCAGGATATTAGTGAATCATTCGGGTTTTTATGACAATCAGCAGCTTTCATGGTCATTCTTTTCATGGTCCACAAATCACCAGATATACTGAATCTGATTTCACAGCTTGCTATGAAGGGATTTAAACTTGAGGTGGCTGATTTTTGTTTGCCACATATATCAGGTGGATAGTGGGCTGGGTATCCGCAGTGCCCGCCTGATAACATCATTTTCGCGGTCGGGCCTCATTTTAATATCAACGGTGAGCTGTCAGCTCTGGAACTCATTCCTAAACCTCCCCGCCGCTCCGTCTTTAAGACTCTCCTTAAAACCTACCTCTTTGTCCAAGCTTTTAGTCACCTGTCCTAATATTTCCTTCTTTGGCTCGGCATCAAGTTTTGTCTGATTATGCTCCTGTGAAGTGTCTTGGGACGTTTTCCTACATTAAAAGGTGCTATATAAATGCAAGTTGTTGTTGGTGTTGTCAGCACGTTTGCGCTATCTATTGGCAGCTGTGCCATTGGGATGGAGGGAAATGCGACAGGACTCCCACGATTTAAAGGCTGCTTGCACCTCTTAAAAGGAAGGTGCACTTTTCTTGGCTTAACATTGGAATAGTTTTTCCACTTTCAGAGAAGTGGACGACTGCAGTCAAGGCCCCAGGTTTGTGGATGATGCTGTAGAGGTACTGGTAGAGCAAAGAGGAGGAAATTCCTTTTCCCACATGATGACCCCCAGATGCCCAGGAAAATTACGCAATCGCAGTGGAGAGAGGGGGCCATTCATGTGAATGCCACCAGCATCACTCCCAGGACATGGCAGTAATGCTGAAAGAAATGCAATGACGTGACCAGAGCTGCTACGGTAAGGCTCCTGTTCATATCTCCCTTAGTCTCTGCACAGCCGTGTACCACCCTACATCAGTCCCAGCAGTACTATGCCTTCCCTCCTCCTCTTCCCATGACTCTCATCCAAGGGCAGCAGCACACTTCCCTGCACCTCCTTCTGCTGCCAAGTGCACACTCAGCACTTGCCATAGCTCTCATATCCACCTACCCTTTTTCTCCACACCTGCTGCTTCTTCCTCTCAGCGTGCACATCTCAGATGCCTCACACATTTTTCCCAACCCTGCAACAGGGAACACACTAAGCCACTCCCACTCTTCCTGCAAGTTTAAGCTGGCATAGAACAGCAAGATCTGGAGGAGATCTATTGTTTATGCAAGTGCTCACACCAATGGAGAAGGCTGCTATTGACATCATTGGCAGAGGGAGAGGGCACGTTGTTGCAGGTGGACAGCCGCGGAGCACCACGGGAGAGGCTGAGGAGAAGGCTTAAAAAGCGGCGGCAGCAGAATCGGCAGAGCGCGGAGCAGGGTGTTAGCAAAAACAAAAAACAATCAAGAAGTGATGTCACAGGAGAGCAGGTAGGTGATTGGTTGGTGAGTATTACCCTTTCTTTGGTCTCTAAGTTAGGGCAGTGGTTTAAACTAACAGCTGGGAAACTATAACTATTACTTCATTAAATTAATAATTTAAACTGGATAAACTAATTAGTTAATAAAACTAAAAATATCGAGTGAATAAAAACTTTAACTAATTAAATATATAAAACAAGATTAGATAGGGATGGCA
This sequence comes from Heptranchias perlo, assembly GCF_035084215.1. Taxonomy (NCBI): domain Eukaryota; kingdom Metazoa; phylum Chordata; class Chondrichthyes; order Hexanchiformes; family Hexanchidae; genus Heptranchias; species Heptranchias perlo. Next base: position 11,819,002 of record NC_090347.1, read on the forward strand.
GGGTAGGTGTTGTGTCGTAACTGCAGCATCTGGGAGTTGGTGGAGACCAGCGAGATCCCGAGCAACCACATCTGCGGTAAATGTAGGCAACTCGAGGAACTTCGGCTCAGAGTTGTTGAGCTGAAGTCCGAGCTGCAGACATTGCGATGCATCAGGGAGTGGGGAGAGCTATCTGGACACTTTGGGGCCGATTTTCAGATGGCTGAGCGGGTGCATTAGGGGCGAGGGGCTCCTAAAATGGCAGAATCCCGGAGCGGGTTCAGAGCCCGGCTCCAACGCGTTGACTTCCGGGTTCCCCAGTGACACGTTCGGGTGCGCGCGCAGCTTCCGAATGCGGGACTCCCACCGGCAATTAAAGCTGGTGAACTGCTGCTTTAGATAGCTAGATACTTGAGGTACTTGACAGACCTCATTGAGTGGAGATTTTGGCAGGAGTGCAATTTTGAAGGATCCTCAGCGTGTTTCCTGTGCTGTGGGAAACACTCCCTGTTGGAGCAGACGTGTTTCAGCCAGCAGCCAGTGGGAGATGCAAAGGATTGTTTGACAGTTGTGGGGGAAAACCTCATTTATTGCAGCAGGGCACTCTGTCACTTCAGACAAAGTTTTGACTGCAAGACCTTTGTCTTTCCACTCAAAATGCTTAATTTATACCCTAAACTCTGCTGTGCAAACACATTTATCTACTTTGCGGACCACCTCAAACTCACACTGTCAGGATGGGTGGGGGGGGGGCGGCGCCATAGCTGCATTCATCACTTCATCCTCGGATGAGCAACATCACCAGCCTCGCCAGGCACGCCGTCCACCTCCGCCATGTGGAGCTCCACAACACAGTGCTGCGCCACAGACACCTGCTCAAAATAGTCGTGCAACTACACATACACCCAATGTAGGGTGACCCAATGGGTGGCATCAAGTGTGGGTGTTCATGGTGAACGTCATGAAAGGGACTTATTACACAAGCCAGTCAAGAATGGCCAAGACATGGCAATAGTGGTTACAATAATAATATTTAATGTGCCGTTAACAAAAATCAAATATAAATAAAAAACATGACAAACCGTCAAACACCCTTGTGCATCCCCTTTGTGCTCACAATACCTTCGCCTTACGCTTATGAGTACTCCTAAGTGGTGCTTCCACTGTGGCTGCAGCAGAGGTAGTGGCAGGTTGCCCTTGTTCTTGTCCTGACCGATTAGATGCTTTGGGCCTATGCCCTCTGAGTTTCGGTGCCTGTGAGGGCCCCTCCAAAAACTGCTCCACCTGCACCTGTGCAGGGGCAGATGCGACCACCTGGAGAGGAGGCAGCATTGCGGGTACTGGTTGAGAGAGGGGCAACGGGTGAGATGTGGAAGTGCTTTGAGTGGCGTCTCCACTTCCATGACACCTTTCGCCATCATCCCTCTCATGGGCCAGGCCCACATCACTCCTACCACCCTGCTGGATGACAGTTTGGAGGACATGTGTGATGCCTTGTAAGGCCAGTGCTAGTGTATCTGCCTGCCTGTTTAAGGCGGTAGAAAGTTGCTCACCCTGAGTCCGAAGGGCCGTTGTCAGGGCCTCAATGGACTCATTGGTGAGCCATGCTTGAAGCTCGACGGAGGTTAGCCTTCCCTCCATCGCAGACATTCCCACACTTACCCGCGACACTATCTCAGAGATGCCCTCACGTCCCTGTGACAGTATCTCAGAGATTCCCTCCTGTACCTATGCCATCATTCCACTAATGCAGGAGTTGGACTCCTCCATCCTCTGCGCGATTGTGGAGAGTGGGCGTGGCACTTGTTCCAGCACCTCGCAAATGTGATGCTGCCCCTCGATCAATCTCCTTTTAAAGGATGGCCCCCAGGGTTCAGCATCTGTGTCCAGCTGAGCAGAGCCTGGAGAAGAATGCTCTCACCGAGGCGGACTCTCCACAGCTGCCCCTGCCACCAGTGTCTGCTCGTGCTCACAAGTGTGTGGTGGCTCACCATGTGCAACCCCAACTAAGTGAGGACGGGGACCCACCGAGGTGTGTGCATCTGCGCTGTTGGATGGCTCACTCAGATGTGACGGTGCCCCCTCAGAGGCCGGCAGGTCCTCTGAGAAGCGGCCTCCGCCGTCACAGCAGTCACTGAAGGCCCTGTAAGAGAACAGAAGGCAATATTAAGCATGCTGACAGATGTTGAGGTGCTGAAGATGGCAGGGCATGTTAACATCATTTGCTATTGTGAGTGCTGAATGTTAAAGTTCTGTCACCAGCCGTTTGTCAGGTGGCGGTCCCGGCGTCCCCGACGGACAGGCATCAGTAGTGCAGCTCAAATCAAGAGCCTCCTGCTCTGCGTCCGTGAGGACGACCTGATGTTGCGACCCCCCTCCGGTCTTCGCCCTCTCTCGTTGCATTCTGGGCTCTCTTCTCCTGTAAGTGGAGAAAGTAGAGAGGCGTGAGTGAGGGATGGTGACGTGGCCAACCACTGAATGCATTGGTTTGGGTGAGGCTGATCGTGAAAGAAATGCATCAGAGGGTGAGTATGAGACAGAGCCATGACATTGTATGAGGACTGGGTTGAGTGGTAGTGGTGGGATGAGTACTGGGGTGGTGAGTAAGTGCAGGTAAGTTGAGGATGAGGTTTGAGTGGGTGTGAGGAGTGATGTGATAGAGTAGTGTTGGCAGTGCCGAAGGAGTTGTGGGGTGGGGACGGTGATGTGGAAGGTGGAGTGTAGGAGAATGAGTAAGTGTACTTACTTTGGCTGACCTAGTTAGGTCATTGAAGCGCTTCCTGCACTGTATCCAGGTGCGGGAGACGTTGCTGCTGCTGCTGACCTCCTCTGCCATCTCGAGCCGCGTCTTCTTGGTGACAGAGGCAGGCCACTTCCTCCCGTCCGCCGGGTAGAAGATCTCCCTCCCCATCCTCACCCCATCCAGTAAGACCTGGAGTGAGTCATCATTAAACCTGGGGGCAGCCTTTCCCCTGGGCTGCTCCATGGTGCTGTGTGGTTCTTTGCTGCAGGATCAGTCATTGGAGGGACTTCCCCTTTAAATAGGGCTCCTCCAGCTGACAGCCTGTGATGCGGGTGCGCAGTCTGCCCGCTGCGCAGGTTTCCGATGGGATATCCGGAAGCCATGTTTAGTGGCTTCAATTTACCCACGATCGCGTGGGGAACGGACGGATTTTACTGGGCAGGTTACCCACACACCCAGTCGCCCCCCCCCCGCTGCCAACCCGCCTCCCTGGTAATATCAGGGCCCTTGATTCAGAAGGCAGTCAACACCCCTTAGGTAAGGTAGTAGTTTAGATTTGGTCTGTAGTCAGGGACAGGAAGATGTGACTGCGAGACAGGCAGGTATGGAGATCCAGGATGCAGTGATGGAGGCACCTCAGCCTTTGACCTTGTCCATCGGGTACGAGATATTTGCTACCTGTGTGGGTGAGAATAAAGACTGCAGGGAGGATGGGGCAATTTGACCACGACACCATGGTACAGGAGGCCATTCAAGTGGGGGGAGTAAAAAGGAATATGGTAGTGGTAGGAGATAGTATAGTCAGGGGGATAGATGCTGTGCTCTGCAGCTGTTACCAGAAGTCCCGAAGGCTGTGTTGCCTGCCCGGTGCCAGGATTAAGGATATCTCCTCATGGCTGGAGAAGAGCCTAGAGCATGAGGGGAAGGATCCAGTTGTCGTGGTCCACTTTGGAACCAACGACATAGGTAGAACTAGGAATGAGGTTCTGCTGAGGGAGTTTGAGGAGTTAGGGGCCAAATTAATAAGCAGAACCTCAAAGGTAATAATCTCTGGATTACTACCTGAGCCACGCGCAAATTGGCATAGGGTCATAGAGTCATAGAGTCATACAGCACGGATAGAGGCCCTTCGGCCCATCGTGTCCGCGCCAGCCATCAGCCCTGTCTACTCTAATCCCATATTCCAGCATTTGGTCCGTAGCCTTGTATGCTATGGCATTTCAAGTGCTCATCCAAATGCTTCTTGAATGTTGTGAGGGTTCCTGCCTCCACAACCCTTTCAGACAGTGAGTTCCAGACTCCAACCACCCTCTGGGTGAAAAAGTTCTTTCTCAAATCCCCTCTAAACCTCCCGCCTTTTACCTTGAATCTATGTCCCCTTGTTATAGAACCCTCAACGAAGGGAAAAAGCTCCTTAGTATCCATCCTATCTGTGCCCCTCATAATTTTGTACACCTCAATCATGTTCCCCCTCAGCCTCCTCTGCTCCAAGGAAAACAAACCCAATCTTCCCAGTCTCTCTTCATAGCTGAAGCGCTCCAGCCCTGGTAACATCCTGGTGAATCTCCTCTGCACCCTCTCCAAAGCGATCACATCCTTCCTGTAGTGTGGCGACCAGAACTGCACACAGTACTCCAGCTGTGGCCTAACCAGTGTTTTATACAGCTCCATCATAACCTCCTTGCTCTTATATTCTATGCCTCGGCTAATAAAGGCAAGTATCCCATATGCCTTCTTTACCACCTTATCTACCTGTTCCGCCGCCTTCAGGGATCTGTGAACTTGCACACCAAGATCCCTCTGACCCTCTGTCTTGCCTAGGGTCCTCCCATTCATTGTGTATTCCCTTGCCTTGTTAGTCCCTCCAAAGTGCATCACCTCGCACTTTTCCGGGTTAAATTCCATTTGCCACTGTTCCGCCCATCTGACCAACCCATCTATATCGTCCTGCAGACTGAGGCTATCCTCCTCGCTATTTACCACCCTACCAATCTTTGTATCATCAGCGAACTTACTGATCATACCTTTTACATTCATATCCAAGTCATTAATGTAGACCACAAACAGCAAGGGACCCAGCACCGATCCCTGTGGTACCCCACTGGCCACAGGCTTCCAGTCACAAAAACAACCTTCGACCATCACCCTCTGCCTTCTGCCACTAAGCCAGTTTTGTATCCAAAGTGCCAAGGCACCCTGGATTCCATGGGCTCGTACCTTCTTGACCAGTCTCCTGTGGGGGACTTTATCGAAGGCCTTACTGAAATCCATGTATACCACATCCACTGCGTTACCCTCATCCACACGCCTAGTCACCCCCTCAAAAAATTCAATCAAATTAGTCAGACATGATCTTCCCTTGACAAAGCCATGTTGACTATCCCTGATTAATCCTTGCTTCTCCAAGTGGAGACTAATTTTGTCCTTCAGAATTTTTTCCAATAATTTTCCTACCACTGATGTTAGGCTCACTGGCCTGTAGTTCCCCGGTTTTTCCCTACTCCCCTTCTTGAATAATGGTATTACATTAGCGGTTCTCCAGTCCTCTGGCACATCCCCTGTGGCCAGAGAGGTTCTGAATATATGTGTCAGAGCCCCCGCAATCTCCTCCTTTGCCTCACACAGTAGCCTGGGATACATTTCGTCCGGGCCTGGGGATTTATCCATTTTTAGGCCTGCTAAAACCGCCAATACCTCCTCCCGCTCGATGTTAATATGTTCGAGTATATCACAGTCCCCCTGCCGTATTTCTATGTCTACATCGTCCTTCTCCATAGTGAAAACAGATGCAAAAAATTCATTTAGAACCCCTCCTACATCTGCCGGCTCCACACACAGATTGCCATTTTTGCATTTTTGTCCCTAATGGGCCCTATTTTTTCCCTAGTCATCCTCTTACCCTTAATATACTTATAAAACATCTTAGGATTTTCCTTTATTTTGCTCGCCAGTGTTATTTCATGGCCCCTCCTTGATCTCCTAATTTCTTTTTTAAGTATCCCCCTGCACTTTTTGTACTCCTCTAGGGCTTCCTCCGTCTTTAGCCTTTTGTATCTGCCAAAAGCCCTCCTTTTTTTCCTAATCCATTCTCGTATATCCCCTGACATCCAAGGTTCCCTGGAGTTCTTGGAACCACCCTTTACCTTTACGGGAACATGTTGCCATTGTATGGTCTCAATCTCCCTTCTGAAAGACTCCCATTGCTCCGATGCGGATTTTCCTACAAGCAGCTGATCCCAGTCCATTTTGGCCAGATCCTGCCTTATCCTATTAAAATCGGCCTTCCCCCAATTTAGAACCTTTATTTCCGGCCCCTCCCTGTCCTTTTCCATGACCACCTTAAATCTCACCGAATTATGTTCACTGTCACCAAAGTGCTCACGTACTAGCACTTCTTCCACTTGGCCGGCCACATTCCCTAGAATTAGGTCCAGTACCGCCCCCTCTCTTGTAGGACTTTCTACATGCTGGCTCAAAAAGCTCTCCTGGATGCACGCTAAGAATTTTGTACCCTCTAAGCCTTTTACACTCTGAGTATCCCAGTTAATATTGGGGAAGTTGAAATCCCCCACTATTATTACCCTATTATTTGCACAATTTTCTGAGATTTGCCTACATATCTGTTCCTCTATCTCCCCCTGACTGTTTGGGGGCCTATAGTACACTCCCATCAAAGTGCTTGCCCCCTTTTTGTTTTTAAGCTCCACCCATATGGCCTCATTAGAGGAACCTGCTAATATATCATCCCTCCTTATGGCAGTAATTGATTCTTTAATTAATATTGCGACCCCCCCTCCTCTTATACCTCCCCCTCTGTCTCGCCTGAAGATTCTGTACCCCGGAATATTGAGCTGCCAGTCTTGCCCCTCCCTCAACCATGTCTCTGTGACAGCAACAATATCATACTCCCATGTGTTTATCAACACCTTCAGTTCATCCACCTTATTCGCAAGACTCCTTGCATTAAAATAGATGCCATCCAGCCTTGCCCTCACATATTTGCCCTGTCTTCCAAGCTGACTTGTTTTTTTCTCTATATTTGGCTGCACATCACCCCCTATTGTAGCTCCACTCTGTATCCCATCCCCCTGCCAAGTTAGTTTAAAGCCCCCCCAACAGTGCTAGCAAACCTCCCCGCAAGGATATTTGTCCCGCTCTGGTTCAAACAGTTCAGAGAGTTAAATGCGAGGCTCAAAGAGTGGTGTGGGAGACAGTGGTTTCAATTCATGGGGCACTGGCACCAATACTGGGAAAAGAGGGAGCTGTTCTGTTGGGACGGGCTCTACTTAAACCGGGCTGGGACCAGTGTCCTGGCAAATCGAATAACTAGGGCGGTAGATAGGGCTTTAAACTAAAAAGCTGGGGGGGGCGGTGGGGTGGTGGTGTGGGGAGAGTTTAGGTAAGGGCAAATTTATAAATCTAAAGAGAAATGACAAGATTGTTGAACAATGTAGTGATTTGGGTAAAGAGAAGCAGAGTGTGTCAGGAAGGGACAGAGAGTTAATACAGGTTAATGGAGAGTTAGAGGTAATAGTGCATCAGTGAATAAGGTCAAATCAGGAAAAAAATAGTAAAAATGTAAAATTAAAGGCGCTTTACCTCAAAGCACGAAGCATTCGTAACAAGATAGATGAATTAATGACACAAATAGAGATAAATAAGTTTGATCTAGTAGCCATTACTGAGATGTGGTTGCCAGGTTTTCAAAGTTGGGAACTAAATATTCCAGGGTACTTCACTTTTCGAAAAGACAGATAAAATGGAAAAAGAGGGGGGCGGGGGATAGCCCTGATAATAAAGGATGATATAAAGACAGTAGTGAGACAGGATCTTGGCTCAGAAGATCAGGAAATAGAATCAGTATGGGTGGAGATAAGAAGTAACAAGGAGCAGAAAACATTGCTGGGAGTAGCTTATAGGCCCGCTAACAGTAGTTTTACTGTTGGACAGAATATTAATCAAGAAATAAGAGGAGCTTGTAACAAAGGTAATGCAATAATCGTGGGGGACTTTAATCTTCATATAAACTGGGCAAATCAAATTGGCAATAGTAGTTTGGAGGATGAGTTCATGGAATGCATTTGAGACAGTTTCCTAGAATAATACGTGTGGAACCATCCAGGGAACAGGTCATTTTAGATCTTGTTTTGTGTAATGAGACAGGGTTAATTAGTAATCTCATAGTAAGGGATCCTCTGGGGAGGAGTGATCATAATATAATAGAAGTTCATATTAGGTTCGAGAGTGACATACTCAAGTCCAAAACTAGAGTCATAAACTTAAACAAATCCAATTACATAGGTATGAGGGTTGCTTGGGAAATTCGATTAAAAGATATGATGGTAGATAAGCAATGGCGAACATTTAAAGAAATATTTCATAATTCTCCACGAATATACATTGCATTGAGGAATAAAAACCCCAAGGGAAAAGTGATCCATCCATGGCTAACTAAAGAAGTTAAGGATAGTATCAGATTAAAAGAGGCTTATAATGTTGCCAAGAACAGTAGTAAGCCTGAGGATTGGGAAAGTTTTAGAAACCAGCAAAGGATGACCAAAAAATTGATAAAAAGGTAGAAAATAGAATATGAGAGTAAACTAGCAAGAAATATAAAAACAGAGTAGAAGAGCTTCTACAAGTATGTAAAAAGGAAGAGAGTAGTGAAAGTAAACGTGGGTCCCCTAGAGGCAGAGACAGAAGAAATTATAATGGGGAATAAGGAAATGGCAGAGGCGTTAAACAAATATTTTGTATCTTTCTTCACAGTAGAAGACACAAAAAACATACCAGAAATAGTGGGGAACCAAGGGTCTAATGAGAGGGAGGAACTTAAAGTAGGTAATATTAATAAAGAAAAAGTACTGGAGAAATTAATGGGACTAAAAGCTGACAAATACCCTGGACCAGATAGCCTACATCCTAGGGTTCTAAAAGAGATGGCTGCAGAGATAGTGGATGCATTGGTTGTGACCTTCCAAAATTCCCTAGATTCTAGAATGGTCCCAGTGGACTGGAAGGTAGCAAATGTAACACTGCTATTCAAGAAAGGAGGGAGAGAGAAAACAGGGAAATACAGCCAGTCAGTCTGACATCAGTAGTCGGGAAAATACTGGAATTTATTATGGAAGTGGTAACGTGGCACTCAGGAAATCATAATGTGATTAGGCAAAGTCAATATGGTTTTATGAAAGGGAAATTGTGTTTGACAAATCTACTGGAGTTTTTTGAGGATGTAATTAGCAAGATAGTTAAAGGGGAACCAGTGGATGTTGTATATTTGGATTTTCAAAAGGTATTCGATAAGGTGCCACACAAATGGTTGTTACACAGGATAAGGGCTCATGGGGGTAATATATTAGCATGGATAGAGGACTGGTTAACGGACAGAAAACAGAGAGTAGGGATAAACGGGTCATTCTCAGGTTGGCAGACTGTAACTAGTGGGGTGCCACAATGATCAGTGCTTGGGCCTCAGCTATTTACAATCTATATTAATGACTTAGATGAAGAGACCAAGTATAATGTATCCAAGTTTGCTGATGATACAAAGCTAGGTGGGAAAGTAAGCTGTGTGGAGGACACAAAGAGTCTGCAAAGGGATATAGACAGGTTAATTAGGGTGTCCTTGTAAACGAAACACAGAAAGTTAGTATGCAGGTACAGCAAGCAATTAGGAAGGGAAATGGTATGTTGGCCTTTACTTCAAGGGGGTTGGAGTACAAGAGTAAGGAAGTCCTGCTGAAATTGTACAGGGCTTTGGTGAGACCACACCTGGAGTACTGTGTACAGTTTTGGTCTCCTTACCTAAGGAAGGATATACTTGCCTTAGAGGCGGTGCAACGAAGGTTCACTAGATTGATTCCTGGGGTGAGAGGGTTGTCCGATGAGGAGAGATTGAGTAGAATGGGCCTATATTCTCTGGAGTTTAGAAGAATGAGAGGTGATTTCGTTGAAACATAGAAGATTCTGAGAGGGCTTGACAGGGTAGATGCTGAGACGCTGTATCCCCTGGCTGGAGAATCTAGAACTAGGGGGCATAGTCTCAGGATAAGGGGTAGGACATTTAGGACTGAGATAAGGAGGAATTACTTCACTCAAAAGGTTGTGAATCTTTAGAATTCTCTTCCACAGAGCGCTGTGGATGCTCAGTTGAGTTTATTCAAGAATGAGATTGATAGATTTTTGGACTCTAAGGGAATCAAGGGATATGGGGATCGGGCGGGAAAGCAGAGTTGAGGTCGCAGATTAGCCATGATCTCATTGAATGGAGGAGTAGGCTTGAGGGGCCATATGGCCTGTTCCTATTTCTTATGTTCTTATGACAGGCTGGAGGATACATGCAGTAGGGTGTGAGTATCTTCCCAGGCTTCTCTCCTTATACTGAACTCCCTCCCTCACACTCTACATAAAAACCAGGTGGCATCTACTACTGCTTACTTTTGCCAACACCTATTAACCTCTTCCGTTTCCCCTCTTTCCAGGTCCATCAGAAGTCCCTTGTCATGTTGCAGCTGAAGAAGAGGAGAGCCCCCTAGCAGAAACACAATCACTCGCTCTAAGCCTTGCAAGCACCAACTCAGAAATTAGCACCCCACAAATTATAGATAGTGAGTTAGAGGGGTATGCACTTGGTGAATTTACATACACGTGTGCAGCAGCTGTGCCAGTGGAAAGGGCAGCTCAGCAAGCAGTTTCCAGGTGGGCAAGCTGCTGCAGAGAATAAAGATGGAGACCTCAGGGGGCCAGCCTATAAAAGGAAGAGGCTTGCTGTGCACCATAAGCATTGGATTGCCTGCCACAGAGCTTCCGCAGCATGTCAGCCATTGTGGAGGAGTTCACGTCCAATTTCTGTGGGGTTCTGTGGCATTGACATTCTGCAGTCATCCATGGAGCATGTGGTTAGCTCAATGGATGCTGCAGCGAGGCCCTCCTTGGAGGAGTCTCTGGAATATGGCATAGCATCTCTAAGGAATGCTGATACTGGTACCATGCAAGCTCTGGACCATCTCCCCTACCTTGGTCATACTGGGAAACCATATGGACAATGGTTTCATAGGAACATAGGAACAGGAGTAGGCCATTTAGCCCCTCAAACCTGTTCTGCCATTCAGTGAGATCATGGCTGATCTGTGACCTAACTCCATTTACCTGCCTTAGCCCCATAATACCTTTGGTTCACAAAAATCTATCAAATCTCAGTTTTAAAATTATCAATTGAGCTAGCATCAACTTCTACCACCCTTTGCGTGTAGAAATGTTTCCTAACTTCACTCCTGAAAGTCTTGGCACTAATTTTTAAGCGATGTCCCCTAGTCCTAGACTCCCTGACTAGCGGAAATAGTTTCTCTATATCTACCCCATCAGTTCCCCTTAATATCTTGAAAACTTCGATCAAATCACCCCTTAATCTCCTAAATTCCAGGGAATACAACTCTAGCTTGTGTAATCTTGCCTCGTAATTTAACCCTTGGAGTCCAGGTATCATTCCAGTAAATCTATGCTGCACTTCCTCCAAGGTCAATATATCCTTCCTAAGGTGTGGTGCCCAGAACTGAACACAGTGCTCCAGGTGTGGCCTAACCAGGACTTTGTATAGCTGTAGCATAACTTCTACCCCCTTGTATTCTAGTCCTCTAGATATGCATTAGCCTTTTTGATTATTTTCTGTACCTGCCCATGACATTTTAATGATCTATGTACGTGGACCCCTAAGTCTCTTTGGACCTCAACTGTTTCGAGCTTTCCACCATTTAGAAAGTACTCTGATCTATCCTTTTTAGGTCCAAAGTGGATGAACTCACACTTGCCCACAATGAAATCCATTTGCCACAGTTTTGCCCATTCACTTAATCTATTAATATCTCTCTATAATTTTATGCTTCTATCTACACTGCTTATAATGCTGCCTATCTTTGTGTCATTGCCAAACTTGGATATGTGGCTCTCGATCCAGTCATCTAAGTCATTAATAAATATAGTGAATAGTTGAGGCCCGAACATAGATCGCTGTGGGATACCACTAGTCACATCCCGCCAATTTGAGTACTTGCCCATTGTCCATACTCTGTCTCCTGCTGCTTAGCCAATTTCCTAACCAGGTCAATAATTTGTCCTCAATTCCATGAGCTTCAACATTAGCTAAGTCTCCTATGAGGAACTTTATCGAATGCCTTCTGGAAGTCCATATAAACAACATCCATAGATATTCCCCTATCCACAACTTTAGTCACCTTTTCAAAAAATTCAATCAGGTTCGTCAGGCATGACCTACCCATTACAAATCCATGCTGCCTCTCTCTGATCAGCTGAAAATTTTCAAGGTGTTCAATCACTCTACTCTTACTTATAGACTCCTGTAATTTCCTGACAACATATGTCAGGCTAACTCGTCTATAATTCCCTGGTTTCCCTCTCACCCCTTTCTTAAATAAAGGAGTGACATGTGCAATTTTCCAATCTAAAGGAACAGTTCCTAAATCGAGAACTTTGGAAGGTTATAGTTAGGGTTTCTGCAATGTTCTCACCTACTTCCTTTAAAACCCTGGGATGGAAACCATCTTGTCCTGGCGATTTGTCACTCTTTAATACCATTATTTTTTTCATTACTGTTAATTTGCATACATTAATTATGGTGAGACCCTGTCCCTGATTCAAAATTAGTTTCCTTGGGGTGTCCGGCATGCTATCCTCTTCTACTGCAAATACTGACACAAAGTAATTGTTTAACATGTCTGCCGTTTCCTTATTTTCATTTATACTATCACCATTATCAGTTTTTAAGGGGCCCACGTTGCTCCTGACCACCTTTTTTTTCCTAATATAATTGTTAAAAAAGTGTTGATTTTGATATCCTTTGCAAGTTTCTTTTCATACTCCCTTTTTAACTATCTGTTTTATCACCCTTTGCTGTTCTTTGTATCACTCCCAGTCTCCAGGATCTGTGCTATTTTTTGTATTTTTGTATGCTTTTTCTTTTAGTTTTATGTTGTCCCTTACCTCTTTTGTCGTCCATGGCTTTTTTTTTTGGCAAGTAGAGCTCTTGGCCCTTCGGGGTATAAACTAGCTCTGTATCACGTTAAATTCTTTTTTGAACACCTCCCACTGATCTTCTATCATTTTACCCATTAACAGATTTTTTCAGTTTACTGTTGACAGTCTCTGTCTCATCCCATTGAAGTCAGCCTTACCTAAATTTAGAATCTTAGCAGCTGACACAGGTTTCTCCCTTTTAAACACAACGTTGAACTCGATCATATTATGATTGCTATTAGTTAAATGTTCATGCACCGTTAGGCTGTTAACTAAATCTGGCTCATTACTCATTATTAAATCTAATATGGCCTGACCCCTTGTTGGTTCTAGGACATATTGTTGCAGAAAGCTGTCCTGAACACATTCAAGAAATTTGCCACCTTTCTGACATGAGCTCATCTGCTTACCCCCAATCAATATGAAAGTTAAAATCCCTCATCAAAACGTTCTTGCCTTTGCTACGTGCTTGTCTAATCTCTGCATTTATACATTCTGCCATTTCACAGCTGCTACCAGGGGGCCTATACACAACTCCCGTTACCTCATGGTTCAGTTACCCCATGGACCTTCTACAGTCTGCTTTCCCGCAGATCAGCGGGAGTGAAGTGCTGCTGATTCATGGGGGTGGCAGTGGCACTATGGGAGTGGCACAGGTTTCCCTTTGCTAAGACAACAGCCCACTTGCTCCCTTGCCACCCCTTCAATCACTACCCACCCTGGCGCCAGGAAGCCAGCTGGGCTGGCCAGCCACAGCGACTGTTGAGATACTTCAGTCTGATGCCAGGCCGTCTTCGGCCCGAGCTGCTACAGATCACCTACTATAGCCCTTAAGGGCCCTCATCTAAGACACAGCAACCTTCCTCCTCCCTTGCTCCAGCCATTGGGGAAGTACTTCACAGGAGCACCAGAGTAGACAAGACAGCATGTAAGACAGGCACTAGGGGATTTCACCAGGGTGATGGTTAGTTTGAAAGTGTGTAGGAAATCTGGTCCTGTTTTGAATGTTGTGGTGAGATTGGGCATTGGGCTTTTTCAATTGTATGAAAAGAAATAGAGGCTACTCATAACTGGATAGGCTGTGGGAGACCATGATAGGATGGCTGCTGGCAGATTTTAGACCCCTGAGGCATCCTTGCCACCCCCATTTTCCTCAGTCTTCTTCCTCTTCATGCTTTGGGCCCCCCACTGCATGGCAAAGTTAGAAAGCATGCAGCACAGCAGCACAATTCTGGACGCCCTCTGTAGGCTGTACTGAGTGTAGCTCCAGACCTGTCCAGACAGTAGAACCTCTGCTTCAGTAGCCCGATGGTCTGTTCAATGAGAGCTTTGATGGAAGCCTGGGTCTGATTGTATCTTCCGTCCGCCACAGAAGTTAGATTGCACATCAATGATTACATCAGCCAGGTCTGGACGGGATCTCCCTTATCCCCAGGCAGATGGGTATAGTAGAGCAGTGGTTATGTTCCTGGACTAGTAATCCAGATGCCTGGACTAATTATGTAGAAAACGTGAGTTGAAGTCCCACCATGGCAGTTTGAGAATTTGAATGAAATAAAAAGCTGGTATCATTAAAAGTGTCCATGAAGCTTTCGGATTGTCATAAAAATCCAATTGGTTCACTGATGTCCTTTAGGGAAGGAAATCTGCCATCCTTACCCGGTCTGGCCTGTATGTGACTCCTGTCTCACACCAATGTGGTAGACTCTTAATTGCCCTCTGAAGTGGCCTAGCAAGCCACTCAATTATATCAAACCGGTACCAAGATGGACTGCAGCAGTTCAAGAAGGAAGCTCACCACCATCTTCTCAAAGGCAACCAAGGATGGGCAATAAATGTTGGCCTTGCCCGCATCCCGAGAATTTTTTTTAACAAAGCAGTCCTCAAATCAGTTGACATAAATGCCAGGGTCTTCCATAGAAGCCCACAGGGCAATGTGCGTGCAAACGACGATGCCCTGCACCTGCGGAAGCCTGCTATCATAACAAATTCCAGAAACCAATCTTACTGCTTGCAGATATCCACAGGGCACTTAATGAAGTCATTAGCCCTGACAAACAGTGCATCTGTAACCTGTGCAATGCGGACATGGACTGCAGACTGGCTGATGTTGGCTGCTGCAGCTTGAAATTAGTCCAAGGCGAAGACGTTGAGGGTAGTTGTCACTTTTACTGCCACAGGCAAGACTGTGTGTGCTGTGGCAGTGGGCTGCTGTTCCTGCTGCAGGATGTGGCACAACTCTGAGACTGCCTCTCTGGAGAAGCGCAATCTCCTTATGCATTGCTCCTCAAAAAACTGCAGGTACAAGGTTTGGGAACTGAAGGCTTGGATTGGGTAAGGAGACCTTCTAGCTCTCCTCCTTGTCCCTTGTCTCCCCACTTTCCCACCCCTGTAGCTGTAGCTCTGTTTGGCCTTTCCTCCTGCTGTTCTTCCTCCTCCAGACACAGTTGTAATCCAACCATCACTCTTATGTTGCCATCCTTAGTGCTGACAGAAGCCCTTTATCAGCGCATTAGACTGTAGAGGCAGTCCCAGCAATAGCAATAGGTGCAGAAATTCAAAAGAACCATTATTTCCAACAAGCAAACAGCAAGCAAAAGACCTTCCAGTGATTTATCTTAAATCAGATGAGGATCTCTTTAAATAGCACTCGTAATGCAGCCTTCACAACTTGCAAAGCCCATTGATTGCGGGCCTGTTCTAGAAATAAGATCAGCAATGCTCCCACAGACGAAAATGGCTTGGGAGCCCTGCAAGCAGCACATAATATGTATATTATTATGAGGCTCATTCCACTTCTGGGCGGGAGTGCTGGATGCCTATTTCAAGGCCGGGCTGAAGATTGTATCAGGTGAGTCTCGCATGAGATCTTGGTAAGATGCAAGTCTTTCTGATTTTTATGCTGCTGCCGCCCCGCTCTCACCAGATAATAGGGAGGACAACAGATGAAAATCGTCCCTGAGACCTCTGGATTGCTAGTTCAGTACCATATCCATTGCACTACTGTATACATTATGTCTGTTAGCTGATCCTGAAGCAGCAACTTCAGATGCTGGAGGTGATGATTCCTGAGGTTCACTGGATAACATTATTAATGTTGTGTCAAAACATAAAGCAGTATGTGAAGGATACACAGGATGAAGTTTAACTTTCCTGTGACTGATCTTAATTTGGCTGATTGGGATGCTGTTCATTGATGGGACTTCTGGCTCTGGACCTCAGACTTCAGGTAAATTTACAGAATATGACACTCAACATCTCTGCCTTCCTCATAAAGCTCTGATATATGACTGTCCCTCTCAAGAGGAGGGACATGAGGATTATGCCTGATGTTATATATAGAGGACCTGAAATTCTTGGGGTCAGAGAGAGCGGAAAGGTTATGCAGGGATTCCACCCCATTTTTACTGCCCCTTTAAATTCTGATGAGGGAGGGCCAAGGGCAGATCTTCTGCCTGATGGCATTCCCACATCAAGTGAATGTATCTGGGGGAGTTCGCTGGAATTATGCCCACTACATTCTTAATAGGTCTCAACACAACTCATACCAAATATGAGCCCCAAACATTTACTTTTAGTTTGCAGGGACAATGGCTTCATTGGGGCCTTGGGGCACCTCAGGTGGAACAACTGTGACCTGCTCCACCTTCCAAGGGCATATCGGGGTGGTCACCCCCAAAGTGCCCTTATGGAAATGATATGCCCACACCATTCATGCAAATGACCCTGTCCCTGTAATTTGGGCATGATCAATAGCTTTGAATTACAGCATATGGGGTTCCACTCAGGTACACTTGCTCTGGCAGAGTTGGCCCACAAGAATTTCAGGGCCAGACTATTTTCCACTAGTTCTGGGAGCCAGTCTGAAAATAATTCTGCTTAGAGCTGCTCTTAAATTTGTACCTCAGGCGAGCTAATAGTAGAATATTTTCAGAATAGGACTTGGCATAGATTTTCCCATCCTCCTGGTTATTTGACCTTCCCCTCTACCAAAGTATTTTTTTCTGGCCAGAACTATACGTACAACCTCCTCATTAAATCTGTGAATCAATGTGGTTATGTAGATCATTTGTTGTAATTTGGTATACTGAAGCCATATGTTCACAATGAGGGAACAATTGATGTAATCACACATTTAAGTTGTAGATCATGGCATGCAGAAAATGAAAAAAATCACTCTTTTGCTACATCAAGCATTTCAAACTAGGATGTACCTGAGATTTTCCACTTCCAGCGTTACCAATGACGAAGACTGAGTGACGTACTTGAAGTATTTCCTCGAGTTGAATTATTTTCAGAACAAAGCTATCTTCAGGTTGTAGATGGAGTGCAAGTATTGACTGCTTAACAACCTATACAAACATAAGAAAATCTATCCTGTTAAATAAAGCTTATTAAAATAGCTGAATATAAATTATCTTAAATTCACTTATGGTCTACAAATAGTACAAGAGCAGTGCACCAATTCTACATCATGTTGTTAACTATAGAAACACAGGAACAGAAGTAGGCATTCAGCCTCTTGTGCCTGTTTCGCCATGTCACACAGCCTTTTGGGTGAAAAAGTGCTCCTTATTTCACTTCTAAATGGCCTAGCTCTAATTTTAAGATTATAATTCATCTGCTTGTTATGACAATAAAAGAAAGAAAGGAAGAAAGACAGACTTGCATTTACATAGCGACTTTCACGACCTCAGGACGTCCCATAGCGCTTTACAGCTAATGAAGTACTTTTTAAAGTTTAGCCACTGTTGTAATGTAGGAAATACAACAGCCAATTTACGCTCGGCAAGGTCCCACAAGCAGCAATGTGATAATGACCAGATAATCTGTTTTTAGTGATGGTGATTGAAGGATAAATATTGGCCAGGACACCGGGAAGAACTCCCAATCTCTTCTTCGAAATAGTGCCATGGGATCTTTTACGTCCACCTGAGAGGGCAGACGGGGCCTCGATTTAACATCTCATCTGAAAGAGGCACTTTCAACAGTGCAGCACATTAAGTACAATTTGCTTATTAATTACAATTGCATCAATAACTACATGCTTTTCAGCATAATAGTTAGGATCTGGTTAACGTACTTTAGTTAGGATCTGGAAAGCACTGCCCAAGGGGGTGGTGGAGGCAGATTCAATCATGGCCTTCAAAAGGGAACTGGATAAGTACTTGAAAGGAAAAGATTTGCAGGGCTACGAGAAAAGGGCGGGGGAGTGGGACTAGTTGGATTGCTCTTGCATGGAGCCGGGGCGGACTCAATGGGCCGAATGGCCTCCTTCTGTGCTGTAATCTTTCTATGATTCTAGTTATCTTGTCACTGGTGCAATAATGTCATAGGTACTAATATGATAACTATTAACCTCAAAACAGAAATTTGTTGAAAACAAATACAAATTTAGACATGTAATTACTTCAGATTCTTCAGACAGACAAAAGCACTTGAGGATTCTTTTAGGATGGGTTGGAAGAAGAAGTTACATTGTTCAGTATGAAATAGCTTGATGTTAGGGTTGTCCCAATGACTTCTATATACTTATCTACAATTACACTGTCCACATTATATGAAAAGTCACATACAAAGAAGAAAGGTTCCTGCCTTTATATTGGTCCAAATATCTGATCAGATTCTATGTATAAATATATAAATATATCTGACATTGGGAGAAAACACGTTTAAGTCTGTGAATATATGTGATCACTTGTTAGCATTTTGTAAATCGTTTGAAAACTAAGCACGTGTAACTATAGCTGATCCGTATAATTGCATTACCTGTTCAAAATCTAAATCTCTCTTTCTTGGCACATCTAGTGCTGGGAATAGATCTCCTATAAGTCCCATAAACACAGGTAAATCATCTGTTATTATCTTTGGAATATTAAAGTCTCTCAAGGCTCTCATAAGAACCTGGTCTTCAGGACGAGTTGGATCTCCTCTTTTCAAAGAGCCAGCCACAACCAACACAGATTTGATAGCCCGCAATCCCCAATCATAGTGGTCCTGTGAAAGAAGATTACATTGTGACATATTTGGTGTCACTAATATTTTAATGAAACATTTCAATGAAAGCCCTAAACAATGGAATTCCGTCCCTAAACCTTTCAGCCTCTCTCTCCTCCTTTAAGTCACTCCTTAAAACCTACCTCTTTGACCATATCTGTTTATGTGGCTCGATGTCAAATTTTGTCTGATAATGTTCCTGTAATGCACCTTGGAACGTTTTTACCATGCTAAACGCACTATATAAATGCAAGTTGCTGTTGTTGTTGTTGAAACTGTAATGAAATTGTGGGAGAATTCAGCATTCCTAAGTGCTGGCGAAGAAATCCCATTTCATTAGCAGCAATTAAAAAGTATCAGTCAATTATAACACATCTGAAAAATTCTTATCACATCTGTGAAGCGGTTAACAAGCCACCTGAAAGAGTATAAATTTTGAATAGCTGGAGAATTCAGCTGTAGAGTGTACCATTGGGATATAAAATGGCTTAAAGGTGCGAGAACAAAGCTAGTTTTAGCAACAGGCTCTGCAAGACCTGTAGATAACATTGAGGAGTGATGTAAGTACATTTTTGGTAAAGGAGGTTCAAAGAGTGGCGGTACATTACAGAAAACATCAGCATCTCTTATTCAATGGGCCTATGAATTAAAAGAATTACACAAATATTACTATAAAGTAGGAGCAAAGGATATTTAGAGGCTAATAACAAGATGATCAGTGCCCACAATGGTGCTGTGTATTGGTCGTTGGTGCATCACAGTATGGGCTACCAAGTTCTGCTCAGTCCCAATGCGTAGGACATGTCATAATGCAGTCCTGAAGTGCCTGTCGTGCTAAAAGTCTGTGCAGTTGTCAAATGCCAAGCTCAATGTCCAAATTTTATTTAAATTAGAGGATGATCCCATAATGTGTTTGGAGTTCCTGAACTGCCAAACAGGGTAACCCTCCTCACATCCACTTCAGCTGCATGTCCGTTTTTCCAGCTATCAAACATTGCAGTACTACTTTTTTGTCACTTATCCACGGAATATATTTTGTGCCTCCTTTCACTTCATTTAAGCCTGGCATTTCTCTTTCCTCTCAGCCTTGGCAAAGGTTGATAAATATCTAAAATTAATTTTGAAGTCTTATATTTGAAGCAATATTTGTTTCCATATTCAGTTACTTACCTTTAAATGTACACACCTCATTAACCTCAACATGGTGCATAGATTTCCTATTAGTAAGATCATTAAAGTCAGTTTTTTTCTGCAATTTTAAAAATATGTTTTTTTTAGGTTTTAATTTTAGAGTTTAAAATGTAAGAAAATCAGTGGGGAAAAATCAGTCCAAAAAACTCAGATAAATGCAGCAAAATTTTGCTGGTCTTGCACTTTACGTTGTTGCTTGCCTCAAAAATAGTCTGGCTGTAGACATGGGTGGTCTCATAGGGCTGGAGAATGAGAGGGAGCAGCTCGGAAGTCACCGCAGAGCAGGAGCAGCTGCCAGAAAAGGGAGGAGGGCACTGCACAGCAGGCATTCAGGAAGCACCTCTCCTACATCAACTTTACTCAGGAGCAATGTATAAGGCACCTTCGCTTACCAAGCTATGTCACCTGCTGCAGCCACAACTCAAGCCTCAAACCAGGGCACGGACAGCACTGCCTGTGGCTGTCAAGGTCACGTAGCCCTCAACTTTTATGCCACAGACTCCTTTCAGGCTGCAGCAGGTGATATCAGCAACATCTCATAGTTTGCAGTACACAGATGTATCAGAGAGGTCACCAAGGCTCTCTATGCCACGTGGAACACCTACATCTCCTTCCGTATGGACAGAACAAAGCAGAGATATTAGATTTTGTATGCATGGCAGGCTTCCCCATGGTGCAGGATGCAAATGACTGCACACACAGTGCCTTGCATGCTTCCAATCATCAGCCTGACATCTTTATCAATCGAAAGGGATTCCACTCCCTCCACCTTGGTGCCCGCTCACTCCCTCCTTCAGCCATTTCTTAACCAAATTCTTCCAGGGTGTCTGCAGCCAGAATGCGTCTCCCCTTTGAGGTGCTGCCTGCCTTTAAGTGGCGTCATTGATTATCTCAGAAAAATTGAAGAATTGCATGCTTTGACTGTTTAAGGTAAAGTTAGTATGCACATTTTATAGCAAAACTAAACTGAAAGTTAACATTTAACTGCAGTTATACATTCCAAGAGAAAATCTATAGTCCTACTGTAATAGCTGTATTTTATACATTGAATTAGCATTAACAGTACCATTCTACATTTAGTTTACAGCCAATAATACAGAATACTAAATATATTTAAGATACTAACTGCTACTATTTCTAACCACCCCTTCCCCCACTTCCTTGAAAGGCATTCAGCCAATGAGTAGCGTGAGTTTCGCTGGCTGCCCACCGGGATCATTAAAATCAGCAGGCAGCACAAATATTAAGTGCTGCCTGCATACACATTAACTGGCGTGCACCTGGCCCCCTGTGCACCCAATTCTGGGCGCGTTTGGATTTCTGGGCCAAGAAAACCATCAAGGAACTTAAAAAAGCTGTGTGACCTGAGTCAGCCTTTGATTGGTGACCTCAGTCTTTAGAGGACATTAGGGGTATATTTTGACTTTGTGCAATAGCATAAATCAGGTTGTAGCGAATCCGTAGCCCGTTTTATACCTGAAGACTTGAGTCAATGGAAATAAATATCGGAAGAGATGTCAAACGGGCTGCTGATTCACTATCACCCTTTTTATACCTGCACAAAGGCAAAATCTATCC
The DNA here is from genome assembly GCF_035084215.1 of Heptranchias perlo. Taxonomy (NCBI): domain Eukaryota; kingdom Metazoa; phylum Chordata; class Chondrichthyes; order Hexanchiformes; family Hexanchidae; genus Heptranchias; species Heptranchias perlo. Next base: position 11,840,522 of record NC_090347.1, read on the forward strand.
CTCACTGTAGTAACTGTGTCACTGTACTGCTGTTCTTAGTCCACATCTAATTAGATATGAAAGACTAACAGTATCTGCAGTATCAAGAATATTGTCCTCACAGCAACACCTAAAGAATACCCAAATCCCCTTAACAAAAAAAATCCATTTGCACTGCCTTTGTTTCTCTACTGAAAATTGGGACCAGGGCCACAAAATTGTCATTATGAAAGCACAGATGTGATGTGCATGCATTACTGGACCTTATTTTGTTGGGACAACAACAAGAAATTTCACATTTTTTTTCAAACTTGGGAGGAAATCAATTTTTACCAATTCACCACCAACAAATAAAATCAGGAACTTATTAGTGGAAATTGGTAAAGATTGATTTTAAAGATTGTTTCCCATTAGGCTTGCTCCCTGCACTAGGCCAAAGCTGCTCAGACAGTTATGAATAATTATTCAAATGAACTGAGCATCGAAAATTGGGGGCGACCACTTCACGGTGCTATTAGCTAGTTTTGCTTCATCAATTAGGCAAAGATGCCATAACTGGGCCAGTAGTGGAAAATCTCCTGTTAAATATATTGGGCCGAAAATTGCTTTAAAAAGAACGGTGAGCTCAACAACGCTTACTGTTGTTGGTGGCCAAATGAAAGAGCAAGTTCCGGCGTTCGCACATGCGCAGACAAACACAGAAATCTGGAACTTGTTCTTCCTGGTTCGCCAGCGATCTGACAGCTTCGCCTCATAGGGATATCGTCAGCTGTAATCAACAGAATCAACGGACCAGCGCCAACTTGTTCTTCTGCTTAGCTGGAAACTAACTAATATCGCCACAAATCAGGTACGATTATATATACCAGGTCTAAACTAAGTTTTAACAGCAGTCTTAATGACTGCCAAACAACTAAAAATTAATGTTTAAAAATGTGGAGTCTCATTACTCCTTATCTTAATAGATTCTGGTCATTAATTTTTTTTTAATTAAAAATTTTTTAAAAACATTTATTTAAAAATTAAATTTTTTTTTAAAAAAAATTACCTTTTCCTTCTGTCTCTTTTATTTAATTTGATTATTTCTTACCCTTTTTTTTTGCTGCTTTTACAAATGATTTTATTGCAGTAGCTTTCACTTCCTGGTTTTTAAGTTGCAGGGGAGAGATCAATCCTCTCCCTTCTTCCACGAGTCCTAGCTTCACTGGAGTTAACACTGGGCTCTTCTCAGCTTCCTATTAGAGGAAGTGCCCACAGTAAAGACCTCAGAAAGTTAGTGGGCGAGTATAAATCTATGGACCAGCGAGCTTCGTTCATTTGCCACTTGGAGCAATTTATGGACATTGTGTAAAATCCATGAGGAGGCAAATTTTATGTGGTCTGTGAAAGAATAAACCTGATTGACCAAATCACCTTTTCTCATTTCATGCTTTATGTTCATAAATGATAAAGTATATACAGTCCCCACCGCTTATGTTCGTGCGAATGCGATTTGCCCGCTATAAGTGTTGGATGATAAAACCAACATTAGCCCCAGACATCCTCCAGAGAATTCGGAGTGTATTAAAGGTTACAAAGCTAAATCAAATTCAAGTAAAGGTACTGTATTGTGTCCCTCCCGTCAGTCAGACTCTGTCCCGATGAACTAGTTTCTTTCCTAAATTAATGATCTGTCTCTGCTGCTGTCTGTTGCTGCAAGATATAGGATCAGTGAAGATTTCAGAGCAATTCAAATCTGCCCGTCAGTATCCGCCAGTGTCATATTACTGTGTCAATTTCAACATGAAGTGTTTATCAGAAACCTTTTAACTCCAGCTCTAGGTTTTGTTCCGACCTGGTTGGAAAATTCTCAGCAAAGTAGTTTCTCCGTCCCATTTCAGTGTTTGATTCATGACTCCGGTTCGGTGTTTGATGAAATTGATCAGCTCACATTGAAGAATTGCACAAAATAGCCGGCATGTTTCATACATAGTAAACGGCGCCTTTAGAATTGTTTGCTATGGTGATGGAAATGGTTATGAGAAATTGCCGGTTGCCCGCCTTAAGCATGGGCAGTATAAATGATGGGGACTGTAATAATAAGAGAAATATTGGGAAAATTCTACTCACTAATTTTTGCCTCTTTGGAAAGGGCAAAAAGGCTGTAAACAGAAAGTGACATTACTAACTGCAGCTGGTACTTGTTGCTACTAATGAATACTTATGGATCAGGGAACACAGAACCATTAACAAAAATAGCTTAAATGAGTAACTTTCTTAGTACTTTAGATTAATGTTAAGTACTTTTTTTCATTTTTTTGTGTGGGAAGATCAATCTACTAAAATAAACAACGATTAGAAGTTACCTGTTTAGAAAGCAGCTCTTTACAGAGTGTGTAAAGGGTGATGAATTTTCTGGCAAGCAATCTGGCATCAATGAAGCCTTCAGCAACCAACATGATTTCACAAATTAGCTCAAAGTCTGGTACAACCATAGCACAGGGTCTAAAAGAGAAGTAAACAATAAGCCATACCTCTACAAATTTGAAAACACATTACTCATTGACAGGGTATACATTGCTACATTAAAAAAAGTAACCTACAAATGGATTACTGATGCTATCATTGCCTCAAGTATAGTCTGGCAGATGGAACTCAAGTGGGAAGCCTGGCCCCCTGATGCAAAACCAGAACTGCCCAAAGGTTCTGATGGTAATTATGACCCTCCAGCAATTTCTCCATTTTCTCATCAAAGAACCTTTATCATCACAGGACAATGGGAGAAGCTACTGCTGCAATTCCTGAGGAACCTTGACAAATGTAACCAAGCAAGCCAGTGAGCAAGAACCCTTCAGTCATGGGTAATGCACCTATGTCTAGGGTATTTTACATAGCCTGTTGCTGCAGTGAGGGATTGTGAAGTAGATCTTCATCAATGAAAGAGATTGTTCCCCAAAGCAGCCTTCACCAAGGCACCAAAGATAGAATGACTACTGGTGAGGAAATCTGTCCCAATGATCCATGGGAAAGTATGTCTGTACGTAGACATTGGGTGAGAACAGAACTCGGCTTGACATGATAGTCCCCACATTGGAATAGTCCATTGACAGACTCTAACAAGGTCAACATAGGCCACTTTGGTGAGGCACCAGAAGGCTATCACTGCAAATAGAAATGTATCCTGCATGAGTGACTCAATTCAAGAGAGAAGTGCAATGAGAGAAAATTAAACAGAGAAAAAATAAAAACTGTTTTCTTTGTCTATCATCAGGATTAAAGTATGCCTTTTGAAAGTCAGAATGAGTCTCAGGAGTCTGTGATATAAAGGCTGAACCATTTACATGAAAAATGAGTTACTGTAGAGTGACATTATCAGTCAAATAAAATTTGAATTTTCCATGAGAAATAAAGTCAAACCACAAAAATATATGTTCATAAGTACAGGGTTTGGAGTGTGAATCCCTTTCCCCAATTTGCTGGCTGCAGTTTTGTTTAAATTAGTTGGCAGCGCAGAAGCAAAGCCTTTTCTCTGTCCTGATTGTTATATGTTTAGCACAAAGATTGGGCACAAGAATCTGAAAGAATAGATAATCACAATGACCTAATCAATGACCTACAAGAAGAGCATTATAGGTCAAGCAAACATAATTCCCTGTTAAAGAGCTTTTTTCATTTTTTTTACATAAATATTTCTTGTTATGGCTGTTTCAAGTTTCCCAAAGGGACTGTGCCTTTTTATTCTTTAAAATTCAAAACAGTTTAGTAATTCTGTTCCTGCTGGATAACTACTTCACAGTTGCACCATCGGTGGACAATAAATAATAGTTCTCTCAACTCCAGCCTCCAATTTGTCTCCCTGTCACAACCTTTCATGTCTCTCTCTGTTTTATCAATACCACCATGATCATCAGCAGTTATTTCAAGTTTCCCCCCTTGTTCCCCCTAAGCTCCAAATATGACACTCTACATGCTTCCTCTTCCCTATATCATCAAATACCTTATTCTCCCATACCTCAAAACTCTGAGGGGACGGGAAACAATTTTAGTATCTAGTCCAGGGTTAAAGAAGTGTTAAGTTGGCTTAATGGCAGCACTCTCACCACTGAGTCAGAAGGTTGTGCATTCAAGTAATTTACATAATATATTGAAATCAGTATGTGGGCCACCCACTCCCTTCAAAAGTGGTAGCTCCTATAGGATTTCCAATATTAAATGTAAATAACTGTTATGATTCCCTGCCATCCCTATGGGTGGTGCTTAAATAGGATTTCTCATTTTAGTCTGAACAGTGTCATGGTTCTTTGTCATTCCATCACACGGTGCTGTATTAACCTTTTCCCCCTCAGTAACTGAAGTTTATAATATCCAAAATCCCAAATCTCTGAGGAGACACTGCTAGAAACTAAAGAAAAACATTCCATCCGTTCAGCTGACCAAAAGGGGCTGTACCCTTAGGAAATTAGATAAATAGCACATTTTCAAATTATATAACTTGCATACAGCCAACAGAATCACAGTGTTATACAAAAGTAACAAAGCCCATGCATTTGGGACTGACTGAGGCCTTGAAGTTAAAACTTTATGGAAGGTATTAAAAAAACTAAATCAATTTAATGGGTAAATTTTATGATATGGTGAAATATATATTTTTTGAATCTATTATTTTGTTTAAAACTTTACTTTGGATATTATAAACGTCAGTTACTGAGGGGGACAAAGGATAATACAGCACCGTGTGATGGTATGACAAAGAACCATGACACTTCACTGTTCAGACTAAAATAAGGAATCCCATTAAAGCACCACCCATAGGGATGGCAGAGAATCATAACAGTTATTTACATTTTAATATTGGAAATACTATAGAGCTACCACTTTTGAAGGGAATGGATGGCCCACTTACTGATTTCAATATATTATGTAAATACATTATTATATATGTTTTTTTTAAATAGACGGCACACAACAGAGCCATATTAAAATTAAATAATTAGTTACACTACCTGAATAATGCCTTCAGATTTTCTGGCAGTTCTGTACGTCCTGCATAACCTGGATTCATTGTAATGAAAATGCCAACTGTAGGGATGAGAACAATATTTTCTCCCAGAAAATTAAATTCTTTTTTCTTGTCACGTATTGCATCCTGAATACATTTCACCTGCAACATTTGTAGTAGAGTATAATCAAAGTCATTAACTTTCTAAAATTGCATCAAGCTTCAGTAGGATACCTTCCATTTTAAACATTTTATTATCTTCTCTTCAGTCATCTTTTTCTTTGCATTAATCAACGGGGTTGATTTTTGTGTCCCTTACACCCAGATTTTAGTGCAAAATCCAGCAGAAATCAGTTCTGCCAGATTATCAATGAATTTCAGATCTGCTTCATTTTCTGGGCAGGCATTTGAAGGTCCCATATGAAGCTGGCAGAAGCTTCATTAGCATGTCCAAGAAGAGCACTGCTCCATTTTCTGGCCCAAAGAGGGTCATGGATGCCTTGGGGTGAATCAACAGATGGAGGACCTTTAAAATGCCTACAGACATTCAACTTAAATGTTTTTGGGCCTTTTAAAGATCCTTCTTATATATTTTGTTTTTGTTTCTTTTTCTTTCATAAGCTTTTATGCCAGTTGCTATTAATTATTAATTTTTTTGCCCATAGACTTTTTTTTACTGGCAATTGAGAGCCTCTTAAGAGTTTAGCATGTCCCTTAGATTCCGGAACAGCGAACCATAGCTTCTGGGACTCTATGCATTCTGCATTTTTGGCGCAGACTGTGCAGAAAATAAATCAGCAGAGGGGTAGCCGTGGCGGAATTAATTGGTCCCGTGCCCTTCACAGGAAGCCCAGGCGAGCACAGGAGATTTAATCCAGCCGGGAGCACGGGGCACAGGTGTTTGGCGAAGCAGCATCCTGCAGACCATATTTCGTAGGAAGTGGAAGACTTGCAGAGGGATGACAAGCAGGTCAAGCTGCCCAAGTAATGCTCTGTGGCCTTCTGACAGCACCCGCATTTGCAGAGCTATGACATTACATTGCTTTGACAGATATTGTACTGGTGTGGCTTTTCTTTTCAAAGGAAGCTTCACCAGTAGATCTCCAGTGGCATCACTACCATATATGAATGCTTAACCAACCTATACGTTGGGAAGTTCTTCAGAAACACCTCGATCATGACATGTTATGTTTCCATGGTATTGAGTGAAAGAAAGCTTGGTAGGGTGATCAAGAGCCAGTGTTAGCTGTTTGACTGCATTTACCAAGATGCCACCAAATATTTCTACAGGCCCTGGAACACCTGCCTGGGAATGATGTGGGGACCAGAGTCTGGGAAGCAGAGAGGCAGATGCTTAGCTGTACAATCTGGCTATGGAGAGAAAGCAGGGTAATGGGATTAGTTTTGGATTGCTTGAGCAAAGAGGCAACACAGATACGGAATGGCTTCCTTCTGCAAACTTCTATAGCTCTATGGAAGGTGGCCTTCAGCCACAAATAAGGTCATCCTACTTTGGTGCACTTCCCACAGCTGGACCTGCAGACCTTCAGCATCAGTGCTGGTTACGTGTCTCTGCTGTACCATTATGAACATAGGAACATAGGAACAGGAGTAGGCCATTCAGCCCCTCGTGCCTGCTCCACCATTTGATAAGATCATGGCTGATCTGTGATCTAACTCCATATACCCGCCTTTGGCCCATATCCCTTAATACCTTTGGTTGCCAAAAAGCTATCTATCTCAGATTTAAATTTAGCAATTGAGCTAGTATCAATTGCCGTTTGCGGAAGAGAGTTCCAAACTTCTACAACCCTTGGTGTGCAGAAATGTTTTCTAATCTCGCTCCTGAAAGGTCTGGCTCTAATTTTTAGACTGTGCCCCCTACTTCTAAAATCCCCAACCAGCGAAAATAGTTTCTCTCTATCCACCCTATCTGTTCCCCTTAATATCTTCTAAACTTCGATCAGATCACCCCTTAACCTTCGAAACTCCAGAGAATACAACCCCAATTTGTGTAATCTCTCATCGTAACTTAACCCTTGAAGTCTGGGTATCATTCTAGTAAACCTACGCTGCACTCCCTCCAAGGCCAATATGTCCTTCCGAAGGTACGGTGCCCAGAACTGCTCACAGTACTCCAGGTGCGGTCTAACCAGGGTTTTGTATAGCTGCAGCATAACTTCTGCCCCCTTGTACTCTAGTCCTCTAGATATAAAGGCCAACATTCCATTAGCCTTATTGATTATTTTCTGCACCTGTTCATGACACTTCAATGATCTATGTACCTGAACCCCTAAGTCCCTTTGGACATCCACTGTTTTTAACTTTTTACCATTTAGACAGTACCCTGTTCTATCCTTTTTTGATCCAAAGTGGATGACCTCACATTTGTCTACATTGAATTCTATTTGCCACAGTTTTGCCCATTCACCTAATCTATCAATATTGCTTTGTAATTTTATGTTTTCATCTACACTGCTTACAATGTCACCAATCTTTGTGTCATCAGCAAACTTAGATATGAGACTTTCTATGCATTCATCTAAGTCGTTAATAAATATTGTGAATAATTGAGGCCCCAAGACCTCATACTGGGGGAAACACTCCCAGTTCAAATGGACGTGTTGCAGCTATCAGCCTGTGGCAGCTGCAAAGGTCTATTTGACAGGTGGGGGAGGAGACCCTCACTCATTGCAGGAGGCCACTCTGTCACTTGGGACAAAGTTTGGCCTCCACCACCCTCCTCCTGACAGTCAAATTCACCAACTTGCACACTTACCCCGGGGTCCAGAGACATGTACCTACCTTGCGGACCCCCTCAGATGTACATCTTCTGGATGGGGGCCGCCGTAGCTGCGGTCATGACCTCCTCGGAGGGCGAACAGCATCACCAGCCTCGCCGGCCAAGCCGTCCACCTCTGACACGTGGAGCTCCACAACACAGTGCTGTGACACATCCACCTGCACAGCAGGAGGGAGGGCAACCGCAGACAGCGATGCGTCGCAGGGGGCACTACCCTCGCCACAGTGTCCACAGACCGAGGCTCAGCTTCCTGGACCTCTCTGAGCAGCAGTGCACACGGAGGCTCAGAGTCACTCGACATGTAGTCGTGGACATCTGCAGCCTCCTTCATGCCAAGCTGCTCCCGGCTGGCCCGAGCACCATCTTCTTACCTGTCGCTGTCAACGTCACCACTGCTCTCAACAACTTCTCCTCCGCATCCTTCCAGGGTGCCACCGGGGACATCGCCGACGTCTCTCAGTCGTCTGCACAAAAGAGCCCTGCAAATACACCTACACCCACTTTGCAGTGACACAATGGGTGGCATCAGGTGTGGGTCTTCATTGTGATCCTCAGAAACGGGCATTATTGCACAAACCAGACAAGATTCGCAAAGACGTGGCAGTAGTGGTGCCAATACAATATGTGATGTCAGTTGGTCAGAAATTAAATAGAAGTAAAAACCATGACAAACCCTCAAACAACCTTGTGCATCCCCTTCAGGCTCACAACACGTTTGCCTTACGCTGCCTACTGCACATATGTGATGCATGCCCTGTGGCTGTAGCACAGGTAGTGGCAGGTTGAGTGAGGCTGACCGTGAAAGAGATGCATGAAAGGGTAAGTATGAGATCGAGCCATGAGATTGTATGAGGATTGGGTTGAGTGGTAGTGGCGGGATGAGTACTGGCGAGGTGAGTAAGTGCAGGTAAGATGAGGATGAGCTTTGAGTGGGTATGAGGGGTGATGTGACAAAGTAGTGTTGGCAGTGCAGAAGGAGATGTGGGGTGGGGCGGTGATGTGGCAGACGGAGTGTAGGGGAATGAGTAAGAGTACTCACTTTGGCTGACCTACTTAGGTCATTGCAGCGCCTCCTGCACTGTATGCAGGTGCGCGATATGTTGGTGATGCAGGTGACCTCCTATGCCAGGCCTTCCTAGTGGCAGAGGCAGGCCGCTTCCTCCTGCCCGCCGGGGGGAAGATCTCTGTCCTCCCCCCCGACCTCCTCCTCACCCCATCTAATGATACCTGGAGTGAGGCATTATTAAACTGGGAGCAGCCTTCCCCCTGGGCTGCTGCATGCTGTAATTTTTCCTATTTCTTGCAGCATCTGTCAGTGGAGGACTGCCCCTTTAAATAGAGCTCCTCCAGCTGACAGAGCTTACGCGCCCAATAGCCCCCCCGCCACGAACCCGCAGCCCTGGTAACATCGAGCCCAACGTATCTGAAATTACTGTGCTAGATTACTATATATTTCTCAGGTTCACAACAAGAGTTTTATTTTTCAAATAGAATTGAGATTACTGTTTCTATCACCCAGATAATCAAAACAATTTAGCTTTCTCTATTAAAATCAGAACAAAAACTGTAATTGCTGATATAACATGTGAACTTTTCAGTTTCTGTGACCTGTATATAGGCCCATGAAGTAGGCCAGGACCTAAGTACACCAAATCTAAACCTCCACTAATAGTTTCCAGAGGGCCTTGTTTGGGGCAGAACCTCCGTCAACTCCAAATACGATCCACCATGTCAGAAGGGCGTGGCCGGATTGAGGGATTTTCCTCAACCCTGGCCTGGGTTCCACTGGGCAGCTGGTACACTGGATGAAAGAAGGTGTACTTGCCAAATGGCCAGTGGAGGTGGGGCCCACTCGGGCTTCCAGGACTGGGTCCAGGCCCAATCCGCAAAGAACGCAGGCAGTATATAGTCAGAAGCGGGCCCAGAGGCACTTTGAAATTTTAAAATCGGACTGCAGCTGGTCATCCAAATTGCTGTAAAGGAATCCTGACCTCTATCTCAGTTTATCTCCGTACAGAGATCTTGGGATCAGGTTCAGTAAGACTTGCTTTAACTCTCAGGCCAAAGAGCAAATTGAGTATTATTAAATCTTTTCCTTTGAGTTTGAGTATAAGAACCGAGCCTAGAAATTCTCTGATTTTTCTGGAGTAAAAGTAGAACATTTCTGGTGGAGCAGGTTAGGATTTGTGGTAGGACTCAGGGCGGTTCTCATACAAGCCAGAGTTCTTCCCCTTCTAAAATACATCACAAATTCTAGCAGAAGTTGGGGTGGATGGAAGATGTGCCCTCCCAAAGTGGTGGATACATGCGAATGACAGGATAATGACAGATAACCTGATCCATCAGAAATGCCATCATTTAAGCCAGTATCGCACCTAACTTGACTCAGGCCTGAATAAAGGAGGCTGATTCTCGGCTTTGACTAAAGTAATTTGAAAAACAAATTCTGCTGTGCTGCTAAGAAAAAATTCTACAATCTGCCTTTCAGCAGCTTCTGACAGGGAAATTGTTTTTTTTCCCACCTTTCCTTTATTGAGATCTTATGGGGTTCCCTTGGATGTTCCCATATATGTCCTGATGGAGGCAGACTGGAACAGGCACGCAGGATAAGGCTGCACCAAAAGAGGAGACCCAATAGACAGTACCCCATCACCAGAGACTTCAGATCAGGTCTGCTTAAGGATTCAATCTCTCTGTGGGGTGAAATCGTTCTTCGGCAGTAGCACAAAACGGGCGATAACGAATCGGCAGCCCATTTTAGGACCCCTCAGGGAAATTGGGCTGTTCTGAGCAAAGCAGGGCATAGATCTGCACCTCTGAGGTTTTCCAGGCATGGATGCAGCTTAGCAAACAGCTGCCACCAAAAAGGTATGTTTTTTTTAAAGTTTGATATGGAGCCAGTAGGAGCAGGAATTCTCCTGAGGGTTGCTGCCAGCTGCAATTGGCCCTCCTACGGTTCTCCTCCCCCTCCAGGACTTACCTTCGGGCCACTGCCAGTAAGGTAAGCGGCTAGACATTGATCTTTATAAAATGGGCAAGCTGCCTGTGGAGGTGCGGCAGGCGCCGGCAGCCCACCCAAATAATGTTAAAGGCCTGAGACCCAATTTTGGGCTGGCCTCAGGCTTCGGACTTCAAGTGTGAAAGTGAGAAAGGACTAGCCTGAGAGTGATTTTCCACAACGAGATGGAGTGCATTCCTATTTAAATGTGGAAGTTGAACAAAAAGGGAAGAATTATAATTTTGTTGCTATCTTTCAATAGGGGACAATTGATTGGCACCCCATCCACCACCCTAAACATTCACTCCCTTCACCACCGGCGCACAGTAGCCGTAGTGTGTACCATCCACAGGATGCACTGCAGCAACTCGACAAGGCTTCTTCAACAGCATCTCCCAAACCCGCGACCTCTACCACCTAGAAGGACAAGAGCAGCAGGTACATGGGAACAACACCACCTGCACGTTCCCCTCCAAGTCACACACCATCCCGACTTGGAAATCTATCGCCGTTCCTTCATCGTCGCTGGGTCAAAATCCTGGAACTCCCTTCCTAACAGCACTGTGGGAGAACCTTCACCACACGAACTGCAGCGGTTCAAGAAGGCGGCTCACCACCACCTTCTCAAGGGCAATTAGGGATGGGCAATAAATGCCGGCCTCGCCAGCGACGCCCACATCCCATGAACGAATATAAAAAAAATTGAAGATTTTTAAATTACCTGCACTGCAATTACTGACAAAACTTCCACAGAGATCCTGTTGAATTCATCAAAACAGCCCCAAGCTCCACTTTGTGCCAGACCTTTGTAGATACTCCCGCAGGACTATATGGTGAAAAAAGATCAATGTTTCGAAATGTCAAGCTACTTACAGGGATAAAAACAGAGGAAAACTATAAATATTAAAAGTGAAAATACTTAATATTGCAAATCTCCATAACAATCCAAATAATTGAAGTTCCCATTTAAAATAAAGTCTAATTTTTCATTCTAGTTTTATTCTTTTAAAGTTTTTGACCCATTTAATTTTGGTTCTTATAAAGAATGGACATCAAAACTACATCAGTGAAACTTGATGATGATTCACAAGCTTAACAGATATTATGCTGACCAATAAACGTTAGAATACCTTGTTTATGGTATGAAATACCAACTGCTTTAAACTGCTAGTAAATGTATTCATTTTATCAATACATTTGCTATTGCTGCATCAAAACTTACTCTAAACAAGTAACATATGCCTAATTTTTCAGAGGGATATTGCAATTGTAGGACTGCCAGAGAAGGGTGCAGACAGTTAGTGGAGGTTATTAAAGAAAGAGAAGTGGTACTAACAAAATGACTCAAACTTAGGGGGTAATGTTAACCTAACCCACCCAGTGGGAATCTGACGGGATCAAATCGGCTGCCACTCCGATCCAACCACGGCAGTTTCCCGCTGGGCGGATTAGGTTAAAATTACCCTCTTAGTGTTAGTTTAGCGCAGAAGTAGCATATTCACCTGTAAGTCAAAAGGTTTTGGGTTTAAGCCCCATCCAGAACCGAAGCACATTGGGACTGAACATCCACTGACAAAGCAGCCAGCAGTGTGAATGTATATTACAGGTGTAGGGAGGGAACCTTCTGGTGCTTTTCAAAGTTCCTTTGTTTACATAAAGATTGATAGGAGTACAGACACCATCAGGAAGCGGACACCTGGGACAGGAGCTTAAAAGTATAGGTGCAGCCCCTTAAAGAGGCGCCAACAATTCCTCTCTGGGGGAGATTTGCGTTTTCTTCTCTATATTTTGGAACATGAGCCAAGAGCCAGCAAGTGGCCAAGGAGTAGGGAGGATGGCTCCCTCTTTGTGCAGGGCCCAGGAAGTAATGCTCAGCGAGGTGATATAAAGCTGTCAGGGATGCATGGGAAGAGGCGCAGAACAGGTGAATGCAGTCAGCTATTAGGAAGTCATTTTCCCTGATGAGGAAAATGTTCAACACCTTGATGAAGTTTGCCATGGTAGTTTCTGCTGATCTTAGCTCTTCATAGTGTTCTGCTGTAGCATGGTATACATGGACACTTTCTCCTCAACCAGCTGCATATTCACATTGGATGTTTCCTTATTTCAATGGCTCCTTTTGATCTCTCTAACATTAGTACAACACATCCTATGTTCATGCATGACACCTTTTGCATTCCCTGGAAACCTCTCACTGATGGTGTGTAGAGATTTTAAAGACTCCCCCAACAGCCACTTGCATGCTGCATTTCCTTGCACTCTTGTTTTGGGAAGTACAGTAGCCAATTGCAAAGTGATGCAGGGCTCATTGAACAGTAAACACTTCACCAATCTTTTCATAATTATAGGAAGAATAGGCACAAAGCTCAATTCAAAGTTGAAGGCATCATTTTTTAAAAGAAAACTGCAGGTTCCCTTCTGGCCATCTCTTTAACTGTAATTGATCCCTCTGGTTAATGCGCTCCTCTTATCAGCTGATGCCTTCTGCAGGCCCAGAACAGATCTGCTGTACCTATCGGGTGGCGTGCAGGGCAGAATTCCTGTCATAATCTGAGAATGCCTCCAGATACTACCCCAAAGCTGGCTGCAGACTTTGAGGGGGTGGATGGAAGACTCACACGTTCCCCTCAATTTCAATTTGGGACACAGTGTCCCTAGGGTGGAAATCTGGTGGATCCAAGTTTTGCCCCAAACTCTTGACCCCCCCCCCCTCTTTATTTCCACCCATTCACAACACAGGAAATTCAACCCCCTGGAGTCTATAATATGGGATGAAATTACAAAGCCCTAGGAGAAACATGAGTGAAGCAGGATTAGTTAGCACAGATTTCTAAAATGCAGGTCACCTTTCAGCAATCTTATAGAACTCTAAACAAATAACAGAGATAAAGGAAATGCAGTGGATAGGGTTTATATGGATTTTCAAAGAGCATTTAATAAGGTACCACATCATAGACTTATAGAGAAGATAATGATTCATGGAATTAAGAGGAAGGTGGCCACATAGATAGAGAGATGTTTGGAGGCCAGAAAGCAAAAGGATAAAGGGTAGGTAAAAGGAAGCTTCTTGGAATAAAAAAAATGTAGTGACTGATGTCCACTGGAGCCTGTATTGGGTCACTCTTTTTATTATATTATATATATATATATATATATATATATATAAATTATCTGAACTTAGGAATTGAGCAAGCAATATCCAAATTTACTGATAACATCAAGTTGGGGGGTATGGCAAATTGTGACAATTGTGAAAGACTGCAGGGGGATATGAAAAGGCTAACAAAATGTGCAGATAGGTGGCGGATGTTTAACGTTTAATGAAGAAAAATGTGAGATAATGCATCTTCAAGTAAGAATAGGTAAAGCAAACACACATAAATGGTAGGATTTTAAATAAAGCACAGGAGGAGTGAGATCTTGGTGTACAGATACACAGTAGTGCAAATAGCTAAGTCAATAAAAAGGCAAATGGGTTCTTTGGTTTTGTATCTAGAGGTAGAAAAATAAACAAAAGCAAGGAGGTATTGTTGAACTTACAAGATCTTAGATAGGCCACAATTGTAGTATTGTGCAGAGTTTTGGCACTCCATGATAGGAAGGATATAAAAGCAATGGAAAAATTTCAGCATAGATTCGTTAGGATGTTACCAGGGATAAGGAGTTGTAGCTATAAAAAGAGACTTGCGAAGTTTGGGCTTTTTTTCACTAGAGCAGAGAAGATTAAAGAGTGACCTGATAGATTGTTTCCACTGTTCAGAAAGACAGTAACAAGAGGACATAAATTTACGATAATCACAGAAATAATTAAAAGAGAGTTAAATATATATATTTACATGATGTGTAGTTAGAATGTAGAATTCTTTGCCATAATTTTTGAAGCAGAGTCCATAAATTCTTTTAAAAGGATATTAGATAGTTGTATGAATTAGAGGAAAATTAAATTGTATGGAGATCTTGCAGACTAGACTAGATGACTCACGTGGGGAAAAAACAAAGGCACACAACTGAATGGCCAAATGGCCCTTTTCTTTGCGGTACTATTCTTGGATTCTATGAAATTGCAAGCAAACTCATGTCTTTCTTACTTTATAGTCCATTTGTTCTGAGCAGTTGAAAACATACACCATGATGCCTAAAGCTCTCCCCAAATCTTTAGTCGTTTCTGTTTTTCCTGTTCCTGCAGGACCAGCTGGTGCACCACCCATAATCAGGTGCAGTGATTGTGTTAATGTAATATAGCACCTGAACAAAATAACATGTTTTTAAAAATAGAATGAACTCTTGGTGTTCAACCAATAAAACGATCATTTATATATGATAGTCTTATTCTGCAGTTGATATGCAGACTATTACAGGTAAAATTGAGTCAGATGACAAGTTCTAATGAACAGAAGATACTCAGTGATAAATCATCAGTACTGAGTTTGTTCCACCAGTGAGGTGGTATTGGGTTCTATATGCCCCTTCTATATGTGGGAATAGATCCATATTCAAATACTTACCAATGAGAAATTTGTTTATATACCATAAATACTGTGAGTTGTTTAGGTAAGTGCTAGCCCTTCAGAAACTGCCGAAGAAAAATCTCATTTTCATGCTGATCTCTCTGTCGGCCACCAACACAATAACTTGGCAAGGAGTCAAAATACCTGATGTCACATTCATAAATATTGCTGTTGAAGCTTGCCATGACAGCACCCCAAAGCCTTCACAGCAGCAGTGGGTTTTACATGAGACATGCTACTTAGGACCTGTGCAAGTGGGGCTTCTACTACAGATGCCACTCATATTACTACATGGTCAATATTAGATTATAGTGCAGACAACAGGTGCAATAAATATGATACCACTTATATGTGTGTTGGCAGCCCATACCCGGGTGTTAACATTCCTCTATACTATCCAGGGCACCTTGTGCAAGGAGGCAAGTGACGATACTTTACTAGATTCCATTTGAATCAGGCCCACAAAGATTCCAAACAATTAAGTTGGGGTATTCAGCAGACTCAGCCGCTGCCCTGTATCACATGACTCCTAACCAACCATCATCAACACTACGATTACTCCTTCCTCAACAGTGGTTGGTGTTTCACCTTGCTTCCTCAAGGCACATCATGATCCACCAAAGATCATTATGATTTTTATATTTTAATTTCCAACCATAATTTCCAAATATTTTCTAACTCTATTGTTAATTCTCTTTAGGTACTATGTGGAGTTTTGATCAATTTCTTATGCTTTTGCTATATGTTTCAGGTAAGTTATAGGCATTAAGATTAGCACATTTTACAGTTTCAGAGCTCATCAGATTGGCATGAAAAAAAGCCATGAGCACTTTATCACTAACTATCACCTTAGTTACATTTCTGATAGCTTGTTAATAATTCAGAAGCTCAAATAAAAATACTGATAATGTCCCCGAAATTGCACGGCTAGTTGGCAGATGAATGGCTGTGAACTTGGATATGCCTTGCAAATTGAGAAACCTTTTTCAGGGTGGCCTTGTGGGGATGGAGCCTGCAGCCACCCATACAAGGCCACTGACATAAGGGAGAGGGTGGGATGAGGGGTGCAGATTCCCTAAGACAGGAGTTCCTACTCTTAGGTTCTCTGTCAAGACTTGATGCAAGATCAGGGCAAGTACTCTTGGTTTCACCAGGGGTACCTGCCCAATCTTGGTGGATGCAGGATCCATCTGGGGTTCAGGCCAGGGTTGGGGCCTGGACCCCTGTAGATTGGGGGCAAAAATATTTTGCAAGGACATTGAATTAGCCCTCTTTGCAAAGGGACCACTCATGCAGGAAAATTCCTCTTTGTTGGGGGGAGGGGGGGGGGAGACCTGGCACTGCCCTGCAGACCAGCCAACTATCTATCTAGCCTTTCCAGGGCCTTTGGCACAAGGCACACTAGATGCACCCCCAAACTGCTGAAGGACTGCTCGTGGAAGTTTCTCCCCTGACCCCTCAAACTTCAGTCACCCTATTGGAGCATAGATGGCAAAGGCAAGTCTGTTTAGAGATAGCCATGTAGTTATGCCTGAAGAAGAAATAATTCCATTTATATAGCAGATTTCACGTCCCAAAGGGTTTCACAGCCAATTAATTATATTAATCTCTGTTGTCATTGTAGGCAAACGCAGCAGCCATTTGGAGTTAGCAAGGTAATATTATCAACAATAAGATGACCAATTCATCTGTTTTGATTGTATTGGCTGTGGGATGAAGGTTGGGTAAGACATGGAGAACTAATTGGTCTTCTTTGAAAACGTGTGATTGGGATCTATCTGAACAGGCAAACGGATTTAATTGTAATGTCTCAGCTAACAGACAGAGGCCTAGAAATTGGATCGATCCCTGCGCCTGAAGAGGTAGGCCTGAGGCCCACCCAATATTGGGTCTCAGGCCTCATTTATATCAGATCAGCGAGCTGCGGACACCTGCTGGGCATCCCCTGGCAGCTCGCTAGTGAAGAACGTTTGAATTTGGGCTGCTGCATCACCGGCAGTGGCTCTCAGGTAGGTCTTGGGAGAGGGAAGGGGAAGAGACCGGAAGAAGGAGGGACGGTGATCAGCAGGTACCCCAGATGTTCCTACAGCTCCTGGAGCCACGCGTGACAACACCACCAGCGCCTGATATAAATTGCATTTGATTATTCACGATTTACCACTGTTGGCCAGGTGTCTGCAGAAAATTACTGAGCTTAATTCGAATTGCTAACAAAGACACTGACTTTTGAACTGAGGTGAACTGAGGTGACCTGGAGTTCAGTCACTGGTCTGAACTGGCCAGAACCGGTTTGAATTTGTTCCGCTTCTTAGAGGGACAAAGGAGCTTTGATGAGACACCAGTCCTTATTTAGAAAAGGAGTAATGAGGTGATGCTACCTAGCCCCTTGGAACAGAGCCAATCAGGGGATGACACTGACCACTCAAGGAATTTTAAGCCAACCGGAGAAGACAGCATCATTCGAAAAGATAGACTTGGAGTTAAAACTGAAGCATTGCAGGCTTGGTGCCAGAGTGTGTTTTTGAGGGAGACTCTGGAGACTAATCATCGTGGAAGTAGGGACCCTACGTCAGGGACATAGAGACTACGTCAGGGACGTAGAGACGACGTCGAGAGTGAGAGAGCGAATTGCCTGGCCAGCATTATCTCTCCTTTCCGGGTAATATAATATCCTTTCTATTCTGTGACCACTCGGGGAGTGTTAGTCAGAGAAACCTAGTGGGTGTGCATTTAAATCTTAATACTCAGGGAGTGTTAGTCAGGGAAACCTAGTGGGTGTGCATTTAAATCCTAGTTTGAGTATAAAACTGTATAACCTGCTGTAAACTGCATGCCTATATCTAACTAGACGTATAAGCAGTATGTACATGATCTAATAACGTTAATAAAGCGAATTGAGAATTAAGAGAGAATTGACTCTTCCTCTGTGTACTAAGCCAAAACCGTTAACCAATGACTTCTGGTCAACACCACGAACATTTACGCTGGTTCTGGCAGATTGCACGGATAGAAACCAGCGCAATCTAGCGGAAACTCTACCCCCTATCTGGTCTTTAACATTTTTACATTCTTAAAAAGTTAAAAAAAGTTTCTTTGAATTGCTTTCCATTCCACCTTACTATTCAATCCTTACCCCTTTCAATACTCATTTTATTTATCCTCAACTAACTTCAGTATAATTCTCAGTGCTTGCTATTCCATTTACTTGCAGATTTTAAACAATTCTGGTTAATCTTTAGCTTGATTTACATTTCCTTATTCAATGAATGTAGTCTTGGTCTTTCTATTTTTCATTGCAATAAACTTCTGTCCACATCCCTCGAAATAGCCTTTAAAAATATCTTTTTTCTTCTCCTGTCCTTTTTAGTTCCACTTCCAACTTTCCACACCCAACCTTCCTTTCCCTGGCCCTTTCATTCTGCCCTTGTCATCCTTTTGATTGTTTCCTGACTCCAAGGCTGGGAAGTTCCTTGGAGCTGCTCCCACTCCGCCAGCATTATTTCACCAGAAATGCAGTGAAAACACCATTTTTGCATGTAAACAGAGTTTCCATCGCACTTCCAGCAAAGTAATGTCAATGGAGTGGAAGCAGCTCCAAGGAATTTCCCAGTCTAAATCTCTCACCTCCATAACATATTCTTAGGTCTTGCAGCAATGAAACAAGCTCCCTGCCAAGTGATCTTCTGAGTCTTCATGCTCAGTGTAAAAAAATTAACCTTACATAAGGTTGTTCATATCATATCTTTCTCCTGTTACTATCCAGGTGAGAAGGTTCCCGGTTACTGCTTCTGTGACTATGAATTCTTATGATATGATCTAATACTGTCTTGTTCACTGGCTCCAGCTAGGTCTCCAGGTCTATCAAATTTGGGGGAATCCTCAGTAAGGCACCAGCTGATTCTGGTATATCCTCCTGTGCAAAGTTATTTGTGATACCCCAAAAGCAGACAAGGGAAATTTAAATTTTTCATACCTATCTGTAAGTGGAGTAATAACCAATCGAGGAGTGTTGCCTAGATATTCATAAGAATATCTGAACTGCGCATCACAAATGTTAGCAAAACAGTGCTGCTTCTCTTCATCCCAGCGATGTCTTAGCTGAGACTGCCAAGTAAATGCCTGGATATTCTCCACCTGCAAAAAAAATAAAAATTCATCAGCATTATTGCAGTTTTCTTCATGCATTCACTGATTGGTGAATAATTTTAGCTAGTGTAAAGGTCTCATCTTATTATGTGTTGATATGCAGCTCACTACCCCTATTTTTATGGAACAGTTCTGGATTATTTTTTGGAAGCTATCATTGTACATTATTCAAGTATAATGTTATCAAGCTGTGCTTAAAGCAGTTATAATCCTCATTCTTACCCAGGAAAAGGATGCTGTGGTCTTGCTTTTCTGTAAACAACAAATAAACACAAACATAACAAAGAAAGAAGTACAATGGTACCTACCTTAGTTGTAATCATTTTGCTTACAACATCTCGAGCATGCACCTCCACTGTACAAATAGTCATGATCTTCTGCCTTTCTTCTACTGTCAAGTTGCCAATCAGTAATGTGATAAGTGAATTCAGTTGACTGACCTTTCAAAAAAATAACAATTTAAAACAAGGATCTCTTTTAAGTAACATAGAGGCACGTTGGTGAGTAAATAGATGAGCAAGTCTGGTAGAAATTATAATGCACTTTTCATCCATTATTGCTGCTTTCTAAGTCTAACTCCCACCATAAAATGGATGAAAGGAAATACTGAAAAAAAGAAAACAAATTGTTTGTTAATGATCATTAAAACTGTTGAAGGTCTATTATGAGAAAATTGTATAGAATTCCAAATAGGGATGGGAGAGTAAACAAAAAGTGAGTCCTGAACTCACATTAAGAATCAGTTTAGTTATATGGTCAATTTAGCTAGGTGTCAGCCATGGCTCAGTGGGTAGCACTCTTGCCTCTAAGTCAGAAGGTTGTGGGTTCAAATCCCTATTAAGGCTGATACTCCAGTATTGTTTTTCAGATGAAATGCTAAACCAAAGCCCTAGCTGACCTATCAGGTGGATATAAAAGAGCCCATGGCAATATTGGAGTGTTCTCTCTGGTGTCCTAGCCAACATTTACCCCTTAACCAACATCACTAAAAAAGAGATTATCTGGTCATTGCTGTTGTAGGACCTTTTCTGTGTGGAAAATGGCTGCCACATTACAACAGTGACTACAATTCTTCATTGGCTATAAAGTGCTTTGGGATGTCATGAAATGCACTATATCAATTCAAGTCTTTCTTTCTTTATGGTGGAAAAAAAAAATCAAAAATCCTGAAGCATGACAATGTGTAATATTTTCACCTGAAGTTAGACATGTCATATATTGTTTCAGTAAATTTGCTGCATTATAGCAACAGGCAGACTGCTGTCATGCGGTTTGCAGCGGAACCATTGGAACCAGGATCATGGGAGATGGTTGGTTCCTCATGCTGCACAGAAGGGTAATGGGACACTGATGACATGGAGCTGCTGCTGGCTGCCTGGTCGGGCCTCCCATGCTCATACTGGCATGATGCTCTGAGGTGGATGGCTGGAGGACTGGCATGTCCTGTTGTTCTGAGGAATGGCAGTATCATGCAGCTGCGACTGCAGGGTAACTTGGTCCTTATCAATCTCTTCACCATCATCTTCCTTCCTCCTGTGCCACCTATTGCATGGCGGATCTGTAGGAAGGAAAGGTAGGAGGCAAGAATGGGTGAACATCATTCCCTCGGGATTAAGTCGACAGAGAAGGGTTGGAGGGTTATGGCTATGTGCTGCTTCACAGGGATGCCAGAATGCTCAGTCAATAAACTAGCACTGGCATGATGCTGCCATCCTCACCATCTCCCATGGCAAGAGCCCCATGCATGCCCACAAGCTGCCTGGCCTCGTCCTCGTAGGGGGTCATGGGCTTGAAGTTGGGGATGTCACCTCCAGTGGCCTGCCTTTGACAGATATTGTGCGCCAACTTCTGCAAAGAGATAAGTAAATGAGGGTAGTTAAGGACTGTACCAGGTGGCATAGTAAAGGTGCTGTGTGCTCAGGGAACCGTGTAGACATAGTGCAGGATAAAGAGGTAGAACTGCCCTTAACCAGAGTGCAGAGTGAAGGGTTAGTTGTGCGAGTGTTGACTTAAGAGGGTGAAGAGTGTGGTGGTGCCCAGGGTGAGCAAGGAGGAAAGTGAGAGTGTGGTGACATACTACCCTTTCCTGCTCTCATTTTCATTTCTTGATCAGTCCTGGGTGTGAGGAATTTGGGAGTCAATGCCTGTGCCAGCTCCCTGCAGGCACTACGATTGATATTGGTGTCAGGCTTAGTGAAAGAAAGACCCAGGTGTGTCACTCCATCGGCTGGTGAATGGTATAATTTTCCAGCTCAACTACAGTATAAAAAAATTTGGTGACCCCTGTCGCTTAGGCTGCAGCGACTGCTGAAGAATCCAGAGCAGAGCAAGCCTGCTTCGGTCATTGTCGACTACTTCAGTACAGGGGTCCTGAAAGGCATCAGGCCTCTCATTTATATATGCAAGGGGCCTAACACCTATTTCACATGGGCATCACAGGTGCCTGGGTAGCCACCTGTGCCAATATGCAGGTGCCTGTGGCCCCGGCGCTGATCAGAGGCAGGAGGTAGCTGCCCAAAATTAGCCTTCATTACACCAGTTTTACACAGGTAAAATGTGCGCAACATGTTCCTCAAGCAGGGGTTTACAATCCACTTGTCAGTTTCATGCATCTGCTATTACTTGCAGGTCTTTGACCTAAGTACTCATTTTTTGTTTGGATTTTGTGCCTGAATTTAAAGTGAATTTAAAATGAAGTTCATGGCTGGGAATCAAGGCAATGATTTTGTCTTGAGGCTCATGCTGTGCACAGCTGTCTCATTGCTATATCTCCAATAACAGCTATAGGGAATGAAGATAAGGTTGGGGGTTTGAAATGACTGAGCTAGAAAAAGATCTGCTATGAAGCAGGAGAGAAGATTCCATTGTTTCCCAGCAGTAGGCAGGCATACAATGGGCTTTGTTATCACTAAGTCCTGTCAGTGCCCTAAAGCAGAAGGAGCCAAGGGAGACCAAATGTTGCTGGCCATTTTGCAACACTTTCCCTGAAGAGTGGCTGATACTTCCTCGTTAAGTGAAGGGAGAAAATGACTGATGCCCTACAATGCTTCAGCAAATGTTGGTCCCCACTGACAAAGATCAATACCCAACTTTGTAGTCAATCTCCCAGCTGAAGACCTGCCAACAA
The DNA here is from genome assembly GCF_035084215.1 of Heptranchias perlo. Classification (NCBI taxonomy): domain Eukaryota; kingdom Metazoa; phylum Chordata; class Chondrichthyes; order Hexanchiformes; family Hexanchidae; genus Heptranchias; species Heptranchias perlo. The sequence continues at coordinate 11,863,061 of NC_090347.1, forward strand.
TGTCAACAGTTTATCAATAATACTCAAAAAAGGGAAGTACTCTTAAGATTTAGCAAACCTGCTTTTTCAGGTAGTCTTTCATGGCATTTTCATAACCTTCTTCCAGTTTTCCAAATGTACTGCTAACTTCTCCATTCCAAACAATCTGTGTACCAGTCAGAGCTACCTAAAATAAAGTTTGCAACAAAATGAACATTAGATACATGTATAAGCATGTACATAAGTGATAATCCATGTTTAATTAAGTCATGAGGGAGTTAATGAGGACGATTTTAACCCTCGCTGCTGGGTAAGAATGGGGCGTTTGAGGGGTACAAATTAAGCAGGTGTACTTACTGGCCTCAGTTTACACCCGTTGCCATTTTAACAGCGTGCACTTTCCAGGTGGCTGAAGTTCTCACTACAGGCTGGAGCCTCATGAATGGCATTTAAATTGGGGTCCTTTGATGCAATTAGGACCCCGATGCAATCTTAACCGAAAAATAAATCTGAAATCCCTCCCATCAGCGCACCCACTAGGTAAAACCTTGTGGGATTGGTCCCACAGTCTCTACCTCCCCTCCCCCGCGATCTCCTCCCAGACTCATGATCTCTCCCTCTTGCCACGATATCTTCCCCGACCCGTGATCTCTCCCTCCCTACCTCCTCTCTACTCCCAGCTGTGGCCTACCAGCGCAGGCTTTCCCGCCCAACAGCCAGCCAGCCAGCCTCTAGGAAACGGAGAAAAAAATTTAAATGAGGTCCCCCCATTAAATTCAGCAGGACCTCCGCATTACCCACATTTCCTGGATTTCCTTCCTCTACGACCGCCTGCTCCCTCCCCATAAATATTGGGACTCATGTCTTAGTACCAAGAATGATCATTGTTATTCAGAAATAAGAGCATAGGGCAGGCTTTCCTTTTATTGCGCCTGGGTGCAAAGGATCACCTGAGCTCAGCGCATAGAGGAAAATCGAGCAAGGAGGATCATACATATATGAAGCAGCTCACCCAATATTCTGTCCATTCAATTTAATGGATGGAAAACTGGACAGGTTCTGTTATGGGCACGTGATTCTCCCTGCCTGATGTGCTTTGACCATGCAATCCTTTACACCCAAGCTCAGTAAGAGGAAAATAAGAACTTTATTATTTGAAGAACATAAGAAATAGGAGCAGGAGTAGGCCACCGGCCCCTCGAGCCTGCACCGCCATTCAACAAGATCATGCTGATCTTCTACCTCAACTCCATTTTCCTGCACCATCCCCGTATCCCTTGATGCCTTTAATATCTAGAAATCTGTCGATCTCTGTTTTGAATGTACTCAATGACTGAGCCTCCACAGCCCTCTGGGGCAGAGAATTCCAAAGATTCACCACACTCTGAGTGAAGAAGTTTCTCCTCATCTCAGTCCTAAATGGCCTTCCCTTTATTCTGAGACTGTGACCCCTGGTTCTAGATTCCCCATCCTCCTTGCATTTACTCTGTCAAGCCCTGTAAGAATTTTGTATGTTTCAATGAGATCACCTCTCATTCTTCTAAACTCTAGAGAATACAGGCCTAGTCTACTCAATCTCTCCTCATACGATAATCCCGCCATTCCATGAATCAGTCTGGTGAACCTTCGTTGCACTACCTCTATGGCAAGTATATCCTTTATTAGGTAAGGAGACCAAAATTGTACACAATATTCCAGGTGTGGTCTCACCAAGGCCTATATAATTGCAGTAAGACATCTTTACTCCTGTACACAAATCCTCTTGTAATAGTTGTAAACAATTTTACAACACCAAGTTATAGTCCAGCAATTTTATTTTAAATTCACAAGCTTTCGGAGGCTACCTCCTTCCTCAGGTGAACGATGTGGAAATGAAATCCTCGAAATGAAGTCGCATTTATAATTCACAGAACAATGCTTGGTGATAACAGACAGTTTTTTCAACTGCCTGTTGCCAAGGCAATCAGACAGTTTTTTCAACTGCCTTGGCAACAGGCAGTTGAAAAAACTGTCTGTTATCACCAAGCATTATTCTGTGAATTATAAATGCGACTTTATTTCGAGGATTTCATTTCCACATCGTTCACCTGAGGAAGGAGGTAGCCTCCGAAAGCTTGTGAATTTAAAATAAAATTGCTGGACTATAACTTGGTGTTGTAAAATTGTTTACAATTGTCAACCCCAGTCCATCACCGGCATCTCCACATCTTGTAATAATGGCCAACATATCATTTGCCTTCCTAATTGCTTGCTGCACCTGCATGTTAGCTTTCAGTGACTCACGTAGAAGGACACCCAGGTCCCTTTGAACATCAACATTTCCCAATCTCTTACCATTTAAAAAATATTCTGCATTTCTGTTTTTCCTACCAAAGTGGATAACTTCACATTTTTCCACATTATATTCCATCTGCCGTGTTCTTGCCCACTCATTTAGCCTGTCTATATCCCCTTGAAGCCTCTTTGCATCCTCCTCACAACTCACATTCCCACCTAGTTTTGTGTCATCAGCAAACTTGGAAATATTACATTTGGTCCCGTCATCCAAATCATTGATATAGATTGTGAATAGCTGGGGCCCAAGCGCCGATCCCTGCGGTACCCCACTAGTCACAGTGTGCCAACCTGAAAAAGACCCATTTATTCCTACTCTCTGTTTTCTGTCTGTTAACCAATTCTCGATCCATGCCAGTATATTACCCCCAATTCCACATACTCTAACTTTGTTCACCAACCTCCTGTGCGGGACCTTATGGAAAGCCTTCTGAAAATCCAAATGCACCACATCCACTGGTTCCCCCTTATCTATTCTATTAGTTACATCCTCAAAGAACTCCAATAGGTTTGTCAAACATGATTTCCCTTTCATAAATCCACACTGACTCTGCCAAATCCTGTTATTATTTTCTAAGTGTCCTGTTATCACATCCTTTATAATAGATTCTAGCATTTTCCCTACTACTGATGTCAGGCTAACAGGTCTGTAGTTCCCTGTTTTCTCTCTCCCTCCTTTCTTAAATAGTGGGGTTACATTTGCTACCCTCCAATTTGCAGGAATCGTTCCAGAATCTATTGAATTTTGCAAGATGACAACCAATGCATCCACTATCTCTATAGCCACCTCTTTCAAAACCCTGGGATGTAGATCATCAGGTTCTTGGGATTTGTCGACTTTCAGGCCCATTAATTTCTCAGTACTATTTTTTTTACTAATACTAATTTTGAACTCATTCAACTCATTCAAACTCATTCTCGCCAGACCCTTGGTTCTCTAATACTTCTGGGAGGTTATTTGTGTCTTCTTCCGTGAAGACAGTCACAAAGGGATGATTTTAAACCCCAAGAACAGGTGGGTTGGGGGCAGGTGAGAGTTGAAAATAGTTGTTGTTTTGGGTCACGACCGCAACCCGGCTTTATTTCCGGGTTTAACGACGGCGTGTAAAAGTACAGGCTTCCCATTGGGAATGCAAAGTCTGAAAATTTTGGGGTTGCGTCTCATCAGAAAGATGGCACCTTCGACAGTGCATTCATAGGCACATAGGAACATAGGAACAGGAGTAGGCCATTCAGCCCCTCGTGCCTGCTCTGCCATTTGATAAGATCATGGCTGATCTGTGATCTAACTCCATATACCCGCATTTGGCCCATATCCCTTAATACCTTTGGTTGCCAAAAAGCTTTCTATCTCAGATTTAAATTGAGCTAGTATCAATTGCCGTTTGCGGAAGAGAGTTCCAAACTTCTACAACCCCTTGTGTGCAGAAATGTTTTCTAATCTCGCTCCTGAAAGGGGTTTAAAATTACCCCCAAAGCATTTGTTTAATTTCTCTGCTATTTCCTTATTCCCCATTATAAATTTTCCTGTCTCTGTCTGTAAGGGACCCACATTTGCCTTTGCCAATCTTTTCCCTTTTACATACCTATAAATGCTTTCTATAGGTATATAAAATCTGCCCCTCTGTGTTTGTACTGAAGCATTATTGGATGCTCTGGAGTGGGGCTTGAACCCATGATTTTCTGACTCAGAGGCAAGAGTGCTACCACAAAGTGCAGCGTAGGTTTATTAGAATGATACCTGTTCATGACACTTCAATGATCTATGTACCTGAACCCCTAAGTCCCTTTGGACATCCACTGTTTTTAACTTTTTACCATTTAGACAGTACCCTGTTCTATCCTTTTTTGATCCAAAGTGGATGACCTCACATTTGTCTACATTGAATTCCATTTGCCAGTAATGAAGAAAATAATAGCACTAAAGAGTGACAAATCCCCAGGACCAGATGGTTTCCATCCCAGGGTTTTAAAGGAAGTAGGTGAGCACATTGCAGATGCCCTAACTATAATCTTTCGAAGTTCTCTAGATTCAGGAACTGTCCCTCTAGATTGGAAAATTGCACATGTCACTCCGCTTTTTAAGAAAGGAGAGGGAAACCGGGGAATTATAGACCAGTTAGCCTAACATCTGTTGTGGGGAAAATGCTGGAGTCTATAATTAAGGATAGGGTGACTGAACACCTTGAGAATTTTCAGTTAATCAGAGAGAGCCAGCATGGATTTGTGAAAGGTAGGTTGTGAAAGGTAGGTAAGCAAATTGAACTTGTTTTCTTTGAAAAAGAGGAAACTTTAAGGTGACCTAATTCAAATTTTCAAAACTATGAATAGAATCGACAAAATTGATCCAGGTGATTGTTCACTCTCGAGAAGGATTCAAATACTAAGGGGCACAAGTCTTAAATTAAGAATTTAAGACTAAGTAGGAAACCTTTTTATTCACTTCCAGAATATGTTATCAGGAAAAGCAATTGAAGTAATTAGTATAAAATGGGTTCCCAAGACAATTAGACATGTTTCTGGAGAGAAAAGGTATTTTAATAATCATATATGTATTTACATAGTACATTATTATCATGTCAAAACATCACAAACTGCTTCACATAACACATTACTTTGCATGTGGATCGAATGATATCGTGAAAAGGATGATAGATGGGGCTAATATAATACAAGCCTCAATCTGAAATACATTTCTACAGTTCCGACATCCGTTTTTCAAAAAATAAGGTATAAGTGGTGAGTCCATAAATATTCATTGAACTGGTTTACCACATAAACTATGCATGAATATTGCCTGCAATCCATATTTTAATAACATTTTCAATCAATTTTGGCGTTTAAAAATATATACTTTTGCTCAGATTTGTGAATCCACACAGAGGAGTGGTACATAATGATATCTTGTGATTTGCTCAGATGTGCCTAATTGTTGTGATGTGCAGTTGGTTCCAGGTGATACTTTCATAGTATAATCACAAGTATAATTCTTTTAGCTAGCAACCTTTACAATTGCTATTAGATTCCCAGCCAAATTTTTTTTTTTTTATTCGTTCACAGGATGTGGGCGTCGCTGGCGAGGCCAGCATCTATTGCCCATCCCTAATTGCCCTCGAGAAGGTGGTGGTGAACCGCCTTCTTGAACCGCTGCAGTCCGTGTGGTGACGGTTCTCCCACAGTGCTGTTAGGAAGGGAGTTCCAGGATTTTGACCCAGCGACGATGAAGGAACGGCGATATATTTCCAAGTCGGGATGGTGTGTGACTTGGAGGGGAACGTGCAGGTGGTGTTGTTCCCATGTGCCTGCTGCTCTTGTCCTTCTAGGTGGTAGAGGTCACGGGTTTGGGAGGTGCTGTCGAAGAAGCCTTGGCGAGTTGCTGCAGTGCATCCTGTGGATGGTACACACTGCAGCCACAGTGCGCTGGTGGTGAAGGGAGTGAATGTTTAGGGTGATGGATGGGGTGCCAATCAAGCGGGCTGCTTTATCTTGGATGGTGTCGAGCTTCTTGAGTGTTGTTGGAGCTGCACTCATCCAGGCAAGTGGAGAGTATTCCATCACACTCCTGACTTGTGCCTTGTAGATGGTGGAAAGGCTTTGGGGAGTCAGGAGGTGAGTCACTCGCCGCAGAACACCCAGCCTCTGACCTGCTCTCGTAGCCACAGTATTTATATGGCTGGTCCAGTTCAGTTTCTGGTCAATGGTGACCCCCAGGATGTTGATGGTGGGGGATTCGGCGATGGTAATGCCGTTGAATGTCAAGGGGAGGTGGTTAGACTTTCTCTTGTTGGAGATGGTCATTGCCTGGCACTTATCTGGCGCGAATGTTACTTGCCACTTATCAGCCCAAGCCTGGATGTTGTCCAGGTCTTGCTGCATGCGGGCTCGGACTGCTTCATTATCTGAGGGGTTGCGAATGGAACTGAACACTGTGCAGTCATCAGCGAACATCCCCATTTCTGACCTTATGATGGAGGGAAGGTCATTGATGAAGCAGCTGAAGATGGTTGGGCCGAGGACACTGCCCTGAGGAACTCCTGCAGCAATGCCCTGGGGCTGAGATGATTGGCCTCCAACAACCACTACCATCTTCCTTTGTGCTAGGTATGACTCCAGCCACTGGAGAGTTTTCCCCCTGATTCCCATTGACTTCAATTTTACTAGGGCTCCTTGGTGCCACACTCGGTCAAATGCTGCCTTGATGTCAAGGGCAGTCACTCTCACCTCACCTCTGGAATTCAGCTCTTTTGTCCATGTTTGGACCAAGGCTGTAATGAGGTCTGGAGCCGAGTGGTCCTGGCGGAACCCAAACTGAGCATCGGTGAGCAGGTTATTGGTGAGTAAGTGCCGCTTGATAGCACTGTCGACGACACCTTCCATCACTTTGCTGATGATTGAGAGTAGACTGATGGGGCGGTAATTGGCCGGATTGGATTTGTCCTGCTTTTTGTGGACAGGACATACCTGGGCAATTTTCCACATTGTCGGGTGGATGCCAGTGTTGTAGCTGTACTGGAACAGCTTGGCTAGAGGCGCAGCTAGTTCTGGAGCACAAGTCTTCAGCACTACAGCTGGGATGTTGTCGGGGCCCATAGCCTTTGCTGTATCCAGTGCACTCAGCCGTTTCTTGATATCACGTGGAGTGAATCGAATTGGCCGAAGACTGGCTTCCGTGATGGTGGGGATATCGGGAGGAGGCTGAGATGGATCATCCACTCGGCACTTCTGGCTGAAGATGGTTGCAAACGCTTCAGCCTTGTCTTTTGCACTCACGTGCTGGACACCGCCATCATTGAGTATGGGGATGTTTGCAGAGCCTCCTCCTCCCGTTAGTTGTTTAATTGTCCACCACCATTCACGACTGGATGTGGCAGGGCTGCAGAGCTTTGATCTGATCCGTTGGTTGTGGAATCGCTTAGCTCTGTCTATAGCATGTTGCTTCCGCTGTTTAGCATGCATGTAGTCCTGAGTTGTAGCTTCACCAGGTTGGTACCTCATTTTTAGGTACGCCTGGTGCTGCTCCTGGCATGCTCTTCTGCACTCCTCATTGAACCAGGGTTGATCCCCTGGCTTGTTGGTAATGGTAGAGTGAGGAATATGCTGGGCCATGAGGTTACAGATTGTGGTGGAATACAATTCTGCTGCTGCTGATGGCCCACAGCGCCTCATGGATGCCCAATTTTGAGCTGCTAGATCCGTTCTGAATCTATCCCATTTAGCACGGTGGTAGTGCCACACAACACGTTGGATGGTGTCCTCAGTGCGAAGACGGGATTTCATCTCCACGAGGACTGTGCGGTGGTCACTCCTACCGATACTGTCATGGACAGATGCATTTGCGACAGGGAGATTGGTGAGGACAAGGTCAAGTAAGTTTTTCCCTCGTGTTGGTTCGCTCACCACCTGCCGCAGGCCCAGTCTGGCAGCTATGTCCTTCAGGACTCGGCCAGCTTGGTCAGTAGTGGTGCTACCGAGCCACTCTTGGTGATGGACATTGAAGTCCCCCACCCAGAGTACATTTTGTGCCCTTGCTACCCTCAGTGCTTCCTCCAAGTGGTGCTCAACATGGAGGAGGACTGATTCATCAGCTGAGGGAGGACGGTAGGTGGTAATCAGCAGGAGGTTTCCTTGCCCATGTCTGACCTGATGCCATGAGATTTCATGGGGTCCAGAGTCAATGTTGAGGACTCCCAGGGCCACTCCCTCCTGACTGTATATCACTGTACCGCCACCTCTGGTGGGTCTGTCCTGCCGGTGGGACAGGACATACCCAGGGATGGTGATGGAAGAGTCTGGGACGTTGGCTGAAAGATATGATTCTGTGAGTATGGCTATGTCAGGCTGCTGCTTGACTAGTCTGTGGGACAGCTCTCCCAATTTTGGCACAAGTCCCCAGATGTTAGTAAGGAGGACCTTGCAGGGTCGACTGGGCTTGATGTTTTGCCGTTGTCGTGTCCGGTGCCTAGTGGTCCGATGCCGGGTGGTCCGTCCGGTTTTATTCTTATTATGACTTTTCGTAGCGAGATTTTACAACTGAGTGGCTTGCTCGGCCATTTCAGAGGGCAATTAAGAATCAACCACATTGCTGTGGGTCTGGAGTCACATCTAGGCCAGACCGGGTAAGGACGGCAGGTTTCCTTCCCTAAAGGACATTAGTGAACCAGATGGGTTTTTACGACAATCCGGTAGTTTCATGGCCATCATCACTGATACTAGTATTTTAATTCCAGATTTTTATTTAATTAATTTAATTTAATTAATGAATTGAATTTAAATTCGCCAGCTGCCGTGGCGGGATTTGAACTCATGACTCTGGATTTTAGTCCAGGCCTCTGGATTCAACCCATGGAATTTGTGATACATTTTCTCTTAACAGTACCTGTGCAGGGTATTCAAATATCCATTGCTCTCTAGGCTTTTCTTCATAAGCCATTACAGCTTCAGCGATTTCATGACGCAAAGTGGCACACATTCTGTCTAACAACCGATTTAACCAAACTTCAACCTAGGAACAATGTATGCAATAAAAACAAGTTGAACACAAATAATATTAGGGACAAATATATAAGAAGTAAAGAAAGAATTTGCATTTATACAGAGCCTTTCACAAACAAGGTCTTCACAGCCAATGAAGTTCATCTGAGGTGTAGTCAGTGTTGTACTGCAGGGAAATTCAGCAGCCAATTTGTACTTAGTAAGATTCTGTAAACAGCAATGAGATATTGACCAAGTAATCTGTTTTTTTAATGTTGGTTGAGAGATAAATGTTGGTCAGGCCCCTACCCTTCTTTGAATAGTGCCATGGAATTTTACATTTCACCTGAGAGGGCAGATGGGGACACGGTTTAACGTCTCATCAGAAAGATGGCACCTTTGACAGTGCATTCATAGGCACATAGGAACATAGGAACAGGAGTAGGCCATTCAGCCCCTCGTGCCTGCTCCACCATTTGATAAGATCATGGCTGATCTGTGATCTAACTCCATATACCCGCATTTGGCCCATATCCCTTAATACCTTTGGTTGCCAAAAAGCTATCTATCTCAGATTTAAATTGAGCTAGTATCAATTGCCGTTTGCGGAAGAGAGTTCCAAACCTCTACAACCCCTTGTGTGTAGAAATGTTTTCTAATCTCGCTCCTGAAAGGTCCGGCTCTAATTTTTAGACTGTGCCCCCTACTCCTAAAATCCCCAACCAGCGGAAATAGTTTCTCTCTATCCACCCTATCTGTTCCCCTTATTATCTTATAAACTTCGATCAGATCACCCCTTAACCTTCGAAACTCCAGAGAATACAACCCCAATTTGTGTAATCTCTCATCGTAACTTAACCCTTGAAGTCTGGGTATCATTCTAGTAAACCTACGCTGCACTCCCTCCAAGGCCAATATGTCCTTCCGAAGGTGCGGTGCCCAGAACTGCTCACAGTACTCCAGGTGCGGTCTAACCAGGGTTTTGTATAGCTGCAGCATAACTTCTGCCCCCTTGTACTCTAGTCCTCTAGATATAAAGGCCAACATTCCATTTGCCTTCTTGATTATTTTCTGCACCTGTTCATGACACTTCAATGATCTATGTACCTGAACCCCAAAGTCCCTTTGGACATCCACTGTTTTTAACTTTTTACCATTTAGACAGTACCCTGTTCTATCCTTTTTTGATCCAAAGTGGATGACCTCACATTTGTCTACATTGAATTCCATTTGCCACAATTTTGCCCATTCACCTAATCAATCAATATTGCTTTGTAATTTTATGTTTTCATCTACACTGCTTACAATGCCACCAATCTTTGTGTCATCGGCAAACTTAGATATGAGACTTTCTATGCCTTCATCTAAGTCGTTAATAAATATTGTGAATAATTGAGGCCCCAAGACAGATCCCTGCGGGACTCCACTAGTCACATCCTGCCAATATGAGTACTTACCCATTATCCCTATTCTCTGTCGCCTTTCGCTCAGCCAACTTCCTAACCAAGTCCGTACTTTTCCCCTCGATTCCATGGGCTTCTATCTTAACTAACAGTCTCTTATGTGGGACCTTATCAAATGCCTTCTGGAAGTCCATATAAATAACATCCATTGACATTCCCCGACCACTACTTTAGTCACCTCTTCAAAAAATTCAATCAGGTTTGTCAGGCACGACCTACCTTTCACAAATCCATGCTGGCTCTCTCTGATTAACTGAAAATTCTCGAGGTGTTCAGTCACCCTATCCTTAATTATAGACTCCAGCATTTTCCCCACAACAGATGTTAGGCTAACTGGTCTATAATTCCCCGGTTTCCCTCTCCTTTCTTAAAAAGCGGAGTGACATGTGCAATTTTCCAATCTAGAGGGACAGTTCCTGAATCTAGAGAACTTCGAAAGATTATAGTTAGGGCATCTGCAATGTGCTCACCTACTTCCTTTAAAACCCTGGGATGGAAACCATCTGGTCCTGGGGATTTGTCACTCTTTAGTGCTATTATTTTCTTCATTACTGTTGCTTTACTTATGTTAATTTTATCGAGTCTCTGTCCCCGATGCTATCCTCTTTTTCGACTGTAAATACTGACGCAAAGTAATTGTTCAACATGTCCGCCATTTCCCCATTATCAATGACAATATCCCCACTTTCAGTTTTTAAGGGGCCAACACTGCTCCTGACCACCCTCTTTTTCCTGATATAACTATAAAAGTTCTTCGTATTGGTTTTGATATCCCTTGCGAGTTTCTTTTCATACTCTCTTTTTGTAGCCCTTACTATCTGTTTTGTGACCCTTTGTTGATCTTTGTATCTTTCCCATTCGCCAGGATCACTGCCATTTTTTGCCTTTTTGTATGCCCTTTCTGTAAATACTGACGCAAAGTAATCATTCAACATGTCCGCCATTTCCCCATTGTCAGTGACAATATCTCCACTTTCAGTTTTTAAGGGGCCAGTAGTCTTTTCGTACTGCAATGAAGTTTCAGCCTAGATTGTACGCTAGTGTCTCTGGAGTGGGACTTGAACCCATGATTTTCTGACTCAGAGGCAAGAGTGCTACCACTAAGCCAAGGATGACATACATTTGCAATTTAATGTTACCACCAATAATCCATATATATTATCTTGGTGTTGAAATTCCTTGATCCCGATTCGCCAATGACCTGCAATTCTGACATCCGGGGTCAGGGCAGGGTCACCAAATTTAAATACATTTACATTTTACATTTAAATGAATCGTGACTGCCCATTAGAAGGGGCGGAGTTCAAGACGTGATGCTTGACAGCCACTGGGGCAGAAGCTGACACAATTGGGTGAAAATTCAAAAGCTGTAGAAGTAGGCCCATTTTATAAGAGGGCTGATTTCATTTATTCTGCCTTTCGGCATTCCAGGTCAAGACTAGGCCTGGATATCCCTGTAGGCTAACTTGCATTCATCCACTAACCTGAATGCCAGTATCTTTATGGCTTCCAGGTCACTGGGCACTCAGGAGGTGGGAGAAGCAGGAAATCCAGCAGATGATGTCATCCCACCAGCTTTACCTCCTGTTCAACCGTAGCCATTTATGGGGTGAATGGAACAACCCTCTGCCGCTGCTCCTTGTGGGAAATCCCATTTTTCACTCTTCAGAACAGAGACTGGCATTTCTGTGTCCCAGCCCTCTCCACTGCTTTCCCTGCCATTTTATGCCAGATCTCCACGCCAAGGCGTCAAGAAAATTTGATACCCTTGTGTACCCGCACATTTCCTGTCAACAAACTTCACTTCCTGTTGTCAAGATTTTTGGGCCAGCATTAACTTTGAAAATGTCTCTAAGTTATAATCAGAGTACCCTGTGTAAACAGTCCCAGTGGTGTTGTAATTGCATGCTACAGCCACTAGGTGTTATTGTAGCCCCCTGCATTCTGTATCACTGCATCGTTTGGTACACTATAAGCAAAGCCATAGGAGATCTACTGGTATATAGAATTGTTTGCAACATGATACAAGGTAATAACGTCTCTAAAATTTGAGACAACATCATAAGATGTAAGAGAGAAGCTCCAATGGTTTAGGAATGTCCCCAACAATCCTCTGAATAATGCCCAACTAGCCCAATTTTTGGGTGCAAACGTGAGGAAAAGCGAAATTAGAAAACATTTCTAAACACAAAGGGTGGTAGAAGTTTGGAACTCTCTTCCGCAAACGGCAATTAATACTAGCTCAATTGCTAAATTTAAATCTGAGATAGATAGCATTTTGGCAACCAAAGGTATTAAGGGATATGGGCCAAAGGCGGGTATATGGAGTTAGATCACATATCAGCCATGATCTTATCAAATGGCGGAGTAGGCACGAGGGGCTGAATGGCCTACTCCTGTTCCTATGTTCCTATGTCACCCTGTAAAAATGAAGAAAGGATTGCAAAGTTCTACATGCGAGTAATCACTTTTGGAGAAATGCCAACACATTCTACAAGCTCCCTTTAACTAGAGGGTGAACAGTGTGCTGGTGCCCATTGTGCCCTGTGAGGAAAAGGAAGAATGGCCAGTGTGTTGCCTTGCCTGCCCAGGTGGGTGCTGTGCCTAAGGCCGTATAGTGGGGCCAGTGGCTCTGGCAAAAATCTAAAAAATTCTATTTTTTTAAACAAAGTTTCCAAATCTCCCACTTTGCCTTGTGCAATTGTTAGTGAGTATAATAGTTTTACTATTGTACCTCCATAAGAATTTTCTTCCACCTTCAAAAAAGTTCTTCATTTTAGACATTAACCAGTAAGTGAATTTATTGAACAAAAGATAAATAAGCGAATAAATATATAATCTACTTTGTAGTAAAAATGAAAGGTGGGTCACAAGAAAGTTTGGCGCCTGCTTAAAATTGAAATCCTCCCACTGCCTTAACAATCCAAGTTTCCAGGAGCACACCGGCATTCCTAGCGCCCATTGCTGCTATGGCGCAAATGCTAAATACATCATGTGGGGTATTCCCATCATAGGCATCTCATTGTCATACATCTGCCCATATTTGGGCATACGTATTATTTGCTTAATGTCACCCAGCGGAAATCATGGACGTGATATCAGTAGGTTGTGAACCAGTGGGGTAGCTTCCTACCTGCCTGCTGCCGTTACACCAGCTGCAGAGGAAAATTTGCCCTTGTATGTCTTGTCTGTTTTTCAAGGAGAAGGTTGCATACAACCACATATAAACCAGACTAGTGGCAGCCCTGTTAACGTTCAACATCTTAATCAGCCTTTCAAATTGTGAAAGTGGAGATAATTGAGGGTATGGGCGAGGGAGAGCTTGGCAGCTTAATGACAGCCAACTAGGCAAAGCGCTTCTTTCACTGCTTCGTATTGTTTCCCCTTCAAGCTCAGTCACTTACTAACACATAGCTAATTCTGTCCAGCAACAGTAAGGCATACTATGTATTTGTGCAGGCACCATGGTAACATTGTTTTTTTCTTTTGGGACCTTCGAGGATAATGAACCTGTGACCAAAGGGAAGCATGAAGCTAGGCCATCTCATGAGCTTCCACATTACATTCCTGAGCAGGCAGTGACCAGCTCAGATACATTCACCTTGAAAAGTCAAATAGTCAAAAAAAATCTGGTGAACTGCATAACAGAAGTGAAACAGAGCAAGTGAAGGTGGTTTGGAATGATCATCCCAGATCAAATAAGTGTTGCATATAACAGGTAATCACACGCCATCACATTTTCAGGTGATCATGACATTGTAGTAAACTTATTGACACTTACCTGACCAGTGCAATCACACGCTTTATCAAATGGCACATATTCGTCTTCTTTACTGTACATGCCAATGCCAACTTTCATTGGTTTGTTATCTGCATCCATTTCGAACTTCAGTTTAGCCATATTATCAAATAATTTTGACAAATGCTGACTCACCTAGAATATGAGGGAATATTAAGCATCAAAATAATTTTATTTTCTCAAGAAAGGTCTTCCACACACACACAGGTCATCATTGAACATATACAGTGATCAGAAAAGGATCTGTTAATTTTGCATGATTTCTTGTAAGACTCCTGCATATTGTTGGAATATGCCCAGTGACTATATTGACCCCAATATTCCTTCACCCCATCTCTGTCTGGTGCTAATCAGGTGCAGTGCACCCAAAATGTGCTGCACCTGTCCTGATTGTTCATGTCTGAATTTGGTGTCAGGTCATTAGCATAGCCTATTTGGACTCCCAATATAGTCCACCTCCAGCAAGCTTTGCACCTAGAAATGGTGGCCTGTAGCTGCTGGTACGGCTATTGGCATGGGGGCCTTCTGGCTGCCACTGGAAAAAAGCAATTAAAAGGCCTCTAGGTCCAAAGATCAATGAGGAGGCTCAAAGAGAAAGGTAGGACTTACCTTCTATGGCATCTCTTGATAGGAGGATCTAAATGGAGGTCGAGATACAAAACTAAAAGCCAGCTATGTCCTATACCAGTGGGTCTGGGTGCCCTTATGAGAAAAGGAGGAAGGGGGTCTGGAAACGCCTCCGCCCACCTCATTTACATGGCCACATATCACCTTGCGTTGTTGTAGATACGGGAACTCTGCCCCTCTTGAAAGCTCTGGAGCTTTCAGGGCACAGTTAAAGGGGTGGGGAGCCACCCCTATTTTCGGTTTTGTACCCAAGGAATAAGGATTTCCTGGGAGCTAATCACAAGAAAATCGTCCCCAACAAGTTCAATGACTTTTGACAGTCCATCTAAATAAATGGCAATTTCAAACAAATTGCTCCACACAAGACAAGTTTCTGTGTGGGTAATGGCATCACCTTTTTCAGATTAAGTCTTCCAGACACAGAAACATGAACCGTGATTTTAACTTGAGGCGGGAATCAAGCGTCAATGTAAGAGATGCAGAATCCACTTACGGAAGTATCCAGCACCACTTAACCTGAGACAGATCCGAAGGCAGATCCGAAATTTGTAACGAGACATTCAATAGAATGGACTCGATAAATTGAGATGTGTCAAATTGAAGAACATCCTTTTCCGTAAACATTTTCTACTGTAAAGCATCTTCTCAGAGGTTGAACTCATCTGTCATGTTTTCACATCTTCTAAATTGTTTGCTTGTTCCTTAACGAAGCTCTCCATCATAACCCTGACTTGCTCCCCAAATGGGTCCTGCTAAGAAGGAAATGAAGCTCCATCAATTGATGCTATGTTCTGAAACTCCAAAATCCTAAGCCACGTGAAGCAGTGAAACACTGCTCATTGCGTGGCTATACTGATGCCTGTATCTAGGGTGTGTAATGATGACTTGCAACAGAAATGCAGCCTGTCTTATGGTACAAAAGTGTAGTTTTGTTTGCAATGCAAATCAAAGGTGATAGTGTAAAATCTGTGAAATCCTAGCCATTGAGACCAGGATGACATCCTTGCTTGAACCTGCAGCTACTATGGACTCAATTCCCAAATGGGAAGCAATACAAATAGTTTACCTGTCAAATGAAGCTGACACTGAGTCATTTCTGCAAGGCTCAGCTGTTATTGACAACAGGTATGCTTCATATATCTCATTTTAATTATCCTCCATACATCGCACTTCCACCCAGCTGTCTCCTCAGACCTGGTGAGGAATACAACTAATTAATATTCTTTCTTTTTTCAATAAGCCTTGGGGTGAAACAAATTGATGCTCTAGAGCAGAACACACCCTTTTATATTGCATAATTCTTTTCATCTTTAATCCCATGAAGAAAACAGGGATGTTGCACCTTTAACAAAAATGATGTCCAGGGTATTAAGAATTCTCTTCCCCAGCTCTGCTGAAATATAAAGAAGGATATTTGTCATTGGGGTGGAGTAGTGGTCGGGCAAGGCTCCCGCTTGCCCCTCCAACTCTGCTGTGACCCCAACCCATTTTCCTGGGCTAAGGATCATTGGCTATGGGCAGGCTCCCAAAAGGATTCCCATTGCAACGAGGGAGACCGCCAGGGCCAGAGACTGAGGCCTACAAAGTTAAGTACTGGGAACCATTTTTCCCTTCTAAGAGTGGCTCTGAGTTGATGTGCTTAGAAAAGAGCATATTTGTGGTGGGAAGGGAGAACATGTAGACAGGGTTGTTGTAGTACTGAAGATAAAGCTCCCTTTATCAGATTGGCTTGAATATCTCTTGCAACCAGCAATGGGTTGTCTCTATTTCTTCTTTCGGCTGCTACTTCTCTTGTAAATGCCCTTGCTCCTGATTAGGGCCTTCATTCTACATCTTCTCCAGCAGGATGCCTGTGTGTAAGACATAATTGTATAGCATGTAGCACATCGCTACAATCCTTGAGACACTCGCTGAATTGTACTGTAATTGTGTGCTCTATGATAATTCCAGTGGAAAATGGATGTCATTATAGTGGTGTTCAGCTGGTGCCTTGGGAAAGCACATAGGTATTATCAGCCATGGCTATACAGGATAGTCTTGCCTTCCAAGAATCCACCCAGAGACTTTCTTCTCTGGGCCAAAGAGTGGAGAACTGTCTTAAAATAAAGGCTTTGTGGGAGCTGCCTGGAAAAAAAACATTCATGCATCTCCTCCAATAACAATAGGGCACTTCACTGCACCTCCTTCTTCTTGCACACAGGACCTGCTAGTGCACTCAACAATTTCTGCCTCTTCCCTACTCCTGCTGCTTCTTCCTCTCAGCATGCACACTATGCTATGCTGCCCCATGCACCTTCACAACTGTTCAACAGACCACGTGCTAACTCACTCCCATTCTTTTTGCAGACAAGCTGGCACACAACAGAAAGGAGATGTTAAGATCTGGATGAGTGCCGGCATCAATACATGTGCTCACACCAATGAAGGAGGCCACCAATGTCATCATTGGCAGAAGAAGGTCACGCAGTTTTGCAGATGGTGAGGCTGAAAGACATGCGCATCAGGAAGTTTGGGCATCTTACCTTCCTTCACTCCTTATACTGAACTCTCTTCCTCATATACTCTGCATGACAACCTGGAGCGGGGGGGAATGTGGGGGGCATAGCATAGCCATTCATCTGCTACTAATTACCCTTGCCACTGTTTGCTAATCCTTGTCCATCTACCCTCTTTCCAGGTCCATCAGAAGTCCAGGGCCAAACTGCAGTAAACACTGAGGAGAACCCTGCCAAAGATGCATCATCAAATGCTCTCACACTCAGAAGCTGGCACCCCATGTGCTGCAGGTAGTGAGTTAGAGGAGTCTGCACAAACACAAGTGAGCATGAGGTAGTGCAGGCGGAAAGGATGGCACAGGAAGCAGCTCCCAAGAGGGAAAGCTTACATCCTAGCTCTGCTGCAGAGGACAGAAATGAAGACTTCAGGCACTCAGCCTTTAAAAGAAGGATGATTGCTGAGCACCATCAATTGCTTAATGCATTAGACTGCCTGCTAGTTGGACTGTGTGAAGGAATTCACCTCCCCCATTTGTGTAGGGTTCTGTCACGTGGCATCAACACTCTGGAGTTATCCATATAGCATGTGGTCACCTCAATGGACCTCCTACCATCTGCTCTCCTGCAGATCAATGCTGAGCCGCATCTCCATGGGAGAGGCAGCGACACAATGCGAGTGGCACGGGTTGTCCTCTCTCATAATCACTGCAGGCTTGATCCCCTGCCACTCACTCAACAAATGCCTGCCTTGGTGTCAGTCAGCTAGCTGGGCCAGACTGCCCCAGCAGCCACCGAGATCCTGCAGTCTGCAACAGGACTCTCTCTGGCCCGAGCTCCTAGAGATTGCCAACCATGACCATCTCAAGAACCCTCATCTGAGGTTCAGCAGCCTTTCACCTTCCTTGCTACAGCCACTGGGGGAGCATCTCATAGGAGCACTGGATCAGTTAAGACTGCACGTAAGGCAGGTACTAGGGGCTTTCACCTGGTGATCAGTGGTATTATGATTTGTTTGGGGAACTTGGAAATTACAATGGGCCAGATTTTGCTGTAAAAATAATGGTGAGGCTAACGGCGCTCACCGTTATTTATGTGCACGGACAGTAAGTTCTGGCGACCGCACATGTGCAGCTAAACGCGGAAATCCGGAAGCTGCTGTCCGAGATGCCCTGCTCCTCCAAGCGCTGTGCGAAAACAGCATCTCGCCATTTGGCTCACCATTCAAATGTATTGAATCATGGTATCATAGTAGGTGCAGCACAGGAGGAAACCAACTTGCCCATCGTGCCTGTGCCGGTTCTTTGAAAGAGCTATCCAATTAGTCCCAATCCCCAGCTCTTTTCCCATAGCCCTTTAAATTTTTTCCCTTCAAGTATTTATCCAATTCCCTTTTAAAAGTTACCATTGAATCTGCTTCCACCACCCTTTCAGGCAGTGCATTCCAGATCATTACAAGTCGCTGCATAAAAGAATGTTTCCTCATGTCGCTTCAGGCTCCTTTGCCGATCACCTTAAATCTGTGTCCTCTGGTTACCGGCCCTTCTGTCGCTGAAAACAGTTTCTCCTTTTTTACTCTATCAAAACCGTTCATGATCTTGAACCCCTCTATCAAATCTCCCATTAACTTCTCTGTTCTAAGGAGAACAAACCTAGCTTCTTCAGTTTTGCCACATAACTGAAGTCCCTCATCTCTGGCATGAAGTTCCTGTACTTACTTCATAGATACAGACTAAGTTCACCAAAAAAAGTTAGGTCTTGTCCATTCCAGTATAAGTACCTTTTAACAACGTGGTAAGTCTTAATTACTGCCATTCAACCTCCCTGGCACTGAAAATTAAGTTTTACAAGTGTGGGGTCTCATTCCTTCAGCTTTTAATTATTGTTGGAAATTTTTTTAAAAATTAAATACACTTTTTTTCTCATTTTTTTTCCTGTCTCTTTTATCTCTGTCTCTTAATCTAATCTTTCTTTCCCTCTCTTTATTTTGCTTACTGTACCTGATTTGACACTGAATTCACTATTCTAATTTACACTTCCTGGTTCAGACTGCGCTGCTCATTAACAATTCATCAATCTGATTGGTTGAGGAGATACACAGTTGCTTGCCCTATTCACACAGGACCCAGGTGCCCCGTAGAGGGTGTCACACCATTTGGCTATCCCATTGATAGCAACTTGCCGTGCAAAACCCCATAGAAAGTCTATTGGCAAGTGCAAGTCTAATGGTCTGCTAGATGAGGGCTCTCGTGGAGGCTTAGATCTGGCTGTACTCCAATCTGCCTGGTGATCGTAGGATTCTGAGAGGATTTATGAACCACGTGTGCATGGAAAGCCCTTGTCCCCAAGAAACCAATGTCTGACTTAATGTGCAGGGTCAAAAATTGGGCAGATGGAGGATTGGCATAGAGAGGTTAAGCATTCCTGCAAGCTCTCCTCCTTCTACTTGCTCTCTCTGCAGCTGCAACTCTGTGTGCTTCTTCCTACTAATACTACTCCCCCTCTTCTTCTAGCCATGGTGGAATTCCCAAAAGGATCCCCATGATGGCAAAAGTGTTTTGCCAGAAGCCCCTTAACAATTGACATTATACAGACACTACCAGCAATTGTAAATGTTCTAAGCAGCTAAAAACCACTACCTAGTACAAGCCAAAAGTCTGCCAAATGTTTTAAGTATTTTATTTGTGAGCAGCTGAGGATCACTTTAAATATCGCTGAAAATGCGTCCTCTCGACTTTTACCACCCATGGTTTATGGGTTGGTTAAAGAACTGTCGGCAGCAGTGGTGGGGGCAACCAAAATTATATTTCGGGTCCTGAAACAAGTGTTGGGACCCCAATTTGCATTTGGATATTAGTCTCCCGTCTATTTTGAGTGTGAATGCTGGACACCTAAATTGAGGCCTGTTTGAAAATTACATCAGGTGTGCCTCGAACGCGAAGTCGGTGCAATTCTTTTTCAAATTTTTTTGCTGCTGATGTATTATTTTTACCCCAAAATTGGAGTGAAAATTACCACCATGATGTCACAACCACCTAATTTAAATACACTCATCTATTACTTATATTATCAATTAGAAATGATGGTGGGAAATTAATGGATACAAAAATGGGCACGGATGCAACAGTACAGATCCCTGCCCATTTCTCAACCCCGGCCACTTGAATACTAGCTGACTTTCAGGCTGTATGAAGAGGAAAATTCAAGCTAATTTCTTTAACAAATACTGGAAATAACCTAAAAAATACAACTATCCTTTAGTTTCCTCACAAGATGCCTAAATCTACTTTTGAGTACCCGCACCTGACTGCTTCTTTCTGTCATTAATTCCAACATGTACAACCACCACTGATCATCTTCTGCTTCTTATTCTTAACCTCTTCTCAACATTTTCAACCAGTGGCTCTGGCAGACAAATCATTCTGTTGTTCGCCCTGGCTTTACAGCAGAAAGAACTCTATATATTGCACAAGTGAATTTCTTACTACCATTATCTTCCTCCTGCACAATGGCTTTCCCCTTATCTTGCACTGACATTAATTTCACCTTCCGCAGTTACATTATGATGCATTATGTTTTATAAATCAAAAGTAAGGCTTAAACACTCATTTTATTTATTAAATTGTATTATGTATTTCATCGGTTGATAGTGAAAACATCTGGTTAAAATATGACACTGTGTTGGTGGTGTAATAGGTTTAAAATGTCAGGAATGGCTGAATTACTTCTGTCTGAAGCTGAACCAGACTGTTCACAACCTTGGCATTCCATTCGACCCTGAGCTGAGCTTCTAACCACATATTCTCTCCATCACCAAGACTGCCTACTTCCACGTCCGTAATATCGCCCATCTCCACCCCTGCATCAGCCCATCTGGTGCTGAAACACCCATCCATGCTTTTGTTACCTCCAATCTTAAATATTCCAATGCTATCCTTGCCGGCTCCCATCTTCCACCCTCCATAAACTTTAGCTGATCCAAAACTCTGCTATCGCATCTTAACTGAGTCTCGTTCACCCATCAACCCTGTGCTCGCCGACCTACATTGGCTTCCGGTCCAGCAACGCCTCGAATTTAAAATTTTCAGCCTTGTGTTCAAGTCCCTCCACATTCTCACCACTCTCTATCTCTGTACCCTCTTTCAGCCCTATAATCCTTCAAGAACTCTGCATTCCTCCAATTCTAATCTCTTGTGCATCCTCAATTTCCTTCGCCTTACCATTGGCCACCGTGCCTTCAGCTGTCTAGGTCCTAAGCTATGGAATCGTTCCCTAAATCTCTGCCTCTCTCTCCTTCTTTAAGATGCTCCTTAAAACCTACGTCTTTGACCAAGATTTTGATCATCTGTCCTAACATCTCCTTATGAGGCTCAGTGTCAAATTTTGTCTGATAACGTTCCTGTGAAGCGCCTTGGAACGTTTTACTACGTCAAAGGTGCTATATAAATGTAAGTTGCTGTTGTTGTTAATTGGATCTTTACCACATTACAAAATTAGTGCTTTTAATGGTTAACATTTGCCAATGTGATAACAATTTGGAACAAAATAGCAGTGTCATTAATTGACCAATATGAGCCTAAGTCTCTCAGTGTAAAAAGCTAAGGCACAATTGGCACCCACATAGTGGAATCAATACTTCATTTCCAAAGCATGTGAAACAGGATAGAAAAGTATTAGGTGGAATGGTAATTGGGCTATAAAATTAGCAATAGTCTAATTATGTATTGAAAATGGTAACAGTTTTATGCCACAGGTTATAATATACTATGTTATATTCAGGATTATGACACCACAAATACTACTCATTATAATGTTGAAAATACAGATCTAAGTGTCTCACCTCTAAAGGGTTGTTACCATTAGATAATATATCTAGCAAGTCTGCAGAAGATACAAAGTAGAATCTAGGAAAAGCAAGTCTTTTTGTCTCAAGATATTCAGCCAAGGCCTTTTCACATAGAGTCAAACTGAACAGAAATCACAGAAAATAAAAGGATTATATAAAAAGCAGAACTCAGAATTCTTGAATTAATATATGGAACAACAATAGTACATAACATTCTAAGCTGTTCTTTCTAGCAACAATAAATAGTAATAGAAAATAAGTTTTCATTAATCTAAACATAAAAATAAATTAAGCAACCACTAACCGTCCCTGTATTTCCTCCAGTTTGTCATACAAACCAGGTTTATTTGTTGCTACAACTACATTTGGAGTCTTTATTGCATCTGCCATGAGTTCCTGCAGAATAGAAAATGGTAGATTAGCCACCTAATAGGGTTTTCTTCATTCTTTGAATGGAAGTTTCCTCCACATATCACTAGGAGTACGTCCATATCATTAATGCAGAAAATGGCCGTTTGGATATTTCAATTATTCTTGATCTGACTTTGTAATGTCATCCATTTAATTATCCCATTCTTGTGCAATATATAAAGGATACCTCCCCAGGGGAAACAAAGTAAAAACTTGTTAATAAAATGCAAAATGGCAATAATGAACAACCCTGGAGTAGTGTGCGGGTTTTGGCAGAGGAGAGTGTGATCCACTAGCTCTTTATGTGGCCAAGCCAGAACTGGTGATGGATGACTAAACTGCTTGATATTAAATTCCCAAAAAGGCAGAATAAAGTTATTTGGGTGAGTGCACATCATGTGCAGGATACTTCCATTTGAAGAATAAAGGCCTTACAAAACAAGCTTTGTAATGATGGCCTTTCAGCATCCACCACAAACAAGGACAATAACAACTTGCATTTATAATGCGCCTTTGACATAGAAAAACATCCCAAAGCGCTTCACATGGCCGTAATCAGACAAAAATAGACAAAGAAGGTGATATTAAGAGGGGTGACCAAAAGCTTGGACAAAGAGGTGGGTTTTAAGGAAGGTCTTAAAGGAGAAGGAGATGGAGAGGTGATGGGATTCAAGGAAGGGAATTCCAGACCATGGAGCCTAGACGCCGATAACATGGCTGACAATGATGGGCAAAGCAAAGGAGTTGCACAAGAGGCCAGAGCCGGAAGCACAGAGAGTTCAAGATCGGGGCTCTTGGACTGGAGGAGATTACAGAGATAGGGAGTGGCAAGGTCATTAAGAGATTTAAACACAAGGATGAGAATTTTCAATTTGAGGCGTTGGGTACCGGGAAACAATGTACCGCAGCAAGGATGGGAGTGTTGGGTGATCGAGACTTGGTGCGGGATAGGATACGGGCAGCAGAGTTTTAGATGAGCTGAAGTTTATGGGAGGCCTGCCAGGAGAGCATTGGAATAGTCGATTTTGGCGTGGTTGAGGAGTTGGACAATGTTTTGGATGCAGTCTTTGTGATATACAGTAAGCGGGGTCGGACACAGAGGTGGCAAACATGCTGGTTCAGCCTGAGACAATGGTTGGGTAGGGGCATGGAACTGAGGATGCAAAGTTTGTAGCAGGGGCCGATGGCAATGGCTTTGATCTTCCCATTGCTTAACTGGAGGATATTGCAGCTCATCCAAGACTGGATATTGGACAAGCAGAGGCAGAGGAGGGGTTGGGAGAGGATTTGCAGAGGTAGAGCTGGGTATTGTCAACATACATGTGGAAGCTGACCTCATGTCTGCAGATGACCTTGCCACGGGGCAGCACGTAGATGAGGAAAGGGAGGGGTCCCAGGTGGGGGCTCCGGGGGTAATGATTCAGGGGCTGGAAGAGAAGCCACTGCTAGAAATGCTTTGGCTATGATTGGATAAGTAAGAGTGGAACGAAGTGAGGGCGATCCCATTAAGCTGTACAATGGAGGAAAGGCATTGGAGAAGAATGGTGTGGTCAATCATGTCAACGGCTGGGGAGAGGTCAAGGAGGATGAAGAGGAATAATGCATCATGGTCACAGTCACAGATGGTGTCATTTGTGACTTTGGTTAGGGCCGTTGCAATGCTGTGACAGGGATGGAAACACTTGTTGTTAGAGTTGAGGGTGGAAAGGCCAGGGAAGAGGGGTTTAAGGAAGTGGAGAAAAGAAGCCAGGAATTATTTTTGTTCTCCTCAATGACCCTGGAGTAGTGTGCGGGTTTTGGCAGAGGAGAGTGTGATCCACTAGCTCTTTATGTGGCCAAGCCAGAACTGGTGATGGATGACTAAACTGCTTGTGCGCTAGATATGCTCAAGTATGCACTCCTTGGACTTGAGGGAGTGCAGATGGGGGCCATGCCAAGGGGATCAACCATGATGGGAGACATTTTACTGGAGATATGGGCATCAAAGGTGCCATTGAAGGAGTAGTTAAACTGGTCAACAGCTGCAAAAATATTTTAGCGATGGAGGGCCCAAGACTAGGCAGTTGGGATTTAGCAGGGATATGTGATTTGGGAGAGTGTTTCTTCCAGGGCAGACGCAGAAGCAAGTGGGTTTGGAACAGGGTAGGGGGAGGTGGGTGGTGAGGGATAATAGGAAGTGGTCCGAGATGGCCTTGTCTGTGATAGAGATGATGGGAGTAGAGAAGCCAGGGGGAATGGCAAAGTCAAAGGGGTGGCCATGAATATAGGAAGTTTTTGGCTAATATTATACTGAAAGAGGGGAGGAGAACCTTGGAGTATTTATTTGCATCAGTTACAAGTTCCACTTTGCATGCATTCCATTAACCATCTCTATTTGGAAACCTAAATCCCAAGAGTGTGTGACATATGGGGTACAAACAACTGTGTGGTTCTATGAATCATAAATTCTCTCAATTTTAAAGGTTAAAGCACAATTGCCATCCACATAGTGAAATCAATACTTCACTTCCAAGGTATGAGAAACAAGATAGAAAACAAATGTTATAGTAATTTTCTGAGAAGATGAAATTCAAAATATTTTGGAAGAAGCTTAGGACAAGGTCTAAGACAATCCTATCCTCATACAGATAAGGTTGATTGACCACTCATTTATTAACCCTCACTGGAAGCCGAAAAATTTTGTCACATAATAATGGAACTCAGATTAGTTGAGAAACTTTCTAAAATCCTGACAGAAATAGCTGGCTCTGGTTGATATATTCAGGAGCTCCTTAATAACCAGAGATATACGTGTGGATTAAACAAAAAAAATCATGACTTTGGTATTCAAAAATTAGAGACAAGTTAAACTAACACTAGTAGTGCACAAAATGCTTGAGAACATGTTATGAGATGCGAAAGACTACAATGGCCACAAGGAACAGTCAGATTTAGAAGCAATAGATTATGTCTCAAATCTACTAGAATTATTTGAGTAGGAAACTAAATTATTGGATGAGATCTAGCCAGTGGGTATAATTTACTTTAAGGTTTCTTTAAGGTTTTGACAAAATTAGTCCTACTTGCTGTTCCTCTTCCTTATGGTCTCACTGTGTTTATTTCAAGACTCATTGCCCAGTTTACTAGACTGATTCATTTTTTCCCAGGAGCTCAAAATTATGGAACTGTTTTATCTCTCAGTCTATCCTTCGTCCTACAATCTTCAGGTTTTTAATATATAAGCTTAGCATCATTTTTTCACTAATTTCTGATTTACCTGATTTTTTTTCAACCCTTCTCTCACTCACTCACTTTAGTTTCTCAATTAAAAGAGGTGCTGGACTGAAAATTGAATAAAAGCAGGAGATAGTAAATAGAAAAAGTTGTAGCTGGAAGACAATTAGTAGTGGAGTTGCATGAGGATTTTTTTCTAGGCACACTGCTGTTCACACTATTCATAAATAATCTAAATTTAATAACATGTGGCTCAATAATGAGTATGTGTGGGACTGGTTCAGATTCATTTGAATGTTATCACTCAAGCAAACAGTTTAAGGCATGTAAGATTAACTTTAATGTGGGTGAAGTTAAGACAATGGGCTTTGGAGCAGAAATGATTAAATGTAGTTAGTTAATTGGTTAGGTAGATTAAACTGGTTCCTGAAACAGTAGCAGAGCAGGGTTGACTCATCTGAGTCACAAGCAGTAGAAATACAGGGGCCTTTGAGTGCAACTGGCACTGAGTGCAGTGGGCACAGAGTGAACATCTTGAGAGTTTGGTACGTGTGGAAGTTCGGTGAAGTGGGAGAAGGAGGTGCTGCTTTGCCTTGCTTTTTCTAACTTTTTCCGCAGAGCGGGGGCGGACCTGAGCAGCAGAAGACCGAGAACGGGGATAAAGCAGCAGTAAACCTGCAACAAGAGAAAACTGCAGTGTGACGTCACAGGTGAGGCAGGTAAGTGATTGGTAGTGATTGTGGGCTAAGTTTTAAGTTAACATATAGCATATAACTAAATTTTAAAAATTAAACTTAATTTAATTAATCTAATTAAACGAGGTAAATAATTTGATTAACAATAAATTGATTAATTAAATAAACAAAATAATGGGAGAACAGGAGGTGTGTTGCTGCTGCAAGATGTGGGAGCTTGTGCACATTTTTGTCCAGGGCGACTACATCTGCAGTAAGTGTCCGCAGCTCGAGGAACTTCAGCTTCGAGTTGAGGAGCTGGAGTCCGAGCTGCGGACATTACGAGACATCAGGGAGGGAGAAAGCTACCTGGGCCTTTTGCTTCCGGAGGCAGCCACAACCCTTAGATTAAATACTTCAGAATTGACACGTGGTCAAGGACAGGAGGGTGTGACTGCGAGTGAGGCAGGTACGGGATCCAGGAGGTAGTTTTGCAGGAGCCTCAGTCCCTGCGCTTGTCCAATAGATTTGAGGTTCTTGCAACCCTCGTGGACAAGTGCGGGGACTGCGGGGAGGACGAGAAACTGACCACAGCACCATGGTACAGGAAGCCGTTCAAGTGGGGGGAGTGAAAAGGAAGGTGGTTGTAGTAGGCGACAATATAGTTGGGGGGATAGACACTGTTCACTGCAGCCAGGAGCATGAGTCCCGAAGGTTATGTTGCCGACCCGGTGCCAGGGTTAAGGACATCGCCTCCGGGCTGGAGAAGAACTTGGAATGGGAGGGGGAGGATCCAGTTGCCGTGGTCCACATAGGTACCAACGACATAGGTAGGACTAAGAAAAAGGTTCTGCTGAGAGAGTTTGAGCAGCTAGGGACTAAATTAAAAAGCAGAACCACAAAGGTAATAATCTCTGGATTATTACCTGAGCCACGAGCAAATTGGCATAGGGTCAATAGGATCAGGGAGATGAATGCGTGGCTCAAAGATTGGTGTGGGATAAGTGGGTTTTGATTCGTGGGGCACTGGCACCATTACTGGGGAAAGAGAGTGTTGTTCCGTTGGGACGGACTACACCTGAACCATGCTGGGACTAGAGTTCTAGTGAATCGAATAACTAGGGAGGTAGACGGGGCTTTAAACTAAATAAGGGGGGGGGTGGGTACCGGTGGAGAGAAATCTAGAATGCTAAAGAGAAAAGACAAAGAAGCAGTGCAGGAAAGTGATTGGGGTAAGGATATCCATGTTGTGTCAGGAAGGGACAGAGCATACAAACAAAAGACAACAAATAGGGTCCGAGTAAGAAAAAATGGTAATAAGCCAAATAGGGCCATGGTACAAAAAAATGTTAAGATGTCTAAAAATGTTAAAAAGACAAATCTAAAGGCATTGTATCTGTTTGCATGAAGCATTCGCAATAAGGTAGACGAATTAACAGCGCAAATAGATGTAAACGGATACGATATAATTGTCATTACAGAGACATGGCTGCAGGGTGACCAAGGCTGGGAGCTGAATATCCAAGGGTATTCGATATTTAGGAAGGACAGGCAAAAAGGAAAAGGAGGTGGGGTAGCATTGTTAGTAAAGGATGAAATCAGAGCAATAGTGAGAAAGGATATTGGCTCAGCAAATCAAGATGTAGAATCAGACTGGGTGGAGCTAAGAAGCACAAAGGGGCAGAAAACACTGTGGGAGTTGTCTATAGGCCTCCAAACAGTAGTGGTAATGTAGAGGAAGGGATCAAACAGGAAATTAGAGATGCATGTAATAAGGGTACTACAGTAATTATGGATGACTTTAATCTACATATAGACTGGCCAAACCAAATTAGCAATAATACTGTGGAGGATGAATTCCTGCAGTGTGTGCAAGATGGTTTTTTAGACCAGTATGTTGAGGAGCCAACCAGAGAACAGGCTATCCTAGATTGGGTGTTGTGCAATGAGAAGGGGTTAATTAATAATCTTGTGCGGGGTCCTTTAGGGAAAAGTGACCATAACATGATAGAATTCTTCATTAAGATGGAAAGTGAAGTAGTTCAATCCGAAACTAGGGTCCTAAATCTAAACAAAGGAAACTATGAAGGTATGAGGAGTGAGCTGGCTATGATAGATTGAGAAGCTTCATTTAAAGGTATGACAGTGGAAAGGCAATGGCTAACATTTAAGGAATGAATGCATGAACTGCAACAATTATACATTCCTTTCTGGCACAAAAACACAAAAGGAAATGCGGCCCAACCATGACGAACAAAACAAATTAAGGATAGTATTAGATCCAAAGAGGAGTCATATAAAGTTGCCAGAAAAAGTAGCAAGCCTGAGGATTGGGAGCAGTTTAGAATTCAGCAAAAAAGGAACCAAGAGATTGATTAAGAGGGGAAAAATAGAGTATGAGAGTTAACTTGCAAGGAACATACAAGTGGACTGTAAAACCTTCTATAAATATGTAAAAAGAAATAGATTAGTGAAGACAAATGTAGGTCCCTTCCAGTCAGAAACTAGAGAATTTATAATGGGGAACAGGGAAATGGCAGAGCAATTAAACAAATACTTTGGTTCTGTCTTCACAGAAGAGGGCACAAATAACTTCCCAGAAATGCAAGAAAACCAAGGGACTAGTGAGAAGGAAGAATTAAAGGAAATTAGTATAAGTAAAAAAAAAGTGCTGGAGAAATTAATGGGACTGAAAGCCGATAAATCCCCAGGGCCTGATAAACTGCATCCCAGAGTACTAAAAGTGGTAGTCATGGAAATAGTGGATGCATTAGTTCTCATCTTCCAAAATTCTATAGATTATGGAACAGGGTGGCAAATGTAACCCCACTATTTAAAAAAGGAGGGAGAGAGAAAGCAGGGAACTACAGAACGGTTAGCCTAACATCAGTAGTAGGGAAAATGCTAGAGTCTATTGTAAAGGATGTGATAACAGGACACTTAGAAAATATCAACGGGATTAGACAAAGTCAACATGGATTTATAACAGGGATATCATGTTTGACAAAACTGCTGCAGTTTTTTGAGAATGTAACTGGTAGAATAGATAAGGGAGAACCAGTGGATGTAGTTTAATTGGATTTTCAGAAGGCCTTTGATAAAGTCCCACATAAGACGTTAGTGTGCAAAATTAAAGAACATGAGATTGGAGGTAATATACTGGCATAGATTGAAAATTGGTCAATAGACAGGAAACAGAGAGTAGGAATAAATGGGTCTTTTTCGGGGTGGCAGGCAGTGACTAGTGGGGTACCGCAAGGATCAGTGCTTGGGCCCCAGCTATTCACAATATATATATCAATGATTTGGATGAGGGAACCAAATGTAATATTTCCAAGTTTGCTGATGACACAAAACTAGGTGGGATCGTAAGTTGTGAGGTGGATGCAAAGAGGCTTCAAGGCGATTTAGACAAGTTGAGTGAGTGGGCAAATACATGGCAGATGCAGTATAATGTGGATAAATGTGAGGTTATCCACTTCGGAAGGAAAAACAGAAAGGCAGAGTATTATTTAAATGGTGATAGATTGGGGAATGTTGATGTACAAAGGGACCTGGGTGTCCTTGTAGACCAGTCACTGAAAGCAAACATGCAGGTGCAGCAAGCAGTTAGGAAGGCAAATGATATGTTGGCCTTCATTGCAAGAGGATTTGAGTATAGGAGCAAGGATGTCTTACTGCACTTATACAGGGCCTTGGTGAGACCACACCTGGAGTATTGTGTGCAGTTTTGGTCTCCTTACCTAAGAAAGGATATATTTGCCATAGAGGGAGTGCAGCAAAGGTTCACCAGACTAATCCCTGGGATGGCAGGACTGTCATATGAGGAGAGATTGGGTCGACTCAGCCTGTATTCACTCAAGTTTAGAAGAATGAGAGGGGAATTCATTGAAACATATAAAAATCTTACAGGGCTAGACAGACTGGATGCAGGGAGGATGTTTTCCCTGGCTGTGAGGTCCAGCTCGAGGGGTCACCATCTCAGGATACAGGGTAGGACATTTAGGACTGAGATGAGGAGAAATTTCTTCACTCAGAGGGTGGTGAACCTGTGGAATTCTCTACCACAGAAGGCTGTGGGGGCCAAGTCACTGAATATATTTAAGAAGGAGCTAGATAGATTTCTAGACACAAAAGACATTAAGTGGTATGGGGAGAGAGCGGGAATATGGTATTGAGATAGAGGATCAGCCATGATCATTTTGAATGGCAGAGCAGGCTCGAAGGGCCGAATGGCCTACTCCTGCTCCTATTTTCTATGTTTCTATGTATACAGAGTGATAGTATATCCAATTAGACAGAAAAGAAATTTGGTTGTGATTAGTGATCATTTTGACTGTTTGCCTTATATTATTGACATCATTTGTGCTGTTGATTCCCAATCTCTCATATCCTGCACCTTATACTAATTTATTGATCCTCTTCTCAATATCAAGTTTGGAATTACCACAAGGAAGGAGTCCCTAAGTGTTCTCTCTTTAATATTCCTGGTCTCAGATGCACAAATCTATACTTATGGGGGTAGTCTCTGGTTGCAAATGGGTTGGAATTGGGATTTTAAAAAGGTACTGTCTCAGATCATTGCCTGGGAAAACTGGTCTCTTAGGATTAGATTTGCTAAACTAAACCATGTTAGGAATAACTAGAAATTCATGCCAGTAAACGTGCTTACACATGGGAATTCTGCATGCAGGGACCAGAAAATTCCTTTATTCGCTCACTTCTGCTCACTCTGCACTTTAAATCTCTGAGCAAGTTGCAGTGCACAGCAGGGTGCAAGAGTTTCATTACCAATTAAAATCTGCTTATAAATATTGGTTAATGGGGGGAAGCCTGTAAATGTCCTTTTTTCATGCACCAGTGCAGTGCACTAATGTTGTCTGTTTCAAATGGGCAGCTAGCTTCTCACTTGTCAGGATCTGATCTCTTAAATCTGAACTGTTCATTTTTATTGTTGCCACACAGTTGAAAGGTATGGAATTTGCTTTCAGTGCTCCCCTCTTACTGGTCTTAATGGAAGAGGATAAAGGAAAAACAAAGACCAGATGCCAAGTATATCAGATTGCACCAAAGATGGACTGACAGCATCACTGTCTTGCCACCTACTGTATCTACAGATTTGGGCACAGCTACCTCGCAATGTTGGAGGAGAACTGCTTCTACAGGCTCAGGTTCAGCAGGTAAACAGTTACTGGGGCTGTGCCATCTGCTTCAAGAAGACATGCAACCAACCTCCACCATAAGGACAACACTCCCAGTGATAATTAAGGTAATCAAGGCTCTTAACTTTTATGATTCTGGCCCCTTCAAAGCTAGCATGCCCTGCAGTTCCATCCTTGCTGCACCTACAGTGTTGAAAACCTTTTGGATAACTCTAGTTTCATAGGAACCTTTTTGCCTACTCTTTTTACATGCCTGAGATATATTTCGATTGCCATGCACATTTGACTATTTTTCTTTTGTTTCTTGTGATTCTTTTTATCAAATTTTACCCTGTTCAAACTTTCCCAACAAATGGAGACCAAAATTCCATGGCAAATATAACATGCAGTAGGAGACAAGCAACATAAGCAGCGGCCACGGCTTTCTGCAATGGTTCTTTTTCTACAATGCTTAAAGTTCTTGGCCGAGCTGGAAATTGGCACCATACTTCAGTTCATGGTTTATCTGCATTTGTTTTGATACCAAAAGGTATATGAAGCATGGAGCTTCTCTTTTGTTAACTCAGAGGAAGTGTAACTTTTGACAGAATCAAAAAGGTAAACTTAAAACAGCATCAATGACAATACTAGCAATAACAAGAGACTATTACCCAAAATTTGAGAGGCTCTTCTAGTGTGTAGGGCCTTGCTGTGGACGAGTGTGGTTTGGGATTTCAGACCTAGTTGCTGAGCACAGCAGACAAAAATGTTGGATACAGGAAGGCCATTCTGAAGAAGGAGTTAATGTTAATTAAATCCCATGCCAAAATTCACTATTTGGGCAAGCTCATTCCTCTCACTCACTTTGCATATATAAAATGGTTGCATTACTAATTCACTGGCCTGGGATGCTGAAATTGGATTCTTAAAGCTAAGTTACCATTTCCAAAGTTTATTTGAAAATTGTGCATTTTTGGACGAATCATTGATTCTGCATTCTGCATGAGCAATCCTTTGCTTCTCTTCACTACCTCCATCCATCCATCTACGCCTTCACTCAAAGGACATTTCTGCTTCAAAGAGTTCCTCACCCCTCTTTGCTACAGCTCCTTGCTTGTGGAGATTTTTGGCCATATTTTGGATTCACTGCAGTTATTGGAATTTTTTTCACTCGAATGTCTTCCCCTACATTCAGCCTTAATCTGGGAAAGCATTCTATTTCAAGGCAATTACAGAGCTCGGGCATGAATTCGGTGGAGCGGCCATGCCGCCCACCTAAAGCCAGTGCCAGAAGAGCCCGAACCATTTTTATGTTCGGGCCTCATTTGAATGAAGCCTTGGGGTGGAACTGATCTCAGAGGGGTGCAAGCACCGATCAGCAGAGGGCCGCAGTATAAGAAAAAATATGAAAGAGGTTTTGCGTCCTTTTGTGGCACAGCACACAGTCTGCCTATCTGTACTTCAAAATTGAATCAGGGTCCTACAACGGTGTAAAACCATGATTTTGCATGTTTAAACAGCCTCCAGCCCAAAACAAGTGGATGTGCTGTGTGCTCATTTACAGGTCAGTCTGAAAATTGGATCGGGCACGCCTTGGGCACCTAAAGGATGGCCGAGGATGCCCCCCCCAAACCCACAATTTTCCTCTGCCAACAACCTGTTTTTCAAATGAGAAATGCGTGAGCAGCAATTGAAAATTATCCCCCTAGGATATGAAAGCTGCATAATGGGCTTCCCAATGCGAATCGCACTTCACATGACATATAAGCTAAAGGAATAGGAGCAACAGGAGGATGTAAGAGAAGCCAGATTAATCAGGCAGCACCAGATAAGAGCTATCTGGTAATCAAAAGGGATATGCAGTTATCTTCAACATTACTTAAATAATTGAAGTAACAAATATTCAGTGTGATTGCAAGCTTTTAGAATATTGGCTCTTCTAAACAAAGCATGACTATTTTAATATTTTCAACCATGCAAACTACATACTTTAAAGTCAACATCAATGGCCTCAAAACGCTTGGAATCCTCAGGAAGCTGGGTACGGATGTCTTCAGAGCCTATAAAAATGCTCTCAAGGTGAACCCAAGTTCTCTGTACCTCAAACCAAATAGCAATGACAGAGTCTGCAGTGGACAACTTATTCTGCCAGCTGGAGACCTGTTTGAGGAAATACGCAATATATTTAGAAGAAATCAGGTTCTGTAACTGTACTTGATTATCCTCCAATGTTTCTACCAGTTCATCACTTCCTTTCAGTAACATAATTCTTGTCCTGCTGTGAGGTTCATGTTCAAATTCCATGATACTCCAAATGTTATCCAGCTGAGTCAACACCTGTAAAATGCAGAATTCACCTTTTATTTTTTACAATTCAATCAACCGAACCTTTTTATTTGCATTTTTGATGTTCAATTTTACTTCAAATACACACAAATAATAACTTCAGTAGGTATAGGCTAAGCATTAGAATGGTAATAAGATAAGTGAGGGTGTCCCTGTCTCCTTCCTCATTTTCTATCTGTGCCCATGGTGGGGCTTGCACCAGGACCTTCTACAGGCCAGAAGGGATCCGGGATCACTCCACAGACAGATGGAGGCTGTTCTATAGCAACCTCCGGAGAATTCAAATGCAGGAGATAGACTGCCATGGGGTCCTGCTGAAAGAGATGTGAAATTTTGTTCTAACAAGTCTTGGCGGCCGGCCACAGCCTCAAGTAGCTTTTCAGCTGCTAGTAAAGTGGTAATTTAAAAAAAAAACTTTTGCTGTTTCCTCCAGGTCCCCCTCTGCTGACCTTTGGACATTAGGGCCTCGTAATTGGATCGGAACCCGGATCAAACAATTTTTGAGGAAGAGTTCCCTTTAGGCAATATTTAAAGTTGAGGATAGATTTTACAAATCTGCACTCCTGGGTGCAAAACGTCTCGTGTTGGGTACACATTTCAAGAATTCAGTGGCAGCGGTTAGCAGATCCTGTAGGATTTTCCATCTCGAGTGCAAATTCCTAAAATCTATCTTTTACTGTGTGACTAGTATGACCATTGAAATTTGAAAGTTCAAAGTATTCAAAAGTTTATCTAATTCCTCTTTTTCAAACTAACTAACGAATCCAATACCTTCTCCATTCCAGACTCTTTCACAGATTTATCTACAATATTGCGTACTTCATCTTCAAAGTTGTGCAATTGCAGTCTGAGTAAGTCTGCAAGAGTCGTTTCTTCTGACATCACAAAATTGACCTGGAAGAACAATGAAAGAAAATTAACTATTGACTTGCTACTTTCTCTACATATTTTAAGTCAATTTTCTCTCCCTTTTTTTAAATCAATTCCTCTCCATTCCTCAAATCGTTGACTCCATTGAAATACTCTTCCAGCTTCAGGTACCCTCTGGTACCTCACCCAAATGGTCATTCTTCACATGTAAGCATAAACAGTGAAGCATAGACAGGCTATCGGCTCATAGGAGAGATCACAGCTGACCCTGATCCTGTCCTTCCAACACACTTTTTCCATCAGGCTCACTGGACATAAAATAGGAGTGGAACCCTGGTGGAATTTTTTCTCCTTAGCCCAGGCCACTGAGGATATATTACCACAGTTGCATACTGATACATCAGCTGAGATCATCTAACTTAACATAGCTTGGGAATTAAACTTGGAACCTTCTAGTCTGAATGGCTTAGCTAGATACGAATGGCCCCAAAATTTCTGGGTCTGGACAGGACATAAGTCACATTTATATGCAGGACATAGGCAGGAATACTACTTTCTAAAGGCTTCAGATATTTATTAGAATAAGGTAATCGAACCCAAATGGAATACTTGCACTAGCTGGAATGGCTCAAATGGGAGCCGAACAGTTTAAAAAAAAACAAAGATTTTGGCCCCAAGAATTTTCAGACCACTACCTTTACCAACTGAGCCATCATAGAAGCCGCTATACTAAAGTCCTGAAATTATGTATGGGATATTAACATACAAAAACATAATACGTTTATCTGAAATTCCTCTCTCTATAATTGTAACTAATTAAAACAGGCTAATAAATAAGGGAGAAGGGAGAGGGGAGAGGGAAATTTTAAACAAATACATTCAAATGTTCAGACATTATTGTCCCACAGTGTAATTTCAGGGCCTAATTGTTTAGCAATCAAGACACTTTTTAAAATTTCCAAGTTAGAATGGTCTTTGAAGGCATCAAAATTACATTCTATAAAAGGACAACACAAAACTTGTATATATTACAATCTGGGTTTGCTTATTTCTGAAAGTTCTGGTACCATCTATCTTTGTAAATTATTTTCTTCAATTTTGAGTATTTAAACGGTTTAAGCACCCTCCAATAAAGAGAGATAAAGGAAGGGTTAACAGAGCAATTCAGCAACTAAAATTTTGAACTTTCCACAAGAGATGGCACATGGTAAATTCATTTATGTTTTAATCTGATAAATTGTCAATTAGGGCAGGTTGATAGTATTTTAAAATGTTATAGATTGTGGAGTGACAATTCACACTGGAGTGTTGTTGTCTGAACAAGTAAAATAACATGTGACTAGGAGTCAAAAAACAAAATAAGCAGATATTAGAAATCTGAAACAAAAATAGAATTTTTTTAATAAACACTTAGTAAGTCACACAGCATCTGCAAAGAAAAGAAAAATGTTAACGTTAAGGATTATACTTGAAACTTTAAAATTTTTCCTTTCCTAATATATGCTGCCAGACTTGCTCAGTGTTTCTGGCATTTTCTGTGGATGTGACGAGGGGTGTATTGCAAGGTTACAGTACAGTTGAAGGACTAAGAAGATTCAAAATTAGTCTACATACAGTTGTTCTGTTTGGAACAAGTTACAGAAGAGATTAAAACAAGCACTGAATGATAGCAACATGTGAAAGGAAAGCATAATGTGAAAAGGAAGTTAGTTGCAGTATGTTATTTATTTCTATTAGCTGGTGTGACAACAGGCTGTACCCAACTGTAGCAAGGACAGATGTCTCACAAACTTTTAACAAAAACAGAAAGAGCTGGAAACACACAGTAGGTCAATCAGCATCTGTGAAAGAACAGACAGTCAATGTTTTATAGGTTTATACCCTTCTTCAAAACTGAAAAATAAGAGGTGGATATATATTCATCGGATCAGAAAAAGAGGGAAGGGAGGGGAAAAATAAAAAAACGATAAACATTAATATCAGTGGATGTAGTATATTTGGATTTTCAAAAAGGATTCAATAAGGTGTCACACAAGAGGTTGCTACGCAAGATTATGGCTCATGAGATTGGGGGTAATATATTAGCACGGATTGAGGATTGGTTAACTGACAGAAAACAGAGTAGAAATAAACAGGTTATTATCGGGTTGGCAGATTGTAACCAGTGGGGTGCCGCAAGGATCAGCGCTTGGGTCTCAGCTGTTTACAATATATATCAATGACTTAGATGAGGGGGCCGAGTGTAATGTATCCAAGTTTGCTGACGATACAAAGCTAGGTGGGAAAGTTAGTTGTGAGGAGGACACAAAGAGCTTGCAAAGGGATATAGACAGATTAAGTAAGTGGGCAAGAAGGTGGCAGGTGGAGTATAATGTGGGGAAATGTGAAATTATCCACTTTGGTAGGAAAATTAGAAAAACAGAATATTTTTTAAAAGGTGAAAGACTAAGAAATGTTAGTAGTCAGAGGAATTTGGGTGTCCTTGTACACGAAACACAAAAGTTAACATGCAGGTACAGCAAGCAATTAGGAAGGCAAATAGTATGTTAGCCTTTATTGCAAGGGGATTGGAATATTAAAATAAGGAGGTCTTGCTGCAATTATATAGGGCTCTGGTGAGATCACACCTGGAGTACTGTGCACAGTTTTGGTCTTGCCTTACTTGCCATATAGAGGGTGCAATGAAGGTTCACTAGATTGATTCCTGGGATGAAAGGGTTATCCTATGAGGAGAGATTGAGTAGAATGGGCCTATATTCTCTAGAGTTTAGAAGAATGAGGGGTGGTCTCATTGAAACGTATAAAATTCTTAGAGGGCTTGGGAGGGTAGATGCTGAGAGGTTGTTTCCCCTGGTTGGAGAGTCTAGAACTAGGGGTCATAGTCTCAAGATAAGGGGTCGGCTATTTAGGACCGAGATGGGGAAAAATTTCTTCACTCAGAGAGTTGTGAATCTTTGGAATTCCCTACCCCAAAGGGCTGTGGATGCTGAGTCATTGAGATCGATAGATTATTGGACGCTAAGGGAATCAAGGGATATGGGGATAGGGCGGGAAAGTGGAGTTGAGATAGAAGATCAGCCATGATCTTATTGAATGGTGGAGCAGGCTCGAGGGACCATATGGCCTGCTTCTATTTCTTACGTTCTTATGAAGGTGTATAAAAAGCTGTTCATAGCTGTGGCTCCCTGGATTAGAGAATCGTTTTGCTGTTTGGTTTGCGAGGAGATTTTCTAGTTTACAGATGGCTTTTTTCACCATTTTCTGCAATTATCACCCTCAGTATCTTGACTAGGTTATTATGGGAATAATTATTGCTTCTCTAATCTCTGGATAGAGGGACAGTTGGAGAAGAACGATGAAAAGCAACATCAGTAGCCTCAGCAACCACCACCAGCAGCAGGACCTCTCAGAAGACATCAGATTGGGGGGACTGATCAAAGGAGGCATTACCCAGCACACAGGGTAACCTTTTTGGACCTATCTGAGAAGCAGTGCAGGAAGGGGCTGCGCATCTGCAGGCAGGCTGTTGCAGACCTCTGCAGTCTCCTGCTGCCTGCTGGACCAGGAGGGCATGCTTTGCTGGTGGCTCTCAAAGTCGACACCGCCCTTAAATTTTTTCACCACTTTGGATCCTTTTCAGGCTTCGACAGGGGACATCAGCCGCATATCACAGTCTGCAGTACACAGCTACATCAAGCAGGTGAAACAAAACGCTGTTCGCCAGTTCGGAGCAGTACCTCTCCTGCCCCATTGACAGTCAACAACTCGGGAATTTGCTGCAACGGCTAGCTTCCCTCGCATGCAGTACGTAATTTACTGCACATATTTTGCCATCAGGGCACCAGAACACAAGCCAGCAACATATATAAATAGAAAAGGATTCCACCCTATGAATGTGCAGTAGTGGCCGATCACAGGAACACCATCATGCAGGTCTGTGCAAGGTACCCAGGGAGCTGCCACAGTGCTTTAATCCAGAGACAGTCTACCATCCACCCAACATTCAACGCTGTGGAGAACGCGACAGGATGGCTGCTGGGGGACAACAGTTACCCCCGACAGACACGGCTACCAATACCCCTGCGCAACACGCTCCAGCAACAAAGTTATAATTGAAGCCAGAGGATAACCAGGATCAATATTGAACACACCATAGGGATGCTGAAGCAGAAATTCAGGTGTCTCGACCAGTTGGGGAGGACTTCCTACCATATGTCACAGAGTCTCCCGCATCCGAGTGGTGTGCTGCATGCTGCATAACCTTGCATTACAGGGAGACATGCATTTGGAGAAGGCAGAGTAGTAGCAGCAAC
The DNA here is from genome assembly GCF_035084215.1 of Heptranchias perlo. NCBI lineage: Eukaryota > Metazoa > Chordata > Chondrichthyes > Hexanchiformes > Hexanchidae > Heptranchias > Heptranchias perlo. The sequence goes on from NC_090347.1 coordinate 11,902,040, forward strand.
AACAGGAGTCCTCATCAGTCAAGAAAGACTGGGGGGAAGGAGAGGAATCAGCAGAAAGAGGGCCAGCTCAATGCCTTGCAGCAAGCGATGTGAAGGATCAACTGATTTCTCAGCGATTCTGCTGAGCTGCTCCTTTCCCTGCCCTGAGAACTTACACAGAGCTTTTCTGCTTAACAGTCCTTGATACATCCTTCACCACTCCCTTCATCCTGTATTAAAGAACATTCAAACCATTCAGACAACTTTGATATCAACGACATACTGACAATGCAGATTGAGAAGCTGCTAACAACACATATTGCAGACCAAAGTGCCAAATGTGATAATGTAATTAATTTAAAGGTTATAAACATCATAACTGCCTTCCATTAATTTCTCATCCAAATGATCAACCCATAGTGTTTTTTTAAAATGAAGATTTACTAACTCTACTGATTCTACGAGGTGCTCCGTTGTGACCTCAGCAAAGATAGTGGAAGGCTACTGCCAGGCCAGATTGGCCCAGCTGATTTTCTCGCACCATGGTGGGTATTGGCTCAGGGAGAGGTGAAGAAGCAGACGTGCAGATATCCTGAGAAATATCTAGTGAATACAGGTCTAGTTGACCCAATCTCTCCTCATATGACAATCCTGCCATCCCAGGAATCAGTCTGGTGAACCTTCGCTGCACTCCAGACCACACATGGAGTATTGTGTGCAATTTTGGTCTCCTTACCTTTCTTAGGTAAGGAGACCAAAATTGCACACAATACTCCAGGTGTGGTCTCACCAAGGCGCTGTATAACTGCAGTAAGACATCCTCGCTCCTGTACTCAAATTCACTTGCAATGAAGGCCAACATATCATTTGCCTTCCTAACTGCTTGCTGCACCTGCATGTTTGCTTTCAGTGACTGGTATACAAGGTCACCCAGGTCCTTTTGTACATCAACATTTCCCAATCTATCACCATTTAAATAATACTCTGCTTTTCTGCTTTTCCTTCCGAAGTGGATAACTTCATATTTATCCACATTATACTGCCTCTGCCATGTATTTGCCCACTCACTCAACTTGTCTAAATCGCCTTGAAGCCTCTTTGCATCCTCCTCACAACTCACAATCCCACCTAGTTTTGTGTCATCAGCAAACTTGGAAATGGGCGTCATTTTAGCACCCGCTATCGGGTGCGTTCCTGGCGGGGGGCTCCGAGAATCGGAGAATCCCGGCGCGGTACCGGAGCCCGCTCCGAACCCGCGCACTTCCGGATTCCCCGCTGACGCGCCAGCATGCGCGCGCAGCCCCCGCTGGTGGGAATCCCGCAGGCAATTAAAGCCAGCGGGGTTCCACTTGAAGGTATTTATTTAGGTATTTCAGGTCATTAACTGACCTGATTATGTGGGATTTTAGAGCAAACTGGGACTGTTTCCCACACTGGGGGAAACACTCCCAGGACAAATGGATGTGTTGCAGCTGTCAGCCTGTGGCAGCTGCAAAGGTCCATTTGACAGGTCGGGGGGGGGAGGCCACTCTGTCAATTGGGACAAAGTTTGGCCTCCACCACCCTCCTCCTGACAGTCAAAGGGCTCGATTTTCGCGTCGGGTTTCCTGCGGGGGGGGCCCCGAAAATCCTGATATCCGGTCACGTGACCGGATCGCGACGAAATCCCGGCCACTTCCGGGTACCGCGCTGACGTGCGGGGCTGCGCGCGCAAGCCCCGCTGGTGGGAATCCCGCAGGCAATTAAAGCCAGCGGGGTTCCACTTGAGTGTACTTACCTTGCTTGTTGAGGTCATTTAATGAGCTGAAGCAGCTGTCAAAAGAGGAAGTGTGGGATTTTAGGTTCAAGGCAGTGAGTTTCACACACTGGGGGAAACAGTCTCTCTCCAACCAGGCGTGTTGCAGCCAGCAGCCTGTGGCAGGTGCCAAGGTGCACTCCACGGGGGAGAGCCCTCACCCACGCAGGAGGCCACCGCGTCACATAGGGCAACCCCTGCCCTCCACCACCCCCCGCCAAGCCAGAGGACAGACCGCAGCCCCAGTCCGAGGAACCACCCACCTACCCTGCACAACCCCTCAGACCAACACCTGCCAGATGGGTGGTGCGTGGACACCCTCGGAGGACGAACAGCATGACCAGCCCCAGCAGCCTCGCAGTCCACGCCGTCCGCCGCAGAGACGTGGAGCCCCCCAACACGGTGTTGTTGCACGCCCACCTGCACAGCAGGAGGGAGGGCTACCGCAGGGAGAGACGCATCGCAGAGGGCACTACCCTCGCCACAGGGTCCACAGACCGAGGCGCAGCTCCCCGGACCTCTCCGAGCAGCAGTGCACAGGGAGGCGCAGATTCGCTCGACATGTAGTCGTGGAGATCTGCAGGTTCTTTCAAGCCGAGCTGCTCCTGGCTGGCCCCAGCACCAACTGCTTACCTGTCGCTGTCAAAGTCACCACTGCCCTCCACAACTTCTCCTCCGCATCCTTCCAGGGTGCAGCCGGCTACACCGCCGATGTCTCTCAGTCGTCTGCGCGGAAGAGCCCTGCAAATACACCTGCACCTACTCTGCAGTAACACGATGGGTGGCATCAGTGGTGGGTCCTCATAGTGATACCCAGGAGCGGGCATTATTGGACACAACGGACAGGATTCGCGGAGACATGGCAGTGGTGGTGTCAATATAATGTGTGCTGTTTGTTGCTCTGAAATTCAATATAGGTAACACCCAGGACAAACCCTCAGACACCCTTGTGCACCCCCTTCATGCTCACGACACGTTTGCCTTACGCTGCCTACTGCACATATGTGATGCATGCCCTGTGGCTGCAGCACAGGTGGTGGCAGGTTGAGTGAGGCTGGCCGTGAGGGAGATGCACGAGAGGGTGAGTATGGGATGGAGCAATGAGATTGTATGAGGATTGGGTTGCGTGTTAGTGGCAGGATGAGTACTGGCGAGGTGAGTAGGTGGAGGTAAGATGAGGATGGGGTTTGAGTGGGTATGAAGGGTGATGTGACAGAGTAGTGTTGGCGGTGCCGAAGGAGATGTGGGGTGGGGGCAGTGTTGTGGCAGACGGAGTGTAGGGGAAAGACTTCGTGTTCTCACTGTGGCTGACCTACTGCGGTCATTGCAGCGCCTCCTGCACTGTATGCAGGTGGGCGATATGTTGGTGGCGCAGGTGACCCCCTCTGCCACCTCGAGCCAGGTCTTCTTGGTGGCAGAGGCAGGCCGCTTCCTCCCGCCCGCCGGGGGGAAGATCTGTGTCCTCCCCCTCCTCCTCACCCCATCTGATGATACCTGGGGTGAGGCATCATTAAACTGGGAGCAGCCTTCCCCCTGGGCTGCTCCATGCTGCAATTTGTTCCATTGGTTGCAGCATCTGTCAGTGGAGGACTGCCCCTTTAACTAGAGAGCCTCCAGCTGACAGATCGTACTGCGCATGCGCAGCCCGCCCGACGCGCAGGCCAGCGCCGCGGACCCCGGAGGAGCAGGTAATTGATTCCTATTAGTGTGTTGCCTGCTACGATCGCGCGGGCAACCCACTAATTTCGCCGAGCGTGTTGACCACGCTCCCGAAACCCAACCCGCCGGAAACCCGCAGGCCTGGCAAATTCGAGCCCAAAGTCACCAAACTGCACACTTACCCCGGGGTCCAGAGACATGTACCTACCTTGCGGACCCCCTCAGATGTACATCTTGCGGATGGGGGCCGCCATAGCTGCAGTCATGACCTCCTCGGAGGGCGAACAGCATCACCAGCCTCACCATCCACGCCGTCCGCCTCTGACACGTGGAGCTCCACAACAGAGTGCTGTGACACATCCACCTGTACAGCAGGAGGGAGGGCTACCGCAGAGAGAGATGCGTCGCAGAGGGCACTATCCTTGCCACAGGGTCCACAGACCGAGGCTCAGCTTCCTGGACCTCTCTGAGCAGCAGTGCACACAGAGGCTCAGAGTCACTCGACATGTAGTCGTGGACATCTGCAGCCTCTTTCATGCCGAACTGCTCCTGGCTGGCCCGAGCACCATCTTCTTACCTGTCGCTGTCAAAGTCACCAATGCCCTCAACAACTTCTCCTCCGCATCCTTCCAGGGTGCAACCGGGGACATCGCCGATGTCTCTCAGTCGTCTGCGCAAAAGAGCCCTGCAAATACACCTACACCCACTCTGCAGTGACACAATGGGTGGCATCAGTTGTGGGTCCTCATAGTGATCCTCAGGAGAGGGCATTATTGAACAAACCAGACAGGATTCGCGAAGGCATGGCAGTAGTGGTGCCAATATAATAGGTAATGTGAGTTGGTCAGAAATTCAATATAAGTAACACCCATGACAAACCGTCAAACACCCTTGTGCACCCCCTTCATGCTCACGACACGTTTGCCTTACGCTGCCTACTGCACATATGTGATGCATGCCCTGTGGCTGCAGCACAGGTAGTGGCAGGTTGAGTGAGGCTGGCCGTGAAAGAGATGCACGAGAGGGTAAGTATGAGAGAGAGCCATGAGATTGTATGAGGATTGGGTTGAGTGGTAGTGGCGGGATGAGTACTGGTGAGGTGAGTAGGTGCAGGTAAGATGAGGATGAGGTTTGAGTGGGTATGAGGGGTGATGTGACAAAGTTGTGTTGGCAGTGCTGAAGGAGATGTGGGGTGGGGGCAGTGATGTGGCAGACGGAGTGTAGGGGAAAGACTACGTGTACTCACTTTGGCTGACCTACTGAGGTCATTGCAGTGCCTCCTGCACTGTATGCTGGTGGGCGATATGTTGGTTGCGCTGGTGACCTCCTCTGGCACCTCGTGCCAGGCCTTCCTGGTGGCAGAGGCAGGCCGCTTCCTCTGCACGCCGGGAGGAAGATCGCTGTCCTCCCCCTCCTCCTCACCCCATGTATTGATACCTGGAGTGAGGCATCATTAAACTGGGAACAGCCTTCCCCCTGGGCTGCTCCATGCTGTAATTTTTGCTATTTGTTGCAGCATCTGTCAGTGGAGGACTGCCCCTTTAAATAGAGCGCCTCCAGTTGACAGATCTTACTGCGCATGCGCAGCCCGCCCGACGCGCAGATCAGCAGTGGGGAACCCGGAGGAGCAGGTAAGTGGCTCCAATTAGTGGATTGGATGCTACAATCACGCGGGAAACTGACTAATTTCACCGGGCGCGTTACCCACCCGTTGTAACCCGCAGCCCTGCTAACATCGGGCCCATTACATTTGGTTCCCTTATCCAAATCATTGATATAAATTGTGAATAGCTGGGGCCCAAGCACTGATCCCTGCGGTACCCCACTAGTCACTGCCACCCCAAAAAATACCCATTTATTCGTATTCTCTGTTTCCTGTCTGTTAACCAATTTTCAATCCATGCCAGTATATTACCACCAATCTCATGTTCTTTAATTTTGCACACTAACCTCTTATGTGGGACTTTATCAAAGGCCTTCTGAAAATCCAATTAAACCACATCCACTGGTTCTCCCTTATCTATTCTACCAGTTACATCCTCAAAAAACTGCAGCAGTTTTGTCAAACATGATATCCCTGTCATTAATCCATGTTGACTTTGTCTAATCCCGTTGATATTTTCTAAGTGTCCTGTTATCACATCCTTTATAATAGACTCTAGCATTTTCCCTACTACTGATGTTAGGCTAACCAGTCTGTAGTTCCCTGTTTTCTCTCTCCCTCCTTTTTTAAATAGTGGGATTACATTTGCCACCCTCCAATCTGACGGAACTGTTCCATAATCTATAGAATTTTGGAAGATGACAACCAATGCATCCACTATTTCCATGGCTACCTCTTTTAGTACTCTGGGATGCAGATTATCAGGCCCTGGGGATTTATTGGCTTTCAGTCCCATTTATTCTTCCAGCGCTATTTTTTTTACTAATACTAATTTCCTTTAATTCCTCCTCCTTACTAGTCCCTTGGTTCCCGAGCATTTCTGGGAAGTTATTTGTGTCCTCTTCTGTGAAGACAGACGGAAAGTATTTGTTTAATTGCACCGCCATTTCCTTGTTCCCCATTATAAATTCTCCCGTTTCTGACTGTAAGGGACCTACATTTGTCTTCACTAAACTTTTTCTTTTTACATACTTGTAGAAGCTTTTACAGTCCACTTTTATGTTCCTTGCAAGTTTACTCTCTTACTCTATTTTTCCCCCTCTTAATCAATCTCTTGGTCCTTTTTTGCTGAATTCTAAACTGCTCCCAATCCTCAGGCTTGCTACATTTTCTGACAACTTTATATGACTCCTCTTTGGATCTAATACTAGCCTTAATTTCTTTTGTTAGCCATGGTTGGGCCGCATTTCCTTTTGTGTTTTTGCGCCAGAAAGGAATGTATAATTGTTGCAATTCTTGCATTCGTTCCTTAAATGTTAGCCATTGCCTATCCACCGTCATCCTTTTAATGAAGCTTCCCAATCTATCATAGCCAACTCACTCCTCATACCTTCATAGTTTCCTTTGTTTAGATTTAGGACCCTCGTTTCGGATTGGACTACTTCACTTTCCATCTTAATGAAGAATTCTATCATGTTATGGTCACTCTTCCTTAAAGGACCCCGCACAACAAGATTATTAATTAACCCCTTCTCATTGCACAATATCCAATCTAAGATAGTCTGTTCCCTGGTTGGTTCCTCAACGTACTGGTCTAAAAAGCCATACACAATCCAGGAATTCATCCTCCACAGTATTACTGCTAATTTGGTTTGGCCAGTCTATATGTAGATTAAAGTCACCCACGATTACTGTTGTACCATGGTTACATGCATCTCTAATTTCCTGTTTGATGCCATCCCCTACATTACCACTACTGTTTGGAGGCCTATAGACAACTCCCACCAGTGTGTTTTGCCCCTTGGTGCTTCTTAACTCCACCCAAACTGATTCTACATCTTGATTTTCTGAGCCAATATTCTTTCTCACTATTGCTCTGATTTCATCATTTACTAACAACGCCACCCCACCTCCTTTTCTTTTTTGCCTGTCCTTCCTAAATATCGAATACTCTTGGATATTCAGCTCCCAGCCTTGGTCACCCTGCAGCCATGTCTCTGTAATGGCAATTATATTGTATCCGTTTACATCTATTTGCGTTGTTAATTCTGGGTCCCTCTCTAGTTTCTCTCTCATCTCCCTTCATGCTCGCTAAGTTGATATTGTCCTGCTCCCTTGATCCCATTCCCTCTAAACTGCTGACCATCCAACTTCCCATCCTGGCCCCGTGCTATCAAACTTTGTAAATGATTCCCTCTAATCAGGTACTGTCCCTTTCCCTTTCAAAACCACAATCATCACCCCTTTCCTCAAAAAAACAACCATCTGCCCTTGCAAACTACCGATCCTGTCTTCAATGTCTCTTTCCTTTCCAAAATCCTTGAACATGTTGTTGCCTCCCAAATCTGTGCCCACCTTTCCTGCAACTCCTTATTTGAATCTCAACCTGGTCTCTGTCCCTGCTACAGCAATGAAACAGCCCGAATCAAAGTTACAAATGACATCCTTTGTAATTGTGACCATGGTGCATTATCCTTGTACATCCTCCTTGACTTCTCTGCAGCCTTTGACACAGTCGACCACACCATCCTCCTCCAATGCCTCTGTTCTGTTGTCCAGCTCAGTGGGATTGCCCTCACTTGGTTCCAGTCTCTCCTATCCAATCATACGCAGAGCATCTCCAGTAGTGGCTTCCCTTTCCATCCCTGCACCATTACCTTTGGAGTCTATCCTTGGTCCCCTCCTTTATCTCATCTAGATTCTGCCCCTTGGTGACATCATCTTTAGACACGGGGTCAGCTTCCATATGCATGGTGATGCCTCTCTACCTCTCTCTGCCTCTCTACATCTCTACCAATTCTCACAACCCCTCTACTGCCTTTGTTTTGTGAGATCACTTGTCCGATATCCAGTCTTGGATGAGCCACAATTTCCCCAGATAAATGTTGCTAAGACCAAAGCCATTGGCCCCCATATTAGTGTAAAGGCGGGATGGCAGCTGAGGGGGTGATAGGGCGCGTGGGTACCTGCCCAATAAAATCTCTCCGTTTCCCATGTGATCGCGGGTCAATTGGAGCCACTTAATGTGGCTTCCGGGTTTGCTGTCCGAAAGCTGCGCACCCCCATTACAGCTGACAGCTGGAGGAGATCTATTTAAAGGGACAATCCTGCAATGGCTGCTCCTGGAGCAAACAACCACACAGCACAATGGAGCAGCACAGGGGAAAGGCTGCTCCTAGATTTAGTGATGCATCACTCCAGGAGCTACTGAATTGGGTGAAGTGGAGGAGGGACGTCTTCTACCCGGCAGATGGGAGGAAGTGGCCTGCCTCTGCCACCAAGAAGGCTTGACTCGAGGTGGCAGAGGAGGTCACCAGCAGCAGCAACATCTCCCGCACCTGGATCCAGTGCAGGAAGCGCTTCAATGACCTAACTAGGCAAAATGAGTACACTTACTCATTCTCCTACATTCCGTCTTCAACATCACCAGCAACTCCCCCAACTCATTCTGCACTGCCACACCCACTGAAAGCTCATCCTCAACTTACCTGTAGTTCCGCAGCACTTCCTCACCTCCCCATTAGTCACTCCACCACTACTACTCAACCGAATCCTCATACAATGTCATGGCTCTGTCTGATACTCACCCTCTGATACATCTCTTTCATGGTCAGCCGCACCCAAACCAATGCATTCATCAGTTGGCTACGTCGCCATCACTCACTCACGCGTCTGTACTTTCTCCCCTTATAGGAGAAGAGAGCCCAGAATGCACAGGAGAGGGAGAGGGCGAGGACTGGAGGGGGGTCGCAACAGATCGTCGTCCTCACAGATACGGAGCAGGAGGCGCCGGAGATGAGCCGCACCCGCGAGTGCCTGTCTGTCAGGGACGCCGAGACTGGCACGCAACAAATGTCTGGTGACAGAACTTTAACATTCAGCACACACAATATGAATTGATGTTAACATGCCTTTCCATCTTCAGCACCTCAGTATGCTCATTGCAACATGACACATCTGTGATCACGCTAAACATTGCCTTCTGTTCTCTTACAGGGCCTTCAGTGACCGTTGTGATGGCAGAGGGCGATTCCTCAGAGGACCTGCCGGCCTCTGAGGGTGCACCATCACATCTGAGCGAGCTATCCACCAGTGCAGATGCACACACCTCGGTGGGAGCCAGTCCGCAGTTAGTTGGGGTCGCATATGGTGAGTTACCACACACGTGAGCACGAGCAGACACTGTTGGCAGGAGCAGCTGTGGAGAGTCCGCGTTGGTAGGATCACTCCTCTCCAGGCTCTGCTCAGCTGAATACTGTTGCTGAACCCTGGGGGCCATCCTTTAAAAGGAGAATTGATCGAGGGGCAGCAGCACATTTGCAAGGTGCTGGAACAGGTGCCACGCGCACTCTCCACAATCGCGCAGAGGATGGAGGAGTCCAACTCCTGCATGAGTGAAGTGGTGGCACAGGTATGGGAGGGAATCTCTGAGATACTGTCACAGGGATGTGAGGGCATCTCTGAGATAGTGTCGCAGGTAAGTGCGGGAATGTCTGCGATGGAGGGAAGTGCTAGCCTCCATGGAGCTTCAAGCACGGCTCACAATTGAGTCTATTCAGACCCTGACATCGGCCGTTCGGATGCAGGGTGAACAACATTCTGCCACTTTAAACAGGCAGGCAGATACTCTGGCACTGGCCTTACAAGGCTTCACACATGTCCTCCAAACTGTCGTCCAGCAGAGTGGTAGGAGTGGCGGGGGCCTGGCCTAGGGGAGGGATGATGGCGAAAGGGGACATGGAAGTGGGGACGCCACTCAAAGCGCCCGCAAGTCTCACCCGTTGCCCCCCTCTCAACCAGTACCCGCAGTGCTGCCTCCTCTCCGGGTGGCCGAGTCTGCCCCTGCACAGGTGCAGGTGGAGCAGTCTTTGGAGGGGCTCTCATGGGCACCAAAACCCAGAGGGCGTAGGCCCAAAGCATCTAATCGGTCGGGGCATGAACAAGAGTAACCTGCCACTACATCTGCTGCAGCCACAGGGGATGCACCACATAGAAGCAGTCGGAAGCAAAAGGCAAAAGTTTTGCAAGCACGAAGGGAATGCACGAGGGTTTGACGGTTGGTCATGTTTTTTATTTACATTTTCTTTTTGTTAAACTCGCATTAAATATTATTATTGTCACCACTACTGCCACGTCTTGGCCATGCTTGACTGGCTTCTGTAATAGGGCCCTTTCATGAGATTCACCATGAACGCTGACACTTGATGCCACCCATTGGGTCACTCTACAGCGGATGTACGTGTAGTTGCAGGACTGTTTTATGCAGGGAGGTGCCGGGGCGGGGGTGGGAGCTGCTCTATCCAGGTGGTGGGGACTGAGCTCGTCACATTGTTTGATGTTAGGAGAACCGTTCATATATCAGTGACTCCCTGGCCTCACAAGCAGCCAGGTGAACCGCTGTTCTGCTCATGGGTTGCTCCTGCTCCTCCTCCTCCTCAGTGTGGGTGGCAGATGTGGATGATGCTCCTCAAGCGGCATCCCTCTCTGTTGTGCCATGTTGTATAGCCCTATAGCATGCTCAATTGTAGACCTGGTAGCGATGTGGCTGTCGTTATATCGACGCTGTTGGTCAGTGATGGGGTTCCTCAGAGGTGTCATGAGCTATGTGTGCAGGGGGTAACCCTTGTCCCCGAGAAGCCAGCCCTTACGGGTGTCGGTGCATGGAAGAGGGGCGGGATGTTGGATCCCCGGAGGATGAAGGAATTGTGGCAGCTGCCAGGGTATCTGGCGCACGCGTGAAGGAACTTCTTGCGGTGGTCACAAACGAGCTGAGCGTTGCTGGAGTGATAGCCCTTCCTGTAGATGAACAGTCCTGGCTCGTATGGAGGTGCTCGTATTGCTATATGGATGCAATCGATTACACCCTACACCCGTAGGAAGCCAGTCACAGCGTGCAATCCCACTGCCCTCTCTGTCTGGCTGAGGTCGTCCATGAGGAAGCTAACATAGTGTGAGGCCCTGTGAAACATGCCGTCGGTGACCTGACTCACGCACTTGTGTGCAGACGACTGAGACACCCTGGTGGTGTCCCCCATGGCACCCTGGAATGATCCGGAGGCGAAGAAGTTGAGGGTGGTGGTGACTTTGACAGCGATAGGTAAGGAGATGCTGCTCAGCCTAGCCGGGAGCAGCTCGGCGTGAAGGAAGCTGCAGATGTCTGCGACTACCTGGTGACTGACTCTGAGCCTCCATATGCACTGCTCCTCAGAGAGGTCCAGGAATCTGAGCCTCGGTCTGTAGACCCTGTTGCGAGGGTAGTGCCTCCTGCGACGTCGATCTCTCTGTTGTTGCCCTCCATGCTCTTGTGCAGGTGCCTGTAACGCAGCACTGTGTTGTGGTGCTCCACGTGGCGGAGGTGGACGCCGTGCCTGGCGAGGCTGGTGATGATGCTTGTCCTCGGATGCAGTGGTGAATGCAGCCATGGCGCACCCCAATCTGATAGTGTCGGTTTGAGGGTTCCGCAAAGTAGTTAAATATGTTTGCACAGCAGAGTTTTGGATGGAAAGAATTTTGAGTGAAAACACAAAGGTCTTGCAGCCAAAACTTTGTCTGAAACCCTGCTGCAATAAATGAAGTTTTCTCCCCACCTATCAAATTAGTATTTGCATCTCCCGCTGGCTGCTGGCTGAAACACATCTGTTGCAACAGGTAGTGTTTCCCACAGCACAGGAAACACGTTGAGGATGCTTCAAAATCGCACCGCTGCCAAAATGTCTAGTCAATCAAGTAGTTCAAGTACCTCAACTATCGGACAAACTATGCGATCATCATCCCGCCGGCTTTAATTGCCGGTGGGACTCCTGCATTTGGGATGCGTGCGCACCTGGACGCATCACTGGGGAACCCGGAAGTCAGCGGGTTGGAGCTGGGTTCTGAGCCCACTCAGCATTTCAGCGATTTTCAGAGCCACCCCGCCCCCCGGTCTGTCACCCGAAAATCGGCCCCATTGTCTTTGGCCCCTGCAACAAATTCTGTACCCTTGCCTCCGATTCCATCCCCTCCCTGGCGACTGTTTCAGGCAGAACAGACTGTTCACAGCCGCGGCATCCTATTTGACCCTAAGCTGAGCTTCCAACCGCATATCCTATGAATCATGAAGTCCGCCTACTTCCACCTCCATAACATCACCCAACTCTGCCCCTGCCTTCGTCCATCTACTACTGAAACCCTCATTCATGCCTTTGTCACCTCCACACTCAACTATTCCAATGCTCTGTGGCCAGTCTTCCACTCTCCATAACCTTAGCTCATCTAAAACTCTGCTGACCGCATCCTATCCCGCACCAAGTCCTGCTCACCCGGCACCCCTTTCCTTGGCGACCTACATTGGCTCCCGGTCCCCCAACACCTCCAATTAAAAATTCTCATCCTGTGCTTAAATATCTTCATGGCCTTGCCCCTCTCTATTTCTGTAACCTCCTCCAGCAATACAACCCCCCACCCCCAGAACTCTCTATTCCCCTTATGCTGGCCTCTTGTACATCTCCCCTCTCTTTGCCCCACCACTGGCAACTATTCCTTCACCCGACTAGGCCCCACATGCTGGAATTTCCTCCCTAAGCCCTCCTGCTTCTCTAGGTTCCTCTCCTTCCTGAAGACCCTCCTTAAAACACACCTCTTTTACCAAGCTTTTGGACCCTCTTAAAATTTTAATGTCTCCTTCTTTGGCTCAGCATCTATTTTTGTCCGATTACACCTCTGTGAAGCACCTTGGAATGTTTCTCAACATTTAAGGTGTTATATAAATGCCAATTGTTGTTGGAGAATAGAGAAATACAAGAAAGTTTAGTATAGAAATAGGTTCACAGGCTAGAGGTGAGAGAAGACTTGCCTATCAGACAATAAGCCTTTGCTGTATCTTGTCAAGGAGTGAGACAAAGATGTGAGAAAAGTCTCCTCAGATAGGGAGCAATTGTCAGGCCTACATTCTGTCCGAAAAACAATTTTTAATTTAAATTTTGAGGTCCCCTCCTCAGACTGTGCAAGGCCTTGTTCTGTAAGTAATTTGCTAAATTTTGGCTGTAAAAACAAAAACCTGGAGCCGGGTCTGCTGCACACTTGGGCCTATCAGGCATCCCTGACCGATCAGTATTCAAACTAAGCAAATGGGAGAAAAATCGTCCTCCTATATATATCTATTAGCGGAGGATGTACCCTCTGTCACCAAGCCTGGAGAGCAGGAAATTAAAGGCAGAAGGGTGCAGGGCTGCCAGAGTGCGTTCCTGAGTAGCTTTCCACACTCGTCTGCCGCAAATCAACCCAAAAGTGAGCAGGGGCATGAGCAGAAAATGTAGGCCACATTGTTGAAAACTATAACAACTTTCAGTATTTATATTTAAATTTACAAAATAAGCCTTATTAATTCTTTGATACCTTAGTTGCCTGCATGAGTTGTTGCCAGTGACGATTCCTTATAGCTGGGTTCTGCAGCTCACTTACAGCTTTCAGCGAAGTCATTGTGTTCTTTATTAAGTTGTCTAAACCAGAATAAGCATCCCATGCCCTTATCTCCTTATCCATACTTCTTAAGTCTTTAACAAATTTCTTACAATCTGCATCCATATTTTCCACACTAATGTTTTTCCACTTGGTGGTCTTCCAATCATCAATGGTTAAGCTAACCTGCAAATTGGAGATAATTTGTGAAAATATGAATGTATTTGCTGCTCTTTTCAGAAAAAAAACTGTTGTACTATCTTCTACACCATCAAGTTGGAAGCAATGGATCAAAAATGATATATTACTCATAATAGGGTTTCTCTTGTTCTTTGAATGAAGCTATAACCTGCATACACATAGTAAAGTTCCTCCAATCACTGAGAGATAAAATGCTCTCTTGGACATGACTGTTTTAAATTTTCACCCTTAAATAATCTTCTTGCAACCTTGCTGATTAAGCTCCATTCTGGATAGGTCCTGAGTTTTTTTACAATAAAACACCAGGAAGGGATCCTTGAGTCATACAAATAAACAAGAAAGACAGACAGAAAAAGATCAGCTGGTCCATCGAGTTTGTCTCTTTTAGTCATGTTGCAACTAGGCAGCATGAACCTCAATGATCCCCACCCACAAGCAGTCATGTAATCTCCTGGGAGAGGCAAAAAACAGAAATAAAAATGAAAGCTCTGAAACATTTCAGTTTAATTGGTGTTGTACCTGATAATTGATAATTAATCAACAGTTGATAAATCACCAACAATCACAACATGAAGAAAATAGGTGTTATAAAACATTGAAAAAGGTTTCTAAAAAGTTATAAAAGTAAAATATATCACATAAAATGCAGTGAACCATAACCCTTACCAGATCAGAGAGACTAAAGGCTGCCATGCAGGGGCTTTATATTCTTCACTCACAAAATGATGAAAACTCTGTCTACATTAAGTAATCTACCATTCTTCTTCATTGGATCAATCTCCACATTCAAGGAGAAGGTATATTACTATAATTTAAAATACAGGAAACTTTTCTCTGAGGACTTGCAACTTCAAGCCAATAGATGGTTCCAAATTCTGGTCCTCCAGGTTCTAGAATTGGATGACCTACTGATTTTCTTGCAGACAGTGTAGATTCTTATATTTTTATTCTTTTCTTTTTTTATCAGCTGGAATGATTGTCAGGGTTCAGGAGAACAAGACAACGGCCTCACAACCTTTGACTTTCATCTCAGCATGGAAAATCAGTAATCAGCATAGCCAATTTTTGTATCTAAGCCCCAGCTGACTGGCCAACAGGTATAGCAAATCAGAGGCACACTGCACTTACGATGGGAGGAAGGCCAAGGATTTTCCTGTCCCAAACCATTTATGTGGCCTGGGTACACTGTTGGTGCAGTTTCAACTCCTGCCAGGGACTTGCACTGGGATCGGGGAGGGCAGAAATAGGATAAAAGCTGCAGGCCTTAGAGCCAGGATCTGAATATTGTTGGGGGGAGGGAGGAATCTGGAAAAACTGTCTTCATGTCTGCTTTTATCCTTGGGCTGCTCCTGGAATCTCCTGCAGACCCTCTAGATTACAGAGGGGCAAGATCCAATACCGGGTTTTAAAGAGCAGCCCTCTATTGGGGTGCACCATGGCAAGACATAGAGGAAAGTGAAGCAAAAGAACAGTAACGATCCATTTCACCTCAATAACACTCTTAAACTTTGGACTTGACTACTTCAAGTGCAGGCCTAGTTATGTCACTCTGAGGCAGCCAAAGAAATCTCAGGCCAGGGTTGTGAGGGTCAGAGACCTGATACAATGACCTGATATTAACCCCCACCCCCCCACCACCACCATGATGGGCAGGGGAGGATCGGGGGTGGGGGGGAGTTAAAGAATGAAATATGTGCAACACGACCCCAGCCCGCCACACACACACCTGCAGCTTTTTTTATGACAACGGATCTCGTAGCGTCCGAGTGTCCTGCTGTGGAGAGGCGGGATGCTTCACTAACATATTTAAATAGGGCTCCCACAGTGCAATTGGGAGCCCAAATTGAAATTTACTGCTGCTCCATTGGTTTCCCAGGGGTCGGGGAAACTCAGCAGTGAAAGGGAGGCTGGAGCTGCCATCTCTTTCAGCACTCCTTGTGGACCATTCATTCCAGTACACTTCACTCCACCTCCTTATGCTCCTAATGCCACACTTTGCACTTACTACTCTCCTCACTTGTACCGCCTTCACCTCCTCACATCTCTGCCACCTTTCACACACCAGCATCACTATTCTACCTTAACACGCACATCCTTAAAGCTTCTCATGAGGTGACCACTAAAACTCTCCTTTCTTTGTTGCAGGCAAAGCTGCCGAACAATAGCAGAGAGCAGGTCAGGACAGGAAGAGAGAGAGCATCTATTCAGGTTCTCACCTCAATTGAGAAGGAGGTAATGCAGATCATAGGAATTGGTCATGTCAGGGGTGTAGCGAGTGGCCAGGCTGGAGGATGCATCCAAAAGGGTTCGTGGCTAGCTTTCTGTCCCTTCTCACTGAAATCTCACCCTCATACACTAAGCATGACAAAGTACAGCTGCTTCCAGCAGCCACTCATCTGTCTCTGCTTATTCTTCACGCTAAAACCTATACCTTATCTTTCTCTTCCCTTTCAGCTCAACAAAATGTAGAATGCCCAGAGGATGAGGAACTGACAGAAAGCATCA
The DNA here is from genome assembly GCF_035084215.1 of Heptranchias perlo. Lineage (NCBI taxonomy): Eukaryota > Metazoa > Chordata > Chondrichthyes > Hexanchiformes > Hexanchidae > Heptranchias > Heptranchias perlo. Next base: position 11,918,218 of record NC_090347.1, read on the forward strand.
GCCAAGATGATGCTACATCACTTGATCTTACTTTAGCAGGCACCAGCACAGACACTGGCATTATACATATGTTTGCCCTGCCCCCCACCTGCCCAAAACCTGGTCAGTTAAAATCCCTCCCCACCCCTCCCCCCCCAAGTATCTACTTTTAAAATATGCATCTACTTCTACCTCATTCTGAAGAAATCACAAATAATAATGATCAATCCATGTCATTATATCATGACTAAAATTGTAAACCTGAAGACAAATGATGTACAAAACTTACAAGAATGGCCATATCCCACAGATACTTCAACAACACTATTTCTTTGCGGCAGGCTTTTAGCTGTTTGCAATCAGGAACCGAAACTTCAAACAGAGCAGCTGACACCGACAGTGCTTGCAATTCATCTTCCATGACAACAATTTTCTTTTGAGCCTTTAAAAGAATTATGAAAAATATTTTAATATTTGGAAAGACAACAACAATTTGCATTTCTATAGTATTTCTTACTTGCAGAGACATCTCAAAGTGCTTAATAGGGCAATAAACAAAGAGTAGACACCAACTAGGAGGGGTAAGAGAAAGAAGAATGGTGCAGGGGCAAAAACACAGTAGAAGAAAATGGTCTTAAGGGAGTTTTTGAAAGCAGAGAGTGACAAGGAGGAGGTGCTGGGAAAGATAGTTGCAGTGGTTGGGCACATAGTGACTAAAGGAGCGATCATGAATGGTTGAGCAGAGAACAAGGAGTAGGCCTTGTTGGAGGAACAAAAGTGCATGAGCAGGGGTGTATGGCTGGAAGAAGTGAAGGAAGACCGTGGAGGAATTTGAAAGTGAGGACAATGATATTAAGTCTATTCACTGGGTCAGCTGGTTTGTATACCCATAGGAATAATTATGGTGTAAATCCTGTGTAAAATGGGTTTAATTAACTGGAGTGCATAAAACTGAAGTGCAGCCTTTAAAAATAAAGCTCAATCTGCACACTTCAGCAGCAGACTGGGGACAACAAGGTAAGGAAGGAACAGTACTTGGCTCACTAATTTGATTGTCAGATAAATTCGCCGGGCATTATCAATTTTTTCATCATACTTTTCAAGAATTATGACTACAAAGAAGCAACTGAACTAAGCAGCCAAACAAACCAGAAGAGCACGGCACCAAGCAAAAGGAGAGGAACCCAGAACTTTTCAGGCACAGATCTCCAAGCCTCCTGGAGGAGAGTGAAGACAGGAAGCACAGACTTCTGGGTGTGAGTGCCAACAAGCCTGCTAGGAATATCACTTGTGTCGCCTGGAAGGAAGTGGCATTGGCACTTAGCTCCAACTCCCTCACCTCCAGGACTCCACAGCAGTGCTGAAAGAAGTTCAACGACCCCAGAAGGGCAAGGTAACACAAAGGGCTCTCTTCCTTTTCTTCCTTCCTCACTCTAGGCCCCTCTTAAAGCAACATTTCACAATGCACTCTGCTTAAGTGGGGCTCTAACTCAGCTTTAGCACTGTGGCTACCCAACTCCCCTAGCAGCAATTAATTACGTGCACAACTCTAAAACCCCTTACTCACTTTAGCAGGCTTATATCGCCACAGGCTTTTGCTTCAGCTGTCCCGTGCAAATTGGCACACATTCCTCAAATGCTGGACTTCCCCTCATTTACTCTATCTTGCAGGAGAAAATGCCCAACAGAGGGAAGCCACCAGAGGGGGTGTCCCCATCTTTAAAGCCTTCATGTCCTATGAGGTCACGGCAATGGAGTTCGTGGGGAGGCGCTCTTGTTGTGGGAGATAACGAAGTCAACAGAATATTGTCGGCACCAGGTTAGTGACTGAACGCCTACACTGTCGCCCAAGCATCCCTGTGCAGCATCATACAGACACAGCTTTTCACACCCTTCTCTGTCTCCTTAATCCCAACAAGGTAATGCCCCCCCTCCTTTCCTGAAAATATATCACATCAACTGGGAGCAGAGGATGATAAAGTGGGGGAAGATAATGATGAAAGCGAGAGTTCAGTCGGCGAGCAGCGGGAAAGAGCTTGACCAGGGCGGGGATATAAACAACGCGGAGAAAGCGTGAGTTCAGTCGGTGAGCGGGGGGAAAAAGGAAGACCAGAACGGGGATATTAAACAGCGCGGAGAAAGCGAGAGTTCAGTCGGTGAGCGGCGGGAAAAAGCAAGACCAGAGCGGGGATATAAACAGCGCGGAGAAAGCGAGAGTTCAGTCGGTGAGCAGCGGGATAAAGCAAGACCAGAGCAGGGATATAAACAGCGTGGAGAAAGCGAGAGTTCAGTCGGTGAGCGGCGGGAAAGAGCGAGACCAGAGCGGGGATATAAACAGTGTGGAGATAGCGAGAGTTCAGTCGGTGAGCGACGGGAAAGAGCGAAACCAGAGCGGGGATATAAACAGCGCGGAGAAAGCGAGAGTTCAGTCGGTGAGCGACGGGAAAGAGCGAGACCAGAGCGGGGATATAAACAGGCCGGAGATAGCGAGAGTTCAGTCGGTGAGCGACGGGAAAGAGCGAGACCAGAGCGGGGATATAAACAGGGCGGAGATAGCGAGAGTTAGGTCAGTGAGCGGCGGGAAAGAGCAAGACCAGAGCGGGGATATAAACAGCGTGGAGATAGTGAGAGTTCAGTCGGTGAGCGACGGGAAAGAGCGAGACCAGAGCGGGGATATAAACAGCGCAGAGACAGTGAGAGTTCAGTCGGTGAGCGGCGGGAAAGAGCGAGACCAGAGCGGGGATATAAACAGCGTGGAGATAGTGAGAGTTCAGTCGGTGAGCGACGGGAAAGAGCGAGACCAGAGCGGGGATATAAACAGCGCGGAGATAGCGAGAGTTCAGTCGGTGAGCGACGGGAAAGAGCGAGACCAGAGCGGGGATATAAACAGCGCGGAGATAGCAAGAGTTCAGTTGGTGAGCCACCCACCACGTTCTGAGAAAAATCCAAGTGTGACATCACAGGGAAACAAGTAAGTGATTGGTTGGTGAATATTTGACTCGTTTAATTTTCAAAATTAGTGTAACTTAGTAATTGTAAGATTTTAGTAGTAGTAGAAGGTTTAATAGCAGTTGTAAAGCTTATTGGGAGTAGTAGGGCTTATAAATTATAAATTTAATTAAGAAAAATAATAAATTAATTAACACATAATAAAGATGGCAGGGCAGGTGATGTGCAGCGATCCAGGGCAAACACATCTGCAGTAAGTGTCTGTGGCTTGAGGAGCTTCGGCTCAGTGTCGTTGAACTGGAGGTCGAGCTGCAGACTCTGCAACACATCAGGGAGGGGGAAAAATACCTAGACACTCGGTTCCAGAAGGCGGTCACACCCCTTAGGATAGGGTCGTCTGAATTGGTCAGTGGTCAGGGACAGGAGGGTGTGACTGCGAGTGAGGCAGGTAAGGGGATCGAGAAGGTAGAAGTGGAGGAGCCTCAGGCTTTGCAATTGCCTAACAGGTTTGAGGTGCTTGCAGCCTGTATAGACGAAAGCGGGGGCTGCAGGGTGGATGAGCAAACTGACCGTGGCAACATGGTATAGGAAGCTATTCAAGCAGGGGGAGTTAGTACGAATGTAGTGGTAGTAAGGGACAGTATAGTCAGGGGGATAGACACAGTTCTCTGCAGCCGAGAACGAGAGTCCAGAAGGCTGTGTTGCCTGCACGGTGCCAGGGTTCGGAACATCTGTTCTGGGCTGGAGAGGAACTTGCAGTGGGAGGGGGGAATCCAGTTGTCGTGGTCCACATAGGTACCAACGACATAGGTAGGATGAGGGAAGAGGTTCGGCTTAGGAAGTATGAACAACTAGGGGCTAAATTAAAAAGCAGAATCTCAAAGGTAATAATCTCTGGATTGTTACCTGAGCCACGAGCAAATTGGCATAGGGTAAATAAGATTAGAGAGTTAAATTCGTGGCTCAAAGATTGGTGTGGGAGAAATGGGTTTCGATTCATGGGGCACTGGCACCAGTACTGGGGAAAGTGGGAGCTGTACCGTTGGGACGGCCTTCATTTGAACCGTGCTGGGGCCAGTGTTCTGGCGAATTGTATAACTAGGGCGGTGGAAAGGGCTTTAAACTAAATAGTGGGGGCGAGGGATCAAGTAAGGGAAGATGTGAAAAATTAAAGAAAGAAGACAAGGCAAAAGAGCAAGGTAGCAATAAGGGAAATGATAATCAGAGAGTGGCAGGAAGGGACAGAGCGTGCAAACTTAAGACTGCGCCAGCAGATAAGGCTAGAGGTTGCAAAAATAGTAAAAAGACAGCACTAAAGGCTTTGTATCTGAATGCACGTAGCATTCATAACAAAATCAATGAATTGACAGCTCAAATAGAAATAGATATGTAACATCTGATACCCATTACAGCGACATGGCTGCAAGATGACAAAGGTTGGAACCTGAATATTCAAGGGTACTTGACATTTCAGAAGGACAGGGAGCTTGGAAAAGGGGGAGGGGTAGTTCTGTTAATTAAGGATGACATGAGTATAATAGAGAGAAATGACCTTGATTGTAAAGACCAAGATGTAGAATTATTTTGGGTAGAGATAAGAAATAGTAAAGGCAACAAGTCACTTGTGGGAGTAGTTTAAAGGCCCCCTAACAGTAACCACATTGTAGGACAGCGTATACAGGAAGAAATAATGAGAGCTTGTAAGAAAGGAATAGAGATAATCATGGGTGATTTTAATCTACATATAGAATGGAAGAATCTGATTGGAAAAGGTAGCCTGGAAGATGAGTTCACAGAGTGCTTTCGGGACAGTTTCTTAGAGCAGCATGTTCTAGAGTCAACCAGAGAGCAGGCTGTTCTAGATCTGGTAATGTGTAATGAGACAGGATTAATTAACGAACTCATTGTAAAGGAGTCTCGAGGTAGCAGTGATCACAATATATTTGAATTTCGCATTCAGTTTGAGGGAGAAAAGAGTAGGTCTAAGACTACTGTTTTAAACTTAAATAAGGGCAATTATGAGGGCATGAAGACCGAGCTGGCTAAAGTGAACTGGGAAATTAGGTTAAGGGATAGGTCAGTAGAGATGCAGTGGCAGACATTTAATGAGATATTTCATAACACTCAGCAAAGATACATTCCAGTGAAAAAGAAAGACTCTAGGGGAAGGACGTACCATCCGTGGCTAACTAAGGAAGCTAAAGATAGTATTAAATTGAAAGAAAAAGCATACAATTCCACGAAGATTAGTGGCAGGTCAGAAGATTGGACAGAATATAAAAAACAGCAAAGAATGATTAAAAGAATAATAAGGAGGGAGAAATTAGAGTACAAGAGAAAGCTACCTAGAAATATAAAAACCGATAGTAAGAGTTTCCACAGGTATGTAAAAAGGAAAAGAGTAAGTAAAGTGAGCGTTGGTCCTTTAGAAAGTGAGTATGGGGAATTAATAATGGAGAACAAGGAAATGGCGGATGAATTGAACAGATATTTTGCGTCTGTCTTCACTGTAAAGGATATAAATAACGCACCAGAGATAATTGTGAATCAAGAGGTGAAAGGGAAGGAGGAACTTAAAACATTTACAATCACCAGGGAAAGGGTTCTGAAAAAATTATTAGAACTAAAAGCTGACAAGTCCCCAGGTCCTGACAGACTTCACCCTAGGGTCTTAAAAGAAGTGGCTGCAGAGATAGTAGATGCATTGGTATTAATTTTCCAAAATTCCATAGATTCTGTAAGGGTTCCATCAGATTGAAAAATAGCAAGTGTAACTTCTCTATTCAAGAAAGGAGGGAGACAGAAAGCAGGAAACAACAGGCCAGTTAGCTTAATATCTGTCATAGGAAAAATGCTAGAATCTATTATTAAGGAGGATATAGCAGGGCACTTAGAAAATCCCAATGCAATTAGGCAGAGTCAACACGGCTTTGTGAATGGGAAATCATGTTTGACTAATTTATTAGAGTTCTTTGAGGAAGTAACAAGCAACGTGGATAAAGGTATCCTGTGGATGTGGTGTTCTTGGATTTCCAGAAGGCATTTAACAAGGTGCCACATCAAAGGCTACTACACAAAATAAGAGCTCATGGTGTAGGGAGTAACTTATTAGCATGGATAAAGGATTGGTTAGCTAACAGGAAACAGAAAGGAGGCATAAATGGGTCATTTTCAGGTTGGCAAGATGCAACAAGTGGAGTGCCACAGGGATCAGTGCTGGGGCCTCAACTATTTACAATCTATATCAATGACTTGGATGAAGGGACCGAATGTATGGTTGCTAAATTTGCTGATGACACAAAGGTAGGTAAGAAAGTAAGTTGTGAAGAGGACATAAGGAGTCTGCAAAAGGCTATAGATAGGTTAAGTGAGTGGGCAAAAATTTGGCAGATGGAGTATAATGTGGGAAAATGTGAACTTGTCCACTTTGGCAAGAGGAATAGAAAAGCAGTATATTATTTAAATGGATAGAGATTGCAGAACTCTGAGGTACAGAGGGGTCTGGGTGTCCCAGTACATGAATCACAAAACGTTAGTATGCAGGTACAGCAAGTGATTAGGAAGACAAATGGAATGTTGTCATTTATTGCAAGGGGAATGGAATATAAAAGTAGAGATGTTTTGCTACAGTTGTACAGGGCATTGGTGAGACCACATCTAGAATACTGTGTGCAGTTTTGGTCTCCTTATTTAAGAAAGTTCATAATTGCTTTAGAGGCGGTTCAGAGAAGGTTCACTCAACTGATTCCTGGGATGAGGGGGTTATCTTGTGAGGAAAGGTTGGACAAGTTGAGCCTGTAAACATTAGAGTTTAGAAGAATGAGAGGTGATCTTATTGAAAGATATAAGATCCTGAGGGGACTTGAAGGGGTAGATGCTGAGAGGATGTTTCCCCTTGTGGGAGAGACTAAAACTAGGGGACACAGTTTTGAAAATGAGGGGTCTCCCATTTAAGACTGAGATGAGGAGAATTTTTTTCTCTCAGAGGGTCGTGTGTCTGTGGAACTCCCTTCCCCAGAGAGCGGTGGAGGCAGGGTCATTGAATATTTTTAAGGCTGAGTCAGATAGATTCCTGATTAACAAGGGAGTCAAAGGTTACAGTGGGTAGACTGTAAAGTAGGCTTGAGGTCACAATCAGATCAGCCATGATCTTATCAAATGGCAGAGATGGCTCGAGGGGCCGAATGGCCTACGCCTGCTATTAATTCGTATGATGATGAGGATTAGCAGCAAGGAAGACAGTTCTTCCTCATCAACTATAACGATGATGATAATGATAGGGAAGAAGATAATGGGGACCAGGCATTACAAGAGTCCCTGGAACATAACTCTGCCCCATGTTTCTCTACCACAACCCTTTCAATATCACCCCACTTGCTTCCTCACTCCCAGACACCAGCATAGATACTTTCATCTGTAGGCAATTAGATTGTGGTAGTAAGGATATAGAACTGGGTGATTCACAGAGCAAGAGGGAGCTGGAGGAATGGGAAGTGAGTTAGGATGCACCACCTTCGTGGAAGAATTTGTTTGTGGCTTTGGTGTAATGGGACCCAGAATCCATGGGTATTCATCTGAAAATGATATTCAAGGAACATCATACCTATTGAGGATCTGAGGTTAATCTCAACAACAACTTGCATTTATATAATGTCTTTAATGTAGTAAAACGTTATCAAACAAAATTTGACACCAAGCCATATAAGGAGGTGTTAAGACAGGTAAAGAGGTAGGTTTTAAGGAGTGTCTTAAAGTGGAGTGGAGTCCCGCAGGGATGTGTCTTGGGGCCTCCATTGTTCACAATATTTATTAACGACTTAGATGAAGGCATAGAAAGTCTCATATCTATGTTTGCCGATGACACAAAGATTGGTGGCATTGTAAGCAGTGTAGATGAAAACATAAAATTACAAAGGGACATTGATAGATTAGGCGAATGGGCAAAACTGTAGCAAATGGAATTCAATGTAGGCAAATGTGAGATCATCCACTTTGGATCAAAAAAGGATAGAACAGGGTACTTTCTAATTGGTAAAAAGTTAAAAACAGTGGATGTCCAAAGGGACTTAGGGGTTCAGGTACATAGATCATTGAAGTGTCATGAACAGGTGCAGAAAATAATCAATAAGGCTAATGGAATTATGGCCTTTATATCTAGAGGACTAGAGTACAAGGGGGCAGAAGTTATGCTGCAGCTATACAAAACCCTGGTTAGACCGCACCTGGAGTACTGTGAGCAGTTCTGGGCACCGCACCTTCGGAAGGACATATTGGCCTTGGAGGGACTGCAGCGTAGGTTTACTAGAATGATACCCGGACTTCAAGGGTTAAGTTACGAGGAGAGATTACACAAATTAGGGTTGTATTCTCTAGAGTTTAGAAGGGTAAGGGGTGATCTGATCGAAGTTTATAAGATATTAAGGGGAACAGATAGGGTGGATAGAGAGAAACTATTTCCACTGGTTGGGGATTCTAGGACTAGGGGGCACAGTCTAAAAATTAGAGCCAGACCTTTCAGGAGTGAGATTAGAAAACACTTCTACACACAAAGGGTGGTAGAAGTTTGGAACTCTCTTCCGCAAACGGCAATTGATGATAGCTCAATTGCTAATTTGCCAACCAAAGGTATTAAGGGATATGGGCCAAAGGCAGGCATATGGAGTTAGATCACAGATCAGCCATGATCTTATCAAATGGCAGAGCGGGCTCGAGGGGCTGAATGGCCTACTCCTGCTCCTATGTTCCTATGTTAAATGAGGAGAGAGGGATAGAGAGGCAGAGAGCTTTTGGGAGGGAATTCCAGAGATTAGGGCCTAGGCGTTGAAGACACGGCCACCAATGGTGGAGCGATGAAAATCAGGGATATGCAAGAGGCCAGATTTGGAGGAGCGCCGAGATCTTGGAGGGTTGTTGGGCTGGAGGAGGTTACTGAGATGGGGGGAGGGGGGTTGAGGATGGAGGGATTTGAAAACATGAATGAGAATTTTTAAATCGAGGCATTGCCAGACCACAAGCCAATGTAGGTCAGCAAGCACAGGGGTGATGGGTGAACGGCACTGGATGTGTGAGTTAGGACACGGTCGCCAGAGTTTTGGATAAGCTCAAGTTTATGGAGAGTGCAAGGTTGAAGGCTGGCCAAGAGGGCATTGGAGTAGTCAAGTCTGGAGGTAACAAAGGCATGGATGAGGGTTTCAGCAGCAGATGAGCTGAGGCAGTGGCGGAGAAGGACGTTGTTACGGAGGTGGAAGTCCAAAGGGACTTCGGGGTTCAGGTACATAGATCATTGAAGTGTCATGAACAGGTGCAGAAAATAATCAATAAGGCTAATGGAATGCTGGCCTTTATATCTAGAGGACTAGAGTACAAGGGGGCAGAAGTTATGCTGCAGCTATACAAAACCCTGGTCAGACCGCACCTGGAATACTGTGAGCAGTTCTGGGCACCGCACCTTCGGAAGGACATATTGGCCTTGGAGGGACTGCAGCGTAGGTTTACTAGAATGATACCCGGACTTCAAGGGTTAAGTTACGAGGAGAGATTACACAAATTAGGGTTGTATTCTCTAGAGTTTAGAAGGGTAAGGGGTGATCTGATCGAAGTTTATAAGATATTAAGGGGAACAGATAGGGTGGATAGAGAGAAACTATTTCCGCTGGTTGGGGATTCTAGGACTAGGGGGCACAGTCTAAAAATTAGAGCCAGACCTTTCAGGAGTGAGATTAGAAAACACTTCTTCACACTATGATCTTATCAAATGGCAGAGCAGGCTCGAAGGGCTCCATATGCCTGCCTTTGGCCCATATCCCTTAATACCTTTGGTTGGCAAATTAGCAATTGTGATGGAGAGGATGTGGGGTCGGAAGCTCAGCTCAGGGTCAAATAGGACGCCATGGCTGTGAACAGTCTGCCCCAGACAGTGACCAGGGATGGAGTCGGTGGCTAGGGAACGAAGTTTGTGAGTGACCAAAGACAATGGCTTCGGTCTTCCCAATATTTAATTGGAGGAAATTTCTGCTCATCCAATACTGCTTGTTAGATAGCTGCGTGACAAATCAGAGGCAGTGGAGGGGTCGACAGAGATGATGGTGATGTCCAGCTGGGTGTCGTCAGCTTACTTATTACATAGAATTTAAAGCACTGAAGCAGGCCCTTCTGTGCCGGTGTTTATGCTCCACACGTGCCTCTTCCCATCCTATTTCATCTAACCCTATCAGCATATCCTTCTATTCCTGTCTCCCTCATGTACATATCTAGCTTCCCCTTAAATGCATCTATGCCATTCACCTCAACTAATGGTAGATTACTTACATTTTAGGTACAGTCTTCCTGATTCTTTGAATGCAGCTCAAACCATACATACAAATAGGAAATTCCCTCCGCCTATGAAGTATGTAACTCCAAGGAGCAGTCCTCTAATTTTTTTAAGCCTGAAGTGAGATTGCCCCCTTCCTCCTGTGTTAGGACTCCTCAGTTCTTTATCCATCAAACAACATTCATTCTAGTTAACATACACAAAAAGGTAGATATTCCTTATAATTTGTCCTGGCAAGATTGCTTATGGCGAGATTTACTATGTTTCCTTGGTGCATGCAGTTAGTGATTGAAGAAGAATCTTATGGTGCAGAACAATTTCAAGCCAATTGACTAAAATACAAATTTAAAATTACCTTATCCAAAGCCTTATATGGAGTTGGATTGTCATATCTAAAAGGAGCCTTTACTTTAAATTTTTGTCTAAAACCATGTTGGTTAATCTGCAGAAAAAAGAAAATAAAAAACAGAAATCAATGTACAAAGTAGATTCTACTTTAATTTCTTATTTGTGAATAAAGACTTAAAGTAAATCCCAAATCAAAGATTTATATACTAAAGTATTCCTCTCATGGCTTTTAAAATATTATAATTTCAACTGATAAAATGACACATAGAACAATGAAAATAGACCTGAATTGTATTTGATAGATAACAATTACACTTTGAGTAAGCAAAAGTCAATCAATAACAAGGCTAATGTGGTGTCTGCAACAGAAGATACAGACTGAGTAAGATTCATAAAATTAGCATGTGCATGTCCATGAGACAGCATCAGTTTCAGTGATTCCAAGACTGCCCATCCACTTCTGATAATATAACTATTCTAGCTTATCTCTTATCTCCCATGGCATTGCTCATGGTGAGTCAAAGGATATTGTAAAGTGTGACATTTACAGGAAATACATGCTATATGGGTGAATTTCAATATATTAACAGCTGATCTCCTGTGATGTTGCTCACAGTGCATCATCAGAGGTTGATTTGAATTTTCGGATGAGATTGGTATGTGGTGGGGGCGGGGGCGGGAGTGGGGGGGATGATGCAGGCTCTGCACCTGCATGACTTAATCAGAGCATGGCTGGCAAATTTTAACTGCCGGGCCTCAATATAATATGATTGGCGAGCTGGCAGTCGTCACCTTAGTCATCAATTTCCGGTGGTACGAGGCAGCATATTTAAAGGAAGATTGCATTCACTGAATTTGAACATTATATTCATCTGGAATTATATTGTGCCTCAGGTTGGAGATCACTGGAAGGAGGGGAAAGATTGCCCCAAGGTTTTCTGACCTTCTCAAAGAAATCATGGTTAGAGCTGGCAGAGGAAGTGAGTAGCAGTAGCAAGAACCTGGATCCAGTGCAGAAAGAGATTCAATCATCTCACACAGTCAGCAAAGATGAGAACAGATACTCCTTTCCCCATCTCTTGCATTGCACCTGGTCACAATACCTCTCCTCCCTCCTTCAGCATTCAGAATAAGGATCACCCCTGCATCACATCCCTCATGACCAATCACAAGAGCACAAAATGACACCTCTTATTCTTACTCCTAACATACACTTACCTGCTGCTTGTTGCCTTCACTTTATTCACTAATGGCATGCTCTTTTCACCTGGTGTAAATTGCAGAACCTGAAGCTCCTCTCATGACTCACTCCTCAATTCACACTCAAGCCACTTACTTCCCACTCAATACGTCCCCGTTCTCCTAGCATATGCTTCTTCCTCTCTCAGTTTACGCACTACATGCAGAAGGCGCACACATGCGTACTTGCCTTCTCAGTAGCTACTAATAGCTCTCACTTTCTGCAGGAGAAGACAGCACAAAACACCAAAGAAAGAAACATAGAAACACAGAAAATAGGAGCAGCAGTAGGCCATTCAGCCCTTCGAGCCTGTTCCGCCATTCAATGTGATCATGGCTGATCCTCTATCTCAGTACCATATTCCCGCTCTCTCCCCATAACCCTTGATACCTTCTGTGTCTAGAAATCTATCTAGCTCCTTCTTAAATATATTACTACCACAGCCTTCTGTGGTAGAGAATTCCACAGGTTCACCACCCTCTGAGTGAAGACATTTTTCCTTATCTCAGTCCTAAATGTCCTACCCCATATCCTGAGACTGTGACCCCTGGTTCTGGACCACTCAGCCAGGGGAAACATCCTCCCTGCATCCAGTCTATCTAGCCCTGTCAGAATTTTATGTTTCAATGCGATCCGCTCTCATTCTTCTAAACTCTAATGAATACAGTTGACCCAATCACTCCTCATACGACAGTCCTGCCATCCCAGGAATCAGTCTGATGAACCTTTGCTGCACTCCCTCTATGGCAAGTATATCCTTTCTTAGGTAAGGAGACCAAAACAGCACACAACACTCCAAGTGTGGTCTCACCAAGGCCCTGTATAACTGCAGTAAGACATCCTTGCTCCTGTACTCAAATCCTCTTCCAATGAAGGCCAACATACCATTTGCCTTCCTAACTGCTTGCTGCACCTGCATGTTTGCTTTCAGTGACTGGTGTACAAGGTCACCCAGGTCCTTTCGTACATCATTTCCCAATCTATCACCATTTAAATAATACTCTCCTTTTCTGCTTTTCCTTTTGTAGTGGATAACTTTACATTTATCCACATTATACTGCATCTGCCATGTATTTGCCCATTCACCCAACTTGTCTAAATCACATTGGAGCCTCTTTGCATCCTCCTCACAACTCGCAATCCCACCTAGTTTTGTATCGTCAGCAAACTTGGAAATATTACATTTGGTTCCCTCATCCAAATCATTGATATGTATTGTGAATAGCTGGGGCCCAAGCACTGATCCCTGCGGTACCCCACTAGTCACTGCCTGCCCCCCCGAAAAAGACCCATTTATTCCTACTCTCTGTTTCCTATCTGTTAACTAATTTTCAATCCATGCCTGTATATTACCGTGAATCCTATGTGCTTTAATTTTGCACACTAACCTCTTATGTGGGACATTATCAAAGGCCTTCTGAAAATCCAAATACACCACATCCACTGGTTCTCCCTTATCTATTCTACTAGTTACATCCTCAAAAAACTCCAGTAGGCTTGTCAAACACGATTTCCCTTTCATAAATCCATGTTGACTTTGTCTAATCCCGTTGATATTTTCTTAGTGTCCTGTTATCACATCCTTTATAATAGACTCTAGCATTTTCCCTACTACTGATGTTAGGCTAACCAGTCTGTCGTTCCCTGTTTTCTCTCTCACTCCTTTTTTAAATAGTGGGGTTATATTTGCCACCCTCCAATCTGCAGGAACTGTTCCATAATCTATAGAATTTTGGAAGATGACAACCAATGCATCCACTATTTCCATGGCTACCTCTTTTAGTACTTTGGGATGCAGATTATCAGGCCCTGGGGATTTATCGGCTTTCAGTCCCATTAATTTCTCCAGCACTATTTTTTTAACTCATACTAATTTCCTTTAATTCCTCCTTCTCACTAGTCCCTTGGTTCCCTAGCATTTCTGGGAAGTTATTTGTGTCCTCTTCCGTGAAGACAGATCCAAAGTATTTGTTTAATTGCTCTGCCATTTCCTTGTTCCCCATTATAAATTCCCCCATTTCTGACTGTAGGGACCTACATTTGTCTTCACTAATCTTTTTCTTTTTACATACTTGTAGAAGCTTTTACAGTCCACTTTTATGTTCCTTGCAAGTTTACTCTCATACTCTATTTTTCCCCTCTTATTCAATCTCTTGGTCCTCTTTTGCTGAATTCTAAACTGCTCCCAATCCTCAGGCTTGCTACTTTTTCTGACAACTTTATATGACTCCTCTTTGGATCTAATACTATCCTTAATTTCTTTTGTTAGCCATAGTTGGGCCACATTTTCTTTTGTGTTTTTGCACCAGAAAGGGATGTATAACTGTTGCAATTCATGCACTCGTTCCTTAAATGTTAGCCATTGCCTATCCACCGTCATGCCTTTTAATGAAGCTTCCCAATCTATCATAGCCAACTCACTCCTCATACCTTCGTAGTTTCCTTTGTTTATATTTAGGACCCTAGTTTCAGATTGGAATACTTCACTTTCCATCTTAATGAAGAATTCTATCATGTTATGGTCACTCTTCCTTAAAGGACCCTGCACAAGATTATTAATTAACCCCTTCTCATTGCACAACACCCAATCTAGGATAGCCTGTTCTCTGGTTGGCTCCTCAACATACTGATCTAAAAAACCATCTTGTATACACTCCAGGAATTCATCCTCCACAGTATTATTGCTAATTTGGTTTGGCCAGTCTATATGTAGATTAAAATCATCCATGATTACTGTAGTACCCTTATTACATGCATCTCTAATTTCCTGTTTGATCCCATCCTCTACATTACCACGACTGATTGGAGGCCTATGGACAACTCCCACCAGTGTTTTCTGCCCCTTTGTGCTTCTTAGCTCCACCAAGACTGATTCTACATCTTGATTTGCTGAGCCAATATCCTTTCTCACTATTGCTCTGATTTCATCCTTTACTAACAATGCTACCCCACCTCCTTTTCCTTTTTGCCTGTCCTTCCTAAATATCGAATACCCTTGGATATTCAGCTCCCAGCCTTGGTCACCCTGCAGCCATGTCTCTGTAATGGCAATTATATCGTATCCGTTTACATCTTTTGGGCTGTTAATTCGTCTACCTTATTACAAATGCTTCGGCCATTCAGATACAGTGCCTTTGGATTTGTCTTTTTAACATTTTTAGACATCTTAACATTTTTTTGTACCATGGCCCTATTTGTCTTATTACCATTTTTTCTTACCCAGACCGTATTTGTTAGTGCACTCTTTTGTTTGTACACTCTGTCCCTTCCTGACACAATCTGGTTATCCTTATTCCAATGACTTTCCTGCACTGCTTCCATGTCTTTTCTCTTTAGCATTCTAGATTTCTCTCCACCGGAACCTTCCCCCCCACCCCCCACCCCTTATTTAGTTTAAAGCCCTATCTACCTCCTTAGTTATTCGATTCGCTAGAACTCTGATCCCAGCATGGTTCAGGTGTAGTCCGTCCCAACGGAACAGCTCTCTCTTTCCCCAGTACTGGTGCCAGTGCCCCATGAATTGAAACCCACTTCTCTCATACCAATCTTTGAGCCACGCATTCATCTCCCTGATCCTACTGACCCTATGCCAATTTGCTCATGTATTAAGGGGAAGAGAACCCTACATCATGGCTCTCAACGAGGTGAAGCAGGAGGCTGGTGGTTTATCTGAGCAGGGTGGCTGCACATCATTTATACCACTTGAGGCACCACAAGCATTTGCACCTTCAGCCAACATCAAAACCTCAATCAGTATGGTAAAGCCTTCATGTGCCATTGTCCATCCTCTCATTGCCATCCTAACTCTTGTTCCTTTCCTCAGTCCTTCTCAGCATCAAGAACCTACTCAGGAAGCTTGCGAAGAGGACACCTCGGTGGAGGACAGCCTTCCTAACAAACCACTGACATGCACGCCACCCCTCCCAAGCACTGGCACAGATACTGACACCCCTGGTGGGATAGATAGCAAATTAGAGGAGCCTGCACCTGGTGAAGCACGCAGCACAAGTGAGCAAGAGCAGGTACTGGTGGCACGGACAATCCAGGAGATGACTCGCCAGAAAATGCTGAGGCACACCAGAAATTATATGATGTATTGGAACGCCTGCCAAAGACTTTGAGCACAATGTCTGAAAGTATGGTGGTGCCTACTTAAAGCATGTGCGAAACACTGCCACATGACATTACAACTCTGCAATCTACTTTGACGTGTGTGGCCACTCCAGGTACACTGCAGCCGAATGATGGTGGCGCTACAGGACAAGCAAGTGCGGTCTTTTCCGAGGATGGCAGCACGTCTGCTCATTTGCCACGTACTCAACTAATACTCGCCATGGTGCCTGCAAACTGGCAGGGCAAGACAGTCCTAGGAGCAACCGTCTGTAGCTATGCACTTACGGGCTTGAGTTCCCAGAGGTCACTGGCCACGAGCTTCTCAAGGGTCCCAGCATCATCCACAGCAGCCCACCACTAGCTCAGCCGAAGTCATGTATGAGCCAGCTTACCATAAGCGCCACACATCATAAGCTTTCACTGCTTACTGAGGATAAGTAAACAAAATAAATAATAACAAATAAGCAATATGGAAATTGTCAAATCACTCAGACTCCAACAAGCTCAGCAGCACACAGTTGCCAATGATCTAAATTCCTGGACCTCTTTAAATATTGCAGCCTTCTGCCTCTGGAACCAATCCCGCTCTAGCAGGTTGGGCAATGGGCAAGACTTCCAATTTTTTCAGTTGATATTGCATCGGGATCCTTATTACATCATAGAGCGCCAATTTGCACGCCATTCATCAGCCTCCCACCTGCCTGTAGCGGGAGCCTCGGCCGACTGGAAAATGTGCGCTATTAAAATGATGCCAATAGCAAAGTGAGCGGCAACAGGCCGGTAAGTACACCCATCTGAATTTTACCCATTACAAGCCCCATTCCCCCCCTGCTTGGGGGGGGAATTAATATTCCCTCTGCAGTTTTATAACAGTAGGCATTTTATCAACAAAATGTTGTGGAGAGAGTGTTATAGGAAGTGTGATACTTATGGAAATGAACAGTATAAGCAAAATGTTTGATATATATATTGATTTGTTTCTGCTTCTTCTGCTTATCTGCTTTTCTTCTTTCATTTTGGATGGGGGATGGGTCATAAGAAATTGCAAGTGCCCAGTTTAGTGCAGAGAACTACCGAAAAGGAGCAGAGCTGGGTGGGGGCCTTACAAAGCAAGAACTAGGTTGAGGAGTTAGGGCCAAATTACAGTTCCAGTTCAGGATCTGGTTATGGCGAGGTCCAGGGTAGAGGCTATGGGCTGGCAGCAAGCCCAGCGAAGAAAGGTCAAGATTACAGCTAGGTTCAGGACCAAGGTAGAGGCTACGGGCTGGCACCAAGCCCAGTGAAGAAAGTCGGGTCACAGCTAGGGTTGGTGTTGGGACCTGTCAGAATCTGGGCTGGTGCTTGGGCCAGCACCAGAACCATAGCAAGCAGGAGATGGCAGAGAAAGCAGCAAAGAATTGGTGGGGGGTGGGGGGCTTGGCAAGTGGGAGCAGGAGGCAGGAGGAGGAGGACCAAGGCTGAGGGAGTGCAGAGGAGGCTGCGAGGGAGAGGGAGAAAATTGGAAGGAAAGGGAGTAAGAGAAAGCAGTGGGATGGGGAAATTATTACTGGGCTTGTTGTGTAACTGTAAGAATTGAATTGGTATACAGAGATTACAGATGAAACAGAGCCACCCAGTATTAGAGTCTGCAAGACAACTTTTTTTTTATTCGTTCATGGGATGTGGGCATCGCTGGCAAGGCCAGCATTTATTGCCCATCCCTAATTGCCCTTGAGAAGGTGGTGGTGAGCCGCCTTCTTGAACCACTGCAGACTGTGTAGTGAAGGTTCTCCCACAGTGCTGTTAGGTAGGGAGTTCCAGGGTTTTGACCCAGCGACGATGAAGGAACGGCGATATATTTCCAAGTCGGGATGGTGTGTTACTTGGAGGGGAACGTGCAGGTGGTGTTGTTCCCATGTGCCTGCTGCCCTTGTCCTTCTAGGTGGTAGAGGTCGCGGGTTTGGGAGGTGCTGTTGAAGAAGCCTTGGCGAGTTGCTGCAATGCATCCTGTGGATGGTACACATTTAAGCCACAGTGCGCCGGTGGTGAAGGGAGTGAATGTTTAGGATGGTGGATGGGGTGCCAATCAAGCGGGTTGCTTTGTCCTGGATGGTGTCGAGCTTCTTTAGTGCTATTGGAGCTGCACTCATCCAACTAATGATAATTATATCAGTTTAAAGGCATTATATCAGTTTAAAAGTATTATGTTATGCATAATGGAATCTTGACACTGGGGGGTAATTATAACCTAACGCACTCGGTGGGAAACTGACATGATCGGATCATGTACCAATTTTACATTCTGCTTGATTTCACTTTCCATTGAAGATAAGGGCAGGGGGCAAAACAGGCAACTGATTTGATCCTGTCAGTTTCTCGCCGGGCGTGTTAGGTTAAAATGATCCCAAATGTGACGAAATAGTGACACAGGAAGCAAGTGTGAGAAATACGAAGTGTACATAATGTAAGGCTTTTAATATGTTACTAGCAGATTTTCTGTGGCACTGCACACGGTGAGTCAGAGGAAACATTAACGTAAATAATCATAAGTGTGACAGGAAGTGTGTGTTATGTACAAGACTTTTTATATATATCAGGTGGACTTAAAATTACAAACAGCCACAACATGGCTGGGCAAGCTGCAAGGAAGAGGTGACAGGAATGGGGCCAGGGCCATCCGGCATGGAATGCTGGAGTACAGACTTGGAGTAAGAGTCAGCAGGAGTAAATTTTAAAAACCTCTAGGAACAATTGAAACTGTGGAGTCTCAGCCAGAGAGGTTGAGTGGCATTGCAGGAACATAAATCTCATCATTAAAAGGGTCCTTATGTTGTTAAGTATCAACCCTAACTTTCTACGGTGAGTTTAATTCGTTTTAACAGTGCAAATGTAGAAATTTCTTGAAACTCATGGGGAGGTTAACGGCAAGCTCACGTTTTTGTGAGGCCAACGGCGGAGCGGCGCAAATCGTCCAGCAATTTGTGACGATTTGTAACTCACGGCCTATTTCTTCCTCACCTCAAATTGCTGGGTTCTTTACAAACTAATAACTGCGTGTGCATTATACTCGCTGTTAATTTCTCAGCAAATTCTGGGCCGATAAAATCGTTAGAGAATTTTAGCTATCAGTTTGTGCAGTGAGGGGAAAGTTGTCTTCTTTATTTCAGTAACAGTATGACACTCAATGTTTCATTGGCTAGAAAATCGGGATTTAACTGGATGACTCGTCTTAAAAGGGGATGGCATATGTTTGAGTCTGTTAAATGAGTGTGAAGTTGGATGTGCAACAGGTAGAAGGCGAAGGCTGGGCATATTGGGTTGAGTGGTGGACAGCATTGGATCCTGGAGACATTGGTAGGTTGAACTGTAAACAGGAAAAGGGGAATCATATTGGCTATGGAGAGAGGAGTGAGGAAAAGGAATGATGGGAAAATAAAAATTTGATAAAGGATGTGATGTGGTGTGGTGATGAAGTTGAATTAATTGGGTTGTTATCTGTGATGTAGTGGTGGGGGAAAAGTGGAAATGAATAGGGACTGGTCTGAAATGAATAACAAAAATGAGAGTACATGGAATTGAAGGCAACCTACTGACATGGTATTGGTTAGGAGGTAGAAGATAGAGAGTAGGGATAATCGGTATGTACTTCAATTGACATGGTGTGACTAGCGAAGTCCCCCAGGGATCTGCACTGGGACCTCAGGAAGGACATATTGGCCTTGGAGGGGGTGCAGCACAGATTCGCCAGAATGATACCGGGCTAAAAGGATTAAATTATGAGGACAGGTTGCATAAACTAGGCTTGTATTCCCTTGAGTATAGAAGATTAAGGGGGGTGACCTAATTGAGGTGGTTAAAATGATTAAAGGAGTTGATAGGGTAGAGAGAGAGAAACTATTGCCTCTGGTGGGGAAGTCCAGAACAAGGGGGCATAACCATAAAATTAGAGCTAGGCCATTCAGAGCTAGGCACTTCTTCATACAAAAGGTAGTGGAAATCTGGAACTCTCCCACCACCACCACCCCCCCCCCCATAAAAAAGACAGTTGAGGCTAGGTCAATTGAAAATTTCAAAACTGAGATTGATAGATTTTTGCTCGGCAACGGTATTAAGGGTCACGGAACCAAGGCGGGTAGATGGAGTCGAGATAAAGATTAGCCATGATCTAATTGAATGGCGACACGGCTCGAGGGACTGAATGGCCTACTCCTGAACCTATGTTCCTATGAATAGTGTGATGGAAAGTGGCAAGTGGAATCAAACGCCTAATACTCCTCTCCAGAATACCTGCGAAATGCTCAATTATCAGTCACTGAAGAGAGGAAAAAGGCATAGATATCTGTAACTTTGTGACTCTGTCACTGTTATGTTGCCCTTTGATTTCTGCAACTTCCCCAAAGAAGCACGCCTGGGCTTGAACTTACAACAGATGCAGGGAAAGGGCATTCGTGGTGGTGCAGTGGGAGGGGGCATTCTAGGCCTTCCACCTTGCTTTCCTCCATCATCACTGGAAGGGTGCCTAGATCTAGGGGTGCTCAAAGAAACTGTTGGTATGCTTTGTGCTTGCGCCCCTTCAGATCGGAGGGCCTGAGGTGGTCTGGCAGCAAATCAAGGGAAGCCTGAGAGGGTAAGTCCTAAGTTCTTTTCAGTGTCCCCACTTAAATTACTGCTGCCAATGTTAGCAAACAAATGCTTAAGATATTTTTATGATACTCTCTTCTCTACCAATACACCAGACATTAACGCATTTAAAATAATGGGGTTATCACTTATGTTACAATAGCAGATAAAGGAACGTCACTTATGGCATTAAGCATTAGTATTGCCAAAAGTAATCTTTAGGCAATGATATCTTACCTCAAATCGAAGACATTTCCTTCTAACAACATTAACTTCATTAGCTTGCAAAGGTGCCACAGCATGTTTACAAATAATGGATATTTTCTTTGTATTGTTCCATTTTTCTGGAAGATCCTAAACATAAAAAATTAAATTAAACATCATCACTGTTGCACCATTAGCTTTGTAAATTATTTAGGGATTGAATATCAGCAGAGTTACATTGAATTCACAGCACAGAAACAGGCTATTCGGCCCAACAGATCTATGCCAGTGAATATGCTCCACACGAGCCTCCTCCCACTCTATTTAAGAACATAAGAACATAAGAAATAGGAGCAGGAGTAGGCCAATCGGCCCCTCGGGCCTGCTCCGCCATTCAATAAGATCATGGCTGATCTGATCCTAACCTCAAATTTAAATTCATATCCAATTTCCTGCCCGCTCCCCGTAACCACTAATTCCCTTTACTTCTAGGAAACTGTCTATTTCTGTTTTAAATTTATTTAATGATGTAGCTTCCACAGCTTCCTGGGGCAGCAAATTCCACAGACCTACCACCCTCTGAGTGAAGAAGTTTCTCCTCATCTCAGTTTTGAAAGAGCAGCCCCTTATTCTAAGATTATGCCCCCTAGTTCTAGTTTCACCCATCATTGGGAACATCCTTACCGCATCCACCCGATCAAGCCCCTTCACAATCTTATATGTTTCAATAAGATCGCCTCTTATTCTTCTGAACTCCAATGAGTAGAGTCCCAATCTACTCAACCTCTCCTCATATGTCCATGCCCTCATCCCCGGGATTAACCGAGTGAACCTTCTTTGTACTGCCTCGAGAGCAAGTATGTCTTTTCTTAAGTATGGACACCAAAACTGTATGCAGTATTCCAGGTGCGGTCTCACCAATACCTTATATAACTGCAGCAATACCTCCCTGTTTTTATATTCTATCCCCCTAGCAATAAAAGCCAACATTCCGTTGGCCTTCTTGATCACCTGCTGCACCTGCATACTAACTTTTTGATTTTCTTGCACTAGGACCCCCAGATCCCTTTGTACTGCAGTACTTTCCAGTTTCTTGCCATTAAGATAATAACTTGCTCTCCGATTTTTCCTGCCAAAGTGCATAACCTCACATTTTCCAATATTGTATTGCATCTGCCAAATCTCCGCCCACTCACCCAGCCTGTCTATATCCCCTTGTAGGTTTTTTATGTCCTCCTCACTTTCTACTTTCCCTCCCATCTTTGTATCATCTGCAAACTTTGATATGTTACACTCGGTCCCCTCCTCCAAATCGTTAATATAGATTATAAAGAGTTGGGGACCCAGCACTGACCCCTGCGGAACACCACTGGCTACTGGTTGCCAGTCCGAGAATGAACCATTTATCCCAACTCTCTGCTTCCTGGTAGATAACCAATCCTCCACCCATGCCAGAATATTACCCCCAATCCAGTGATTCTTTATCTTGCGCAATAATCTTTTATGTGGCACCTTGTTGAATGCCTTCTGGAAGTCTAAATACACTACGTCTACGGATTCCCCTTTATCCACCCTGTACGTTATGTCCTCAAAGAACTCAAGCAAATTTGTCAGACATGACTTCCCCTTCATAAAGCCATGCTGACTTTGTCCTATTTACTTCATCTCAACCTATCAACATATTCTTCTGTTCCTTTCTCCCTCATGTACTATCTAGCTTCCCCTTATGTTATTCGCCTCAACCACTCCTTGTGGTAACACGGTCCACATTCTTACCACTCTGGGTAAAGAAGTTTCTCCTGAATTCCCTATTGGATTTATTAGCGATTATTTTATATTTATGACCTCTAGTTTTGGACTCCCCCACAAGTGGAAACATTATCTCTACATCTACCCTATCATTATCTTAAAGACCTGTATCAGGTCACCTCTCAGCCTTCTCTTTCCTAAAGAAAACAGCCCCAGCCAGTTCAGCCTTTCCTCATAAGGACATCCTCTCAGTTCTGGTATCATTCTTGTAAATCTTTTTTGCACCTTCTCCAATGCCTCTATATCCTTTCTATAATATGGAGACCAGAACTGTGCACAATACTCTAAGTGTGGTCTAACCAGGGTTCTATACAGGTTTAACATAACTTCTTTGCTTTTCAATTCTATCCCTCTAGAAATGAACCCCAATGCTTATTTGCCTTTTTTATGGCCTTATTAACCTGCGTCGTTACTTTTAGTGATTTGTGTATCTGTACCCCTAGATCCCTTTGTACATCTATCCCTATAGACTCTTATTATCCAAGCAGTATGTGGCCTCCTTATTCCTCCTACCAAAATGCACCACCTCACACTTATCTATATTGAAATTCATTTGCCAATTACACGTCCATTCTGCAAGTTTATTAACGTCCCCTTGCATTTTGATGCATTCTTCCTTTGTATTAACTACACCCCCCAATTTGGTGTGGTCTGCAAATTTTAAAACTGTACTTCCGATTTCCGAATCTAAATCATTAATGTAAGTTGTGAACACCAGTGGTCCCAGCATCGATCCCTGTGGAACACCACTTCCTACCTTTTGCCAGTCTGAGTAGCTGAACTCTACACTCTGTTTTCTGTTTTGTAGTCAACTTGCTATCCAATCTGCTACCTGTCCCCTGACTCCACACGCTCTGACCTTAGCCATAAGTCTACAATGCAGTATCTTATCGAAGGCCTTTTGAAAATCCAAATATATTATATCTACTGCATTACCCTTGTCCACTCTTTCTGTTACTTCTTCAAAGAATTCAATAAGGTCGGTCAAGCATGACTTTCCCTTCTGAAATCCGTGCTGACTATTCTTTATTATATTTATTATTATAGTCCAGCTTTTATTATAATGCTTTGTTTGCACTTTTTATAGGCTTTGTTAACCTGCGTTGCTACTTTGAATGATTTGTGAATCTGTACCCCTAGATCCCTTTGTGGTTTTCTCGCTCATCCATAACTTGGGCAGAAGATTCACAGAAACGCTGGAGAAATAGTGTAAAACACCATTTCTCTGGGATTTCCATGGATCATTCACTGAAATAATGGCAGATGATCGGGAAAGCTCCTGCAGAAATTCAATCTCTTAATGGTTTGATTCTTAAATATCTATTATTTGAAAGCAGATTAATCACATTTCATTATACAATTAAAGAAAGCAAACACCCCTAATTTTCTGATCTTTATTCATAGTCAGTGTCCTGGCGAATCGATAACTAGGGTGGTATATAGGGCTTTAAATTAATAAGGGGGGGAGGGTTCAGATGAGGGTAATTTTTATCAGCCTAAAAAAGGCTGTAGAGCAGGTTAGCGATTTGGGAAAAACAAGCAGAGTGTGTTAAGAAGGGACAGAGAGTTTAACAAAGGTAATAGGGCATTAGTGACAAAGGTTACATCAGGGAAAAAAAGTATAAAGTTAAAATTAAAGGCAGTGTATCTGAGCACATGAAGCATTCGTAACAAGATAGATGAATTAATGGCACAAATAGAGATAAATGAGTTTGATCTGGTAGCCATTACTGAGGCATGGTTGCAGGGTGACCAAGGTTGGGAACTAAATATTCCAGGGTACGTGTCTTTTAGAAAAGATAGGCAAAATGGAAAAGGAGGGGAGCGGGGGGTAGCCCTGATAATAAAGGATGAGATAAAGACAGTAGTGAGAAAGTATCTTAGCTCAGAAAATCAGGATGTAGAATCAGTATGAGAGGAGCTAAGAAATAACAAGGAGCAGAAAACTCTGGTGGGAGTAGTTTACAGGCCCCCGAACAGTAGTTATAGTGTTGGACAGAGTAAAAATCAGGAAATTAGAGGAGCATGTAACAAGGGTAATGCAATAATCATGGGGGCCTTTATTCTTCATATAGACTGGGCAAACCAAATTGGCAAAACTAGTTTGGAGGACGAGTTCATGGAATGCATCGCAGACAGTTTTCTAGAACAATAAGTCGAGGAACCAACTAGGGAACAGGTTATTTTAGATCTAGTATTGTTTAATGACTCAGGATTAATTAGTAATCTTACAATAAAGGATCCTCTGGGGAAGAGTGATCATAATATGATAGAATTTCATATTGAGTTTGAGAGTGATGCAGTTAAGCCCAAAACTAGGGTCTTAAATTTAAACAAGGCCAATTATGTAGGCATGAGGAGCGAGTTGGCTAACGTAGATTGGGAAATTAGATGAAAAGATATGATATTCAAAAAAGGGTGTTAGGATAAACCCAGCAACTATAGGCCAATCTGTTTAACTTCGGTGGGTGGGAAAACTTTTAGAAACAATAATCCGGGACAGAATTAACAGTCACTTGGACAAGTGTGGATTGATTAGGGAAAGTCAGCACGGAATTGTTGAAGGCAAATCGTGTTTAACTAACCTGATAGAGTTTTTTTGATGAGATAACAGAGAGGGTAGATGAGGGCAATGCAGTTGATGTGGTGTATATGGATTTTCAAAAGGCATTTGATAAAGTGCAGCACGGTAAGATTATCATCAAGATTGTGGCCCATGGAATACAGGAGGCAGTAGCAACATGGATATACAGAATTGGCTAAGTGACAGGAAACAGAGAGTAGTGGTGAACGGTTTTTTATTGGACTGGAGGGAGGTGTACAGTGGTGTTCCCCGGGGGTCAGTGCTGGGCCACTGTTTTTCTTGATATATATTAATGACTTGGACTTGGGTGTATAGGGAACAACTTCAAAATTTGCAGATGACACAAAACTTGGAAGGGTAGTAAACAGTGAGGAGGATAGTGATAGATTTCAAGAGGATATAGACAGGCTGGTGACATAGGCGGACATGCGGCAGATGAAATTTAATGCCGTAAGATGCGAAGTGACACATTTCGGTCGGGAGAACGAGGCAATATAAACTAGAGGGCACAACTCTAAAAGGGATACAGGGACAGAAAGATCTGGGGGTATATGTATACAAATCATTGAAGGTGGCAGGGCAGGTTGAGAAAATGGCTTAAAAAGCATACGGGATCCTGGACTTTGTAAATAGAGGCAGAGTACAAAAGTATGGAAGTCATGATGAACTTTATAAAAAACTGGTTCAGCCACAACTGGAGTTTGTGTCCAGTTCTGGGCACCGCATTCAGGTAACATGAGAAGGCCTTAGAAAGGGTGCAGAAGAGATTTACTAGAATGATTCCAGGGATGAGGGACTTTAATTATGTGGATAGACTAGAGAAGCTGAGGTTGTTCTCCTTGGAACAGAGATGGTTGCAAGGAGATTTGATAGAGGTATTCAAAATCATGAAGGGTCTAGACAGAGTAGACAGAGAGAAGCTGTTCCCATTGTTGGAAGGGTCAAGAACCAGAGGATATATGTTTAAGGTGATTGGCAAAAGAACCAAAGGTGACATGATGAAAAACTTTTTTACACATCAAGTGGTTAGGATCTGGAATGCACTGCCCGAAGGGGTGGTGGAGGCAGATTCAATCATGGCGTAAAAAAGGGAACTGGATAAGTACTTGAAAGGAAAAAATTTGCAGGGCTACGGGGAAAGGGCGGGGGAGTGGGACTGGCTGGATTGCTCTTGCATAGAGCCGGCGTGGACTCGATGGGCCGAATGGCCTCCTTCCGTGCTGTAACTTTTCTATTATTCTATACCCGAGAGGAGAGAAATGAAAGGAGGCATGGTGACAGGAAAATGGAGCCTAGGAGGGGTAAAGAGAAAAGAAGAATAAAGGGGAAAAAAGGGGAAATAGAAGCGATTGGCTCGGCTCCGGAGCGGGAGCCAAACGTGCACGTGAATGGACACAGGGAAACTCAAGTTACATCGATGTGGTTACATAGTAAGATTGGGCTAGATATGTCTTGGTAATAAATAGGGAATAGAGAGGAGACAATAGGAGGGAGTCCAAGATTAAAGTCAGAGGTCCCATGGTGGGATAAAGTTGACGTAGATAGGGTGACGTCAGCTTGGAGCATCGACAAACTGATGGTAGCTCCCTGGTAGACTGCAGTGACTTGATGTCATGCGTGAGTGCTACACGCAAATTGTAAGTAGGCCTTTCCACAATGTCCAATGTGGTGAGCAACCTCCCCGACAGGCACTCTAGCGATTTTAATTGTTTTCCACCTGTTTTAACTGGCAGGTACGTTTAAAATTGCCCCCATTGTATATGCAAGTTCAATCATAACATTGTAAAATATATAATCTTAATGGTTTTATTGTGTCAGAGGCCCTATAGAGAGTGCTGAATATTTGAGCACCGAGAAAGAAAAGGGTTTTGAAAAGATATTTCGATCAGTTCGGCTTCTGCTCTCTTGATACTAAGTTCTGGTTTGTTGCAATTAGAATCATTTTGACATTTTTTTAAGTGATCTGATTGATTCATTTTCTGTTTTTTTAATGGCAGATTTTCATCATATTAAGAGTTCTGATTTGTTGCTCTTTTATGAATACAGAATTTGGGCGAATTAGCTTCAAGAATATGCATGTAATTTGCCTATGCCAATGCCAAGTCTGATACCTGAAGTATGACAACTGAACTGTGATTAAAAAAAAAGTGATAGACAGGAAGTACCATTTTAATAATATGTAAGGACTCTGTTCCAGTCTCCCAGTTTCTCCTGCTCTGTTGCATCTGTTCTGACGATGCCACCTTCCACACTAGAGCTTCCGAAATGTTTTCCTTCACCGAGGTTGACAGGACCCTCGACCGTATCCGTCCCATTTGCCGCACTTCTCTTCTCTCCCCTTCTCCTCCCTCCCAGAATCATGACAGGCTCCCTCTCGTCCTCACATTCCACCCTACCAGCCATCGCATTCAACGTATCATCCTCTGCCATTTTCACCACCTCCAGCACAATGCCACCGCCAAACACATCTTCCCCTCCCTTCCCTTCCTCTTTTCGCATTCTGAAGGGACCTTCCCTCCGTGACACCCTGGTCCACACTTCCATCGCCCCCCAACACCTGCCCGCCTTCCCCTGGCACCTTCCTATGCAAGTGCAGGAGATACAACACCTGCCCTTTCACCAACCTCCCTCCCACCTGTCAAGGCCCCAAACACTCCTTCCGGATGAAACAGTGATTTACTTGTACTTCTTCAAATTTAGCATGTTGTATTTACTGCTCACGATGCAGTCTCCTCTAGATTGGGAAGACCAAATGTCGATTGGGTGATCGCTTTGCTGGGCAATCTCCGTTTAGTCCACAAACGTGATCCTGAGCTTCCAGTCGCTTGGCACTTTAATTCTCCATCCCATTCCCACTCTGACCTCTCTGTCCTTGGCTTCCCACACTGTGCCAATGAAGCGCAACGCAAATTCGAGGAATAGCACCTCATCTTTCTACTGGGCGCTTTACAGTTTTCTGGCATTAACATTGAGTTTAACGACTTTATATCTTAACCACTGCTCCCATTTTCTCTCGCGCAACAGGTGCTAGTTATGGAGGGCGGCTGCACCAGAGTCACTGGGAGTAGAGGAGGTGCAGGCTGGTGCTTGGGGTGGGGATCCCTTATTGCTACATGATGGTGGGGTGGCTCGCACCCCAAGAGTCTACCTGCCTTTCTTCCACCTCACTCCCTTGCCACGGAGCCTTCCTATCTTTGCCAGATTTTCCACACTTCCTTCCTCCTCTGCTATTCTGCTGTAAGTATTTACACCTCTGCTGGACACATCTTTTGTTTCTATAAGTCTCATTATCACTTCATTTTACCTTGCACCATCATCACTTTTGTCATTTAATCACTATCACAGACCTCCACCCTATCACAGACCTCTCTCTTTTGTTCTTTCCCTGCACCCCTTTCTTCCCACCACCACCCCTTCTCCCTGGCTCTGCACGTGCGTAAAACCTGTTCCTCTCTAACATCTTCCAATTCTGATGAAAGTTCATCGAGCTGAAATGTTAACTCTGTTTCTCTCATTACGTAGAAACATAGAAAATAGGAGCAAGAGTAGGCCATTCGGCCCTTCGGGCCTGCTCCGCCATTCAAAATGATCATGGCTGATCGTCTAACTCAGTACCCTGTTCCCGCTTTTTCCCCATATCCCTTGATCCCTTTAGCATTAGAAATATATCTGTCTCTTTCTTGAATACATCTAATGACTTATCCTCCACTGCCTTCTGTGGTAGAGAATTCCACATATTACAGCAGCTGCCTGACGTGCTGAGTATTTCCAGCATTTTCTGTTTTTATTTATCATTTACTATTTGATCTCCCATGCCATTACACAACATTTTATAAGGAGGGGAGCATTATGCAATGTAACACACAATGTATTATTCTGTTGCTATGGTGAAGGACACACCATCCTGACTTGGAAATATATCTCCGTTGGTCAAAATCCTGGAACTCCCTACCTAACAGCACCATGGGAGTACCTTCACCCCATGGACTGCAGTGGTTCAAGAAAGCGGCTTCTACCACCTTCTCAAGGGCAATTAGGGATGGGCAATAAATGCTGGCCTTGCCAGCGATGCCCACATCCCATGAATGAATAAAAAAAAACGCGGAGTCCCTTAAGGTTACAAAGTCTAAATGATGTTAGAAAAACACTGATTGAGTCCAGTAAAATGTTGGGGGTCATTTTAACCTAACCCACCTGGTGGAAAACTGACAGAATTGAATCAGGCGCCCGTTTTACACCCTGCCCGATTTTACTTTCCACATAGAAATTAAAATAAGGCAGAGTGTAAAATGGGTGCCCGATCTGATCTTGTCAGTTTCCCACTGGGTGGGTTAGGTTTAAATTACCCTCTTATTTGCTACTCAGGCTGGAGATCAGCACCCTGGCTTTGAGCAAAGGTCAGTAAAGAGCTGCAGTTCAGTCTGTCTTTGATATTTTTTGTTCCTACAGAGTTTTTCTCTACCTTCCAAATGACTGCCTTTGTTTCTTTCTACTTTTCTTTTTAAGTGTCACACAGAATTTGTATTAGACTGTACGAGACATCTGACATATGAAACATATCTTAAGTGTTCGGGGCACAAAGGCTTTGCACACAGAATGTTTTTATAAAATAAAGATATATACACAAAATAGAGGTGAGGTATATTTTCTGTTAATCAATTGCACTTGGACAAAGGAATTTTCTGAAGTCTTATGTTTCTCCTTCTGAATCACATTATATCCTCAATACCTTGTCCTCTTAATTAGTTAATCTGTCAATCCTATATTGCACGCTATTTTAAAAGATCCAGATTGTAATACATCTGTTCTGCTGTTTAATTGCACATAATGAAATGCCTTAAATAAAATGTGATAAGGCCTTTAAGTAACAATAAATGATAACAATCCCTAACATGAAAAAACATCAGTAACATTCTTTAAATGGGATGATATTTTATATATTCCAAGGGACGAATCTTATTTTTAACTTATCTTATTATTAAATAATTAAATTGTTACTCACTCGTGGAATTCATTTTTGAACCAAGGACAAAAGATATACTTATATAAAACAAAGGTTTATTTCTCACATGTAATTGCGTGTGAACTTCCTCCGGCATCTCTACATTGTAGGTCTTCAGTAGTTCAATGGTTTGCTTCAAAGGTTCAAACATATTATCTGTGGTCACCTGTCTCTCCTTTACTTTTTTCAAATATCCCATAACTTGTATAAGGCTCTTCAAATCCCCATCTTTCACTGTTTTTGTTAGTTCGAAATTTGTCTCCTGGATGAAAATTTCTAAAGTATTCAAACTAGAAAAGCAAATACATAATGTCTTGAATTAGTTTTGTTATTGGAACAGTGCTCACAGTAGATTTTACAAATTAACCACTAAATTACATATGGAAGCATGTTTCCACGGAAAGTGATTGGGCCAGAAATTGCTGCAATGGCAATGGAAAAGTAAGAAAAAATTTGAAAAGAACAAACAGAAGAACAGGACATTTTAACCCAGTTGTGTTTGGGAATTGCTGTATTAGTCCTTTTGAAGTTAATGAGTGAATAACAGGGTAAGTCAGAAGGGAGTAAAGTTGAGAGCAGCAAGAGAGGAGAAGACCCAGGGGAAATCTACAATTTTTTTTTTATTTTTTTATTATTCGTTCACGGGATGTGGGCGTCGCTGGCAAGGCCGGCATTTATTGCCCATCCCTAATTGCCCTCGAGAAGGTGGTGGTGAGCCGCCTTCTTGAACCGCTGCAGTCCGTGTGGTGACGGTTCTCCCACAGTGCTGTTAGGAAGGGAGTTCCAGGATTTTGACCCAGCGACAATGAAGGAACGGCGATATATTTCCAAGTCGGGATGGTGTGTGACTTGGAGGGGAACGTGCAGGTGGTGTTGTTCCCATGCGCCTGCTGCCCTTGTCCTTCTAGGTGGTAGAGGTTGCGGGTTTGGGAGGTGCTGTCGAAGAAGCCTTGGCGAGTTGCTGCAGTGCATCCTGTGGATGGTGCACACTGCAGCCAGAGTGCGCCGGTGGTGAAGGGAGTGAATGTTTAGGGTGGCGGATGGGGTGCCAATCAAGCGGGCTGCTTTATCTTGGATGGTGTCGAGCTTCTTGAGTGTTGTTGGAGCTGCACTCATCCAGGCAAGTGGAGAGTATTCCATCACATTCCTGACTTGTGCCTTGTAGATGGTGGAAAGGCTTTGGGGAGTCAGGAGGTGAGTCACTCGCCGCAGAATACCCAGCCTCTGACCTGCTCTCGTAGCCACAGTATTTATATGGCTGGTCCAGTTAAGTTTCTGGTCAATGGTGACCCCCAGGATGTTGATGGTGGGGGATTCGGCGATGGTAATGCCGTTGAATGTCAAGGGGAGGTGGTTAGACTCTCTCTTGTTGGAGATGGTCATTGCCTGGCACTTATCTGGCGCGAATGTTACTTGCCACTTATCAGCCCAAGCCTGGATGTTGTCCAGGTCTTGCTGCATGCGGGCTCGGACTGCTTCATTATCTGAGGGGTTGCGAATGGAACTGAACACTGTGCAGTCATCAGCGAACATCCCCATTTCTGACCTTATGATGGAGGGAAGGTCATTGATGAAGCAGCTGAAGATGGTTGGGCCTAGGACACTGCCCTGAGGAACTCCTGCAGCAATGCCCTGGGGCTGAGATGATTGGCCGCCAACAACCACTACCATCTTCCTTTGTGCTAGGTATGACTCCAGCCACTGGAGAGTTTTCCCCCTGATTCCCATTGACTTCAATTTTACGAGGGCTCCTTGGTGCCACACTTGGTCAAATGCTGCCTTGATGTCAAGGGCAGTCACTCTCACCTCACCTCTGGAATTCTGCTCTTTTGTCCATGTTTGGACCAAGGCTGGAATGAGGTCTGGAGCCGAGTGGTCCTGGCAGAACCCAAACTGAGCATCGGTGAGCAGGTTATTGGTGAGTAAGTGCCACTTGATAGCACTGTCGACGACACCTTCCATCACTTTGCTGATGATTGAGAGTAGACTGATGAGGCGGTAATTGGCCGGATTGGATTTGTCCTGCTTTTTGTGGACAGGACATACCTGGGCAATTTTCCACATTGTCGGGTGGATGCCAGTGTTGTAGCTGTACTGGAACAGCTTGGCTAGAGGCGCAGCTAGTTCTGGAGCACAAGTCTTCAGCACTACAGCTGGGAAGTTGTCAGGGCCCATAGCCTTTGCTGTATCCAGTGCACTCAGCCGTTTCTTGATATCACGTGGAGTGAATCGAATTGGCCGAAGACTGGCTTCCGTGATGGTGGGGATATCGGGAGGAGGCTGAGATGGATTATCCACTCGGCACTTCTGGCTGAAGATGGTTGCAAACGCTTCAGCCTTGTCTTTTGCACTCACGTGCTGGACTCCGCCATCATTGAGAATGGGGATGTTTGCAGAGCCTCCTCCTCCCGTTAGTTATTTAATTGTCCACCACCATTCACGACTGGATGTGGCAGGACTGCAGAGCTTTGATCTGATCCGTTGGTTGTGGAATCGCTTAGCTCTGTCTATAGCATGTTGCTTCCGCTGTTTAGCATGCATGTAGTCCTGAGTTGCAGCTTCACCAGGTTGGCACCTCATTTTTAGGTACGCCTGGTGCTGCTCCTGGCATGCTCTTCTACACTCCTCATTGAACCAGGGTTGATCCCCTGGCTTGTTGGTAATGGTAGAGTGAGGAATATGCCAGGCCATGAGGTTACAGATTGTGCTGGAATACAATTCTGCTGCTGCTGATGGCCCACAGCGCCTCATGGATGCCCAGTTTTGAGCTGCTCGATCTGTTCTGAATCTATCCCATTTAGCACGGTGGTAGTGCCACGCAACACGTTGGATGGTGTCCTCAGTGCGAAGACGGGATTTCATCTCCACGAGGACTGTGCGGTGGTCACTCCTACCAATACTGTCATGGACAGATGCATTTGCGACAGGTAGATTGGTGAGGACGAGGTCAAATAAGTTTTTCCCTCGTGTTGGTTCGCTCACCACCTGCCGCAGGCCCAGTCTGGCAGCTATGTCCTTCAGGACTCGGCCAGTAGTGGTGCTACCGAGCCACTCTTGGT
The DNA here is from genome assembly GCF_035084215.1 of Heptranchias perlo. NCBI lineage: Eukaryota > Metazoa > Chordata > Chondrichthyes > Hexanchiformes > Hexanchidae > Heptranchias > Heptranchias perlo. Next base: position 11,951,416 of record NC_090347.1, read on the forward strand.
GATGGACATTGAAGTCCCCCACCCAGAGTACATTTTGTGCCCTTGCTACCCTCAGTGCTTCCTCCAAGTGGTGTTCAACATGGAGGAGGACTGATTCATCAGCTGAGGGAGGACGGTAGGTGGTAATCAGCAGGAGGTTTCCTTGCCCATGTTTGACCTGATGCCATGAGATTTCATGGGGTCCAGAGTCAATGTTGAGGACTCCCAGGGCCACTCCCTCCTGACTGTATATCACTGTACCGCCACCTCTGGTGGGTCTGTCCTGCCGGTGGGACAGGACATACCCAGGGATGGTGATGGAAGAGTCTGGGACGTTGGCTGAAAGATATGATTCTGTGAGTATGGCTATGTCAGGCTGCTGCTTGACTAGTCTGTGGGACAGCTCTCCCAATTTTGGCACAAGTCCCCAGATGTTAGTAACGAGGACCTTGCAGGGTCGACTGGGCTTGGTGTTTTGCCGTTGTCGTGTCCGGTGCCTCATGGTCCGATGCCGGGTGGTCCGTCCGGTTTTATTCTTATTATGACTTTTCGTAGCGAGATTTTACAACTGAGTGGCTTGCTCGGCCATTTCAGAGGGCAATTAAGAATCAACCACATTGCTGTGGGTCTGGAGTCACATATTGGCCAGACCGGGTAAGGGCGGCAGGCTTCCTTCCCTAAAGGACATTTGTGAACCAGATGGGTTTTTACGACAATCCGGTTGTTTCATGGCCATCATTACTGATACTAGTATTTTAATTCCAGATTTTTATTTAATTAATTGAATTTAATTAATTAATTGAATTTAAATTCGCCAGCTGCCGTGGCAGGATTTGAACTCATGACTCTGGATTTTAGTCCAGGCCTCTGGATTACTAGCCCAGTAACATAACCACTATGCTACCGTACAATACAAATAGTACAAACAGTTGTTCAAGAACAAGTGAAAGGGAAAGGCGTAGAGCAGCAGAAAGAAAGTGTACTTTAGGCAATACAGATATAGTGAAAACTAAAAGGTGTAAGGCGATTAACTCAGCATCAAAGCTGAAGGTCAGGCTAGGGTGTGTGGCCCAATTAAGAGTTCTATATACAAATGCACGGAGTATAAGGAATAAATTAAATGAACTACAGGTTCAAATTCAAATTGGAGGGTATGACATGATAGCTATTACTGAGACATGGCTGCAGGATGGTCAGGATTGGGAACTAAATATACCGGGTTATAAGGTCTTCAGGAGAGATAGGGAAAATGGAAGAGGGGGAGGAGTAGCCTTAGTGATTCGAGATGAAATCACTTCAATGATAAAGGAGGATATAACGAGAGGTACGCAGCCAACAGAGACCTTATGGGTTGAATTGAGAAATAGGAAAGGATCTGAGACTGTTGTGGGAGTTGTGTATAGGACCCCTGGCAGCAGCTCTAAAGTGCTAGATTGTATAATTGCAGAGATTAGACAAGCGTGTAAGAAAGGCATAGTGGTCTTAATGGGGGACTTTAACCTTCACATAGATTGGGAAAAGCAGACTAGCAACTGTCAGAAAGGTAGTGAATTTCTTGAGTGTGTCCGGGATAGTTTTCGACAGCAGTATGTCCTAGAGGCAACAAGGGGGCAAGCCATACTAAATTTAGTAATGAGTAATGAACCAGATTTAGTTAACAGCTTAACTGTGCGTGAACATCTATCCAATAGCGATCATAACATGATCGAGTTCAATGTAGTGTTTGAAAGGGAAAAAAGTGAATCAGCTGCTAAGATTCTAGACTTGAGCAAGGCCGACTTCAATGGGATGAGACACTCGTCCACAGTAAACTAGGCAAATCTGTTAATGGGTAAAACGACTGATGATCAGTGGGAAATGTTTAAAGAAACATTTAACGAGGTACAGAACCGGTTTATACCCCTGAGGGGCAAGAGCTCTACTCGCCATAAAAAACAGCCATGGACAAGTAAAGAGGTAAGGGACAGTATAAGACATAAGGAAAGGGCATACAAAAAGGCAAAAAATAGCACAGATCCTGGCGAATGGGAAAGATACAAAGATCAACAAAGAGTCACAAATCAGATAGTGAGAGCTACAAAAAGAGAGTATGAAAAGAAACTTGAAAGGGATATCAAAACCAATACGAAGAACTTTTATAGTTATATTAGGAAAAAGAGGATGGTCAGGAGCAGTGTTGGCCCTTTAAAAACTGAAAGTGGGAATATTGTCATTGACAATGGGGAAATGGCAGATATGTTGAACAATACAATATTGGAAAATGTGAGGTAATGCACTTTGGCAGGAAAAATCAGAGAGCAAGTTATTATCTTAATGGCAAGAAACTGGAAAGTACTGCAGTACAAAGGGATCTGGGGGTCCTAGTGCAAGAAAATCAAAAAGTTAGTATGCAGGTGCAGCAGGTGATCAAGAAGGCCAACGGAATGTTGGCGTTTATTGCTAGGGGGATAGAATATAAAAACAGGGAGGTATTGCTGCAGTTTTTTAAGGTATTGGTGAGACCGCACCTAGAATACTGCATACAGTTTTGGTGTCCATAATCAAGAAAAGTCACTCTTGCTCTTGAGGCAATGCAAAGAAGGTTCACTCAGTTGATCCCAGGGATGAGGGGGCGGACATATGAGGAGAGGTTGCGTAGATTGGGACTCTACTCATTGGAGTTCAGAAGAATGAGAGGCGATCTTATTGAAACATATAAGATTGTGAAGGGGCTTGATCGGGTGGATGCGGTGAGGATGTTCCCAAGGATGGGTGAAACTAGAACTAGGGGGCATAATCTTAGAATAAGCGGCTGCTCTTTCAAAACTGAGATGAGGAGAAACTTCTTCACTCAGAGGGTGGTAGGTCTGTGGAATTTTCTGCCCCAGGAAGCTGTGGAAGCTACATCATTGAATAAATTTAAAACAGAAATAGATAGTTTCCTAGAAGTAAAGGGAATTAGGGGTTACGGGGAGCGGGCAGGAAATTGGACATGAATTTAGATTTGAGGTTAGGATCAGATCAGCCATGATCTTATTAAATGGCGGAGCAGGCTCGAAGGGCCGACTGGCCTACTCCTGCTCCTATTTCTTATGTTCTTATTAATTACTTTGCGTCAGTATTTACTGTAGAAAAAGAGGATAGCATGCCGGAAATCCCAAGAAAACTAATACTGAATCGGGGACAGGGATTCGATAAAATTAACATAAGTAAAACAACAGTAATGAAGAAAATAATAGCACTAAAGAGTGACAAATCCCCAGGACCAGATGGTTTCCATCCCAGGGTTTTAAAGGAAGTAGATAAGCACTTTGCAGATGCCCTAACTATAATCTTTCAAAGTTCTCTAGATTCAGGAACTGTCCCTCTAGATTGGAAAATTGCACATGTCACTCCGCTTTTTAAGAAAGGAGAGAGAGGGAAACCGGGGAATTATAGACCAGTTAGCCTAACATCTGTTGTGGGGAAAATGCTGGAGTCTATAATTAAAGATAGGGTGACTGAACACCTCGAGAATTTTCAGTTAATCAGAGAGAGCCAGCATGGATTTGTGAAAGGTAGGTCGTGCCTGACAAACCTGATTGAATTTTTTGAAGAGGTGACTAAAGTAGTGGACAGGGGACTGTCAATGGATGTTATTTATATGGACTTCCAGAAGGCATTTGATAAGGTCCCACATAAGAGACTGTTAGCTAAGATAGAAGCCCATGGAATCGAGGGAAAAGTACGGACTTGGTTAGGAAATTGGCTGAGCGAAAGGAAACAGAGAGTCGGGATAATGGGTAAGTACTCATATTGGCAGGATGTGACTAGTGGAGTCCCGCAGGGATCTGTCTTGGGGCCTCAATTATTCACAATATTTATTAACGACTTAGATGAAGACATAGAAAGTCTCATATTTAAGTTTGCCGATGACACAAAGATTGGTGGCATTGTAAGCAGTGTAGATGAAAACATAAAATTACAAAGCGATATTGATAGATTAGGTGAATGGGCAAAACTGTGGCAAATGAAATTCAATGTAGACAAATGTGAGGTCATCCACTTTGGATCAAAAAAGGATAGAACAGGATACTTTCTAAATGGTAAAAAGTTAAAAACAGTGGATGTCCAAAGGGACTTAGGGGTTCAGGTACATAGATCATTGAAGTGTCATGAACAGGTGCAGAAAATAATCAATAAGGCTAATGGAATGCTGGCCTTTATATCTAGAGGACAAGGGGGCAGAAGTTATGCTGCAGCTATACAAAACCCTGGTTAGACCGCACCTGGAGTACTGTGAGCAGTTCTGGGCACCGCACCTTCGGAAGGACATATTGGCCTTGGAGGGAGTACAGCGTAGGTTTACTAGAATGATACCCGGACTTCAAGGGTTAAGTTACGAGGAGAGATTACACAAATTGGGGTTGTATTCTCTAGAGCTTAGAAGGTTAAGTGGTGATCTGATCGAAGTTTATAAGATAATAAGGGGAACAGATAGGGTGGATAGAGAGAAACTATTTCCGCTGGCTGGGGATTCTAGGACTAGAGGGCACAGTCTAAAAATTAGAGCCAGACCTTTCAGGAGTGAGATTAGAAAACATTTCTACACACAAAGGGTGGTAGAAGTTTGGAACTCTCTTCCGCAAACGGCAATTGATACTAGCTCAATTGCTAAATTTAAATCTGAGATAGATAGCTTTTTGGCAACCAAAGGTATTAAGGGATATGGGCCAAAGGCAGTATATGGAGCTAGATCACAGATCAGCCATGATCTTATCAAATGGCAGAGCAGGCAAGAGGGGTTGAATGGCCTACTCCTGTTCATATGTTCCTATGTAAGTGTGCGAAATGTACCAACATTTTTGACCCATGAAGTATAGAACCAACGGCTCCATCCATCATGATAGGGAACAGTGGTACACCCAGTGGGTTCGCCATTGCACTGCTTTTGCCCTCTTCTGAGTGTCGAAACAGCTTTGTGTCCTGAAATTTATTGCCTTCCGACACTAACAGGAGTGTGAATAACAAAAATGGCACAAAAGGACTGCCAAGACTGATAAAAAGAATAAAAAACCTTTAGGAACAATTCACTACCTGCTGTCATTACCAGGGTCCTCTATGACATTAATTACCAGTCCAAAATGGCTGCGGCAGGCATTATTCGTAATAATGTGATAAGTCCAGCAATTTCACGATCGCCATGAAGTTCAATGGGGAATCTCACAGCAAGAACAAACTTTTATCAGCTTTGGCGAGGCTAATGGCGACGTGGCGCAAATCATTCAGCAATTTATAGAGGAACTCATGGTGTATCTCTTTTACTCCGCAACTTGCTGGATTTTTTACAAATTAATAATGGCGTGAGACGTTAATGCGTCATTCTAATGGCACAACTTTGCAACAATTCCTAGCCCATGATTGTTGAAATGTAATTAATATTGAAGTCACTGGATCTTGTTTCTCACAAGGATTTTCTGTTTTATTTTTAATGCTCTGTCAATGCAAAACCAATTAACCATCATTTGCCTTATAAGGGGCCTTCTCAACAAATCTTACTATCATAACTAACATTAACATAATACAAGACATCTCCTAGCCTGTTTTGTGTATAAAGCTTTACAAATCTAATTAGGCTAGTTTTGTTTCTAATAAACGTATACAAAAATTTAAAAAGACGTGGTAGCTTAAAACACAACACAAGATCAGGTGACCCCTGTTGTAAAGTAACTAACCACCATCCAGTAGGATGAAGGATAAACTGCAAGTGTTTGTTAGGAAGGAAAACTATCCTCAATTGTAAAGGTTGTGAATAAGCATCACCCCTTTTCTGACTTTAGTAAGCTTGTATCCAAGTGTACCAGTTTAACAAGAACAAATTTTCAAAATATCCATTGCAACTGAGATTGATAGAATCCATTAAGTTAATGAACAAACACTGCCTCGGAAACATTTATAAGGGACATGTGATGCATAAATAACTGGTTATGGTAACCAAATACTACCAAAACAGCTGGTATTTTGGCTTTCAACTGCTACAAAGGCTATAACAACTCAATTAGCTGACAGATCAACTGAAATTAATTGACTGGAAAGGTAAGCAGACTGAAATTAGAGTTTAAATAGGACCAAATGAAAATAATGCCTGACCTCTAAAAATCTGACCTGCAGATTGAAATTGCATTGTGGTTTCAACTTTGATTGCAAACTTCAAAGATTATGGCCCTGAAAAGGCCATTGAAAATGGAGTGGGATTTCCACCCACTGATTGCCTGTGGTGTGGGGTCAGCCCTGAGCTATTTGTAGCGCAACTCCTGTGTAACACAGAAGTAAAGCGTTGGGCTGGGTGAAAGGTACCGGTGCAGCCTCTAAATAACAAAAAATGGCTGAAGATTTCAACAGAAGACTGGGGGAGCAGCAGGTAAGTAGTGAACCTTATGCATAACTAAGTTGACTGTCAGGTCGTTGCAATAGTTGGCTCATGTGAGATTTTTGGGGACTTTTAAAAAATGTTTTTGGTGGGGAAGCTGGGAGAGGCACCCAAAGAAAGGAGCAGGGCATTAGAAGGAGGCAGAAAAGAAAGCACAAAGTTTTAATGATGCTGCCCATCAGACACTCATAGAACGATAAACAGACTAAATTAGGGTGTAAATAGGACCAAATGAAAATGATGCCTGTGCTCTAAAAAATTGACCCGCAGATTGAAACTGCACTATGTGGTATCAATTTCTCTTTAGACAAAGAAGGCCATATGAAAGACACGGCTTCCAGAAAAGGTCGTGCCTTACTAGTTTGATTGAATTTTTGAAGAGGTCACTAGATTAGTGGACGAAGATAACCTGGTAGGCATTGTCTACCTGGCCTTTCAGAAAGCTTTTGATAAGATACCGTATAAGAGGGTTCTCTATAAGATAGAATGTTCGGGAATTAGTGGTAATCTGCTTCAGTGGAATAAGAATTAGCTGAATGCCCATTGGCAGAAAGTGGTTGTCAATAGATTTGGATCTGTTTGGAGACCATTACCAGTGGTGACCTACAGGAATCAGTGTTAGGGCCTTTGTTATTTACTATTTTCATTAATAATCTAGATGTAGGTGTTTGCGGACAATATCAAGATATGTGCAAGAGTTAGGTCTGTCGAGGATGCTCAACTATTACATGCAGATCTAGATGTACTGGGGGATTGGGCCCATGTGTGGCAAATAATGTTTAACTTAGAAAAGTAGTGTTTACTAAAATGTTAAATGCTAAACATTCATACACCCTACAGGGAAAAGAATTAAAGCCAGTGGTGAAAGAAAGGATCTGGATGTTTTAGTGCATCAATCTCTAAAGGTTCATGACCAACGCCATGACACTATAACTAAAGTGAACAGGGTTCTAGGGTGTAGTCACAGGACAAATCACCTATGAAACAAAGCACAAGCAAAATACTGTGGATGCTGGAAATCTGAAATAAAAACAGAAAATGCTGGAAAACACTCAGCAGACTGTGGAGAGAGAAACAGAGTTAATGGGCCCGATTTTAGCACCCGGTCCCGAGTGCGTTCTCGGCGGGGGGGCCTCTAAAATCCCGATTTCGAGGAGCGGGACCGGATCGCGCCTCGATCCCGCCCACTTCCGGGTTCCGCGCTGACGTGTGGGGGTGCGTGTGTAGCCCCCGCTGGTGGGAATCCCGCAGGCAATTAAAGCCAGCGGGGTTCCACTTGAGTGTATTTATCTAGGTATTTCAGGTCATTAAATGACCTGATTGAGCTGTTTATTTAACAGGTGTGGGATTTTACAGTGAAATGAGACTGTTTCCCATACTGGGGGAAACACTCACACTCTCAACGGACGTGTTGCAGCCAGCAGCCTGTGGCAGCTGCCAAGGTGCATTCCACAGGTGGGGGGGGAGAGCCTTCACCAACGCAGGAGGACACTCCGTAACATTGGGCAACGCCTGCCCTCCACCACCCTCCTCCAAGCAAGAAGATTCACCGGCGTGGAAGTGCAACCCCTGTGCGAGGACACACTTTTCTAGCGTGCACAACCCCGCAAACCTACACCTGCCAGATGGGTGCTGCGTTGACATCCTCGGAGGACGAACAGCATGACCAGCCTCAGCAGCCTCGCAGTCCACGCCGTCCGCCTCAGACGTGCATCCCCACAACACGGTGCTGTGGCACATCCACCTGCACAGCAGGATGGAGGGCATCCGCAGAGAGAGATGCGTCGCAGGAGGCACTACCCTCCGCACAGGGTCTACAGACCGAGGCTCAGCTTCATGGACCTCTCTGAGCAGCAGTGCATACGTAGGCAGAGTCACTCGCCAGGTAGTCGCCGACATCTGCAGCCTCCTCAATGACGAGCTGCTCCCGGATGGACCAAGCAGCATCTTCTTACCCGTCGCCGTCAAAGTCACCACTGCCCTCAACTTCTTTGCCTCCGGATCCTTCCAGGGTGCCACGGGGGACATCACCGGGGTCTGTCAGTCGTCTGCACACAAGTGCATAAGGCAGGTCACCGATGGGTTGTTCTGCAGGGCCTCGACCTACATCAACTTCGCCATGGCTGAGCGCAGCCAGACGGAGAGGGCGGTTGGATTCCATGCTGTGGCTGGCTTCCCACGGGTGCAGGGTGTAATCGATTGCACCCACATAGCAATACGGGCACCTCCACATGAGCCAGGGCTGTTCATCAACAGGAAAGGGTATCACTCCATGAACGCCCAGCTCATTTGTGACCACCGCCAGAGATTCCTACACGTGTGCGCCAGATACCCTGGCAGCTGCCACGATGCTTTCGTCCTCAGGGAGTCCACCGTCCCGCCCCTCTTCCACGCACCCAACGCCGGCAACGGCTGGCTCCTCGGCGACAAGGGATATCCCCAGCACACGTGGCTTATGACACCTCTGAGGAACCCCATTACCGAGCCGCAGCGTCGGTATAATGACTGCCACATTGCTACCAGGTCTACAATTGAGCAGGCTATAGGGCTGCTCAAGATGCGCTTCAGGTGCCTTGATCGTTCCGGGGGAGCACTCCAATACACGCCATTCAGAGTGGGACGAATTATAGTTGTCTGCTGTGCCCTGCAATAACATGGCACTACAGAGAGGGGTGCCGCTGGAGGAGGCCCCATGCAGGAGGAGGAGGAAGAGGAGGAGGAGGAAGAGGGAGAGGAGGAGGAACGACCCATGCGCCGAACACCGGCTCACCTGCGTGCTCGTCAGGCCAGGGAGGCACTCATATGCCAACGGTTCTCCTAACATCACACTGTGTGAGGCGTTCACATGTCATAACGTGCACAGACGAGGGTCCATACAGGCTCCCTCCACAGAAGAGTGGTGCCTGTACACCTGCACCCACTGTATTATGCCCAATGGGTGGGACGGGGTGGTCGTCGTCATGATGAGGTGCACGGAAGGGACATATTGCACAAGCCGCAGAATTATGGACAAGAGGTGGCTGCATTGGTGAGAAAAAGTGAGTTTATTTTGTGGTGACATTCAAAGAGTGGAAATTAAAAAAAAACAAATAGACAAACACCCTGGTGCAATCCCTGTGTGCTCACGGAACTTTAGGCTTTCGTTTCCGGGTACCCCTATGTGGTGCTACCCCTGTGGCTCCAGCAGAGGTGGTGGCAGGTTGCTCCTGTTCGTGCCCTGACCGGGTAGATGCTTTGGGCCGACGCCCCCTGGGTTTCGGTGCCCGTGAGGGCACCTCCACTGACTGCTCCTCCTGCACCTGTGCAGGGGCAGACTCGGCCACCTGGAGAGGATGGACTATTGCAGGCACTGGTTGAGAGGGGGGCTACGGGTGAAACGTGGGGGCGCCTTGAGTAGCGTCCACACTTCCATTTCCCCGTTCACCATCTTCCCTCTCATGGCCAAGGCCCACATCACCCCTTCCACCCTGCTGGACGGCAGTTTGGATGACGTGGGTGAGACCTTGCAAGGCCACCTCCAATGTACCTGTCAACCTGTTGATGGCGGCAGAATGTTGCTCACCCTGAATCCGAACAGCCGTTGTGAGGGCCTGGATGGACTCATTGGTGAGCTGTGTGTGACGCTCGAGGGAGGCTAGCCTGTCCTCCACCGCAGACGTTCCCACACCTACCCGTGACACTATCTCAGAGATGCCTTCACGTCCCTGCGACACTATCTCGGCGATACCCTCCTGCACCTGTGCCACCATTCCCCTCATGCAGGAGTTGGACTCCTCCATCCTCCGTGCGATTGTGGAGAGTGCGCGTGGCACCTCTCCCAGTACCTCAGCAATGTTCTGGTGCCCCTCGACGACTCTCCTTTTGACAGGTGGCCCCCTGGGTTCAGCATCTGGGTCCGGCTGAGCAAAGCCTGGAGAACAGTGCTCCCACCGACGCGGACCCTCCGCGGCTGACCCTGCCACCAGGGTCTGCTCATGCTCACGTGTGCGCGGTGACTCACCATGTGCAATCCCAACTAACTGAGGGGGGGGACCCACCGAGGTGTGTATCTGCGCTGGTGGATGCAAGGCTCATGTGTGACGATGCACCCTCAGAGACGGGCATGTCCTCTGAGGAATCGCCCTCAACCGAAACGTCGATCGCAGACGGTCCTGCAAGAGAACAGAGGGAAATATCAGGCATGTGACCAAATGTGGCGGTGCAGCATATGCCATGTGATGCTAAGATCATTCGCGCTCATGAGTCATGAGTGCCAGCTTTCCCTTACCGGCCGTTTCGCCAGAACCAGACTCGCCATCCGCCACCGACAGGCAATGCAGCGTGTGGCTGATCTCCATTGCCTCGACCTCGGCGTCTGTCAGGGCCACCTCGTGTGGCGGGTCCCCTCCGGTGCGTGCCCTATTGCGTGCGTTCCTGGCCCTCTTCTCCTGTGAGGGCAAAACACAAAAACGTTATTGAGTGATGATTACAATGTGAGACGCTTCAAGCATTGGTGTGAGTGGGTTGAGCATGTGCCAGATGGATGGGAGGATGCGTGTGCCACATGGCCATCCCATTGTATGGGCATTGGGGTGTGTGGTAGTGGTCGAGTGGGGACAGAGACGGTGGGTACGTGCAGGCACTGTGAGGATGATAGTTGGGTGGCTGTGAGGATTGGTGCGGGAGCGCAGTGCTGTCAGTGGAGATGGGGTTGTGAGGTGTTTGAGGTGATGTGGAAGACGGAGTGACGCAGAGTGCGTTAGTGTACTCACTTTCCCGGACCTGCTGAGGTCATTGAATCTCTTGCGGCACTGAATCGAAGTGTGGGTGGTGTTTCCCCTGCTTGTGACCTCAGCGGCCACCTCCTCCCATGCCCTCTTGGTGGCGCTGGCAGGGCACCTCCTTCCATCTGTGGGGAACAGCGTCTCCCTCCTCATGCGGACCCCGTCCAGCAGCACCTGGAGGGCGTGGTCCGTGAAACGGGGAGCAGCCTTACCCCTGTGCTCCTCCATCCTTCATGGAGTATAGTTTGTGGCTGGAGGGGCTTTGGTGGACTGCCCCTTTAAATAGAGCGCCACCATCGCTCAGACGTCAATGCGCATGCGCAGGCCGCCGGCACGCAGCTGAGAAGCGCGGAACCCGTAACTGCCGGCTAATTACATCAATCATCCCGCGATCGCGCGCGCAACGCACTCAATTTGGACGGCGCGTTTTCCTCGAGCCCGACTGACCACCCGCTGCCAACCCGCACCCCTGGTAAAATCGGGCCCAATGTTTCAGGTTGATGATCTTTCATCAAACAAAGCATACTATTTTATCTTTGTACAAAACCTTGGTTATGCTTCAGTGAGAATACTGTGTCCCGTTTGGTTCTCCTTCTATGGTGAGGATATTGAGGCTTTGGAAGGGCGCAGAGAAAAAGCACAAGATTAATTCCCAGTTTAAAACACCTTTGTTACCTAGATAGCCTCAATGAGCTGGGAAGCGTAGACTTAGGGGTGATTTAATCGAGGTTTATAAAATAATGAAGGGACTAGGTTGTGTTTATGTAGACCAATTATTTCAACTGAATAGTTTATAGAGGACCGTGGTCACACTTACAAGTTACATAAGAGCAGAACTAGGTTGGATGTTAGGCAGTTCCTCTTTTCCCAGAAAATAGTGGACCTGTGGAACAGGTTGCCGGCTCGTGCGGTAAATGCTAATGCGCTGCATTCCTACAAATGAGAGATGGACCTGCTACTGACTGGGATGAAGATCACCTCGTATAAGAGGTAGATACTCTGTAACGTAAATCAGGGCCAATGTGATCTCCTGGACTAGTTTTAGTCATGATGTGGAGATGTAAGGGTTACAGGGAGCAATTTTCCAGGTTTTTTCCCCCTAATTGGCCTGGGTTTTTATCTGAAGATTACGTGGCTCTGGGTGAGTGGGGGATGTATGTATTGTGATGGATAAGGCATCACAACTGTGTGAGGCTGGATGGACAAGTAGGTCTTTTCCTGTCAGTTATTTTTGTATGTTCATATAAGATGCAGTAAAAGAAGAAAAAGACTGCTTGTGCCTATGAAGAAACTTCAAAAAAAAATCTCACATGCTTTATGGAGGGAGGTAGCATTGTGCCACCTCTTTTACCCCAAGAACTGCAGAACTATGCCAGAAAAAAAAATCAATGACCAAACAAGGGCAGACAAAGTAACAGACCAGCCATTCTCCCTTTTCTTCCCTGGTTATCGTGACCACTAGTACACTTTTCACCCTCTAAAATGATTAGCTGTGTAAGTCATCCTTCATACTGCACTGTGTTCAGTGATTCTTTAACTCTGTTACTAACAAGATATGTTCCAACTCCCTTAACATGAATTACTTACATGCACAAGCTTAAAGCCCCTTCTTTCACTTTAAAGGGTGCTACCAGCAGATCTATAACCTCAGCTGTCTGATGCTACATAGGACACATCCCTCAGATGCTAGCTTTCAACTAATGCACTTAATCTTGTAGGCATGAAAGGCAGGGGGCTGGAGGGTGTACACCAGAAACTGGAGAGGTGATCTCCTATGAGGAGCAAACCATAGAGCTGATGGGAAGACAATTCATTCAAGCTCTAGAAGAAGGTGAGATTGGGAATTGAATAGATAGGAGCGTTGATTTTAAAATTCTCATCCTTGTTTTAAAATCCCTCCATGGTCTCGTCCCTCCTCATCTCTGTAACCTCCTCTAGTCCTACAACCCTCCAAGATCTCTGCGTTCCTCCAATTCTGGCTCCGTGCCTTCAGTTGCCCAGGCCCTAAGCTCTGGAATTCCCTCCCTAAATCTCTCCGCCTCTCTACTTCTCTCTTCCTTGAAGACGCTCATTAAAACCTATCTCTTTGACCAACCTTTTGGTCAACTGTCCTACTATCTCCTTATGTGGCTCGGTGAAGCGACGTGGGACTTTTTACTACATTAACGGCGCTCTATAAATACAAGTTGTTGTTGTTGTTGTTGTTAACTTGCTTTACAGATCTCCTGCAAACTGCTCTAGCGCAGATCAGTGGGAGCGCTGAGTCACAGCCCCAGAGCAACGGCAAGTCTCAATGGGGGTGCCACATATCACCCTCTCTCAGAATGACAGCATGTCTGCTCCTCATCACCCCCTCAACTAATGACTGCCCTGCTTCCAGAAAGCCAGCAAGGCCAGACTACTCTGGCAGCAGCTGGGATTCTGCAGTTTGCAGGCAGGTCCTCTCGAATCCAAGCTTCTACAGGTCTCCTAGCATATGTATCTCAAGGGCCCTGATCTGGATATCAGCAGCCTCCCACCTCCCGTGCTGAAGCTACTGAGGGAGTATGTTGTAGGAGCAGTGGTTTAGCAAAAAAGGTTATTTAAGAAAGGTACTATGGGCTAACACCTTGGTTATAATTTTGTTTCATGTGAATTGCCATTAAAATGTAATAAAGTTTGGAATTACTAATTTGTCTGCAGTCTTTCTGCAACATCAGTTGTCATGTAGGTTGTTACATAAGGTTAAATCTCACGGGATCCAAGGTGAGGTAGCCAATTGGATACAAAATTGGCTTGACGACAGAAGACAGAGGGTGGTTGTAGAGGGTTGTTTTTCAAACTGGAGGCCTGTGACCAGCGGTGTGCCTCAGGGATCGGTGCTGGGTCCGCTGTTGTTTGTTATTTATATTAATGATTTGGATGAGAATTTAGGAGGCATGGTTAGTAAGTTTGCAGATGACACCAAGATTGGTGGCATTGTGGACAGTGAAGAAGGTTATCTAGGATTGCAACGGGATCTTGATAAATTGGGCCAGTGGGCCGATGAATGGCAGATGGAGTTTAATTTAGATAAATGTGAGGTGATGCATTTTGGTAGATCAAATCGGGCCAGGACCTACTCCGTTAATGGTAGGGCGTTGGGGAGAGTTATAGAACAAAGAGATCTAGGAGTACAGGTTCATAGCTCCTTGAAAGTGGAGTCACAGGTGGATAGGGTGGTGAAGAAGGCATTCGGCATGCTTGGTTTCATTGGTCAGAACATTGAATACAGGAGTTGGGATGTCTTGTTGAAGTTGTACAAGACATTAGTAAGGCCACACTTGGAATACTGTGTACAGTTCTGGTCACCCTATTATAGAAAGGATATTATTAAACTAGAAAGAGTGCAGAAAAGATTTACTAGGATGCTACCGGGATTTGATGGTTTGACTTATAGGGAGAGGTTAGATAGACTGGGACTTTTTTCCCTGGAGAGTAGGAGGTTAAGGGGTGATCTTCTAGAAGTCTATAAAATAATGAGGGGCATAGATAAGGTAGATAGTCAAAATCTTTTCCCAAAGGTAGGGGAATCTATAACGAGGGGACATAGATTTAAGGTGAGAGGGGAGAGATACAAAAGGGTCCAGAGGGGCAATTTTTTCACTCAAAGGGTGGTGAGTGTCTGGAACGAGCTGCCAGAGGCAGTAGTAGAGGCAGGTACAATTTTGTCTTTTAAAAAGCATTTGGACAGTTACATGGGTAAGATGGGTATAGAGGGATATGGGTTAGGGTGCAGGCAATTGGGATTAGCTTAGTAGTATAAATTGGGCGACATGGATATGTTGGGCCGAAGGGCCTGTTTCCATGTTGTAACTTCTATGATTCTATGTCAGTCTGTTAGAATCATTTTATTGCAAGATGAAACAAGTCCAGGGAACTATAGACCAGTTAGCTTAACATTGGTGGTAGGAAAGATAATGGAATCTTTACTCAAAGATGTAACAGAAAAACATCTAGAAACCAAAAATATAATGAAGAATAGTGAGCACGATTTCAAAAGGAAGGTCATACTTGACCAACCTTACTGAATTCTTTGAAGAAGTAACCGTAAGAGTAGACACAGGTAATGTAGTAGATGTAATATATTTGGATTTTCAAAAAGCCTTCAATAAGGTACTGCATAGTAGACTCATGGCTAAAGTGAGGGGACAGGTAGCAGAATGGATAGCAAGCTGGCTACAAAACAGAGAGTAAGGGTTAAAGGTTGTTTCTCAGACTGGCAAAAGGTAGGAAGTGATGTTCCACAAGGATCGGTGCTGGGACTACTGTTGTTCACCATTTACTAAACGATTTCGACTCTGGAATCGAAAGTACAATTTCCAAATTTGCGGACGACACCAAATTGGGAGGTATAGTTAATAATGAGGAGTATTGTGACAAAATATAAGACATTAATAAACTTGCAGAATGGGCATGTAATTGGCAAATGAATTTCTATTGCCAATCTGGTAAATGTGAGATGGTACATTTTGTTAGGAAGAATGTGGAGGCCACATACTGCTTGTATAATAAGAGTCTAAATGGAAAAGAGGAGCAAAGGGATCTAGGGGTACAGACACACAAATCACTAAAAGTAGCGATGCAGGATGATAAGGCCATTTTTTTAAAAAAGCAAACAAAGCACTGGGGTTAATTTCTAGAGATAGAATTAAAAAAGCAGAGAAGTTATATTAAACTTGTATAGAACCTTGGCTAGACCACACTTGGAGTACTGTGCACAATTCTGGTCTCCATGTTATAAAAAGGATATAGAGGCACTGGAGAAGATGAAAAAGAAGATTTACAATGATGAAGCCAGAATTAAGAGGTTGTACCTATCAGGAAAGATTGAACAGGCTGGATCTCTTTGCTCCAGAAAAGAGAAGTTTGAGGGGTGACCTAATAGAGGTCTTTAAGACTATGAAAGGGTTTGATAGGGTAGGTGTAGAGAAGATGTTTCCACTTGTGGGGGAGACCAAAACTATGGACCATAAATATAAGAGTCACTAATAAATCCAATAGGGAATTCAGGAGAAAGTTCTATACCAAGAGAGTGGTTAGAATGTGGAACTAACTACCACAAGGAGTAGTTAAGGCGAATAGCATAGATGCATTTAAGGGAAAGCTAGATAAACACGTGAGGGAAAAAGGAATAGAAAGTTATGCTAATAGGGTTAGATGAAGAGAGGTGGGAGGAGGCTCATGTAGACCATAAACACCGGCATTGACCTGTTGGGCCGAATTGCCTGTTTCTGTGCTGTACATTCTATGTAATTCTTTGTGAACAACGATGTTGTTCAGGACAGTTATTGTGAGGGAGGCCAGAACTAGTTCAGTTAAAGTGCTGATCAATTAGTTGCTCTCAAACAGCTCTGACTGCAGGCTGAACTGGTGCTTTCTCACTTCTGCACTATCCTCACTGTCATCAGAGTCTTACTCATGAGGTGGCAGAAGGTCCTCATCCAGACCTAGCTCCGTTGCAGAGCAAAGTTGTGTAGAATGCAGCAGATGACCACAATCCGAGCCACTCTTCTAGAGTGCAGAAAGCCACCAGATCTGGCAGCAGAAGCATTGTTTGAGCAGTCCAATTGTCTGCTTGATGATGACTCTAGTAGACCCATGGCTCATAATGCATCGCAGTTCAGCCAGCGAATATAGGTTTCAGAGAGGTGTCATCAGCCAGCAGCCAGCCACTGACTTGCTCTGCTGGGTCAAAGAGTAAGGAGGGTCAGGTGTAGTTCTAGTGCAGTATGATGGCGTCATGACAGGTACTGGTAAAGCAGGCCTGCAATGATGCACTGATGGTGATCACTCACCAGCTGAACATTAAGGGAGTGGAAGGCTCACATCAAATACCAAGTGTGAGGAACTCATGGATTTTTTCATATCAGTGATTGAGACCATTTGCACAACTGCCTCTACCACTTCCTTCTAGCAATCAGAGTGTTTCTCATGAATGCTCAAACTGCTGCTTTGAAGGCATTAGGCTCCAATCTACAATAGGGTTTCTTGCCTGGCATCAACAAGCTTGTGGTTCAGGGGGAGACAGCCATAAAGCAGGGTTTCACAGACCTCATTACTGCCCTTGGATCTGATCCCACGGAAATCAGTGGTCATGCTATGGGAGTGCCCAGCAGCAGGGACATAGCTGGAGTAGGCATGGATGACAGTGCTTTCTCTCAAGATAATGTTACTTCTGGTCTATTAAGTCTCCTCATGACAATTACTGTAGATATACCGCAAAGTGGGCAAGGCCAGTCATTCACTGCAGTAGGCCAAAGCAGTAGCAGGGCCATCTCAGGAACCAGTACAAGGAGGTGCAAAGCCACTTCAATCCTAAGAGGCTCCATTTGAGAGTTAACAGCCAATAAGCATAATTGTTGGGCACTGTGATTTGGGCCATTTGATTGAACATATCTTAGTTCATCAAAGCACCACCTCTGGCATTTAGCTTAAAGTCTTTTGCATGAGCACTTGGCACAAAAGACGTGCTGGCAGCAAAAGTCATCCTTTTTGGTCAGTGTCTGTGTCCTGCTCTGGCCATGATTGCAGGGTAGCCTCCTCCTCCTCGTCCATGGCTGGGCCACTTTTGTTGCAAAGTTGCAGCATGCAGAAGACCATGATGATCTTGACGACATTGTAAGGCATCTCTTAATCTGTCAAGGGATCTGAAGCACTGCTTCAAGATGCCAATGGTATGCTCCCTAACAATATTGGTATTTGCATGGGTCTTGTTGTATCTGTTCTCTGCTTCTGTCTATGACTGCTGCAAGAGTATCATTAAACACGGCTGAAGAGAGTAGATTTGATCACTGAGCATGCATCCTTGTGGTTCCCCTTTACCTTCAAATAAGCCTGGCACAGATGAGTGTTTTAGAACCAAAGCATTGAGACTGCTGCTTAGGAAGCAGACATTGGGCCAGATTTTGCTGTGAGCAGTGAGTGAACGGCTTTGCAAGGCAAGTTGCTGTCAGTGGGAGGTCCAAACAGTGCGGCGTCCAGTGGGGCCTGTGTGAACAGGGTAAGCAGCTGTGTGACTCCTTAACCAATGAGATTGAAGAATCGTTAATGAGCAATGTAGATTCTGAACCAGGAAGTGTGACTTAGAATAGTGAATTCAATGTCAAATCAGGTACAGTAAGCAAAATAAAGAGAGGGAAAGAAAGATTAGATTAAGAGACAGAGATAAAAGAGGCAGAAAGAAAAAGTAAGAAAAAAAATGTACTTAAATTTTAAAAAAATCTCCAACAGCAATTCAAAGCTGAAAGAATGAGACTCCACACTTGCAAAAGTTAATTTTCAGTGTCAGAGAGGTTGTTTGGCAACAATTCAGACTTATCACACCATTAAAAGGATGCTTAGACTGGAATGAACAAGCCCAAACGTTTTGTGCCGAGTTAAGTCCATATCTGCGATGTCAGTACGGGAACTTCACACTGTTCAATACATTTGAATGGGGAGCCAGATGGCGAGATGCCACTTTTGCGCAGCTTACGGAGGAGTGTCGCATCTTGGACAGCATTTTCCGGATTTTCGCGTTTAACAACAGATCTCTACTCGCCAGAAGTTGCTTATCCGATTTGCGCATAAATAAGGTGAGCGTTGTTAGCCTCACCATTATTTTCACAGTAAAATCTGGGCCATTGTCTTGCATGATTCAGTGCTCCAGATTACTGACCAGCTGAATGTTGATGAAGTGGCACCCATTTCAATTCATGTAGGCCATGGCATTGGCTCCCTTCCCCCCATGAGAGTGGTGCTTGTCCTTAACAGCTACTTTCAATGGGCGGTACTTCTGTCTAAAACTTGCTAAATAGAGGAATATTCTTAAATTAATTAAGTATGAATAATGAAGCTCTTGCATATTCCATGCACGAACTGTACCTACCAGTGGGAAATGGCAGTGTGTATTTGGAGTAGGGATCTGGTGACTTCATGATGGAAGAATTTTTTGATCCTCATTTACAAGAATAACACCATCAGGGCTAATGCCATTCATCAGAATTTTATCCTGTAGTAACTATAGTGGTCTATGGTACAGGTTCACTGGAAACTTAGAGGGCAAAACATGCCAAATTTTCCAATGGAAGTCTTGCCCCTTAATTTGAATAGGTGACTTGCAAATGAAATGTTTGCCCAAAGAATTTGGCTTGTAGAACACTTGGCTGGGAACAGAAAATCCGACAAGGCAAAATTGTGGTGATGACGAGAAAATGAACGAATTGTTCACAATGGCACAGGGGAGACACATGAGCAACGTTGCTCCATTTAATGCTGATGAGTGGGAGGTCCTTTTGCAGGAGACGCAGCAAAGAACAATGGCTCTATCTGGGTTGAAGGCCACCCTCCAGTAAAAGCAGAGGTGCAATCTGCATGGAGGGAGGTTGCCAACTGAGTAAATGCAGTCACCCTGGTCTCTTGCACCTCACTCCAAATGATGAAAAGGTTTACTGGTATCAGAGGGATACAAAGGTAAGTGTGTTTCTTGCTTTTGCACACATTTTTGTGAGACCCATCAAGCATGGTATAACACAAAGTTGGGAGCTCTAAGACCCTCTGGGAGGTACCATTTAAGCACTGAATATAGCCATTGCCTTTTTGCACAAACTATTTCATTGTCAAAGCTTGACAGCACACTTCTCTTGGAGGTAATGGTGGCAGCCAAGGAACTACAACCAGATGCTGAAGTTGCCAGGCCCAAAGAGCTCCTCTGCTATTAGGGAACTTCTCAGCTGTAGTCAGTAAGAGGTTAATCACTCCCTTTCTTCTCCTTCAAAAGAATTGGGCACCATGGACTGCCACATAATGAAAGCATCACAGTTGCTTCCAGGATACTGGACATAGAAACATCATTATGCATATCTGTGGTCAGATACCACATGAACATGAACATTACTTGAATGTGGAACCCTTGCTTTTCAGGCAGGCTGTGTGGTTGCTATAAGGAGCTCTGGTGCCCACAAGGGCCATCTTTTCTGCCTTGTTCTTGAGAGAGCCCACCAACTGGTGAAAGCTTTGTATCCTGTCCAACTGAAGCTTCCTCTATACAAGGAATGTGATGAAGGTGTTGCTCCTTTCCAACATAAGATAAGTCACCTTTATTAGGCATGTCAGCACTGCAAATTGCCTGATATGGCTTGGGAGGATCTGGTAGGATGAAAGGTTTATGCTATGGTAACTTTCACTTCTAAGGCAAGAGCTATCCCTTTTCAGATGTTTTCTGCAGGTCATCGTGCGTCAGATGGTATAGTCTATCTTGTTAGGAGAGGTGACAAAGACAGGTCTTCTCTCATGTCCAGGCATATGTAGAAAGGTCTATAAATGCAGATTCCTGGGTACTTCCTTCTGATAATGATATGGAAGAAGATTAGGAGGATGATGATGAAGAGATAAAGTCTGATTCAAGCCCACACATGAGTTCCTGCACAGATCTCCTGCCTGCTGTGCCCTTCCCAACTTCGCCAAGAGCTGGACTTTTTGGCAAGGAGTTCCTGGTTCTCCTGTAAAGTGCATCAGTCACCTGATGAATGCATGCCCATTCTGCAGCATGGCTGATATTACAGAGATTGCCCATAGCTACCTGAAATAAGCCAGTGCCATAGAAGTTTAGTGCATTGGTCACCTTCATAGCTGATGAGAGTGGCTGCAGGTCGTCATGCAGTAGGTGACAGAGCTGCCCTATTGCCTCATTGGTACCACAAAAATTTACTTGTTCTGCTTATATAGCAGAAATATGCCAAAAATGGCAAGAAAGTTCACCCTCCAGGTATGTCTTTAAAAATGAGCTGGATCAGTTCCGTGTGAACACAGCATAAAACTGCCCCTGATTTGGCATTAATTGGCAATCTCATTCAAAGGCTAAAAGAGATGGTTTGTGTAAAAAATGGAGATTGTCAAAGTGGATGTGGTGTGGTGTTCTGAGTTTAGAGCCGAATAGAGGGTGCTTAACTCTGCATCTAATGGCATGTCAGATCTGGGAATACCTGATGTTGACATTGGATGCCTGAAATATGATTACATTCCATTTTTTAATGCTAAAAAAGCTTAATAAATCCTGTTTAAGGGAAGTGTTTAAGGATGTTTAAATGCTTTGTGAAATATGATGGTTCTGAGCTCCTGGAACTATTGAATGTCATTCAAGGAAGGCAGCAGGTCAACGGTATATGATTTAAGATTCAATAGATATTTTTTGGGATTTCCTTTTGTGAGAAATTGGAGAATCTTTCCTCAAGAGATTAAATGCACTGAATAAAGTTCATGATTAAGAAGACTTTACTTGCCTATTAAAGGAAAAGATTTGATGGGCCGAATTACCTTTTCTTATGCTATGCTGTCTTGTTATTTCTAGAAACAATTGCTTGATAAACTTGTACTGATTATATCACAGTGGTTAATCCTTCGTAGAATCATAGTATGGTACAGTACAGAAGGAGGTTATTCAGCCCATCGTGCTTCTGCCGACTCTTTGAAAGAGCTATCCAATTAATCCCACTCCCCTGCTCTTTCCCCATAGTCGTGCAAATTTTTCCCCTTCAAGTATTAATCCAATTCCCCTTTGAAAGTTATTATTGAATCTGCTTCCACCACCCTTTCAGGCAGCACATGCCAGATCTTAACAACTTGCTGCCTAAATTTTTTTTCATCATGTCGCCTCTGGTTCTTTTTCTAATTACCTTAAATCTGTGACCTCTGGTTACCAACCATTCTGCCACTGGAAACAGTTTCTGCTTATTTACTTTATCAAAACCCTTCATGATTTTGAACACATCTATCAAATTTCCCCTTAAACTTCTCTGCTCCAAGGGGAACAATCCTCAGTTTCTCTGCTCTCTCCATGTAACTGAAGTCTTTCATATCTGGTACAATTCCAGTAAATCTCCTCTGCACCCTCTCTAAGGCCTTGACATCCTTCCAAAAGTGTAGTGCCCAGAACTGGCCACAATACTCCAGCTGGAGCCTAACCAGTGTTTTCTAAAGGTTCAGCATAATTTCCTTGCTTTTGCACTCTATGGGCCCGATTTTAGCACCCGCTCTCGGGTGCGTTCTCGGCGGGGGGGGCCTCGAAAATCGCGAAATGGAGGACCCCGACCGGATCCCGCCCACTTCCGGGTTCCACGCTGATGCGCCAGCATGCACGCGCAGCCCCCGCTGGTGGGAATCCCGCAGGCAATTAAAGCCAGCGGGGTTCCACTTGAGAGTATTTATTTAGCTATTTCAGGTCATTAACTGATCTGATTGAGCTGTTTTATTAGGTAGTGTGGGATTTTACCTTGAACTGAGACTGTTTCCCATACTGGGGGAAACACTCTCACTCCAAACGGACGTGTTGCAGCCAGCAGCCTGTGGCAGCTGCCAAGGTGCATTCCACAGGTGGGGGGGGGAGAGCCTTCACCAACGCAGGAGGACACTCCGTAACATAAGGCAACGCTTGCCCTCCACCACCCTCCTCCAAGCAAGAAGATTCACCGACGTGGAACCGCAACCCCTGTGCGAGGACACACTTTTCGACCATGCACAACCCCTCAGACCGACACCTGCCATATGGGGTCTGCCTTGACATCCTCGGAGGGCGAACAGCATCACCAGCCTCGCCATCCACTCCGTCCGCCTCTGACACGTGGAGCTCCACAACAGAGTGCTGTGACACATCCACCTGTACAGCAGGAGGGAGGGCTATCGCAGAGAGAGATGCGTCGCAGAGGGCACTACCCTCGCCACAGGGTCCACAGACCGAGGTTCAGCCTCCTGCACCTCTCTGAGCAGCAGTGCACACGGAGGCTCAGAGTCACTCGACATGTAGCCGTGGACATCTGCAGCCTCTTTCATGCCGAACTGCTCCTGGCTGGCCCGTGCACCATCTTCCTACCTGTCGCTGTCAAAGTCACCACTGCCCTCCCGAACTTCTCCACAGCCTTCCAGGGTGCAACCGGGGACATCGCCGATGTCTCTCAGTCGTCTGCGCAGAAAAGCCCTGCAAATACACCTACACCCACTCTGCAGTGACACAATGGGTGGCATCAGTTGTGCGTCCTCAGTGATACCCAGGAGCGGGCAGTATTGCACAAACCAGACAGGATTGGCGAAGACATGGCAGTGGTGGTGCCAATATAATGTGTGATGTGAGTTGTTCTGAAATTCAATATAAGTAACAACCATGACAAACCCTCAAACACCCTTGTGCATCCCCTTCATGCTCACGACACGTTTGCCTTACGCTGCCTACTGCACATATGTGATGCATGCCCTGTGGCTGCAGCACAGGTGGTGGCAGGTTGAGTGAGGCTGGCCGTGAGAGAGATGCACGAGAGGGTGAGTATGGGATAGAGCCATGAGATTGTATGAGGATTGGGTTGCGTGGTAGTGGCGGGGTGAGTACTGGCGAGGTGAGTAGGTGCAGGTAAGATGAGGATGGGGTTTGAGTGGGTATGAGGGGTGATGTGACAGAGTAGTGTTGGCAGTGCCGAAGGAGATGTGGGGTGGGGGCAGTGATGTGGCAGACGGAGTGTAGGGGAAAGACTATGTGTACTCACTTTGGCTGACCTACTGAGGTCATTGGACCGCCTCCTGCACTGTGTGCAGGTGGGCGATATGTTGGTGGCGCAGGTGACCCCCTCTGCCACCTCGAGCCAGGCCTTCCTGGTGGCGGAGGCGGGCCGCTTCCTGCCGCCCGCCGGGTGGAAGATCTCTGTCCTCCCCCTCCTCCTCACCCCATGTATTGATACCTGGGGTGAGGCATCATTAAACTGGGAGCAGCCTTCCCCCTGGGCTGCTCCATGCTGTAATTTTTGCTATTTGTTGCAGCATCTGTCAGTGGAGGACTGCCCCTTTAAATAGAGCGCCTCCAGCTGACAGATCTTACTGCGCATGCACAGCCCGCCCGACGCGCAGATCAGCAGCGGGGAACCCGGAGGAGCAGGTAAGTGAATCCAATTAGTGGTTTGCCTGCTGCGATCGCGCGGGAAACCCATTAATTTCACCGGGCGCGCTTGCCCATCCGCCGGGAACCCGCACCTCTGGTAAAATCGGGCCCTATGTCTCTATTTATAAAGCCAAGGATCCCATATGCCTTTTTTTAGCAGCCTTCTCAACTGCCACTTTCAAAGACTTGTGTAAATACACCCCTAGGTGTCTATTCCGGCACCCCCTTTAAAATTGCACCATTTTGTTTATATTTTCTCTCCTCATTCTTCCTACCAAAATAAATCACTTCACACTTCTCTGTGTTAAATTTCATCTGCCAACAAGGGCTGGGAAATTCCTTACAACTGCTCCCTTCCCGCCGGTGTTACTTCACTAGAAGTACAACAGAAACACTGCTTAAACACATAAATGGGATTTCTTCCG
Source organism: Heptranchias perlo (assembly GCF_035084215.1). Classification (NCBI taxonomy): domain Eukaryota; kingdom Metazoa; phylum Chordata; class Chondrichthyes; order Hexanchiformes; family Hexanchidae; genus Heptranchias; species Heptranchias perlo. The sequence goes on from NC_090347.1 coordinate 11,975,890, forward strand.
TGCTTCCAGCAAAGTAACGCCAGCAGAACAGGAACTGATCCGAGGAATTTCATGCCCAGAGACTCAAAGGGATTGATGTCTTAGTTATTGATTTTTTAAAATTCACTCATGGGATGTGGGCGTCGCTGGCAAGGGCAGCATTTATTGCCCATCCCTAATTGCCCTTGAGAAGGTGGTGGTGAGCCACCTTCTTCAAACCGCTGCAGTGTGTGTGGTGAAGGTTCTCCCACAGTGCTGTTAGGTAGGGAATTCCAGGATTTTGACCCAGCGACTATGAAGGAACGGCAATATATTTCCAAGTCGGGATGGTGTGTGACTTGGAGGGGAATGTGCAGGTGGTGTTGTTCCCATGTACCTGCTGCTCTTGTCCTTCTAGGTGGTAGAGGTCGCGGGTTTCGGAGGTGCTGTCGAAGAAGCCTTGGCGAGTTGCTGCAGTGCATCCTGTAGATGGTACACACTGCAGCCACGGTGCGCTGGTGGTGAAGGGAGTGAATGTTTAGGGTGGTGGATGGGGTGCTAATTAAGCAGGCTGCTTTGTCCTGGATGGTGTGGAGCTTCTTGAGTGTTGTTGGAGCTGCACTCATCCATGCAAGTGGATAGTATTCCATCACACTCCTGACTTGTGCCTTGTAGATGGTGGAAAGGCTTTGGGGAGTCAGGAGGTGAATCACTCGCCGCAGAATACCCAACCTCTGGCTTGCTCTTATAGCCACAGTATTTATGTGACTGGTCCAGTTAAGTTTCTGATCAATGGTGACCCCCAGGATGTCGATGGTGGGGGATTCAGCAATAGTAATGCCATTGAATGTCAAGGGGAGGTGGTTAGATTCTCTCTTGTTGGAGATGGTCATTGCCTGGCACTTGTCTGGCGCGAATGTTTCTTGCCACTTATCAGCCCAAGCCTGAATGTTGTCCAGGTCTTGCTGCACGCAGGCACAGACTGCTTCGTTATCTGAGGGGTTGCGAATGGAACTGAACACTGTACAATCATCAGCAAACATCCCCATTTCTGACCTTATGATGGAGGGAAGGTGATTGATGAAGCAGCTGAAGCTATACAAAAACCCTGGTTGGACCGCACCTGGAGTACTGTGAGCAGTTCTGGGCACCGCACCTTCAAAGGACATATTGGCCTTGGAGGGAGTGCAGCGTAGGTTTACTGGAATGATTCCCGGACTTCAAGGGTTAAGTTACGAGGAGAGATTACACAAATTGGGGTTGTATTCTCTCGAGTTTAGAAGGTTAAGGGGTGATCTGATCGAAGTTTATAAGATATTAAGGGGAATGGATAGGGTGGATAGAGAGAAACTATTTCTGCTGGTTGGGGATTCTAGGAGTAGGGGGCACAGTCTAAAAATTAAAGCCAGACCTTTCAGGGTAGTAGAAGTTTGGAACTCTCTTCCGCAAACGGCAATTGATGCTAGCTTAATTGCTAAATTTAAATCTGAGATAGATAGCTTTTTGGCATTAAGGGATATGGGCCAAAGGCAGGTATATGGACTTAGATCACAGATCAGCCATGATCTTATCAAATGGCGGAGCAGGCACGAGGGGCTGAATGGCCTACTCCTGTTCCTATGTTCCTATGGTTGGGCCTAGAACACTGCCCTGAGGAACTCCTGCAGCATTGTCCTGGGGCTGAGATGATTGACCTCCAACAACCACTACCATCTTCCTTTGTGCTAGGTATGACTGGAGAGTTTTCCCCCTGATTCCCATTGACTTCAATTTTACTAGGGCTCCTTGATGCCACACTTGGTCAAATGCTGCCTTGATGTCAAAGGCAGTCACTCTCACCTCACCTCTGGAATTCAGCTCTTTTGTCCATGTTTGGACCAAGGCTGTAATAAGGTCTGGAGCAGAGTGGTTCTGACGGAACCCAAACTGAGCATCGGTGAGCAGGTTATTCGTGAGTAAGTGCCACTGATAGCACTGTCGACAACACCTTCCATCACTTTGCTGATGATTGAGAGTAGAATGATGGGGCAGTAATTGGCCGGATTGGAATTTGTCCTGCTTTTTGTGGACAGGACATACCTGGACAATTTTCCATATTGTCAGTAGACGCCTGTGTTGTAGCTGTACTGGAACAGTTTGGCTAGAGGCGCAGCTGGTTCTGGAGCACAAGTCTTCAGCACTACAGCGGGATGTTGTCGAGGCCCATAGCCTTTGCTGTATCCAGTGCACTCAGCCGTTTCTTGATATCACGTGGAGTGAATCAAATTGACTGAAGACTGGCTTCTGTAATGGTGGGGATATCGGGAGGAGTCCGCGATGGATCATCCACTCAGCACTTCTGGCTGAAGATGGTTGCAAACGTTTCAGCCTTGTCTTTTGTACTCTTGTGCTGGGCTCTGCCATCATTAAGGATGGGGATGTTCACGGAGCCTCCTCCTCTCATTAGTTGTTTAATTGTCCACCACCATTCACGACTGGATATGGCAGGACTGCAGAGCTTTGATCTGATCCGTTGGTTGTGGAATCGCTTAGCTCTGTCTATAGCATGTTAAACAACGGAAACAACATGTATATAGTCCTGTGTTGTAGCTTCACCAGGTTGGCACCTCATTTTTAGGTACGCCTGGTGCTGCTCCTGGCATGCTCTTCTACATTCCTCATTGAACCAGGATGGATCCCCTGGCTTGTTGGTAATGGTAGAGTGAGGAATATGCCAGGCCATGATTGTGGCCTGGCATGAGGTTACAGATTGTGCTGGAATACAATTCTGCTGCTGCTGATGGTCCTCAATGCCTCATGGATGCCCAGTTTTGAGCTGCTAGATTTGTTCTGAATCTATCACATTTAGCATGGTGGGAATGCCACACATGTTGGATGGTGTCCTCAGTGTGAAGACGGGACTTTGTCTCCACAAGGACTGTGCAGTGGTCACTCCTACCAATATTGTCATGGACAGATGCATCTGCGACAGGTGGATTGGTGAGGACGAGGTCAAGTAGGTTTTTCCCTTGTGTTTGTTCGCTCACCACCTGCCGCAGGCCCAGTCTGGCAGCTATGTCCTTCAGGACTCGGCCAGCTCGGTCAGTAGTGTTGCTACCGAGCCACTCTTGGTGATGGACATTGAAGTCCCCCACCCAGAGTACCATTTTTTGCCCTTGCTACCCTCAGTGCTTCCTCCAAGTGGTGCTCAACATGGAGGAGAACTGATTCATCAGCTGAGGGAGGATGGTAGGTGGTAATCGGTAGGTGGTAATCAGCAGGAGGCTTCCTTGCCTATGTTTGACCTGATGCCATGAGATTTCATGGAGTCAGGAGTCAATGTTGAGCACTCCCTCCTGACTGTATACCACTATACCGCCACCTCTGGTGGGTCTGTCATGCCGGTGGGACAGGACATACCCAGGGATGGTGATGGAAGAGTCTGGAACGTTAGCTGAAAGGTACAATTCTGTGGGTATGGCTGTCGGGCTGTTGCTTGACTAGTCTGTGGGACAGCTCTCCCAATTTTGGCACAAGTCCCCAGATGGCAGTGACGAAGACTTTCAGGGTTGACTGAGCTTGGTTTGCCTTTGTCATGTCCGGTGCCTAGTATTCCAATGCTGAGTGGTCCATCCGGTTTTATTTTTATTATGACTTTCTGTAGCGAGATTTTACAACTGAGTGGCGTGCTAGGCCATTTCAGAGGGCGATTAAGAATCAAACACATTGCTGTGGGTCTGGAGTCACATATAGGCCAGACCGGCTAAGGACGGCAGGTTTCCTTCCCTAAAGGACATTAGTGAACCACATGAGTTTTTACCAATCCGGTAGTTTCATGGCCACCATTACTGATATTAGTTTTTTTTATTCCAGATTTTTATTTAATTAATTGAATTTAAATTCCCCAACTGCCGTGGTGGCTCCTGACTCAGGTTATTAGACCAGGCCTCTGGATTACTAGTCCAGCAACATAACCACTATGCTAACGTACCTATGCTCTACAACGAACATCACTGGAAAAAAAACGATGTGAAAACAGAATAAAAACTCCATTCAGCAATGCAATTGTAAATGTTGTAAGGAGTGACGGCATTTAGATGATGCTTCCTCTTGATGTAATGATTTATAATTACTCTGGATATTCATTATCCCATTTGCTATCATATGCCAGTGCAGTCACCACTGCTCACAATGGATGCGTTGGTGTTAACACGATTTACCCGCTATAAGCAGTGGACGGTAAAACCAATCTCCACTGCTGTAAACCCTGCAGGCTCTACTGGTCACTAAAATATGGGTTGGTGTTGGATGCAGCTTCCACTCCGTTCACTAGGTCAGTTCACTCTGACCTAGAGAAGCGCCAACAGAAAATGCGAGTCTGCCAGCAAATAGAAAATCGTGGGATAGATAAATAGTAGCACTGATGGTTCCTGAAGTCCTCGTTAGAGGTAAAAACTGAACATCGCATATCAGTACGTACTGTAACATCATCTTGCAAACAGTGACCATAACATCATCTTGCAAACAGTGACCATAACGTGATAGAGTTTGACATTAAGTCCGAGAAGGAGAAAGATAATACACAAACCAAGCTTTTAAACTTAAGTAAGGCTGACTTTGAAGGAATGAGACGTAAGCTGAACACATTAAACTGGGTTGAGCAGTTAACAGGTAAACCTACACAAAAACAATGGGAGGTATTCAAAGAAATATTTAGTACAATACAAGACCAATACATACCCCTAAAGAGCAAAAGTTCCACTTGTATAAGTCAAGCAACCACGGTCAACATATGAGGTACGACAGAGTATAAAACTAAAGGAAATGGCTTGCGCAAATACCAAGAAAAGTGGTAATCCGTCAGACTGGGAGAAATACGGAAAGGAACAAAGGGACACAAATAAAATATAAAGAGCTGCAAAAAGGGAATATGAAAAAAACTTGCAAGTAATGTAAAGGCTAGTAGTAAAAGTATTCATAAATATATTAAGAGTAAAAAATGGCTAAGGGAGATAAGGGCCCATTAAAGACAAAAGCTGGTGATACTGTAATAGATAGCAAGGTGATGGCAGATTATTAAACAAGTACTTTGCATCTCTTTTCACAGAAGAGGATGAAATACCAGTGATTAAAGGGAAATGAAAAATAAATGAAGGGGAGTAACTTACTGGATTCAATATAAGTAACAAAATGGTAATGGGGAAAATAACGGGACTTAAGCTAGATAAATCTCCATGATCTGATCGTTCCCACCCCAAGGTTTTGAAAGAAGTAGGTGATGGAATTGCAGAAGCATTGTCATAATCTTTCAAAGCTCTCTTGATTCGGGAATTGTACCATTAAATTGGAAATTTGCTAATGTCACTCCATTATTTAAGAAGGGTGGGAGAGAGAAACCAGAGAACTACAGGCCTGTCAGTTTAATGTCAATTGTGGGGGAGCTATTAGAATCTGTCACTCGGGATAGAGTGACTGACCATTTGAACAAATATGAGCTGATCAGAGAAAGCCAACATAGCTTTGTTAAGGGTAAGCCATGTCTGACTAATCCAGTTGAATTTTTTGAGGAGGTCATAATAAAGTGGATAAGAGAGTGTCTGTGGATGTTATCTATATGGATTCCAGATGGCATTCGATAAGGTTCCACACAAGAGATTATTAGCAAAAATGAGAGCACGCAATATTGGAGAAAGTTTTTGACTTGAGTTGGAAATTGGTTGGGAGGTAGGAGACAGAGAGTTGGGATAAAGAGTAGGTACACTGATTGGCGGGATGTGACAAGTAGTGTTCCCTAGGGATCTGTTCTGGGGCCTAAATATTTCACTGTTAACGAAGGGTTAATTAAATGGGACTGCTATTGATTTCTCTTTATATTAATTTAACTGTGTCCAGTAACTTTTCAATTGGAACTAATCTCACTATCAGTTTGATTGTTGCTTTGATATGGACAGATCCTGTAACAAGACTCTGGGAGTTTGTAGGTGCGAGTTGAAGGTAACAGGGAATGCCATTTTGTAGATTATTCGTCTTTTAACTTCATAGGGATACAGGGGAGATATGGTTAGGTGTCTGTAAAGTTGATAGGAGTTGCACTGATACATAAACGGCTGTATGCGAAGGCAACTCTGGAAAGCAACATTTGTTGAAAGGAAAACGTCCTAGGATGATGGAAAAGTAACATGCGCACAAGAGTGTTAGAATGCCTTCATTCGTTCATGGATTTCTGTAACTGATAGATTAATCAGGATGTGTAAAACTGAAATCACTGACGGCGGATATGAAAGGGACATTAGGTAATACTAAAACATAACAGGATTGGGAAAAAAACAATATAAAAAGATAGTTGCTGGGAGAGGGACCTCCGAATTTGATGAGGTCTGATCAGCCGATAACTTCGCTGTTAACTTGTGTGGATTTTCTGGTTAAAAACTCGCAAGGTTTTGCTGGGAGGGCTGCTGTTAAATTTATGATTAATTATTGTCAATAATAGTTATCATATGCTTAATAAATCTGTGAATGTCGACCTGTAATGCTGTGAACCCTATTATTTTGAGGAGTAACTTATAAAATATGAACATCCATCCTCTTAACATTCGCCATATTTATTAATGACTTTGATGAAAGAATAGAGAGTTATATAATCACGTTTGCAGATGACACTAAGTTAGAAGGGACAATAAGTAGTGCAGATGGGAGCAAGAAGTTGCCCTCCCTACCCAAACTCCACATCCTGCGGGCTAATTTCCCACCATAAACCAACTGGCGAGCTGCAGGCAGGCGCCTATTTGCGCAAATGAGGCCTGAACCCATATTTGGTTTAGGCCTCATGCCAGCATGAACTGGTGGATGGAGAGGCCACTCCGGTGTGTGTGTGTGTGTGTGTGTGCGTATAACTATGCTACCCAGCACACAAATTTAATCTCATGATGTGATTGCACAATCAAAACTATTCTTTTGCTTCTGCTGTTCAGTCATTTTGCAAAAACAGAACAACAATTACAACCTGTTGTACAGAATTGATGAGATAAGAGTAGATCCTCTTTCTATACAGCAATTTGTAAGAAACTATGGCAATAAATATTCAGACCTTTTTCATAGATTTCATGAAACTAAGGCACCCCTATACTTAAAAGTCAATCCCTGTTGATGGAATTTTCGAGACGACAGTCATTCAACACCGTACAGATGAAAGGTCGCTCAAAAGTCATTAAAAACGTGTTAAAGCAGCCTTCTTATTTTTCAGAATCATAATTAATACAAAATCCACATATCTTATATAAAAAAGGGATTCCCATATCTGTTATAGAAATGAAACATTTAACTGACACCAGTGAATGATCCACTTTATGTTACATTCCCAATTACCTACGGTACTCAGTATTACCTGCTGGTTACATGGTCGATAAGGTACTGCTTGAACAAAAGGCTCCAGCGTTTGATGAGGTTCAGAAGTGCATGCCTGAAAGGTCTGCAATCAATTTTAAACCAAGAATCTAATATCTTTATGGTCTCAAACTTTAATACCTCTTCATATAATTTTTCATAGGAGTCAATCTAAAGAAAACATATCCAATACATATATTTATAAACACTTTGCAATAGATACCAAATACATGCTAAAATTGTGAATGAAGTGCATTAATTAAAAGCAAATACCAGATTTTAAAACACTTACGGTATAGCCTTGGACTAAAGACTCTGGCCAGGAAATGTCTTGGTCCGCCAGCATTACTTCACCAGAAGTGTGGCGGATACTCCTTTTAAACACTTTTGGGTTTCTACCACAATTCCGGCAAAGTAACACTGGCGGAGCAGGAGCAGCTTGGAGGAACTTCCCAGCCTCTATATTTATTGAAGTATATAAAGCCACAGGGGGATCAAGTGTCACAATGGGTTAATACATTGCTATTTCATCTCTTGGATTTAAATTAAAATCCAAACTAATATTCTATAAACGAAATTCTGTAGTCTCAATTAAGTGGGCATGCACAAGCAACCTAAAATTGTAGCTAATGGATATTCTTTATCCTCTTATTTAGTTACCTCTTCTAACTCTATGCTGATTATTCCTTATGGTGTCTGAACTCATCAGATCAGCATTGATAGCTGTGCTTAAAACAGGAATACTTTTTCAAATGATGAAGTATGTGTGAACATCAGCCCTGGAAAATCTTTTGTGATCTTTGACCCAGGTCTCACTTGCTACCTCTCCTTTCCTCTCAGATCAGATGCACTCTTGGTATGTGTCAAGGCATGGCGCATCAGAAACATTACTGCTTACTCGTAACCATACTAAATTAAGGGCAGTTTGTGCTGTAGGTCCATGTCGACTAGAAACTGCATACATGCCAATCTGGAAAATTAGCAAAAACTGACCAACAGCCCCAAAAAGCTGACAACCTAAGATCATCACTGATTATATGTCCACGGCATGAAAATAAATAGTTACATGAGCTTTGTAACTTAAGCTGTGGATATACCCAACATTCCTTCATTTGTATTGAAGGGGAAAATGCAAATATTGAAGACACAGAAAATGTTCAACTTTTTCATTAAAAATTAAGCATGTTTATATTTCATAATTGATAAGACTTTTAATCCAAAAAAAGGAAAAATCAAAGTGATATCTGGATTGCCAGCAGATCATCCAGACCATTACTTACCGAAAGATTACTCCAACAATTACTCTCCCACATCCAGCCCCCTCCACATATTTCACAATTGCACTCCACCCACTCTGGACCCAATTCACATAGATAAGGGCCAGGAATTTCCTCAGCTGCTCCAAGTCCACTGCCGTAACTTCGCTGGAAGAGCAGTTAAAACCCCATTTATGCATGTAAATGGCATTTCCACCGCATTTCCAACAAAGTTACGATAGTGAAGCAGGAGTAGCTCAACGGAAATTCCCATCCAGGTATCCCATCCAACTTCTCACAGAAACACACTTTCTTCCTCCAACCCCTTCAGTTCACACTGGCACTCTTATTCCTCTCTTCACTCAATTCAACCTGCAATTTTTTTCCACCTCCACCCAATCAGACTGACACTGTCCTCCCTCTAACCCCTTAATTCATAATGGCCCTCTTCTCCACAAATCCAGTTCAAATGGGAACACTTCTTTCCCTTGCCCCTATTTAAGCTGGCACTCTTTTTCTTTCCCTATACAGTTCTTGCTAGCAGTCTTTCTCTCTCCCCCTCCCAGTTATTGCTGGCACTCTCCTTCCCTACTCTCTCAGTTAATGCTGGCATTCGCCTTCCTCCCCCACACCTAAGCAGTGCACTCGACTTCTGCCCTCTTCCCTTCACTGCATCCATTCCTGCTTTCATTGCCATCTATTTCCATAGAACCATAGAAAAAGATACAGCACGGAAGGGGACCATTCGGCCCATCGTGTCCGCGCCGGCTCGAAGAACAACCAGGTGCCCATTCTAATCCCACCTTCCAGCAGCCGGTCCATTGCCCTGCAGCTTACAGCACTTTAGGTGCAGGCCCAGGAACTTTTTAAGAGAGTTGAGGGTCCCTGCCTCTACCACCAATTCAGGCAGCGAATTCCATACACCCACCACCCTCTGGGTAAAAAAGCTTTTCCTCATGTCTCCTCTAATCCTTCCGCCAATCAGCTTAAATCAATATCCTCTAGTTCTTGAACTCTCTGCTAGGGGAAACAGGTACTTCCTGTCTACTCTATCTGAGCCCCTCATTTTATACACCTCAATCAAGTCTCCCCTCAGCCTCCTCTGCTCCAAGGAAAACAACCCCAGCCAATCCAATCTCTCCTCGTAGCTGCAATTCTTCAGTACCATATATTACCCTCTTCCCTTTTATTGCCATCCACTTATCCCTTGCCCCTCCCCTCAGCAACGCTCCTACCCAAGACCCGTTGTTACTGGAATGATTCTAGCCACGATATACCGTAGGCAGGAATTCCTCTCCTCGGGAGAATTCCCAACTATAGTATGTAGCAACGGTAATCATTTCCACTAGCAACAAAACTCAGATAGGAGCAACAGGCAGAAGAACCCAGTCTCAGCTGACAGTGGCATGTATGGATCTGGACTGAGATCACCTAAACGCATTTCACATACAACCTTTACAGCCAGCGGAAGGAAGAAATTTTCATATATGAACTAGAGAAAAGTAGCAAAGGTGGGCCAACAGCTTCAAAAAGGCTGATACAGCCCCAAAATGCTGGCAACTCAAAAACAGCTACATTTAATTACATCTATTGTAAGGGGGGGAAAAAACTGTTTTGCAGCAGTGGTGTATTTCATAATTACTGAAGGAGGATGTGAGCATTGTAGTCATGCCTCCATCATAAAGGACCCCGTATCCCACTCAGTTGAGCAGTACTGGCTTCTACAAGGGTAGAAGTGGGTTTATGGTGGGGGGAGGGAGGAATCCAGACCAGGGAAGCAACCATGACCCCAAAGAAGATTTTTTTTAAATTATGGATAAAGGTGGGGAAAAATGCATTGAATTTTCAGGTACCCCTACCCTGATGGTGGCCAAGCACCAGATTTTCCAACAGCATGAGGCAGGTAGGTGCCCGCGATATGCCTGTGGTCATAGACGTCTGTAAGCCCCATCAAATGAGGCGCCCTCTCAGACCTTACAAACTCTGGCAGGGTCAGTGCTGGAGAGCAACAGCAGACACAATCCCAAAATAACAGCTGGGATTGCAATCCACACATTTTCGAGGCTAAACTTTCACATAACAGTTGGCCTTGTCCCAAAAAATTCCTTTCAAGAAAATAAATAGTTACTTTAAAGATGAATTTAGTACCTTATTTGTTACAGGTAACTTCTTTGAGGATAAACCCTAAATAAACAAGTCAGTAATTCTTAAAAAGCAGTAGTTCATCTTAAAATGTTTGCAGCTCAAGTTTGTGCACAGCCAACAATGGGAGAAAGTAACATCTGATGATTCTACTAAATTTCAGTTCTGCCCTCCAAATGATTTAATTGCTACTATTGATGTTAATAACCTGTTTTTTCTTGCAAAATTCCAACAAAGCTGATGCATGGGTTGGAAAATTGACTGTTGGTATATATCAACTTCTATTCCAAGTCTGCTGAACTAAATTTCAAGTCTTGACGATAGCATTGGGTAAACAAAATTCTATTCCCTAGCTCAAAGATCCCTCGAACACAGAAATTTTAAAAATCCTAATTTAAGCAGATACTTTCAAAAATTTACTTTGTTCTTAAAAATTTATGACATCACCTGAATTCCACAATATTCTTATAATCCTGGAATTTTTCAGCACAGAAGGAGGCTGTTTGGCCAATCACACCAATGCTGGCTCTCTGAAAGAGCTACCCACTTGATCTCATTACCCTGTCCTTTCCACATTCACTTTTTTAAATTTTTATTTTTCAAGTATTTACCCACTTCCCTTTTAAAAACTATAAAGAATTCTGCTTCCAACACTATTTCTGGTAGGGCCTTCTATGTCCTAACAATCCTCTGCATAATAAAACATTTTCTTAACCTCTCTCTTTGTGCTTTTGGTAACAATCTTAAATTTACAGCCTTCAGTTACCAAGTGGAAATTTCTCAATTTTCTTTTTCAAAACCTCTTATAATTTTGAACACTCTACTTGATCTCCTTTTACTTAAGAGTCCCAGTTTCTTTAGTCTCTCTTTTTTAACTAAAGCCTCTCATCCCTGGTATCATCTTACTGAATTAATTCTGCACTGTCTCCATGGCCTTGGCATCTTCCTAGAATAAGGGGGTCGATTTTAGCACCCGCGATCGGGTGCGGTCCTGGCGGGGGGGCCACGAAAATCGGCGATTCCCGGGCAGGTCTGGAGCCCGGCTCCAACCCGCCCACTTCTGGGTTTCCCACAGATGCGCTGACATGCGCGCGCAGCCCCCGCGTGTGGGACTCCCACCGGCAATTAAAGCCGGCGGGGTGTCACTTAAGGTATTTATTTTGGTATTTCAGGTCGTTTACAGACCTGATTAATGAGATATTTTAGGAGAGTTGGGATTTTACAAACAACTGGGACTGTTTCCCGTACTGGGGGAAACACTCCCAGTTCAAATGGATGTGTTGCAGCCATCACCCTGTGGCAGCTGCAAAGGTCCATTTGACAGGTTGGGGGGGAGACCCTCACTCATTGCAGGAGGTCACTCTGTCACTTTGGACAAAGTTTGGCCTCCACCACCCTCCTAATAACAAAATTCACCAACTTGCACACTTACCCCGGTGTCCAGACACATGTACCTACCTTGCGGACCCCTCAGATGTACATCTTCCGGATGGGGGCCGCCGTAGCTGCAGTCGTGACCTCCTCGGAGGGCGAACAGCATCACCAGCCTCGCCGGCCATGCCGTCCACCTCTGACACGTGGAGTTCCACAACACAGTGCTGTGACACATCCACCTGCACAGCAGGAGGGGAGGGCAATGGCAGAGAGAGATGCGTCGCAGAGGGCACTACCCTCGCCACAGGGTCCACAGACCGAGGCTCAGCTTCCTAGACCTCTCTGAGCAACAGTGCATACGGAGGCTCAGAGTCACTCGACATGTAGTCGTGGACATCTGCAGCCTCCTTCATGCCGAGCTGCTCCTGCTGGCCCGAGCACCATCTTCTTACCTGTCGCTGTCAACGTCACCACTGCCCTCAACAACTTCTCCTCCGCATCCTTCCAGGGGGACATCGCCGACGTCTCTCAGTCGTCTGCACAAAAGAGCCCTGCAAATACACCTACACCCATTCTGCAGTGACACAATGGGTGGCATCAGTTGTTGGTCTTCATTGTGATCCTCAGGAAAGGGCATTATTGCACAAACCAGACAAGATTCGCAAAGACGCGGCAGTAGTGGTGCCAATATAATATGTAATGTGAGTTGGTCAGAAATTAAATATAAGTAAAAACCATGACAAACCCTCAAACACCCTTGTGCATCCCCTTCATGCTCATGACACGTTTACCTTACGCTGTCTACTGCACATATGTGATGCATGCCCTGTGGCTGCAGCACAGGTAGCGGCAGGTTGAGTGAGGCTGATCGTGAAAGAGATGCATGAGAGAGTGAGTATGAGATAAAGCCATGAGATTGTATGAGGATTGGGTAGTGGCGGGATGAGTAGTGGCGAGGTGAGTAAGTGCAGGTAAGATGAGGATGAGGTTTGAGTGGATGTGAGGGGTGATGTGACAGAGTAGTGTTGGCAGTGCAGAAAGAGATGTGGGGTGGGGGCGGTGATGTGGCAGACGGAATGTAGGGGAATGAGTAAGCGTACTCACTTTGGCTGACCTACTTAGGTCATTGCAGCGCCTCCTGCACTGTATGCAGGTGGGCGATATGTTGGTGGTGCAGGTGACCTCCTCTGCCACCTCGAGCCAGGCCTTCTTGGTGGCAGAGGCAAGCCGCTTCCTCCCGCCCGCCGGAGGGAAGATCTCTGTCCTCCCCCCATCCAATGATACGTGGAATGAGCATCATTAAACCTGGGAGCAGCCTTCCCCCTGGGCTGCTCCATGCTTTAATTTTTCCTATTTCTTGCAGCATCAGTCAGTGGAGGACTGCCCCTTTATATAGAGCTCCTCCAGCTGACAGACCTTACTGCGCATGCGCAGTCCGCCCGCCGCGCAACTTAGCAGCGGGGAACCCGGAACAAGAGGTAAGTAGATCCAATTAGCCTGCGATTGCGTTCGGGGCAGACTGATTTCACTGGGCGCATTACCCACGCGACCAATCGCCCCCCCCCCCGCCCGCCGCGAACCCGCCGCCCTGGTAATATGGTTCAGTTCCATTCGCAACCCCTCAAATAATGAAGCAGTCCGAGCCCGCATGCAACAAGACCTGGACAACATCCAGGCTTGGGCTCATAAGTGGCAAGTAACATTCGCGCCAGATAAGTGCCAGGCAATGACCATCTCCAACAAGAGAGAGTCTAACCACCTCCCCTTGACACTCAACGGCATTACCATCGCCGAATCCCCCACCATCAACATCCTGGGCGTCACCATTGACCAGAAACTTAACTGGACCAGCCATATAAATACTGTGGCTACAAGAGCAGGTCAGAGGCTGGGTATTCTGCGGCGAGTGACTCACCTCCTGACTCCCCAAAGCCTTTCCACCATCTACAAGGCACAAGTCAGGAGTGTGATGGAATACTCTCCACTTGCTTGGATGAGTGCAGCTCCAACAACACTCAAGAAGCTCGACACCATCCAAGATAAAGCAGCCCGCTTGATTGGCACCCCATCCACCACCCTAAACATTCACTCCCTTCACCGTCGGCGCACAGTGGCTGCAGTGTGTACCATCCAAAGGATGCACTGCAGAAACTCGCCAAGGCTTCTTCGACAGCACCTCCCAAACCCACGACCTCTACCACCTAGAAGGACAAGAGCAACAGGCACATGGGAAAAACACCACCTGCACGTTCCCCTCCAAGTCACACACCATCCTGACTTGGAAATATATCGCCGTTCCTTCATCGTCGCTGGGTGAAAATCCTGGAACTCCCTTCCTAACAGCACAGTGGGAGAACCGTCACCACACAGACTGCAGCGGTTCAAGAAGGCGGCTCACCACCACCTTCTCAAGGGCAATTAGGGGTGGGCAATGAATGCCGGCCTTGCCAGCGACGCCCACATCCCATGAACGAATAAAAAAAAGGTGCCCAAATCTAGACACAATATTCTAACTGTGACTTAACCACTGATTTATTTCAAATCTTTGTAAAACACTCCAAGCCACTTAATATTCCTTAGCCAGGAAATTACAATGTTACCATATAAACATGTAACACATTTGTATCTCTGCTATTTTAAAGGCAACATTAGCTCACTTAAAATAAATTGAGAAAAGAATTTGATAAAGGAGAGTTAAACATTCACACGGTAATAACTCTTGCAGCAATTTTCACTTATGTTTGTATATTTAGAAAGATATATCATATAACATAAAATTACCTGATCTTTAAACTGTTGAAGAGTAGGTGGAGTTGGAGGGACACCTCCTTCGCCATAAGATTCTATTTCCTCCTGTGTGAGTACACGTCCATATATCAGAAATTCTTCCAGAAATTCATTGCGGTCATCCACCCACAAATATGAATAATTATCAAATGATTCCTCATACTCCTCAGCCTGTTTCATTATGTTTATCACCTGAGACATTATTTCTTCTCGCATCTCAGCCAAATCTGTCATCTCTTCTAGATCTATCTATAGTTAAAGAAAGATGATAATTTAGTGATATATTTTGCTGCTTTCATAGATGAAGGATTAATTGCCCTTATACTATATAAATTAACAAATCCAAATCAAAATGATGCATGCTACTTTGCTTCAGAAATTTTGGTTCAATATGAATCCATTAGTTTTAACAAAAGGAAACCAATCAAAGAAAACTCACTTGCAATAATGTTGCTTTCTCAAGCACATAAATTACAATAGCCCTGATTTTAACTTGGAGTGGAAATTGGGCGGGGTGAGTGGCAAACAAATCCCTCTGATGATGCCAGCACGAGGCTCAAGCGGTTTTAACTGATTGACGGGCTGCCCATCCGATTGAGTCGGGAAAAAACCAGCCCATTGATATTCACGTTCCAATTTCCAGTGGGCTACCCGAGGCCTATTTAAACAGGAATGCACCTCTTAGAGCAAGGCTGCAGTCCATTCTGCCTGATTTTGTTGGAACAGTGTGAACATTATTATCTCGGGAGTAATGAGTCAGGGGGTTGCCCTTGGTTTTTTGATGTGTCCCTGGAGATCCTGGTGTAGGAGGTCAGAGCAAGGAGGGAAGTACTGTTCCCCAGCACCCGCAGGACGATCCCCAGGATAAATATCCATCAGGCCTGAACAAGAGTGGCTGAGAGGATCAGTGCCAGCAGCATCATTCCCAGGATCTGGGTTTGATGTAGGAAGAGGTTCAATAACCTCAAGAGCAGCAAGGGTCAGAACAGCTTCATCTCTCCGAACAACGCCTGCGATGTTCTTTTCATTCTCTCCCCCACCACTCTCAACAATTCTTTCCCCTCCATCATGTCCTTCAACATATAATCACAAGGGCACACTGCACCACCTCTCATTGCAAGCACACTCACTTCTTCCTTTGCAGTCTTCACATCAGTCACTAACAGCATTTTCTTCTCACATTCTAGCAATTGCAGAAGCAGCAACTCCTCCCAGGACTCACTTTACCCACTTGGCTTTCCATCCATCACCTCCCCATTCTGGTTCATCTTATTTTTTCTCCAGCTCTCAGCAGATGCACTATGTAAAGCAGCCCTACTCATCTCCACTTTCCTTTTCAAGAGCCATTCACTAACTCTTGCTCTCTCCTTCTGGCAGGACAAAACTGCACATAATGCCAGGGAGAGGAGCAAGACCAAGGAGGGGCTGCCTGTCAACACAGCCCTCACCCAAACAGAGTAGGAAGCCCTTGAGATTAGTGATGCACAAAAGCCATGAGCACCATGGAAGGGTGAGGCTGGCGGCTTATCTGAGCAGGGTGTCTGCATATTACTTGAAACCCTTCATTCAGCTCAGTAAATCACTCATTCAGCCAGCTTGACAACTTCAAGCTACATTCTGAAGACTGTCAGTTGCTGATGTCCAGCCTCTCAGTGCCATTTGTCTTGTCCCTTTTCTCTTTCCTCCAGTCCTTCTCAGCAACTGGACACTGCAAAAGAATACGTCTTGGAGGAAGACAATCCTCCTGACAATGCACCATCTCATATTCCATCCCTCCCAAGCATCAGCACAAATTGCCATTACGTATGGGTTAGACAATGAATTAGAGGGGTCTCCATGTGGTGAAACACCCAGCAGAGTGAGCAGCAGCAGGTAATGGTGGTAAGGATAGCCAAGGTGACAGTTCGCCAGAGGGCAAAGTACTCTCCCAGCTCTGCTGAGCAGGATAGAGATGAGGACTTCACTGGCCCAGCTATGAAAAAAAAACTGCTTGCCTCTCACAGGTATTGGATGGCCTGCTAAGGAGTTTCAGCACCATGGCTGAAAGTATGAAGGAGTCTGCTTCCAGCCTGCATGGTGTCATCGTGCGTGGCATGGCAATCTACTTGGAGAGTGTGACGACCTCCAGGAATGCTGCAGCTGGGCCCTTACAAAAGAAGTCAATGTTACCAGCCTTTTCAGCTTTAATGGAAGCTCAAATGGCTGCCGTGCAGGCTCTGGAATCCACCATGGAGAGTCAGGTGTCCCCCCTGGACAGATTGGTGGACCAAATAGATAAGGGCTTTCAAGGAGCTCTCTATAATATGCTGTGATGACAGGTAGCCCGTTCCTTGGTCTTGCTCCTCTCCCTTTCATCTACTGCAGTCTGCTCTCCAACAGATCAGTGGAAGTGATGATCCCCACCTCAATTTGAATGACAGTGGCATTATGTGAGAAATACATTTTGCCCTCCTTCAGGATGTCAGCATGTCTGCTCCTTTGCCACCCCCCTCACCAAAACTCGCCATGGTGTCAAGAAGTCAGCCAGGCCAGACTAGCCTAACAGCAGCCATGGCTCAAGCACCCAGAAGTCACCAACAAGCACCTCAAAGGTCCCAACATGAGCAAACAACAGCCTTCCACCAAATTTTCTGAGGCCATTGGGGGAGCATTTTGAACGACTTAGGCAACATTCTTTTAATAAGGGCACTATGGGTTGACACTTGGATGAGAAATGACGTCATGACCATTATACATTTGGCATTAAATTCATCACCTTTTTCACATTTGGCATTTTGGTCTGCACTGTCTTTTCACACCTGCTTCTAAGTCTGCATTATCAGTATTTCATTGATGTACAAGTTTGCTGAATGGTTTCAACGTTCTTTAATGTAGGATTAAAGCAGTGCTAAAGGATGTAACAAGGACTGTTAATGCAGAGCTTTGTTTATGTTTTCAGGTCGCTGGAATCGCTATGCAATTAACTCATTCCTTGCAGCAAAAAATGATAAAGGGATTAAGGTTGCCCTCCTTCTTTGTGACCCTCCTTCTTTGGCTGCTTCCTCGCTTTAACCCTGGTCTTCCTCATCTGATGAGGGCTGCTGTTCTTCCTCCTCCAAATACAGAACTCTTTGTATGGCAAAGGATACATCCAGGATGCAGCACACCATTATGATGCGGGAGACACTTTGCGGGATATTATAGGGAGCTCTCGGATATGTCAAGAAACCTGAATCTTTGTTAGGGGAGCCTATACTGTGCTGAATTATGATCCTGATGGTCCTATGGTTGTTGTTATAACTGTGTTGTTCAGGCATGGTGGGATCGTGGAGGGGTGTCATGAGTCATGTATGTAGTGAGTATCCTTTGTCCCCCAGCAGCCATCCTTTTACGTTCCTGGAAGAGTTGAATATTGGAAGGATTGTTACATGTCACAGGATAAAAGTGTTATGACAGTTGCCTGGGAACCATGCATAAATTTTCATTATCCTGTTTGTGGTCGGAGACAAGCTGCATATTATTTGAGTGGTAGCACTTCCTATTCGCGAAGGCTGCTGGCTGGTGTTCCGGTACCCTGATGGCAACATGTGTGCAATCTGGATGCGAGGAAAGCCAGCCACTGCTGCAAATCCCTGAATTCTCTCCTGGTGACCGTTGATGTCAATGGGGAAAGTGATTTACTGGTTAGCCCTGGTGAACAGGACATTAGTGACCCGCTTAATGCAGCTGTGCACTACAGACTGGGATATGTGGGAGTGTCCTCTGTAGCATCCTGGAATGAGCCAGTAGCAAAGGAATTAAGGGATGTGGTGACTTCTCCTGCCACTGGCAAAGCATGGCCCCCTGGTCCAGCAGGAAGTCCTGTTGTTGTAGAAGGTTGCAGACGACTGCATCAGCCTGCCTGGAGAAGCATTCTCCTGATGCAATGCTTTCAAATAGAAGCAAGAAACTTACTCTTGCGGGGGGGGGAATTTTAACCCTCCCATGACGGGTGGGAGAGGGTCGGGGGGATTAAATCGGCAAATTTGAGAAAACTGACTGCAACCCGCCACGAACGTGCTTGCTTCCATTTTAACCACAGCAGGTGTGGGGGCATCCGAGTAATCCGCTCTGGAGTGGCAGGTCCGTAATTATAATATGTAAATGCGGCTCCATTCCTGGTATTTTGGCAGCCATTTAAATTTAATGCTGGCTGGCCAGGTTTCCCAAGGCTTGGGAAACGCAGCAGCTTGAGGGAGTTGGGAGCAGTCCGATCCAGTAGGTAAGTGCTTTTTATAGCACTGCTTGTGGAGCAGGAGTGCTCTCCCCCGGCCCCTCAAACAAATCTTCTGCTGCCATTGGCCGACCCTCCCCCTCCAAATCTCTCCCAGTCCCCCCTCCCTCCTGATTGCCGGGGAAGTGTGAGGTAATGCATTTGGAGAGGGCAAACAAGGCAAGGGAGTACACAATAAATAGGAGGATACTGAGAGGTGTAGAGGAACAAAGGGACCTTGGAGTGCATGTCCACAGATCCCTGAAGGTAGCAGGACAGGTAGATGAGGTGGTTTAAAGGCATACAGGATACTTTTCTTTATTAACCAAGGCATAGAATATAAGAGCAGCGAGGTTGTGCTAGAACTGTATAAAACATTAGTTAGGCCACAGCTTGAGTACTGCGTACATTTCTGGTCTCCACATTACAGGAAAGATATGATTAAACTAGAAAGGGTACAGAGGAGATTTACAAGGATGCGCCAAAGTTGGAGAATTTTAGTTATGAGAAAAGATTGGATAGGCTGGGTTGTTTTCTTTGGCACAGAGGAGGGTGAGGAGAGATTTAATTGAGGTATATAAAATTATGAGGGGGCCTAGATAGAGTGGATAGGGAGGACCTATTTCCCTTAGCAGAGGGGTCAGTGACCAGGGGGCATAGATTTAAAATAATTGGTAGAAGGATTAGACAGGATCTGAGGAGAAATTCTTTCACCCAGAGGGTGGTGGGGGTCTGGAACTCACTGCCTGAAAGGGTGGCAGAGGCAGAAACCCTCAACTCATTTAAAAAATACTGGGATGTGCACTTGAAGTGCTCTAACCTAAGGGCTACGGACCAAGTGCTGGAAAGTGGGATTAAGCTGGATAGCTCTCTTTCGGCCGGCACGGACATGATGGGCCGAATGGCCTCCTTCTGTGCTGTAAATTTCTATGATTCAATGATTCAGCCAAAACCAAGGCCTAAAAAGGTAAGTGCATTGGAGACCACTGCTAGGCCCTCTTTCTTCATGCAGTGACTAAGTGCTTACCACTGTTATTCCAGGGGCTACTACCACCTTTGTTCTGGCAGTCCTTGGGGTTAGCAGAGACAGCGGCAATAAGCAGGCAAATGGGGAAGCCTGTCGAGCCCCGCCTCTCCATCAGCACTTACATACAGCAGAAAGGGAAGTAGACATCTAGACTGGGACTAGAGAAAGGGAAATTGAGGTTGGGAACGTGGCGGCAGGCCTCAGTGTCCATTTTCTGTCACTGTCCCAACTAACTTCGGTCAGTGTAATGAAAGTAAATCCAGACGAATATTTTCTGACCAGGCAGTGCTGGAGAAGCAGTTAAATTTAGCCTTATTCTTTTTTTCATTTTTTAAAGTCTACCATTCAAGTAAGTTTCCTGACTGTGGTGGTAAATATATACCTCACTCCTTGGGTACGAGCGGGGTTGCTGAGTTGCTGAGATTTCCTACAATTCCTGGCCTCTGTTCAAACCTGAGGAATTCCTCCTCCAGCTCCCAAAAGAATGCCCATCCTAAGTAGAGAGGGCTGTTGCCAGTGACATCAACTTAGGGTACAGTAGCCTGATGGTTCTGATATTTGACCATTGTGAGTTCAAAACCCACCATGGTGAGTTGTGAAATTCGGTTCTGTTACCAGCATGGATCCCCACTGCCAGATTTTCCACTCTGAGCTCCACCCAGACGATGCTTAATGCTCAGACAGAAAAGATGAGAATCTACCCCAATATCTCAGATTCACTGAATTTGATAAATCCAGCAGTCACATGCACTTCCTGTGTGTGTAATGCTTAATTCCTATAACTTTTTCTTTCAAATTTTCAGTCATCTTCTGAGACTCAGCCCAAATGTAATTCTAACCTGGCAAATACATTCTACTACATGGTGAATACATTCTACTACGAGGTGATTTGGCAGAAGTGGACTGGACACAACTACTTGAGGAGAAATTAGTGGCAAGCCAGTGGGAGGCACTAAAAAGTGAAATTCTACGGGTACAATGCAGACATGTCCCCTCAAAGAAAAAGGGTGGCACTGCCAAATTTCGAGCCCCCTGGTTGTCTAGAAGTATACGGGGCAAGATAAAGCAGAAAAAGAAAGTTTATGACTGTCACAGAAAACTAAATACTGCAGAAAGCCTAGAGGAGTATAGAAAGTACAGGGATGACGTAAAAAAGGAAATAAGGAAAGCAAAGAGAGGGCATGAAAAAATATTAGCTAGTAAGATTAAAGAAAACCCAAAGATGTTTTATCAGTGCATTTAAGAACAAGAGGATAGCTAAGGAAAAGGTTGGACCTATCAGGGATGATAAGGGTAGCTTGAGTGTAGAAGCAGAGGATGTGGGTAGGGTTTTAAATGAATATTTTGTCTCCGTAATCACAAAGGAAAAGGATGATCAGGACGTAGTAGTTAAAGAGGAGAGGTGTGAAATATTGGATAAGGTAAACATTACGAGACAGGAAGTACTAGAGGACTGGAATCCTTGAAAGTTGATAAGTCACCAGGGCCGGATGGATTGTTTCCTAGGCTATTGAAGGAAGCCAGGGAGGAAATAGCGGATGCTCTGAGGATCATTTTCCAATCCTCACTAGATACAGGGGAGGTACCAGAGGACTGGAAGATTGCAAACGTAGTACCATTGTTTAAAAAGGGTATGAGGGAAAGGCCGAACGATTATAGGCTGGTCAGTCTTACCTCGGTGGTGGGCAAACTATTAGAATCAATACTGAGAGATAGGATTAACTGTCACTTGGAAAGGCATGGTTTAATCAGGGATAGTCAGCATGGATTTGTTCAGGGAAGATCATGCCTTACAAATCTGATTAAATTCTTTGAGGAAGTGACAAGGAGGATTGATGAAGGCAATGCAGTGGATGTTGTCTACATGGATTTTAGTAACGCATTTGACAAGGTCCCACATGGCAGACTGGTCAGAAAGGTAAAAGCCCATGGGATACAGGGAAATGTGGCGAATTGGATCCAAAATTGGCTCAGTAACAGGAAACATAGGGTAAAAATCAATGGATGTCTTTGCGAATGGAAATCCGTTTCCAGTAGTGTGCCACAGGGCTCAGTGTTGCTGTTTGTGGTAACATATTGATGATTTGGACTTGAATGTAGGGGGCATGATTGGCAAATTTGCAGACGGCACAAAAATTGGCCGTGTAGTTGATAGTGAAGAGGATAGCTGTTGACTCCAAGAAGATATCAATGGGTTGGTGGAGTGGGCGGAAAAGTGGCAAATAGAGTTCAACCCGGAGAAGTGTGAGGTAATGCGCTTAGGGAGGGCAAACAGTAAAAGGGAATATGCAGTAAACGGGAATATATTGAGGGAGGTAGAGGAAGTGAGAGACCTTGGAGTGCATGTGCACAGGTCCCTGAAGGTGGCAGTACAGGTAGATAAGGTTGTAAAGAAGGCATACGGAATGCTCTCCGTTATTAGCCGAGGTATAGAATACAAAAGCAGGGATGTAATGATGGAACTGTATAAAATGCTGGTAAGGTCACAGCTGGAGTATTGTGCGCAGTTCTGGTCACCACATCACAGGAAGGACGTAATGGCTCTGGAGAGAGTGCAGAGAAGATTTACAAGAATGTTGCTAGGGCTTGAAAATTGCAGCTATGAGGAGAGATTGGATAGGCTGGAGTTGTTTTCCTTGGAGCAGAGGAGGCTGAGGGGTGACTTGATTGGGATGTACAAAATTATGAGGGGCCCAGATAGAGAAGACAGGAAGTACCTGTTCCCCATTGGAGAGTTCAAGAACTAGAGGACATAGATTTAAGCTGATTGGCGGAAGGATTAGAGGGGACATGAGGAAAATCTTTTTTACCCAGAGGGAGGTGGGTGTATGGAATTCGCTACCTGAATTGGTGCTAGAGGCAGGGACCCTCAACTCTTTAAAAAAGTATCTGGACCCTGCACCTAAAGCGCCATAAGCTGCAGGGCTACGGACCGGATGCTGGAAGGTGGGATTAGAATGGGCACCTGGTTGTTCTTCAAGTCGGCTTGGACACGATGGGCCGAATGGCCCCCTTCTGTGCTGTATCTTTTCTATGGTTCTATATTGGATCATACGTGATTGACTCTCAACCCTGAATTCCACTTTTTCAAGAGCTGCAGCAGAGACGTTAAAACAACTACAAAGAATTGAACCACCACAAGCTATATATTAGGATTTTGGCACTCTCCAGATATTTTTTCTCAGCACAAAAAGCCACTGTTTCCTATGAACTAAATCATCATCTTATGTATAAAATATCTGATGGTATAGCATGCCTAGGAACAATAAACCCTATATGTTACTGATAAGCTCTTGCTCTCTGGGGGTAAATTTTAATCCTCAAGAACGGGTGGGTTGGGGGCGGGTGGGAGGTTAAAATAACAGTTTTTTGGAGCGGTACCACATCCCGGCTCCAACTCGCTCACTTCTGGGTTTAACCCAGGCAGGTTTGTATGTGTGTGGACAGCAAACACCAGGAAGTCCCGCCCCCACTTAAAGCCAGTGGGCCAATACTTAATGTACCTCATTGAGATACTTGAGGTACTTAATATTTTGTGTATTCGACACTTGAAACAAATTTAACTGTACCTGTTCGGGTTTCCCATTGCTTCCCATTCACATCAGGTGAAAGCAGGTGGGAAGGGCTGGATTCATGAGGTGAGTGTCTTTTATTGCACTGCTTGTGAGCCGGAGAAGCAGGAGTACTTCTTCCAGGCCCAACAAGCTCATCTGGCCAACGAGAACCCCGTGATCGGCCGCCTCCCCCACCCCCGCCACCAAGGTGGACCTCCACCTAACTCCAACTCTTCACCCGGCCTCCAAGCTCAGAGTCTCAGCACATCCGATCTTCTTTCCGGCCCCCTGATCCCTCCCTCCCTCCGATCTCCGGCTGCGGCCTTCTGCAGCAGGCCTTCCTGCCCGACAGCCAGCCTGGCTGTGATCGCGACCCGCTCCCTTACCTTCCAGGTTTCGCACCCGAAAACCTTCCCCTCCCTGCTCCCTTCTCGGCTCCATGCTAAAATTTGCCCCTTGATCTCTGTCCAATGGACAAATAACACTCTGACTGACTGTACAGAGGTGATTTTAACCCTGCCAGGCTTGGCAGAAACTGGGTGGGCATGCAGTTAAAATCGGCCATGGGACGCGCCTGCCGACGTCTCACACCAATCCTACAAATTCCGATTTTAGCGTGCTCCTCTGAGCGAGAGGGACACCAGCTGGAAACCATGTTCCTTCCTCCCCTGATCTCAAGGCTTTTCAGAGCTCCCTTCCCACAACATACCCGAGTGCCAGGAATCATTCCTTTAGGCTCCGGCAGCCGCCGCCAGGTGCCCCACATTGCGCTCCTTCCCATTTCCCGCTGGTTTTGGATGGAAAACTGACTGAGGCTATGCAGATGATGTGCAGAGCTTAAAATCTCCTGCGCTTCACACTGCCGAGGTTGGGATGGTTTTCCACCCGCCTCTGGCCCCCGCCAGCCTGATTTCCGCTCCAAGTTAAAATCGGGACTTATTGCTCTGGCTATAAACTAATTTATTAATTAGTTAAAATTAAAGAGAAATAAAATCAAACAATGAATTTTACTAAATTATAATTTCCCAGTGCCTCTTTTGGTAGGTGTGCAATGATATCCTGAATTGTATATTAGAATTTAGAAATATTTCCTTAGCACCAGTAAGTGTTGTATCAACCAGGCTAACCAAGTGTATCAGTCTGGAAAATGAAATTTGAAAGCTAAGTGCGTTGCTGAATGCCTCTGTATGTAAAGTTGTTTAAAATCATAACACATTTCCTTTATCATTCCATGCTGAATTATGAAGAATCCTAACAATATAGCGTAAGAACAAGACATTGGGAGAGAATTTCAAATTGCACCGAAAACGGGCACAAAATGAGCACGTGTCCGATGACGTCGGCGAGAGGCGCTACTCACGTTGCTTATTGGCAGCTCATCGATTGGGGGGCATAAAGTCAGCATGCCATTTAAAGGCAGCCTGCACCTATTAAAGGAGAGCCTCACTTTGCCTTGACTTAAGTGAATCAGTGCTGTATATTGCAAATGGCAGGTAGAGCAAGTGCCACCCCTCCCATTCTCGGAAGCTGCTTTGGAGGTTCTGATTCACGAGGTGAGCAGGAGAAAGGAGATGCTATTCTCAACCGGTGGCAGAAGAGTGCCAAGGCAAGTTGCCTGGCACCAGTGGGCAGAGAAGGCCAAACAGGCCAACGTGAGAATGCTGCAGAATTTTTATGTTCTGAGCAGAGCTCCAAAGATAAGACTCCGAACTCACATCTAACCTACTCTTTGCTTAGCCCTACACTACCTGTAGCCCCAACACTCACATACCTTCCCTCTTCTATTTCCCATCACTCTGCTCCAATCACAGCAGAACTTCACTGAACCTCCTTCTGTGGCTACTAGCACACTCTGCACCTGCTACTGTCCTCACAATTACTTCCTTCACTTCTCCACACCAATGTCATATTTCACGTGCCATCAACACTATTCTGCGCTGACACACACATCCTCGCAACATTTCACCAGGCCACACAGTAACACACTCCCTTTTTTCTTGCAGGAGAAGCTGGCACACAATACCAGGGAGGAGAGCCACCATCCATCTACATCCTGTCCTCATTAGAAGTGGCAACCATGGGAATTGTGGGTAGGAGGCACGTCAGGAGTGTTATGACTAGCGAAGCTGGAGGATATGCTCCACAAGGTGTTTGGCCATCTTACCCTCTCTTTTTCTCTTCTCACTGAAATCCCTCCCTGACACACTCTGCCTGACAAAATGGTGCTGCTTTGAGCTGTCACGTATCTGTCTCTGCTAACCCTAGCCACTAACCCTTGTCCATCTCTTCACCTTCCAGGTGCATCATAAATAGAGGGCCCAGATGCAGCACTCCTAAGCATACACCATCACTAGGCCTTACTCTTGCAGGCACCAGCTCAGAAATCGATACTCCATGTAGCTCAGAGGATCAGTCAGAGGGGTCTGCACTGGAAAGTTCACCAAGCGGAAGTGCACAGGAACAAGGGCAGGGGAAATAGGATGGTCCACGAACTAGCTTGCAACCTGGCCCTGTGCAACATTTCACCAGGCCACACCAACTGCTCAGTGCACCACCAACTGCTCAGTGCAATGGACTACCTGCCAGGGAACCTGTGCACAATGTGGGAGAGTACGGAGGAGTCCAGCTCTAACTTGTGTGGGGTATGGAAACAATGCAGTCAACCATGGAGCGTGTGGTCAGCTGTATGAACACTGCAGCGGGCCCTCAGTTATGGAGCCTCTGGTGACAGCTTCGATGGAAGCTTAAACTGCTACTATTGTAGTTCTGAGTTCTAACATCTCCTTCGCTTTCAAAGCATGATGAGAGTGTGGTCAGGGACTTCCAAAGCATCACATCACTCCTGCACTCTGTTCTCGCATAGAGCAGTGTTGAGGCGCAGCTCCATGAGTGGTAGTGGCGTCATGGGAGAGGCACATGCTGTCCTTTCTCAGGATAACAGCATGCCTACTCACCCATCAGCCCCTCATCCAGTGCAGGCAGCTGGCAAGACTTCCCCGGCCACTATCAAGATGCTGCAATCTGCAGCCAGGTTTTCTAATGCCAAAGCTCCTTGAGGTCGCCTACTATGGCCATCTCAAGTGCCCTCAGTGGATGGTCTTCAGTTTTCCATTTCCCATGCTGTAACCACTGGGGTAGAAACTCTTAGGAGTACCAGATTAAGCAATGTGATTTTTAATTTTTAAACTTGTTTGTTCACAATTCTCAAATGAACCATTCTGAAGCAGTTTGTTGTGGACAATTTTTTTGCATTGGTGTTTGTCTAACTATGCCTAGTGATGTCATTTCAATAACCATACAGGTGTAGAATTTGAGGGCATTCATCTGGATGGTGTGAGGACTGGGCGTGATGGTAGGATAGACTGTTGGTGTGAGGTGGAGGGATGATTCAACTGAAGCATTCGTCAATGATTCGATGCCATTGAGCTTTGGCATCTGGCAGGATTGATGGCCTTTGCTCTCCCTCTACATCCATGGCTTCCTGCTATCTTCCTGCTCCTGAGTCTACACTTCTTCCTCCCTAGGTGGCTCTAAGAGTTGCCCCCCTTTTCAAGGCAAATCTATGGAGCATGCAGCATACAGAAAGTACAGAGGAGACCTAAAAATGGGAATAAGTGGGGCAAAGAGAGAGAATGAGAATAGATTAGCGGCTAACATAAAAGGGAATCCAAAAGTCTTTTATAAACATATAAATAGTAAAAAGGTAGTCAAAGGACAGGTGGGACCGATTAGGGTCAAAAAAGGAGACCTTTTTGTGGAGGCAGAGGGCATGGCTGAGGTACTAAATGAATACTTCGCAACCGTCTTCACTAGAGAAGAGGATGCTGCCATTGTAGCAGTAAAGGAGGAGGTAGTAGCGATATTAGATAGGATAAAAATAAAGAGGAGGTACTTAAAAGATTGGCAGTGCTCAAAGTAGAAAAGTCACCCAGTCCAGAAGGGATGCATCCTAGGTTGCTGAGGGAAGTAAGGGTGGAAATTGCAGAGCCTCTCGCCGCAATCTTCCAATGCACCGTAGATATGGGGACAGTGCCAGAGGACTGGAGGATTGCAAATGTTACACCCCTCTTCAAAAAAGGGAAGAGGTATAAAACCAGAAATTATAGATCAGTCAGCCTAATGTCGATAGTGGGGAAACGTTTAGAGACAATAATCCGGAACAAAATTAATTGGCACTTGGAAAAGTATGGACTAATAAATGAAAGTCAGCATGGATTTGTTAAAGGAAAATCATGTTGGACTAACTTCATTGAGTTCTTTGCCAAAGTAATGGAGAGGGTTGATGAGGGTGGTGAGGTTGATGTATATATGGACTTTCAAAAGGCATCAGATAAAGTACCACATAATAGACTTGTAAACAAAATTATAGCCCATGGGATTAAAGGGACAGGAGTAGCATGGATACAAAATTGGCTAAGGGACAGAAAGCAGAGAGTAGTGGTGAACGATTGTTTTTCAGACAGGAGGGAAGTGTACCGTGGTGTTTCTCAGGGGTCAGTATTAGGACCACTGCTCTTTTTGATATATATTAATGACATGGACTTGGGTATAGAGGGCATAATTTCAAAGTTTGCAGATGACACGAAACTAGGAAATGTAATAAACAATGTGGAGGATAACAACAGACTTCAGGAGGAAACAGACAGACTGGTGAAATGAACAGACACATGACAGATGCAGTTTAACGTAGAGAAGTGTGAAGTGATGCATTTTGGTAGGAAGAATGAGGAGAGGCAATATAAACTAAATGGTACAATTTTAAAGAGGGTGCAGGAACAGAGACACTTGGGGGTGCACATACACAAATCTTTAAGGTGGAAGGACAAGTTGAGAAGGCTGTTAAAAAAAACATATGGAATCCTGGGCTTTATTAATAGAGGCACAGAGTATAAAAGCAAGAAAGCTATGCTAAACCTTTATAAAACACTGGTTAGGCCTCAGCTGGAGTATTGTGTTTAATTCTGGGCACTACACATTCGGAAGGATGTCAAGGCCTGAGAGAGGGTGCAGAAGAGATTTACTAGAATGGTACCAGGGATGAGGGACTGCAGAGATTGGAGAAGTTGGGGTTGTTCTCCTTAGAACAGAGAAGGTTAAGGGGAGATTTGATAGAGGTGTTCAAAATCGTGAACGGTTTTGATAGAGCAAATAAGGAGAAACTGTTTCCAGTGGCAGAAGAGTCGGTAACCAGAGGACATAGATTTGAGGTGATCGGCAAAAGAGTCAGAGGCAACATGAGGAAACATTTTTTTACGCAGCAAGTTGTAATGATCTGGAATGCACTGCCTCAAAGGGTGGTGAAAGCAGATTCAATTGCAACTTTCAAAAGGGAATTGGATAAATACATGAAGGGAAAAAATTTAAAGGGCTATGGGGAAAGAGCAAGGAAATAGGACTAATTGGATAGCTCTTTCAAAGAGCCGGCACAGGCACAATATTCCAAATGGCCTCCTACCTACCTGCGCTTTACCCACTGTGATACCACCACAAATCTGGAGACTTTCTCAGGACTGTACTGTTGTATACCTCCTGTTAGCTCCTGTACTGTTGGACACCTTCTGTTATCTACTTAAGATGCTGTTGGAAATATGTATCACTAGTAAAAGTCTTGGCACATGCCACTCAAAAGAAACATCTTTTATGGTTGTATTCTTGACCATTGCAATACTGTATGTACAGGCAAGTAAACAGATAACAGTAATCTGCTTCACATTATGTAGAATAACATGCAGTTTCTCCCTCAGGAAGCTAATTGTTGCCTCAATAAAGTGTAACAGGATAATGAATGGTAGCAGAATAAATTCACCACTGGAAGATGAGGGAGCACAATGGACTAATTTATGGCTTTCGTCACCAATATCGCAGGGAATTCCCTGCCAATATTTTTTCAAGTTAATTTCAGCAGAAGTAAAACCAGAAGAAAATATTCACTGGAATATAAAAGATTCCTGCATCTGTGTTTCTTCACTAATTTTAAGTAGCTTGTTGCATGGGGCTTATAGCAACAAAAAAAAGTATCCTTTGCACACAACACAGTTGTGTGAAAAAATGTTCTTATGTCAAAAAATTATTATAAGCTAAAAAAAATATTATTTTGAACACAGATCGCCTGGGGCAATCAGAAATGTTACCTTTTTAATATCACAGTACTGCATTAAGTAAAATATATAATCTTTCTGTAATCTAAGATTAATGGTAAATTATGTGGGATTACTCCATCTTTTGGCCTTAGTCTCACCTGATACTTCTTTCGAGTAGAATGTTTTGCCAAACGTGGCACAAGGCCTACTAGTTTATACACGTCATTCATCAAATTGTCCATGAGGTTATAGAATTCACTATTTATTCCTAAAGTTGGACGAAACACGGTATCAGAGTCACTGAGCTCAAAATGTACTTCAAATAGCGGTGTGTGAGCCTAGAGATCCCAAACATCAGAAGAAAATAATTTAGTTTCAACAATTGAACACCATCCTTTCTAAATATATTGGTGGGGGGGGGGGCGGGGAGATTCCCACTGCTGCTCACAGAAGTAAAAATTGTAAACTTGATCTTTGTATGCATTTTTATAAGTTTGCTATAAAAGCAATCAGTGGAAATCTTCCCACATAATGTTATCTCTACCAAAATATTCACACTGAAATTCTACTTTTACAAATTTTGTTTAGAATCATCAAATCATAGAATGATACAGCACAGAAGGAAGCCATTCAGCCCATCATGTGCAGGTGGTGTTGTTTCCATGTGTCTGCTGCCCTTGTCCTTCTAGGTGGTAGAGGTCATGGATTTGGGAGGTGCTGTTGAAAAAGCCATGGCGAGTTGCCACAGTGCATCTTGTAGTTGGTACACACTGCAGCCACGGTGCGCCGGTGGTGAAGGGAGTGAATGTTTAGAGAGGTGAATGGGGTGCCAATCAAGTGAGTTGCTTTGTCCTGGATGGTGTCGAGCTTCTTGAGTGGTGTTGGAGCTGCACTCATCCAGGCAAGTGGAGAGTAATCCATCACACTCCTGACTTGTGCCTTGTAGATGGTGGAAAGGCTTTGGGGAGTCACTCGTCGCAGAATACCCAGTCTCTGACCTGCTCTTGTAGCCACAGTATTTATGTGGCTGGTCCAGTTAAGTTTCTGGTCAATGGTGACCCCCAGGATGTTAATGGTGGGGGATCCGGCCCCAATCTTCCTTTGACTACCCTTTCACTATTTATATGTTTATAAAATACTTTTGGGTTCCCTTTTATGTTACCTGCTAATCTATTCTCATGCACTCTCTTTGCCCCTCTTATTTCCTTTTTCAGTTCTCCTCTGTACTTTCTGTATTCTGCTTGGTTCTCCTCTGTATTATGAGCCTGACATTTATCAAAAGCCTCCTTTTTATATTTCATTTTAATCTCAATATCTTAAGTCATTCTAGCTTTGGATGCCCTTCCTTTCCCCCTCGTGGGAATGTGTCAAGTTTGTACCGAACTATCTCCTCTTTGAAGGCCTCCCATTGCTCATTTACTGTTTTACCTGCCAAACTTTGATTCCAATCCACCTGGGCCAGATCCCCTTTCAACCCCCTGAAGTTAGCCTTCCTCCAGTAGAGTATTTTCACCTTTGATTGCTCCTTGTCCTTTTCCATAACTACTCTACTCCTAATGATATTATGATCACTGTTTCCCAAATGTTCCCCCACTGAAATATGATCAACTTGCTCCACTTCATTCCCCAGAACCAGATCCAGCACTGCCTCCTTCCACATTGGGCGAGAAACATACTGATTAAGAAAGTTCTCTTGTACACGTTTCAGGAATTCCTCCCCCTCTTTGCCCTTTACACTGTTATTTTCCAGTCTATATTAGGATAATTGAAGTCCCCCATTATCACTACTCTCTGGTTTTTGCATCTTTCCGTAATTTGCCTGCAAATTTGCTCCTCTATCTCCTTCCAATATTTGGTGGCTTGGAGTGTACATGCAGCCATGTAACAGCTCCTCTATTGTTCCTTAATTCTAACCAAATAGATTCTGTCTTTGAACCCTCAAGTACATCATCCCTTTCCAGTGCTGCAACAGTATCTTTCACCAAAACTGCCATCCCTTCCTTTTTTTTCCTTCCCTATCTTTCCTGAATAATCCTGTAGCCTGGATTATTAAGTTCCCAAACCCCACCCTCCCCCCTCCTTATTTGCATCAGTTCTCTGTTATTGCCACTATATCATAATCCCAAATAGTAATTTGTGCCTGCAGCTCACCAACCTTATTTACCAAGCTCCATGCGTTTACACTCCAAACCCATCCTAGTCTGCCTCGCGTTTCTCCCCTGTCTGATCCCCCCTATTTCTGAATTACTCTTTATTCAAATGCTGTTTGTCTCTCCCAGTCCTCTGTGCACCTTGTTTCTCCTCTCTAATGCTTCATTCTGGTGCCCCGCCCCCTGCCAAATTAGTTTAAACCCTCCTCCTCAGCAAAATCTCCCGCAAGTACATTGGTCCCAGCCCTGTTGCGGTGCAACCCTCCATCTTGTATAGGTTCCTTCTTCCCCAGAACTGGTCCCAATGCCTCAGGATTCTCAAGCCCTCCCTCCTGCACCAGTTCTCCAGCCACACATTAACCTCCATTATCTTACTGCTCCTATTCTCACTAGCATGTGGAACCGGGAGTAATTCAGAGATTACTACTTTTGAGGTCCTGCTCTTTAACTTTCTGAAACACTGACTGCAGGACCTCAACACTTTTCCTTCCTATGTCATTGGTTCCAATATGGACCATGAGTTCTGGCTGTCCCCCTTACCCCCGCAGAATGTTCTGCACCCATTCCATGATATCTTTCACCCTGGCATCAGGGTGGCAACACACCATGTGGGACTCACATCGACGGTTGCAGAAACACCTGTCTATCCCCCGACTATTGAATTCCCTATGATCACTGCATTTCTACACTTTGTTGTGCTCCCCATGCAGTTCTTTGCCCCATGGTGCCGTGGCTTCGCTCTGGACTGCACTCCCCCGTGGTATCGTCACCCTCATCGGTATTCATTACTGAAAACCAGTTTGTGAGCGCCACACTCAGAGGATTCCTGCACTGCTTGCCTCTTCCTACCTTGCCGGATGGCCACTCACTTACTATCCTCCTGACCTGTCTGTGGCTGCGGGGTGACCACCTCCTGGAACGTGTGATCCAGGAAACTTTCAGCCTCCCATATGCCCTGCAATGACTCCAGCCGCCCTTCATGCTCAGAAACCCTGAGCTCAAGCTCGCGCAGCCGGAGGCACTTGATGCACACGTGGTTATCCAGGACACATGAAGCGTCCTGGAATTCCCACATGGCACAGGAATTGAAGGCAACAGGTCTCAGCTGTCCCATCATTTTATTTAGATTTACTCTCTGGTTACCTGAAGTTTAGTTTAGCTTACTATTTTTTCAGATATGGGTTTGCAAGGAATGGTAAGTGTATGTAAACCTGTATCTGCGTGTACCTGTCCTAAAGATGCTAACTCACTCTTGGGTATTCCTGCAGACATTGCCGCCTCCAAAACCTCACTCAAGAAGCCACACCTCATGTGTGAGCCATGACAGTGAGTGTAAGTAGTCTATTTGACTACTGCGTATCACAGCTGAGGCTTGTCATGTCCAGTTGTCAATGGATACTAATCAAGAGGGGGGAAACCATTATAATAGTTGCTCATGACTTTTATGTTCAGGAAGTTCATAGCATTGTATATACAACTTTTTTCATGATAACTTAGATTAATTTACACGTATGGGCTTCACTGTAGTTCAGGTTGACTCTGCTGAGTATTACAAACCTCACTTTCCATGTTGTTGAGAAGAAATTGTAGAGACTTCTGAACCACTGCATGAAAGCCATCCACAACCATCTTATCTATGTAATTCACATACTTCTCCCACCTTGAAGCTTTTCCATCTGCATGAAAAAGTATTCTGTTTTCCTGCAGCCAGTAAAATAATACAAAATCTAAGTTATTTATATACCACAAATTACTCAACAGTGATGATTTTCCTGGGGCCGCAATGTCTGGATGCTGGCCCTAATTCTTTAGACTCCTGGATCTGTGTTTCCAACCAGCCAAACTGCAGAAAGGTTAGGACGGTGGCCTAGGAATGCTCCCTCATACCTCATTTAAACAACATTTGGCCTATGCCTTTGCAGGCACAGTCCCTGTTCCACCCTTTGGGGAAAGCCCCAAATAACACCTCACCTGAAAGAAGTAAAAGTGAATCACTGTTTCACCTGGAAGGAGTATTTTAGCTTCCACAGTCAACGTATCATCCTCCGCCATTTCTGCCACCTCCAGCATGATGCCACCACCAAACACACCTTCCCCTCCCCTCCCCTTTCAGCATTCTGTAGGGACCGCTCCCTCCGCGACACCCTGGTCCACTCTTCCATCACCCCCAACACCTGCTCTCCTCCCCACGGCACCTTCCCTTGCAAGAGCAGGAGATGCAACACCTGCCCTTTCACCTTTTCCGTTCCCACCGTCCAAGGCCCCAAACAGTCCTTCCGGGTGAAACAGTAATTTGCTTGTACTTCTTTCAATTTAGTATACTGTATTTGCTGCTCACAATGTGGTCTCCTCTATAATGGGAAGGCCAAACGCAGATTGGGAGATCACTTTGCTGAACATCTCCGCTCAGTCCGCAAGCGTGACCCTAACCTGCCAGTCGCTTGCCATTTTAATTCTCTGTCTCACTCCCACTCTGACCTCGGCCTCTTACACTGTTCCAATGAAGCTCAACGGAAGCTTGAGGAACAGCACCTTATCTTTCGATTCGCCACCTTCTGGACTCAACACTGATTTCAATAACTTCAGGTCATAACCACTGCTCCCATTTTTTCGAACAAGTGCTGGTAATGGTTCTGACGTTGCTATTTATAGCTCCTCTGGACCCATCTTTTGTTTCTTTACTTGCCCCATTCCCACCTTCCTTGACTTGCACATCAGCCCTTTTGTCATTTCATCACTCCTGCCCTCCACCCTATCAGAGACCTTCCCTTTTGTTCTTTCTTCCCCTCCCCTGGATTTCTACGTGCTTAAAACGGGTTAATCTTCAACTTCTTCCAGTTCTGATGAAGGGTCATTGACCTAAAACATTAACTCTGTTTCTTTCTTCACAGCTGCTGCCTGACTTGCTGAGTATTTCCAGCATTTTCTGTTTTTATTTCAGATTTCCAGCATCCGCAGTATTTTGCTTTTGATGAGGGAGTGGGAGCTGGGCAATGGGCATGGGGAGAGGGTTATAGAAGTACTAGAGAGTGGAAGAAGCAAAACATTTTGCTCAGAAAGCTGCCTATGGACTCTCCCCATCAAATGAAAATCT
Source organism: Heptranchias perlo (assembly GCF_035084215.1). Taxonomy (NCBI): domain Eukaryota; kingdom Metazoa; phylum Chordata; class Chondrichthyes; order Hexanchiformes; family Hexanchidae; genus Heptranchias; species Heptranchias perlo. The sequence goes on from NC_090347.1 coordinate 12,010,905, forward strand.
TCACTTCAGGTATCACATTCTGCTGCCACATTTCAAACATCACTCTTTTTATGTCACATTTGGCACGGGCTAATTACAATGCAAATTCTTACAACTGTTTGGTTGATATTCATATTCAAATTTGCCCACTCCAATTCAAATTTCTTGTATCACATTGCTCATATGCAAATTCATTTTCAATAAACAAGAAGCCATTAGAAGTAGGTAAAACAAAGTTATAACTTAAACTAATGAACCTACGGTGCAACAGTTTGGCTTCTGGCATTCACCCATGGCCCCCTCTGAAGCTTCTTGGTGGCTGTAGCTGCTTCATGCACCAGCCGCCACCACTTCTTCTCAGCTGCCGCCGCCACTATTAAATATTTTTTTGTGGTCAATAGTCATTTTTCTCTTCACTTTGTGTGGCCCAGAGCTGCTTCTCCTGGTCTTCAACCAGTCTTAACTTTTAAATTACAACCTACAATACACCTACTTCTTCTCCTCGCTTCTTCCATCCCTAGCATTTTCTGCTCACCCTCCGCTTCTCCTTATCCTATGCGACTTCTTTTAAACTATTTCGTCTGATTAGCCACGCCTTCTATTCACTCCTTTGTCCCCCACCACCTTCTCTTCATTCTCAGCAGCCAAAGCCACATCTAAATTACTCCATGTGGCCTCCACCTTCAAACTAACACATTCCCCTCTCCTTCACTCAACCACTTCCACCACCACCAAATTGCCATTTTCATCTATAGGCTCTCACAAACCCTGAATTTTCAGCCACTTTTGAACCAAACACAAACAAAATACATCCCACGCACAGCAGTCACACACACCTATTTTGCCATTAAAGTATCGCCATCCCACAGTCAAACACTTCAAGTATAGTCCAATAGCAAAACACCTCACATTGCAAGTCCCAAGCACAATGACGTACAGCACTACAACACTACATTATACACTACAAACAATAACAATTAATGCGCATGCTGTTATTAATGTGTAAATCGTCCAGCAATTTGTGGCAAGGAAGAGATACCCCGTGAATTGCAAATTGCCACAACTTACTGGTTGATTTACAATGCTCCACCGTTAGCCTTGCAAGAACGGCAGCTCGCCCTCAACCTCCTCATGAATTTCAAGAAATTGCTGAATTTGCACATTAATTGCCAATTTTTTTTATATTCGTTCATGGGATGTGGGCGTCGCTGGTGAGGCCGGCATTTATTGCCCATCCCCAATTGCCCTTGAGAAGGTGGTGGTGAGCCGCCTTCTTGAACCGCTGCAGTCCGTGTGTTGAAGGTTCTCTCACCGAGCTGTTAGGAAGGGAGTTCCAGGATTTTGACCCAGCGACGATATATTTCCAAGATGGGATGGTGTGTGACTTGGAGGGGAACGTGCAGGTGATGGTGTTCCCATGTGCCTGCTGCTCTTGTCCTTCTAGATGATAGAGGTCGTGGGTTTGGGAGGTGCTGTCAAAGAAGCCTTGGCGAGTTGCTGCAGTGCATCCTGTGGATGGTACACACTGCAGCCACGGTGCGCCGGTGGTGAAGGGAGTGAATGTTTAGGGTGGTGCATGGGGTGCCAATCAAGTGGGCTGCTTTGTCCTGGATGGTGTCGAGTTTCTTGAGTGTTGTTGGAGCTGCACTCATCCAGGCAAGTGGAGAGTATTCTATCACACTCCTGACTTGTGCCTTGTAGATGGTGGAAAGGCTTTCGGGAGTCAGGAGGTGAGTCACTTGCCGCAGAATACCCAGCCTCTCACCTGCTCTTGTAGCCACAGTATTTATATGGCTGGTCCAGTTAAGTTTCTGGTCAATGGTGACTCCCAGGATGTTGTCGGTGGGGGATTCGGCGATGGTAATGCTGTTGAATGTCAAGGGGAGGTGGTTAGATCCTCCCTTGTTGGAGATGGTCATTGCCTGGCACGAATGTTACTTGCCACTTATGAGCCTAAACCTGGGTGTTGTCCAGGTCTTGCTGCATGCGGGCTCGGACTGCTTCATTATCTGAGGGGTTGCGAATGGAACTGAACACTGTGCAATCATCAGCGAACATCCCCATTTCTGACCGTATGATGGAGGGAAGGTCATTTATGAAGCAGCTGAAGATGGTTGGGCCTAGGACACTGCCCTGAGGAACTCCTGCAGCAATGTCCTGGGGCTGAGATGATTGGCCTCCAACAACCACTACCATCTTCCTTTGTGCTAGGTATGACTCCAGCCACTGGAGAGTTTTACCCCTGATTCCCATTGACTTCAATTTTACGAGGGCTCCTTGGTGCCACACTCGGTCAAATGCTGCCTTGATGTCAAGGGCAGTAACTCTCACCTCACCTCTGGAATTCTGCTCTTTCTCCATGTTTGGACCAAGGCTGTAATGAGGTCTGGCGCCGAGTGGTCCTGGCGGAACCCAAACTGAGCATCGGTGAGCAGGTTATTGGTGAGTAAGTGCCGCTTGATAGCACTGTCGACGACACCTTCCATCACTTTGCTGATGATTGAGAGTAGACTGATGGGGCGGTAATTGGCTGGATTGGATTTGTCCTGCTTTTTGTGGACAGGACATACCTGGGCAATTTTCCACATTGTCGGGTAAATGCCAGTGTTGTCGCTGTACTGGAACAGCTTGGCTAGAGACGCAGCTAGTTCTGGAGCACAAGTCTTCAGCACTTCAGCCGGGATGTTCTCGGGGGCCAAAGCCTTTGCTGTATCCAGTGCACTCAGCCGTTTCTTGATATCACATGGAGTGAATAGAATTGGCTGAAGACTGGCTTCTGTGATGGTGGGGATATCGGGAGGAGGCCGAGATGGATCATCTACTCGGCACTTCTGGCTGAATATGGTTGCAAACGCTTCAGCCTTATCTTTTGCACTCACGTGCTGGACTCCGCCATCATTGAGGATGGGGATGTTTGCAGAGCCTCCTCATTCCGTTAGTTGTTTAATTGTCCACCACCATTCACGACTGGATGTGGTACGACTGCAGAGCTTTCATCTGATCCGTTGGTTGTGGAATCGCTTAGCTCTGTCTATAGTATGTTGCTTCCGCTGTTTAGCATGCATGTAGTCCTGAGTTGTAACTTCACCAGGTTGGCACCTCATTTTTAGGTACGCCTGGTGCTGCTCTTGGCATGCTCTTCCACATTCCTCATTGAACCAGGGTTGATCCCCTGGCTTGTTGGTAATGGTAGAGTGAGGAATATGCCGGGCCATGAGGTTACAGATTGTGCTGGAATACAATTCTGCTGCTGCTGATGGCCCACCACCTGCCGCAGGCCCAATCTGGCAGCTATGTCCTTCAGGACTCGGCCAGCTCGGTCAGTAGTGGTGCTACCGAGCCACTCTTGGTGATGGACATTGAAGTCCCCCACCCAGAGTACATTCTGTACCCTTGCTACCCTCAGTGCTTCCTCCAAGTGGTGTTCAACATGGAGGAGGACTGATTCATCAGCTGAGGGAGGGCAGTAGGTGGTAATCAGCAGGAGGTTTCCTTGCCCATGTTTGACCTGATGCCATGAGATTTCATGGGGTCCAGAGTTAATGTTGAGGACTCCCAGGGCCACTCCCTCCTGACTGTATATCACTGTACCGCCACCTCTGGTGGGTCTGTCCTGCCGGTGGGACAGGACATACCCAGGGATGGTGATGGAAGAGTCTGGGACGTTGGCTGAAAGGTATGATTCTGTGAGTATGGCTATGTCAGGCTGTTTCTTGACTAGTCTGTGGGGCAGCTCTCCCAATTTTGGCACAAGTCCCCAGATGTTAGTGAGGAGGACTTTGCAGGGTTTTATTCTTATTGTGACTTTTTTTAGCGAGATTTTACAACTGAGTGGCTTGCTAGGCCATTTCAGAGGGCAATTAAGAATCAATCAATTGCTGTGGGTCTGGAGTCACATATAGGCCAGACCGGGTAAGGACGGCAGGTTTCCTTCCCTTCAGGACATTAATGAACCAGATGGGTTTTTACGACAATCCGGTGATTTCATGGCCACCATTACTGATACTAGTATTTAATTCCAGATTTTATTTAATTAATTGAATTTAATTAATTGAATTTAAATTCCCCATGAAATGCCCCACTCCAGCAAATCCTGGGCCAATATGTCAACCAACTTACAATGAACAATGCTACAGGATCATAAACAGACAACAGATTCACTTTAATAGAATAATATATTTTATATTATGTTTTACAGATCTCCTATCTTTATAAAACAGCTTGTCATTCAATTTATCATGATCAATCCCACAGGAGATATGCTAGGGTTCAGAATTTTAAAATTCAGGATGCTGTAAACAGTGTACACTTCTCTTTTTACCTCTAATAATGCATGGAGCTTGACTCCATCTTCACTAACAGTTGCGTATCTTTTGTTTAACATATTTGGTCGTCCATCAAGGTCCAAGAATGAATCTTTTTTATTGCCACCTCTTTCAAACAAGGGGGTTGCTGACCATTCCTACCAAAAAATCAGTAAGAAGAATTATCGCAATCCAACTAATATGATAAAACAGCATGCAACAGCACAGCATGGGTAGAAATCGGTAGTAGCGAGTACTGGGAAAAACCACTGCATCTGTGACCATGTGGATTCTAGAATTCGTTGGCTTGGAACCTATGTAAAAATACTTCTGGCTTGTGTATGTATGGAGTAAGTGTAGTTCCTGGATATAGATTGAGAATATTGTTTCGCGTAGGGGTTTCAAAAGCAATTAACATGTTGCAGGTTTATAAGTAGATCCATGGACTATACTCTACAAAGTATTAGTGAGATCACTTGTGGAGTAATACAGCAGAATTTCAATCTCCACTCACTGCAAGTGCATATTGGAATATTGCATTTAGCACCCATGAAATTCCAATAAGCATTTGCAGTGGGCGTGGTACCTTGTCATAGGACAGGTCTCAGAAAATGTACCCCATTGTGTCTAGATGTGGTCTCCATACTTCAGAAAAGTTATAAGCAAAGCAATAGAATTGATTCAGAAATAAGCCACAAAGATTTTAGATTACAAAGCAATGAATAGAAGCTTAAGAAGCTAAAACCACTGCCCTCTGTGCTCCTTAGATGCCCTCTCCTTCCTCGGTAGATTATGTAATAACCTGCAATGGCCACTCATCCCATGTTGCATCAGAACATTGTGGGTTGAGCCCTACATCAGGACTTAAGCTCATATTTCCAAGGCAGTCAGAAGTGCCGTGGCTTTGTATGAAATGTTAAGCTAAGGTCCTGTCTTCCTGTTCCAGTGGTTCAGGTGAACATTAATGATCTTCTGGTACTATTCAACAGATTATTTGGTCATTCATTTTAGGGCTGTTTTTAGGCCATTGCTGTTTGCAGAACAACTATCCCATTTGCCTATGTAACATTTACTGCACTCCAAAAGTAATTAATTATGTAAAGCAATTTCAGATATTCCAATATAAGGCAGATAGAGAGAAACTCACAGTGAATTGTGCAGAGGAGGGGTACATATGTATTATCATAACTTTTCTGTAATCCTTTGGGACGTCCTGAGTTATTTATATAGTGCCTTTCACGGCAAGTTCTTTTCCTTTAGTCAATATTGTCAGTGTTCTTGTTACACCTTTGAACTCTTCCCTTTCCTTATATGATACATTTGAATGGGACTTCAGGACTCACTTATTAGTTATATCTCCTCCCCATGCCATAGAATTGAGTAAATTTCTCTCCCTCTGCTGTTGACAATGCTTTACAGTCTTTAGCAAAGCATTAACAAAGGCTTTTCACCTTGTTTTATTCTGTAAATTGTCTTTCACAATGGGAGCAAGACAAAGAATCGCGCTAGATACTGACTTTTTGTTCACTTTCCACTTAATAGTGGCCTTGATCACCTTTTCTGTATCACTTTACTCCCAGAGAAGAATTACCTTTGGTGTATAGGTTAATTACTGATATAACAGAACAGTACAGGTGTTACATTTTAACACTGCTTGGCTTGAGCTATTATTGTTACTGCCAATATTTCATCCTGTACAACACAGGACTGGACTGGAACCAAACTCATTTTCTCTTATAGGTCATGAACGTAGACAAAGATTACAAATATAGGAATTAACACAGCCTTACAAAATTGTGCACCTTATTTAAGCATGCTGTTTAACTGTCCCCAAGTTCCCTATTACAGTGAAGTTGCAGTGTATCAGCATTCTGATTCTCATTATTGAAAATCTAACATTGTTTCCAGATTGTACTCACCATCATTATGAGATGCATCGTTTCTACATTGTTTTTGGCTTTCTGAATCCTACTCTCAAGATCATACAATATGTTTCTCATCTCCTGAATATACTCCCAAACACCTATCATGTGACAAAAGCGCAAAGAAGTCATTTTCATCCTGCTGTATCACATATTCAATATGTTATGTTTTTTTTTGTAAAATCTAAACAGCCAACACAGATTGGGTGTTTGAATCCCAACTTTGGCTAACAGTGCACTTGGGGGCCTGGAATTTCCACATGATTTCCACCCAAATAACAGCAGAATCTGAGCAGAATTAAATGAAATAGCGAAAAAGACTGCGGAATTTTAAGCGTAAGTTACACTCACCACCACTTTAATCTGGAGTTCCGCGATCTTTTACACTGGTTCAGAAGTCCATTTGCCTGAAATAATCTCCCCCCACAAAACTGGCCATGCTCCCAGGCGGAAAGGTGAGTTTCCGCCAATTGTGCCCATTCGGGAGTGTTCATCACATTGCACCTAGAGTCTCAGGCGCACAGGAACCCATGGTCACATTAATCCATCGCTAATGACCTGCAGCTGCAGTGACCAGCAGTCAACTGAAGCCTCACTCAGGTCTGTTTCTTATACTGATGCTACAATTACTTTAAATTACTTTTTAAATTAAACTTAAATTAATTCAAATTCAGTCATTTGATCTGCCATCAACTGAAGATTGTACATGAGACCTGTAACCAGTCTAACAGTGCACTTGGGGGCCTGGAGTTTCCACATGATTTCCGCCTAAATAACAGCGGAATCTGGGCAGAATTAAATGAAATAGCGAAAAAGACTGAGGAATTTTAAGCATAAGTGAGTTACACCCATAACCACTTTAATCTGGAGTTCCGCGATCTTTTATGCCAGTTCAGAAGTCCACTGATAGGCTTGTTTGTTCAGCTGCAGCAATTACTTAAACAAATTTTCAGTTTAAATTAGTTTAAATTCAGTCATCTTGAGGCCCCAACGGCCACGTTCCAGTTAATAATCGATTACGATCATTAACGCTGCTTGATTGCGTTGATAGATGGGAGATTTTACGTTCGGGCTTCAGCTAATGAGCATGAGTGGAAACTTGGGTGAAACCAGCCCAACCACCTCAGCAAAACCAGCGCAGTGTTCAGCGCATTCTAGGCACATTTTATCGATTGCGCCCCTAGCGGAAACTCCAAGCCAATATTCTTTAGATTGCACAATGATGATCTTGACCAGATATAATGCAGCGTGGAAGTAAATTGCTTCTGCTGAGAACAAAATAAATAAAATGGGTAGGAATTTTATTCTTAATCAACATTATTAGATGGCCAGAGAAAAATATTGCTAGAAACCTTGAGCAATGTCCATGGTATTCATTAATTTTCTTAGCCATGATCCATGTCAAATAGTCTGACAGGCTGTAAACCTCCTTAAAACTGATGCCATTATTTAACATGGAATGGAAGTAAGACTAATGGGTCTGTAGTTGTCTGTGTTTGTTTTGTCACCCTTTTTGAATATGGGTATCACATAAGCCTGTTTCCAATCTTCTGGTCCCTCCCCAGTGTCCAGTGGCTCCCTCATAATGATTATCAGATTCACAGATCTCTTCCCTAGTCTCCTTCTCCATATATCCCTAGGGAATTTATTTGTTTTCACACCGATTAGCCTGCCTAGGAGTTCCATCTCATTTTGAATGAAGTAATTGATTTTGCTGACAAAGAAATGCATAGAAGTTACAACACGGAAACAGGCCATTTGGCCCAACCAGTCCATGTCAGCGTTCATCTTCCACTTGAGCAAACAGTTCTAATCACATTTACCCATCCTGTTCCCATATCCCTTCAATCCCTTTTCCATCATCCACCTATTCAATCTAATCATAAATGTTGACATAGTTGCTGCCTCAGCCACTAAACCTGTAAGTGAATGCCACATCCTCACAGCTCTTGTGTATGAAGTTTCTGCTGCCCTCTGTTCTAAGAAGACGTAAGTATAAGTTACAAAAACAGAGAACCATGTTAGATGCTCGGAGGTACTTCTTTTCACAGAAAGTTATTGACCCTCTAGAATAAGTTGTAGCTGCACTTAACGTAGATAAGTCACCCGGTCCAGATGGGATGCAAGCTATGTTGTTGAGGGAAATAAGGGTGGAAATTGCGGAGCTACTGGCAATAATCTTCCAATCATCCTTAGATATGGGGGTGTAGCAGAGGACTGGAGAATTGCAAATGTTAAACCCTTGTTCAAAAAAGGGTGTAAGGATAAACCCAGCAACTACAGGCCAGTCAGTTTAACCTCGGTAGTGGGGAAACTTTTAGAAACGATAATCCGGGACAAAATTAACAGTCACTTGGACAAGTGTGGATTAATTAAGGAAAGACAGCACGGATTTGTTCAAGACAAATCGTGTTTAACCAACTTGATTGAGTTTTTTGATGAGGTAACAGAGGCGGTCGATGAAGGCAATGCGGTTTATGTGGTGTATATGGACTTCCAAAAGGCTTTTGATAAAGTGCTGCATTAAAGGCTTGTCATCAAAGTTGAAGCCCATGAAATAAAGGGGGCAGTCGCAGCATGGATACGAAATTGGCTAAGTAATAGGAAACAGAGCGTAGTGGTAAATGGTTGTTTTTCAGCCTGGAGGGAGGTATACATTGGTGTTCCCCAGGGGTCAATACTAGGACCACTGCTTTTTTTGATATATATTAATGATTTGGACTTGGGTGTTCAGGGCACAATTTCAAAATTTGCAGATGACACAAAACCTAGAAGTGTAGTTATCAATGAGGAGGATAGTGATAGACTTCAAGAGGACATAGACAGGCAGTTGCAATGGGCAAACACATGGCAGATGAAATGCAGCGCAGAAAAGTGTGAAGTGATATATTTCGGTATGAAGAACAAGGAGAGGCAATATAAACGAAAGGCTACAATCCTAAAAGGGGTGCAGGATCAGAGAGATCTGGGGGTATATGTGCACAATTCATCGAAGGTGGCAGGGCTGGTTGAGTAAGCGTTTAAGAAAGTATACGGGATCCTGGGCTTTATAATTAGAGGCATAGAGTACAAAAGCAAGGAGGTTATGATGAACCTTCATAAATCAATGGTTCGGCCACAACAGGAGTATTGTGTCCAGTTCTGGGCACCGCACTTTAGGAAGGATATGAAGGCCTTAGACAGGGTGCAGAAGAGATTTACTAGAATGATTCCAGGAATGAGGGACTTCAGTTACATGGATGGACTGGAGAAGCTGGGGTTGTTCTCCTTAGAGCAGAGAAGGTTGAGAGGAAATTTGATAGAGGTATTCAAAATCACGAAGGGTCTAGACAGAGCAGATAGAGAGAAACTGTTCCCATTGGCGGAAGGGTCAAGAACCAGAGGGCATAGATTTAAGGTGATTGGCAAAAGAACCAAAGGCAACATGAGAAAAAACTTTTTTACACAGCGAGTGGTCATGATCTGGAATGTACTGCCAGAAGGGGGTGGTGAAGGCAGATTCAATCGTGGCTTTCAAAAGGGAGTTGGATAAGTACTTGAAGGGAAAAAATTTGCAGGGCTATGGGGATAGGGCGGGGGAGTGGGACTAGCTGGATTGCTCTTGCAGAGAGCTGGCATGGACTCGATGGACTGAATGGCCTCCTTCCATGCTATAACCATTCTATGATTCTAAGTTACCACCATGTGCAGCCAGCACAGATTCACTGCAAGCATTCGAAAGAGAGCTGGGAGAGCTTCTGTGAGTAGCAAAATCTCTACATATAAAAGGCAGGTGAGTAATTGGGGTCAATGTCATCAGTCACCATGGTCTCTTGGAGTTCACTTGATTGCTTTGAGAGAGAATTTCCCAAAGTTTTTTCCCCTGGTTTCCCAGTTTATGTGCCTCTCTCAAGAGTTTGCATGAGAGTGGAGGGAGCGAGGGACATGGTGTGTGTAAATTACGACATGATGGGACAGCACAGACTTGATGGACCAACTGGTCCTTTCCTTTCCTATCCTTTTTCATATATTTGTATGCTCATGATAGGCACAGTAGGGCCTACATCTGATGATAGCATGCAAAGATCCTGCTCTGGGCCTAGTAAAAGCCCCAAAGTGCACAATTTTTTAAAATTCATTCATGGGATGTGAGCATCGCTGGCAAAGCCAGCATTTATTGCCCATCCCTAATTGCCCTTGAGAAGGTGGTGATGAGCCACCTTCTTGAACCACTGCAGTCCGTGTGGTGAAGGTTCTCCTGCAGTGCTGTTAGGTAGGGAGTTCAAGGACTTTGACCCAGCGACGATGAAGTCGGGATGGTGTGTGACTTGGAGGGGAACGTGCAGGTGGTGTTGTTCCCATGTGCCTGCTGCCCTTGTCCTTCTAGGTGGTAGAGGTCACGGGTTTGTGAGGTGCTGTCGAAGAAGCCTTGGCGAGTTGCTGCAGTGCATCCTGTAGATGGTATACACTGCAGCCACAGTGCACCGGTGGTGAAGGGAGTAAATGTTTAGGGTGGTAGATGGGGTGCCAATCAAGCAGGCTGCTTTGTCCTAGATGGTGTCGAGCTTCATGAGTGTTGTTGGAGCTATACTCATCCAGGCAAGTGGATGAATTCTGAATGGCTGTTCTGTTCCCTCAGGGTACAAAAAATAATTCCTATAATTTTCTTTAAGTCAATCTGGGCTTCTGACTCCCTCTCAGAGTGGCAATGTGCCACTCTGAATATCCACTGCCTTCATGAGCCAAGCATCTCTGTTGTGCTACTACAGGCGTAGATGCCCACCTCTATTGTTTAAATTACCCCAACCCAAGGACTGGGATGAGAATCGCCATGGGAGAACTTCTGGTTGTGCAATGGCACCGCAGAATTTATGGGCTCCCATTCTTTAGTGCAAAACCATGTAGGCTAGTGAACTTGATGAGTTGGTGTACTCTATAAGAGAGTACCCATTACTTTATACCATTCCACGGACTACAACATGAGAGACTGATAGCCAAATCGTCAGTTTTCTATATGATCACAACCAATGCAGTTACATTAAGTATAAACTCAATCTTTATGCAAGAACACAAGAGTTTCTATAGCTACCTCTCAGTGTTCTGTATCTATCCAAGGAGTCTGCAAAGAGCACCAGCAGCAGAGATACACACACTGCTACTCCTGCCCATGGGCCAGTTTATCATAGAGTGTTACACAGAAGTTCAATTGTAAAGCTAACAATTGTTTGTTGCATCAGGGTTCCTACAGCATACATCAGACAATGAGGAACTTTGTAAAATTGTTGTTGGCACCGCAGGACAATTTTTCCAAGTCTTTCTACATTCCCAACAACCATCAACATCAAATTTGTATGGCATCTTTCCTTGCTGAAATACTTTCCAATTGCACATTGCTGTTATGCCACCTAATGTATTTTAAACAATATACATGTATGAAATCCAAATAACAATCAAATCAAATTAAATTCAAAGCACAAGGATTGTGTGATTGGATTTATCATTAACATTACTGTTAAATCAAATTATTTTACTTTTAGAGGTAGACTGAACAAAAAATACTTCTTACTTTGAGAAAAATGCACATTAAAAGGTTGTACACAAGTGTTTAGTTTTGCTTCTGGCTGCAATAATATTGTAATATAAACACATTAATTTCAAATTGTAAAACAAAGAGTCAACATAAAACTTACCCACGCTATTCCAGTACAATTGGCGTTCAGCTTTAATCAATTTAAAATCTATTTCACTCAGTTCTTCTTTTATCAGAGGATATTCAACATCAAGAACTGTAAGTCTTATCTGAAAGAATTGAACAATATTATAAATGCAGAATTGTTACTGTAAGGCTTTTTCAGTTACCCAAAGTGGAAATACCATCCCTTTTGATTTTTTAATAAATTACATTGAATACAAAATGGATAGAAAATAGACACATAAAACAGATACAGCACCCATTTTTGACTTTTTTTACAACCTACACATTTAGTGCATATCAGTGACTGAAAAAAGTCCTTAGTAGAACCATAAAATGACTGTCAATACTTTTCAAGAATTCAAGAATACCTCATTTACATTAACTAAACATTAGTCTTTCAGTGTAGATGCCCAAAATAACACTTAAAACTATTCTAAAATACAATACATATTATTGGCTGGATAAAAGTTAAAATTACATTAGTAACACAAGAAATCTTACGTTATGATCTGAATTATAATCTTTAAAAGTTCTCTCACCAAGTTTGCAAAAATGTAATGTAAAGTCTGAAACACACCTTGTTATACCATCCAACAATAAGATCTAAATTGTCAACAAAATTTCTGAAAGTTTTGTTCATTGAAAAGACATCACTTCCACTCTCTGGGATATCTGTCCTTTCCTGAATGTTCAAATATTTAACTTCTCGAAGAACTGCAACCAACTACACAAGACAAAATAAATGAAACCATCATAAACAGCATCTAAAAGACAAAGTAAGCATTTTTTGAATAAAATAAGATATAGAGAAAAACCTGGAAGGCTAGAGGATAATCAATAAGGATTATTTTTCTTTTTACTACGGTGTTTATTACTTTTTGAACTTTCCCTTCCAATCAGATTATTTATGATTCCAGCCCAAGAGGACCCGGTGAGACTCCATCTCAGCATGCCCAATATTTCAATGTAAGGAACTATAAATGTAAAGCCACATTCCACTTATCTGTGGCATAACACACTCTATCATCACATAAAAAAGTAATAGGATACCCTAACAAAAATATACCAGGCTATTTTACCAGATGTTCTTATACAGCTATATCTTATTACAAATATATGAATACATCATAAACCAGTAGGAAGTTTTAGGGATCAAGGCTGGATAATATGCATTAGAACCTCACTGGTTCTTCTGCAATCCATCAGTAATCTCCTCAAGATTTCCCTATGCTAAGCACTATATTCTGGCCAAGAGGGCAAGCAGACAATCTGGTCCCATGCCTCTGCCAATGCTACCATTCTTCCTGCAATAAAAACGTGCATGAGAGTAGTCCAGTGCCCTTGTGTTTGTATATCCTCCATTCAGTACCTGTTCCTGATGGGGCAGCTTTTAAAAAGTCAATACCTAAGTAATCAGAGGTTAGAATCATTATCGTGCTATTTTGAGACAGAGTGCAGGGGGCCGAATTTAACTCGCCAAAATTAGTGTTAACTGGATGGTAATAACTTCAAAATGGGGTCAGTAGACTTACTGCACCATTATGGCTGCTGCCATTTTTACAGGGACCTACCACTGGCGTAGATTGGACCTCAATTTCCATTTTAGGAAAGAACTGGTCAGAGCATACGGAGTGATGCTTTGACCAGTTTTACTGATGATACAGCCAGATAAGGCCCCAATAAGCCAAGTTTAAAATTATTTTTGTGGGGCCAGGAGGAGCAGAAGTGCTTCTCTGGGCTCCACAAGAATAATGTAGGCGGCTGCTGCTCTGGGCTCCCCACCTCCACGATTGGCCCCTCTCCCCCATACCTACCTTACTGCTGACCAGGTCGGCCTCCAGACCGCCCAATATTGGGCCAGCCTGCATCCAACGAACTGTATCGCGAAGCCCGTTTGGGGCAGGCAGCTCGCTAGTTCTATTTAAATGAGGCTGGGGCTTCAAAGTAGCTTTTGCCTCTTCGCTACCAGAATGGGCAAGCAGCCACTCAGCTGCTCAAACATTAAAATTTACCCTTGGAAGTTATGTCACCATATCATTCAAAGACAACAAACCTTTTATGACACATTTGAGCCTAGAAATCCCTCCTGTCATTACAATTATCAAATGCATTAATGTGGAGGAATTTCTGGAATTCTTCTATGATTGCCAGCTTCATTTGCTTCTTCAAAATTTTGGCTAGATTTTCCTTAAGGATAAACACTAGGTGAGAATGAAGCAGGCATGTGGCCAAGTGACCCCTCAAGATTTCCCTGTATTTGCACCCATTTACCACTCCCACAAATGGCTGCTGCTATAAAAGTGATGTGCATGGTACCTCACAGCCAGAAAGAGGTCAGATGAAAAGTCCCTCAGAAATGCAATTTCTGCAATGCTGTTTCAGCTGGAAGTCACTTCCACTACTTTGAAACTGCAGGTTCTGGGCACTTAGAGGTACTTTGTGAAACTTGCTGAGAATTTAAAGGGAGCTGTGCAGAGTGAAATAATGGATTCCCCTCTGGAGATTCCATTGTTCCTGTGCTTTGAGGGTGATGATGAGGTGATAAAGAAGGCAAGCATGTGAGCCAAAGGAGTGTGGCATCATGTATATAGGCAACATCAGACCTGCAGGTAACTCTGCCACAGGGCCTGCAGTCCACGGAGGTCTGAATTTTTCCTAAAGAAAAATGTCTGAGGAGGCTGCATTTTCCACTTGACACCATGACAGCTATTGGAACCTCATTTGCAGCCTTTTTCCTCCAGGGACACTGCCTTATCTGTAGCTGTGAAGGTGACGATAACATGTAACTTTTGTGCATCCGGATGCTTCCAGGCTGCCTCTGGTGACATTAGTCACATTAGTCAGTTGGCAGTTCATCACTGCCTTAGACACATCACAGATGCCCTGTCTACGCACATCTCTAAGTTCATTCGCTTCCAAAAGGACCCATCAAAGCAGTATAGTACAGAATTATAATAGCTTGCTGCATCCACTATAATTTGGCCATTACAAAGGGATTGGGCCGAAAGCCACAAAAGGTGAAAAGGAAGAAGGTGCTGGAGACCAATCCTGGACACACGCCAAAGCCCAAGAGAGAGATAAGGTGAGTCCAGACACCCTGGCCTGGATTTTAACACCAGGCGGATTTTTGGGCAGCTGGGTAGTGGAGTGAGTTAGAAACTCATCCACTGCACTATAAAACAGGCCCAGGGTATTTTAACTCCTGGGCCTCATTATAATCTCGTGGACGGGTTTCCCACCTGATTCACTAACACAACAGGAAACCCGCCTACTTTCAGAGCATGAGTTCTACCAAGTCAACCAGAGGCATACCTAATGTGGGGATGCACCTCTTAAAATGAAGTTACATTCCCTTCTGCAAGATTTCACTTTGGAGTGGTGGAGAAAAAAAATGCTGCAACATGAGTCGCTGGCAAGCCACAGGTACTCTGAAGCCTCCCTTGAAGTCCTGCAGTAAGAGGTCAGGGTGAGGAATGAAGTTCTCCTTCCAGCCAGCGGGAGCAGGATCCCAAAACACCAAGTACAGAGAGAGAATGTGGAGATTGTCAGCTCTAGAAGCATCACCCCCAGGATCTGGATGCAGCACAGGAAGCGCTTCAATGACCTCACAAGAGTAGCAAGGGTGAGTACGGTCCTTCATTTTATCATCTCTCTCAACAACACATGGCAATAGAACATTCCCTCTCTCCCAATAACACTCTGAACAATTTCTTCCCCTCCAGCAGAAAAGGCACACTAAACCACCTCTCATTCTCATGCGAAACCACACTCACTACTTCCGTGCTCCCTTCACAGCAGCCAGTGGTTGCATTTTCTTCTCACTCGGTACCCTTTGCAGAATCACCAACTTCTCTCATGGATCCTTCCTCAATTCACACTCCAGACATGCGATTTCCATTCAACACGTCCGCACCCTGATTCCATCTTGCTTCTTCTCCCTCTCAGCATCTGCACAACAAGCAAAAGCTCCACACATCAGCACTCTCCTTTCTAGATGACACTCATTAACTCTTGCTGACTGTCTGCGCAGGACAAGACAGTGCACAACACAAGGGAGAGGTGGAAGATGGGGGGAGGACCAGCAAACATCATAACCCTCTCCAAGCTAAGCAACAAATGCTAGAGATCAGTGCTGTCAGAATAGGAGATTTCAAGGCCAGGGGCCTCTCTGAACAGGGTCTCTATTACTTGTACCCCATCATGAACCTCAGAAAAGTACACAATAAGGCAGCTTGCACTGCGATGCCTGTCATCTGCTACTGTCCAGCTTCTCTGTGCCATGCTAATTCTTGTTCCTTTTCTCTTTCCTCTATGTCCTGCTTAGTAACCATAGGCCACAGAAGGAGGCACTTCAGAGGAGAAGAATTCTTCTGAGGAGGCATCGTCACACACTGCATCACTCCCAAGCACCAGAGATTGACAGCCTGGCTGGAGGGGTCTGCACGTGATGAAGCATCCAGCACTAGTGTGCAGTAGCAGGTACTGATGGCAGGGAGAGCACAAGAGACAACTCACTGTTGGGTGAGGTCCTCTCCTACTCTGCTGAGGAGGACAGAGATAAGGAAGTCAGGGGCCCAACTAAGAAAAGAAAACTGCTTGCTTCACACAAGCAATTGTATCAATTATTGGAAGGCCTACCAAATGGCTGCCTTGCAGGATCTGGGCTCAAACCTGTGACCCACCTTGAAGAGACAGCTGTCCACCTTGGAGAAACTGGTGGAGCAAACGAATAAGGGCTTTCGAGGCTTCTCTCATCTTCTGCATTCTGTTTTCCTGCAGATCAGTGGAAGTGATGAGCCTAAGGCCCATGAGAGTGGCACGTGTTGCCGTCTCTCAGGATATCAGCAAGACCATCCCATAGCCAATACCAACAACGATGCCAGAAAGCTAGTTGGGGGAGACTGCACCGGAAGCAGTCAAAGTGCTGCACTATGCAGCCCAGCCCACTCAGGCTCAAGCTCACAGAAGTCAACAGCCATGAGCATCTCATAAGACCCCACATGAGCAAAAGCAGCCTTCCACCAACTGTGCTGAAGCCACTGGGGAAGCACCTCATAGGAGTAGAAGAGTTAGCAAACCTTTTAAGAAAAGCACTACGGGTTGATCACTTGGCTGACAAAATTGTGTTTGGAATTAAAATGATCACCTTTAACAAATTTGACACTTTGGTCTATAGTTTATTTTCATTACAGCTTCTTAGTCTGCATTGTCAAAATGTCATTGATGCAGAATCAAGGGAGTGGTGAAGAAGATAACAAGCACTGTTAATACTGAGGGGCTTTTTGTGACATTTCAAGTAAAGGAATTGAGGTCACCGAAAATGCAGTTCTATCATCTGCTCCCTAGCCTCTCTAGCTGCAATGCATTGTGCTTACCCTCCTTCTAGTGGTTCCCCCTTGTCGTCATCCAATTCTTCCTTGTCTGATGATGCCTCTTCTTGTTGCTGTGTTTCCTCCAACTCCAATCCCCTTTGCATTGCCACTTTGTCGACCATATTGTAGGGAACCCCCAGAGAGATTAAGGCACCTGAACTTTTGCTTCAAAATGCCAATGGTATGCTCCATGATGTTCCTAGTGGTACCATAGCTCTGATTATACCTCTTGGTGTATAGATCATATGGGCTGCGTAAGGCCTTCTACAAGCAGGTCCCCTCACCTGCTGTCTTTTAACAGGCCTGCCTGCTGCTTGTCCTGGCTGTTAATGCTGTTGCTGCTCCTCTTCCACCGAATGTTTGTCAATCCAAAGGAAAGAAGCAAAAATAGCACTCATAATAAGCAGTAAGTGCTTAATCAGGGTCAGTAAGGGGAAATAAAAATATGAAATAAGTAAACTGCAAGCTCAGAACTCCCTTGGAAAGGCACTACTCACAATAGTCCATAGATCCTAATGACCTGAGTATCTGTAGGTGAGTGCCCCTTTAAATCCAGCTTCCAGTCATGTCAGTTAGTTTGTGAAGCCAATCCCGCAGGGTTTTACTAGTGGGTTTGCCGCTGGGCAGGACTTCTGACCTGCCCAGTAAAAATCACGTCAGGGTCCTAATGACATCATAGGACCCCAATTTGAATTTATTAATGAGGCACCCGCCTGTTTACGGTTTTCCCAATTTTAACTCTCACCCGCCCAGTTTCTTCCGGGGATGGATTGGTTTAAAATGGGAGCCCCCATTGCCAACAACGCATGTATCAGGCAGGAGATCATCAACATATTCTTCCAATAAAGAGGGTGCCTTCCATCTGCATAACACAATACAGCCCTTCATGATCCCTTGGCTCACCCTCAGACAACCATTCAACTAATCTGTAATACCTCTAATATCCTCTCTGGGAGTGGTAATTACAAACATTGATCACCATATAAGAGGGATAAAAAGAGGTTTCACTGGAAAAAATAAACAAACACCCCAAATTGGCAAATTAACATGTTTACTACCATCTTGACCCTTTATTGTGCTCCACCACTACTGCTACCTCTAATCAGTTATGTCCCAAGCACCAAAAATGCCTGAAATACATCAGACGCTATTATTGGCTCAAGCAATATTCAGGTATCCCTAGCGGCTGCCTTAAACAGGCATTAGACTCCACGCATATGCTAATGAGAGGCCTAGTCCTTGTTTAAGGACCCCTCTCCGAAAGGGTATCAATGGAGTGGCCATTGCCCAAAATTCCCAGGAAACTATGACGCATCGTAAATAATGGTATGCCATAATTTCGTAGGACTTTTACAGTATTAGATGAATCCAATGCCAAAGATCAGCACTTTCAATGTCTCCAGGAAATTCTGGGCCGACACCTTTATATAACTCTACGGCCTAGAAATTTAGCCGCGCAGTTCCTGTTTTTGGAGCGTTAAGTGGCCTACTAAGACCCCAATATGGTGGACAGAAAGTGCGCACACACTTCTGGCCAGAAGCCCAAATTGTTTCGGACGATTTTTCAGGTGTCCTTGATGGCTGCCTAAAATAGCCATCAAGTGGCACCACCAAAAAATTGATAATTTTTTTAATGGTTGATGTGGAGCCAGGAGGAGCAGAATTGCTGAGGGCCATTTCCGGCGAGGCAAGCAGCCTGAAATTAATCTACTTAAAATAGGCAAGCTGCCTCTGGACGTGTGACAGGTACAAGCAGTTTGCCTAAATTATTCAAATGAGGCCTGAGGCCCAATTTTGTGTCAGCCTCGGGCCTCCCTGTTGCAGCGCACATGGCCGTTGGTTATGGACCCTAAAACGGGCCATAACCAATTTCCACCCCATTAATGTGTCCTTTAATGTCTTTGTTAAAGTTTTTTATTTCAAGACCTCAGCCTCTCCCACAAAGTGGGAGAGGCTGAGGTCTTGAAATACTGAGGAACTGTTCTTTTTTTTACCTTCTAGCAGTTTCTGCTCAAGTTTGTCAAAATTATTTGAAGAAACACTAAAGGACGAATTTCAAAAGCTTTTATGATAACACTCCTCACAGTAATATAGTTTATTCTGATTGGGATGAGAGGCTGCTTAAGGATGGCTTCTGTCTATTTGCTAGTCTGTTCCCAAATGGAGGGAAGGACAGGTCCACCAAGCATTAAGGAGCAGATTGGAATCAGGAAATTTCATCTTGGGAAGAAAGGTTATCTATTTCCTTGTTAAATTAGATCTGCTCTGATCTGGACCTTTGGAGGCATTCTCTATGTTTGGTTCCATTTCCTAACACTGCTTTTCCTCTTAGTAATTTTTCTTAGAGAACCGTCCTTCATCCTCAAAGGTACAAGGGCCAGAATGATGTTTGGTATGCCAGGCAATTAGGAATGGACCTGAATTCTGGGACAGCATGCAGAAATATTGGCATCAGTAAATTGTAATAGAGTACTTCCGAGCTGGAATTGTGTCTCTAATCATTATTCAAATATCAACATTAATTAATAAACTCCAAATATCAGCTTTAACTATCAAGAAGTTGTTCATTATAGTGCTTAACTTTGTGGATACTAGCACTTGGTGATCTGGAATTTCAATCTAATGCTGAGACATGCTGAAAGATTTCTTCTAAGCTTTACCATCATGCACATAAGTATTGTATTTAGATAAAGTGGCTTTAATTCCTTATTTTTTTCATTTTTTTTCTTTTTTCGAGCATTTTCAGTCCTGATGATATTATAGAATCCTTGGGGACGATTTTAACCCTACTGCCCAATGGAAACTAGGTGGGCAGGCAGTTAAAAAGCCCTGAATTAATCGCCATGGAGCCGCCAAGATCCTGCCTTCCATGATTTTAACCTGCTATCCTGACCAGGCGGCAAGGACTCCCACCCAAAGCAGGCGGGGTCCTTCTTTACAAATGCCATCAGGTATGGATGACATAATCGGGAGCCCGACTGCAATTTTGACTCAGACCTGAGGGGAAGTCACTTGGCTTTTCTGTCAAGCCAACCCCGGGCAGAAGTGGATCAGTTCCAGAAGAGGTTTAAAAAGGTAAGTGTCTTTCTTTCGTTTGTGGGGCCAGGAGGAGCTGCAGTGCTCCTACGGGCTCTACGAGGAAAGCTTAGGGGTGTAATTTTAACCCCAAAGAACGCGCGCATCCGAAACCCGGAAGTCTCATCCCTACTTAATGCCAGCGGGCGGATTGTTAAAGGGGCAATATACCTCATTGTGATAGTTGAGGCACTTAATCTTTTGTAGATTATAAAGGTAAAATGTATTTAATCTTACCTGCTCTTTTCCGTCACTTTTTGTCCTCGTCAGGTGAGAGGAGGCGAGAAGGGCCGGATCCATGAGATGAGTGCCTTTATTGCAGTGCTTGTGGGCCAAGAGGTGCAGGAGTGCTGTACCCAGGCCCAATAAGCTCACCTGGCACGATTGGACCCCCGCAGCCAGCCGACCCCCCGTCGATGGTAGACCCACTGCCCCCCCTAAAGCTGAGAGCCCCCATATTAGACCACCCCTCCTCCGATGTCTCCAATCCCCCCATCTCCAATATCACCAACCCCTCCCTCCTCCATGATGTTTCTGACCCCCCTTCTCCATGATGTCATCGACCAGCCTCCTCCGATGTCACCTACCAGCCCAGCGATGTCTCCAGCCTTCTTCGATGCTCCAGCCTTCTTCAACCTCCGACTGTTCTCCCGACCAGATCATTTCCCCCCCCAACCCCCCTCCCCAATATCGTCCACGGCCCACCTCTCCGATTCGTGCTTCCTTTCCCTCCCAACAGGAGGGAAACCTGGCTGTTTGGCTTGGGAAAACAGGAAGCATAAATAATTATCTCCAATTGAGTTGCGATCACTCACTTGACTTCCGGGTTCTGCATGTGAACACCTTACCCGAGCGCTGGGTTCCCAGCTCCGAGTGAAAATCATGTCCTAGGTCTCTGCTGCCCCAGATTCCTCCATTCCCAAACGAGTTGCCTTCAGAACTCAATACCACCACCTACCTTGTGTCGGTGGTCAGCCTCTAGGCCGTACAATTTTCAGCCATTTACTGCCGACTTCCCACCCGTTTCAGGATTTAGATCAGGTTTGCCCTTGAAACGCGGGCAGACGGGAAATTAACTGTCCAGCGTGATTTCTTGCCAGAAACCCGCTGGCAGTTAAAATCCAGGCGGATTTCTTTACTAAAAGTCATAGTAAATTAGAAACATAGGAGCAGGCGCAGGCATTCAACCCCTCAGGCCCGCTCCGCCATTCAATTAAATCATAGCTGATCTGAACCTCAACTCCATTTCTTGCCTTTGCTCCTTGATATCCTTACCGAACAAAGATTTATCTTATCTCAGCTTTGAAAGCTCCAATTGAGCTAGCATCCACAGCCTTTTGGGAAAGAGAGTTCCAAATTTCTACTATCCTTGAATCTACAATCTCCTGTATTCAAGGGAATACAAGCCATGTTTATCCAACCTATCCTCAAAATTTAACCCTTTTAGCTCCGGTATCATTTTGGTGAATCTATCCTCCTACCAATACATTCTTCCTGAGGTGCGGTGCTCAAAACTAAACGCAGTACTCCAGATGGGATCTGACCAAGGTTCCACACAACTGAAGCATAACTTCCTCCCCTTTGTATTCCAGCCCCCTTAAGATAAAGGCCAACATTCCATTAGCCTTTTTGATTGATTTTTTTTTTATTCGTTCACGGGATGTGGGCGTCGCTGGCGAGGCCAGCATTTATTGCCCATCCCTAATTGCCCTCGAGACGGTGGTGGTGAGCCGCCTTCTTGAACCGCTGCAGTCCGTGTGGTGACGGTTCTCCCACAGTGCTGTTAGGAAGGGAGTTCCAGGATTTTGACCCAGCGACAATGAAGGAACGGCGATATATTTCCAAGTCGGGATGGTGTGTGACTTGGAGGGGAACGTGCAGGTGGTGTTGTTCCCATGTGCCTGCTGCCCTTGTCCTTCTAGGTGGTAGAGGTCGCGGGTTTGGGAGGTGCTGTCGAAGAAGCCTTGGCGAGTTGCTGCAGTGCATCCTGTGGATGGTGCACACTGCAACCACAGTGCGCTGGTGGTGAAGGGAGTGAATGTTTAGGGTGGTGGATGGGGTGCCAATCAAGCGGGCTGCTTTATCTTGGATGGTGTCGAGCTTCTTGAGTGTTGTTGGAGCTGCACTCATCCAGGCAAGTGGAGAGTATTCCATCACACTCCTGACTTGTGCCTTGTAGATGGTGGAAAGGCTTTGGGGAGTCAGGAGGTGAGTCACTCGCCGCAGAATACCCAGCCTCTGACCTGCTCTCGTAGCCACAGTATTTATATGGCTGGTCCAGTTAAGTTTCTGGTCAATGGTGACCCCCAGGATGTTGATGGTGGGGGATTCGGCGATGGTAATGCCGTTGAATGTCAAGGGGAGGTGGTTAGACTCTCTCTTGTTGGAGATGGTCATTGCCTGGCACTTGTCTGGCGCGAATGTTACTTGCCACTTATGAGCCCAAGCCTGGATGTTGTCCAGGTCTTGCTGCATGCGGGCTCGGACTGCTTCATTATCTGAGGGGTTGCGAATGGAACTGAACACTGTGCAGTCATCAGCGAACATCCCCATTTCTGACCTGATGATGGAGGGAAGGTCATTGATGAAGCAGCTGAAGATGGTTGGGCCTAGGACACTGCCCTGAGGAACTCCTGCAGCAATGCCCTGGGGCTGAGATGATTGGCCTCCAACAACCACTACCATCTTCCTTTGTGCTAGGTATGACTCCAGCCACTGGAGAGTTTTACCCCTGATTCCCATTGACTTCAATTTTACGAGGGCTCCTTGGTGCCACACTCGGTCAAATGCTGCCTTGATGTCAAGGGCAGTCACTCTCACCTCACCTCTGGAATTCAGCTCTTTTGTCCATGTTTGGACCAAGGCTGTAATGAGGTCTGGAGCCGAGTGGTCCTGGCGGAAACCAAACTGAGCATCGGTGAGCAGGTTATTGGTGAGTAAGTGCCGCTTGATAGCACTGTCGATGACACCTTCCTTCACTTTGCTGATGATTGAGAGTAGACTGATGGGGTAGTAATTGGCCGGATTGGATTTGTCCTGCTTTTTGTGGACAGGACATACCTGGGCAATTTTCCACATTGTCGGGTAGATGCCAGTGTTGTAGCTGTACTGGAACAGCTTGGCTAGAGGCGCAGCTAGTTCTGGAGCACAAGTCTTCAGCACTACAGCTGGGATGTTGTCGGGGCCCATAGCCTTTGCTGTATCCAGTGCACTCAGCCGTTTCTTGATATCACGTGGAGTGAATCGAATTGGCCGAAGACTGGCTTCCGTGATGGTGGGGATATCGGGAGGAGGCTGAGATGGATCATCCACTCGGCACTTCTGACTGAAGATGGTTGCAAACGTTTCAGCCTTGTCTTTTGTACTCTTGTGCTGGGCTCTGCCATCATTAAGGATGGGGATGTTCACGGAGCCTCCTCCTCTCATTAGTTGTTTAATTGTCCACCACCATTCACGACTGGATGTGGCAGGACTGCAGAGCTTTGATCTGATCCGTTGGTTGTGGAATCGCTTAGCTCTGTCTATAGCATGTCGCTTCCGCTGTTTAGCATGCATGTAGTCCTGAGTTGTAGCTTCACCAGGTTGGCACCTCATTTTTAGGTACGCCTGGTGCTGCTCCTGGCATGCTCTTCTACACTCCTCATTGAACCAGGGTTGATCCCCTGGCTTGTTGGTAATGGTAGAGTGAGGAATATGCCGGGCCATGAGGTTACAGATTGTGCTGGAATACAATTCTGCTGCTGCTGATGGCCCACAGCGCCTCATGGATGCCCAGTTTTTTTTTTGAGCTGCTAGGTCCATTCTGAATCTATCCCATTTAGCACGGTGGTAGTGCCACACAACACGTTGGATGGTGTCCTCAGTGCGAAGACGGGACTTCATCTCCACGAGGACTGTGCGGTGGTCACTCCTACCAATACTGTCATGGACAGATGCATTTGCGACAGGTAGATTGGTGAGGACGAGGTCAAATAAGTTTTTCCCTCGTGTTGGTTCGCTCACCACCTGCCGCAGGCCCAGTCCAGCAGCTATGTCCTTCAGGACTCGGCCAGCTCGGTCAGTAGTGGTGCTACCAAGCCGCTCTTGGTGATGGACATTGAAGTCCCCCACCCAGAGTACATTTTGTGCCCTTGCTACCCTCAGTGCTTCCTCCAAGTGGTGCTCAACATGGAGGAGGACTGATTCATCAGCTGAGGGAGGACGGTAGGTGGTAATCAGCAGGAGGTTTCCATGCCCATGTTTGACCTGATGCCATGAGATTTCATGGGGTCCAGAGTCAATGTTGAGGACTCCCAGGGCCACTCCCTCCTGACTGTATATCACTGTACCGCCACCTCTGGTGGGTCTGTCCTGCCGGTGGGACAGGACATACCCAGGGATGGTGATGGAAGAGTCTGGGACGTTGGCTGAAAGATATGATTCTGTAAGTATGGCTATGTCAGGCTGTTGCTTGACTAGTCTGTGGGACAGCTCTCCCAATTTTGGCACAAGTCCCCAGATGTTGGTTAGGAGGACTTTGCAGGGTCGACTGGGCTTGGTGTTTTGCCGTTGTCGTGTCCGGTGCCTAGTGGTCCGATGCCGGGTGGTCCGTTCGGTTTTATTCTTATTATGACTTTTCGTAGCGAGATTTTACAACTGAGTGGCTTGCTAGGCCATTTCAGAGGGCAATTAAGAATCAACCACATTGCTGTGGGTCTGGAGTGACATATAGGCCAGACCGGGTAAGGATGACAGGTTTCCTTCCCTGAAGGACATTAGTGAACCAGATGGGTTTTTACGACAATCTGGTAGTTTCATGGCCATCATTACTGATACTAGTATTTTAATTCCAGATTTTTATTTAATTAATTGAATTTAATTAATTAATTGAATTTAAATTCGCCAGCTGCCGTGGCAGGATTTGAACTCATGACTCTGGATTTTAGTCACAATATCATAAATATTGTGCTGAATGGAAGACATTTGCTGTCACTGTCAATAGATGATAAAGGTTTTCTGCAATTCAGACAGACGTTATAAGCTAAAACTGGCATACAACAAATTCTATCAAATGGAGAACCATGATATTAAGGCACTCTGCTGATAGATCAGTCACTCATAAAAAATACAATTTTCAAAACCTTTGCATTTTGGTATCCATATTCCCAAAGAAGTTATCTTCTTTAACACATAATAGATTTACATTTTTTATCCTATTACATAAGTATGGAAAATAGGTTTTGAAACCTGAGTTCTAACCTTCATGCTAAAGCTGACGCTGATGAGGTTCGTAGCTGAATTCCGAACTATAAGTGGTTGCTTTAAGTTAAATTGGCAGTCTTCGTCCACTTTCATAACCCACTCTGCGTACACTTGCTCACAAAATTTCTGAAGTAGTGATTTCATCTCCATGTATTTATTTAAAACATGTTTAGCTTCATCATCTGACATATCACTGCTCCAAATGAAATGAAAATTAATGCAAAATGTGAATTCAAGAACTTCTATGGGTGGTCCTAAAACTTATCACTCTGGCTATAAACATATAAAAAAAGTTTGTATGCATTGATAAAATCCTAAGTGATGACAAAAATGTCTTCCACTAAAGGATCTAGCAGAGACACCCAATGGAACAAGGCGGCCATTTCAAAGGAGCACAAAATACGAATTCTCAAGGAATCTAAGTAGAGAGATAAACTGCTACATCTCCAGGGAAGCCGCAAAAAATGTCTCATATCATGTGGAGGGAGGTGGCATTGGCAACTCTCTCACCCCGAGAACTACAAACCAGTGCTGCAAGAAGTTCAGTGACCTAACAATGGCAGGCAAAGGAAAAAACTGGCCATTCTCCCTTTTCTTTTTTGGGCTATCTGGGTACCAACACACTCCTCATTCTCTAAAATTAATAGCTGCACAACTGATTCTTCACACTGCATTGTGGTTAAGGGGGACACTAACATGGGATTTTACAATGTCTGTCACCATCGCCCCGAACAATAACTATTTGCATGCAGAATCTTAAAATTAATTCCTCCATTTCAACAAGCTGATATCACCAGATCTCTTACATCAGCACTCCATTGCCAACTGGAAGTCAGCCCTCTTTTGCAAATTTTTACCTATTTCTCTCAATCTTGTTGCAGGAGAAACTTGTATATGCCTGTGAGAGGCAAATCACCAGAGAGGGCATACCGAACATTAAAGAACTCACTCCCTACAAAAAACAGGCCATGGTGCTGTTGGGGATACACTCTGGTGTTGCCACGGAGGATGGCAAGGTCAGTGGCATAATGCTGGTGCCGATTTAGTGGGTGCACACCTACCACAGCATCCCTGCAAAGCAGCAAACAGCCACAAGTTTCCACATTTTACTTTATCTCTTATCTCCTTAACTTAATGGGCGTTATGCTCTCCCATTCTTAGCTGGTATTCTCCTTTCTTACAGGTCCATCACAGCAACAGGGGCAGAGGATGAGGACGAGGAGGTGGATGATGATGAGGGAGTGGATAGAGTCATAGAGTCATAGAGTTATACAGCACGGATAGAGGCCCTTCGGCCCATCGTGTCCGCGCCGGCCATCAGCCCTGT
The DNA here is from genome assembly GCF_035084215.1 of Heptranchias perlo. Classification (NCBI taxonomy): domain Eukaryota; kingdom Metazoa; phylum Chordata; class Chondrichthyes; order Hexanchiformes; family Hexanchidae; genus Heptranchias; species Heptranchias perlo. Next base: position 12,037,799 of record NC_090347.1, read on the forward strand.
CTACTCTAATCCCATATTCCAGCATTTGGTCCGTAGCCTTGTATGCTATGGCATTTCAAGTGCTCATCCAAATGCTTCTTGAATGTTGTGAGGGTTCCTGCCTCCACAACCCTTTCAGACAGTGAGTTCCAGACTCCAACCACCCTCTGGGTGAAAAAGTTCTTTCTCAAATCCCCTCTAAACCTCCCGCCTTTTACCTTGAATCTATGTCCCCTTGTTATAGAACCCTCAACGAAGGGAAAAAGCTCCTTAGTATCCATCCTATCTGTGCCCCTCATAATTTTGTACACCTCAATCATGTCCCCCCTCAGCCTCCTCTGCTCCAAGGAAAACAAACCCAATCTTCCCAGTCTCTCTTCATAGCTGAAGCGCTCCAGCCCTGGTAACATCCTGGTGAATCTCCTCTGCACCCTCTCCAAAGCGATCACATCCTTCCTGTAGTGTGGCGACCAGAACTGCACACAGTACTCCAGCTGTGGCCTAACCAGTGTTTTATACAGCTCCATCATAACCTCCTTGCTCTTATATTCTATGCCTCGGCTAATAAAGGCAAGTATCCCATATGCCTTCTTTACCACCTTATCTACCTGTTCCGCCGCCTTCAGGGATCTGTGAACTTGCACACCAAGATCCCTCTGACCCTCTGTCTTGCCTAGGGTCCTCCCATTCATTGTGTATTCCCTTGCCTTGTTAGTCCCTCCAAAGTGCATCACCTCGCACTTTTCCGGGTTAAATTCCATTTGCCACTGTTCCGCCCATCTGACCAACCCATCTATATCGTCCTGCAGACTGAGGCTATCCTCCTCGCTATTTACCACCCTACCAATCTTTGTATCATCAGCGAACTTACTGATCATACCTTTTACATTCATATCCAAGTCATTAATGTAGACCACAAACAGCAAGGGACCCAGCACCGATCCCTGTGGTACCCCACTGGCCACAGGCTTCCAGTCACAAAAACAACCTTCGACCATCACCCTCTGCCTTCTGCCACTAAGCCAGTTTTGTATCCAAAGTGCCAAGGCACCCTGGATTCCATGGGCTCGTACCTTCTTGACCAGTCTCCTGTGGGGGACTTTATCGAAGGCCTTACTGAAATCCATGTATACCACATCCACTGCGTTACCCTCATCCACACGCCTAGTCACCCCCTCAAAAAATTCAATCAAATTAGTCAGACATGATCTTCCCTTGACAAAGCCATGTTGACTATCCCTGATTAATCCTTGCTTCTCCAAGTGGAGACTAATTTTGTCCTTCAGAATTTTTTCCAATAATTTTCCTACCACTGATGTTAGGCTCACTGGCCTGTAGTTCCCCGGTTTTTCCCTACTCCCCTTCTTGAATAATGGTATTACATTAGCGGTTCTCCAGTCCTCTGGCACATCCCCTGTGGCCAGAGAGGTTCTGAATATATGTGTCAGAGCCCCCGCAATCTCCTCCTTTGCCTCACACAGTAGCCTGGGATACATTTCGTCCGGGCCTGGGGATTTATCCATTTTTAGGCCTGCTAAAACTGCCAATACCTCCTCCTTAAGCACATCCATGGGTCTCAAGATCTAAATCCTGCCCCATGTTGCTCTGCCACACCCTTTTGAACTCACTCCGTGTCACGTGCTTTTCACTCCCATGCACCACCTCAGATACTTTCATGCAGGGGGAATTAGATGGTATTTGTGAGGAAGTGGCACTGGGTGATTCACAAAGAATGAGGAAGCTGGACCAGTGAGATGTGAATGAGGATGTACCACCTTCCCAAAGGAGGTTAAGATTAAGGCCCCACAGCTTCGGAGTCATGGGACCCAGATATCGGGCACTCATTTGAAAAGAAAGATGTTTAAGAAGCATTACACCGACTGCAGCTCAGAGGTCAGTCTTCAAGGATGTGTGGCAATTGACAGCTGTGACTGAGTCTACCCCCATTATTTGTGCCAACATCAGGAAAGCATTTTATTCCATTGCAGACATCAATGGAGATTGTGGCAGTTTCATTGGTACCTGTAGTAGCCTCCCACCTAAGAAGTGGCCATTGATCAATTGGTGATTCCTCTTCCACAAAAACAAAAACTGCAGCTTTGATGGCAGCAAAGGCAAATTAGACAGTACCCTGCATTCCAGCTTTCAGACCCTGTAGGCCAAGATGCAGGCAGATGTCCCTCAGGATTTTCTGTTGTTATTAGATCAGAGGGGAAGCAGATCAGTGGAATGATGGCTCCATTTCTCAGGACAGCAGCACACGCCAGGCAGGAGTTTAGTATCTGATTGCCCCTTCCCAAACTGCAAGAAGGGAGTTCTCTTGTGGGGACAACTGGATCATGGATCTGCTCAATATCAGGAGGTTGAAGAACCATTGTTTGTGAAGCCAATAAGGGGTTACCAGGATAACAATTGCTACTTCTGCTCATACCTTTTCAATAACTCATGCGTTCAGGCAAAATGGAAAAAATATGAATGTAAAACTCTGTACCTAGCCCTGCAACCTTCAGCCTCTGTTCCTGGCCTCTTTACCAAAGCAGACTGACACAGCCTCAGTTCTCAGCTTCTGTACTCCAGCAGAAATATAGAAGCTGCCTATTGTCCAATGAGGTGAACAGATTTATCTCTGAGCAATTCCAAATCTTAGCCCTGATTTTAGCTCAAACCCGAATCGGGTGGATGGAGTGAGTAGAAAGCCATCATCACAATGAGATGCGGGCGATTTTAACTCCACGGCCTCATTTCAACATGATCGAAAGGCTGCCCCCGCCCCAATTCTGTCAGGAAACAGGCAGCCAGCCCACTTACTGGACACAATTTCTGGTGCGACTCCCAACACCTATTTAAAGTAGGAATGCATCTCTTAAAGCGATTAAATCACAATCCTACTGCAGCCTGGCTGATATTACAGAGATTGACCATAGTTGTCTGAAATGAGCCAGTGCCACAAAATTTGAGTTCGGTCTTCAGCTTGGGACAAATATCACATGCAATTGAGGGAAACAAATGCAACCATTAGAGTAGCTAAGAGATCTCTGGAAAAGAAGATGGTGCACAATTGTGGTACATAGGATTACATAGAATGTACAACACAGAAACAGGCCATTAGGCCCAACTGATCCATGCTGGTGTTTATGCTGCACACGAGCCTCCTCCTACCCCTCTTCATCTAACCCTATTAGCATAACCTTCCATTCCTTTCTCCCTCGTGTTTATCTAGCTTCCCCTTAAATGCATCTATGCTAGTCGCCTCAACTACTCCTTGTGGTAGCGCATTCCACATTCTTACCGCTGTCTGGGTAAAGAGGTTTCTCCTTAATTCCCTATTGGATTTATTAATGACTATCATATATTTATGGCCCCAGTTTTAGTCTCTCTCACAAGTGGAAACATCTTCTCTATCTCTACCCTATCAAACCGTTTCCTAATCTTAAAGACTTCTATCAGATCACCCCTCAGCCTTCTCCTTTCTAGAGAAAAGAGCCCCAGCCTGTTCAATCTTTGCTAATAGGCATAACCTCTCAGTTCTGGTATCATTCTTTTAAATTATTTTTGCACCCTCTCCGGTCTCTCTATCCTTTTGATAATTATGGAGACCAGAACAGTTCACAGTACTCTTAAGTATGGTCAAATTACAATTCCACACAAGTTTAATATAACTTCTCTGCTTTTCAATTCTATCCCTGTAGAAATGAACCTCAGTGCTGTGTTTGCTTTTCTTATGGCCTTATTAACCTACATCGTTACTTTTAGTGGTTTGTGTATCTGTACCCCTAGATACCTTTGCTCCTCTACCCCATTTAGACATTTATTTTCCAAGGAGTATGTGGCCTCCTTATTTTCCCGACCAAAATGCACCACCTCACACTTACCTATATTGAAATTCATTTGCCAATTTCACGTCCATTCGGCAAGTTTATTGATGTCTTCTTGAATTTTGTCGCAGTCTTCCTTCGTATTAACTACACCCCCCAGTATAGTAGTAATAGCAAAAGCTTTTTCAGCTATGTCAGGAGTCAGGAAACCATTAAAGATTGTATAGGGCCACGGAAAGACAGTATAGGACAGATTCAAACTGTTTCTTAGGTTACGACAAAGCTGTTAAATGACTATTTCGGATCAGTCTATACTCCTATGGATGATGCTGAAGTTCCAGCTGTGGGGTGACCTGTGTTAAATAACATTATTTTTATTAGGTAAGAGTATCAAGGGATATGGAGCTAAGGCAGGTAAATGGAGTTGAGATACAGATCAGACATGATCTAATTGAATGGCAGAGCAGGCTCAAGGGCCTATTCCTGTTCCTATGTCATTATTATAAATATTAAAATAGGTAGAAATGTAATCTTGGATAGAATAGGAAATCTCAAAATAGATAGGAATCCAGGTTCAGATGATATCCATCCTAGGGTGATTAAAGAGACAGGACAGGTGCTCTGTGAGGCCCTTGCCAGTAACTTCAACAGCTCAATAGAGTATGGGATAGTTTCCTTAGACTGGAAGGTAGTTCATGTAGTTCTAATTTTCAAAAAAGGAGACAAATCAGAGCCAGGGAACTACAGACCCGTCAGCCTGACATCCATCATTGAGAAGATGCTTGAAGTGATCCTAAGAGATGCCCTTTATGATCACTGGTTAAGGGAAGGGGCTATTGGAGATACTCAACACAGCTTCTGGAAAAGAAAGTCGTATCTTACAAACTTGATTTGAGTTTTTTGAAGAAGTTATTAGATTAGTGGATGAGGATAATCCAATTGACATGGGGAAGGAAAAGGAGGAAGGGGGGAGGGTGGCAATATTGATTAAGGAGAATATTGTGGTGTTGGCGAGAGAGGACGTCATGGAGGGGTCAAGGACAGAATCTATTTGGTTAGAGTAAAGAAACAACAGAGGTGCCATTATACTATTGGGTGTATTCTATAGGCCTCCAACTAGTGGGAAGGATATAGAGGAGAAAATTTGCAGGGAAATTAGAGAGGTGCAAGAGCTATAGAGTAGTGATAATAATGGGGGACTTCAACTATCCTAATATAGACTGGGATAGAAATAGTGTTAAGGGCAAAGAGGGAGAGGAATTTCTGAAGTGTGTTCAGGAGAACTTTCTTGATCAGTATGTTTCTAGCCCAACGAGGAAGGAGGCATTGCTGGATCTGGTTCTGGGGAATGAGATGGGCCAAGTGGAGCAAGTGTCAGTGGGAGAACATTTAGGGAACAGTGATCATAAGGTTTAGATTAGCTTTGGAAAAGGACAAGGAGCACTCTAGAGTAAAAATACTTAATTGGAGGAGGGCCAATTTCATTGGGTTGAGAACGGATCTGGCCCGGGTAAATTGGAATCAAAGATTGGCAGGCAAAGCTATGATCGAACAATGGGTGGCCTTTAAAGAAAAGATGGTTTAGGTACAGTCTAGGTACATTCCCACAAGGAGGAAAGGTACGGCAAGCAAAGCCAGAGCTCCCTGGATGATGAAAGAGATAGAGAGTAAGATGAAGCAGAAAAAGGGGGCGTATGACAGATGTCAGGTTGATAATACAAGTGAGAACCAGGCTGACCATAGAAAGTACAGAGGAGAAGTGAAAAAGGAAATAAGAAGGGCAAAGAGAGAGTGTGAGAATACACTGGCAGCTAACATAAAAATCCAAAAGTCTTCTATAGGCATATAAATGGTAAACAGACGGGTGGGGCCGATTAGGGACCAAGAAGGAGATCTACGCATGGAGGCAGAAGGCACGGCTGAAGTACTAAATGAGTACTTTGCATCTGTCTTTACCAAGGAAGAAGATGCTGCCAAAGTCACAGTAAAAGAGGAGATAGTTGAGATACTGGATGGGCTAAAAATTGATAAACTGTAGGTAATAGAAAGGCTGGCTATACTTGAAGTAGATAAGTCACCTGGTCCGGATGGGATGCATCCTAGGTTGCTGAAGGAAGTAAGGGTGGAAGTTGCAGAGGTGCTGACCATAATCTTCCAATCCTCCTTAGATATGGGGGCGGTGCCAGAGAACTGGAGAATTGCAAATGTTACACCCTTGTTCAAAAAGGGTGCAAGGATAAACTCGGCAACTACGGGCCAGTCAGTTTAACCTCAGTGATGGGGAAGCTTTTAGAAATGATAATCCGGGATAAAATTAATAGTCACTTGGACAATTGTGGATTAATAAAGGAAAGCCAGCATGGATTTGTTAAAGGCAAATCCGTGTTTAACAAACTTGATTGAGTTTTTTTGATGAGGTAACAGAGAGGGTTCATGAGGGCAATGCGGTTGATGTAGTGTATATGGATTTTCAAAAGGCGTTTGATAAAGTGCCAAGTAATAGGCTTGTCAGCAAAATTGAAGCCCATGGAATAAAAGGGACACTGGCAGCATGGATATGAGATTGGCTAAATGACAAAAAACAGAGAGTAGTGGTGAATGGTTGTTTTTCAGACTGGAAGAAGGTGGTGTTCCCCATGGGTCGGTACTAGGTCCACTGCTTTTTTATTTAATATGTACTAATAACTTGGACTTGGGAGTATAGGGCACAATTTCAAAATTTGCAGATGACATGAAACTTGGAAGTGTAGTAAACAGTGAGGAGGATAGTAATAGACTTCAAGAGGACATAGGCAGGTTGGTGGAATGGGCAGACACACGGCAGATGAAATTTAACGCAGAGAAGTGCAAAGTGATACATTTTCGCAAGGAGCATGAGGAGAGGCAATATAAACTAAATGGTACAATTCTAAAGGGGGAGCAGGAACAGAGAGACCTGGGGGTATATATGCACGAATCTTTGAAAGATGAGAAAGCTGTTAAAAAAGCTTTACAAATAGGGCTTTACAAATAGAGGCGTGGAGTACAAAAGCAAGGAAGTTATAAAACACTGGTTCAGCCACAACTGGAGTATTGTGTCCAATTCTGGGCACCGCACTTTAGGAAGGATGTGAAGGCCTTACAGAGGGTGCAGAAAAGATTACTAGAATGGTTCCAGGGATAAGGGACTTCAGTTATGTGGATAGGCTGGAGAAGCTGGGGCTGTTCTCTTTCGAGCAGAGAAGGTTAAGAGGTGCAATGGTTTGGCTGGGTGGTTCGAATCAGCCCCCTCTGACACAGTTCTAGACGACGGGAATTATGGTGAACAGAATTGACTGATGGACAAGTTTTTTTTCCGGACTCAATTGTACAGTGTTTGTTCAGGTTAACACACACCGCCGTCTTCAATATATCAAAAAAAAACTGTGGCGTAAGACAATACAGTACACTACGTCACTACCCAGAGTAGAGTATTGGCTATACGCCACCCCACAGAACCTTCTCACTAAACCCCTATGGCTTGGTTGGGAACACACAACACCCCTTCACACAATACTGATGGTCTTAAGGATGTGAACTTGGACAATGCTCACCCCGATTGTCCCTTGACTTTCTCGCTGCTTCCCCTTGTAGAAAACGTGTCTCCTGATTCTGTACCGCCACACAGTATTCAAGTCTCAGTTTGAGGTTCGTCCATACAGTTGAAGAGCGAGGCTCTGCTTCTTGTGGTGGTTTCTTCTCTCCGCCCCAGGTTCTTGTTGTGAAGGTGAGGACAAGCGAAGACGAGAGCAGGCGAGGAAGCAAGAGAGAAAAGTCCAAAAACTGCCTCCTCTTATACCCACCAAAGTTCCAAACTTCTTCACGCCAAAAAAATGAAATGTTCCTTTTCCTGTGGTGCTGTTTCTGCAGCCTGCTGTTTTCGCAGCCAGTAATCTTACAGTGATGTTCTTTTGCTTCCAACCCGTCTGGGATTTTGATGGCCCTCCTTTCTTTGTTTTCCTGCCCTTCGGGGTTACCTCATCTAGGCAATGGTGGTAATGGCTGATAGTGGGTTAAGTGGTTTAACATTGATAAACAATGGTGTCTCCATCTCCTGCCAATTACCGTATGTATTGCCCTTTTCGGTTCACGACCGGCGTGTAAGGAGGCGTCCACCGCGCCCTCGGCCATGGGACCCTACCGCTCCACCTTACTGCCCCGGCCATTGGGTCATCGTCGTCCCAAATCATGGGAGGAAGACCCGCGTCCACTGTACTCATGACTGTGCCTTGGCGTCTTTTTACTTTTGTTACTCTCTCCCCGGGGTTAAGCAGCTTGCACTGGTTGATATAGAACCACTTTGTGCGTTTTGGGAGTTTAACCGCGTACACCATGGGGCTTGCTTCGTCCACTATACTATACGGCCCCACGTATAGTGGCTCGAATGCCCCTACCCGGGGCATAATTCCGTACCATTACTTGGTCTCCCACCTTCCACTCGTAGGTTCTCTGGGGCTCGAGCAGCAACCGGTTCTTCCGGTGCTGACTCCCCATGTTACTGGCTGCCTGCCAATGAATCTGTTTTAACTGCTCGTACAGATTCTGCGCAAGCTCATGCAGGGACTACCCTGTGCTTCTGGAGAGGCTGGCCCAGACACCCATTAAGACGAGAGGCAAGACCTCATCCCATCTCTGCGGGAACGGGCTTATCTCCTTCCTCAATCTTTCCTTCAGTGTCCGGTTCATACGCTCCACAATTCCCGATGACAGGGGGTTGTGGGCCACATGCCACTTTCCGTGTATTCCCAACAGTTTTAAGGTGGCCTGCATCGCCTGCCCCGTAAAATGACTACCTTGGTCGGAGTCCACAACCTGCGGCAGTCCCCACCGGGAGAACACTTCCTTTACCAAAATTCTTGCCATTGCCAATGCTGTGGCTGCTTGGCAAGGGAAGGCTTCCACCCACTTTGAGAACACGTTCATCAGGACCAGGCAGTATTTGTTGCCTCCCTTAGTCGTGGGTAGTGGTCCAATATAATCGACCTGCAGGGACTGACATGGTCCCTCAACCCTCCGGGTGTGTCCCATGGGGACTTTCCTATGCTGGGGATCGGGGTTGTTGGCTGCGCACACCAGGCAGTTCGCGCAAAAGTCGCGGACATCCTCCCTGACTTGCAGCAACCACCCTGCCTGCTCTACCCTCTGCCAGGTAGTTTCCGACACTGAGTATCCTACTCCTAGGCCCCCGTGGGCCCACTGGAGGAACCCTCCGGTACAGCTCGGGAACGATCCACTGATCCCTTATGAACAGCATTCCTTCTTTAACGGTAATGTCCATTGCCCCGAACGGAGCCTCCACCTACTTGCCCTTGCCTTTCTTCCCCAGGATGGCCCTAAGGACTGGGTCCTGTTCTTGGACTTGTTTTAAGTCCGGGGCCAAAGCTACCTCCTGTGTTCCTCTCTTGTCCCGGATTGCTGCTACCGGGCCTGCTTCGTAAGGATCCCAGAACTCTCCTTCCCTGGCCCCCTGCTTGGCCAACTCGTCTGCCCTTTGTTTACCTTCCCGTCTGGGCTCTGTCTTAGAATGGGCCTTGACCTTGTGAATGTAATGATCCCCCTTCGTGCCCATGACCTCTAGGATTCTCCATAGCAAAGGTGCTGTTGCTAAGGGCTTCCCATCTGCGAATTTAAAAGCGCACCGGGCCCAGATGGCCAGGTATTCAGTGCACAAATTACATGTAAACATGGAATCCGAGCAGATGGTATACGGGGTGGGGAACTTGTCGGGGTGGGTAACCACGTACGCCACCGCTGACAGTTTGGCGTGCTGAGCGCTCAGAGTGCTGAGGAGTTTAATGGCCTTCGCTATACTAGCCATAGGGTCATAAATCCCGCACCCGGTGACACTCCCCATCTACTACCGAACTGGACCCATCTATGTAAATCTCCCGGCCTGTCGGGTGTATCCAGGCCCGGAATCCCATGTCTATGTCCCACACCCCTTCTACCGTACACTTGTGGGCCGTCCCTGGGTAGATCATGTTTGCGGCCAACTTGGGCTCAGTCAAACCCTGTACTCTCAGATTCATCTGCGAGAGCAATAAAGTCCAGCGAGCAATGCGAGCACTGCTCACTGTTCCGTCCTTTATCCTCCCGTCTAACAACGTCTGAGTGGGGATGTGGTGAGTTAGTAAAGTTATCAGGGGTGATCCCGTAAAGAGCTGGGAGCGCTTTACAGCCCAATGCATGGCCAGGAGATGCCGTTCGCAATTGGAGTATCCCCGTTCCACATCGGTGAGAACCCTTGAGGAATAGACCACGGGTCGCAGCCTGCCATGCCGCTCCTGGAGCAGCACTGCACTCAGAACGTCCCCGCTAGCTGCTACCTCCAAAAAGAATTCCTCCCCACCATTTATGGCTCCCCGTGCGGGTGCCATCTGCAGATCCTCTTTAAGGCGAGTAAACGCTTCCTTGCAGCTCTGGTCCCACTCCCACCCCACTCCCTTGCGGAGGAAGCGAAGCAGAGGGGCTGCTGTGGCTGCGAAACCCTAAATAAAGTCTCTGCAGTACCCTGTAAGTCCCAGAAAAAACCTTACCCTGTCACACTTTTGGGGGCCGATAACTCTTGCACTGCTTTCTTTTTGCCTCATCTATGACCTGCTCCCCAGCCCTTACGGTTAGCCCGAGGAATTTGACATCCTCCTGACCGATCTGAGCTTTCTTGGGGTTCACTTTAAACCCTGTCTCATGCAGCAGCTCGAGCAGTTTGGCCAGCAATGGTCCGTGCTCCTCCGCCTCGGCGGAGAACAAAAGCAAGTCGTCCACATATTGGACTAGCTGCTGAGCTCTGCTGAAACCTTTTAAAGCGTCTGCCATACACTGGTGGAATACAGAAGGGCTGTTATGAAATCCCTGGGGAAGGCATGTCCATGTGTACTGTTGCCCTTTAAAAGTAAATGCAAATTTGTGCTGGTCTTCCCGTTTAAGGGGAATCGACCAGTACAAATCCAGCACCGTGAAAATGGTTGCGGTCCCTGGCATGCTCCCTATGAGGTCAGCAACAGCCGCAACTGTGGACGCGCAGGCTGGGATGTTTTTATTGAGCACACGATAGTCCACCTTGGCTCTCCACGACCGGTCGGGCTTCTTGACCGACCAAAGTGGTGAGTTTACGTGGGTGGCTATCGGCCTCAACACCCCCTGTTCTATGAGGTATCCCAGTGCCATCTCTAAGTCGGCTTCTGCCTCACTGGGGAAACTGTACTGTTTCTGTGGTCGTGACATGGGGTCCCCTTGTACCCTGATTTCTACCCGTTATCCTGCCACAGTCGTGTTTGTGGGTGGCGAATGCGGCGAGGTTGTCCCGCACGTTCACCTGATACTGGGCTGGGGTATTACTGACCAAAAGTTCCAGGTCGTAACTCCCCTTAGGCTTCACCATGCACACGCTACCCCTTCCTTCCCCATCCTTTGGGATTACTATGACTTCCCTTTCCTTATCGGAACCCACTGCTCCCCAAAGTTAGTGATTCCTCAAATCAACTATTATCCGGTGGGCTAATATGAAGTCAGACCCTAGGACTCCTGACCCTGGCTGTTCCCATTTTATTAGGACGCATTTCCACCTGGTGTGGAGGGATCCTAACTCTACGGCCAAGGGTCTGGACATCGCTCCCATCTGCTCGTTCCCCGTGAACCCCACGAGACTGAATGGGGCCCTGCTAGACCAGGGTGAACTGATCAGGTCGCTTGCATGGATCACCGTGCTCGAAGCTCCGGTGTCCACCAAGTACTTCCCTTGTACCGTTTCCACCTCCATCTTCACACAAGGTCTGCTCCACTCATCGTACATGAACGGACACAGGTAGTCAGGCTGCCCCATGGCTCTCAGGATTTATTCCTTTAAACCTTCCATGGTTCCCTGTCAAGGTGATGGGCATAAGGGAGTGGTCGGGATCATATTGCTTACGGCAGCATCTACTTTCCCTTTCTCCTGCACAAAAAACGTTCGAAGGGTGGCTACCAGAAAGTCAAATGGTTCTCCAGTCGCCCCCTTCGCTTCGACGGCTTGTGGCTTTTGCACTGGAGGTTCCCCTCGGCCTAACCCTTTCTTCTGAGCCGGGCATTCTCGCCTCCAGTGTCCCATCTTCCCATACCCGAAACATGTCCCTGCCTTTCCTGCACTAACTCCTTCCTGACGCCATTCCTTCTTGCTACTCCCACTGGCCTTCATCTCATGCACTTTGCCCTTATTCGGTTTGACCTCCTCCTCTGAACTGGTTTTAAAGGCCAGGTTCATCTTACGGAGCACACTAGCCTCCGTATTCAGGAGATCTTCGGAGTCAAACCAGGCTTCTGCCTTAGCCCTTATTCTTGGCAAACTGTTTGCCACGAGGGTCCTGAGCCAGTGATTCCTGGGCTCCCCTAGCAACTATAGCCTGTCCAGCACCCCACCCGTGGCCTTTTCGTATACAGGCCATAGCCTGTCTGCGAATGCCTGTGGTGTTTCACCCTCCAGCTGCAGCATTCTTTCCACTCGAGAGAACGGACCACCCTGGGTATGCCCCATGGCTCTCAGGATTTATTCCTTTAAACCTTCCGTGGTTCCCTGTCTCAGCATAGCGGCTGTGGACAGGGCCTGGTACAATTTTCCGTCCAGGGAAAACAGTAACAGCTTGTGAGCCTCGCCCTCACTACACCCATTGATTCCCCCCAACTTGCTCTACTTCCATGAAGTGAACGGAGGGGTCCCCTTTCTTCTTGAGCTTGGGTATGCTCGCTACCATAGCCTGCAGTTGTGGGGTGGTGAATGGGACCACGTAATCACTGCAGCGGGCCCTGCGCACCATTTGGAAACACGCCAAACAATGGCAAATGGCATTTAACCTAGATAAATGCAGAGTCATGCATGTAGGTAGTGCCTAAAACAAAATACATTTATAATTTACAAAGAACAATACTGAAAGCAGTTGAGAGAGAAGAGGATCTATGTGTCCTTGGGCAAAGATTATTGAAGGTTCATGACCAATGCAACGAAACTGTAGCCAAACCAAACAGGGTATTGGGTTGTATTAATAGAACCATTCAGTACATATCAAAGGACACCATTCTGTAACTGTACAGGTCCTTGGTTAGACCATATTTAGAGTACGGCGTCCAGTTTTGGTCCCCTCACATGGTGGCCTTGGTAAAGGTTCAGAGGAGAGCTACGAGAATGATTCCTAGCTTAAAGAACCTTAATTACTCAGATAGGCTTAAAGAGCTGAATCTATTTACTCTAGAGCAGAGTAGACTTAGAGGCGTCCTGATAGCAGTGTATAAAATAATGAAAGGGCTGGATTGCATGCCTACTGATACATTATTTCAGTTTGACAGATTAGGGAGGACCAGGAAAGATGCATTGAAACTATGCAAATGTAGGAATAGACTAGGTGTTAGGTGGTTCTTCTTTTCCCAGAGAGTAGTGAGCCTCTGGAATGCATTGCCGGCTGGTGTGGTATGTGCTGACTCTCTGCATACCTTCAAGAGGGAGCTGGACCGATTCTTGGCTGGGGCAGAGATTGCATCATACAGAAAGTAAGTGGATTAACAGATAATGCACGCATGGTCAATGTGATCTCCTGAGGGCGGGGGGGAGGGGGTCAGAGAGGAATTTTCCGGAGGTTTTTTCCATTCTTGGCTCTGGGTTTTTTTCTGTTTTTTTGCCTCTCCCAGGAGATTACATGGCCATGGACAGGCGGGGTTGGGGGTGGTTTGGAGGTGTCTAGTCATAATACTTCGGAATGTAGGGAAGACTTGCTGGACCAGCTGGTCTTTTCCTGCCTGTCATTTTTGTACGTTCGTAATATGTTCATAGCCATAGATAGGCTACAGATCTTCATGCAATAGGTGACAGAGCTGCCTTATTATCTCTTTGGTGATGTGCACACTTCTTATACACATCTCCTCAGTAAGGTCCACATGCTACCTGTGCTGCCTGTCTATTCAATGGGGAAGGGGTAATATCTAGTCAGCTACATCCTCCTTAAATGCTACATGAGTATCCTTTGCTCTACCTTGTGATTCTCCTCCTATTAGGATAGGATCTGGAATGCACTGCCAGAGGGGGTGGTGGAGGCAGATTCAATCGTGGCTTTCAAAAGGGAACTGGATAAGCACTTGAAAGGAAAAAAATTGCAGGGCTACGGGGATAGGGGGGGGGAGTGGGTCTAGCTCGATTGCTCTTGCATCGAGCCAGCACAGACTCGATGGGCCGAATGGCCTCCTTCCGTGCTGTAACCTTTCTATGATTCTACCATGATAATTGCCTACAAGAATACGCCCATAGGGAGGCTATACCTGCTCCTGAGAAGCCCTCACTGCAGACGGGGGGATGATATTCTGTCAGAAGCACCTCAAAATCTGTATTGGCATGATGGTAACAAAATTGATGTAAAAAGTGTTTCCCAGCTGCATAAATTGCTATTCAAACTCTTCAGAGTCTCCTGTTTCAAAAACTTCTCACTTCCGTCTGTATCAGTTGAACCTGGCAGCTGCTACACCTTATAAATCTCAGTCTGTTACCCAGAGTGTATTAGAAGTATAAAAGCAGGAAACTTGGAGCTCAAACACCACTGGCCTTCATCATAATATGTTAGGTCAGTCGGGACTCCGTGGGTGGAACGCGGGAAAGGCGAAAATGCATAAGGAAACTTGGAGGAAGTATTTTCATGGTGAAAATCGGGTGATTTTCCTGCAAGAAAAAATTCTCTGCACCATTTACACATTGTTAGTGCACCAAAAAGGGCAAAGAATTTCACCCCCATATAATTATCCCGTTCCTTTTTTTAAAAAAAAGTTAATTGACTTAGCCTCAAATATTTTTGCTAGGAGTCTCTTTCATATAACCACTATTCTAGAGTAGAAAAAGTATAGCTTGAAGCTTGTTACCCTATGTCTTCTTGGTATATGCTTTTAGTCCAAGTCAAATATCTGCTTTTATACACACCATCATCGATTCCCAGCATTTTAAACACTTACGAATGATCAATGGATTTGAAACTCTTCATTGATGCTTCCATTCTTTCATTAACTTCCTGTGCCCATTTCAGTTCACCAGCTACATGTGGCATATTTTTGTTGATGGTCGGAACACCGGTCTTAGCTGCAGTTGCAATCAAGTGTGCATCAAACAGTGACTTGATATTATCTAAATCAGTATTAATCATATCAACTAGGATTGGGTATTTTTGAGACACTTCTTCTCTTATCAATGGGCGCTTAATAAAAAATCCAAACATGTGCAACATCTGAAACAAGAGAAGCATAATATTAAACATATAAAATATATAATATATTATTTATTAAAAGTAGGCATGGTAAATGAAGAGTAAAGACTGTAAAAATCAAAAATGATTACCAACAAGTGTCTTAGCTCTGTAACAACATCCACCTCCATCCCTACTTCCGCCCATCTGTCATTGTAATCCCTCATCCGTGTCATTCTCACTTCCAGACTCAACTATTCTAAAGCTTTCCTAGTCTGCTTCCTATCCTCCAAACTCCATAAACTTAGCTCATCCAAACCTCTACTTAAAACTCATCTCTTTGACTAAGCTCTTGGTCACCGCACTTAATATCTTCTTTGGCTCGTATCCATTTTTCCCTTCAACATCTTGGGACATGTTAAAGATGCTATATAAATGCAATTTGTTGTTTTAACCCATAACAATCAATATGAAACAATTTGATAGTCTTCATCCTTCATATAAAGATCTGTTCCAAATATCATTGGTCATGATGAAGATAAATAAAATAATTTAATGGGAGAAAAAAAACACATCTGGTCTTTGAACGAGCTTTTAGACAACATGAACATGAAGTATAGACACTTTATGAAATTGGTCGTGACTCTCCCTTGCACACACTCTGTACAATATTGCAGGAAATAACAAGATTGCTGCTATAAAGTTAACATCAAAAAACAGCATAACAGTGCTGTGACAAAAGTAGGATTCCCTGTCTAACATATCATCTGACAAACCCACTGAAAAAAGATTGGTAAAAAACCTGAGCGTGTCACCTGTTTATCAGTTTGGTCACATGGCAAGGGTGAACTAAAAGAGGAACGAAAGTAAATGTTCAAAAAAGAACAAAAATGAAAATCATTTCACTCTGCCAAAGTGGTTGATTAGAGTTAGTGGCCCTGAAAATCTGAGTCCTGTGATCCGTCAGAAGTGAGGCAGGATGGAACTTCCACCACCAAATGGCCCCACTGTCAACCTGAAATTGCAACGTCAGCTGAGTGGTGGGATAAAGATGTGAGCCCCACCAGTGCTTTGTGCACTGTGCCTGGGAGGCCTAGAGAATTCGTGGGGAGGGATCAGAAAACGTTGTTTTCAGGACATTGTTGCAGGATTTAAACTTGGACTGTCCTTAAAGCAGAACCCGCAGGTGAAGTAATGGCTCCAACTAAAAGGAAAGCAGCAAACGTCTCAGAGCAATATAAATATTTTTCTGATAAAAATTAGGCACAAGAGAGATGTAATAGTGAGCATGGGTAGCAAGAGACCTGCCAATACAGCAGCTGGAATCATGTGGAAGGAAGTGGCATAGGACCCCTTTCCAGTGCAGAAAGAAGTTTAACGACCTCAAAAGGTCAGCACAGATAAACATGATGGCAACAAGCTGTCATTCTTCTATAGATGGGCACTTTACAGATGACAAACCAATATTATCCCTGGGAGTCCAGTCATGCACATAAGGGTGTAATCCTGTGAGGCAAATGCACTGTATTCTCAAATTAACAAAGCTTTCTGTTCTCTTGCAGGAAAAATAGGCTCATAATTCACAAGCTACAGGAGGAATAGCAGACATTCATCAATTCACCCAGGAAGACAAAGAGGCAATGGAGATACTGAGATCCCACTATATGGAGTTGATAGGAAAAAGAGTCATGGGTGGGCTTGCACCCACAGTTAATTTGTATAAACAAGTGCTAATATTCAAAGAGAAACAAAAAGCTTTAGTTCTCTGAGACTCGTAATCTGTGGAGATCCTTACATGAGCAGAACAGTAAAGAAAAAGTATCTAGTAGGAAACTCAGTGCATTTTTCTGTCTTTTTATAACCACAGGAACTGTAATCAAGAAACAAGAAGCAGAGAGAGAAAGTGAAATGGTAGGACCTTCAACTGTAGTGACATCATATATCTGCCCACACTGTCATTCACGCTTATTCTAATTAGCCTCACTTGGGGTGATATTGATAGTTTAGAAAAGGAGTGCATACTGGATGAGGCACAATGCACAAGGAAGCCAGAGGTAGTGGAAGTAGGCAATGATGTTCCTGAGCAGAAGCGAAGGAAAAGCCAGCCTCAGCTGAACAGCATTCAGACAAAGATCTCAGGCATCCTGCCATGAAAAGAAGGATGCCGGCAGAGCATCAAACTGAAATGAAGGCGCTGGAAAGCCTCTCTGAAAATATGTAGCAGATGTAAGCAGATTCAATAATAACTTTCAAAAGGAAATTGGATAAATACTTGAAAGGAAAAAATGTACAGGGCTTTGGGGAAAGAGCAGAGGAGTGGGACTAATTGGATAGTTCTACCAAAGAGCCAGCACAGGCATGATGGGTCAAATAGCCTCCTTCTGTGCTGCAGGGATTGTGGAAAAGTACAATGCCTTCCTTTGCAGCAACATTAGAGAGGGCCTCTCAATAATGCTAAGCATCCTGGAGTGAGTAGTAGCTCCAGGAACCTAAGTATATGTCCCACACAACACTGAGACCTCCTGACACATAATTCCATGGATATATCAAGGAATTATCTTCCGGTCTGTACAGCTTGATGGCTGGATATCTGTGGGCGGGTCAAGATCTTCTGCCTTATAAGCCTGACCTTTCGGGTTGCCTGCTGTTCCTCTTCCTCTAACATATAAATCATAAAGAGTGGATTCCTTATGAGGAAACATATTTTGTAGCCTTCTTGCTTCTTTTAGGGAACTTCCTCAAAGCAAAAATCAGTTGTGCCGGATTCCCGTTGGTTTATCTGGGGGTCCTAGTGCAAGAAAATCAAAAAGTTAGTATGCAGGCGCAGCAGGTGATCAAGAAGGCCAACGGAATGTTGGCTTTTATTGCTAGGGGGATAGAATATAAAAACAGGGAGGTATTGCTGCAGTTATATAAGGTATTGGTGAGACCGCACCTGGAATACTGCATACAGTTTTGGTGTCCATACTTAAGAAAAGACATACTTGCTCTCGAGGCAGTACAAAGAAGGTTCACTCGGTTAATCCCGGGGATGAGGGGGTGGACATATGAGGAGAGGTTGAGTAGATTGGGACTCTACTCATTGGAGTTCAGAAGAATGAGAGGCGATCTTATTGAAACATATAAGATTGTGAAGGGGCTTGATCGGGTGGATGCGGTAAGGATGTTCCCAAGGATGGGTGAAACTAGAACTAGGGGGCATAATCTTAGAATAAGGGGCTGCTCTTTCAAAACTGAGATGAGGAGAAACTTCTTCACTCAGAGGGTAGTAGGTCTGTGGAATTTGCTGCCCCAGGAAGCTGTGGAAGCTACATCATTAAATAAATTTAAAACAGAAATACAGTTTCCTAGAAGTAAAGAGAATTAGAGGTTACGGGGAGCGGGCAGGAAATTGGACATGAATTTAGATTTGAGGTTAGGATCAGATCAGCCATGATCTTATTGAATGGTGGAGCAGGTTCGAGGGGCCGATTGGCCGACTCCTGCTCCTATTTCTTATGTTCTTATGGCACCGATTCATCTTCCATTGAGATCCGGGGCAGACATCTGAAACTCCCGTCTGAAGCAGGTGGTAGCTTCATTACAGTATGCAACAAGGGACGCAGAAGGGCACCATGCTATTTCCATGCTGAACGCCGAGTTTCCAGCTCACCCAGTGAAACATAGTGGGAACAAGGCCTTTGGCAAACCTGCAAGCAGGAGGGCCTTTTGAGGCCCACAAATTTTAAGGTAAGTACATTAACCTTTTTAAAGGCCATTCTTATAGTTTTAAATGTTTTTCCCTCCCAGCTGTCACTTTGGTTTTCATGAGCCTTTGTGCCTGTTGCTGCTTTTTATTTATTTTTCCCCAAACTCCCTTTATTGGTACTAAAGAATTTGCCACCCGTAGTCTCTTAAGCTGATGTGTCTGGAGGAAAAAGGGACCAACTGAAGGATATCAGGCAGGTCAGGCTGCTCAAGAAATTATCTGTGCCCTCCTCTTCCCAATGATGGCTGCACCAGCAGATCCCCGATAGCATCAGAATGAGATGTGAATGCCTGTTGAACTCTTATGCTGGAAGGTTCTTCAGAAGCAACCAATCACAGCAATGTCATGTTTTACATGATACATAATGCATGCATAAAGGCATGCCAGAGTAATCACGGGCTCAATTTAAAAAATGGTGGCGGGTTGGCAGCGGAGTGGTAAAAGTGCTCGTGGCAAACCCGAATAAAAAAAACTTACCTTTTCCAAAACGATGTAATTGATGGTGATGAAAGTTGTTTCCAGGTTTCGCGCCCAGCAGCCAGCCTGACTGATAGGCCGACAGGAGCTACAACACCGAGTGGAGGGGGAACAGAAAGAAAGAGAGAGACGGCATCCAGTGCTACCCATGAGGAAAGGCATCATCACCCTCATCTACAAGCGGAAGGGGGAGAGGGAAGAAATCAAAAATTGGCGACCCATCTCACTACTTAACATGGACTACAAAATTCTGTCCAAGGTCATCGCCAATCGGGTCAAGTCAACCCTGGAGGTGGTGATCCACCCCGATCAGACCTGCGCCGTACCCGGCAGGAAGATCTCTGATAGCCTGGCGCTACTCAGGGATACGATCGCCTACGTATAAGACAGGGGGGTGAACACCTGCCTGATCAGCCTGGACCAGGAGAAGGCCTTTGACAGAATATCCCACACGTACATGATGGACGTGCTCTCCAAAATGGGGTTTGGGGAGGGAATCCGCAATTGGATCCAACTGCTCTACACAGACATCAGTAGCGCAGTTTCAATCAATGGGTGGGAATCAGAAAGCTTTCCAATCAAATCTGGAGTCAGGCAGGGCTGTCCTCTCTCCTCCGTCTTGTTCGTGTGTTGCATCAAGCCCTTTGCCGAGTCCATCAGGAGGGATGCGGGCATAAGAGGGGTGACGATCCCAGGCAGCGGACGCACTCAGGTCAAGGCCTCCCTGTACATGGACGACGTCGCCGTCTTTTGCTCGGATCAGCTGTCGGTCCGCAGATTGATGAGCATCTGCGACCAGTTCGAACTGGCCTCGGGGGCCAGGGTAATTTGCACCAAGACCGAGGCCATGTTCTTTGGGAACTGGACCGACTGATCCTTTGTCCCCTTCACCGTCAGGTCGGATTACCTGAAGGTGCTGGGGATCTGGTTCGGGGGGGCCGGGGCGTGCACCAAAAACTGGGAGGAGCGTATTTCCAAGGTTAAGCAGAAACTGGGACTGTGGGATCGACGTTCCCTCTCGATCGTGGGCAAGAACCTGGTCATCAGGTGCGAGGTGCTCTCGGTGTTGCTGTACGTGGCGCAAGTCTGGCCCATACCTCGCTCTTGCGCCGCGACAGTCACCCGAGCCATCTTCCGCTTTGTCTGGAGATCAAAAATTGACTGTGTCCGCAGGGTCACGATGTACAAATCTCCAGAGAAAGGGGGGAAAGGCGTGCCCAACGTGGCCCTCATCCTGATGGCCACCTTTGTGTGCGGCTGCATCAAGCTGTGTGTAGACCCTCGGTACGCAAACACAAAGTGTCACTACGTGCTGAGGTTCTACCTGTCCCCGGTGTTGAGAAGGATGGGCCTGGCCACGCTACCACGGAACGCTCCGTCCAGTTGGACCGTTCCGCCCCACCTGTCCTTCGTGGAAAAGTTTGTGCAGATAAACACCTTTGACCACAAGGCGATCAGCAAGTGGTCCACACGCAACGTCCTCGAGACCCTGCGGGAAAAGGAGATGGTGGATCCTGTCGGTTGATTCCCCGAGCAGACTGTCAATGTCATTTGGCAGAATGCCTCATTGCCAGAGCTTTCAAACAAGCACCAAGACCTAGCTTGGCTGGTGGTGAGAAGGGCCCTTCCCGTCAGATCCTTCATGCACTCCCGGTCTCTCAGCGCCACCGCGCGCTGTCCCCGAGGAAGCTGCACTGGAGACGAGACCGTCAGCCATCTCCTTTTGGAATGTGCCTTTGCAAAGAAGGTCTGGAGAGAGATGCAATGGTATCTGTCCAGGTTCATCCCGAGCAGTTCCGTAACACAGGATTCTGTGCTCTACGGGCTGTTCCCGGGGACGCACACTGAGACGGACATCAACTGTTGCTGGAAGACCATCAACTCGGTGAAAGACGCCCTTTGGTCTGCCCGAAACTTGCTGGTCTTCCAGTGCAAGGAGCTGTCCTCGACTGAGTGTTGCAGACTGGCACATTCCAAGGTCCAGGACTACGTGCTGAGGGACGCACTGAGGATGGGTGCAGCCGCCGCAAAAGCAATGTGGGGAAAGGCAACCGTTTAGAGCCTTCCCGCCATTGTATACCGAGGGGCTGCAATCAGGGAAAAAAACCCTCGGACAGAATGTAAAATTCTAATTGATGTCATGTAACTGTAATGAATCTGTAATGAACCTGAAAAGAATCACCTGTATTGATTGTGATGCAATGAGGCACCCTAGAGTGTCATGAATTGTAATTATGTCCAATGTGTTTCATTGAACTGTACTTGATGTAACCTGCAAATTGCATAATCTATATTGTGCACGTTTGGAATGTGATATGACAACTGTATTGTATGTACTGCTGCAAATTTTTTGAATAAAGTATATTTTTTGAAAAAAAGAGTGGAGGGCGCTGAAGATCTGGGGGGGGGGAGGTGGAGATCGGGGAGGAGAGGGAAGATGGGGGGGAGAGGGGTTAGATCAGGGGGGGGAGATTGGGGGGGAGAGGGGAAGATCGGGGGGGGAAAGAGGGAAATCGTAGAGGGACATCAGTGGGGGGAGAGGGGGACATCGGAGAGAGACATCGGGGGCTAAGAGGGACATCAGAGAGGGAGATATCGGGGGCAGAGGGGAACATCAGAGAGGGGGACATCAGAGCAGGGTCGAAAGGTAGGTTTATTTTGATTTTTTAACTTTGTGCAATGGTTATTTAATTTATTTAGTTTATTTTTGCCTGATCCGGCCCTTCACGCCTGGTTTCACCAGGCATGAATCGGAAGCCATGGGAAAGCCGTCCAAATAAGTTTAAAATCGTTTTAACTATCTACTATGTCAGAAATAAAGTACCTTAAGTACCTCAATGATGCACATTTGGTTCTTTAACTATCATCCCGCCGGCTTTAATTGCCGGCAGGACTTTCGCATTTAGGAAGTGCGCGCGCACACAGGTGCGTCTGTGGGAAACCCAGAAGTCGGCGGGTTGGGGCCGGCTTCCTCACCCGCTCAGGATTTCCCCAATTTTCGCAGCCTCCCCACCCCCAACGCACCCGCAATTTCCTTTGAAAATCGGGGCCCTGGAGTCAGAGTACCAAGACGCCACCAATTTCTGCAGCTGCTAGCAAGCCATCTGGAAATGACTGTGATAACTTGCCTTCTCAGAGCCTGGATCAAAAGAGGGGTAGATGTAAAGCTCTGCCAACTGCTGCAAGGATACCAGCAACTACCATGCAGCATAGAACTTATGTATGTGCAGGGACAGTAACTGTTAGCTATGGCCTGAAAATTGGCTGCATCTTCTGGCAGGTTTGCTGCAGGGATGATGCTGTAGTGATACAGAGGAAGCAGTTCATGCAGCACCACCTCATTTTCAGCAGCCAAAGACCAGGCCAGGTGCTGGGCTTCACCATCGCCGGTCTTCAAACTCATGCTTGCACTTACAGGTCCTTTTTCCTTCATCCTGGCATGCCACTTCTTAATACCACGCCTCTTCAGCCTTACTGATGGATTTGAGGTGCTCTTAAATGCTCTGCAGAAGCTTTCTAAATTTTGTCACCCTCCTTGTGGCACCCCCCCCTATAATTGTCCTCATTCCCTTAAATTTGACTTACACACAATTTTCCTCTTATAGAATCGTTACATCACAGAAGGAGGCCATTCGGCCCATTGAGCCCATGCCGGCTCTTTGTAAGAGCAATCCAGTTAGTCCCATTCCCCCGCTTTTTCCTCGTAGCCCTGCAAATTTTTTCCCTTCAAATATTCATCCAATTCCTTTTTGAAAGCCATGATTGAATCTGCTTCCACCACCCTTTCAGGCAATGCATTCCAGATCATAATTACTCGCTGCATAAAAAAGGTTTTCCTCACATCGCCTTTGGTTCTTTTGCTAATCACCTTAAATCTCTTCTACCAGTGGTGTTATCCCTAGACCCACTGGAGTTTGCACCTGGAGTTGTGAATAGTTATGCAAATAGCATTAGATCCGAAATTTAATGCTATTAGTACTTGGGATCCAGATGGGTCTTAAAGCAGTGCAAACCAAATTCAAACTATTTTACAGTTTAAAGGCGAAAATTGTCTGCTTTTGTAGACAAATTGTATCCAATATCACTATGAAACAGCAATTAGCCTTTGTGAATCCAGCATAAGCTTTCCTCAGCCAACGCTCTAAGGTACTCCTGCTTTATTGTGGCATATCTTAAATTGGTGGTTCCTAGGATGGAAATGATGGAATTTAAAATGGATGACATCATCCCGTCTAAGCCCTTCATTTGCACAGTTGTACTCTTGTTATGACAGGCATGTCTTCCTTCTAAGCTCACATGCGGTGAAATTTACATCAGAACTTAAATGGGGTGGAAAACTGGCACATCCAGTCTACACCCCAAATTCCATCCCTCTACATAGATTCCATCCTACCAGACCACTAGAATTTTCATATGGAAAAGTAAAAAACCATGTGAGATATCTTCCTTCCTCATCTAAATTAGTATATCCTCCTGTGCAATCACTTTGGCAAGTTTAATGTAGTCAGGAGAGGAGTGGCTTTCACCGTTTTAAGGGAAGGCAGACATGTTATACTAGATAATCCAATAGCGGGTTCAGGTACAGTGCTTCCACTTCCTAACAGTTTGTATGTTGTGTTTGACTATCTAATCTTTTTTTTTATTCGTTCACGGGATGTGGGCGTCGCTGGCGAGGCCAGCATTTATTGCCCATCCCCAATTGCCCTCGAGATCTTCTTCTTGATACAAATATCACGGCTGGATGCTGAGCATCTGTGAGACACTATTAATATTAAGTTAAGTTCTGAATTCTGTGAGCATGGCTCCGAGATATTCCTGCTTCAGGCTGCAACCTTTTTGCAGGTGCGAGAGGTAGCCTGGCCTTGTCCACTTTCTGGTACATATGAAGTCATCAAAGAGGGATCATCGGGTCCATCCTGCCCCTATTCCCTCCCTCCTTGTCACCATGCCATTACTCTGTGAGTGAACAGATCCACAGCAACAATAATACCGTTGAAGACCCTATCAATGGCTCTCTCCATTGGAACAGCCGGTTGTCTAACTTGGCCAAGCAGCAGGTGTTATTGGAGTTCAAGGCCTGTATGGCAGCAATCTGAGCATTCCTCAGAGATGCAAAGACTGAAAAAACAGCCCCCACCATGTGCTGCAAATGTCCCTGGAGCTGTCACTTATACCAAAGCTGATTGCATACTTTTTAATACTATGCATAAGGATGTCTTTTATTTATTTTTTGACAGTTTCCTGCCTGACTGATTGACAAGTCGGCTTCAGTTGGATGGGAGAAGAGGAAGAAAGAGGACGTGAAAAGGTAAGTGTTAGATGAGGGGGGGGGTGGTCAGGGGTCAGTCACCAGGAAGGGTTAGTGATTGAGGGGAAGTAATTGCCGGGGGGGGGGAAGTCAGTCATCGGAGATCATGAGGGGGCAGGGGGGTGTTAGTTGCCCAGCAGTGGTGGGGGGGAGGGTATCAGTCATTGAGGGGCTCAGTCTTCAGTGGGGAGAGGGGTCAGTCATTAGGGGGAAATCGGGAGTCATCGCGGGGTCAGAGATCGTGGGCAGGTGGTTGGATTTCATGGGAGGGGGGTCGGAGATCGTAGAGGGAGGGGGGCGGAAATCGTGGAGGGAGGGGGACGGAAATCGTGGGGGGAGGGGGTGGAGATCATGGGGGTGGTCGCTGCAGATAGGCTTGTTTGGCCTGGAGGAAACACTCCTGCTCCTCCGGGCCCACAAGCTGTGCTATAAAGGCACTTACCTGCAGTTTCAGGCCTTCTCGCCTCCTCTCACGTGGCGTGAAGGAGAAGGCACGGGGGTCCCGGCCCCAGGGGTTAAAAGCAAAAAAGCTCTCAAAATGGAAGCCTGCGGCCTCCTTGAAAGCTTTTAGGGACCAACCCGCCTCCTGAGAGCGGATTTGTCGCCCGTCCCTCGTCCTGTCCCCATAAAAACTGGAAATGGGCGGGATGGAGGCAGGTTTTAGATTTTTAACATTTTTACTGCCCTCCCACCCCTAACCCACCCGTCTATCCCATTTAAAATCATACCCCATGTGTTCAAAGCTCCTAGGCATGTTCCCTAACAACTGTAAAAATCTCTTGTTCTCCAAAATCATCCTTCTTTTAAAATCATAGAATTTTACAGCGTAGGAGGAGGCCATTCGGCCCATCGTGCCTGTCCAGGCTCTTTGAAAAAGCTCTTTTAAAGCTAGCCCGGAGATCAGGATCTCTGCACTCATCAACTGTGAACAGATGTGACATGACTCTCTGGCCAGGTGCTTCCTGCTCATCTTGGATCTATCTACACGTGCTTACGTATGTTCAATGGTTGAATGAATGTGCTTTCTAAATCACCCAGGATGAATGGACCTGTGCTGCTGCTTTGCAGTGAAATTGAGTGTTAGAGCACTAGGTGATGTGTTTAATGACTCCAGTTCTGAGGACTCCAAAACAGCTTCTGCACCATTTGCTTACAAAAAAAAGGAAAATGTTAACAACAGATCCTAATTAAAACTCATTGCCAATCAGCCTTCATCAAAGAGCTGGCATAAAACTGCTGATCTATGCAAGCTTTCATGGTAGTGAACGCATAACTGAATAGGATTTTGAGTGAAGAAAGCATAAGTGATGTACACTTCCTGATCTGGGACATGTCTCTTGCATCTCCATCCCCTGCTTCCTGATGAAGGTTCCACCCCTGGTTTTGGAGAGCCTGCAATGTGGCTGGACCTCCTATGATAGTTATCCTCTCCCTCTTGTTCTGTACTGCCTTTTCTTACAAAGCAGAAACATGCATTGAGTTATTAACATTGGTAGCATAGAATCTCATATGCATGTGTCTCTGTGTTTCCTGTAGGTATTGTGAAGATAGCAACTTGCAGCATGTAGGTGCTGGTCATCAAAGAATTTGACAGTGAGTTGTCCTGTCCAGTCTTATACTAATGAGATGACATTGTGCAAGGAAGGTGCTGGGAAGTGCAAAGTGCAATGATGGGCACTCATGAGAAGGTGGAGACAAAATGAAAGAATGCATAGAGAGGAAATAACAGTTCATGGCATAATGCATAAATATGATCTGATGCTGCAGTCCATTATTCTGCTCCTCCTGGCGAAATCATTCAATTTCTTACAACACAGGAGCCAAATTCTCTGAACAGTGCTACTTGCATTAATCAAATCTGCCATCTCCTGTCAAGCTATATGCCCTCCCTCATCTTGTTCACCCACTACCTTGTTCACCCAACAGTAATCTTGGAGAAAGAGGAGATTCCTCCTGAGCTGCACTTTCTTCAGCAAGATTTCTACAGTCTTTTCATTAAAGCAGGGTGCATTGCTTTTCCCCAGACTGCAGCCAGGCATGTCTTTAGCTGCACAGCATCTTTCTGCAAGCAATGTTGAAAAAAGTGATTTCTCCTTTAAGCTGCTGCAGGCCTTCATGTTATGAGCTGAAGCTAGAAATGCAGATAGCTTGAGATCCACTCAAGTAAGGAGATTTCCTGTAGTGCACTGTCTATCTCAGCCTGGTATGGGGGGCAACCAAATGTATGTATTTCTCATCAGTATGCTGCCATAGGAGCTTATTGTGGCAATGTTGGCACTATTGAAAAGTTGCATACCTCTTAGTAGAACTGTATAAAAGGAGCAATGTTCCATGGAAAAGTATATATTGTCAAATGACAAACAAATTTATTTTGTAACAAATAGTCTATTTGTAGTAGCAAACATGCAATTTTATTTTATGCCTGGTCTCAAAAAAAGTTTTGATAATCCTGTTTTACCTTCACAGCAGATATAATGCTTGAACAGTCACCAAATCCCTGGCAAATGATCATTGCCAACCTTCTGTCAAAATCATCAATCTTGGTTTGAAACACTGCATAGTCTTCTTCAAAGTTCTGTATGTAAATGCATCCAAATAAAACAATAAATAATTATGCTTGTACAAATATCTATTAATGAAAAATGTTTAAATATGAATAAAGTCAAAGGTTATTCTCTGAATGAACGTCTCCTCCGTATACAATGAACATAACTCAAAAGCATCAGTTCCAACCAAAAGAGATCATGTGTGCTTTTAGCTTACATGTGGTTCTCCCAGTAGTTTAGTTCATAAAGCCAGCATGAGCAATAATAACAACAACTTACATTGATGTAGCACATTTAACGTAGTAAAACATCCCAACACACTTCACAGGAGCATAATCAGATAAAAATTGACACCGAACCAAGAAAGGAGACATTAGAACAGGTGACCAAAAGCTTAGTCAAAGAGATAGGTTTTAAGGAGCATCTTAAAGGAGAAGAGAGAGGTGGTGAGGTTTAGGGAGAGAATTCTGGAGCTTAGGGTCTGGACAGCTGAAGGCACAGCTGCCAATGGTGGGGTGAAGGAAATGAGGGTTGCACAAGAGGCTAGAATTGGAAGAACGCAGAGTTGTCAGAGGGTTGTAGTGCTGGAGGAGGTTACAGAGATAGGGAGGGGTGAGGCCATGAAGGAATTTGAACATGAGGATGAGAATTTTAAGATCGAGGCGTTGGTGGGCTGGGAACTAATGTAGGGCATCGAGCACAAGGGCGACGGGTGAACGGGACTAGGTGCGAGTTAGGATATGGGCAGCAGAGTTTTGGATGAGCATAAATTTATGAAGGGTGGAAGATGGGGGGCAGCCAGGAGAACATTGGAATAGTCAAGTCTGGAGGTAACAAACGCATGGATGAGGGTTTTAGCAGCAAATGGGCTGAGGCAGGGGTGGAGACTCTAAGGTCCCAAGTTCAATTCTCATTCTATGCTGAGTAAGTTGGTGCCTCAATGGGATTCACCAGAAAACTGAACTTATACTCTTTGGGCGTAACCAGCTAATCTACTTTAAAGGAATGGAGAAAATGATATGGACAATGTTCCCAGACATCACAATGTGCATTATTTGTTTCCAGCCAATTGCTCATTCCAGTGGTGTGACATGTGCCTGATAATATCAAATCACAATTTAACATCTTTTTTCTATTAATAAGGTATTCGTCCCTATAAAAGGTAGGTCAGTAACTTGGAGCTGATTAGGATTTTTTTCCACATAGAATTGTATCTGTACAAGCTATATTTTATTAAAGGTCATGGTAGCTTCATCGCTGAACAGGTAGTGTTCTGGAGGGTCAACGTGTACTATGTCAAATTACATCTGCTTAATCCATCAACCAGGGATAATACAGACTCTTAAGGAATTCACCCTAGCAGAACATAAGGCAGCACAGATGGTTAGCCTGGAAAATTCAGAGGGAGGTTGGGAAAATAAATTAATATTCTCTAATGTAGGGGATCAACAGGTTGTGTGGGAAGGAGGTCCATGATAAAATAGTAATACATAGACTCTGGATGGGCAGAGTTGGTGCATGGCCTTTGCTTGTTCTGGAATTTCTTAAGTTCATTTGAATTAATTTCCTTTGAAGTTGCTTACTTCATTAGATCACAGAGAGAAGATAGCAATGCTAATTACAGAATTAGGCACAGTCCACTGTTGCAAGATAGTCTTCCACTTTGGTAGGAAGAATAGAAAAGCAGAATTTTTTTTAAAAGATGAGAGACTAAGAAATGTTGGTATCCAGAGGGATTTGGGTGTCCTTGTACACGAATCACAGAAATTTAACAAGCAGGTACAGCAAGCAATTAAGAAGGCAAATGGTATGTTAGCCTTTATTGCAAGAGGGTTGGAGTATATGAGTAAGGACATCTTGCAATTATATAGGGCTCTGGTGAGACCACACCTGGAGTTCTGTGTACAGTTTTGGTCTCCTTACCTAAGAAAGGATATACGTGCCTTAGAGGGGGAACAATGAAGGTTCACGAGATTGGTTCCTGGGATGAGAACCTATGAGGAGAGATTAAGTAGATTGGGCCTATATCTTCTGGAGTTTGGAAGAATGAGAAGGGAACTCATTGAAACATTGACAGATACATGTGTAGCTCATCCAAACATCAGCACCGATATAGATGCACATCCACTAACTCAATATAGTTAATCACCAGAACAAACACGCCTACTTAGCATGGTGGATGCAGCAATTTAAAACTGCAGCCAAAATGGAGGTGCCAAATTGGAGGATATAAGCACTGAATGGCCGGGGAGTCAGACGTGCAGAGATCAGTGAGCCAGCTTTCAAGGTAAACATATGGAAAGGTTACAGCACGGAAGGAGGCCATTTGGCCCATCGAGTCTGTGCTGGCTGTATGCAAGAGCAATCCAGCAAGTCCCACTCCCCCGCCCTTTCCCCGAAGCCTTGCAAATTTTTTCCTTTCAAGTATTTATCCTGTTACCTTTTGAAGGCCAAGATTGAATCGGCCTCCACCACCCCCTCGGGCAGTGCATTCCAGATCCTAACCACTCACTGGAAAAAAGTTTTTCCTCATGTCACCTTTGGTTCTTTTGCCAATCACCTTAAATCTATGTCCTCTGGTCCTTGAACCTTCTGCCAATGGGAACAGTTTTTCTCTATCTACTTTGTCCAGACCCTTCATGATTTTGAATACCTCTATCAAATCTCCTCGCAACCGTCTCTGTTCCAAGGAGAACAGACCTAATTCTAGGGAATGTGGCCGGCCAAGTGGAAGAAGTGCTAGTAGGTGAGCACTTTGGTGACAGTGACCATAATTCGGTGAGATTTAAGGTGGTCATGGAAAAGGACAGGGAGGGGACGGAAATAAAGGTTCTAAATTGGGGGAAGGCCGATTTTAATAGGATAAGGCAGGATCTGGCCAAAATGGACTGGGATCAGCTGCTTGTAGGAAAATCCGCATCGGAGCAATGGGAGTCTTTCAGAAGGGAGATTGAGACCATACAATGGCAACATGTTCCCGTAAAGGTCAAGGGTGGTTCCAAGAACTCCAGGGAACCTTGGATGTCAGGGGATATACGAGAATGGATTAGGAAAAAAAGGAGGGCTTTTGGCAGATACAAAAGGCTAAAGACGGAGGAAGCCCTAGAGGAGTACAAAAAGTGCAGGGGGATACTTAAAAAAGAAATTAGGAGATCAAGGAGGGGCCATGAAATAACACTGGCGAGCAAAATAAAGGAAAATCCTAAGATGTTTTATAAGTATATTAAGGGTAAGAGGATGACTAGGGAAAAAATAGGGCCCATTAGGGACAAAAATGGCAATCTGTGTGTGGAGCCGGCAGATGTAGGAGGGGTTCTAAATGAATTTTTTGCATCTGTTTTCACTATGGAGAAGGACGATGTAGACATAGAAATACGGCAGGGGGACTGTGATATACTCGAACATATTAACATCGAGCGGGAGGAGGTATTGGCGGTTTTAGCAGGCCTAAAAATGGATAAATCCCCAGGCCCGGACGAAATGTATCCCAGGCTACTGTGTGAGGCAAAGGAGGAGATTGCGGGGGCTCTGACACATATATTCAGAACCTCTCTGGCCACAGGGGATGTGCCAGAGGACTGGAGAACCGCTAATGTAATACCATTATTCAAGAAGGGGAGTAGGGAAAAACCGGGGAACTACAGGCCAGTGAGCCTAACATCAGTGGTAGGAAAATTATTGGAAAAAATTCTGAAGGACAAAATTAGTCTCCACTTGGAGAAGCAAGGATTAATCAGGGATAGTCAACATGGCTTTGTCAAGGGAAGATCATGTCTGACTAATTTGATTGAATTTTTTGAGGGGGTGACTAGGCGTGTGGATGAGGGTAACGCAGTGGATGTGGTATACATGGATTTCAGTAAGGCCTTCGATAAAGTCCCCCACAGGAGACTGGTCAAGAAGGTACGAGCCCATGGAATCCAGGGTGCCTTGGCACTTTGGATACAAAACTGGCTTAGTGGCAGAAGGCAGAGGGTGATGGTCGAAGGTTGTTTTTGTGACTGGAAGCCTGTGGCCAGTGGGGTACCACAAGGATCGGTGCTGGGTCCCTTGCTGTTTGTGGTCTACATTAATGACTTGGATATGAATGTAAAAGGTATGATCAGTAAGTTCACTGATGATACAAAGATTGGTAGGGTGGTAAATAGCGAGGAGGATAGCCTCAGTCTGCAGGACGATATAGATGGGTTGGTCAGATGGGCGGAACAGTGGCAAATGGAATTTAACCCGGAAAAGTGCGAGGTGATGCACTTTGGAGGGACTAACAAGGCAAGGGACTACACAATGAATGGGAGGACCCTAGGCAAGACAGAGGGTCAGAGGGATCTTGGTGTGCAAGTTCACAGATCCCTGAAGGCGGCGGAATAGGTAGATAAGGTGGTAAAGAAGGCATATGGGATACTTGCCTTTATTAGCCGAAGCATAGAATATAAGAGCAAGGAGGTTATGATGGAGCTGTATAAAACACTGGTTAGGCCACAGCTGGAGTACTGTGTGCAGTTCTGGTCGCCACACTACAGGAAGGATGTGATCGCTTTGGAGAGGGTGCAGAGGAGATTCACCAGGATGTTACCAGGGCTGGAGCGCTTCAGCTATGAAGAGAGACTGGGAAGATTGGGTTTGTTTTCCTTGGCGCAGAGGACGCTGAGGGGGGACATGATTGAGGTGTACAAAATTATGAGGGGCACAGATAGGATGGATACTAAGGAGCTTTTTCCCTTCGTTGAGGGTTCTATAACAAGGGGACATAGATTCAAGGTAAAAGGCGGGAGGTTTAGAG
The DNA here is from genome assembly GCF_035084215.1 of Heptranchias perlo. Taxonomy (NCBI): domain Eukaryota; kingdom Metazoa; phylum Chordata; class Chondrichthyes; order Hexanchiformes; family Hexanchidae; genus Heptranchias; species Heptranchias perlo. The sequence continues at coordinate 12,069,656 of NC_090347.1, forward strand.
GGGATTTGAGAAAGAACTTTTTCACCCAGAGGGTGGTTGGAGTCTGGAACTCACTGTCTGAAAGGGTTGTGGAGGCAGGAACCCTCACAACATTCAAGAAGCATTTGGATGAGCACTTGAAATGCCATAGCATACAAGGCTACGGACCAAATGCTGGAATATGGGATTAGAGTAGACAGGGCTGATGGCCGGCGCGGACATGATGGGCCGAAGGGCCTCTATCCGTGCTGTATAACTCTATGACTCTATGACTCTAAAAACCCCAGCTTCTCCAGTCTATCCATGTAACTTCGGTCCCTCATCCCTGGAATCATTCTAATAAATCTCTTCTGCACTTTCTCGAAGGCCTTCACATCTTTCCTGAAATGCAGTGCCCAGAACTGGACACAAACTCCAGTTGTGGCCGAACCAGTGTTTTATAAAGGTTCATCATGACTTCCATACTTTTGTACTCTATGCCTCTATTTAATTTTTAAACCACTTTCTCAATCTGTAACATTTGTAATTCTCCAGTCCCCTGGCACCACCTCTGTATCTATGGATGTTTGGAAGATTATGGCCAGTATCTCCGCAATTTCCACCCTTACTTCCCTCAGCAACCTAGGATACAGCCCATCCAGACCGGGTGACTTATCTACTTTAAGTACAGCTAGCCTTTCAAGTATCTCTTCTTTGTCAATTTTTAGCCCATCCAGTATCTCAACTATATCTTCCTTTACTGAGATTGTGACAGCATCTTCTTCCTTGGTAAAGACAGATGCAAAGTATTCATTTAGTACCTCAGCCATCCCCTCTGCCTCTACGAGTAGATCTCCTTTATGGTCCCGAATCAACCTCATCCCTCCTCTTACTACCTATTTACTGTTTACATGCCTGTAGAAGACTTTGGATTCCCTTTTATGTTGGCCGCCAGTCTATTCTCATACTCTCTCTTTGCCCCTCTTATTTCCTTTTTCACTTCCCCAAGAACTTTCTATATTCTGCCTGGTTCTCACTTGTGTTATCAACCTGACATCTGTCATACACCCCTTTTCTCCGTCTCATCTTACTCACTATCTCTTTTGCAGTCCAGTGAGCTCTGGCTTAAGTTGCCCTACCTTTCTGCCTCGTGGGAATGTGCCGGTCTGTACCCGAACCATCTCCTCCTTAAACGTCACCCACTGTTCAATTACAGTTTTACCTGCCAATCTTTGATTCCAATTTACCTGGGCCAGATCCGTTCCCATCCCATTGAAATTGGCCCTCCTCCAATTGAGTATTTTTACTTTAAAGTGGTCCGTGTCCTTTTCTATATCTATTCTAAACCTTATGATACTAGGATTGCTGCTCCCTAAATGCTCCCCACTGACCCTTGCTCCACTTGGCCCACCTCATTCCCTCGAACCAAGTCCAGCAATGCCTCCTTCCTTGTTGGGCCAATACAGTAGGAACATTTGGCAACAGTCTGTGCAGGCAGCTTTTAGATTTATAAATAAACTTTGTTCAATTATTTCAATAGACTCCCTTAGCATTTTCTAAGTTTTTTGAAAGGTAGTACCATTGGCAGAGAACGTAGCCTAATAAGTTATATTTTGTTTTATAATTGAATGTTCTGTATCTATGGAATGTTAGCATTCAAGAGTCTACATATATGAGAATCCCTCAATCTTTAACCTCCCCCTATGTAACAAATGGATAAAGTTTTGGGACAGGATACTACTTTGCAAATACTGTTGATCTGTTTATTACAAAAGTAAAAAAAAAATCTCTGGGACACAAAAACTTCAATTATAAACAAGTTTCAACCTCCCTAAGCAACACCTACTTCAAAATCGGTCTTAATTATAGACCAAGATTCAGGACATATAGAGCTGCACAGTGTAACATACCACTGGTTGGACACAACTGGGAGATCCATCACTGATATTAATGCCTCCTTCTCTGGCATTCATGCTACACTACTAGTATGTGACTGAAATATAATCCACAATGATAGAAATGACAGCAGATATTGTGCCTGAACTACAATCTATCGCAATTCAGGGTTAAACATTGCAGTATCTTTCCAGACTAGTCTGCTGAACCTATAATCAGAAAACTCTTCTGGAAGCTTTGCAACTACAGGTGTCAGATCTTGACAATAGTTATTGCAATCATCACAAGAAATACTTATACAAAGCTGACAGATGCCCATTTGCTATGCTTTAACAGCCTGATGTCATCTGAGAACCACTGAGGAAGAAACACATCAAAACTTGGACACATAGTCTGACCATGACTGGGGCCTTGGTATCCATGAAAGATCACTTAAAATCGTTAAAAAGCACAACATTAAGAAACAGCTTAATGTGTTGGACACAACTACGGATATGGGCCATGACAGCATCCCAGCTGTAGTGTTGAATAGCTGTGAGCCAGAATTAGCTGTGCCCCTTTTCCAAGGCAGCTATGTCACTGGCATCTCTCCAACAATGTAGGAAATTGTCCAGGTATGTACTATTCACAGAAAACAGGACAAATCTAACCTAGCCATTACTGTCCTATCAGCATCTTCCCAAATGCCAGCAAAGACATGGAAGGAGTCATCTATACTGCCATCAAGCAATACCTACTTACCAATCATGTGCTCACCGATGCTCATTTTGGGTTATGGCAGAACTATTTGGCTCCAAACCTCATCATAGCTTTGATCCAGACATGGATGCAAAAGCTGAGTGCCAGAGGAAAGGTAATATACCAAGAGGAGAGGAGAGGTAATATACCAAGCAGTGATTACTTCCAAGAAAAAAAGCCAACCACCTCCCCCTGAACAGCATCACAATCATTGCATCTCCAACTGCCTGCATCTTGGGGCTCACCACTGACCAGAAGCTTAACTGGGCCAACTATAACAAAATCATGGCTACAAGATTAGGATAGAGGCTAGGAGCTGTGCGATGAATGACCCACCTTTTGAACTCTCAAAGCCTCACCATTATCCACAAGGAACAAATCAGGAGTGAGATGGAATACTCACCTGGACGCATGCAGCCTCAAAAACCTCAATATCATCCAGGTCAGAAGTGTCTGCTTGATCAACATCCTGCCTCTGGACTGAATATCCACCTTCTCCACCATTGGTGCACTGTGGTTTCATTGTCAATAGGTCATAACTCTGAAATTCTCTACCTAACACTAACATGGGAGCATTATCATCACAAAGACTGCAGTGGTTCAAGGAAGCAATCTACCACTACTTTCAAAGGGCAACACAGAAAGGCAATAAATGTGACCTTGCCAACATCTTCCATATCCTGAAAACAAATGAAAAAAAACATACACTTTCCTTAGTGACTAATGAAGACACACCCTGCCACTAATCCTACCATCATGCAAGCATATCAAAATTGACATCCCAGTTGGGTGTGACAACTTTAATCATTGTAAATTTTACCAGAAATGGCTATAAACACATTTACATATACATACACATAGGATGAGCAAAGTACAAGAGTTTCAAAGGGTAAACAAAACAATATACATAATAGGCACTGAAACACGCACAAATGATACCTGCAATGAATAACTTGGAAACACTAAATATGTCTCTTTTAGTTTACCTTTTTAGGGTGCAACGTGGTCATTATTGTGTCGAGTGTGCTCCCATAATACATGGTAGCACAGATTGACACATCAAGCTTATCTATGTCAGTCACTCATGGAAATGTGAAAATATCTGAGGTGACGAGGTACAAGTTATTTGGTGGTCAAGTAGCAGTGAACAAATCAACTTTGAATATATAAATCTGTAGTTGTTCTGTGTTTTTATGGGATTGTCTCAAATATGCTGCCAAAGTGCTCTTCATTTGGTGACAAATATCTAAGCATAAAGATTATTTTCTGAATTAAGATTCTAATGACATCTTCATGTAGGAACCAGTTCAAAGATTGAATAGCATTTTAGAAAGTCTTTCAAATTAAGTCCCACCACTAAAAACGGTTTTCAAAATATGAACATACTCTCATTATGAAATTATAAAAGTTAATAGCAGTATTGTGCTCCTTTCAATTTTGACATACTTCTGAAACATTTTAGGACCAGTAAACACCATAAATAGCTTATATTGTTTTAAATATAAGACAAGATTAAATATTTCATGATAGTATTACATCACTCTGTCAGGTAATTTTTCTTACGTGCTCTGCTGGATCCAAAGGATTGTACTTGCATTCAGCAAAGATTTTAATGACTTCTAAAAACTCCACATAGATCTGCTGCACCATTTGGCCAAGTAGATTTCCTCTAACTCCTCCTACTTCAATTTTTTCCAGCTTTAAGAATTCAATAGAAGTAGAAAATATCTCCTATATAAAACATCAAACACGGCATCACTTTATGATATAATACCACTTAAGTTTGAATTCACATTACGACCATTAGATCTATCCAGTTACCTTTATCCTATGAGAACTATCTATAATATATTACATTTCCAATGCATGTCGTGCACTCCTTATTTGGGCATCACCATTATGTGACACAGTCATGCCAGCGGCTTCACACTTCTACCATTAAATGGAGCTTCATAAGCTGCAGATCTCCATGCCCAAGCCCACACTTACAGCATCACTAATGCACTCAGAGAAAAATTTGCTTAATCATGACTTTCTACGGGAAAAGCCACAGGCAATCCACTTAACAATGAACAACATAGGGACAGGAGTAGACCATTCAGCCCCTCAAGCCTGTTCCGCCATTCAGTTAGATCAAGGCTGATCTGCATCTTAACTCCGTCTACTCTCCTTGGTTCCTTAACCCTTAATGCTTGCCTAACAAAAATCTATCAATCTCAGTTTTTAAATTTTCAATTGATCTAGCCTCAACAGCTTTTTATGGGAGAGAATTCCAGGTTTCCACTGCCCTTTGCTTGAAGAAGTGCTTTCTGACATCACCCCTGAACGGCCTAGCTCTAATTTTACGGTTATGCCCCTTTGTTCGGGACTCTCCTACCAGAGGAAATAGTTTCTCTCTTTCTACCCTATCAAATCCTTTAATCATCTTAAACACTTCAATTAGATAACCGCTTAATCTTCTACATTCAAGGGAATACAAGCTTAGATTTTGCAACCTGCCCTCATAACTTAACCCTTTTAGCCCCGGTATCATTCTGGTGAATCTGCGCTGCACCCCCTCCAAGGCCGATATATCCTTCCTGAGGTGAAGGTGCCCAGAACTGAATGCAGTTCTCCAGATGGGGTCAAACCAGAGTTCTGTACAACTGTAACATAACTTCTACCCCTTTGTATTCCAGCCCTCTTGAGATAAAGCAGAAGTTTACCAGTTACTCTCATGTGGCATTGCACAAGGGAAGCCATTGTTAAAAAATATTATTGCAAAGTTCCCAAACAATATAATTACAATATGTCCTAAACAGTGGTATTACAATAACACAGAGAATAGAAAATAACTGAACAAATTGAGAACTTAAATTAGAGCAAAATTAGTTGCTTTTTTGACATCAAGCAATCATAACAGGAAACTGAACCCATTGAAACCAACAAAAACGCATGTATCACAACTCACTGGATACTGTTAAGATTGCAGCACAGTTATGTATGGATCAGTCAATTAAGAATTTAAGACAGTATGCACGAATCAATGCAGGAACCAGTGAATTAATGGAGCAGCAGACACACCAACAAATCAGTAAAGGACACACCATGTCAATAAAGTAATTAATCAGAAAGCACTAGTGGATAAATAAATTCTAATCCAGGGGCACACCAACAAAGAATAAATTGAGCAATGGGCACCAGTAAATAAATAAATTCAGAGATCAGTGGCCACACCAACAAATAAATTAAAGCAGCATCAGACATTATTGAATTAATGGAGCAATAGGATCATTGAATCAAATTCATAGAGCAGTAGGCGTGTCATTAAATCAATAAATCAATGAAACAAGGCACATCAGTGAATTGATAAATTCAGAATGGTGGGCACATCAACAATGCGGGGTCAAGGGTTGGGGTTCAGGTTTCAAAGTAGATTCAGGGGTCATGTTTGGGTCAGGATGGGGATCACAGATGGTGGAGCAGAGGTCATGGATCGCAATGTGGAGGGAGGTGGAGAATGCGATTGCTAAGGTGATAGTCTCAAGGCCTGCCACTATACTTCTAGGGAAAGTAAAGAGGGCCACTAGATCACCAGGGAAAACTAGGTATTACCAGACTCCAACACGAAATCGCCAGCTCATGACAGGTGACAAGGAGGCCTGAAAACTAACGAGAGTCCCAGGTGTTCCTTTTATTGGGTGTAGTAGTCAAGGTATTAGACTAGTATTTCAGAGGCCTGAACTAATAATCCAAAAAGCATGCGTTCAAACCTATGATGGCAGTTTGAGAAAAATTTTAAAATATCTGGAAGTAAAAAGCTTGAAAAGAGAGTTTTCCCACTGATCCCCAATGACTTCAGTTTTACCAGAGCCTCTTGGTGCCACACTGAGTCACATGTCACCTTGATGTCAAGAGCAGTAACTCTCACCTCTCCTCTGGAATTCAGGTCTTGTGTGCTGATTGGACCAAAGCTGTAATGAGGTGAGAGTGACTGACCTTGACATCAAGGCAACATTTGACCAAACATGGTACCAAGGAGCCGTAGTAAAAGTGTTCAGGATAACTTTCTTAACCAGAACTTTTCCGGCCCAACGAGGAAGGAGGCATTGCTGGACTTGGTTCTAGGGAATGAGGTGGGCCAAGTGGAGCAATTGTCAGTGAGAGAGCATTTCGGGAGCAGCAATCATAGTATCAAAAGGTTTAGAATAGTATGACAGATGTCAGGTTGATAGCACAAGTGAGAACCAGGCAGAATATAGAAAGTTCTTGGGGAAGTGAAAAAGGAAATAAGAGGGGCAAAGAGAGAGTATGAGAATAGACTGGCGGCCAACATAAAAGGGAATCCAAAGGTCTTCTACAGGCATGTAAACAGTAAACGGGTAGTAAAAGGAGGGGTGAGGTCGATTAGGTATCATAAAGGAGATCTACTCATGAAGGCAGAGGGGATGGCTGAGGTACTAAATGAATACTTTGCATCTGTCTTTACCAAGGAAGAAGATGCTGCCACAATCTCAGTAAAGGAAGATATAGTTGAGATACTGGATGGGCTAAAAATTGATAAAGAAGAGATACTTGAAAGGCTAGCTGTACTTAAAGTAGATAAGTCACCCGGTCTGGATGGGATGCATCCTAGGTTGCTGAGAGAAGTAAGAATGGAAATTGCAGAGCTACTGGCCATAATTTTCCAAATATCCGTGTATATGTGAGGTGGTGCCAGAGGACTGGAGAATTGCAAATGTTACACCCTTGTTCAAAAAAGGGTGCAAGGATAAACCCAGAAACTATAGGCCAGTCAGTTTAACCTCAGTGGTGGAGAAACTTTTAGAAACGATAATCCAGGGCAGAATTAACAGTCACTTGGACGAGGGTGGATTGATTAGGGAAAGCAAGCATGGATTTGTTAAAGACAAATCATGTTTAACTAACCTGATAGAGTTTTTGATGAGGTAACAGAGAGGGTAAATGAGGGCAATGCAGTTGATGTGGTGTATATGGACTTTCAAAAGGCCACTTGATAAATTGCCGCATGGTAGGCTTATCATCAAGATTGCGGCCCATGGAATAAAGGGGGCAGTAGCAACATGGATACGGAACTGGCTAAGGGACAAGAAACAGAGAGTACTGGTGAACGGTTATTTTTTGGACAGGAGGGAGGTGTACAGTGGTGTTCCCCAGGAGGTCAGTGCTGGGACCACTGCTTTTCTTGATATATACTAATAACTTGGGTATACAGGGCACAATTTCAAAATTTGCAGATGACACAAAACTTGGAAGGGTAGTAAACAGTGAGGAGGATAGTGATAGACTTCAAGAGGATATAGATAGGCTGGTGGCATGGGTGGACACTTGGCAGATGAAATTTAATGCAGAAAAATGTGAAGTGATACATTTTGGTAGGAAGAACAAGGAGAAGCAATATAAACTAGAGGGCACAGCTCTAAAAGGGGTACAGGAACAGAGAGATCTGGGAGTAAATGTGCACAAATCGTTGAAGGTGACATGGCTGGTTGAGAAAGTGGTTAAAAAAGCATACGGGATCCTGGGCTTTATAAATATCATACAGAACAGAACGGACTATTGCAAAGAAGCATACCGACAACTGGACAACCAGGAACACTACAGACAGTTACCCGCAGATCCGACCAAAGAACACACCCACCAGCTCAACAAACTGATCAAGACCTTCGATCCAGACCTTCAAAGCATCCTACGCACTCTCATCCCACGTACTCCCCGCGTGGGAGACTTCTACTGCCTCCCAAAGATACACAAAGCCAACACACCCGGACGTCCTATCGTATCAGGCAACGGAACCCTGTGTGAGAACCTCTCTGGATACGTCGAGGGCATCCTGAAACCCATCGTACAGGGAACCCCCAGCTTCTGTCGCGACACTACAGACTTCCTACAAAAACTCAGCACCCACGGACCAGTTGAACCAGGAACACTTCTCACCACGATGGACGTCTCGGCACTCTACACCAGTATCCCCCACGATGACGGCATCGCTGCAACAGCCTCAGTACTCAACACCAACAACAGCCAATCTCCAGACGCCATCCTACAACTCATCTGCTTCATCCTGGATCACAATGTCTTCACCTTCGATAACCAGTTCTTTACCCAAACACACGGAACAGCCATGGGGACCAAATTCGCACCCCAATACGCCAACATTTTCATGCACAAGTTCGAGCACGACTTCTTCACTGCACAAGACCTCCAACCAACGCTATACACCAGATACATCGACGACATTTTCTTCCTATGGACCCACGGTGAAGAATCACTGAAGAGACTACATGATAACATCAACAAGTTCCATCCCACCATCAAACTCACCATGGACTACTCCTCAGAATCGGTTTCTTTCTTGGACACACAAATCTCCATCAAAGACGGGCACCTCAACACCTCACTCTACCGCAAGCCCACGGACAACCTCACGATGCTCCACTTTTCCAGCTTCCACCCTAACCACGTCAAAGAGGCCATCCCCTATGGACAGGCCCTACGAATACACAGGATCTGCTCAGACGAGGAGGAACGCGATGGACACCTACAGACGCTGAAAGACGCCCTCGTAAGAATGGGATATGACGCTCGACCTCCTCAGAAGACAAACACGGGACGCAACCAACAGAGTACCCTTCGTCATTCAGTACTTCCCTGGAGCGGAGAAACTACACCATGTTATCCGCAGCCTTCAACATGTCATCGATGACGACGAACACCTCGCTAAGGCCATCCCCACGCCTCCACTACTCGCCTTTAAACAGCCACCCAACCTCAAACAGACCATCGTTCGCAGCAAGTTACCCAGTTTTCAGGAGAACAGCGTCCACAACACCACACAACCCTGCCACGGCAACCTCTGCAAGACATGCCAGATCATCGACACGGATACCACCATCACACGAGAGGACACCACCCACCAGGTACATGGTTCATACTCCTGTGACTCGGCCAACGTTGTCTACCTCATACGTTGCAGGAAAGGATGCCCCGGAGCATGGTACATTGGCGAGACCATGCAGACACTGCGACAATGGATGAACGGACACCGCGCAACAATCGCCAGACAGGAGGGTTCCCTCCCAGTCGGGGAACACTTTAGCAGTCAAGGACATTCAGCCACCGATCTTCGGGTAAGCGTTCTCCAAGGCGGCCTACGAGACACACGACAACGCAAAATCGTCGAGCAGAGTTGATAGCCAAGTTCCGCACCCATGAGGACGGCCTCAACCGGGATCTTGGGTTCATGTCATGCTACACGTAACCCCACCAGCAAAAAGGGGAAAAAAATTGTTTTTTAATATTCTCTCTCTCTCTCTCTGCCATTTTGGGTTTCTTTCTGCCTGTCCGTGTAATTGACACAATGTATATCCAGTGTACTGGGACGTGCTGTTCTCCGTGACTGGCCTGTTTGAATAACAACGACACCTTTTGATTGGTGTGATGCTATCCCAGCCTAGTATAAGATATGCGATTTGAGAACCTTTTCACTCATTCATCTGACGAAGGGGATAATCTCCGAAAGCTTGTGATTTTAAAATAAATTTGTTGGACTATAACCTGGTGTTGTAAGATTCCTTACATTTATAAATAGAGGCATAGAGTACAAAAGTATGGAAGTCATGATGAACCACTGGTTCGGCCACAACTGGAGTATTGTGTCCAGTTCTGGGCACCGCACTTCAGGAAAGATGTGAAGGCCTTCAAGAAGGTGCAGAAAAGATTTACTAGAACGATTCCAGGGATGAGGGACTTTAGTTACGTGGATAGACTGGAGAAGTTGGGGTTGTTCTGCAAGGAGATTTGATAGAGGGATTCAAAATCACGAAAGGTCTAGACAGAGTAGATAGAGGGAAACTGTTCACATTGGCGGAAGGGTCAAGGACCAGAGGACATAGATTTAAAGTGATTGGCAAAAGTACCAAAGGTAATGTAAGGAAAAACTTTTTTCCACAGTGAGTGGTTAGGATCTGGAATGCACTGCCCAAGGGGGTGATGGAGGCAGATTCAATCATGGCCTTCAAAAGGAAACTGGATTAAGTACTTGAAAGGAAAAAAAATTGCAGGGCTACGGGGAAAGGGCGGGGGAGTGGGACTAGCCAGATTGTTCTTGCATAGAGCCGGCACGGACTCGATGGGCTTCTATATGATTCTATGATAAAATTGAAGTCAATGGGGATCAGTGATAAAACTCTCCAATCGCTGGGGGCATAGATGGTTCAAAGAAAGATGGTTGTGGTTGTTGCAGGCCAATCATCTCTGCCCTAGGACATTGCTGCATGGGATCCTCAGGGCAGCGTCCTAGGCCCAACTATCTTCAGCTTCTTCCTCAATGACCTTCCTTCCATCATAAAGCCAGAAGTGGGGCTGTTTGCTGATGTGTGCACAATGTTCAGATGCATTCACAATTCCTCAGATAATAAAGCAGTCCATGTCTGCGTGCAGCAATGTGCAGATCACTTTAGACATCACTGCAATGCTGCAGGACAGATTTGCATAAATCCCGAAGTCCATAGAACAAGTTGCAGCTGCACTACCATCAGTATGGAAATTCTCTCACAAACGTTATGATTGTCACCATAGAAAATCTGTGCACCCAGTTACAGAAATCTATCACTATGGGGTTGGAAAGACCGGGGATCATTTGGAAAGGGCAGAGGTGGCAGGCTGCATTAACATCAGCGGCATCTTACGGACTGTTCTCATGTATTCCATCAGGCCTTCAGCTGTAGTGCCTAGAATCAGTGGCATGACTGTAAAAGTGTCCAATGCAGTACTTCTTCTCTATATATCTTCCCTGCCAGCCAGGCCCCCTCAATGCTTGTATGTAGGTGTTGGCAATAACAGCATTATTAGATGTAGCTTCAACTATTGCGGGGACATCAGAGGTCCCTCTACCCAGATGATCACAACCACAGCCTTACCAGGAAGTTCACAGCACCCCACCTCTACCTAGCCCTGCATTTGTTTTTCGTACTATATGGAGTACTTTAAGGGATTCTTAACTACCACCCCCCTCCTGCCTGGCAGAGGGTTAAGATGGTGGGTGGGGGGAGGTGGGTGGATGGGGTTCGGCCGAATTCCTACCACCCACTATTTTAACTAGCCTGAAATTAGCACAAGAAGGACACCTGCCCAGAAGAGCGGGGGTCTAATTTAAATGACAAAGTCACCAGGATGCACACATAATTTTAACAGCAGGTCCAATTAAGGGCCGCACAGTCTCAAGCCCAACTAGGATCATGGTCACAGGAGGCCCAGGTAAGGTCAACTTTTAAAAAAATTTTAATGGTTCCTTGTGGCCAGGAGGAGCATCCCTGCTCTTCCTGGCCCCAAAAGGATACTTTGGGCCTCCCCTGCCTCAGGCTTCCTCCTGCCCCCGATCACGGACTTTTCCAATTTCCCCCCATTCCTTACTTACTTTGCTGGGGACGGTTCCCATAGACCCCGGCAGTGGTCTGACCCCCCACGAATTTTGACTCCCATCAGCTGGCAGTGACATCATTCACATCAGCCTCAGGTGGGAGTCAGAGGCGCGAAATGCTAATGAAGCCCAGTAGTTAAAATCAGCCGGACCTCACACTCCAGAGGTTCAAATGGTTCGCCGCCCACTTTGGCCCCCACACCCCCAATTCCCACCTCGAGATAAAATCAGGGCTTTTAAGGCTATGAAGGAGCCATCAAGGGGAAGCATGAATGTAGGAAATAGCTAAGTTCACTTTTGCATAGATACTGAAATAAATTATGAAACTTTATCTTCCCCATGATTTGGATTCAATGCTGTTTTATGGTGGGGAAGCTGTGACTGCTAGGATTGGCGAACAACCTTGCAGGTCAACGTAATTATAAAGAAGTGCTATGTGTAACATTTCCACTTAGTAGGATATCACTGGTTCATGAAAGATAGTAGGTGGGAGTAGGTATCGTTTACTGAAAGAAGTGCTGTATTATAGAGTATTGGATGCTTTAATATCATGACCGTCCATCTCACCTTTCTCCTCTTCCTCCCCCTCTTCATACAAGCCTCATTGTTGCCCCATTGGCCTCGACATCCTGCAGCTCAAGCTCATTTCTCTTTGAATTGCAATACTGCTTAGCATGTGGCATTCAATAATGATTTTGCACACCTTATGTAGACTAGAGCAGGACCACGCCTAAATGATTAAGCAACGGAATTGTTGCTTCAGCATCCTTGTAGTGTGTGCCACCGTAACTCGGGTGGTGGCATGGAACTCATTTACATTCCAATGCTGTGTGGGGGTTTCTAATTGAGCCTTATGTACAAAGGCTAGCCCTTGTCTTCCAAAAGCAACCAAACAGTCTTAAGGCACTTTCAAAAAGTGTGGGCAGTGCAGACTGCTGCAGAATGGAAGTATCTGGATTACTCCCTGGATAACTCACATTAACATGCACTTTTTGTCCTTGAAAACCATCTGCACATTAACAGAGAGGTATCCCTTTCTGTTCATGTACGTATTGGAGTTGTCATGAAGACCATTGATGGCCACATGGGTTCAATCTATGAGTTGAAGAATAAATGTTGACCAGGGCACCAGGAGAACTACTCTTCTTCAAATAGTGCCATAGATTTTTTTACATCCATCTGAGAGGGCAGACAGGGTCTTGTTTTAACGTCTCATCTGAAAGACGGCATTCCTGACTACCACTGACCAGAAAATTAACTGGACCAGCTGCATAAATAGTGTGGCTACAAGAGCAGGTCAGAGGCTGGGTATTCTGCAGTGAGTGACTCACCTCCTGACTCCCCAAAGCCTTTCCGCCGTCTACAAGGCACAAGTCAGGAGTGTGATGGAATACTCTCCACTTGCCTGGATGAGTGCAGCTCTAACAGCACTCAAGAAGCTCATCATCAACCAGGGCAAAGCAGCCCGCATGATTGGTACGTCATCCATCACCCTAAACATTGACTCCCTTCACCACCGGCACACCGTGGCTGCAGTGTGTACCATCCACAAGATGCACTGCAGCAACTCACCAAGGCTTCTTCGACAGCACCTCCCAAACCCGCGACCTCTACCACCTAGAAGGACTAGGGCAACAGGCAGATGGAACAACACTACCTGCACATTCCCCTCCAAGTCGCACACCATCTCGACTTGGAAATATAGCGCCGATCCTTCATCATCGTTGAGTCAAAATCCTGGAACTCCCTACCTAACAACACTGGGAGAATCTTCACCACACGGACTGCAGTGTTTCAAGAAGACAGCCCACCACCACCTTCTCAAGGGCAATTAGGGATGGGCAATAAATGCTGGCCTTGCCAGCGACGCCCACATCCCATGAACGAATTTTAAAAAATGCCCTAGACGCTTGGATTCCTTCCAGCCAACAGACATAATGGGAAAATAGCCTCCTTCAGTGCTATAAATTCTATAATTTTATGAAACTGGTGCTCCAAGGGCATGCCTAGATTTTGTAGTGCATAGCAATGGGAGGATCACATAGACAATGTCAGTCTACATTGGCGAATAATGCGTGTGTAACCCGCCTTTGAATGACAAACAATGCCGTATTGCTGCAGCCACCTGCCTAGAATGTGAATGCAAGAGTAGCGCAGCAAAAGTAATGAATGTGCAAAAAGTGGCAAGCAATCACAGAGTGTAATTTAGACTAGAACCATACTGCAGAGGTTCAATGAACTGAAAGCAGTCCGAGTCATCACAACTAAGTAAATAATGCAAATGAAAGTTTCCAAAATAACAAAAATGTACTCAATGGTATAAACACTTACATAAGCGATACAAATTACATTAACACAGATAAATGTGACAACTCTGCCATAATTGTTAACAATGTGTCTTTGGCCTTAACCTGATTTTTGATCGATAAACAAAGTTAAAATTTCATTTATGCCTTTTAATACATGTTCTTTTTAATTTACTAAAACTACTTGTTATTTTCTTTTTATTTCTTGAGTTTCAATGCTCAATTTCTAAGTCACAACAGTAAACAAGGTAAACTGCTTCTAAACTCTTATCTAAACCATTCTTGAACTAGCATTCTAAAAGATGAATGGCAACTGCTTAAGTGGACTCATCTTCTAATGATCCCTCTCTTATTCTGGGAAAGTAATGAGATTAAGAATTTGCCATGTGAAGAATCATGGTCATTAACCTATGTCTTACCACTCACAGTGCCCAGTAAAGGAATGAAAAGCAGAACTAATATATAAAAAGCACAGTACCTCAATAGTCTGTATTCTGTGCATAAATCTGTCCAATCTTGCAAAGACAAGATGTGAGGGGAACTCCCAGTATTTTGGTTCTCTATCCTAAAATAGAAGGAAATGTATTTTTCTGTAATAGTTATCGCAGAAACATTTAACAGCATTCTCTCATAGTTATTATGTAAATACATTATTAATACTGGTGCCTTTTTCTATCTGGGACACAAGGCACCAGACCGTAAACATTTTCTACTGCATAAAAACAAGTAAATCTACGGCCAACATACTTCTATAAAAGTATTCAATTTATTGTTTTAAATTGGTTAACGTAAAACATTCTGACTGTACCTTAAAGAATTTCTGCATTCCTGACCGGTTATGATCATAGGCCTGGTAAAGCTTTCTTAAGACAGAAATTGTCATCTGGATTACTACCAGCGCCTCCTCTATTTCCCCCTGTAGCCCTTTCATCAACTCATCTGGGTTCAAAAAAGTACAGGTCTACAGAAATAAGATTTTTAAAAATGTGTACAAAAATGAAGACACTGTTTTATTGCTTTAATTACTCTTTTGACATGTAGTTCAGCATCCACATAGATTGAACATGCATTTATACAGTACTATAAATTATGACTGCAACTTGCAAACAAAACCACAATGCACCTTGACTGACCTACCAGCCATGGGGTGCCCAGATGCAGGGGCTCCTCAAGATGCTGGTGAAGGGCTTGCCTCAAGACCCCTTTCAAACTTGAAGTTTTAAAGGGATCTGTCAGCAAGCTGAAAAGGACCCTCAAGGTAAATCAAAGGGACCCACTGTATTTTATGGACTTGGGACCTTTCCGGCTGCTGCTGGAGTGATTAAACTGGGGCCAAAATAATGATGCAGGTAAGAAAAATATAAGCAATTTCTTCTTAAATAGGTGAAAGTCTAACTCCCAGATTATAAGTGTAACATATAAAAGGTTTATAAATATAGCATGCTGATTGAAAAGCACTGTGAAATCAAAAATATATTCCATACCATCTCAATGAAGAGGTTGAAAATCTCTTGTAAGATAACTATGATCCTGGCAGGAGTGTTGTAATATCTAGAATTGGCCCACACTAAACATACGGTATGCATTATAACATCAACATAGGGAGGCACCTGTAACCAAATGCACTTATTAATAAAAGTGAATGCTTTCATTGCTGTATTCACAATCAAGTCTAATATTAACAACCTCTTGTAACAAACATTTTTCTTGATACTCATTTAAGCTCCACTGCTTACTTCATATTGTGATGTGAACACTAAGAAGTACAGGCCAGGTACTCATGTACAGTACAAAAGCTTACATAGATACTTTCATAGCAATAACCACATATATTTACTGCTGACCCAAATATTTTGATCTGTTGGGTCTTAACTTATCAAGTATTCCTATCATCAGAGAGCAGCAATAATAATAATTAGTGAACAGGTTAGAAATTAGGTAATTGAACTGCATCTGTCTCCTTCCCTCGCCACATGTCATTACAGTAGAACCTGGGTTATCCACCCTAATCGGGGAGTCCTATACCACAGCAGATAATTGAGAATTCCCCAAATAGTTTGACACAGGGGCCTAAGAATTCCACCCATTCTGCCCCCTTTGATTGGGACATATTTCCAACGAGGTGTGACTTCCATCCATCCCCGAAATGCACTCCTGACCTCGATCTTATTTCTGGCCTCAGAGTCATTGAAACGGGGGAGGCTAACTTCACCAGGGAATCGTGTCTGTATGGAGGAGGAGACTTGTAGTGACAGGCCTCACCCAACACCCATATCTTTACTGACTAACATTGGCTCCTGATCCCCCAATGCCTCCAATTTAAAATTCTCATCCTTGTGTTTAAATTCCTTCTTAGCCTTGCCGTCCCTGTATCTGCAACCTCTTCTAGCAGTAAACCCCCCTCCCCCGCCTCAAAACTTAGTGGTTCCTCTGACACTGACCGCTTGGGCACTCTCTTCCTTTCGCCCCCATCATTGGCTGCAGTGCCTTCAGCTGTCTAGACCCTATGCTCTGGAATTCCCTCCATAAACATCTCTGCCTCTCTACTG
Organism: Heptranchias perlo; assembly: GCF_035084215.1. NCBI lineage: Eukaryota > Metazoa > Chordata > Chondrichthyes > Hexanchiformes > Hexanchidae > Heptranchias > Heptranchias perlo. The sequence goes on from NC_090347.1 coordinate 12,086,524, forward strand.
CCCTCTCCTCCTTTAAGACCCTTTAAAACCCACCTCTTTGACCCCTCCTATTATCTCCATCTTTGGCTCAATGTCAACATTTGTCTGATTACGCACCTATGAAGCGCCTTGAGACATTTTACTACGTCAAAGGTGCTATATAAATGCAAGTTGTTATTTGTACATGACTTGTTGTCTGGCTTCTTCTTTGATGAGAAATGGTTAATTCATTCACTCAGCAGCTTGTGTGTATTGAAACTGGGTTTGGTAGAGTAAACGTGAGTACAATATGAAGTGGTTGATTCAAGATAGTTCAGTGAGCCAAATCTAGGCATCTTTCACTCTTAGGCATAGGCTAGGCAATAAACCCCAGACAGTTTCTTGACAAGGGTTTAAAGATTCATCTGGTGCCTTAATAAATACTTGTCAGGATACCGATCTCAATGTTCCCATATCCTCTCCACCACAAAAACCACCTACCTAATAACACCTACCTCTTACCCTACTTCAGCCCATCTGTGCTGAAACCCTCATCAATGCCTACGTCACTTGCAGATCCATATCCTATCCTGCACAAAGTCCCACTCACCCATCACTCGTGCTCACTAACCTACATTAGCCCCCGGTCCCCTAATGCCTCCAATTAAAATTTCTGTCCTCGTGATTAAATCCCTTCATCACCTCACACCTTTCTATCGCTCTCTTCCTCCTGCCCTACAATCTACCCACCATCGAACTCTTCACTCCGCTCCTCTAGCATCTTGTGCATCACTGCCTCCCCTCTGCTTCGCCATTGGTGGCCGTACCTTCAGCTGCCTAAGCCCCACACTCGTGAATTCCCTCCCTAACCCATTTGCCTCTCCATCTCCCTCCACTCCTTTAATAATTTCCTGAAAAGCCAACTCTTTGACTATGCTTTTGTTCACCCCATCTAATATTTCCTTCTTTGGTTCGCTGTCCATTTTTTTGATTATGCCTAAATGAAGTGCCTTCGGACATTTTTCTACTTAAAGGTACTATATAAATGCAAGTTGTTATTGTTATGCAGTTAATATATGGGATGTATCATGTTGTAAGGTAAATGATCCTCCCCTTTATTATAACTTTGCTACTCGACAGCACATAGAATTCCACAGTGTCTCACGCCATTCCAGAAGTCAGATAAAACCAGTCATGCCAGACACTTTTGGTAAGCGTTTGGTAATAGAAACTATTAAACAGATTTACTCAAGTAGAATTATTGACAGAATCCAGAATTATAGACAAGATACCGAATAGAACAATATAGTTCTAAAAATCTAGAAGCCATTCACAAGAGATTAATCAAACAAGCCAGTCAGACAAAACTCTTCGAATTCTTCTTATAGGACTTGAGATGAGGTACTTTACATAGAATTACATCGAATCTACAGCACAAAAACAGGCCATTCGGCCCAAGTGGTCCATGCCAGTGTTTATGCTCTACACGAGCCTCCTCCCTCCCTACTTCATCTAACCCTATCTGCAGATCCTTCTATTCCTTTCTCCCTCATATACTTATCTAGCTTCCCCTTAAATGCATCTATGGTAATTGCCTCAACTACTCCTTGTGGTAGCAAGTTCCACATTCTAACCACTCTCTGGATAAAGAAGTTTCTCTTGAATTCCCTATTGGATTTATTAGTGACTATCTTATATTTATGGCCCCTAGTTCTGGTCTCCCCCCCAAGTTGAAACATCTCTACATCTACCACATTAAACCCTTTCATTATCTTAAAGACCTCTCTCAGGTCGCCCCTCAGTCTTTTTTCTAGTGAAAAGTGCCAAAGCCTGCCCAAACTTTCCTGATAGGTATAACCTCTCAGTTTTGGTATCATCCTATTAAATCTTTTTTGCACCTTCTCAAATGCCTCTATATTCTCTTTATAATACGGAGACCAGAACTGTTCACAGTACTCCAAGTGTGGTCTAACCAAGGTTCTGTACAAGTTAAACATAACTTCTCTGCTTTTCAGAAACAAACCCCAGTGCTTGGTTCGCTTTTTTAAAATGGACTTATTAACCTGTGTCGCTACTTTTAATGATTTGTGTATCTGTACCCCAAAATTCCTTTGCTCCTCTAACCCATTAGACTCTTATTATGCAAGCAGTATGTGGCCTCTTTATTCTTCCTACCAAAATGTAATACCTCACATTTATCTATATTGAAATTCATTTGCTAATTACACACCCATTCTGCAAGTTTATTAATGTCATCCTGTATTTTATCGCAGTCCTCCTCGGTATTAACTATACCCTCCAATTTGATGTCGTATGCAAATTTTGAAATTATACTTCCGATTCCCAAGTCCAAATCCTTTATACAAATGGTGAATATAACAGTGGTCCCAGCATCGGTCCTTGCGGAATACCACTTCCCACCTTTTACCAGTCTGAGTAACCACCTTTAACCCTTAATCTCAGTTTTCTCTCTTGCAGCCAGCTTGCTATCCATTCTGCTACTTGTCCTGATTCCATATGCTCTGATCTTAGTGACGAGTCTACTGTGCGGTACTTTATCGAAGGCCTTTTGAAAATCCAAATATATTACATCTACTACATTACCCTTGTCCATTCTTTCCGTTTACTTCTTCAAAGAATTCAATAAGGTTGGTCAAGCATGACTTTCCCTTTTGAAATCCCTTTTGTGCTGACTATTCTTTATTATATTTTCAGTTTCTAGATGTTTTTCTATTACATCTTTGATTAAGGATTCTATTATCGGTAAGGATTCCATTACCACTTCTCAGAAAGAAGTAAGCAATATTGTTCCTTTTCGAAAACAGAACGCAGTATTAATACAAATTACATAAGCACAAACATAGGAAGTTTAATTCATCACATACTCCAAAACAAGCCAAATTGATAGCACATGAAATGTATCTTTTTTTATAATCTTACTACCTGTGATGAACAGGCTCTTGCTCTGAAGGCTGGTCTATCAGATAAAGGTGATCAGCCGAACAATTTTAAGAATCTTGCTGTATGGCAAAATAGGAATTAGAAAAACTAAGAAAACCTCACAAGGTAAGTAACCTATTTTTCTTCAACAGTACACTGTCTTCTTACACAATTAGTAAATAGGAACAGAAGGTCCTTGGACCAACAGAGACTCTAGCCACCAGCACAGACCTTCAATTATAGTATTTTCTATGCCAGTTAAGCTGTTTCAAGAATGCCCATGAAGCAGCCACAGAATGTGTGGAATGGCTTTTGACTGACACCGATGTTCTCATGCCAGCAAGATGATAATGTAAAGTGCACTCCACAAACCACCTAAGAAGCCACAATTTAGTGCCCAACCAACAGATAACTGACTGCATTGTCAATTTCGTCTGTGTTAAGGATCCTGGGTGATGGTTTAAAATAAGAAATTTCTCATTGCAGGGCTGTGTCAGGGAATTGCTCCGGAAAATTCATCTCCCAATGCCTCTTGGAGATAGGTCCCTTTTGATTAAGTACTTTCATGAATTATTGTTTACTGCTCTGCATACCAAGTTAATATTTTAACATAAAATGTCATAAAATACTGGCTAGATCAAAGCAACCCTTCATTCCACCAGTGACTGCTGATTTCTGCCGGTTTAAGAAGTACCATTGGACCATTCCAAACAGATGACTGCCCCATCCAGCACTTTATCCTCTGAACCAACATGCTGCAACTGCCTGCCCATTCTAAGCCAACATGGAACCCACTTAACCGCGTATGAGCACAAGCTCCAGTGCGAAAAGTGCATGAGTGTTACGGGGAATTCTGGGGCAACCATAGAAGATAAATTCCATAACATTATTGTCTAAAGTTTGAGACTCAGTTCACCAACTTATGATGATTAGTAGTCGAAATATACCCTTCTTAGGCCCCTGGAAGACACTGGGGGTTAAATTGGGCAGCGTAGCGCCCACGTTTTAGGCGCTAGGCAGCCACCTAAGGTTTTAAAATGGGGTCCAAAATGCGCGCGCGAAGTGCACAAGACATCATCTTGGTAAAGGGGTTTGCGCGCACGTGCCTAACCACTGCCGGCAGCATGCAGAACAGGCAGATCATGACGTGAATGGCCTTGGAGGACGACCTTGAGGGGCCTGCTTCAGACTGTACCATCTCAGTCTGGGCTGCAGCAGTCTGGGCCGGCTGGCTGACAGGCAACAGCAAGGGCACTGGATGAGTGGCAGGGGTGGGAGTAGGAATGCAGTCATTCTGAGAAAGGACTGCAGGTTCCTGTTCCACGGAGCCACTGCCACTCTCCCAGGGTGGTGCCTCAGCAATCTTGGTGATCTGTTGAAGAACAGATTGCTGGACTGCTTGGTGCCCTGGAAGCCCTTTTCATCAGTGGTACCAAGAGCCATGATGGCAGCAGTATGAGCTTCCAAGGCAGCAATCTGAGATTCCAATACAGCAGCCAGAGCTTCGATAGAAGCTGTTTGTGATGCAATGGAAACTGTGACATTGGTCATCAGTCATTGCATCATTGGGTTCCACAGGTGCGCTGATGGAGGTGGCCACCCATTCCACTTTGGAAAAGATGGGCTCCAAGCTCTGCACAAAGTCCTGTGCTAAGTTGGAGGTGGAATCCTCCATGCTCCTTGACATTGTGCACAGGCTTTCTGGCAGGCTTTCCAGTGCACCAAGCACTTGGTCGTGTATATTCATCATCCTTCTTCTGTAGCCTGGGCCATCAAAGTCCTCATCTGTCTCCTCCGCAGAACTCATTTGCGACCTCGCCTTCCGGCAAGCTGGCGCTTATGGTATCCTTTCCCCCCACCTTGACTCCTGTACACTTGTGCCCGATGTCTCACCACATGCTAGAACCCTCCTCTATCCTATCTGCTAAAGTACATGCAGTGTCCGTCTCTGAGCTGGTTACTGCGAGTATAAGATCAAGTGATGGTGTCTCTTCATCATTACTGTCTTCTTCCTCTTCCTTCCTCTGTCTAGGAAGGTTCCAGTTTTTGGGTATCTGAAATGAAAAAGGGACAAGGTTTGGGTTCTGGTGAGGGGAACGGAGAAAGTAAGAAGTGTGCGCTTACACCATCTGAAGTTTGTGAGTTAGCAGAGATTGTGGGATGAGGGAGAAGTGGGAAGACAGAAGGAAAATTAGGAATGCAGAGACCCTCATCATCCATCAATCCAGTGCCGCCAGTGGCCACGGACTCAGTGACGCCCCTTCCCACGATGGCCAGCATTGTCTTTTCCATGGCAGTTAAAATATGCAGGCGCGCTTGTCCTCCTCCAGCTTTTTGGTCCTGCCTCCTGTTATTCGCCACATTCTCCTGGAATAAAGAGGGAAGTGTTTCAGTGAAAGTCCTGCAATATGTTTTGAATAGCTGCTAGTGTGTGAGAGCTATGAGTTGGGGTGTGAGGCTTGTAACAGTGCTAAGTGAATGAGGATGAGGTAAAGCACATGAATCGAAGGGTTGAGTACTGATTGATGGAGATTGTTGGTAGGTGGGTGATGGGGGTGCAGTGAATTGAACAGTGGATGAGGCTAGTGGTGCAGTTGGTAGGATATGCCATTTGAAGATTGAACTCACTTACCTTAACAACTCGTGTCAGATCATTAAACTTCTTCCTGCACTGCATTTATGCTCTTGGAGCTATATGCCTGGCACTAACCTCTGCCGCTACTTCCTCCCACTGCCTCCTGAGCATATGTCTCAAGAGCCTCCGATCCCCCTGCGGATGCAGGATGTCCCTTCTTCTCTCCACCTCTTGAACCAAGGCCTCCAGTGCATTATTAGAAAATCTTGATGCATGCTCTCTCTCATGTTCAGCCATTCCTCAAAGTATCACAGCACAGATTTGGTTTTCAAACAGCTCACAACACTTCTCGCAGCCACAATACACCTCCACTTTAAGAGGTGCAGGCTGCCTTTAAGTAGCGCTAGCCATTCGCAATATCAGGCCTCCTGTTGATGCGTGCCACCAATGAACAGCGCAGGAAGCAGCAGACAGCAAGGATTTAACGTGCTGCCTGAAGCGCAATGAACAGGCACGGGTTCAATCATAGAATCGTTACAGCACAGAAGGAGGCCATTCAGCCCATCGAGCCCGTGCCATCTCTTTGTAAGAGCAACTAGTTAGTCCCAGTCCCCTGCTCTTTCCCTGTAGCCCTGCAAATTTTTTCCCTTCAAGTATTTATGCAATTCCTTTTTGAAAGCCATGATTGAATATGCTTCCAACACCCTTTCAGGCAGTGCATTTCAAATCATAACTATTCGCAGCGTAAAAAAGATTTTCCTCACGTCGCCTTTGGTTCTTTTGCCAATCACCTTAAATCTGTGTCCTCTGGTTCTTGATCCTTCCACTAACGGGAACAGTTTCTCTTTATTTACTTTATCTAACACTTCTATCAAATCTTCTCTCAACCTTCTCTGCTCTAAGGAGAACAATCCCAGCTTCTCCCTTCTATCCAGATAACTGAAGTCCCTCATCCCTGCAGCCATTCTAGCAAATCTTTTCCGCACCCTCTCTAAGGTCTTCACATCCTTCCTAAAGGGCGGTGCCCAGAATTGGACACAATGCTTCAGTTGTGGCCAAACCAGTGTTTTATAAAGGTTGAACGTAACTTCCTTGCTTTAATACTCAATGCCTCTATTTATAAAGCCCAGTGTCCCGAATGCTTTCTTAAACGCATTCTCAACCTGTCCTGCCACCTTTAAAGATTTGTGTACATATATCCCCAGGCTTCTCTGTTCCTGCAACCCCTCAGAAAGGGGACAAGGGTTAATTGCGTATCACGATTCCCGCGCCCATTTTCGGGGGTTATCCAATTTAACCCCCACTGAACCCTCCACAAAGATGGAACAAATATTAGAAAATGATGCTCATTTTATCCTCATCCCCCTACCCCAAACTGCATTTCCCCATTTGAATATGATTTCCACCCTGCCAGTGCTACCAAATAGGATTGACAAGGGTCACAAATAGGAACAAGTGATTACATAGTAAGAAGCATTTCATGGGTAAAACTAGAAAATACACACCAAAAGGAGTAATGTCCATTGGCATTTTTGAAAATGTTTTGGCGCTGAGTTTGGTATATTTGTTTCATTAATTCATATTGTTCTTCTGAAGCAACAACTTGGTCCAAAATATTAAATGAACAGATTTATAAATGAACAGCATTTATAAACAGATTTGCAGTCACAGCCATTTAGCATGCAATCACAACAATATATGTATAGATGACAGTAGTGTGTAAGAGGTAAGATGATACATATCATAAGAAATCTGACAGTAAGTGGGGTCGGTTAAGATCACATTGTTGAGAGATTCCGTCTATGTGACTAAAATATAATGAGCACTAATTTCTCTTGCCAATGAGAGGTTATCACCTCTTCACCGGACTATTGGAGTCACCCATACTCCACTGCCAGGCAACAGGTTTATCCCGAACTGATATTGGGTCAAGATTTGCTGTCAAAATAATGGCGAGGCTAATGGCGTTCGCCGTTATTTATGCCCAAATGCTACAGGCGAGGGTTAAAAGCAGAAATCCAAAAGTTGCTGTCCGAGTTGCACCACTCCACCATTAACTGCGTGAAAACGGCTTCTCGCAGTCTGCCTCCCCATTGAAATGCATTAAACAGCGTGTAGTTGCTCTATTTGCGTGGTAGATACGAACTAAAGTTACCACAGAAATTTAAGTCTTGTCCATTTCAGTCTAAGTACATTTTTAACGATGTGATAAGTGTTAATTACTGCCAGTCAACCTCTCTGGTACTGAAAATTAACTATCACAAGTCTGGAGTTTCATTCCTTCAGGTTTTAATTGTTGGAGATTTTAAAAATGTAAAATTTTAAAATTATTTTTTTTACTTTTTCTTTCTGCCTCTTTTCTCTCTCTTAATCCAATCTTTCTTTCCTTCTCTTTATTTCTCTTTCTGTTCCTGATTTGACATTGAATTCACCCACTCTAATTTACACTTCCTTTTCAATCCTTGTGCTGTTAATTTCACAATCCTTCAATCTGATTGGAGATACACAGTTGCTTGCCCTGTTCACTCAGGTCCCAGCCGCCCTGTTTCCCTCACTGCAATGTTATCAGCTCGCACTTTCAGCAACTTGTCATGCAAAAAATTAAAAAACCTAAACAGGCAAGGGCAAGTCTAACGAATGGCAGACGCCGTTCGATGTCCTGCTATAGAAAATTATGGCCCACTGTTGTAGACTCCCCTCAAATTGATGAGGCTGTGCAGCAAAGATGTGATGGGGGTAATTTTAACTCAACCTGCCCAGCGGGAAACTGACACAATCAGATCAGCACCCATTTTACACACTGCCCAATTTTACATTCCAGTGTACACGCTGACCTACATTGACTCCTGGTCCAGCAATGCCTCGAGTTTAAAATTCTTGTGTTCAAATCCCTCCCTGTCCTTGCCCCTCCCTATCTCCGTAATCTCCTTTAGCCCTACAACAATCGCGATCTCTGTGTTCCTCCCCTTCTGGCCTTTTGCGCATCCCCAATTTCTATTGCCCCACCATAGCGTCTGTGCCTTCAGCTGCCTAGGCCCTAAGTTCTGGAATTCCCTTCCTCTTCGCATCTCAACCTCTCTCTCCTCCTTTAAGACGCTCCTTATAATCTATGTCTTTGACCAAGCTTTTGGTCACCTGTCCTAACATCTCTTTGTGACTCAGTGTTAAATTTTGTTTTGAAGCACTTTGAGACATTTTACATCGAGTTACATTTTTTTTATTCGTTCATGGGATGTGGGCATCGCTGGCAAGGGCAGCATTTATTGCCCATCCCTAATTGCCCTTGAGAAGGCGGTGGTGAGCTGCCTTCTTGAACCGCTGCAGTCCGTGTGGTGAAGGTTCTCCCAATGTGCTGTTAGGTACGGAGTTCCAGGATTTTGACCCAGCGACGATGAAGGAACGGCGATATATTTCCAAGTTGGGATAGTGTGTGACTTGGAGGGGAACATGCAGGTGGTGTTGCTCCCATGTGTCTGCTGCTCTTGTCCTTCCAGGTGGTAGAGGTCGCTTGGGAGGTGCTGTCGAAGAAGCCTTGTCGAGTTGCTGCAGTGCATCCTGTGAATGGTACACACTGCAGCCACTGTGCGCCGGTGGTGAAAGGAGTGAACGTTTAGGGTGGTGGATGGGGTACCAATCAGGCAGGCTGCTTTGTCCTGGATGGTGTCGAGCTTCTTGAGTGTTGTTGGAGCTGCACTCATCCATGCAAGTGGAGATTATTCCATCACACTCCTGACTTGTGCCTTGTAGATGGTGGAAAGGCTTTGGGGAGTCAGGAAGTGAGTCACTCGCTGCAGAATCCCCAGCAGTCTACAGCACGGCATGGCATAGTGGGCTCGATGTTAGCAGGGCTGCGGGTTCATGGCGGGGGGGCTATTGGGCGCGTGGGTAACGCGCCCGGTAAAATTAGTCTGCCCCCCGCGCGATCGCAGCGTAATTGGAGCCACTTACCTGTTGTTCCGGGTTCCCCACTGCTGATCTGCGCATCGGGCGGGCTGCGCATGCGCAGTAAGCTCTGTCAGCTGGAGGAGCTCTATTTAAAGGGGCAGTCCTCCACTGACTGATGCTGCAACAAATAGCAAAAAATTACAGCATGGAGCAGCCCAGGGGGAAGGCTGCTCCCAGTTTAACGATGCCTCACTCCAGGTATCATTAGATGGGGTGAGGAGGAGGGGGAGGACAGAGATCTTCCCCCCGGCGGGCGGGAGGAAGAGGCCTGCCTCTGCCACCAGGAAGGCCTGGCTCGAGGTGGCAGAGGAGGTCACCAGCACCACGAACATATCGCCCACCTGCATACAATGCAGGAGGCGCTCCAATGACCTCAGTAGGTCAACCAAAGTGAGTACACTTACTCATTCCCCTACACTCCATCTGCCACATCACCGCCCCCACCCCACATCTCCTTCTGCACTGCCAACACTACTCTGTCACATCACCCCTCATACCCACTCAAACCTCATCCTCATCTTACCTGCACTTACTCACCTCGCTAGTACTCATCCCGCCACTACCACTCAACCCAATCCTCATACAATCTCATGGCTCTATCTCATACTCACCCGCTCATGCATCTCTTTCACAGTCAGTCTCACTCAACCTGCCACTACCTGTGCTGCAGCCACAGGGCATGCATCACATATGTGCAGTAGGCAGCGTAAGGCAAACGTGTCGTGAGCATGAAGGGGGTGCACAAGGGTGTCTGAGGGTTTGTCATGGTTTTTACTTATATTTAATTTCTGACCAACTCACATTACATATTATATTGGCACCACTACTGTCATGTCTTTGCGAATCTTGTCTGGTTTGTGCAATAATGCCCTTTCCTGAGGATCACTCTGAAGACCCACAACTGATGCCACCCATTGTGTCACTGCTGAGTGGGTGTAGGTGTATTTGCAGGGCTCTTTTGTGCAGACGACTGAGAGACGTCGGCGATGTCCCCGGTGGCACCCTGGAAGGATGCAGAGGAGAAATTGTTGAGGGCTGTGGTGACTTTGACAGCGACAGGTAAGAAGATGGTGCTCGGGACAAACGGGAGCAGTTCGGCATGAAGAAGGCTGCAGATGTCCACGACTACATGTCGAGTGACTCTGAGCCTCCGTGTGCACTGCTGCTCAGAGAGGTCCAGGAAGCTGAGCCTCGGTCTGTGGACCCTGTGGCAAGGGTAGTGCCCTCTGCGACGCATCTCTCTCTGCGGTTGCCCTCCGTCCTGCTGTGCAGGTGGATGTGTCACAGCACTCTGTTGTGGAGCTCCACGTGTCAGAGGTGGACGGCGTGGCCGGCGAGGCTGGTGATGCTGTTCGCCCTCCGAGGAGGTCATGACTGCAGCTACGGCGGCCCCCATCCGGAAGATATACGTCTGAGGGGGTCCGCAAGGTAGGTACATGTCTCTGGACCCCGGGGTAAGTGTGCAAGTTGGTGAATTTTCTTGTCAGGAGGAGGGTGGTGGAGGCCAAACTTTATCCCAAGTGACAGAGTGGCCTCCTGCAATGAGTGAGGGTCTCCCCCCACCCCCCCACCTGTCAAATGGACCTTTGCAGCTGCCACGGGCTGACAGCTGCAACACGTCCATTTCAACTGGGAGTGTTTCCCACAGTATGGGAAACAGTCCCAGTTGTCAATAAAATCCCACTCCTCCTCACATATTCACTTAATCAGGTCTGTTAATGACCTGAAATACCAAGGTAAATACTGTTAAGTGGAACCCCGCTGGCTTTAATTGCCTGCGGGATTCCCACATGCGGGGGCTGCGCGCGCACGTCGGCGCATCTGTGGGGAACCCGGATGTGGGCGTGTTGGAGCCGGGCTCCGAACCCGCTCCGGGATTCCCCGATTTTCGGAGCTCCCCCACCAGGAACGCACCCGATAGCGGGTGCTAAAATGAAGCCCATTGAGTCTACAGCACAGAAACAGGCCAATTGGCCCAACTGGTCTATGCTAGCATTTATGCTCCACACGAGCCTCCTTCCTCCCTACTTCATCTACCCCTATCAGCATACCCTTCTATTCCTTTCTCCCTTGTGCACTTATCTAGCTTCCCCTTAAATACATCTTTGCTATTTGCCTCAACTACTCCTTGTGGTAGGGCTTTCCACATTCTTTTGACTCTTTGGGTAAAGAAGTTTCTCCTGAATTCCCTATTTGATTTATTAGTGACTATCTTATACTGATGACCCCTAGTTTTGGACTCCCCCACAACTGGAAACATTTTCTCTACCTCTACCCTATTAAACCCTTTCATTTTTTAAAGACCTCTATCAGGTCACCCATCACCCTTATTAACCTGCGTCACTACTTTTGATGATTTGTGTATCTGTACCCCGAAATTCCTTTGCTCCTCTACCCCATTTAGACTTATTATCCAAGCAATATGTGGCCTCCTTGTTCTTCCTACCAAAATGCACCACCTCACACTTATCTACATTGAATTTCATTTGCCAATTACACGCCCATTCAGCAAGTTTATTAATGTCTTTTTGCATTTTGATGCATTCTTCCTTTCTATTAACTACACCCCCAATTGCGTGTCATCCGTAAATTTTGAAATTGTACTTCCGATTCCCGAGTCTAAATCGTTAATGTAAATTGTGAACAACAGTGGTCCCGGCACCAATCCCTGTGGAACACCACTTCCTACCTTTTCCAATCTGAGTAGCAACCCTTAACCCCGACACTGTTTTCTGTTTTATAGCCAGCTTGCTATCCATTTTGTTACCTGTCCCCTGACTCCATGTGCCCTGACCTTAGTCATGAGTCTAAAATGCGGTACGTTATCAAAGGCCTTTTGAAAATCCAAATATATTACATCCACTACATAACCCTTGTCTACTCTTTCTGTTACTTCTTCAAAGAATTCAGTAAGGTTGGTCAAGCATGACTTTCCTTTCTGAAATCTGTGCTGACTAATCTTTATTATATTTTTGTTTTCCAGATGTTTATCTATTACATCTTTGAGTAAAGATTCCATTACCTTTCCTACCATCAATATTAAGCTAACTGGGCGATAGTTCCATGGAGGTGTTCTATCTTGCTTTTTAAACATAGGATTAAAATTAGCTGTCCACCAGTCTTCTGGCACTATTCCCTTTTCTAATGAATTTATATATACATGTAATAGCGCCTTTGCTATCTCTTCCCTAACTTCTTTTGATATGTGCGGATGCAATCCATCCGGACCAGAAGGTTTTATGCTCTCTAAGTTTGATTAATTTATCAATTAACCCCCCTTTCTATCTTAAATGTCTTTATATCTTTTTTGCTCTCATAAGAACATAAGAAATAGGAACAGGAGAAGGCCACATGGCCCTTCGAGCCTGCTACGCCATTCAATCAGATCATGGCTGATTTTCTACCTCAACTCCACTTTCCTGCCCTTGAATCCCCTAGAGTCCAGAAATCAGTCTATCTCAGCCTTGAATATATTCAATGACTCAGCATCCACAGCTCTCTGGGGTAGAGAATTCCAACGATTCAGAACCCTCTGAGTGAAGAAATTCCTCCTCATCTCAGTCTTAAATGGCTGACCCCTTATCCTGAGTCTATGCCCCCTAGTTCTAGACTCTCCAGCCATGGGAAACAACCTCTCAGCATCTACCCTGTCAAGCCCCCGCATAATCTTATATGTTTCAATTAGATCACCTCTCATTCTTCTAAACTCCAGCGAGTATAGGCCCATGCTACTCAACCTCACCTCATAGGACAACCCTCTCAGCCAGGAATTAATCTAGTGAATCTTCGCTGCACTGCCTCTAAGGCAAATGTATCCTTCCCTAGATAGGGAGACCAAAACTGTACACAGTACTCCAGGTGAGGTCTCACGAAAGCCCTGTACAATTGTAGTAAGACTTCCTTACTTTTGTACTCCATTCCCCTTGCAATAAAGGCCATCATTCCATTTGCTTTCCTAATTGCTTGCTGTACCTGCATGCTAACTTTTTGTGTTTCTTGTATGAGGACACCCAATTCTCTCTGAACACCAACATTTAATAGTTTCTCACCATTTAAAAAATATTCTGTTTTTCTATTCTTCCTACCAAAGTGAATAACCTCACATTTCCCCACTTTATACTCCATCTGCCACCTTCTTGCCCACTCACTTAACCTATCTATATCCTTTTGTGTCCTCCTCATAGCTTACTTTCCCACCTATCTTTGTGTTGTTAGCAAACTTGGATACATTACACTTGGTACCTTCATTACCTGTGAGTTTATCTTGTGCATCCTTAAGTGGCCCTATACCTATCCTGATTGTTCTTTTGTTATTTATGTGCCTGTAGAATACTTTAAAGGCGCTATATAAATGCAAGTTGCTGTTGTTGTTCTGGGCCCTGCCCTTCCTTCTTTGCCAAAAAAGCAAGATTGAAACTCCAAGTAACTCCAAGGAGCTCCAATACAGAATAGAAAAGTTCTAAGCCAGGCCAGGTCAAAAAGAAAAAAAAATGAATGATTAACTGGGAGGGTGCTTTACATGTAGAACTTGAATTTCTTTCAGACAATGAGGGAGACTATACCTATCATAAGCAATTCAACAATCCTCTATGTTCACTCAAGTAGGAGCATATCATAGCAGAATTAAACTAACACAAGTCTCAGAACCTCCAGATTCATACCAGTTTACAACGCAGCAGGAAAGTGCTTATCAACCTCACTTAACAAGACAGTAATGTTCAATAACAGTGATTCTAGGTTAAAAAGAACCCTCTCTTCAATTTGCAAAACTGTTTCATAAAGACTGAAGTTTACCTTAAGTTTTCTTTTTCCTCAAAAGGAAGAAATAGCAGTCTTATTATGATACAGAGGATGGTCAAACAGCTTTACCTGGTGAATATATCCACGAAATACAATATGGTATTCTATTTGTCCCTGGAAAGCTAGAGGATGGGCCTCAGCTGAAGGAATCCAAAAAAAAGTTTAAAGATAATCTGCCTTACATTGAGCCAATGATATAAAAGAGTGAAAGGACAAACACCTAACATCGATGTACCTTAGTTTTTTTCAAGTGAAAATCCCTGATGATTTTCTCTCATGTGATGAAGCCATTCCCTATTTATATTGAACACTGAACACATGAAGAAGCATTTAGTTTGATAGTTGGCACTTTAAGGGAAGTGAATGAACTTGCCAGCCTTGGTGAATAATACATTTGTCACTTCCTAAATGTTCTTGAGCCAACAGCTATCATTACCTCACTGGTAAGCCTAATTTTCAGATAATATAAAATAATTAACATTGGCTTGTAAAGCTTTTTATGTGCCTAAACATCTACCATCGGCACAATGACTGCAACAACAATCTGCATTTATATAGCACCTTTAACATAGTAAAATGTCCCAAGGCATTTCACAGGAGCGTTATCAAACAAAATTTAACACCAAGCCACACAAGGAGATGTTAGGACAGGTGACCATAAGCTTGATCAAAGAGGTAGGTTTTAAGGAGGATCTTAAAAGGAAGAGAGAGAGGTAGAGAGACAGAGAGGTTTAGTGAGGGAATTCCAGAGCCTAGGCCTAGGTAGCTGAAGGCACAGCGCCAATAATGGGGGCAAAAGGAGGAGGGTGCCCAAGCTCTTCAATCCTGCCACATCCAGTCGTGAATGGTGGTGGACAATTAAACAACTAACGGGAGGAGGAGGCTCTGCAAACATCCCCATCCTCAATGACGGCGGAGTCCAGCACGTGAGTGCAAAAGACAAGGCTGAAGCGTTTGCAACCATCTTCAGCCAGAAGTGCCGAGTGGATGATTCATCTCGGCCTCCTCCCGATATCCCCACCATCACAGAAGCCAGTCTTCAGCCAATTCGATTCACTCCACGTGATATCAAGAAACGGCTGAATGCACTGGATACAGCAAAGGCTATGGGCCCTGACAACAGCCCGGCTGTAGTGCTGAAGACTTGTGCTCCAGAACTAGCTGCGCCTCTAGCCAAGCTGTTCCAGTACAGCGACAACACTGGCATCTACCCGACAATGTGGAAAATTGCCCAGGTATGTCCTGTCCACAAAAAGCAGGACAAATCCAATCCGGCCAATTACCGCCCCATCAGTCTACTCCCAATTATCAGCAAAGTGATGGAAGGTGTCGTTGATAGTGCTATCAAGTGGCACTTACTCACCAATAAGCTGCTCACTGATGCTCAGTTTGGGTTCCGCCAGGACCACTCGGCTCCAGACCTCATTACAGCCTTGGTCCAAACATGGACAAAAGAACTGAATTCCAGAGGTGAGGTGAGAGTGACTGCCCTTGACATCAAGGCAGCATTTGACCGAGTGTGGCACCAAGGAGCCCTAGTAAAATTGAAGTCAATGGGAATCAGGGGTAAAACTCTCCAGTGGTTGGAGTCATACCTAGCACAAAGGAAGATGGTAATGGTGGTTGGAGGCCAATCATCTCAGCCCCAGGACATTGCTGCAGGAGTTCCTCAAGGCAGTATCCTAAGCCCAACCATCTTCAGCTGTTTCATCAATGACCTTCTCTCCATCATAAGGTCAGAAATGGGCATGTTCGCTATGATTGCACAGTGTTCAGTTCCATTCGCAACCCCTCAAATAATGACGCAGTCTGAGCCCGCACGCAGCAAGACCTGGATAACATCCAGGCTTGGGCTCATAAGTGGCAAATAACATTCATGCCAGACAAGTGCCAGGCAATGACCATCTTCAACAAGAGAGAGTCTAACCACCTCCCCTTGACATTCAACGACATTACCATCGCTGAATCCCCCACCATCAACATCCTGGGGGTCACCATTGACCAGAAACTTAACTGGACCAGCCACATAAATACTGTGGCTACAAGAGCAGGTCAGAGGCTGGGTATTCTGCGGCGAGTGACTCACCTCCTGACTCCCCAAAGCCTTTCCACCATCTACAAGGCACAAGTCAGGAGTGTGATGGAATACTCTCCACTTGCCTGGATGAGTGCAGCTCCAACAACACTCAAGAAGCTCGACACCATCCAGGACAAAGCAGCCCGCTTGATTGGCACCCCATCCACCACCCTAAACATTCACTCCCTTCACCACCGGTGCACAGTGGCTGCAGTGTGTACCATCCACAGGATGCACTGCAGCAACTCGCCAAAGCTTCTTCGACAGCACCTCCCAAACCTACGACTTCTACCATCTAGAAAGACAAGAGCAGCAAGTACATGGGAACAACACCACCTGCATGTTCCCCTCCAAGTCACACACCATCCCGACTTGGAAATATATCGCTGTTCCTTCATTGTCGCTGGGTCAAAATCCTGGAACTCCCTCCCTAACAGCACTGTGGGAGAACCTTCACCACACGGACTGCAGCGGTTCAAGAAGGCGGCTCACCACCACCTTCTCAAGGGCAATTAGGGATGGGCAATAAATGCCGGCCTCACCAGCGACACCCACATCCCATGAACGAATAAAAAAAGAGGTCACGGTATTTCACAGAAAAATCAATATTTCACAACAAATCAAACATGGAATTAGTGAGCAATTTAAATATGAAGATTTCAAAACATAATAATATGGCTATGACAGAAGTGAATACTGCAATACAGGGACTCATCAGTATATTACTGACAGCATATGGCAGTTATCTTTGAAGGTGGCAGGTCAGGTTGAGAAAGCGGTTCAAAAAGCATACGTAATCCTGGGCTTTATAGAGTACAAGTGCAAAACACTGGTTCAGCTACAATGGAGTATTGTGTCCAATTCTGGGCACCGCACTTTAGGAAGGATGTGAAGGCCTTAGACAGGGTGCAGAAAAGATTTACTAGCATGGTTCCAGGGATGAGGGACTTAAGTTACGTAGATAGAGGGAGAAGCAGGGATTGTTCTCCTTAGAGCAGAAAAGGTTGAGAGGAGATTTGATAGACGTGTTCAAAACCATGACGGGTTTAGATAAAGTAAATAAAGAGAAACTGTTCCCATTGGCAGGAACCAGAGGACAAAGATTTAAGGTGATTGGCAAAAGAACCAAAAGCGACGTGAGGAGAAACTTTTTTACGCAGCAAGTAGTTATAATCAGGAATGCATTGCCTGAAAGGGTGATGGCTTTTAAAAAGGAATTGGATAAATATCTGAAGGGAAAAAATTTGCAAGGATACAGGGAAAGAGCAGGATGGGACTAATTGGATTGCTTACAAAGAGCCGGCACGGGCTCGATGGGGGCCGAATGGCTTCCTTATGTGCTGCAACGATGCTATGATTCTATGTTATCAAAAACCAATGATGCTTAGAGAAGCATCACTGGCTAATAAAGAACATTAATTATTGCCAAAGAAACTTTACTGCATTATAGATCTGTTGCAGTAGTTATTAAACTATGATTAATTGAAGTTTTAGTTTCTGGAGACCCAATTACTTCCATTATTGACATCTCCCAACACGTTCCCTGAGAGAATGTTGATAGTTCCGAGATTTTTTTTCCCCTGAGGAGATTCTGCTTACCTCTGTATATTCTGTTGACTCTAATTCATCTATTAAAGACTTTAGTGGTATCAGGTACAAAACAATATCGCTTGCCTCTTCCAGGCCTACATTTACACAACAGAAACAGAATTGAAAGGTAAGTAGTTATCTACTATTTATACCTAATAAGGCTCACAAGTGTACATAACTGATCACGCAATCTGGTTTTTCCAAGACAAAAGAAAAGCATAATGCATGTATTTATCATGCAGCACAGACTTACTGGCCCCAATATTTAAGGGGATGCGGGAGGGAGGTTTAGCGGCCAGGAAACCTGGAAATAAGGGTAACCCGGAGGTCCTGTCGAATTCAACGGCAGGACCTAATTTAAATTTTTTGTTTTTGTCTCCATTTCCCAGCCGGCAGCCAGCCAGATTGAGACACTGGCTGGTGGTCGGGCAGGAAGGACTGTCGCACCAAGCTGCAGCCAGGGAACAGAGGAGGGAGGGAGGCATCGTGGGCCAAGAGGAGATCAGGGGGATGGAGAGGAGGTTGCGGGCCAGGGGTAGATCGGGGTGGATGGGTGCAGCAGACCAGAGAGGACATCGCAAGCCAGGAGTAGATCGAGGGGTGGCGGAGAGGACATCCCAGGCCAGGAAGAGATTGGAGGAGGGGCCGGAGAGGACATTGCGGGCTGCGGGGAGATCGGGTGTAGGGTGGGGCCAGGTGGCGGGGGGAGATCGGGTCGCGAAGAGTCCGATCGGGGGAGGGAAGCAGGTTAGCTTGGGGCTGAAGGGAACACTCCTGCTCTTCCTGGCCCACAAACAGTGCTGGAAAGGCACTTATCTGCTGGATCCAGTAGTTCTCGCCTCGCTTCAGCTGCTGGGTTTCCCGAGCTCTGGAAAACCGGGCCCACAGCTATTAAATTTAAAACTGTTCTAAAATTTGAGGCACGCAGCCTCATTAAAATATGTAAATGATGGGCCCGCCTCTGGAGAGCAGGTGGATGACAAATGAGGTAAGGGACAACATAAAACTAAAAAAAAAAGCATTCAAAAATGCAAAAAATAGCACAGATTCTGGCAATTGAGAGAGATACAAAGAACAGCAAAGGGTGACAAAACAGATAGTAAGAGCTGCAAAAAGGGAGTATAAAAATAAACATGCAAGGGATATCAAAATCAATACAAAAAATGTTTACAATTATATTGGGAAAAAGAGGGTGGTCAAGAGCAACGTGGGCCCCTTAAAAACTGATAATGGTGATATTGTAAATGAAAGTAAGGAAATGGCGGGCATGTTAAATAATTACTTTGCATCAGTATTTACGGTAGAGGAAAAGGATAGCATGCCAGACACCCCAAGGAAACTAAGTTTGAATCAGAGACGGGGACTCACCATAATTAACGTAAGCAAATTAACAGTAATGAAGAAAATAATGGTATTAAAAAGTGACAAATCCCCAGGACCAGATGGTTTCTATCCCAGGGTTTTAAAGGAAACAGGTGAGAACATTGCATAAGCCCTTACTATAAACTTCCAAAGTTCTCTCAATTCAGGAATCGGTCCTTTAGATTGGAAAATTGCATGTCACTCCACTATTTAAGAAAGATAAGAGAGAGAAACCAGGGAATTATAGACCAGTTAGCCTAACGTCTGTTGTCCGGAAATTACTCGAGTCTATAACTAAGGATAGAGTGACTGAACACCTTGAAAATTTTCAGCTGATCAGAGAGCGCCAGCATGGATTTGTAAAGAATACGTCATGCCTGACGAACCTGATTGAATTTTTTGCAGAGGTGACTAAAGTAGTGTCTATGGATATTGTTCATATGGATTTCCAGAAGGCATTCGATAAAGTCCCTCATAAGAGATTATTAGCTAAAGTTGAAGCTCATGGAATTGAGGGCAAATTATTGACCCAGTGAGGAAATTGGCTAAGCAGCAGGAGGCAGAGAGTATGGGCAATGGGCAGGTACTCAAATTGGCAGGATGTGACTAGTGGTGTCCCACAGGGATCTGTGTTGGGGCCTCAACTATTCACTGTATTTATTAACAACTTAGATGACGGGCTAGAGAGCCACATATCCAAGTTTGCCAATGACACAAAGAAAGGCAGCACTGTAAGCAGTGCAGATGGAAGCATAAAATTACAGAGAGACATTAATAGATTAAGTGAATGGGCAAAACTGTGGCAAATGGATTACAATGTATGCAAGTGTGAGGTCATCCACTTTGGACCTAAAAAGAATAGATCAGAGTACTTTCTAAATGGTAAAAAGCTCAAAACAGTGGAGGTCCAAAGAGACTTACAGGTCCATGTACATAGATCATGAAAATGTCATGTACAGGAACAGAAAATAATCAAAAAGGCTAATGGAATGCTGGCCTTTATATCTAGAGGACTAGAATACAAGGAGGTAGAATTTATGTTACAGTCATACAAAGCCCTGGTTAGACCACAACTGGAGTACTGTGTTCAGTTCTGGGCACTGAATCTTAGGAAGGATATATTGGTCTTGGAGGAAGTGCAGCGTAGATTTACTATGATGACACCTGGACTCCAAGGGTTAAATTATGAGGTGAGATTACACAAACTAGAGTTGTATTCCCTAAAATTTAGAAGATTAAGGGGTGATTTGATCGAAGTTTTCAAGATATTAAGGGGAACTGATAGGGTAGATAGAGAGAAACTATTTCCACTGGTTCGGGAGTCTAGGACTTGGGGGCATAGCCTAAAAATTTGAGCCAGGACTTTCAGGAGTGAAGTTAGGAAACACTTCTACACGCAAATGGTAGTAAAAATTTGGAACTCTCTTCTGCAAACGGCAGTTGATGCTAGCTCAATTGTTAATTTTAAATCTTGGATTGATAAGATTTTTGTTAACTAAAGGTATTAAGGGATACGGTGCTAAGGCAGGTATATGGAGCTAGGTCACAGATCAGCCATGATCTCATTGAATGGCGGAACAGACTCGAGGGGCTTAATGGCCTACTCCTGTTCCTATGTTAGTCGCCCACCCCCAGCCCACCTCCGTTAAAACCAGAATTGGGTACGTTGAAGGCAGGTCGGGGTCCGATTTCCCATTTTTGAATTTTTAACCGCCGTCCCGTCCCCCCCCCACCCTTCCTGGGGGCTTAAAATTCCCCCAAAAGAATCAAAATCTTGTTACATTGTTAGTACCTGCTCTGATGTCATCATAAAGGGATTTCAGAGCTGGCCAGTAACTGCTCTGGGACTTTTCCAGAACTTCAGAAATTTTGCGTACTTTTGGCATCCACAACTGAAATACAAAAACATTTTTTAAACAATAAAAATGGCTGCATGCTTTACAATATTATTTTTGTTTCATGCTCAGTGTGCAATACATAAGTTTTTTGGGGTGGGGCAAGACAGAAGTCTTTCAGATAGCACTATGTAAGTTAATAATACATCATAGAATGTTTGCAATATAAGAAACCACGGTTTGGAGCATCAAATCTGGGTAATCCAATTCCAGGACACTGCTGAACTTTTTTTTCTCTACGAAGAGAGATTCGCCCACTGTTCCAAATCCTTTTACCCTCACATTCCCTGTTTTAACCTCACAGTCTCAATTTTTCCCTCACATTCCCTCTATTTTCCACCACTTCTCACTACTGATGCAGTGAAAAGAGGGGGCGGAATTCCTGAAATGTTTACAAGAGGACGTTCTTGATCAGTGTGTTTCCAGCCCAACAAGGAAAGAAGCAGTGCTGGGGAATGAAGTGGGGCAAGTGGAACATGTTTCAGAGTGGGAGCATTTGGGGATCAATAATCATAAGGTTTTAGAATAGTTATGGAGAAGGACAAAGAACAATCATACGTAAAAATACTTAACTGGAGGAGGGCTAATTTCAGTGAATTAAAAAGGGATCTTGCCCTGGTGGATTGGAATCAAAAACTGGTGGGCAAAACAGTGGGTGGTCTTCAAGGAAGAGTTGGTTCGGGTACAGAGTAGCACGTTCCCATGAGAGGAAAGGAAGTGCATCCAAAGCTAAAGTGCCCTGGATGACTAAAGATATAGAGATTAAAATGAAAAAGAAAAAGTTTTATGGCAAATGAAAGGTTTATATTATAGTAGAGAAGCAAACTCAATGAAGTACAGAGATCTTAAAAAGGTAATAAGAGGGACAAAAAGAGAGTACGAGAGTAGATTGGCAGCTAACGTCAAAGGGAACCCAAAAGTCTTTTATAAACATATAAATAGTAAAAGGGTAGTCAAAGGAAGGGTGGGGCCGATTAAGGACCAAAAAGGAGATCTTCTTATGGAGGCAGAGGGTATAGTTAAAGTACCAAATGAATACTTCGCATCCGTCTTCACTAGAGAAGAAGATGCTGTCAATGTGGCAGTAAAGGAGAAGGTAGTAGCAATATTGGATAAGATAAAAATAGATAAAGAGGAGGTACTTAAAAGGTTGTAATCAAAGTGGAAAAGTCACCCGGTCCTGATGGGATGCATCCTTGGTTAGTGAGGGAAGTAGGGTAAAAATTGTGGAGGCTCTGGCCACAATCTCCCAATCCTCCTTAGATAGGGGCGGTGCCAGAGGACCAGAGGATTGCAAATGTTACAACCCTGTTCAAAAAGGGGGGCGAGGGATAAACCCGGCAATTACAGGCCAGTAAGCCTAAGGTCAGTGGGGGGGGGAAATTTTTAGAGACACTTGGAAAAGTATGGGCTAATAAATGAAAGTCAGCACGGATTTGTTAAAGGAAAATCTAATTTTCGTAGCCAGAGAATCACCTGCAATGGCTTCTCTTCCCACTCCCACAACATTATCTCTGGAGTCCCTCAGGATCTATCCTTGGCCCCCTCCTATTTCTCATCTATATGCTGCTTCTCGGCGACATCATCCGAAAACACATCAGGTTCCACATGTACACTGACGACACCTACCTCTAACTCATCACCACCACCCTTGACCCCTTGACTGTCGCTGATTCATCACACTGCTTGTCCAACATCCAGTACTGGATGAGTAAAAATTTCCTCCAACTAAATATTGGGAAGACCGAATAGGCCGTTCGCAACCTTGGCTTCCTACTTGACGGAGATGAGCTTCCGACCACATATCCGCTCCATCACCAAGGCCGTCTATTTCCACCTCCAAAACATCGCCCAACTCCACCCCTACCTCAGCTAAAATCCTCATCCGTGCCTTTGTTACCTCTAGACTTGACTGTTCCCATGCTCTCCTGGCCAGCCTCTCACCTTCCACCCTCCATAAACTTGAGCTCATTCAAAACTCTGCTGCCCGTATCCTAAATTGCACCAAGTCCTGTTCACCCATCACCTCTGTGCTCGCTGACCTACCGAGGCTCCCGGTCTGGGAACGCCTCGATTTTAAAATTCTCATCCTTGTTTTCAAATCCTTCCATGGCCTCCCTCCTCTCTATCTCTCGAACCTCCTCCAGCCCTACAAGATCTCTGCGCTCCTCCAAATCTTGCCTCTTGCACATCCCCAATTTTAATCGCTCCATCATTGGCGGCCGTGCCTTCAGCTGCCTAGGCCCTAAGCTCTGGAATTCCCTCCCCAAAGCTCTCCGCCTCTCTACCTCACTCTTGTTCTTTAAGACACTTCCTTAAAATCTACCTCTTTGACTAAGCTTTTGGTCACCTGTCCTAATATCTCCATACATGGATCTGTGTTTTAAAATTTATTTGACAATGCTCCTATAAGAACATAAGAAATAGGAAAGTAGTAGGCCATATGCCCATTGAGCATGCACCACAATTCAATAAATCATGGCTAATCTTCTACCTCATCTCCACTTTCCCGCCCTATCCCCATATCGCTTGATTCCCTTAGTGTCCAAATATCCATCGATCTCAGTCTTGAATATACTCAACTGAGCATTCACATTCCTCAGGGTAG
This sequence comes from Heptranchias perlo, assembly GCF_035084215.1. Taxonomy (NCBI): domain Eukaryota; kingdom Metazoa; phylum Chordata; class Chondrichthyes; order Hexanchiformes; family Hexanchidae; genus Heptranchias; species Heptranchias perlo. The sequence continues at coordinate 12,110,274 of NC_090347.1, forward strand.
AGAATTCCAAAGATTCACAACCGTCCTGTGAAGCGCCTTGGGACGTTTTACCAAGTTAAAGATGCTATATAAATGCTAGTTGTTGTTGTAACACGACTGAGTTCTTTGATGAAGTAGCGGGGAGGGTTGATGAGGGTAGTTGATGAGGATGTTGTGTATACGGGCTTTCGAAAGGCATTTGATAAGTACCACGTAATAAACTTGTAAGCAAAATTGGCTATGAGACAAAAAACAGAGAGTGTGGAGAACAGTTGTTTTTCAGGCTGGAGGGAAGTATACAGTGGCGTTCCCCAGGGGTCGGTATTAGGACCACTGCTCTTTTTAGACTTGGGTATACAGGGTAGAATTTCGAAGTATGCAAATATCATGAAACTCAGAAATGTAGTAAACAATGTGGAGCATAGTGACAGACTTCAGAAGGACACAGACAGACTGGTGAAATGGGTAGACACATGGCAGATGCAATTTAACGCAGAGAAGTGTGAAGTGATACATTTTGGTAGGAAGAATGAGGAGAGGCAATATAAACTAAATGGTACAATTTTAAAGGGGGTGCAGGAACAGAGAGACCTGGGGGTGCACATACACAAATCTTTGAACATGGCAGGACAAGTTGAGAAGGCTGTTAAAAAAGCATATGGGATCCTGGGCTTTATTAATAGAGGCATAGACTACAAAAGCAAGGAAGTTATGCTCAACCTTTATAAAACATTGGATAGTCCTTAGCTGGAGTATTGTGTTCAATTCTGGGCACCACACTTTAGGAAGGATGTCAAGGGCTTAGAGAGGATGCAGCAGAGAGTTACTAGAATGGTACCAGGGATGAGGGACTTCAGTTATGTGGAGAGCCTGAAGAAGCCGGGGTTGTTCTCTTTAGAGCGGAGAAGGTTCAGAGGAGATTTGATAGAGGTGTTCAAAATCATGAACAGTTTTGATAGAAAAAACTATTTTTATTCATTCATCGGATGTGGGCGTCGCTGGCAAGGCCAGCATTTATTGCCCATTCCTAATTACCCTTGAGAAGGTGGTGGTGAGCAGCCTTCTTGAACCGCTGCAGTCATGTGGTGAAAGTACTCCCACAGTGCTGTTAAGTAGGGAGTTCCAGGAATTTGACCCAGCGACAATGAAGGAACGGCAATATATTTCCAAGTCAGGATGGTATGTGACTTGGAGGGGAACGTGCATGTGGTGGTGTTCCCAAGCGCCTGCTGCCCTTGTCTTCCAGGTGGTAGAGGTTGCGGTTTTGGATCTGAAATGTGCTACCTGAAAGGATAGTGGAAGCAGATTCAATAATAACTTTCAAAAGGGAATTGGATAAATACTCGTAGGGAAAAATCTTTTAGGACTGTGGGGAAAGAGCAGGGGAGTGGGACTAATTGGATAGCTCTACCAAAGAGCCAGCACAGGCACGATGGGCCAAATGACCTCATAGCATTATTCAAAGGAGATCAGAGAGTTCTCCTGGTGTCCAAGTTAATCTGCCTCCCTTAATCAATACTGTCAAGAAACAGATTAACTCGTCTTTTATGGCTCTGAACAAAATGGCTACTACATTTCCCCACAGAACAATAACCGCACTTCAAAGTAATTATTTGTAAGTGAATCCTCCATATGCCCCATTTCTAACCTCTTGACCCCTCAAAAGTCCTTGAATGTGTTGTTATCTTTTTTTTTATTCGTTCATGGGATGTGGGCGTCGCTGGCAAGGCCAACATTTATTGCCCATCCCTAATTGCCCTTGGGAAGGTGGCGGTGAGCCGCCTTCTTGAACCGCTGCAGTCCGTGTGGTGAAGGTTCTCCCACAGTGCTGTTAGGTAGAGGGTTCCAGGATTTTGACCCAGCGATGATGAAGGAACGGCAATATATTTCCAAGTCGGGATGGTGTGTGACTTGGAGGGGAACATGCAGGTGATGTTGTTCCCATGTGCCTGCTGCCCTTGTCCTTCTAGATGTAGAGGTCGTGGGTTTGGGAGGTGCTGTCGAAGAAACCTTGGCAAGTTGCTGCAGTGCATCTTGTAGATGGTACACACTGCAGCCACGGTGCGCCAGTGGTGAAGGGAGTGAATGTTTAGGGTGGTGGATGGGGTGCCAATCAAGCAGGCTGCTTTGTCCTGGATGGTGTCGAGCTTCTTGAGTATTGTTGGAGCTGCACTCATCCAGGCTAGTGGAGAGTATTCCATCACACTCCGGACCTGTGCCTTGTAGATGGTGGAAAGGCTTTGGGGAGTCAGGAGGTGAGACACTCGCCGCAGAATACCCAGCCTCTGACCTGCTCTTGTAGCCACAATATTTATATAGCTGGTCCAATTAAGTTTCTGGTCAGTGGTGACCCCCAGGAAGTTGATGGTGGGGGATTCGGCGATAGTAATACCATTGAATGTCAAGGGGAGGTGGTTAGACTCTCTTGTTGGAGATGGTCATTGCCTGCCACTTGTCTGGCACGAATGTTACTTGCCACTTATCAGCTCAAGCCTGGTTGTTGTCCAGGTCTTGCTGCATGCGGGCATGGGCTGCTTCATTATCTGAGGGGTTGCGAATGGAACTGAACACTGTGCAATCATCGGCGGACATCCCCATTTCTGACCTCATGATGGAGGGGAAAGTCATTGATGAAGCAGCTGAAGATAGTTGGGCCTAGGACACTGCCCTGAGGAACTCCTGCAGCAATGTCCTGGGACTGAGATGATTGGCCTCCAACAACCATTACCATCTTCCTTTGTGCTAGGTATGCCTCCAGCCGCTGGAGAGATTTCCCTGATTCCCATTGACTTCAATTTTACGAGGGCTCCTAGATCCATAATCAGCTTTCCTGCAGTTTCCTGCTTGAATCCCTCCAATTTCGTTTCCACCCCTCCCATAGCATCTTCGCGGCCCTAAGCAAAGTTATGAAAAACATTCTCTATGGCTATGACTATGGTGCATTACCCTTCCTTGTCCTCCACAACCTCTCTGCAGCCTTTAACATGGTTGACCACACCATCATCCTCCATCGCCTTTCCTCTGTTGTCCAGCTTGATGGGATTGCATTCACTTGGTTCCACTCTAACGTATACGATCGTAGTCAGAGCATCTTTAGCAATAGCTTCTCTTCCCACCCCTACCTGTCACCTCAGCAATCCCCAAAAATCCATCCTTGGCTCCCTCCTCTTCCTGATCTGCATGTTGTACCTTGGCAACATTAGCTGTAGATATGGGGGTCTACTTTCACATGTATGCTGATGGCATTCAGTTCAATCTCTTTACCATTTCTCTCCACCACTTCCAATGCCTCTGTGCTGTCAGACTGCTGGTCTGACCTCCAGCCTTAAATGAGCCACAATTTCCTCCAGCTAAACATTAGGAAATACTCTTGCCATCAACTCCATCCCCCTATACAGCTTCAGTATCAGGCTGAACCACTCCTATTCGACCCTGAGCTGAGTTTCTGACCCAACCTGTTAGGCCGTACGTAAACCTGGTTTTCCTGACTGCAGCTGGCGCCTCGTGGCAAACCAATCTTACAGAGGGGGTCTCAAACAGGCATCAGGCCCCTTATTTGCATATACAAAGGGCTTATGCCTGTTTCAGACATGGGCACTGCCCCCTGATTTTTTGACTTTACCAACACAGCAGGGGATGCACTTCTGGTTTGAAAATGAGCCACTTAGAGGCTTAGGAAGCTGTTTAGTGCCCAAAAACAGGTGCTGCGTGACCAAATTTCTAGGCCAAAAAGTTTGAAGAACCCATATAGGAAGACTCAAGGCTCACTCGGTAAGAAGCAAATGTAAAGTTCATTAAAAGGAGTTTTGGATGAAGATTAAGCTTCAGTCAAATGATGAGGAAGATAACATTGAAGCTCGATTATCTGTTAACAAGATCAATACAGATGAAGGTAGCTATTCAGATCACCTCAATTCAGCTAACCATTTAGAAAGAGTCCACAATTAACCCATCACAGCACCTATTCCTTAAATGATTCAACTACATCTGGCCGACTATCATAGTTTAGCTTTGACGTAGTGTTCAGGAGTTATTTTTCCTGTACTGTTTAGTACCTTACTCGTAGACCTCTCACGGCATTACTCAGAGTGAGTTGGAGGATTAACTATTTTATAACAATAGGTGTGTTCATGCCTTGTAGGACATTGCATCAGGGTCACTGATTTACAGCATCTGACTAAGTCAAATTAAATTTTTATTAACGGGTATCCTAGTGCTTTGAGGATTGAAATCCACAACTCTGTCCATTATGTGAAAAATGAAATATATATATTCCCTAATGCATGAATTTTGTTTTGATCACTTACCATTTTGAAAATTGAGAAGACACAGCAAGATAGTATGTAAGATGAATTTGTTGGAGATTTGGGTCCAGAAATTCCTGGGCCTAGGTCAGTGTGGCAGTATAATCCAAGTGGGAGGGACATAATTTGGAGTTGGGCACCAGTAAGAATGTGACTGGTGACTTTGATTGGTGTGGTTTCTGTGTTTTGGATGACAACTAAACTGGAGAAATTCGAATAGTAGGAGAGTCAGACAATGTTGGGTGACGATGATGAGGTGTCGTCCAAGTTGCCAGAGGGTCAAGGGGAGGGATTTTTAGCAGGGAATGGTGATAGCAATTTTGACTGAGATTGATGGATATTTGGACACTAAGGGAATCAAGAGATATGGGGATAGGGTGGGAAAGTGAGGTAGATCATCAGCCATGATCTTGTTGAATGGCGGAGCTGGCTCAAGAGGCCATATGGCCTCCTGCTCCTATTTCTCGTGCTCTTGTGTTCTTGAAAAGGGGAAGGGAAATGAGTCTGAGGAAAGGAACACTGACAATGCTGGCCACCTTTGGGCCAAGGAGTGGTACTTGAGTCGTGAGGAGCTGGGTTGGGCGGGGATCAAGGGAACAGGATGTGAGTCTCAGAGGAAGTGAGTCTAGTGAGAACTGGTGATTAGAAGGGGGATAAATTGCAGAGTACCCTAGGGTGAGGAGGGAGCTGGAAATGGTAGTGACATAGGAATGGTGGGTCCAGAGAAAGTGTTGGTAGCCAAGCAGACAGCCTTTCTAAGAGCTGGAAAGGTCAATTATCTTCTTGCAATAGGTGTTCAAGATGAGGATGCAGGGAGATGATAATGGCGATCAAAGAAGTCAGTTAACAGTGGAGAGAGAAGTTTGGGATTGTTGATGTCCAGGCGATTCCACTTGGGATGATAAAGACAGATCAGGCAGTGGACAGTCAAGGTGGTTGTGAGCCATGTGTACGGAGCCTGCAGCCCTCAGATTTGAGGTCATGAAGATGGTGGCTGCACCAGATGGAAGCAGCAAAGGTGGGAAACTGTTTGAGATCTGGTAGGCCCAAGAACATCTGAGGGGAGGCAGGACCATTGTTGAGGCCAGCCCCTCTGCTGATGTCTTTGAGGCTGATAGATCAGAGGATGAGGAACTGGGAGTTGGAGAGTGCTGATGAGGGAGTTGAGGGAATGTTTTTCCAGGGGTGGAGCGTTAGAGTACAGTGGTTGGATGGGAGCAAAGAGATGTGGATTGGGAGGGAGGTGGGAAAATAGCCTCATTAGTGATCCCGACCTTAGGCATGGAGAGGTCAAGTGCGGGAGAGCTCATGTGTGAAGACAGGAAGATAGAAAGGTTGGGAGTGAGACAGCCAATGTGACTTCAGGTGTAGATTGAAGTCACCAAGGAAGAAGAATTGCTCAGTGTAGAGGTTAATTGAGGACAGTAGGGAATTTTTAGGAATGTTAGCAGGAAAGATTGTGTTAAAGAATCCATTTTATGGTAAAGACTCCATTTTGTAATAAAAACAGTGGCTGTAGAGATATGTCCAAAAAGGCTAGCTCTTCAAGGCGGTGTGCTCTTTCCAATATACTGTGGCTGGTACAGCTAGAGCCGTAAAGATAATTGCCTGTTCTTTGTGTAGCTTCAACATCCTTGTAAATGAGCTAATCTGCATTACTGACTTAAAGCCAACATAAGTGTAAATAAGTGGAGGCCCTGGAGCTTCCACCCACTGATACAGCAAGGCTGAAAGTCGTTGGAATGCTAAACTGATATAAGTTAACGTAACCTGGGGATTAAGTTCACGGAATGCAAGATATGAGGTAATGGTGGAGCTGAGGGATAAAAATGAGACCCTGTGATGCGAAGTTAGGAAGACTAGAGCTGATCAACCCGCTACTGAGCTCGGCCACTGTAACATGAGATCTCCCACAGCCTTCGCCTCATTGTGTGTCTTGTTTGCGAGTATCATTTCCTGTAATAAATCTATAAGCGTAATCTCTAGCATCTCGGACATCACCTTCAGTATAGTATCATGGTAGGTACAGCATAGGAGGAGGCCATTCGGCCTTTCATGCCTGTGCCGGCTCTTTGAAAGAACTATCCAGAAAGTCCCATTCCCCTGCTGTTTCCCCATAGCCCTGTAAATTTTTTCACTTCAAGTATTTCTCCAATTCCCTTTTGAAAGTTATTATTGAATCTGCTTCCACTACCTTTTCAGACAGTGCCAGACAGTATCAACCCCAGCTTCTCCAGTCTCTCTATATAACTTAAGTCCCTCATCCCTGGTACCATTCTAGTAAATCTCTTCTGCACCCTCTCTAAGGCCTTAACAACCTTCCTAAAGTGTGATGCCCAGAATTGAACACAATACTCCAGCTGAGGCCTAAACAGTGTTTTATAAAGGATTACCATAACTTCCTTGCTTTTATAGTCTATGCCTCTATTAATAAAGCCCAAGATCCCATATGCTTTTTTTTAAAAAACAGCCTTCTCAACTTGTTCTGCCACCTTCAAAGATTTCTGTACTTGCACCCCCAGGTCTCTCTGTTCCTGAACCCCCTTTAAAATTATACCATTTAGTATATATTGCCTCTCCTCATTCTGAGTGCAACGGAGCACCAAGTGGTCAGCTGAGAGTTTGGTGAGTGTGGGAGTTCGGTGAAGTGGGGGAAGGAGGTGCTGCTTTGCCTTGCTTTTCCTAACTTTTTCCGCAGAGCGGTGGCGGACCTGAGCAGCAGAAGACTGAGAGTGGGGATAAAAGCAGCAGCAGACCTGCAACAAGAGAAAACTACTGTGCGACGTCACAGGAGAGTCCGAGAGGTGAGCACAGTATAAGAGGAGAGACCGAGAGCGGGAGGAGAGTCTGAGAGGTGAACGCAGTGTAAATCTAAGGCAAGTCATGGCAGCACAGCTCGCACCCGGGATATGCTCCTCCTGTACTATGTGGGAAGTCATGGACATTACCAGTGTCCCTGGCGACCATGTGTGCAGGAAGTATGTCCAGCTGCAGCTACTGGCCAACCGTATTTCGGAGATGGAGCTGCGGGTGGATTCACTGTGGAGCATCCGCGATGCTGAGACTATCATGGATAGCACATTCAGTGAGGTGGTCACACCACAAGGTAAAGATTACGCAGGCAGAAAGGAAATGGGTGACCGCCAGGCAGAGTAAAAGGACTAGGCAGGTAGAGCAGGAGTCCCCTGGGGCCTTCTCCCTCTCAAACAGATATACCACTTTGGATACTATTGGGGGAGATGGCTTATCAGGGGAAAGCAGCAAGAGCCAAGTTCGTGGCAGCAGGGGTGGCTCTGCTTCACAGGAGGGGAGGAAGAAGAGTGGCAGGACGATATTGATAGGGGATTCAACTGTAAGGGGAACAGATAGGCGTTTCTGCGGCCGCAAATGTGACTCCAGGATGGTACATTGCCTCCCTGGTGCTAGGGTCAAGGATGTCACGGAGCGGTTGCAGGGCATTCTGGAGGGGGAGGGTGAACAGCCAGTAGTCGTGGTCCATATTAGTACCAACGACATAGGTAAAAAAAGGGATGAGGTCCTGCAAGGTGAATTTAAGGAGTTAGGAGATAAATTAAAAAGCAGGACCTGAAAGGTAGTGATCTCAGGATTACTACCAGTGCGATGTGCCAGAGAGTATAGGAACAGGAGAATAGACCAGATGAATGCGTGGCTGCAGGGATGGTGTAGGAGGGAGGGATTTAGATTCCTGGGACATTGGGACCGGTTCTGGGGGAGGTGGGACCTGTACAAGCGGGACGGGTTACACCTGAGCAGGACCGGGACCGATGTCCTCGCGGGGGTGTTTGCTAGTGCTGTTGGGGAAGGTTTAAGCTAGAATGGCAGGGGGATGGGAACCTGAGCAGGAAGACAGAGGAGGGGGAAACAAGGATAGAAACAAAAGACAAAGGGAAGAAGCAATAGTGGAAGGCAGAGAAAACAAGAGCGTAAAACAAATAGGGCCATCGTGCAACATAATACTAAGATGACTAGCAATCTTAAAAAGACAAGTCTAAAGGCATTGCGTCTTAATGCGCGGAGCATTCGCAATAAGGTAGATGAATTAACAGCGCAGAGAGAGATTAACAGGTATGATATAGTTGCGATTACGGAGACATGGCTGCAGGGTGACCAAGGATGGGAACTGAACATCCAGGGGTATTCAATATTTAGGAAGGACAGGCAAAAAGGGAAAGGAGGTGGTGTAACGTTGCTAGTAAAGGAGGAACTCAATGCAATAGTGAGGAAGGATATTGGCTCGGAAAATCACGATGTGGAATCTGTATGGGTGGAGCTAAGAAACACCCTGGGGCAGAAGATATTGGTGGGCGTTGTCTATAGGCCCCCAAACAGTAGTGGAGATGTAGGGGAGGGTATTAAACAGGAAATTAGAGATGCATGCAGGAAGGGTACAACTATAATCATGGGTGACTTTAATCTTCATATAGATTGGTCAAACCAAATTAGCAATAATACTGTGGGGGAGGAATTCCTGGAGTGTGTATGTGATGGATTTCTAGACCGATACGTTGAGAGACCAACTAGGGAACAGGCGACCCTAGACTGGGTATTGTGCAATGAGAAAGGATTCATTAACAATCTTGTTGTGCGGGGTCCCTTAGGGAAGAGCGACCATAAATTGATAGAATTCCTCTTTAAGATGGAGAGTGAAGTCGTCGAATCCGAAACCGGGGTCCTGAATCTAAATAAAGGAAATTACGAAAGTATGAGGTGTGAGTTGGCTATGATAGATTGGGGAACTTTACTAAAAGGGATGACGGTGGATAGGCAATGGCTAATATTTAAAGAACGTGTGCAGGAATTACAACAATTATTCATTCCTGACTGGCGCAAAAATAAAACAGGAAAGGTGGGTCAACCGTGGCTTACAAAAGAAATTAGGGATAGTATTAGACCCAAAGAGGAGACATATAAAATTGCGAGAAAAAGCGGCAAGCCTGACGATTGGGAGCAGTTTAGAATTCAGCAAAAGAGAACAAAGAGATTGATTAAGTGGGGAAAAATAGAGTATGAGAGTAAACTAACAGGGAACATAAAAACTGACTGTAAAAGCTTCTATAAATATGTCAGGAGAAAAAGATTAGTGAAGACAAATGTAGGTCCCTTACAGTCAGAAATGGGGGAAATTATAATGGGGAACAAAGAAATGGCAGAACAATTAAACACATACTGTGGTTCGGTCTTCACAAAGGAGGACCCAAATAACCTCCCGGAAATGTTAGGGAACCAAGGGTCTAGTGAGAGGGAGGAACTGAAGGAAATCAGTATTAGTAAAAAAATAGTGCTAGGGAAATTAATGGGGCTGAAGGCTGACAAATCCCCAGGGCCTGATAATCTCCATCCCAGAGTACTAAAGGAAGTGGCCCTTGAAATAGTGGATGCATTGGTGGTCATCTTCCAAAATTCTATAGACTCTGGAACAGTTCCTACAGATTGGAGGGTGGCAAATGTAACCCCACTATTTAAAAAAGGAGGGAGAAAAAACAGGGAATTACAGACCAGTTAGCCTAACATCAGTAGTGGGGAAAATGCTAGAGTCTATTATAAAGGATGTGATAACAGAATACTTGGAAGGCATTAACGGGATTGGACAAAGTCAGCATGGGTTTATGAAAGGGAAATCATGCTTAACAAATCTACTGGAGTTTTTTTGAGGAGGTAACTAGTAAAATAGATAGGGGAGAACCAGTGGATGTGGTGTATTTGGATTTTCAAAGGCTTTGATAAGGTCCCACACAAGAGGTTAGTGTGCAAAATTAAAGCACATGGGATTGGGGGGAATATACTGGCATGGATTGAGAATTGGTGGACAGACAGGAAACAGAGAGTAGGAATAAACGGGTCTTTTTCCGGGTGGCAGGCAGTGACTAGTGGGGTACCGCAGGGATCAGTGCTTGGCCCCGAGCTATTCACAATATATATCAATGATTTGGATGAGGGAACGGAATGTAACATTTCCAAGTTTGCAGACGACACAAAGCTGGGATGGAATGTGAGCTGTGAGGAGGATGCAAAGAGGCTCCAATGTGATTTAGACAAGTTGGGTGAATGGGCAAGAACATGGCAGATGCAATATAACGTGGATAAATGTGAGGTTATCCACTTTGGTTGTAAAAACAGAAAGACAGATTATCTGAATGGTGATAGACTGCGAAAAGGGGAGGTGCAATGAGACCTGGGTGTCCTCGTACACCAGTCGCTGAAACCGGGCATTCAGGTGCAGCAAGCAGTTAGGAAGGCGAAAGGTATGTTGGCGTTCATTGCAAGAGGATTTGAGTACAGGAACAGGGATGTCTTACTGCAGTTGTACAGGGCCTTGGTGAGACCACATCTGGAGTATTGTGTGCAGTTTTGGTCTCCTTATCTGAGGAAGGATGTCCTTGCCATGGAGGGAGTGCAACAAAGGTTTACCAGACTGATTCCTGGGATGGCAGGACTGACGTATGAGGAGAGATTGGGTCAACCCGGCCTATATTCACTAGAGTTTAGAAGAATGAGAGGTGATCTCATCGAAACATATAAAATTCTAACAGGACTAGACGGACTAGATGCAGGGAGGATGTTACCAATGGCTGGGGAGTCCAGAACTAGGGGTCACAGTCTCAGGATACGGGGTATGCCATTTAGAACCAAGATGAGTAGAAATTTCTTCACTCAGAGGGTGGTGAACCTGTGGAATTCTCTACCACAGAAGGCAATGGAGGCCAAGTCATTAGATGTATTCAAGAAGGAGATAGATATATTTCTTAATGCTAAAGGGATCAAGGTTTATGGGGAAAAAGCAGGAACAGGGTACTGAGTTAGACGATCAGCCATGATCATTTTGAATGGCGGAGCAGGCCCGAGGGGCTGAATGACCTACTCTTGCTCCTATTTTCTATGTTTCTGTGTTTCCTACCAAAATGCATCACTTCACACTTTTATGCATTAAATTTCATCTGCCATTTTACCAGTCGTCTATCTCCTCCTGAAGACTGTTACCATCCTCCACATTGCTTACTACATTTCCAAGTTTCATGCCATCTGTAATCTTTGCAATTATACCCTATATACACAAGTCCAGGTCATTTATATATCAAAAAGAGCAGTGGTCCTAATACTGACCCCTGGGGAGCACCACTGTATACTTCCATCCAGTCTGAAAAACAACCGTTCATTACTACTGTCTGCTTCCTGTCCCCTAGCCAATTTTGTATCCACACTGCCACTGTCCCTTTAATCCCATGGGCTTTATTTTTGCTAAGAAGTCTATTATGGTGGTACTTTATCAAATGCCTTTTGAAAGTCCATATACACATCAACCACACCACCCTCATCAACCCTCTCTGTTACTTTATCAAAGAACTCAATCAAGTTAGTCAAACACGATTTTCTTTTAACAAATACATGATTTTCATTTATTAGTCCATACTTCTCCAAGTGCCAATTAATTTTGTCCCAGATTATTGTCTCTAAAAGTTTCCCTGACGTTAGGCTGACTGCCCTGTAATTGCCGGGTTTATCCCTTTCCCCCTTTTTGAATAGGGGTGTAACATTTGTAATCCTCCAGTCCTTCGGCACCATCACCATATCTAAGGAGGATTGGAAGATTGTGGCCAGAGCCTCCGCAATTTCTATCCTTACTTCCCTCAATAACCTCGGATGCATCCCATCTGGGCCGGGCGACTTTTCTACTTTGAGTAGTGCCAATCTTATAAGTATCTCCTCTTTATCTATTTTTATCCTATCCAACATCACTACTACCTTCTCTTTTACTGCTACAATGGCAACATCCTCTTCTCTAATGCCTCCACAAGAAGATCTTTATTGTCTCTAATTAGTCCCACGCCTCCTTTGACTACCCTTTACTGTTTATATGTTTATAAAAGACTTTTGGGTTCCCTTTTATGTTAGCCGCTAATCTATTCTCATACTCTCTCTTTGCCCCTCTTATTCCCTTTTTTAGATCTCCTCTGTACTTTCTGTATTCAGCCTGTACTGTATTATGATCCTTACATTCATCATAAGTCTCCTTTCTGTTTCATTTTAATCTCTATCTTTAGTCATCTAGGGAGCTCTAGCTTTGGATTCCCTTCCTTTCCCCCTCATAAGGATGTGTCTACTCTGTAACCAAACCAACTCCTCCTTGAAGGCCTCCCATTGTTCAATTACTGTTTTGCCTACCAATTTTTGATTCCAATCCACCTGGGCAAGATCACTTTTTAACTCACTGAAATTTCCCCTCCTCCAGTTAAGCATTTACATGTTTGCTTGTTCCTTGTCCTTTTCCATAACTATTCTAAACCTAATGATAGTATGATCACTGTTCCCTAAATGTTCCCCCACTGAAACATGCTTTACCTGCCCCACTTCATTCCCCAGAACTAGATCCAGCAATGTTTCCTTCCTGGTTTGGCTGGAAACACACTGGGGGTTAAATTGGTTAACCCCCGAATCCGGGTGCGGGCATTGCGGCACGCAATTTACCCGCACCCGGTAGTTCCGATGTAGGCAGCAGGAGACATTTGTGCTGCCTCCTCACTTACCTGATAGAAGCGCAGCAATCAGACCTAGCTGAGATGTTCTCACCAGCAAGGGGGGCCCAAATATTTGCTCGCACCTCTTAAAGGCAGCCTGCACCTCTTATTTGCAAAAAAATAAGATTTGGGTCCGCACAGAGTCTGAACGGAGATCAGATCTTGCACACCGAAAACACAGGTGCAGGTCCTGTTCCTATGTTTACAAACTGTTGAATTATGTTAAAACAGTGAATAAAGGTTGTGCAGTACTAAATCCCACATCCTCCGATCTGCATGCCAGACCTCACCAATCTGAGTTTGTAACAGGCCTGCAAGAGTGCATGTACGAAGGTTCTCAGATGACGCACTAGAGGCCTCGGTGCAAGAGGTGGTCAGAATGAGGGGCAGCCTGTATCCACAGGAGGGCAAGAAGCCCTCCAGACATATGCTCAAGAGGCAGTGGAAGGCAGTAGGGGACACAGTCAATACTAGGCGCATAGCACCACAAAGCAGTGCAGGAAGAAGTTCAATGCTTTGACACGAGTGGTCAACGTGAGTGAGGTCAACTGTCAAATGGCATCTCCTACCAACTGTACCACTAGCCGCATCCACTACACCACGCACTACACCCCCATCACCCACTTACCAACAAACTCTTTCAATCAGTACTAACTCTTCCAATCAGATACTTCCTTTCACCCTTACACATTACCACTGTTGCAAGCCACACACCCACAACTCACAGGTCACACACTATTCAGCCATGACAGGCATATCACCCAGACATTCTGTAGGACACTCACCGACACACTTCTCACTTTCTTGCAGGAGAAGATGGTGCATAACAGGAGGCAGCAAGTGGCAGTTGCATTTAGCCGCTCGAGCCTGTTCCACCATTCAATAAGATCATGGTTGATCTGTGACCTAACTCCATATACCCACCTTCGCCCCATATCCCTTAATACCCTTGCTTCGCAGAAATCTATCAATCTCAGATTTAAAATTAACAATTGAGCTAGCATCAACTACCGTTTGCAGAAGAGCTTTCCAAACTTCTGCCACCCTTTGTGTGTAGCAGTGTTTCCTAACTTCACTCCTGCATGTCCTGGCTCAAAATGTTAGGCTATGTCCCCTAGACCTAGTATTCAAGTATAGGAAACCTCCAAAACAGGCACAAATGCATCAGCAGCCAAAAGCAATAATCCATCAACTAACCTGTAAATCCTGAATGGTCCCTTTAAATAGCGCTAATCGAGGGTCCTCCAAGCCGTCTAAGGCAGGTTCAGCTGGTCGTGGTTAAGACACTGTGTTGGCTGAAGCATTGAGTGCAAAAATGGTATCCCATCCCTTTAAATCAGCAAACTGATCTAACGCATATTCTCTCTACTTTACATGCTGCCGGCGTTCGTTATCTGCGCCTGCACGGACCCCTTTACCAAGATGGCATCAGGCGCACATCACGCTAGAAGCGTGCGCGCGCATTCCGGGCGCCATTATGGAACTTCGGGAGGCCGCTCAGCACCTACACAACAGACGCTACACAGCCGAATTTCTAGCCCACTGTTCCAGAAAGTTCTCAAACACATTTCAGGAATTTCTCCCCCTCTTTGCCCTTTGCACTGTTACTGTCCCAGTCTATATTAGGATAATTGAAGTTCCCCATTATCACTACTCCATAGTTCTTGCAAATTTGCTCCTCTATCGCCTTCCCACTATTTGGTGGCCTATAGTATAAACCTAATAGCATAATAGCTCCTCTATTTTTCCTTAATTCTAACCAAATAGATTCTATCTTTGACCCCTCAACTACAGCACCACTTTCCAGTGCTATAATAGTTTATTTGATCAATACTGTCACCCCCCTACCCCCTCCTTTCTTTCCTTCCCTATCTTTCCTGAATACCTTGTAGCCAGGAATATTAAGTACCCAATCCTCCCCTTCTTTGAGCCAGTTCCCGGTTATTGCCACTATATCATAGTCCCATGTGGCGACTTGAGCCTGCAGCTCACCAACCTTATTTACCACGTTACATGCATTTACGCACATGCACTCCAATCTCATCTTAGACTGCCTCGCATTTGCCCCCTGTCTGATTCCTCCTAATTCTGAACTATTCTTTACTCTAGTGCTATTTGTCCTTCCCTGTCCTCTGTGTGCCTTGTTTCTCCTCTCTAATGTTTCATTCTGGTGCCCATCCCCCTGCCAAATTGGTTTAAACCCTGCCCCACAGCACTCGTTAACCTCGCCACGAGGACATTGATCCCAGCACTGTTGAGGTGCAACCTGTCCATCTTGAACAGATCCCTCCTGCCCAGAACTGGTCCCAATGGCCCAGGAATCTGAAGCCCTCCTTCCTGCACCATTGCTCCAGCCATGCATTAACCTGTCTTATCCCAGGTCCTGCTTTTTAGCTTCCTCCCTAGCTCCTGAAACTCTGACTGTAGGACCTCGACCCTTTTCCTTCCAATGTCATTGTCATTGGTTCCCACATGGACCACGACTTCCGGCTGTTCCCCTTCCCCCTTCAAAATGTTCTGCACCTTCTCAGTGATATCGTATACTCTGGCACCAGAGAGGAAACATACCGTGCGGGACTCAGGTCAGCGGTTGCAGAAACACCTGGCTATCCCTCTGACTATCAAATCTCCTATAACAACTGCATTTCTTTTGCCCCGGTCTCCCACAGTGCCATGGATTTGCTAAATATGTGTGAACAGAAGAATTGTGAGTGGAAAGTAAGAATTTTCAGTGAAAACACAAAGATCTTGCAGCCAAAAGTTTGTTTGAAAGAACTGAGTGCCCTGCAGCAAGAACTCACCTTTTCTCCCCATCTGTCAAACAAGCATTTGAATGTCCCACAGGCTGCTGGCTGAAACATGTCTGGCAGAACATGGAATGTTTCCCATAGCACGGGAAACACGTTGGGTATGCTTTAAAATAGGACCCCTGCCTTAATATGGACAAAATTAAGACTTTAAGTATCTAAATAAGTGTCTTAACTATCGTCCTGCCGGCTCTAATTGTCGGTGGGACTTCCGCATTTGGGAGGCACGTGCGCACCCAGGCATATCAATGGGGAACCCGGAAGTCGCCGCGTTGGAGTTGGGTTCCAAACTCACTCGGGATTTCTGCGATTCGGAGCCCCCCGCCCCCAATGCACCCGCAATTTACCTGCAAAATTGAGCCCCACACCTGGAGTTCTCTGTACAGTCTTGGTCTCCTTATCTAAGGCAGGTTATACTTGCCTTAGAGAGGGTGCAGTGAAGGTTCACTAGATTGATTCCTGAGATGAGAGGGTTGTCCTATGAGGAGAGATTGTGTAGAATAGACCTATATTCTCTGGAGTTTAGAAGGATGACAGGTGATCTCATTGAAACGTATAAAATTCTTAGAGGGTTTGACAGGGTAGATGCTGAGAGGCTGTTTCCCCGGCTGGAGAGTCTAGAGCTAGGGTTCATAGTCTCAAGGTAAGGGGTTGGCCCTTTAGGACCAAGATGAGGAAACATTTCTTCACTTAGAGGATTGTGAATCTTTGGACTTCTCTACCCCACAGAGCTGTGGATGCTCAGTCGTTGAGTATATTCAAGACTGAGATCGATAGATTTTTGGACACGAAAGGAATCAAGGGATATGGAGATAGGGCAGGAAAATGGAGTTGAAGTAGAAAATCAGCCATGATCTTATTGAATGGCAGAGCAGGCTCGAGGGGCCGTGTGGCCTACTCCTGTTCCTATTTCTTATGTTCTTACCCTCTTACTCCTCTCTGGACGGCTTAATTGTGCTGCAGCAAATTTTTATAATTCTGGACACTTTGTCAGGGCTGCGGAGATGGAATATCCTCTTCCCACGATCTTTCCACACAATTGAATCTCTGCTTCAGGATGCCATTGGTGTATTTTCACAAGGATTAGATGGAAGCATGAACTTCACTTTATCTGGATTTTGCATCTGTTCGTAGGGCCTTGGCTCTCTTGCAGCCATCTGTTCAGCTTCCTGCTTCTTCAAGTAATGGTGACACAAAGGACTAGCACAAAATAATGACGATAACTGCTCCCACGTGTCACACATTTACTTATGTATTTCAGTTCTCATGGTACAAGAGCACCTGCACGTTAACAGAATGGAAGCCTTTTTATTCATATAAAGGCATGGGGTTGTTGTTAAAGGCCCAGATGACCACGTGGATGCTATTAATTATGCCCTGCACTTTTGGGAAACCTGCCGCATTGTAAAAGTGCTGCTACCTCCTTTCCATGGGAAAAGTGATGAAAGTGTTTCCTCCAACAAACAAGGTACAGAAGACTAACATTTCCAAATGTCCCTGGTGGTGGCATGGAAAGGTGCAATGGTGTATAAATTTAAGGCTATGGTCACCTTTACAGCCACGGACAGAGCTGTCCTGTAATGAAAGTGGCCAAGAAGTCAGGCTGAAGGAGATGGCATAGCTCACTGATTGCCTGTCTTGTGAACTGTAGATGAGGTAGGCATGTCTCTTCTGACATACCCAGGTAGGTATAGCTAGGTCTGAACAAACAGGGCCTCAGATGAGGCTAAGTAGGTGTCAAACACCTCAGGTACAATTGCACCTGCCTTTCTTTCCTCCACATAAACGCCTATTCTTCTTCCAAATCTAGGAGTGCCAAAGGAGTGCCCAACGGAATTCCAAGGCTGAGCAATTTGCTTATTGCAAATGAAATAGCAGTTGTCAGCAAAACTGCTGTGCAAAAAAGATTGGGGGGACGAAACTGTTTTGCAATGCAAGAAGAAAACTTTAAACGGCAGCAGAAAATAATGCAAGAAGGAGAATGCAGATAAAAGATATCCAAAAAGCAAAAAAAGATGACTTTAAAGCTAATACTAAAGAGTCAAACACACCTTTAAGAAGCAGGCCACCAAAGATCATGGCTGCAAATCCCAGTAGCACTTGTTTTATAGGGGTGAGCAGTGCTAATGGAGGAATTGGTATCTGGAAGGGTTTCATTTTCTCATTGTTATGTCCGCCCATGAGCGCTCGAGAAGCTGGCTGAAGCAGCGACATTTAAAGGATCTCCACTTCCATTAAGGTAAGTATCTGGAAAGGCATTTTTGGCTAATGGGGATTTTTGGAGCCTTTTTTTTTTAGCTGTTTTGACTTGAGTTTGGACAGTTTTTGAGAATACACAGCTGTTGTTTTAGAGCTAACTTTTGGCTGCAGCTACACTGTTTGCCTTCATTGGCTTCAGGAGTATCGGAAGATGGGTATGTTGCTAGGATTACCATTGAGGCTGCCACAACAGCGGCAACAGCAGCAGCAGTAGCAGAAGCGGCATCAGCAGCAGTGGCAGTAGCAGCAGCAACAGTAGCGCAGACCTATGGTGGGTCATAGAAGATGAGGAAGGAGGCAAGGGCCAAGTAAGCGTAATAGCATGTGGGTTTTCTGGAACATGATGTCATACGTAAACATGACAGAGGCACAGTGTGTGTGAAGGCTGCGCTTCAGCAGGCACTGACCTATGTCACCAGTTGCAGCAGGTTAAGTTAGTTGAACAGGTGCTTAGTTCAGCCCGGCCTCTCTTAAAGATAAGGGTGTAGCTGACTACAAGAATATAATAAGAACACAGTTTCTTGAACGGCCATGTGGCCTTGAGACTAGCTTCAGCCCTACTGATAACAAGGACAGGAATGTAGGGAGGAAGGGAATGCTCAGGCCTACGTGCAAAAGTAATAGATGGCTATGGATGTTCGGGGGGCAGGCTCAATACTTGATTGACCAACTACCTGAGCCAATAAAGAATGTATGTGTACGCCCATATTCTGTAACAGATGGGCCTTCTTTACTGAACTGTATAAATATGAGCTGTTTCACTGACTCGGGGAAGCTGTACCTTCAACCATTGTTTTGAGGTGCTCTTCCACTTGTATACAAGTTGGGCTCAATAAAGTTTCTCTTTGTACTACTTGTTTGGGTGTTAATGCATTGGTATAGTGTAAGTTTCGACAGGCTGTGAAGGTAATGATGGCTCTCAACTTCTATGCCACAAGCTCATTTCAGGCTGCAACAGGTGGCATCAGCAACAAGAGTCAGTTTGCTGTCCATACGACCATCAAGCAAGTGACGGATGCCCTCTTCACAAGGAGACAGTAATACATCATCTACCCAATGCAAGCTGTAGGAAAGAATGCTCAGATTTGCCCGCATCGTTGGATTTCCACAGGCGCAAGGTCTCATTGATCACACGCACATTGCACTGGGTTCGCCCCTTCAAGAACCAGCTATAGGAACTTAGGAACAGGAGTAGGCCATTCAACCCCTCGAGCCTGTTCCGCCATTCAATTACATCATGTCTTATCTGTACCTTAACTCCATTTACCTGCCTTGGTTCCATATCACTTAATAACCTTGCCTAACAAAAATCTATCAATCTCAGTTTTGATATTTTCAATTGACCTAAATTCACAGCTTTTTGGGGCAAGAGTGCTCCAGATTTCTACTATCTTTTATGTGAAGAATTGCTTCCTGACATCACCCCTGAATGGCCTAGCTCTAATTTTAAGGTTATGCCCCCACCAAAGGAAATAGTTTCTCTCTATCTACCCTATCAAATCCTTCAATCATCTTAAACACCTCAATTGGATCACCCCTTAATCTTCTATACTCAAGGGAACACAACCTGTCCTCATAATTTAACTTTTTTAGCCCCTAGATTCATTCTGGTCAATCTGCGCTGCACCCGCACCAAGGCCAATATATCCTTCCTGAGGTGCGGTGCCCAGAACTGAATGCAGTACTCGAGATGCGGTCTAACCAGAGCTTTATGCAACTGCAGCCTAACTTCCACCCCTCTGGGATGGGCTCTACCTGAACTAGAATGGGACTAGTGTCCTCCTGGAAAGGAAAAATAGGGTTGTCAATAGGACTTCAAACTAGTAAGATGGAGGAGTGGGGTCTGGTGAAAATAACATAAGTCTGAAGATAAAAGAAAAATGAGATGAGAGTAAAGGTCAGACAAAGGTCAGTTTAACCTCGGTGGTGGGGAAACTTTTAGAAACGATAATCCAGGACAGAATTAGCAGTCACTTGGACAAGTGTGGATTGATTAGGGAAAGCCAGCACGGATTTGTTAAAGGCAAATCGTGATTAACTAACTTGATAGAGTTTTTTGATGCGGTATCAGAGTGCTTAGATGAGGGCAATGTGGTTGATGTGGTGTATATGGACTTTCAAAAGGCGTTTGATAAAGTGCCGCATAATAGGCTTATCATCAAGATTGAAGCCCATGGAATAAAGAGGGCAGTAGCAGCAATGGATACAAAATTGTCTAAGTAACAAGAAGCAGAGAGTAGTGGTGAACGGTTGTTTTTCGGACTGGAGGGAAATGTTCCCCAGGGGTCGGTACTCTTGATATATATTAATGTCTTGGACTTGGGTACAGGGCACAATTCCAAATTTGCAGATGACACAAAACTTGGAAGTATAGTTAACAGTGAAGAGGATAGCCATAGACTTCAAGAGGATATAGACAAGCTGGTGAAATGGGCGGACACGTGGCAGATGAAATTTAATGCAGAAAAATGCGAAGTGATACATTTTGGTAGGAAGAACGAGGAGAGGCAATATAAACTAGAGGGCACAATTCTAAAAGGGATATAGGAGCAGAGAGATCTGGGGGTATGTGTGCACAAATCTTTGAAGGTGACAGGGCAGGTTGAGAAAGCGATTAAGAAAACATATGGGATCCTGGGATTTATAAATAGAGGCTTACAGTACAAAAGCAAGGAAGTCATGATGCCCCTTTATAAAACACTTGCTAGACCACAACTGGAGTATTGTGTCCAGTTCTGGCTTAGAGAGAGTGCAGAAAAGATTTACTGGAATGATTCCAAGGATGAGGGACTTTAGTTACATGGATAGATTGGAGAAGGTGGGGTTGTTCTCCTTGGAACAGAGAAGATTGAGAGGAGATTTGATAGAGGTATTTAAAACCATGAAGGGGCGAAACAGAATAGATAGAGAGAAACTATTCCCATTGGCGGAAGGGTCAAGAACCAGAGGACATAGATTTAAGGTGATTGGCAAAAGAGCCAAAGATGACATGAGGAAAAACTTTTTTACACAGCGAGTGGTTAGGATCTGGAATGCACTGACAGCAGTGGGGTGGTGGAGGCAGATTCAATCGTGGCTTTCAAAAGGGAACTGGATAAGTACTTGAAAGGAAAAAATTTGCATGGGCTACAGGGATAGGGCGGGGGAGTGGAACTAGCTGGATTTCTCTTGCATAGAGCCGACACAGACTCAATGGGCCGAATGGCCGTGCTGTAACCTTTCTATGATTCTATAAACAGTCAGGGAACAAATACAGTTATAGAACATAAGTACAAAATGACTGTTAAAAATCAAGTGAGGGAAACAATTGTAAAAACAAATTAAATTGCCTGTACAGCAATGTGCACAGCATCTGAAACAAAACAGGGGAACTGGAGGCAATAATAGGTAGCGAGGTGCCAGACGCAGTAGGAATAACTGAAACATGGCTACATAAAGAACAGGCCTGGTAGCTAAATATTGCAGGGTAGAACGTATTTAGAAAGCATAGGGAAGAAAGTGGGGGGGGGGGGGTGGTGGAGTAGCTGTACTAATTAGAGACAACATAATGGAAATAGAAAAAAAGAGACATAGGTAATATTAAGATAGAAACAGAATCCATATGGATTGAGATAAAGGATAAGAAGGGATCAATCACATTAACAGACATGTTCTACAGACCACCTAATAGTGGAAGGGAAATGAAGGAAGAAATATGTAGGCAAATCTATGAAATGAGTAAAAAACATCAAATAATAATCATGGGAGATTTCAACTACCCCTGAATAAGCTCGCAAGAAGAGGTAGGGAAAGGGGAATGGAGTTTTTAGAGTGTGTACATGACTCCTTTCTTACCCAGTGTGTGAGAAGCCAAGAGAGGAATCACTGCTGGATCTAGTAATGGTAAATTAACCGGAGCAGATAAGAGAAGTGTAGGGGAACATCTAGGCAATAGCGATCACAACGTAATAAGTTTTAAAATAATGATTGAGAAAAACTTAAGTAAGACAAAGAGAATGGAACTAGGGAAGGTAAACTGGAAAAAAAATGTTGATAATTGAGTTCAGAAGAAATATATTCATCTAAAAAACAAGAACAAACTAGCTAATAATGAAACACCATGGATGAATAAAGAGATAAGGGTAAAACTAAAACTAAAAAAGGCATACCCTAAGTATGTAGACAATAAAGAAGAGGATAACAACAGGGAACACGAAGAGGTTAGGAAGGATGTCAAAAAAACATTAGGAAAGCAAAGAGGAACTACGAAACAGCAACGAATATAAAAAGAAATAGTAAAGTATTCTACAGACACATGAATAACAAAAGAAAAATCAGGATAAGAATAGGGCCACTAAGGGATGCACAAGATAAACTCAGAGGTACTGACCGCAAAATGTCAGAAATACTGAGTGGTGACTTTGCCTCAGTATTTACCAGGAAGACTAACAAGGTAAGTATGATAGTAGAAGAGGAGATCAAAAAAAGTATAAAGACATTTAAGATAGAAAGGGGGAAGATAATTGATAAATGAATCATACTTAGATAGGATATGGATTGCATATTAAAAGAAATTAGGGAAGAGATAGCAGAGGCACTATTACATATATATAAAAATTCATTAGAAAAGGAAATAGTGCCAGAAGACTGCAGGACTGCTAATGTTATTCCTATATTTAAAAAGCAAGATCGAACAAGTCCAGGGAACTATAGACCAGTTAACTTAACATCGGTGGTAGAAGAGATAATGGAATCTTTACTCAAAGGTGTGATAGAGAAACATCTAGAAAACAAAAAAAAATAAAGAGTAGTCAGCACGGATTTCGGAAGGGAAAGTCATGCTTGACCAACCTTATTGAATTCTTTGAAGAAGTAACAAAAAGAGTAGACCAGGGTAATGCAATAGATGTAATATATTTGGATTTTCAAACAGCCTTTGATAAGGTACCACATTGTAGACTCATGACTAAGGTCAGAGCACGTGGAGTCAGGAGACAGGAGCAGAATGGATAGCAAGCTGGCTACAAAACAGAAAACTGACAGTAGGGGTTAAGGGCAGCTACTCAGACTGGAAAAAGGTAGGAAGTGGTGTTCCACAGGGATTGGTGCTGGGACCATTGTTCACAATCGACATCAACAATTTGGACTCTGGAATTGGAAGTACAATTTCAAAACTTGCGGACGACACAAAATTGGGGGGTATAGTTTTACAAAGGAAGAACGCATGAAAATGCAAGATGACATTAATAAACTTACAGAATGGGCGTGTAATTGGCAAATGAATTTCAGTATAGATAAGGGTAAGGTGGTGCATTTTGGTAGGAAGAATAAGGAGGCCACATATTGCTCGGATAATAAGAGTCTAAATGGGTTAGAGGAGCAGACAGGTCTGGCGGTAGATACACAAATCACAAAGTAGTGATGCAGATTAATAAGGCCGTAAAAA
Organism: Heptranchias perlo; assembly: GCF_035084215.1. NCBI lineage: Eukaryota > Metazoa > Chordata > Chondrichthyes > Hexanchiformes > Hexanchidae > Heptranchias > Heptranchias perlo. The sequence continues at coordinate 12,133,582 of NC_090347.1, forward strand.
GGCAAACCAAACACTGGGTTTATGGAGGGATAGAATTGAAAAGCAGAGAAGTTATGTTAAACTTGTATAGAACTTTGGTTAGACCATACTTTGCAAAGTTCTGGTCTCCATATTATAAAAAGGATACAGAGGCATTGGAGAATGTGCAAATAAGATTCACAAGGATAATACCAGAACTGAGAGGATATACTTATCAGGAAAGACTAAACAGGCTGGGACTTTTTTCTCTGGAAAAGAGAAGGCTAAGGGGTGACCTAATAGAGGTCTTTAAGATAATAAATGGGTTTGCTAAGGTAAACATAGAGAAAATGTTTCCACTTGTGGGGATGCCAAAACTAGAGGTCATAAATATAAGACAGTCACTAATAAATCTATTAGGAAATTCAGGAGAAACTCCTTTGCCCAAAGAGTGGTAAGAATATGGAACACGCTTCCACAAGAAGTAATTGAGGCAAATAGCATAGATGCATTTAAGGGGAATCACATGAGGAAGAAAGGAATAGAAGGGTAAGCTGATAGGGGTAGATGAAGTAGGGAGGAAAGAGGCTCATGTGGAGCATAAATGCCAGCATAGACCAGTTGGGCTGAATGGCCTGTTTCTGTGTTGTAGAGTCAATGTAACTCAATGTAATACCCTCGGGTGGAAACCATCAGATCCTGAAGATTTGTCGATCTTCAGTCTTATTATTTTCTCTATTACCATTTTTTTACTTGTATTAAATCTAGCAAGTTTCTCCTCTTGATTTATTTTCAGTATTCCTCATATCTCTGGTACTTTATCTTCTCCCTCTAATGTAAAGACCGATACAAAGTAATTATTTAGCAAGTCTTCTATTTCCTTAATTTCAATTACAATATCACCTCCGTCTGTCTTTAACGGTACCACATGATCCTTAGCCATCCTCTTTCTCTTAATGTACTTGTAAAAACCTCTAGTGTTGTCCTTGGTAACACTCGCAAGTTTTTTCTTGTATTCTCTACTTGCAGCTCTTAGCACTTTCGTTGTATCCCTTTGCAGTTCTTTATATCTCTCCCAGTCCGTGGATCTTTGCTATTTTTTGCATTTGTAGAAGCCCATTCTTTTAGTTTTATACTATCTCTCATCTCTTTTGTTGACCAAGGTTGTTTAATTACACAAGTAGATTGTGTAGTAGAGTTCTTGACCTTTAGGGTTATGTACAGGCCTTGTATTATACCAAACACTCCTTTGAACACCTTCAACCGTTCATCTGTGGTTTTATACGTCAACAGTTCTGCTCAGTCTACTGTGGTCAATTTCTGCCTCATTCCTTCAAAGTCAGCTTTAACTAAATTTAAAATCGCCCTTCTCCCACTCAAACCTAATATCGAATTCAATCATGTTGCAGTCACTGTTAGCTAGGTGTTCCAGTACCATTAAGATTGTTAACTAATTCTGGCACATTATTCATCATTAAATCTAGTGTGGCCTGTGCTCTTGTTAGTTCAAGAACATATGTTTAATAACAGGAAGGGGTTCCACTCTTTCAGTGTTCAGCTGGTCTGTAATCACAGACAGTGAATAATGCAGGTATTATGGCTGTAATCATGATGCCTTCATACTGCACCAATCCTCAATCCCCCCTGTCTTTGACCCAGACCAGCGGGTGTGAGGCTGTCTCCTTCGGACATGGGGTAGCCCCTCTACACCTGGCTCGTGACTCCTGCCAGAAATCCAGGCACAGACGCAGAGCCCCAATACAATGAGAGCCACACTCAAACCAGAGCTCTCATTGAGCAACCATAGGCATCCTCAAAGGCTCCGGGTGCCTATACCGATCCGGTAGAGTCCTGCAGTATAGCCCCAAGTGTGTCTCCAGATTTGTAGTGGTTTGCTGCATGCTACATAACGATATCAGTCAGAGGTGTCAAGCCTTTCAGCTGCCACATAAGATGTGCAAAGACAAGATAAAGAAGGGGACAAGGAAGAAAAGGATTATGACGACCAAAGCCAAGCATTGCTGCCAGCTGCCAGAGCCGTAAGGCAACAAATTACTGAGGAGTGATTCTCCTAAGCAAACTCTCCCCCCAGCACACCAACAATCCCACCATTTGACCCACTCCTTCCACACACCTTCTGAATGCTCTCCAACACTACTGCCACATTGGTTTTCCTCTTACATAACTACGAATATGAAAATCAACATCAATGCAAAACAAATGTAACCTCTTTACTTGGTCAAGTCATTAAACTTCTGAGACTCATTGCCCCTGGCGCTGATATCTTCTGCCACCTGTGCCCACTGCTGCCGAGCAGCTTGGTGAAATATCTTCCTGCCTTTAAATATCATCAGGAACACAGGATATTCAAGCGCCCGATTAGGCGAGCTATCAACCAACAACTGGACTAGTGCTGCCAGCCCACTTGTTTAATGATAATGAGGGTCCCTGACCAATTTTACTTTCTAGTTCCACCCACATGATTAGGTATGCGCTGCTGGCGCAGCTCTGATTCTGGGCCCAGAAGGCCCACACAAATTTCTCCCTCATGAATTGGGCGCTCTTTCTTGCTTATTAGATTCAGTAAGGCATACTCCTGTAATGCATGAGAGCATTAATAGAGCACTCCATCACTGAATTGGTCTTTATGTGTTCAGTTGGCAGGTTGGGGTTGAGTTGATTCTATTCTTATTTTATAAGAATATCTTTATCATATTCAACATCCTAAAGTACTAATGTTGCAAGAGCTTACAGGGCCTCTGTAAAATTTGTAACCAATAAAACATGAGAGTTTTCTGATCGATTGACTGTCTTATTTTAAATCCATAACATTTACGAGCACCTGTTCAGTAAGGCATTTTAGATCCTTCAGTCTTAAATCCCAGAAATCAATCTCTTCTCTCGGCCGAGGGTTTAAGCCATCCAGCAAAGATTGCGCTGAATCCTTGTTCAATACATCTTTTACTTGATGTATCCAATCAATGACTACAGATTCAATAGCATGTAATGTGGCACTATCTACTTGAATGGTTGAGCTGGAATTTAAAGAAAACACCAGTTATAATGTAAATAGCCTACCATTGTCATTGGATAGCAATTTCAATATAGAGCATGGCACAATCATTGGTAGACTACCTTAGCTCCTCTAACTCAAAGTATGAGTGTAAGTGCATCACAGCACAACTACAAATAACATATTTCATGTTATGCCTGCACACCATATATTTCTAATGACTTTCCATTATCAAAACAATGGGCTGTATTTTGCTGTAAAAATACCGGTCAGGCTAACAGCAGTTCACTGTTATTTATGTGCAAATCAGACAGTAACTTCTAGCGACCGCACATGCGCAGTTAAACGCGGAAATCCGGAAGCTGCTGTTTGAAATGCGATGCTCCTCCAAAAACTAGTCATTTCAAGTCTAAGTACCCTTTTAACAGTGTGGCAAGTCTTAATTATTGCCAAGCAACCTCTCTGGCACTGAAAATTAACTTTTAGAAGTGTGGAGTCTCATTCCTTTAGATTTTAATTATTGCTGGACATTAAAAAAAATTAAATACATTTTTTATTTTTTATTTCTGTCTTTTATCTGTTTCTTAATTCAATCTTTCTCTTTATTTCACTTTCTGTACCTGATTTGACATTGAATTCACTATTCCAACTTACACTTCCTGGTTCTAACTCTGCGTTATCAACAACGTTTCAATCTGATTGGTTAAGGAGATACACGGCTGCTTGCCCTGTTCACACAGGTCCCAGATGGCCTGTAGAGGGCACTGTGCTTTTTGGATCTTTAATTTGCAGGAACTTGCTGTGCAAGAGCTCACAGAAAGTCTATGTGTAAGTGCAAGACTAACGAACGGCGCCACTCAGCAAAATCCATTAAGCATTCTCTGCATACCACAGGAATTAAGCATCTCACCATGTCCCTTTCAAGGGGGTCTCACAATCAACATTTTCTCATGTTATTTAAAGATTTTGAAGCTGACACTGCCAACTATAGTAATTCCATTGCTGCATTAATCAATTCTACGGACACCAACATCCATTCCATTTCAGAGTAACAGCCTCATACTGATATCGGGGAATAGGCCAATCCAACTGAGTCACTGTTTTTGTGACATCATGAATAGTGTTGCATAGGACTGACCCAAAGCCACCTGTACTGACTTACCTGAACTCTCCTAAACTCACTTCAGTGGGGATTATGGTGAAGAATTCCAGCAACAGGCCCAGTTATGGTTCAGTGACAGAGCCACATTTGCTGTGGCCCCTAACATCAATGCTTAAACCTTATGAAAATCTTAAATCCTAAGTAAAATTATAATAATGCTTCTTGATACTTCAAGAAATCTAGCAAAATTCAACTTGATTATTTCCGTTGCAGATTCTGCAAAGTCAATGAAGTTCCCTCTACCACTGGCAACCACTCATCATCCCCATCATGCACCCTTTCCCTTGCACACAGCAATTCAGAGACACCCACTTGAGGGGGTACAGATAGTGTAGAGAAAGAATTGACACGTGGTGAGACACAAAGCACAAGGACGCCAGGGGATGCAGATGAAGAAGTGGAGCCTGACATAACTGATTGAAGGCATGAGACATGTCAGTCCATGGCTGCAGAAGAGAAAATTGCTAGTAGAGCATCAGACACATATGGAGGTTCCGTATAGCCTCGCTCAAGATGTGCGTCAGATGGCTTGGATAGCAGTGGAATCTACTGATTGCGATGCATAACTTCTGAGAGGGTTTCAATTCATTGCAGGGCAGCATGGAAAAAGTAATAGCTTCAGGAGAATCTGCAAACCTTCCCAACTTCATCAAATACTCAGGCAAGGCGGTCAACTCAATGTGGAGGCACTGGAGGAATGCAGAACTTGGGGCACCATCAAGACAGGTCAATATCAGTCAGATTGCAAAGTATATAGGGCAGCATCTCAGAGAGAGTAGAGGATCTTTGGTTGACTCTCTTAGGGATTTGAAGATCTTTCTGATTCCTTGAAGTCCATTCTCTCACTGAACACTGGTAATCAGAATGCTGTTCCCAGTGCCAATGGAGTAGCTGATGTGTGTTCCGATGAGGTTGCTTCCCCTCACAGTAGCAGCACGAAAGAGCACTTTATCAGCTTCACACAGAAGCCTTCACCTTTGCAGGACTAGGCTGGCAAGAATGAGTCACTACAATGAAAGTCAGACTCATTCGGCACATCTTCACAGATGAACAGAATAGCATTATTTGGAAGTTTTAGCCCATCAAAGACCTCCTCTCACCAGGCTCTCTATGGTCTAAGTAAAATTTTTACTCCTTACAGCTAGCCATGACATTCTAATCATAAGCTTCAACATCAACACATTTCCTGTTCCCCATTGTCAGAAGGCCATGATATCCTGAGAAGTGCCACCTCCACCCCGACAGGCTCATAATATTTTGCAGCAGTCATCTACATCTCAAACCCCAGGCCTTCAGGTGGCGTGTACAAGTGTTAGAATGCAACAAAGGAAAGCTTGCAACGTCACAAGGGATGTGCTCAGTGTCAACACCATGTAATGTTTTTGCAAATGGTTACAATAAATCATTGGAATATTTGATTTGACTACTTAGTGTTTGATTCTGTTGTATGACAAAGGGGAACAGGTAATGTGTTGATGTTGAAGCTTATGATTAGGATGTGATAGTTAGCTGTAAGGAGTAAGAATTTTATTTAGCCCCCACTCCCACCCCTCCCGGACCCTGCCACAGACTATCCCCCCACGGACTAACTTCTCCAGACCAGAGGCCGGCTGGGCCACTTAATATTGTGGCGGCCCGAAGTAGACAGGATACTCCGGGGCGCTGGTTTTCCACCCACAGCCAGCCAGCCAAATGCTAATGAGGCCCGGCCCTCCCACCAAGACTACTGGGGGTCGGCAGGTGCACGCTGTCGGTTGGCCATCCAAAGTCCGCACCAAGGAATATTATACACCACCACGTTTCCAAGGATAATGCAGAATGTAGGGGAGGCTTGCTGAGTGTAATAGCGATTTTTTAATATATAATACCTACAGTGAGTCGCAAAATATGGCCAAATGTTTCCGCAAGCAATTTCAGCTCAGTCGTGTCCCTTTAACCAAATGCTTTCTCTTTCAAATAATGGTGTTCATTCTCAAGGGTGGATGAGAAGATGGAAGTTAACGAATTTCGGACAGGTCACATCATCCCGTCCTAATTCCATCATTTGCATTTGACTGTCACTGGGAGGGCAAGCTTCTTCACCGTGCTCTGAAACTCAATTAAATTTATTCCTGGAGAGTTCTACAGTGGAAGCCCGGAATACATCAGCCCTGTTAAAAATTCCTTCCCCACAAAGAGCGATTGCTGACTTTAGCCCACCCACAACTCTGGAATTGTCTTCACTTTTCTTTCATTCCAGCTCAACCCCTAAAAACAAATATGAATTTCCTCCAACCCACAGGATAAAAAAAAATTAAGAAGATCGCGGGATGAAATTGGTCTTGGGCAGTTGCGCAAAACAGGTAACTACAAATCAGCAGTCCATTTTACACCCTGCTTGATTTTCTTTTCCATTGACTTCAACCTGCCTTTAACCAAGCAGCAGTCCTCTACAGTCATGGCAGATAACAACTGTTTGTTTTCCAGGGCCCCAGCTGAGCAGTAGGCATTCTTTAGCTCTCATGCATGTAACTTATCTCCTGGACACACAGTCTGAATGATATGCAGCAGTTTCAGGAAATATTGTTTCAAGCTGTTCACACAACCTGGAATGGGGAGTCCTCTCTCCACTCCCCCTAACATCCTTCTCTTCTGAAAACATTAGAAAATATGTTTGCCTTTCTATGTAATAATCTTTTATCTTGGTCCCTCAGTTGAAGCCTGGAGTCCCCTTACTTTGGATATCATCATGGTTGCCTAACTTTCTATCAGTTCAGATACCTAGACTGAGGTGCTATGAGATGACCTGCTTGGGTCAGTACCATACCATACCATACAGCAACCATTTAAAAGCTGGTCACGTATTAGGGCAGATTTTGGATGGCTATATTATGCTAAAAGTATCCTTAAGGAAATTATGCAGAAAGGACTTGTGGGAATTAAGGAGTGCTAAACCAGACACAAAGGACTCTCTGTGCTGTGAGAAATTCAGCACTAACATTCTTATGGCCAGGATTGTCGTCCAATGAATAATTCACTCCCATTGAGCCATTGTGCCAAGCTTGGCGTTGACCTTACACTTTGAAAAGTAATGTTGTGATAGTAGACAAACAAGTGTCAATTACTAGGACGTAACAGTGGTATTCAACAAATGGGGCAGAACTCGCTCCCAAAATAAAGGAGGAGCTGAACAGCGCTGCCAGTTTTTAGTGGTGAATCGAAGGAGCAAGTTCCCGCATTTGCGCAGGCACAGTAAGACGCTAAAATCGTGAGCTTGCTCCTAGTGGTGACTGGTCAATATGACAGTTTCGAATTAAAGGGCCATCGCACGCTGCAATCAGGGAAATCATTGATAAAGTGTAAACTTGCTCATCTGCCCAGCTGGAAAATAACTAATTACGCCACCAAACAGGAACGCTGAAAAATACCAGATCTAAACTAACTTTTAACAGCGTGGATACTTTTAATGTCTGCCAAACAAATAAAATTAACTTTTAAAAATGTGGAGTCTCATATTACTCCATATTTTAATTGCTTTTGGTCATTCAAAAAAAAATTTAAAATTAAATTTAAAAATTACATGTTTTTTTAAATGATTTTACTTTTCCCTTCTGTCTCTTTAATTTAATTCAATTATTTCTTTGGCTTTTTATTTAAAATTTTTTTTTATTTACAATGACATACAGTATAACTAACTTTAAATGAATGAAGTCTGCTTGCCTGCTTTAACAATGACACCTACATCTGTGGGTGTAACTTCTCTTCCTGACAGATTTTGTGGGCGGGTCTTCTATTCTCACAGACAGTTCCATGCGCATCAACTCACGCTGCTCAGAGGCTGAGTTGATAGTGCACAATTTTTTTAAAACTTCAAAATCAAGCAAGTTGATGCCACACAGCTTGCAGTAAGTACTTTCGTTAATTTAATTTGCAGGAGCTGCAGCGAGCATTGCCTCGATGCTCTGCACGAGTTCTGGCCCACCAAATTTTGAAGCCAGAAGTTAGCATTGGCTGGCAGCTGAGATGGAAGTCAATCAGATTCATCCAATAAAAGTAGATTGCAATAGGCTGTGATTCAAGACAGTACTGGAGAAAAAAAGTACAAGAACTTAAAGATTAAAACTACAAATCCAAATTTGAATAAATCAATACTTCAAAGGAAATCCCTCTCTATAAGTCCTGTGCCTTGTGCCTGTACGAGAGAGACCAATGGACTGTAATTAGAATTTTTTCTGGCATGGAAAATAACAGTGAACTGTTGCAGATGGCAAACCGGAATGCAATCCTGGAGGAGGCTACCAATAAAGCAGAGTGGAAGATTACCTGATTGTTCAGCGAGCAAATTCCTAAATGGAACAGAGTCCCAGGTGAGGTGATTTTGTTTACTTATATGTGGAGGTTAAATGAATAAGGAAGAATTAATTTTAACACCGAATGCTGACATTGAAGTATCAGCATTCTTCAATGACTGGATAGAATAGCAAAGCATAGCACAGCTCTAGCGGCTTGCAGTGATTTTCAACATAGATGCTGAAGACATGTTTCACCATGGAATTGTGCTAATGGGCCAGAAATCGCTTCGAGCGGCGAGGAAACGGTCACCACTGCTCCTGCGAAATAAATTAATGAAATTACTTACTGCGGGATCTGTGGCGTCGAATGGCTTGAATTTGAACTTTAAAAAAATTGTGCGCCAGCAAACCAGCCTCTGAACAGCATGACTTGCCGTGGCTGGAAAAGTCTGAGAGAGATGATACGTCCACAAAATCTGTCAGGAGGAGAAGTCACTCCCACAGATTTAGCCTGCATTGCTCAAGCAGACTTCATTCATTGAAAGTTAGTATTCTGTATATAATTGTAAATAAAAATTTTAATTTTTTTAAAATAAAAAGCCAAGGAAATAATTGAATTAAATAAAAGAGACGGAAGGGAAAAGTAAAAAAAGTTAATTTTTTAATTTAAAAAAAAATGTAATGACCGAAAACTTAAAATAAGGAGTAATATGAGACTCCACATTTTTATAAGTTAATTTTTAGCTGTTTGGCAGTCATTAAGATTTACCAAGCTGTTAGTTTAGTCCTGTATTTTTAAGTATACTGTTTGGTGGGGTAATTAGTTACTTTCCAGCTAGGCAGATATGCAAGTTGGTGCTTTTTCAATGATTTCTCTGATTGCAGCATGCAATGCCCCTTTAATTCGAAGCTGTCATATTGCTGGTGAGCCACTCGGAGCGAGTTCCAGATTTCCGTGTTTCACAGTGCATTTGCGAATGCCGGTACTTGCTCCTTCAACTTGCCACTAACAGACAGCGCTGTTGAGCTGCTCCATTGTTTTAGCAGCAATTTGTGCCTTATTATGTTTGATGAAGGCTTCTCAACTAATGCCAGGAGCATCTGAAGCTGACAACAAGGAAAACTGTCAACACAAAGGGTAATTATGATCCAATAAAAGGAGACTCATAGCCAATGTCCTTCATCAGCATCAAAAATCTCTTAAAAAGGTTTGCCCTGTGATTCTTCCTGTTGTCGACCTGTGCTTAGTGGTATGTAGAGTATGTGAAATGGATAATACTTTTTAAATGGCTTGAGGTAGCACATGAATTTGTGTCAGTTCCCACTATATAATCTTGATGGAGAAGCTACCAGCTGGAGGTGGAGGTAAAGTGCTTCTGCAAAACGAGAAAAGAATATCAAAGCAAGTCAGCTTGGGACTTATATACACCTTTTATCATCAAATCAAGAGCTTGGGCAGAGAGCTCAGAGTAGATCAACTGCTTGTGTTTCCTAATTGGGGAATAATGCATGCTTTAGCTAGACCAAAGGAGGCAAGAAATATTTTTGCACTTTGAGTAAATATAATGGTTAATATGTTAGAAATTATCCGTAAGCTTTTGTGCCACCATACCCATCTGATTCCTCATCTGAATTTTCCAAATTATCTGCACTTTTCGGAAGAGCAAGGAGTGCTTTCCCCTTTAGCTGTCCACCAACGACAAATACATCATTTTTAAGCTGTTGTGCATGCTTCACTACATCTTCTAATACCACTTGAGGCCATTTAATCATATTATCAGTATTTGTGAAAAGTGTACACACCACCTGGAAGACAAGAAGCATCATGAGTTTTGAAAAACTTACAATCACACAAAAAATGAAAGCTATAAAATACAGTGTACAAGTTGCACCACTATCTTACAGATGCCTTTTGTAAATATTGTTTCATATTCCATCAGCTTATAAAATCCATCATAGGAGACAAAAAAGGTGCATTAAGTTGTAACTTACACACTCAGTGCTAACCAAACTTCCAGTATATTTACAAATGTGCAATGAATTTCATTATTTCAGTTATCACCAGCCCAGATGCTCCACAATGGGGAGCAATAATGTATTATTCCAAGTTTTTTTTAGTTTCTGCTGGGCAATTCTTCGAAATACAATATAAAATAAGTGGTATAGCATACTCAGCAATATGTTACCACAACGTTAATATTTAAATGTTTAGAAAAAGCTAATCTACTTAGTATAGTCCTCTGCATTCTTTGAATTGAAGATATTGTCCACATACCACTGAAGTGGGCCACTTTTGGCAACAATTGTCTGGGAAAACCATGAACTGATGGCCTCCCTTTAAGATGTCTTGATGTTATGACATTGGGCACATGATTTTTGCTTCCACAATACTTAAGCTCTCACATTATCATTTGTTTTTCCTTAAAATGCAGCTAAAGAGATAAAGGGACAATAAACTGGAATTGCATTATGTGAATTATGACTTCCATTAAAAGATTAAAAGATGATCTCACAAGGTATGAAATCCTGGTTTCTTCCCTTTTTACTCTCAAGCATCCTCCACAAACCTCTTAAGACTCCCAAGCAGTAATTACGATAAAGCAAAGGAAGCCCCTTCAGCCACCAGACAGAATGTCCATCCACACCTACTAAGTTCAAACAGTAATATTTGGTAAGGATGTGAGGGTTACTCAAGGTTCGACCTGAACATGAATATTCTCTACCCCCATCCAGGGACAGACTGGCGATATGGGAAATCAAGAGTTTTCCCAAATACCCCTGAAAACAGTACCATAGCACTGTATTATCAGCACCCACCATAAATTGTGAGGATCCTGAAAAATCCCATCCCCTTTCAAGGGAGCCAGTCTCTCCCCGCCCGTCCCTTTTCAGGGAAGCATCAATCACCAGTGTTGATGAGGTGGTTGGTTGCAGCTGCTTCCTTCTGGAGAACATTTTGTTCCTTGGAGCCATGACCTCAGATCTACGGCAAAGGTCTAGTTTCTTGTTACTTGCTTCAACATCCATGAGGACCATTGCCAAAGTATGTTTAACTGAAGGAGTTTCATGAATTGTCAAGTACTTGAGACAATAAAGATTGTAGAGAACAAGCAGGCAGTGTTCTGCTATGGTGCAAGTCACCAGTTGTCAGAATAGCCACAGATGTTTGGAGCCAAGAGTCTAGAAATTTGTTCGTACCCGAAAATGGGTGTGCAGGGGACGGGGCTCGGGCTGCAAGCACCTGTTCACGTGGTCTTGGGAACCATGTAATATTGCTGCTGCCAGCTCATTACAATGACTCGGGCCTTATTCATTGCCTGCAAGCCTGTTTTGTGGGGGGGGGGGGGGTGGCGGAAATCGGGCGGCTCTGACGCCATTTAAAGGCAGCCAACATATGTTAGAGGGGAGGTATACTCTGGCTTTAGACAACAGGGAACATTTGTAAGGAGGGAAATGGCTGCAAGTCTGGCAAATGGGGCCCCCGATTCTCCGATGCTGCTTTGGCGGCCCTGATGGACAGGACAAAAGAGATCCTGTTCCCCCCAGGGGGCAGAAAACCCTCCAGGGGGCAGAAAACCCTCCAGGCAATGCCTTCGCCACCAGTGAGAAGGTTTCAGTGGAGGTCAATGCCAGGAGCTCAGCTCTCAGGACAAGGCTGCAATACTGCAAAAAGTTCAATGCTCTCACCAGAGCGGTCATGCTAAGAATACTGCACTCTTACTCTCTGCTCACACCTCCAACATCACTACTCACAATACACCCCTCCCCAGCATCCCTTCAAACTCCTACAATCATTGCACTACACCTGCTTCTCCTCATACTCACACACTCGCCACTACTGCAATTCTCACTTCCCCACATCTTATACACTGCATATCAACTATTCAATCAGGTCAGGCACATTCTCTAAACATCTCTCAAGACTGTCACTAACACAATCCCTTCATTCTTGCAGCAGTAGGTCGCACGTAACCTGAGGCAGGAGGCTGACATCAGAGGTAGCCAGGCCCATTTGCTCACCCTCTCCTCCATGGAAGAAAACATGCCTCCCATCACGGGTAGGGAGAGCCATGGCCATGGCGAGTGGCAATGCTGGAGGAGGCGCATGCAGAATTTTGTCACACCTTATCCACTTTTTCCTTTCTTACTTCTAACTCACCCTACACACTCTGCACAACAAACTGCAGCTGCTTTCAGCTGTCACTTCTCACTCTGCTCTACCTCCGCACTAAAAGCTGACCTATGTCCCTCTCTTTCATTTCAGGTGCTGAAAATGTGGGGATACCTCTGCCACTTCAGGAAGACAAGGCCAGCCTTCCTGAACATGGCACCGTCACTCGGTCTGACTCTAGCAATCACCAGCTCAGAAACTGGCACCTGCTGTCCTCTCTCAGGATGACAGCATAGCTGCTCCACCCCACCCCCCACTCCCAACTTCATCCTTATTAGTGCCACACATCCAGCTGGGCCAGACTGCACCAGCCCACACCGAGATGCTGCAATCTGCAGCTGGGCCAGCCCACAGCTGCTTGAGATCGCCCACCACAGCCACCTGAAGCATCCTCAATGGAAACTCAGCAGCCTTCCACCTCCCAAGCTGTAACACTGAGGAAACACTTCGTAGGACATGGACAAAAGAGCTGAATTCCAGAGGTGAGGTGAGAGTGACTGCCCTTGACATCAAGGTAGCATTTGACTGAGTGAGGCACCAAGGAGCTCCAGTAAAATTGAAGTCAATGGGAATCGGAGGAAAACTCTCCAGTGGCTGGAGTCGTACCTAGCACAAAAGAAGATGGTAGTGGTTGTTGAAGGCCAATCATCTCAGCCCCAGGACATTGCGGCAGGAATTCCTCAAGACAGTGTCCTAGGCCCAACCATCTTCAGCTGCTTCATCAATGACCTTCTCTCCATCTTAAGGTCAGGAATGGGCATGTTCGCTGATGATTGAACAGTGTTCAGTTCCATTCGCAACCCCTCAGGTAATGAAGCAGTCCATGCCCGCATGCAGCAAGACCTGGACAACATCCAGGCTTGGGCTCATAAGTGGCAAGTAACATTCACGCCAGACAAGTGCCAGGCAATGACCATCTCCAACAAGAGAGGGTCTAACCACCTCCCCTTGACATTCAACGGCATTACCATTGCTGAATCCCCCACCATCAACATCCTGGGGGGTCACCACTGACCAGAAACTTAACTGGACCAGCCATATAAATACTGTGGCTACAAGAGCAGGTCAGAGGCTGGGTATTCTGCGGCGAGTGACTCACTTGCTGACTCTCCAAAGCCTTTCCACCATCTACAAGGCACAAGACAGGATTGTGATGGAATGCTCTCCACTTGCCTGGGTAAGTGCAGCCCCAACAACACTCAAGAAGCTCGACACCATCCAGGACAAAGCAGCCCGCTTGATTGGTACCCCATCCATCACCCTAAACGTTCACTCCTTTCACCGCCGGCTCACCGTTGCTGCAGTGTGTACCATCTACAAGATGCACTGCAGCAACTTGACAAAGCTTCTTCGACAGCACCTCCCAAATCTGTGACCTCAACCACCTAGAAGGACAAGGGCAGCAGGCACATGGGAACAACACAACCTGCACGTTCCCCTCCAAGTCACACACCATCCCGACTTGGAAATATATCACCGTTACTTCATCCTCGCTGGGTCAAAATCCTGGAATTCCCTACCTAAGAGCACTGTGGGCAGAACCTTCACCACACGGGCTACAGCGGTTCAAGAAGCCAGCTCACCATCTTCTCAAGGGCAATTAGGGATGGGCAATAAATGCTGGCCTTGCCAGCGATGCCCACATCCCATGAACGAATAAAAAAGCCTGCTAATTTTCAACTTTGGTAAAAGCTGTTCATGGGTTCAGATGACTTCTTAACTTTTCCAAAGGTTTTCAGAATTTGTGTCAATCTATTGTGGTGCTCCCTTTTACTAGTTCCCACCTCTTCAAATTTTACCTGTACACAAGTTTCCCCTACCACCATTGATTTATTCCCTGTATCAATCCAAATCTGCATCTGGAGCTATGCATAATTATGGTAATCTGATGACCATGGAAAATTAGGTGCAAATCGCATACTTTCATTCATGTCAGCGCATAAGCCATTTCTAACTTGTCGTGGTGACTCAATACCTGAAACACGATTGCTAAATCAGCAGTGGAAGCATGTGGTTCAATAAAGCGGAGGCAGCATGGACCAGATAGGTCTTCCTCCTTGCACAGGTCAGCCCATGTTACTTTGGCAGGGGTCCAAGGAAGTAAGAGAATGGCAAAGACAGAAAAAGCAGAAGTCTGGAATCTTGTGCAAATGCTCAACCCTTAGTGCAGGGATTTCTGGAACTAATTAATTCAGATTGTGGGTCATCATGGTGCTGAAGGTGTTAAAGATCTATATCAACTGATCAGATTCTGTTCTTCATTTCTTCAGGGCAGTCTCCTCTAGTACAATTATCAAAAAGGGCTGAGGGGGAATCATGGGTGGTCAAACAAGAGGTGAATATCGACCATATTTTCCTCCTTTTTTAAAAAAAGTTACATTTTCCATTTCATAGATTATAAAGGTCTACAATCAAAATAGCAAAGGTATAGAATTTTGCTATGATTTAGTTAATTAGGATTAAACTGGAATAACCAAAAATCAGCCAATCACAATACACCCATAATAATAATTTAAACACTTTTCAAACTGAGAGGTTATAACTATCAGGAAAGACTGAATTGGCTCGGGTTCTTCTCTCTAGAAAGGAGAAGGCTGAGGGGTAACCTAATAGAGGTCTTTAAAATTATGAAGGGATTTGATAGGGTAGACATAGAGAAGATGTTTCCACTTGTGGAGTAGTTCAAAACTAGAGCCTGTAAATATAAGATAGTTACTAATAAATCCAATAAAAAATTCAGCAGAAACTTCTTTAATGTGGAACTCGCTACAAGGAGTAGTTGAGGCGAATAGCATAGATGCATTTAAGGGGAAGCTAGATAAACACATGAGGGAGAAAGGAATAATAGGATAGGCAGATAGGATTAGATGAAGTAGGGTGGGAGGAGGCTTGTGTGGAGCATAAACACCAGCATAGACCAGTTGGGCCAAATGGCCTGTTTCTGTGCTGTAAATTCTATGTAACTGCTGCACTGCTGAAAAGATAGGTGACTCAGTGTGCAATTGTTCAATAAAAATTGAGAAAATCCCCACAAGGCCCTGCATGTAAATAACAATTCCAGTAGAAAGGTGACTGGGTGGTTAAATTCTGGATAGCTAAATTTAAACTGAAATTAACTATATCAAGAAAGGAAATTTGCAAATGTATGCACAATGTAATTTTTAAAAAGTTTTTAGTCTTTGCAGGTGCTAGGTGAATACATCAGCACGAAATATAGCCATATATACAGCTTTCACAGATTGGCTTTATAAGTCAAATCAATAGGGTGTGCAACATAATTTTACAAAAGATGACACTTGTACTTAAATCATGGAAGGCAGCTTGATCATGCAAACTTCTACTCAGTGCTTTCACTTCCATCAATTGAGCCAAGCTTCAGTCTGCAAGAACGCAGTTAAGCTTGACCTCATCAAAGTACGTCACAAGATCATAAATTATTTATGGCTGAGGAAAGCCATTTGTCCCAATTTAGTTCATCCAACCAGAATGATGTTCAAATCCCCCTAGCGCAGCATCCAATTGGTTCTTAAACGAATCTAGGATTTTGGCTTCCAATGTTCTATCCATTAGTCCATTCCATATAGTGATCACTTTTTGTGGGAAGACCTTCCTGATATCAATCCGAAATTTTCTTTTTACTATTTTGAACATGTGGCCCCTTGTCCTAGTCTTGCAATTTAATTCACAGTGGTTTTCCAGATTTACCTTTTCTACACTGAACTATCTTGTATACACCTCTAAAAGATTACCTCTCAGATGCTCCCTTTAAAGGCTGAAAGGCCCAAGCTTCTCCAATCTTCCCTTATACCTCCGAGCTTTGAAACTAGGAATTATCCTTGTGACTTTTCTCTCCACATCTTACAATGCTTCGATGTCTTACTTGTGTCTCAGAGACCAGAACTGGTCACAGTATTCAAAGTGTGATCTGGAAAGAGCATTATGCAGTTTGATCATGACTTCCTCTGACTTGTATTTAACTGTTTTAGCTACACAGTTCAACATTCAATTGGTTTTGTTGATTTCTGCTCTGCATTGGTTGGACATGTTAAATGGCGAGTCTACTAAGAATCCTAAGGTCTCTTTTCAATACAAGGCAGGGGAAGTCACAATCAATCTGTATAATGCTCTTGACAGATCACAAGTCAAGGTTAGTCAAACAAGATCTAACCCTTCTGAATCCATGTTGAATGCTGTTAACTAGGTTATTACTATAATACAGATAATCTTTAAGTTTATTCCTGATAATCAATTCCATTATGTTACATGGGATTGAAGACCAATGGATCTGTAGTTGTGTGTCTGCTTTTTTACTTTTGTGAACAAGGGCACATTAGCCTGTTTCCAAATAACTGGCACGTCCACAGTGCCCCTACAAAGATTGTCACAGTCTCACAACTCTCTTGCCTAGTCTATCTTAGTCCTCTGGGATAAATACAGTTTATTCTTGAGTATTTATTGGTCTTCAGCTCTTTTAGCTTGCCTACATTTATATTCAAATCACTAATTTTGCCTAGATTTTCTCTATGTGGGGAGGGTATGTTACTCATGTGTTCCCTTGGAGGAATAAATCATTCAGAACATTTATTAACCTGTGCTCGTCCTTTGTTTTGAGCCCATTGCATCTTTTATGGTTCTCACCTCTGACTGTTGAAGTATTGAAAGAATTTCTTACTATTATATTTTATCTCTGCAGCTATGCTTTCTTCTAGATCTCTCCTTGCCCCTCTGAATACCATTTTAACATGTTTCTGTGTGTCCTATATTCATCCAAGTGAACTCATTTTCCTTTCTCCCTGCAGGATTAGTATAGACCATTTTTTCTCTTAATTTCACTTTTGATATGTTTATTAATCTAATTAGGGTCATCCTGGTTTAGTCTGAACTTGCTGGTTCTAGGTATGTATTTATCCTGCATGCTCAATATTTTGCTTTTAAATATATTCTCCTTGTCCCCTTATGAATTGTGGCTGAACAAACTTCCTTATCGATCTACTTAAGTTGTTACCCATTTTTTTGAAGTTCGCCCTTTTAAAGTTACATACCCAGCTCCAGATATGGTATTCCTGAATCCGAGGTCATGTTGAACAATTCTGTGGTCACTGTCCCAAAGATGCCACAAATTCTATTTTTTCTGTAAATTTTCTGTGTCATTTATGCATACCAGGTCAAGATTAGCACTGCTTCTTGTGGCTACCTTGATATGCATGGTCATGAAGCAGTCATACATTACATTTACCCACTCTGATTCTAAACCACTTGGGTTTTCCCAATTTATATTTGATTAATTGAAGTTGTCCATTAAAATAATATTTTTCTTCTCCTATACCCCTCCTATCTCTTCATAGAGCACACTGTTTTCCTTCTTATGCTGACTTGGTTGTCTGTAGCATTCCCCTAGTGTAGCTTTTTTTTTGCGCATTAGTGATGTCTAACCAGATTAGTTCATAATGTATAAGATATTATAATATACAGATAGATAAGGTAAACCCAGAATATTACTTTAAAGCTACCCAATTAAGTAGGGCTAGAAAATAGAAATAGAATTTAGTAGGCCGTAAATTAAAAAAATTATTCAACGGCCAATAAATATAACAAATATTTTGCTGGACAGAATAATACAGCCAAAAGCATTACAATTCTTCAAAATATAGTTGGTTTCTATGATGGCACAGGTTAAGGATACTTGTAGGATAAACTTCAATTATCTGAATGCCCTATTCTCATTTTCAATTTCTCTTATCAACTGGTTATTTTATCCGCTCACTCACCTCTTCAACCAATGTTAATAATTGTTCAACCGGTGAATTGCTTACATCGCCAATTAATAGTGCCTCTTTAATATTGTCAGCAGTGATACGCCCCATTTTCTTTTTCACAAAATAAATTCCCTTCGTTTTAAGTAAGGCAGGAAATCCCAAATTTGCAGTTAACTGTCCTGCACTGTTGATATAGATTACCAGAATCATTATATCTTCTGTACTGAAGAAGTCCACCACCAAGCGTTTGTTTTCTTCCGACCCAGAAAATTTTGCCCATTTTTCTTGTTTTACATTGAAAAACATCAAAGTTAAGCTCTGCAAAAAAGCCAATCGTGGGTCATCCTCTTGCTCGTGGGGTATTTCCTCCTCTTGTTCCATTTTCCACTTTTAAGCAGTTCTACCAAATCAAAAAAAGCTTTCTTGAAGTCAGAGTAGTTTTTATTTTCCTACATAAATGGAAAGAGTATAAAATAAATGTATTTATAATCTATTAAAAATGTTACGTCTGCATGCACTTCCTGTCTACAAAACCTTACTTGCCGTTATCACGTTTTTGTCACACTTCTGTGTCAACATTTTTCCCATTTTCTCTCTCCATATTTATAATGAACCTTCCTGTGTAAATTTATCACTGTAATTACATTTTCTCTCCAGTGGTGGCGGCACTGCCACATCTAAGTTTTGCATCTCCCAGCTCTTCAGACTGTACTGCAAAGAAACGTCTCTGCTTCCCAAATTGCAGTCAATGCTAGCATTTAACGCGAAGTAATTATATAAGATCAAAGTTTCAGATAAAAATAAGGACAGAATGTATGACTTTAAAATAAGTACTGAATTACATTTGCATGCTCTGGTGCATTTACTCACCCAGTTTCACCTGAAGACTACACTTGGTCTTGTATTCTCGTATGCAAAACTATGGGAGCTCTAATAGGTGCATAGGTGTCAGGCTCAGTGCCTTGGATAAGTGGTAGCACTCTCACCTGTGTCTGCTCATGGGTTCCACTCCATAGACTTGAGCAGGCTGACACTTCAGTGCAGTACTGAGGGAATGCTACTATTCAAGGTGCTGTCTTTCAGATGAAATGTTAAAACTCAAGGCCCCGGCTGTGCTCTCAGGTGGATAGAATCATAGAATCGTTACAGCACAGGAGGCCATTCGGCCCATCGAGCCCGTGCCAGCTCTTTGTAACAGCAATCCAGTTAGTCCCATTCCCCTGCTCTTTCCCTGTAGCCATGCTAATTTTTTCCCTTCAAATATTTATCCAATTCCCTTTTCAAAGCCACAATTGAATCTGCTTCCACCACTTTTTCAGGCAATGCATTCCAGATCATAACTACGCACTGCGTAAAAAGTTTTTCCTCATGTCGCCTTTGGTTCTTTTGCCAATCACCTTAAAGCTGTGTCCTCTGGTTCTCAACCCTTCTGCCAATGGGAACAGTTTCTCTTTATTTACTTTATCTAAACCCATCATGATTCTGAACACTTCTATCAAATCTCCTCTCAGCCTTCTGTGCTCTAAGGAGAACAACCCCAGCTTCTCCAGTCTATCCACGTAACTGAAATCCCTCATCCCTGTAACCATTCTAGTAAATCTTTTCTGCACCCTCTCTAAGGCCTTCACATCCTTCCTAAAGTGCGGTGCCCAGAATTGGATACAATACTTCAGCTGTGGCCAAACCAGTGTTTTTTAAAGGTTCAACATAACTTCCTTGCTTTTGCCTCTATGCCTCTATTTATAAAGCTCAGGATCCCATATGCTTTTAGAACCTAAGAACATAAGAAATAGGAGCAGGAGTAGGCCATCCGGCCCCTTGAGCCTGCTCCGCCATTCAACAAGATCATGGCTGATCTTCTACCTTTTTTAACTGCTTTCTCAACCTGCCCTGCCACCTTCAAAGATTTGTGCTCATATACCCCCAGGTCTTTCTGTTCCTGCACCCCCTTTAGAATTGTACCATTTAGTTTATATTGCTTCTCCTCATTCTTCCTACCAAAATGTATCACTTCAGATTTCTCTGCATTAAATTTCATCTGCCATGTGTCCGCCCGTTCCATCAGCCTGTAAATGTCCTCTTGAAGTCTATTACTATCCTCCTCACTGTTAACTACACTTCCAAGTTTTGTGTCATCTGCAAATTTTGAAATTGTACGCTGTATACTCAAGTCCAAATCATTAATATATATCAAAAAAGCAGTGGTCCTAGAACCGTCCCATGGTGAACACCACTGTATGCCTTCTTCCAGTCCGAAAAACAACCGTTCACCACTACTCTGTTTCCTATCACTTAGCCAATTTCATATCCATGCCACTGCCCCTTTTATTCCATGGGCTTCAATTTTGCTGACAAGCCTATTAAGTGGCAATTTATCAAACGCCTTTTGAAAGTCCATATACACAACATCAATTGCATTACCCTCATCAAAAAACTCAATCAAGTTAGTTAAACACAATTTGCCTTTAACAAATCCGTGCTGGCTTTCCTTTATTAATCCACATTTGTCCAAGTGATTATTATGTTTGTCCCGGATTATCGTTTCTAAAAGCTTCCCCATCACTAAGGTTAAACTGACTGGCCTGTAGGTGCCGGGTTTATCCTTACGCCCTTTTTTGAACAAGAGTGTGACATTTGCAATTCTCCAGTCCTCTGGCACCACCCCCGTATCTAAGGAGGATTGGAAGATTATGGCCAGCACCTCTGCAATTTCCACCCTTATTCCCCTCAGCATCCTATCCGGACCGAGTGACTTATCTACTTTAAGCATAGCCACCCTTTCTAATACCTCCTCTTTATCAATTTTCACCCCATCCAGTATCTCAACTACCTCCCCTTTTATTGTGACTTTGGCAGCATCTTCTTCCTTGGTAAAGACAGATGCAAAGTACTAATTTAGTACCTCGGCCATGCCCTATGCCTCCATGCGTAGATCTCCTTTTTGGTCCATAATCAGCCCCACCCCTCCTCTTACTACCCATTTATTATTTATATGGCTATAGAAGACTTTTGGATTCCCTTTTATGTTAGCCGCCAGTTTATTCTCATACTCTCCTTTGCCCCTCTTACTTCCTTTTCACTTCTCCTCTGTACTTTCTATATTCAGCCTGGTTCGCACTTGTGCTATCAACCTGACATCTGTCATACGCCCCCTTTTTCTGCTTCATCTTACTCTCTATATTTTTCGTCATCCAGGGAGCTCTGGCTTTGCATGCCCTACCTTTCCCCCTCGTGGGAATCTACCTAGACTATACCCGAACCATCTCTTCTTTAAAAACCTCCCATTGTTTGTTTACAGTTTTGCCTGCCAATCTTTGCTTCCAATTTACCTGGGCCAGATCCATTCTCAACCCACTGAAATTGGCCCTCCTCCAATTAAGTATTTTTGCTCCAGATTGCACCTTGTCCTTTTCCATAACTAATCTAAACCTTATGATACTATGATCACTGTTCCCTAAACGTTCCCCATTTACACTTGTTCCATTTAACCCAACTCATTCCCCTCATTTAGAACCAGATCCAGCAATGCCTCCTTCCTCGTTGGGCCGGAAACATGCTGATCAAGAAAGTTCTCCTGAACACACTTCAGAAATTCTTCCCCCTCTTTGCTCTTTACACTATTACTATCCCAGTCTACATTAGGATAGGTGAAGTCCCCCATTATCAATACTCTATAGTTCTTGCACCTCTCTGTAATTTCCCTGCAAATTTGCTCCTCCATATCCTTCCCACTAATTGGTGGCCTACAGAATACACCTAGTAGAGTAATGACGCCTCTATTGTTTAACTGTAACCAAACAGATTCTGTCTTTGACCTTTCAATGACATCCTCTCTCTCCAGCACTGCAATATTCTCCTTAATCAATACTGCCACCATCCCAAACCCCTTGTATCCAGGAATATTTAGTACCCAATCCTGCCATCCTGCTCTTTTTTGAGCCAGGTTTCCATTCTCGTCATTACTTCATATTCCCATGTGGCTATTTGCACCTGCAGCTCACCAACCTTGTTTACCATGCTTCATTCGTTTACACAAATGCACTCTAAAACTATCTTATACCTTCTCGTATTCTCTCTTAGTCTGATCCCACCTAAAACCGTACTATTTCTTACTCTAATGCTTTGTGCACCTTGTCTCTCCTTTCTAATGCTACATCCTGCTGCCCATCCCCCTGCCAATTAGATGTAAAAGATCCCATGGTACTATTGGAAGAGCAGGGGAGATTTTCTGGTGTCCTAGCCAACATTCATCCCTCAACCAATATCACTAAAGCAGATTATCTGGTCACTAATTTCAGCGCTGTTTCTGGGACCTTGCTGCACATAGACTAGTTGTTGTTTTCCTATAACAGTGATTACATTTCAAAATTAATTCATTAGATCTGAAGCGCTTTTGGGACAACCTGAGATTGTGAAAGGCTCTATTTAAATGCAAGTTCTTTCTTTCTTAAGTGTGTCCCATTGAAAAATCTTACGTAAACATTCTTATAGACTTTCTCGTGTTTAAATGTCCACACCCACCCATTACACTTACCTGTAGCCATTCCCTATGACACCTGTAGGTGGCACTCTAATAGGATTTCCCCATGCAGCTAAACTCCAGCACCTCCACTGCAGTACTGACAAGACTAGGAACTTGTCCTGAAGATGCCAAAGCCCAAGACCATCTCCCAGTGCTACTAAAGTGCAGGACTATCCTCAAAGCTATCAAAATGTTGGACTTCTCCCATGTGCAGCTAAACCCCCCTCTCTCTCCCCCCCCCCCAGTACTGCTAAATATGAAAGGCCCTGAAATTCCTGGGTTGGGGGAGGAATGTCACAATATGCACTTCCGCAGGGGCAGGAATTTGGGGTGGACGCAGATCTGTCAGGGTTGCGTCCCAAAACCACTTGTTGTAAATTCCATCAGTTTTCAGGGTGGGCTGCTGAAACACACAACCTCTGAATGACAGACATATATTAATCACGGAGTTAGGAAGGGATAACATCATTCATCTTCAATTCTGTCTTCCCATCCACCCTTCTGATTGTGCACCGTTATATAACAGATGCAGTTGCCTGCTCATCAAGATAGAAATACTTAAAAGGAATCTGCTGAAGGTGAGATTGCTTTTGCAAAGTTTGGGTCATTTTTTGGGATTGATAGCAGCTATTTGTAACATTTTTTTCAGTGTTGTACTCAGGAAGTCTTTAACTACATTCCCCAATACCCATGGTAAGATTTGTTAAAGATAATGAGGGAGCAACTTTCTGAAGGCTGCAAAATGGGCTTCCCAATGGGAATCCAACTTTATATACGTTGGAGGAAGAGGAACAGCAGGGTGCAGTAAGGGAAGACAAATTAATCAGGCAGCACCAAAGCAGAGCCAGATCAACACAGTGGTACACATTCAACAGGGTATATCGACCCAGATGCACTTTCCAAGATCACTCACCTCTCTCAGGAGGCTGCACTTCAATCATGACGTTTTGGAATAGCTCTGTTCAATGCTGCAGTCAGATTTGCAAGGCAGGCCTACAGCACTGAGCTCTGACTGTGACAGAAAAACTGGCCACAGCTCTCAACTTTTATGCAAGTGGCTCATGGAACCGCAAGGGACTTTCCAGATCAGCCAATTTGATGTACATTTCTGAATAACTCAAGTCATCAATGGCTTCTTCACCAGGGCAGGTCAGTTTATACATATTGTCAGATGACTGACAGAATTTTTTTTAACAGAATTGTCAGATTCCCCGAGGGAGTTGGGATTGATTGCACCCATGTATTTTTGCAGGTACCAAATGTTAACCCCCATATTTATATCGACTGCAAAAAGGGGAAGGGAAAGTCATGCTTGACCAACCTTATTGAATTCTTTGAAGAATTAACAGAAAGAGAAGACAAGAGAAATGTAGTAGATGTAATATATTTGGATTTTCAAAAGGCCTTCGATAAGGTACCACATTGTAGACTCATGACTAAGGTCAGAGCATGTGGAGTCAAGGGACATGTATCAGAATGGATAGCAAGCTGGCTACAAAATAGGAAGTGGGGGTTAAGGGTAGCTATTCAAACTGGAAAAAGGTGGGAAGTGGTGTTCCACAGGGATCAGTGCTGGGACCACTATTGTTCACAATTTACTTTGACGATTCGGACTCGGGAATCAGAAGTACAATTTCAAAATTTGCAGACATCATGAAATTGGGGGGTGTAGTTAATACAAAGGAAGAATGCGTCAAGATGCAAGAACACATTAATGAAATGGGTGTGTAATTGGCAAATGAATTTCAATATAGATAAGTGTGAGGTGATGCATTATGGTAGGAAGAATAAGGAGGCCATATATTGCTTGGATTAGAGTCTCAATAGATTAGAGGAGCAAAGGGATCTCGGGGTAGTTACACAGATCACTAAAAGTAGCAATGCAGGTTAATAAGGCCATAAAAATGACAAACCAAGCACTGGGGTTCATTTCTAGAGGGATAGAATTGAAAAACAGAGAAGTTATGTTAAACTTGTATAGAACCTGGTTAGACCACACTTGGGAGCACTCTGCACAGTTCTGGTCCCCGGAATTATAAAAAGGATATAGAGACATTGGAGAAGGTGCAAAAAAGATTCACAAGGATGATACCAGAACTGAGAGGATATACTTATCAGGAAAAGACTAAACAGGCTGGAGCTCTTTTCTCTGGAAAAGAGAAGGCTGAGGGGTGACCTGATAGAGGTCTTTAAGATAATGAAAGGATTTGATCGGGAAGACATAGAGAAAATGTTTCCATTTGTGCGGGAATCCAAAACTAGAGGTCATCAATATAAGATAGTCACTAATAAATCCAATAGGGAATTCAGGAGAAACTTCTTTACCCAAAGAGTGGTAAGAATGTGAAACGTGCTACAACAAGTAGTTGTGGCAAATGGGATAGATGCATTTAAGGGGAAGCTGGATAAACACACAAAGGAGAAAGGAATAAAAGGGTATGCAGATAGGGTTAGATGAAGTACGGAGGAAGTTCGTGTAGACCAGTTGGACAAGATGGTCTGTTCCTGTGCTGCAGACTCGATGTAACTCAATGTTTCCATTCCCTAAATGTGCACATCATTTACAATAATACACACAGCTTCCTACATGTGAATTCCCAATATGTTAATTCCCAATATGTGGAGAGCTGACATAATGCTTTTATACTTTTCCAGTAATAGGAACATATTGCAAGCAATCCACTTAAAAATGAACAACATAGGAACAGGAGTAGGCTGTTCAGCCCCTCAAGCCTGTTCCGCCATTCAATTAGATCATGGCTGATCTGTATCTTAACTCTATCTACTTGCCTTAGTTCCTAAACCGTTAATACCCTTGCCTAACAAAAATCTATCAATCTCAGTTTTGAAATTTTCAATTGACCTAGCCTCAACAACTTTTTTGGGGGAGAGAGTTCCAGATTTCCACTACCCTTTGTGTGAAGAAATGCTTTCTAACATCACCGCTGAACGGCCGAGCTCTAATTTTAAGGTTATGCCCCCACCAAAGGAAATAGCTTTTCTCTGTCTACCCTATCAAATCCTTTAATCATCTTAAACACTTCAATTAAACCTTCTATATTCAAGGGAATAAAGCCTAGTCTATGCAACCTGTCCTCATTATTTAACCCTTTATGACCGTTTTCATTCTGGTGAATCTGCACTACGCCTGCTCCATGACCAATATATACTTCCTGAGATGCGGTGCCCAAAACTGAATGTAGTACTCCAGATAGGTTCTAACCAGCGCTCTGTACAGCTGAAACATGACTTCCACCCCTTTGTATTCCAGCCCTCTTGACATAAAGGCCAACATTCCATTAGCCTTTTTAATTATATTTTGTACCTGTCCACTGGCTTTTGGCGATTTCTGTACTTGGACCCCTAAATCTCTCTGCTCATCCACAATTCCTAGCTTCTCGCCATTTAGAAAATACTCTGATCTATCTTTCTTAAGTCCAAAGTGGATGACCTCATGCTTTCCCACACTGAACTCCATCTGCCAGTTTTGCCCATTCACTTAATCTATCAAAGTCCCTTTGCGACTTATAAGAACATAAGAAATAGGAGCAGGAGTAGGCCAATCGGCCCCTAGAGCCTGCTCCGCCATTCAATAAGATCATGGCTGATCTGATCCTAACCTCAAATCTAAATTCATGTCCAATTTCCTGCCCGCTCCCCGTAACCACTAATTCCCTTTACTTCTAGGAAACTGTCTATTTCTGTTTTAAATTTATTTAATGATGTAGCTTCCACAGCTTCCTGGGGCAGCAAATTCCACAGACCTACCACCCTCTGAGTGAAGAAGTTTCTCCTCATCTCAGTTTTGAAAGAGCAGCCCCTTATTCTAAGATTATGCCCCCTAGTTCTAGTTTCACCCATCATTGGGAACATCCTTACCGCATCCACCCGATCAAGCCCCTTCACAATCTTATATGTTTCAATAAGATCGCCGCTCATTCTTCTGAACGCCAATGAGTAGAGTCCCAATCTACTCAACCTCTCCTCATATGTCCACCCCCTCATCCCCGGGATTAACCGAGTGAACCTTCTTTGTACTGCCTCGAGAGCAAGCATGTCTTTTCTTAAGTATGGACACCAAAACTGTATGCAGTATTCCAGGTGCGGTCTCACCAACACCTTGTATAACTGCAGCAATACCTCCCTGTTTTTATATTCTATCCCCCTAGCAATAAAAGCCAACATTCCGTTGGCCTTCTTGATCACCTGCTGCACCTGCAAACTAACTTTTTGATTTTCTTGCACTAGGACCCCCAGATCCCTTTGTACTGCAGTACTTTCCAGTTTCTCGCCATTAAGATAATAACTTGCTCTCCGATTTTTCCTGCCAAAGTGCATAACCTCACATTTTCCAATATTGTATTGCATCTGCCAAATCTCCGCCCACTCACCCAGCCTGTCTATATCCCCTTGTAGGTTTTTTATGTCCTCCTCACTCTCTACTTTCCCTCCCATCTTTGTATCATCTGCAAACTTTGATATGTTACACTCGGTCCCCTCCTCCAAATCGTTAATATAGATTGTAAAGAGTTGGGGACCCAGCACCGACCCCTGTGGAACACCACTGGCTACAGGTTGCTAGTCCGAGAATGAACCATTTATCCCAACTCTCTGCTTCCTGTTAGAAAACCAATCCTCCACCCATGCCAGAATATTACCCCCAATCCAGTGATTCTTTATCTTGAGCAATAATCTTTTATGTGGCACCTTGTCGAATGCCTTCTGGAAGTCCAAATACACTACGTCCACTGGTTCCCCTTTATCCACCCTATACATTATATCCTCAAAGAACTCAAGCAAATTTGTCAGACATGACTTCCCCTTTGTAAAGCCATGCTGACTTTGTCCTATTAAATTATGTTTATCCAAATGTTCTGCTACTGTCTCCTTAATAATAGACTCCAAAATTTTACCCACAACAGATGTTAAGCTAACTGGTCTATAATTTCCAGCCTTCTGCCTACTACCCTTTTTAAATAAGGGTGTTACATTGGCAGTTTTCCAATCTGCCAGGACCTTTGCCGAGTCCAGAGAATTTTGGAAAATTATTACCAAAGCATCCACAATCCCTACTGCCACTTCCCTCAAGACCCTAGGATGTAAGCCATCAGGTCCAGGGGATTTATCCGCCTTAAGTCCCATTAATTTACTGAGTACCAATTCCTTAGTGATTTTAATCGTATTTAGCTCCTCCCCCCCAGAGCCCCCTGTTTGTCCAGTGTTGGGATATTCTTAGTGTCCTCTACCGTAAAGACTGAAACAAAATATTTGTTCAGCATTTTTGCCATCTCCATGTTTCCCACCATTAATTTCCCGGTCTCATCCTCTAAAGGACCTACGTTTGCCTTAGCCACCCTTTTTCATTTTATATAACTGTAGAATCTCTTGCTATCTGTTTTTATATTTTTTGCTAATTTATTTTCATAATCTATCTTCCCTTTCTTAATCAATCCTTTCGTTACTTTTTGCTGTCTTTTGAAGACTTCCCAATCTTCTATCCTCCCACTAAGTTTGGCTACCTTATATGTCCTTGTTTTTAGTCGGATACTATCCTTAATTTCTTTACTTAGCCACGGATGGCTGTCATTTCTTTTACACCCTTTTTTCCTCAGTGGAATATATATTTTTTGAAAGTTGTAAAATAACTCCTTAAATGAACACCACTGCTCATGTACCGTCTTACCCTTTAATCTATTTTCCCAGTCCACTTTAATCAATTCCGCTCTCATACCATCATAGTCTCCTTTATTCAAGCTCAGTACGCTTGTTTGAGAACCAACCTTCTCACCCTCTAATTGGATATGGAATGTAACCATGTTATGGTCACTCATTCCAAGGGGATCCTTAACTAGGACATTATTAATTAATCCTGGCTCATTACACAGGACCAGGTCCAAGGTTGCTTGCCCCCTTGTTGGTTCAGTTACATACTGCTCAAGAAATCCATCCCTAATACACTCAATAAACTCTTCCTCAAGGCTACCCTGCCCAATTTGATTTGTCCAGTTAATATGATAGTTAAAATCCCCCATAATTATAGCTGTTCCCTTATTACATGCCCCGACTATTTCCTGATTAATACTTCTTCCAGCAGAGTTGCAACTATTAGGAGGCCTTTATACTAAGCCCACGAGTGTTTTTTGCCCCTTATTATTCCTTATCTCTACCCAAACTGTTTCATTATCCTGATCCTTTGTCCCAATATCTTTTCTCTGTATTACAGTGATTCCTTCCCTTATTAACATAGCCACCCCACCTCCCCTCCCTTCCTTACTGCCTGTCCTTCCTGATTGTTAAATACCCTGGCATATTTAATTCCCAGTTGTTGTCACCCTGCAGCCATGTTTCTGCAATGGCCACAAGATTATACCCATACGTCGTTATTTGTGCCGTTAACTCGTCCATTTTGTTACGAATGCTACGTGCATTCAGATAAAGAATTTTCAAATATGTTTTGTGACACTTAGTTCCTGCTTTTTCCTTTTTTAACACTTTACCTTTTACTCCATACCTTCTGTCCCTTCCTGATACGCTTTCCTCTGTCTCCCTGCTCAGGTTCCCAACCCCCTGCCACAGCTTTGATGCTGGGTTAATCGCCTTATGCCTTCTAGTTTTCATTTTATCTGTCGTACCTAAAGTGCCTAAAGTACACTTTCTTTCCGCTGCTCTATGCTTTTCCCTTTCACTTGTTCTTGAACAACTGTTTGTACTATTTGTATTGTAGATTTCCCCTGGGTCTTCCCCTCTCTTGCTGCTCTCAACTTTATTCCCTTCTGACTCCCCGCTCAGGTTCCCATCCCCCTGCCACTCTAGTTTAAACCTTCCCCAACAGCACTAGCAAACACCCCCGCGAGGACATTTGTCCCGGTCCTGCTCGGGTGTAACCTGTCACGCTTGTACAGGTCCCACCTTCCCCAGAACCGGTCCCAATGTCCCAGGAATCTAAATCCCTCCCTCCTACACCATCCCTGCAGCCACGCATTGATCCTGTCTATTCTCCTGTTCCTATACTCACTAGCACGTGGCACCGGTAGTAATCCTGAGATCACTACCTTTGAAGTCCTGCTTTTTAATTTATCTCCTAACTCCTTAAATTCACCTTGCAGGACCTCATCCCTTTTTTTACCTATGTCGTTGGTACCAATATGGACGACGACTACTGGCTGTTCACCCTCCCCCTCCAGACTTTCTACACTATTTACTGTGCCACCTAACTTTAACAGTGTCTCAACTTTATTTTAACTGCAGAGACAAGAGCTGCATTGCTGCTATGTGACAAGGGATACCTGCTGTACCCATGGCTCATGATGCCATTTTGTAGGATCACCAGTGCTGCAGAGGAATGCTACAATGAAGCACAAAGTAAGGCAAGGACAAGAATTGAGCAAGCCACTGGGACACTTAACGGAAAGTTCTGGTGCCTGGATGGATCTGGATGCCCTGCAATATGCACCAGACACCATCTCTCAAATTGTGATACGATGTTGCGTACTTCATAACTATGCTATCAGGAAAGAACTGATAATAGACGTCCCAGAGGAAACCACACAGGCTGATGATGTCACTACTGATGCTGATGACCAGGCCAATGAAGAATATAAAGCAAACTGCTCGTGCTACTGGAGAGCTGAGAGCCAAATTCATTCGAGACACCTTCACAGATGCCTAGAGTACTATTTGTTGGAAGTCTCTGCCCATCAAACAGCAGCTTCCTCTCACCAACCACTCTACGGTCTAAATGAAATCCTTGTTCCTCAGAGTGAGCCATCACATTATAATAATGAGTCTCGAAATCATTACAGATTCTGTTCTCCACATTCCTGCAGATAACCAAACACCAAGCACCCCTTACATCAGTAATTTCAGAGATTTCTTACAACTATTTACAAAAACATTTTGTGTTTTTTGCAATTTGCTTATTCCTTGTGACCATGCAAGCTATTCTCTGCCTTATTCTAACACTTCTTCCATATGCCACTGGAGGCCTTGAGATCTGAAATGTAGATGACTACTGCAAACTATTATGGCACTGTTCGTAGGGCCCCGTGTCCTGGGAAGAACATGGGAAAGGCTGATCCTTTGTCAGGGGCTCCTTGGCATCCTGGTCCTGCAAAATTGAACGGTTCTGTGGGGATCTGATAAGAAGCTCCTCTGTGCTACTACCATGTGAGAAAGCAGGCTTATCAGCATGTACACCAGCTACTCCACTGGTACTGGAAACAGAATTCAGGAGAACTAACCTCACAGAAGCAGAAAGATCTCTTAAATCCCTCCGACAATCAAACATCCTCTAGTCTCTCTAAGATGCCGCTCTGGATACTTTGCAATCCGCTTGACATAGGCCTCTCCAAACAATCCTCAAAAACCTGCAGTCTTTCATTCAATGTCTCCAAATTGAATTGACTGACTTGCCTGAATTTCTTATGCAGCAGGGAAAGGTTTGCAGATGTTCCTACAGCTGCCACTTTCTCCAAGATACAATGCAATGATGTGAAATCCACTCAGATAGTCATAACAGTGGACTCCACTACAATCCTAGCCATCTGCCTCACAGCTTCAGAGAGGCTGTGCAGAATCTCCATATGTGTTTGACGCTCTTGGAGCATCTTTTGTTTCATGGCAGAGCTCCCAAGATCATCATCCAAATGCTCTGTAGCCGGGGCTGACATTTCTCAAGCCTCCACACAGCTCCATCAGGCTCCTCTTCCACATTTGCATCCCCAGCTTCAATGTGCTTTGCACTATCTGAACACCCCCCCCCCCAACCACTTCCCACCAATTGCCTGTCTCTGTGCTGCTGAGTGCAAGGGAGACAGTATCTGAAGTGGGTGAGAGGGTGCCAGAGGAAAAGGAGACTGCAAACTTGTGGTCATATTCACCATCCTTCACTTCTAGTCCTGGTTTGCAGCCTCTAGAAAAAAAAAGTTGAGTTTGCGTGGTTCTGCATGAGCAGCATTCTATCCTTAACAGTTACTTTGTGAATTTCTTATGAAGAATCTGATAGTTGCTGAAGAAATTGAAGAAAACATTAATGGGCCGGAAATTGCTTCAAAAAGAAGGGTATGCTAAACAGCGCTCATCGTTGTTAGTGGCCAAATGAAAGAGCAAGTTCCGGCGTACGTACATATGCAGTCAAACGCGGAAATCCAGAACCAGCTCTTCCTGGTTCACCGACGATCTGACAGGTTCGCCTTAAAGAGATATCGCCGGCTGCAATCAACAGAATCAATGGACCAGCACCAACTTGCTCTTCTGCCCAGCTGAAAACTAACTAATGTCACCGTAACAGGTATGCTTAAATATACCTGGTCTAAACTAAGTTTCAACAGCACGGTAAGTCTTAATGGCTGCCAAACAACTAAAAATGGGGAGTCTCATTACTCCTTATTTTAATAGTTTCTGGTCATTAAAAATGTTTTTTTCAATTGTTTTTACTTTTTCCTTCTGTCTCTTTTGTTTAATTAGATTATTTCTTACCCTCTCTTTTTTCCACTGTCTATAACTGTTTTTGCAAATGATTTTATTGTTGTAGCTTTCACTTCCTAGCTTTTACATCGCAACTTGTATTTCAAGGTTTTGACTCTTCGCAGCTTTTCAAGTATGCTGCAAACTGATTGGTTGAGGGGAGGGATCGATCCTCTCGCTTCTTCCAGTTCCTAGCTTCGCTGAAGTTAATGCTGGGCTCTTCTCAGCTTCCTATCAGAGGAAGCTCTCACAGTAAAGACCGCGGGAAGTTAGTGGGTGAGTACAAATCTATGGAGCAGCAAGTGCCATTCGTTCAGCACTCAGAGCAATTTACTGCCATTATATAAGTAACGGTGTTCATGCTCATGAACTCACATATCCATCCCCAAATCCCAGACCAGATTTGGGTCCAATGATTGTCGGTACTTTCTTTTTGTGCTGACATAATGTTCGGATGACTGCAATTCCTCTCCCAGTGGTCAGGCATTTGCTAACATTAAGTGCTGTTTTCTCCTGTAGGCGGAATGCCTTGTGTTAATTGACTGAAGCAGTCTCCAGATCTGCAGTCAAAATCTATGAAATTCATGGAATGGACAGCAGTAATAGTAGGTGGAAGGGAACAAGGACCCAAGATGAGAGATTTCCATTTTCTAGCAGTGCATTACAGGATGTGAGCCAACTGTCATGGTTACAGGGGCTCTGGGGCCAGGAATAAGATGTCAAGTGACACCTCAAATGACAGTTTGAATATTAGGGCAGGAAATACTTATTGGGATCTCCACATTTCATTGCATTATCCTGTTATTCAGCTGACAATGCATTTACTTTTGCTGATCTTGAAAGGTCATTGAACTTCTTTGGACACTGGAAGGGGATCCTTAGGATTATGAAGGTGCCACTTCCTTCAAAAGGTCCAGGTTACTGCTTTTGATGACTTCTTCCCAACTATACCAACAATAGCATCCCTTCTAACTCTGATTTCTGACATAAGAAATTCAACATCAGCCTCAGAAAAATTCAAAACTTGCCTTTCTCCTCCTGAGGCTGCCATTGCATTCCTTTATATAACAGCATGCTTACCACTTAGATTGAATGCAGCCCTTTAAATTATAAGTTGTGTCCAATTATGAATTTCCTGCACCCTCCCTGGGTTACTTTGCCAGCTGTTGATGGGACTTATGTCCTTGTCCCACCCAGCTTTATGTTAAGTAGCTGACCCCACCATTTCTAACAGGGTCAGCGCACCTTGGATTTTGCTGGGCGAAGGTCCTCGTCCACCACGATTCAACTAGCGCATTGGGTACCCGGGAATTTAGGGGCCCAAATATCTATCATCGATTGGTACGTATGGCATACCATCGTGTTGTGCTTTCACAGCTTTAAAAATTGTACGGGATTTAAAAAAATTAAATATATTGATAAAAGAAAACAAAGAGACTACTGACAATGCAGCCGACCTGCATCAACAAGGACGTCACCATTACTGTTGAAACAGTTGCACTATTGACACTGCAAGATTTAGGGTTAGGGTTAGGGCTAGGGGTTAGGAGTTAAGGTGTTAGGGTTAGAACCGCTATTGACCGCAGTGTTGTCCCCAGGCGCGTCCAAAAAGAAAATATAAAAAAAGCAATAATTTACAGTGTTCACAGAATAAAAATACAATTTAGTTAAAAATTCAATTGATCCAGCCACTGTAAATCGATGCCCCTGATGTGATCCCTTGCATGGCATAAACACTCCATGGTATAAAACAACGCAGTTTCACATAACTGCTTTTAATACAAACCTTCAAATCACTTTCAAACGTCTCTTGCAACAATAACAAAAAAAAATCTATTCTGCGATTGTATAAATATGAATAAATTGGGAGAATAAACATACACTCCCGTATTTTCCTTACTCCAATTTAACGTTTATTCGGCGACGTTTTCAAAAACAACCGACTTCCAACTGTCATTTTAGCACATACCATCAGCAGCAGGGATGCCAATGCAACAGTCGTTAATCTCGGAGGTTTATAACGGTGATTCATAAACCATAGCTATATCCAATCTAATTTTTACATCTTATTATTCAACTAAACATTTCTGCAAGTTCTGTAAGATGACAGTAATTATATAATAATAATTCTGCTTTAATTCCCCCCCCCCCCACCCGCGCGGGTGAATGGAAAATGCTGATTTGCCAAGTGGTGCGCGTGAGGTCGTCAAGATAGCGCGTGCTTGTTGAGCATTAAGTTAAACGCCCATAACAGCACGTTTTGCTTTTGAAAAAAAATGCTTGTTCAATTTTTTTTTGGGGGGGAAGGGGGTAAATTGGTTTTGAAAAGAAACCAGAGAAATAAGGCCCAGTAAGATCAGTTCTTCCCACTGCAGCCAACGTGCAGTAGCAGGCACTGGAAATTTTTAAACAAAAGCAAAACAAATTACTTGTGGATGCTGGAAATCTGAAATTTCTTTTAAAAAGCAGAAAATGCTTGCGGTTTAAAAAAAAACTCAGCCGGTCAGGCAGCATCTGCGGAGAGAAAGAAACAAGACTTAACGATTCAGGTCGATCGCATCTCTGGCGCTCCATGTGTACTACGCCAGCCGCCGCAGAGACTTGTGTTTTCTCCCCCCACCCCAGCATATTTATGGAATTTTTACTTGGAGCTGGTGTACTTGGTCACACAGCCGTTGTCCCTTGCGACATGGCGCGTTTGGACAGCTCCCTTCCCCACCCCCGGGGCAGCAGCAGGTTGCACGGCGCTCTGGATCTCCTGGGAGCCGATTGTGCAGCGCTTCTTGTAATGGGGGCCAAGGCGGGGATGTCTCACCCGCCATGCACTTGTAAAATATTGTTTGCATAAGAGTTCACGATGCTCATGGCTTTGGAGGAGGTGTTGGGGTGAACCTGCTTCACCACTTGTAGATGTAGATCGAGTAACTCTCCTTCCTTGACTTTTTCCACTTCTTGCCGCCCTTTGCTGGCGCTTTATTGACGGCTTTCTTGGTGCCCTTCTTGAGAGCTGCTTTCTTCTCCTCAGGCATTTTACTTGCACCGCCTGTTGCGCAGTTATATTAAACTTCTGCATGGCATTGTTAGTGTGAAAGTGACTTTTCCCCATAACATTTCAAAACTACAACCACCCATTTTTTTAAGCTACAAGGTGTTATATGTGAATTTCCTGCAGTTGCGCTTGCTCAGAGGCTATCTTCAAATTACAACCAGATTCTCAGTGCGATGGCTGCGCTTTACAAAGGAGGCCATTGTCCGACTCTGCAACTTGCTCTGCAATGACTTAAAGCCCCAGACCGCTTGCAGTAGGGTCTTAACTGTAGAAATGAAGGTCACCATGGCCCTCAACTTTTATGGGTCTTCCAGGCATCCATGGGCAACCAGTTGCAGGATTAGTCAAGGGACAGTGAGGGCCTGCATTCGGCAGGTAACTAACATCCACCCTATGACAAAGGAGGAACAAGAGGAGGTAAAAGGGACAGGAATTAAATTCCTCCTACTCCCTCAAGGTACCCACTTGGCCCCGGCGCCTAGACGAGCCCTTTGGACAGCTGCTCCCCTGTGCTGTGCCCCAGTAAACTCAGAACCAGAAAGGTGGGGCGTAGTGGAATGGTACGGGCTGATAACTCGTGAATCTGTGCTGACTATCATGTGCTCCTGGACCAGGACTGCTTTGCCTGCATCCCAGGAGGGAGATCCTGAGCTGCCTCGTGCAGCTTGTCGTGTACAAGTAGCACCGTGCCTGCTGTTAGAAGGTCAGAGCTCGGGCTGGTGCAGCCGCCCGGAGAGGTGGTAGCTGCAGGCACTTAGACTGTACCTGCTGACCTTTCACTATGGTCTTGATTTGCAGCCCCAGTCATCAGCCTGATAGCCAGCATGATGGCAGCTGTCAGATCTCACAAGGTTTCACTAATAGACTGAAAACCATGATTCATCACACCCTCCAGGCTGTCACCCAACAAAAGCAGAAGCTTCCATCACGATGGACTGACCCGACTGCTCCCTTAACGTCCCCTGTCAGGGGATCTGCTGCGTGTCCCGTTGCAGCCTCTACCTGCTGCATTGGATCTTGTAGCTCTAACATGACGTTGATGCTCAGCATTACAGTAGACGGAGGCCGTACCCACAAGAAGCTCCATGTTATTTCTGATGGACCCCAGAGTCATCATGCCTCTCTGATGCTCCATGAGTAGGTGCCTCTTCAGGTGTGCAGCCATCAAGTCAAATTCCACTGACTGATCAGTCCATCATCGCATTTTAGCCAGTCTCTACGGAGAGGTGGCAGCATCTTCCACCTCCTCAGTCTCCCCATTCCCTGAAACTGGATTATGACACTGGAGAGTTCACCTGGCCTTGAGGCGCTTGCTCACCCCAGTGAAATGTGTTCAAACTGGCACCCGTTTGAGAAGAGCCGGGTAACTCTGACTATGCCTGGGGTGACCTAAAGGTTGGCGGGAGAGAAGGCATGGGTGGACTCCCAGGAAAGAAGGGAGGTGTGCGACTCTGGCTCGCTATCTTCCCTTCACCTGGCACCTCAATGGGGACAAGTTGCGCAACAAAGCCAGGGTCCTTGTTCTCCAGCTCTTCCATAGATTGCTTCCCCTTCCTCGCCGCTGCTCCCCCACCCTTCGCCCCTTCCCCTCCACAGTGACTGCTTACCAGCGCCTTGAATGACCTGTGAAAAGAAAAAAAGGAGGGTTGGAATGGTTGCCTTTGCCAGTGCAAAGATGCCACATGGGTGGATGAGTACAGGAAGGCTGCCCCCCGCTGTCCTGGAGCGATGAGAGATAGCAAGCAGATAGGTACTTACCTGGCTCTAAACTCTTCCCTCAACACCACTCCCACCGCCCCCCCCCTCAACTCAGCCTCCACCGTGGCGCAGTAGCCCAGGAGCTCCACTGCCTTCTCCTCATGGGGGATCAGAGCGGAGGTTTGGGAACCACCCCCCCACTTTGCTCTCTCCTGGACCTTGCCCGACATGGACAAAAACTGAGAAAAATTAGGCTTCCAGTCGTTTGAATGTGTGGAACTGAAAGTGCTACTGGTTTGCATCTTTCCGGGGGTTTTCGCTGCAAGGTCGCTTAACAGTTGTCTGCCTCAGAGACTTGAGTGTGGTTCCCACAGTGGGTGAGGAAGAAAGGGAGAGCATGGTGAGTGTTTCCTGCTTTGGTCAGGTCATTGATGATTTTCTTACTGCACTGCTCCACCATCCTGGGACGATGGATGTGGCACTCAGTGCCTCCGTCATCTCTATCCATGCCCTCCTCCTAACCACGCGTGAGGG
Source organism: Heptranchias perlo (assembly GCF_035084215.1). Taxonomy (NCBI): domain Eukaryota; kingdom Metazoa; phylum Chordata; class Chondrichthyes; order Hexanchiformes; family Hexanchidae; genus Heptranchias; species Heptranchias perlo. The sequence goes on from NC_090347.1 coordinate 12,171,181, forward strand.
CTGGGATGCGGGGGAACTGAGCTGTCGGTCCCGCCTTCCCTCTGTCTCGTCCAGGAGAGCCTGCAGGTACCCTCTGTGAAGTTGAAGGCCCCTCTTCCTAGCAGCCTTCTCCCGTGAATAAGTGATCTGTGAAAAGGGCAAGATTTGAGATAATGGAGACCCTACAGAGCAATTTAAATGAATTGATTAAAAATCTTTATGACTGTCTGGCTGCCTGCCACTTACCTTGCACTCCCCAGCCTCCCTCAGAAGGAATTTATCCTCCACTTTTATAATCCTCTATCCTAACACCTTATGTTCCAATTACGTTCAAACCACGCTGACCATTTAGGCTGATTTATGACACTTTTACATTCAGGTCTACGCTACTGAGATTGTTAGAAAATTTAAGCATAACTTGACATCAACAGAAAAGGCGTGGGAATGGGAGTAATTTCAGTTGAGCCCTCGTGGGAAATTTCAGGCCCATATCCAAATTCTCAGCGATTCTAATGTGGTGCAAGTAACTGGCATCTCATTTTCTACCATCAATCTCTAAGCATTCTTTCCCAGTCCCCAGATTACCCTGAACACCTAAGTCTTGCTGCATTATTATATGGCAATCTCTCCAGATTAAGGTTATCTGAGAGTGTATTCTTTCACTGGGTTCTTGGCAACAACAACAACAACTTGCATTTATATAGCACCTTTAATGTAGTAAAATTACAGTAACGTAGTGGTTATGTTATTAGACTAGTAATCTGGAGTCATGAGTTCAAATCCTGCCACGGCAGCTAGGGAATTTAAATTCAATTAATTAAATAAAATCTGGACTTAATAAAACTAGTATCAGTAATGGCAGCCATGAAACCACCGGATTGTTGTAAAAACCCATCTGGTTCACTAATGCCCTTTAGGGAAGGAAACCTGCCGTCCTTACCCGGTCTGGCCTATATGTGACTCCAGACCCACAGCAATGTGGTTGATTCATAATTGCCCTCTGAAATGGCCTAGCAAAGCCACTCAGTTTACAATCTTGCTAAACAAAGTCAGAATAAGAATAAAACCGGACGGACCACTAGGCACCGGACACGACAAAGGCAAACCAAGCCCAGTGAACCCTGCAAAGTCCTCCTCACTAACATCTGGGGACTTGTGCCAAAAGTGGGAGAGCTGTCCCACAGACCAGTCAAGCAACAGCCTGACATAATCATATCTTTCAGCCAACATCCCAGACTCTTCCATCACCATCCCTGGGTATGTCCTGTCCCACCGGCAGGACAGACCGACCAGAGGTGGCGGTACAGTGATATACAGTCAGGAGGGAGTGGCCCTGGGAGTCCTCAACATTGACTCCGGACCTCATGGCATCAGGTCAAACATGGGCAAGGAAACCTCCTGCTGATTACCACCGACCGTCCTCCCTCAGCTGATGAATCAGTCCTCCTCCATGTTGAGCACCACTTGGAGGAAGCACTGAGGAAAGCAAAGGCACACAATGTACTCTGGGTGGGGGACTTCAATGTCCAACACCAAGAGTGGCTCGGTAGCACCACTACCGACCGAGCTGGCCGAATGTTGAAGGACATAGCTGTGGCAGGTGGTGAGGGAAAAACCTACTTGACCTCGTCCTCAATAATCTACCTGTCGCAGAAGCATCTGCCCATGACAGTATTGATAGGAGTGACCACTGCACAGACCTCGTGGAGACGAAGTCCCGTCTTCGCACTGAGGACACCATCCAATGTGTTGTGTGGCACTATCACCGTGCTAAATGGGATAGATTCTGAACAGACCCAGCAGCTCAAAACTGGGCATCCATGAGGTGCTGTGGGCCATCAGCAGCAGCAGAATTGTATTCCAGCAAAATCTGTAACCTCATGGCCAGGCATATTCCTCACACTACCATTACCAACAAGCCAGGGGATCAAACCTGGTTCAATAAGGAGTGTAGAAGAGCATGCCAGGAGCAGCACCAGGCGCATCTAAAAATGAGGTGCCAACCTGGTGAAGCTACAACTCAGGACTACATGCATGCTAAACAATGGAAGCAACATGCTATAGACAGAGCTAAGCGATTCCACAACCAACGGATCAGATCAAAGCTCTGCAGTCCTGCCACATCCAGTCGTGAATGGTGGTGGACAATTAAACAACTAACGGGAGGAGGAGGCTCTGTAAACATCCCCATCCTCAATGATGGTGGAGTCCAGCACGTAAGTACAAAAGACAAGGCTGAAGGGTTTGCAACTATCTTCAGCCAGAAGTGCCGAGTGGATGATCCATCTCAGCTTCCTCCCGATATCCCCACCATCACAGAAGCCAGTCTTAAGCCAATTCGATTCATTCCACGTGATATCAAGGAACGGCTGATTGCACTGGATACAGCAAAGGCTATGGGCCGCGACAACATCCCGGCTGTAGTGCTGAAGACTTGTGCTCCAGAACTAGCCGCGCCTCTAGCCAAACTGTTCCAGTACAGCTACAACACTGGCATCTACCCGACAATATGGAAAATTGCCCAGTTATGTCCTGTCCACAAAAAGCAGGACAAATCCAACCCAGCCAATTACCGCCCCATCAGTCTACTCTCAATCATCAGCAAAGTGATGGAAGGTGCCGTCTACAGTGCTATCAAGTGGCACTTACTCACCAATAGCCTGCTCACCGATGCTCAGTTTGGGTTCCGCCAGGACCACTTGGCTCCAGACCTCATTACAGCCTTGGTCCAAACATGGACAAAAGAGCTGAATTCCAGAGGTGAGGTGAGGTGAGAGTGACTGCCCTTGACGTCAAGGCAGCATTTGACCGAGTGTGGCACCAAGGAGCCCTAGTAAAATTGAAGTCAATGGGAATCAGGGGAAAAACTCTCCAGTGGCTGGAGTCATACCTAGCAAAAAGGAAGATGGTAGTGGTTGTTGGAGGCCAATCATCTCAGTCCCAGGACATTGCTGCAGGAGTTCCTCAGGGCAGTGTCCTAGGCCCAACCATCTTCAGCTGCTTCATCAATGACCTTCTCTCCATCATAAGGTCAGAAATGGGGATGTTCGCTGATGATTGCACTGTGTTCAGTTCCATTCGCAACCCCTCAGAAAATGAAGCAGTCCGAGCCCGTATGCAGCAAGACCTGGACAACATCCAGGCTTGGGCCGATAAGTGGCAAGTAACATTCGCGCCAGACAAGTGCCAGGCAATGACCATCTCCAACAAGAGAGAGTCTAACCACCTTCCCTTGACATTCAACGGTATTACCATCGCCGAATCCCCCACCATCAATGTCCTGGGGGTCACCATTGACCAGAAACTTAACTGGACCAGCCATATAAATACTGTGGCTACAAGAGCAGGTCAGAGGCTGGGTATTCTGCGGCAAGTGACTCACCTCCTGACTCCCCAAAGCCTTTCCACCATCCACAAGGCACAAGTCAGGAGTGTGATGGAATATTCTCCACTTGCCTGGATGAGTGCATCTCCAACAACACTCAAGAAGCTCGACACCATCCAGGACAAAGCATCCCGCTTGATTGGCACCCCATCCACCACCCTAAACATTCACTCCCTTCACCACCGGCACACCGTGGCTGCAGTGTGTACCATCCACAGGATGCACTGCAGCAACTCGCCAAGGCTTCTTCGACAGCACCTCCCAAACCCGCGACCTTTACCACCTAAAAGGACAAGAGCAGCAGGCACATGGGAATAACACCACCTGCACGTTCCCCTCCAAGTCACACACCATCCCGACTTGGAAATATATCGCCGTTCCTTCATCGTCGCTGGGTCAAAATCCTGGAACTCCCTTCCTAATAGCACTGTGGGAGAACCTTCACCACACGGACTGCAGCGGTTCAAGAGGCAGCTCACCACCACCTTCTCAAGGGCAATTAGGGATGGGCAATAAATGCCAGCCTCGCCAGCAACCCCCACATCCCATGAATGAATTTTTAAAAATGTCCCAAGGCGATTCACAGGAGCTTTATCGAACAATTTGACACTGAGCCGCACAAAGACATATTAGTACAGGTGACCAAAAGCTTGGTCAAAGGGATAGGTTTTAAACAGCGGCTTAAAGGAGACAGGTAGAGTGGCGGAGAGCTCTAGGGAGGGAATTCCAGATCTTAAGGCCTAGGCAGTTGAAAGCACGGCCGCTAATGGTAGAGTGATTAACATTGGGGATGCGCAAGAGGCCAGAATTGGAGGAGCGCAGAGATCTTGGAGGATTGTAGGGCTGGAAAAGGTTATAGAGATAGGGAGGGGCGAGGCCATGAAGGGATTTGAAAGCAAGGATGAGAATTTTAAAATCGAGGCGTTGCTGGACCGGGAGCCAATGTCGGTCAGCGAGCACAAGGGTGATAGGTGAACGGGATTTGGTGTGAGTTAGGATACGGGCAGCAGAGTTTTGGATGAGCTCAAGTTTATGGAGGGTGGAAGATGAGAGGCCAGCCAGGAGAGCATTGGAATAGTTAAGTCTTGAGTAACAAAGGCATGGATTAAGGGTTTCAGTAGCAGATGAGCTGAGGCAGGGACAGAGGCGGGTGATGTTACGGAGGTCGAAGTAGGTGGTCTTGGTGATGGAGTGGATATGGGGTTAGAAGCTCATCTCAGGATCAAATAGGATGCCAAGATTGCGAACAGTCTGGTTCAGCCTCAGAGAGTGACCAGGGAGAGGAATGGAGTCAGTGGCTAGGAAACTAAGTTTGTAGCGGGGACCAAAGGCAATGGCTTTGGTCTTCCCGATATTTAGTTGGAGGAATTTTCTGCTCATCCAGTACTGAATGTCAGACAAGCAACATGACAAATCAGAGGCAGTGAAGGGGTCTGGAGAGGTGGTGGTGAAGTTGAGTTGGGTGTGGTCAGCGTGCATGTGGAACCTGATTTGTTTTTGGATGATGTCGTTGAGGGGCAGCATGTAGATGAGAAATAGGAGGAGGCCAAGGATAGATCCGTGGGGGAGGCCAGAGGTAATGGTGAGGGAGCAGGAAGAAAAGCCCTTGCAGGTGGAATACCTGCTTCGCATTCCGAAGAATTGGTCTTTTATCTGCCAGTAATGTTGAGAATATTTTTTCACTGTTTTTGAGACTACCAAATGATCCAGGAATTAAAGTATACAGCACTCAGGTTGGGCACGGATTTGGGAGGCAACAACATGTTCAAAGACTTTGGAGAGGAAAGGAAGGTTGGAGATGGGACGGTAGTTTGCAAGGACAGAAAGGGTCAAGGGTGTTTTTTGAGGGGGGGGGGTGAGGACGGAAGATTCGAAAGGGAGTGGGACAATACCTGGGGAGAGGAAACTGTTTACAACATCAGCTAGCATGGGGGCCAGCAAGGGAAGTTAGGAGGTCAGCAGTTCAGTGAGAATAACTTCAAGAGAGCAGGAGGTGGGTATCATGCATTAGGCATAACAAAGATGGCTGCATCCATTAGATTGAAAATATAAAGATATTGTTCTACTGTTCTCTTGAATGCCCCTTGAAGAGGAGACACTATCACTTGAAGAGCAAGGACTGATCCATTGGAAAAAGGCAGACCCCAGATTGTTACAAAAAGAGTCCCAACAAATCTCGTCTTCCATGCTAGCTCAAAGTGAAACTTCTCATTGTTTGGAATGATGCCAACCAAATTAAAAATCTGCTGGCAAGTGGTCCAAGCGGACTCTAGACAGGGAACACTGCAGAGCCAGACATCTAAATATGAAAAGACATGCAGGTGGAGCATCCATAAATGCATGGCAACAACAAATAGGCACTGGTAAATACTCTGGGGGCTGAAGAAAGGCTGAAAGGGAACACTTTATATTGCGAACAGCATACCTCATGGAAGATATCTCCAAGGCAATCAAGCAAGCTCGGTGACTATGGTTATCCATAATCTATGACAAACACAATTATCTAGCAACCTAACCCATATCGCTGTTGTACTACATCTGTTGAGGTCAGCAGGCTCTTTGATGGTATGTCTGCCTCATGCTTCAGTTGGAAACATGAAAATTGTACTGTAAGAAGTTGATGCTGATATGGCCTACAAACCGGCTGCCCAATACCTTGGTAGGAAGGCCTTCCATTATTTACCAAACTGGTGAGAGGTCCAAGTAGTTGTTGATGTGGTAGCCCTCAAACTCTTCCACTTGTCCATCAAACAGCTGTTTCCCATCAAAAGGTAGATTTAAAAGTTGAACCTGATGGCTGTACTGATTGATACCTGTGAGTATTTAGAGGGGCTGTAGGACTGTACACTCAGGTGGGCAGTGAGCACTCTAGGAGAGGTAGCAAGCAGTTGGTGGGGGGAAAGATGCAGTAAACACACAGGAGCAGGAAGGGAACAATGAGGATTTGTTGGGGAAGCAGCGAACTCAATGGGTGGCGCAGTGCACCCAAAAGGAAGAGTAGTGAACTTAGGTAGAAGACCACAAGTGGCAGGAACTTGATCCAGAACCGGATGCAGATGTAGAACCCGGCAACAACTGTTAATGAGGATGGGTGGGTGAGTCTCCTTCAGGGAGAGAAAACCTGCTGCTGGGAGTAGATCAAGTATTTTCATTCAAGAGTGTCATCTAATTCATTTGAGCTAACCACACAACTGATAATACCATGTCATTTGTAAAAATCAAACAGCTCTCCAAAAAGGGATGAACATAGAAAAAAAGAGATAGCTCTCAATATTTTTAATAAAGGGGTAATTCCATGCTCCTATCAGTGAGTTATGCACGCACCGAGCTTTATGTTGTTGCCCTATCCCTGACCCATGCTCACTGAAGATTTACCTCCATTTTGGGAGGGCAAGAAATCCGGCGGAGCAACTACGAGGATGAGCCTACAGCTTAAAGGGAATGGTTTGACAATTTGGGGAGGGGGCTGACAGAGGGCATAAGTTAAGGGGCTGTGGAATTTGCAGCGGAGCATGGAAGGCAATTCCGATAATCCTGAAGGCTCAGAACTGCCAAATAAATAAATTAAGATTCCCAGACCTACTTCTAGCAGTCCCTTTAACTTACTCCTGAGGCCTGGCCATTTCCCAGCCTGCACTGCCCAAGAATAGTGGATGGGTTTACCACTGAATGGATGCTTCACTGATGACAAAGAAAATGGCATTGAGCTTCCAAAGACATCATAGATCCCTAACTCGCATGAAATAACGAGGCTCCTGCCTGTTTCTGGCAGGAGCGAGGGTTGCCTAAATCAAGAAAAGCTCGAAAATCGAATTGGGTGAGTCTTGGGTGGGAAATTAGTGGGAAATTTATTTATTTTTTTCGTCTCACTACTGCCCCATTCATGCTGAAAATGGGGTGATGGAGAGATGAAAATCACCTGATGTCCAGAGAAAGTATTAACTTGCTATACTCAAAGCACAATTCCCAACTTTTGCTAACCTTTTTCAGAAGTTTAACTTTGGGAACCTCCATGTTTTCAGGATAATTCCTCTGGGCCTCTCATCCAGCATAAGCTTAAGCTGCAGTGTTCTGGGTATCTAGCAAGTTCTGGAGAATGTTATTTAGGTAAGTTTAACATTCACAACATTATCGTTGTAGTTACACTATCATATTAGAAACTCTGCACCCCCAAGAAATATAGGTCATCCCTTCATGGATGATTATCAAACTTATTCAGTTTCTTCATTTGTACATGCACTTTCCAAACCTCAACTATATTGAAATAATCTTATACATCCAATTGCTGTTTTTCAACTTCTGATACTCTAGAAATTATTTCTTCTCCAATTATGACAAGCTTTCTTTGGTATCATATGCTCGTTAATATAATTTTTATATTTTCTAACTCCTTCATCAAATCTTGCCAGTTTGGAGACAAGGCTGGAACAGAGCTGATGCCACTTTCCAACATAAAGGCAGGTAGAGAACAATAAATTTCTCATGTTTTTGTTTTACCTTCCTAAATGGGTATAAGTCAATTTCACTTGCAGGTTATACAGGGAAAATCTCCTGCTTTAAGCATTGCATTTCAAAAATATATAATATATGTTATATATAAAGAACGATCGGTGTAGTGAACGGCAACTGAATTGATACCTTTGATTAGGCAGGAGAAACTTCTTTACACAAGAGAGTTGTAAGGATGTGAAATTCTGTTCCAGGTTCAGTGGCTGAGGCAGAAACTATGTCAACATTCAAGATTAAATTGGATAGGTGACTGAAGGAAAAGGGGTTGAAGGGATATGGGAGCAGTGTGGGCAGATGTGATTAGAACTATTTGCTCACGTGAAGGGTAAATGCCGACATGGACTGGTTGGGCTGAATGGCCTGCTTCTATGTTGTAATTTCTATGTATGAAACACCTGAGCTAAGAGAAGAGAATCTAGTAGTGGGAGAAAGACAGCTTAAGAGAGATCTTACTGAGATATTCAAGATCTTTAGAAGAATTAGATAAACTGAACTCGAACAATATACTTGACACAATCACGACTTTACATGAACCCAAGCTCAGAAGAGGGAAGGTGAACAGACAGTTTAGATTTAATTACTTTACACAGAGGGTAGTGAATAAATGGGATAAACTACCTGGGGAGGCAGTGGAGATGGATACTGTTGGCAGAAATTGAATAGATATTTGGCAAAGAAGGGGATTGAGAGGAGTGAGAGAATTTTGAACTTTGGGGCAGGCCAGATAAACTGCAATGCTCTCCTCATCCTGTACCTTGCTGTGTTCATATAGAGCTCTACCAATCAGCCTACAGCCTATATCTTCCATTAGTGCATCACATTACTCCCTTTAATTATACATCTATATAATTGAAAGTCTTGTCTAGCTGTGTCACATGAAAAATCATCCATCACACTTTTATAATAATCACTCAAATGATCACTTACCTGCCAAGTTGATCATTCTGATTTTATCAAATATAGACAGATAAAAAAGCTACCAATTAGGAACCTGCAATCCAAACAAAATCCATCAAATTGCTCAGACATTTTTTCTGATTTCTTTTAGTTGTTATATTGTTTTCTCATCTACACTTAAGTTTTTAAATAATATACATACCTGCAATGGACACATATTAGTATGTTTTTCTAGTTATTGTTTAAAAAAATTAGCAGCTGACTTGCCCAATAGACTCAATAAAATTCTCTTAAAATTGTTACATAAAAACTTAAATACACAACAAAATCTTTACTTACCCATAAAATTGCCCAAATCTTTTTGAAATATGTCCATTAAGTCTTGCTCCCAGAAGTTAACCCACTCTCAAGAGCCTGGGTCTTCAGTTATGCCCCTTTCCTGAAGTTTACTATCATTTTTGTTAGGCCTTCCCACCTGATCTTTACTATCCGCTGCATATGCAACAATATTATTGCTGGCCCTCTAGTGGGCCATTCCAACTACTTCATAGGTATTTTCCTAACTATGGCTTTTCTCTGGTGTCTGTATTTCCTGGACCAACCCAGCACACCTTAAATGTTCAGGGTCCACTCTCAACCACACCACAATCTAGTCCTTTATTTTACATCAAGTTACATCGAAACTGCAGCACAGAAACAGGCCATTCGGCCCAACTGATCTATGCCAGCGTTTATGCTGCACACGAGCCTCCTCTCTCCCTATTTCATCTAACCCTATCAGGATACCCTTCTATTCCTTTCTCCCTCATATGCTTATCTAGCTTCCCCTTAAATGCATCAATGCTATTTCCCTCAACTACTCCTTGTGGTAGTGCGTTCCAAAGTCTTACCGCTCTTTGGGTAAAGTAATTTCTCCTCAATTCCCTATTGGATTTATCGGTGACTATTTTATATTTATGACCTCTAGTTTTGAACTCCCCCACAAGAAACATTTTCTCTACGGTCCACCCTATCAAACCCTATCATTAAATACTGCAACTAAATACTGCAGAAAGCCTAGAGGAGTATAGAAAGTACAGGGGCGACGTAAAAAAGGAACTAAGGAGAGCAAAGAGAGGGCATGAAAAAATATTAGCTAGTAAGATTAAAGAAAACCCAAAGCTGTTTTATCAGTACATTAAGAACAAGAGGATAGCTAAGGAAAAGGTGGGACCTATCAGGGATGATAAGGATAACTTGTGTGTCGAAGCAGAGGATGTGGGTAGGGTTTTAAATGAATATTTTGTCTCTGTATTCACAAGGGAAAGGAATGATCCGGACGTAGTAGATAAAGAGGAGAGGTGTGAAATATTGGATAAGGTAAACATTACGAGAGAGGAAGTACTAGAGGGACTAGAATCCTTGAAAGTTGATAAGTCACTAGGGCCGGATGGATTGTTTCCTAGGCTATTGAAGGAAGCCAGGGAGGAAATAGCGGAAGCTGTGAGGATCATTTTCCAATCCTCACTAGATACAGGGGAGGTACCGGAGGACTGGAAGACTGCAAACGTAATACCATTGTTTAAAAATGGTATGAGGGAAAGGCTGAACAATTATAGGCTGGTCAGTCTTACCTCGGTGGTGGGCAAACTATTAGAATCAATACTGAGAGATAGGATAAACTGTCACTTGGAAAGGCACGGTTTAATCAGGGATGGTCAGCATGGCTTTGTTCAGGGAAGGTCATGCCTTACAAATCTGATTAAATTCTTTGAGGAAGTGACAAGGAGGATTGATGAGGGTAGCGCAGTGGATGTTGTTTACATGGATTTTAGTAAGGCATCTGACAAGGTCCCACATGGCAGACTGGTCAGAAAGGTAAAAGCGCACGGGATACAGGGAAATGTGGCGAATTGGATCCAAAATTGGCTCAGTAACAGGAAACAAAGGTAAAAGTCGATGGATGTCTTTACGAATGGAAATCTGTTTCCAGTGGTGTGCCACAGAGCTCAGTGTTGAGTCCCTTGCTGTTTGTGGTATATATTAATGATTTGGACTTGAATGTAGGGGGCATGATTGGCAAATTTGCAGACGACACAAAAATTGGCCGTGTAGTTGATAGTGAAGAGGATAGCTGTTGACTCCAAGAAGATATCAATTGGTTGGTGGAGTGGGCGGAAAAGTGGCAAATGGAGTTCAACTCGGAAAAGTGTGAGGTAATGCGCTTAGGGAGGGCAAACAGTAAAAGGGAATACGCAGTAAACGGGAATATATTGAGAGGGGTAGAGGAAGTGAGAGACCTTGGAGTGCATGTGCACAGGTCCCTGAAGGTGGCAGTACAAGTAGATAAGGTTGTGAAGAAGGCATACGGAATGCTCTCCATTATTAGCCGAGGTATAGAATACAAAAGCAGGGATGTAATGATGGAACTGTATAAAACGCTGGTAAGGCCACAGCTGGAGTATTGTGCGCAGTTCTGGTCACATTACAGGAAGGACGTAATTGCTCTGGAGAGAGTGCAGAGAAGATTTACAAGAACGTTGCCAGGGCTTGAAAATTGCAGCTACGAGGAGAGAGTGGATAGGCTGGGGTTGTTTTCCTTGGAGCAGAGGAGGCTGAGGGGTGACTTGATTGAGGTGTATAAAATTATGAGGGGCCCAGATAGAGTATACAGGAAGTACCTGTTTCCCCTAGCGGAGAGTTCAAGAACTAGAGGACATAGATTTAAGCTGATTGGCGGAAGGATTAGAGGGGACATGAGGAAAAACGTTTTTACCCAGAGGATGGTGGGTGTATGGAATTCGCTGCCCGAATTGGGGTAGAGGCAGGGACCCTGAACTCTTTTAAAAAGTACCTGGGCCTGCACCTAAAGTGCTGTAAGCTGCAGGGCTACAGACCAGATGCTGGAAGGTGGGATTAGAATGGGCACCTGTTTGTTCTTCGAGCTGGCGTGGACACGATGGGCCGAATGGCCCTCTTCTGTGCTGTATCTTTTCTATGGTTCTATTATCTTAATGAGCTTGATCAGGTCACCCCTCAGCCTTCTCATCTCTAGAGAAAAGAGCCCCAGCCTGTTCAGCCTGTCCTGAAAAGGATATCCTCTCAGTTCTGGTATAACCTTGTGAATCTTTTTTGCACCCTCTCCAATGCCTCCATATCCTTTCTATAATATGGAGACCAGAATTGTGCACAATACTCCAAGTGTGGTTCAACCAAAGTTCTGTACAGGTTTAACATAACTTCTTTGCTTTTTAATTCTATCCCTCTAGAAATAAACCCTTGTGCTTGATTTGCCTTTTTTTTTTAAATTGTCTTATTAACCAGCGTTGCTAGTGATTTGTGTATCTGTACCCCTAGATCTCTTTGTTCCTCGATCCCGTTTCAACTCTTATTATCCAAGCAGTATGTGGCCTCATTTTTCCTACCAGAATACACCACCTCACACTTATCTATATTGAAATTCATTTGCCAATTACACGCCCATTGTGCAAGTTTATTAATGTCCTCTTACAAAGGAAGAATGCATCAAAATGTATTAACTCCACCCTCCCGCCCCCAAATTTGGTGTCATCCACAAATTTTGAAATTGTACTTCCAATTCCCGAATCCAGTGGTCCCAGCACCAATCTCTGCAGAACACCACTTCCCACCTTTTGTCAGTCTGAGTATCTACCCTTATATTTTATGTATCTCAATCAAATCACCCCAAAATCTACACATCTCTAAAGTGAATAGATCCAGCTTTTTAAGCCTATATGAGAGCCAAAATTGTTCAAGCTGGAATCATTCTTGTAGCTCTCCACTAAAACCTTTCCAAAGCTTCTATATCACCCACCATGTGAGAGGACCAATACTAGACGCAGTATTCTAAACGTGGTCTAACCAAGGTCTTGTACAAGGACAAAATGGTGTGCTATGTTATTGAATAGTCTTGATAATACGATTTAATGTCCTATTTGCTTGGCTATGGCTTCTCGGCACTGGCCATGAACCTTTAGAGAATTATGAACCATCATACCAAGATCTCTTTCTCTCTCAACAGTTCTGTTCCATGTAAAGTGTAAATATACTTGGTGCTGGTCCTGGCTAATTGCATAATACTGCACTTATCTAGTATCTAGTGTTGTACCTTTTGTCAGAATTTGGCCCATTCCCCCAGTGCATCTAAATCTGCTTGCAGAAATTTGTTCTCCTTCACATTCCTAATACTTGCAAAAATGTTCGTATTATCTGAGAACTTGCGGACCATTCCCACAACACTTATATCTAGGTCATTTATGAAGATAGTAAAAAGTAAAGGCCCTAGAGTTGTGCAAAATGTCGAGCGAGGTATAAAACTGGAGTGGCAACACAAACTAAAACCATGAAATAGCCAGATTATAAATCAAGTCTGTGGTACTTATTTAAACACTTGGGAATTAAACCCCGCAACTCACTCTCATTGGCAAGTTTTTCTCATTATTTCTAAATATAGATTTTTTTTTTAAAAAGCTGACCTGCCCAATTGACTTGATAAAAATCTCACTTAGAATTGTTAAATGCCTTACTTCTACATTTTCTATTTCTGAATTGGTCATAACAGTGTATTATTTTATTCTCAATTGAACAATAAAAATCTGCGATGAGCTTTAACAAAATCACATTTTTAGGCTTTTAAAAATATACACTACAATTTGTTATGGGAAGCATTTGGTTCATTTTACAAATCATGTTTGAATTGGTAACACAATAATAACTTTTTAATGTTTACATATAACAGAACCAAACAAACAATTTCACATAGACAGTAATACAGAAATGTCAACCCTATGACTCAGGAATTGGATATTCAGCTGATGAGGATGGGGATGGGGATGTTTACTGCAGGACTCTGAGCAGTGTAACAGTTAAAAGTACAGTAAAGAGATCCCCATGTTGGTTACACAGAATTTGATTTATTTGACCTGGTTTGTCAGTGCTAGATTACAAGTATGAATGGCAAAGGATGAAAAATTACTGACACCAATTTATCATCACAACTTAAAACCAACTGAACAAATACAAAATAATCCAAAAGGAAATCTATACATTAAGTATATACAGCTCTGATAAATAGACTAATACTGCTTAGTCATCTCTTTATTTCTGCAATTGTCTACCAGTGCATTGAAAAATGGAAAACAACATGGGATAGTAAAACATCTATAAACAAAAAGCTTCAATTAAAAAATTAAGTCAAAATGTATCATCTGGTGGACAGACAATTCTTTTTGCACAATATTCTCAGTAATAATGTGGCTGGCTTCTTTCCAGGAGTGTCTTCATTTTCCAATTCCTATGTCACTACACAGCTTCTCTTTTCATCAAACTGGACTGATTGGACACCCTCATTCTCCCAACACATCATCAATCATAGTCACAGTACCCAACACCAATCAAGCTTTCCATTGGCACTTGAAACATAAAAACTCTGACCTCACCAACTTTCAGAGATGGCCGATTTCCATGGCTTTCTACTTATTTCACTAGAGCTGACATGGATTTTCAGTGATGACAGTCCCTTGTATATGGCTGAAAGAATCATAGGCCCCTTGCAACAAAAAATGTTAAATCAAGAGATTCTTGATAAGAAATATAAAGCTTTGAGGAGGTAAAGTAGCGGCCCTGGACTCCACAAACAGACCAGCTGTGTAGAGGGAAATATTGAGAGATGGCTGAGTAAAAACTATTTCCTCTTTAGTTGAGGAGCAGGCAGCAGAAGGTCATAAGAGCCTTCTAACTTTCAGCACTTCTCTCCAGCACAAGCACATAGCCAGCCCCAGAATGCACTGTGGTTATTGACACTCGAAAACAGACCTCCTTAGGTCATATGGCCAATGTTAGAAAGATATTTGAGTCAAGCTGCATGAAATGCCATCATCTTAATGCTTCTTGGTTGAGGAAACTTTCTTCTTTCTTGCTGCCAGCATTTCATAAAAAGGGTCTCTGCTGATTGCAGCCCTATAAGGAAAACAAAATGTAAGTCAGAAAAGTTAAATAAAGATAATCTAAACAAGAAACCTTAAGATTTTGAATATGAACATTATAGCTAAAACCTTACAATGTAATCCTCTGGCTTCATTCTTCAACAATTATGGCCATCATTGGTTTAAGCAGTGATCAGTTATTACTTCATTGGTGCTGCCTGACAGGGCACTGTGGCCGATGCACCAATCAATTTGGATGAGGAATCAAAGGGATTAAGGGACAGCAGAGCTAGGGGCAAGATTAGGAACCAGGAGGTGCAGGGCAAAGGTCTACTGTACTAACAGAGTTATTTAGGAATGTAGATCTTAGTGGTCCTAAATTCAAAAGAAAAATGTTGGAACACATAAGGGGTGAATTTCCGCAAGGATTTTTCCACCCGGTTACTGTAACTTCGGTGGAAGAGCCACGCAAAGCCCACAAAAACAATATAAAAGATGTTTATACAGCTATCCAGCAAAGTTATTGTGGACGTAGGGAAGAACCCCTGCGCAAAGTTCACCCACGTTGTCTGTGCTGAGCATATATATGGAAGTGGACAATGGCACAACTAGACTGAACAACAGTTACGTGCAGTGCAGTGCAGTCTGTCACTGAACATGAAACAGCACCAATGGAAACTACAGTGGCAACCTCAGTAACATATAGCCATAGGAGCATTTATCATAAAAACTTTCATTGCTATTAAACGTTACGAAAAATTTTGTAGCTGGCTTCAACTCACTTGGTAAAATGGCTGCAAACAATTATGAGGGAGGGTTTAGGGGAACTCCTAAGATGCTTAGTATTCTGTACATACACAGGTCAGTGGCATGTGTGGAGAAACACAGAAGCAGCCAATTGCAACTAATCTCAGCAACAGTTCTGCGCCATCACACAACCCCGCATAAGCGGCTGCAGGTACCACCTTCTGAAACAATAAGCCACAGTGACTCCAGCAAAGGAGATCCCTGGTGCTGATAGATATATCAAGGCTAGCCACAGATATATGTAGCAGCCCTTCTGTATCCTATCCAACTCACCAGTTGCATGAGCAGCCACCAACCGTCAAGATATATTGAAACCAAAATAAATATATTCAAGCTTTGAATGCATGTGGTGCATGTGTTTAATATTTTTTACTGTTGTGATTGTCTTGTGAGTTGTTAACTTCTACAAACGTTTTGTGCCTGTTTCCTAATCCTAAATACTTCCATGCTCCCTCATCTAAGAGGAGCCATTATGCTCCTAAGATCTGTATATTCCTGTCCTCTTGTGCTAGGAGAGATCTAGCAGAGGCTACCCATGTTCTGGGGCTGAAAACGCTGCAGTAGTATTCACTTCTGTCAGTGCTGTGGTGATGCTTCAAAATCTTACCCTTCATTCAGCTGAGTAGCTACGTATGATATGGAGTTTGGGACTGATTTTTAATTTATATTCTCCAACCCCTGTTTAATTCTACACAAGATAGATCTGCAAGAAGCAAAAAGCTGCTATTTTAATATTTCATATTTTTTCCCCAAATTTTTGTTTTTGTGTTCATCAAGGTGCAGGATGTTAGAAATGAGAAATGGAACTCTTCCTATTTCAGGTATCCAGTACCAGCATCAATCTCTCTCAAGTGAGGTATTGCACAGCCAGATGCAAAGTAAAGCTCCCTCTATTCTGCCCCAACATCATGCCTTAGACCCAACCTCAGAAGAGCATCCCTAACCGCACCAATGTGACATTTTTTCCATTTTCCACACCAGCCACCCTGTGGCCTTTCTGAGTGAGTATGCTAATTGAGGGAACTCGGTGGTGCAGTGGATTGGACATTGGCCTTTTATCTCTTAGGCCTGGGATCAAATCCAATCCAGACTGATGGGATGCAAGTTTCCTCTGTCTGCTGGCTGTGTGGCCCTATGTGAAATAAGTTTGGGCGGTCTCAATACAGTTCCTAGTTAGCATGGGCATACAGCACAAAACTGTCACAATTGGCAAATATTTTATAATCCATTTTCAGATAGAAGCAATCCTCAGAACGCTAGTCCATTAGCAGTTTCAACAGACATTGTACCCCCATTTCCACAAGTCCAATGTTTTACATTGTCAGTTTCTATAGTTTGATTGATGCATATAATTATTTGCTCACTTGATGCACTTTATCCATTCATCTTTCTCCTCTGGAGTTGGTGCAGATATCCTGTAAACTGTATGACTTCCCTCTACCACTCGCCCATCAGCCTCAGTCTTGCAGGCCTTAATAAACTGGTCTTTGTTATCTGGAATGTAGAGCTCAAAGCAATTCTGAAATTTTAAAAAAAGGATTCTAAACCATTGCTAAGGAACTGTAGAACCAACAAAGCTGCTTGTAATAGATCATATTTTTGTACTATTTAAAATGATTCTCTATTATTTTCCTTGTTTGGAGTAGGACGAGAGGGGAGGTGCCAGGGCCAGCGTCTTTTTTAAATGCAGGGGGTTGGGGGGGGGGGGGCCGTGCGAGAGTGTGAAAGAGAGAGTGTGTCTTCAACACTTGTATCTCCTTTTAGGATTTCCTATACTTAAAAATGTGCATTTATATAGTGTCTTTAACGCAATAAAATGTGCCAAGGCGCTTCACAAGAGCGCTTTCAAACAAAATTTGGCACCGAGCCGCATAAGGAGATATTAGGACAGGTGGCCAAAAGCGTGGTCAAAGAGGTAGGTTTTAAGGAGCGTCTTAAGGGAGGAGAGAGAGGTAGAGAGGCAGAGAGGTTTAGAGGGGGAATTCCAGAGCTTAGGGCCTAGGCAGCTGAAGGCACGGCCAACAACGGTGCAGCGATGAAAATTGGGGATGCACAAGAGGCCAGAATTGGAGGTGCACAGAGACCTTGGAGGATTGTAGGGCTGGAGGACGTTAGAGAGATTGGTAGGGGTGAGGCCATGGAGAGATTTGAAAGCAAGGATGAGAATTTTAAAATCAAAGTGTTGCCGGAACGGGAGCCAATGTGATCCACTTAAAGTGGAAGAATGTTGAGTATACCCACAGTTTAAGTTGCAAGCCTGTACCCTCTGCATTCCCAGTATACTTACTTGCTTTCACATCATGGGCTTTTATTCAAGGACTTTGTTTGGGTTGTCAGCTCTTTGGGGCTGTATCAACTTTTTTAAAGCTGCTTATCAACATTTGTTAGTTTTCTAGGTTGACAATATGTTAACTTGATATATATTTGTTTAAAAAAATATAGGCAATGAATTGGGCCAGTAAAGCAATCCAAAAATGTAAGGTATTACCTTAGTAGCTGCGTGTTCCAGCAACGGTACCCGCTTCAGCCAGCCTAGGGCTAGGATTGTCTGGCACTCAAATTCACCTACCACAATTGGGAGTTACACAAACTCTTGGCCAGGGTTTTAGGGCTGTTTGGGACACTCCTTTTACAAGTTAAACAAAGCTTTCTTAATCATTGTTTTTTGAAGGAGCAGTATTTTGTTTTAACTTTCTAAATAAAAAGTATGGTGATATATTTCAAAGATAAGTTTGCAAATCTACCTTCCTTCAAGCAAATAATAATTTCAACCATTGTTCTAATCAATTAAAATTCTTTGCTGAAAATAGCGGTTTTCTTCAATGCCATGATTATAATCAGATCCAGTGACTTAATCTGATCAAATCCATGTGCTCATAATTCCACCACTCAGCAGTATGATTCCATGGACATAATTTCTGTTTTGTGTCCACTCTGAATCTACTTTGTGGGAGGAGGGGGAGAAAAGATTATATTGATTGTTTTTGCCTTATTACTAGTAGTGCTCCTGCCAGCCAACCAGATGACCAGTGGCAGTAATCATAAGAGGCTTAAACCCTGAACACTGACAGAGGATTCAGTGGAGACTTGAGGAATGGCGACTACTTTGTGAGGAATGGCGACTTCTCCCTTTCAAAGGGAAAACTTTTTTTTTAAAAAGCTGCAGTTTCTATGTTCTAGTTCTTTATACGCTATTGAAAGATTTCTTAAAGACAATTTAATTCCTACAGTATTAGCCATGTGTAGCTTACATCTCAGATCATCTAAACATTTTACACAGATTGTCTTCTTTTGAACACTGACACACCAGAGAATGTTTTGTAGGAATACCTAATTTAACATAGACATCTGATACAGTTAAAATATAAAATTAATTTTGGATTTAAAAAACATTTCTAATGTTAGAATTTTTGATAAACTCACTGGCTTTTTCGAGTCCTCTACTTCTCGGATGCTGAGGTTTTCAAGTGGAATAATTCCTCTGGGTTCTTTGTCCTGTGGAAGAAGCATCCATGCATGAAGTTTAAACCAAAATTCATGAATATATAAGTTTCATACATTACTAATGCAACTGCTTTTGAGGATAAATAACATTTCTTACTTCTTTTAGGTGAAAATAATAATAATGGTGAACCTTTTGACAGTCTTAGTATACCAAAAGACAAATCATGGAGAAAATTGTTGCTGGGCTGCTATTATGTGTCTCCTTGTAGCGTGGTCAGAGGCCCCCACCCAACCTCTTGGCTGCAGGAGGTTCTGGTCCAGTGAGGTGTGTACAGGGGAAAGGAGAGGGATAAATAGGTTTTGCATTCACATACAGAGTTAGCTAATTTATTTTATATCCACTGTTGATCATACACAGATACCTCTGGTGTCTCCATTAAACTATAATCTTGCAAAATCTGCCAATGTTTTCAGGAATTTTTCAGGCAAAATGGCTTACACAACAAAAGCAGCACCTCCTCCCTTACACAACCACTCAAACATGGCAATCAACATGAGAAAAGATCTTCCAAGGATGTCTCAACAAAGTTGTAACCACTGTCAAGGGTAGCAGCTACTGATACAACACTAAAAAAGTGAGATAAACCTATTTCAGAAATTCAGCACAATAAAAGCACGAACCCTAGCCAACAATTTCAATGATGTGGAGATGCCGGTGATGGACTGGGGTGGACAAATGTAAGGAATCTTACAACACCAGGTTATAGTCCAACAGTTTTATTTTAAAATCACAAGCTTTCGGAGATTATCTCCTTCGTCAGGTGAGTAGTGAATTCACTACTCACCTGACGAAGGAGATAATCTCCGAAAGCTTGTGATTTTAAAATAAAACTGTTGGACTATAACCTGGTGTTGTAAGATTGCTTACAACAATTTCAAGACATCATCAGCATCTTGTTACTTTCAGCCATAGGCTCTGGTCTAATCTAAGAGCAAGATTCAAATGTCATGCCACGCCTCTGCCAAGGAGAAAAATGTTATAGTCCTCGTTTGAATTTCTCAGATAGGAAGAAGGCACACTGCAGGAGTTGGCAAGCACAATAGGATTTTTGAAGCCCAACAACCTGGTCCCTTCCGTTATATGCAGTCCAGAGATTTTATATTTTGCAGCCTTCATATCAGTCATTTTGGGGTTCATGGATCAAATGAGATCCTCCTTACGATTACAACTTGACAAGATTCTCTCACTACTTGTCATTCTATCTCAATTGCTCGACTCAAAATCGGCCAAGGATGACAACCAGCCACTAAAATCTAAGCTGGAAGCAAAAGGCCATAGAACGCATTTGGGAAAGAGTTATATTTAAATACGGTGTTTTAAAACAAAAGGGGCGATTTTAACCCTATCTGCACAACAGAAAGTGGGCAGACGGGCAGTTAAAATCGGTCGAGTGGCTTACCCACCGACATCCTACTGTCTGGAATTTTAACCTGCTCTTGAGAATTTGGCAATGATGCCCGCCTGAAGCCGGTGGAGTCTTTTTAAATATGCAGATCGGGATGTGATGATGTCATCAGGTCTTGATTGCAATTTACCTACTAGCCTGAGCAGGGAAGCCATTGTGGCTATTTCTGCCAGGTGAAGATAGCAGGATAAGAATCCAGGGCCAAAGTGGCCCAAACTGGTACATTTTTAAACTTTTTTATACTTTCCTTGTGGGGCCAAGAGTAGCAGAAGTGCTGCTCTGGGCCCAACAAAGAAAGTCCAGGTCACCTTTGCCGGGGCTTCCCCCCCTCCCCCCCCCCTACTCCCCAATCTCAAAGGTGAGACCCTCCTGAGACTTCCTTCCCATGACTTACCGTTGCCGGAGACAGTTCCTCCAGTGCTGGTCGCGGCCTCCCGCCACCTGAAATTCTACCCAGTCCATCAGCCACTTCCCACCGTTTCGGGCAGGCAGCTAACTGAGGGCATGCCAGCGAGGCCCAGGAGTTAAAATGGCCTGGATCTCACACTGCCAAGATCGGGGAGGTTGGCGCTCGCCTTGTCCCCCACCGCCCGATTCCCGCTCCATGTTGAAATTGGGATCAAATTGATTTTGCACAGGTTTGAAAAGCCACATGCTAAATCCACTTAGACAAAGGGTTTATTTGTTAATGGGCCAGGTACTCAAGCTGTGTATTAAAGCCAGATGAACCTGTTTCTGGAATGTTGTGAATCACAGTTTATTTCAGACTGAGGCATTGAGGATCAATTGTCTCATTGGGCCCATTAAGCCAGGATAGTCCCTATTCATTTTAAGAATTTCCACACCCCACGGGGGCAGAAAAGGTAACCAATTTTATTGACAGGTCTACTGACAAATAACTTGAATGGGGAAGAAGTCAGAGGGACAGGGTGCCCTTTTGCAGGGAACACAAAGAGACTGGGGGCAGTCTGTCAGCCAGGTAGATCTGGGGACATATCTTTGACTAGCAAGGGGAAACTTGCTCATCTCACGTCCAGAACTACCAAAATGATTTTGTTTACGATTATATTGTTTCTCCGGGACTTTCGTCGATCTTCTGCCAAAGTTGTGACGGTCAATCAAGAGAACCCCCATTGAAATTCAATCCCTAAGAGAGAAGCAATCTATCATTTGTTGGTGTAAATATTACTGATCCATCCTGTGAAACTGTGTGCACTCCATATGCTCAGACTACAGGGTCTCCTGCAGCTAAAACTGTCACTGCAAAAATATCAGACTTTTGGGAGACGATAAGGCCTTCAAGTAAAAACTTTAATGGAGGTCTTAAATGACACAAAAAAACAATAAAGCGGATAAAAATGCAATCATGTTGTTATGAAATATGTAATTTTTTGATTTTTTAAGTTTTGTTTAATACCTTATTTTGGACATTTGAATTTGTCCAAATTGGGGGTTGAAAATGTTTTCAAAGAGTATTTTGACTGATTCAATTGGTTCATCAAAAAACGAGAGTGAAATTTCTACATACTATTTTCCCATTATTAAATGTTTACATACAAAGTTTCCATTATGTTTACATAGGAAATTTCCATTAAAATGCTGACATAAAAAGTGTTACAGGAAATATGGTTTGTGGACAGGAAGTGTTCGCCATACACAAGATTTTAAATAATATATTATAAATAGATGCACATATGGCAGATCTATCAAGCCATTAATCATGGTAAATTTGGTGATGTGCTGCTTTATAAGGGCAGGAGTGTTACACAATGTATTGCAAAATTTTGTATTATGCTGCGAAGGTGAAGCCATGTCCCTTTATGACCACAAATTCTAGTTATTGTTTAAACACATCTTCAGGTCAGAGTTTAATTGTTTGGTGAGACAATTGTGGAGATTGGAAATGTTGATCAGCTTCAGGCTCCAGGTTGGAAGTACCAGACTTTAATTGACTCACTTCCTCTTTTTTTTTAAAAAAAGATTGTTTTATAACTGTAACTTAAAGGTTACGTTCCAAACTCCTGATCCAGGCTGATTATAATCCTTAACACCAGATAGCACAAGGGTTATTGGTCTATAATCAATTTATCTGGCCAAGCCAGGTGAACATATACAGAATGTTGTTGTTAGCTTGCCCTTTGAGAGCAAAGATAGACTTTATGAAGTAGAGAAAACTTTCTCTGAGTACAAATAGAAATAGTGAGGCAACCTGGGGCATTAACCCAAGACATACTTTTGTAAACTGCAAGTCCATCAGCAAGATTAACCCAAACAGAGACGGATTTTCATTCATTGCAGAGTTCAAGAAATCATTCACGAAACCCAGCCCTGGAAACTCTACTAAACTAATGAAGATGCTCACATGTCCTAAACCAATAATGAACCAATAATGTCCTGAACCAATTGGTGGAAGGGCACTTAATTTATTCTGATAGGGTGCAATCAGCACAAATGTCTTTGTAGAGAAATAAAAACAGCCACAGAAAAGCATTTCCTCTATTCTCAAAAGAATATTCCACATCTAAAGATACCGTAACAACTGTTCCATTATGAGAACATAAGAAATAGGAGCAGGAGTAGGCCATATGGCCCTTCGAGCCTGCTCCGCCATTCAATAAGATCATGGCTGATCTTCGACCTCAACTCCACTTTCCCACCCGATCCCCACATCCCTTGATTCCCTTAGAGTCTAAAAATCTATCAATCTCAGTCTTGAATATACTCAACGACTGAGCATCCACAGCACTCTGGGGTAGAGAATTCCAAAGATTCACAACACTCAGTGAAGAAATTTCTCCTCATCTTAGTTCTAAATGGCCAACCCCTTATCCTGAGACTATGCCCCCTAGTTCTAGACTCTCCAGCCAGGGGAAACAACCTCTCAGCATCTGCCCTGTCAAGCCCTCTCAGGATCTTAAATATTGCAATAAGATCACCTCTCATTCTTCTAAACTCTAGAGAATGTAAGCCCATTCTACTCCATCTTTCCTCTTAGGACACCCTCTCATTCCAGGAATCAATCTAGTGAACTTTCGTTGCGCCGCCTCTAAGGCAAGTAAAGAGACCAAAACTGTACACAGTACTCCAGGTGTGGTCTCACCAAAGCCCTGTACAATTGCATCAGGACTTCCTTATTCTTGTACTCCAACCTTCTTGCAATGAAGGCCAACGTACCATTTGCCTTCCTAATTGCTTGCTGTACCTGCATGTTAATTTTCTGTGTTTCGTATACAAGGACACCCAAATCCCTCTGAACACCAACATTTAATAGTTTCTCACCATTTAAAAAATATTCTGTTTTTCTATTCTTCCTACCAAAGTGAATAACCTCACATTTCCCCACATTATACTCCATCTGCCACCTTCTTGCCCACTCACTTAACCTGTCTGTATCCCTTTGTAGATTCTTTGTGTCCTCCTCACAGCTTACTTTCCCACCTAGCTTTGTACCATCAGCAAACTTGGATACATTACACTCAGTCCCTTCATCTAAGTCATTAACATAGATTGTAAATAGCTGAGGCTCAAGCACTGATCCTTGCGGCACTCCACTAGTTACAGCCTGTCAACCCGAAAATGACTCGTTTGTTCCTAATCTCTGTTTTCTGTCCGTTAACCAATCCTCTATCCGTGCTAATATATTACCCCCAACCCCATGAGCCCTTATCTTGCATAACAACCTTTTGTGTGGCACCTTATCGAATGCCTTTTGAAAATCCAAATATACTACATCCACTGCTCCCCTTTATTTACCCTGCTAGTTACATCCTCAAAAAGCTAATAGATTTGTCAAACACGATTTCCCTTTCATAAAACCATGTTGACTCTGCCTAATCATATTATGATTTTCTAAGCGCCCCATTACCACGTCCTTAATAATAGATTCAAGCGTTTTCCCGACTAATGCTCATCCTCATCAGGCTAACTGGCCTGTAGTTCCCTGCTTTCTCTCTCCCTCCTTTCTTGAATAGCGGCGTTACATTTGCTACCTTCCAATCCACTGGGACCGTTCTAGAATCTGGGGAATTTTGCAAGATCACAATCAATGCATCAACTGAGCATTACTTTTCCTCCCCTATTCCCAGAGCAGATAACTGCTATCAAAACAAGATAGCAAAATTATTACACTCTCTCGGTGTAAACCAGAAGAGAACAGGTGTGTTTTTTCTATTTGGCATGGCCACCGAAGGAACAAAATGTTTCTAACCCCTGGTTAAATATCTAAAAATTCCTAAAAAGGGAAAAGTTCAAGAAGGCCATTCTGTCCAAAATTATTCACACAAAATACCTTAGAGAACAGTGACCAGATTTCAAAGTTACATATTTTGAATAGAAACAAAGAATATCACAGAAAGCTTTTGTGATTCTAAGAAGCAAATGATGCCAATACATGGTATTGTTTTGACCTGACCTGCAGAGTCTTCACAAAATAACAGCCATACACCTATTCCATCAAAAAGTTAGCATACTTACATTACCGTACTTATGTTGGCTGATGTTTCCCTGAAGATAACTTCACAGTTCTGGAATGCTCCCAATCAATTCTGATAGATTATTTTGGTTTGGTACTGTTAACAAGTTATGTGTTTTTGCTTTATATGAATTACTATTTAGTTGTGGGCAGAGTGAACTTTTGTGCTCATTATGCCAACAGATGTCAGTACATTTGAATAGAAAGAAATACGTGCTTTTGTATGAAACAATACTTTATCACATTACTGAAATGTCTCAAAGCAATTCACACATTTGGAGTGCTGTGATCAATGTTATTTAAGCAAGCATGGCATCCATTCTGCATTGGCATCATCCCTCAAATGGCAATGAAATGAATGACCATTTTTAAACTATTTTTTCATTTTTCCACATGTGCATTTAGGTCCACCACTGAATCAGTTAATATAGCCAATGATTGGCTGAGAGGTTCTAAGTTCAACTGAATTAGTTGATCTCAGCAGGGGATGGTGGTAGGGATGCTACAGAAGGCTTTAACACTCTGGGTCTAGGGAAGGGAAAATCATCCGGGGTTTGCGCTACTATTCAGGAAACCCTGTTGGAACTGCGCAAGTATAGGACAAGGTTAGGCCGTGATAACTCCATGGTTGAATAACCTGTCAACACCCAGCAGCTGATTTTAAGTTGCTCCGCTGGGTGGAAACAGGGTCATAGCGATCTGAAAATCATAGGGCTTGTATTCCATTCCCACCTGCTCGTTTCAGGCGGAAGCCTCATTCCAATATGCTAGTTAGGGTCCTATGACATACATAGGACCCTGACGCAATTTCTAAGTACTGGAGGGCGGGACCACTGTAGGTACGTTTTTTAGGATTTCTTTTAAGAATGCTCATCCTCATCCCACAAAAATCTTTAGGCTCACTGCCAGCCCATCCAATCTTCCGCCACCCCCCCATCCTACTCTGCCATCCCCCAAGGAAAAGATTTACGGCTCGGTTCCACAGTGGAGCCGTTGGAATTCCCGCCTCCTGATCTGCAAGCTGTCTGTGAGCCCCCATATAGCACTCAAAACCTGCTGGGATTATGGAAATGAGTTCCTGCCTCGAAATGGCTGGATCATCTAGGCAGAGCTTCAGATGGGCGGCGTGAGCACGTCACCTGCTGCCCGCCTGAAGTCCGCTCATAGTTAAAAGCTACCCCTCACTGTCAAGGCTCACATTCATTAATAGCCACTTTGCTAAGCGGTCGAGGCTGACCAGCACAAATGGAACTACAGCCCAACTGGGAGCAAATGCCTTCAGGAGAGGAGAAGAATAAGTGCATGATTTATCTAAGCAATGCAACAGTGACCCATACAGCTCAAAAAGGCTTATCTGAACTAAAGTTATATTTGAGGTAATCAGCATTGTAAACGTCTCTGATTCTAGAAAACTGCTTTCTGAATCCTATCCTTAATGCAATTTTGTAAATCAAAATCTAGAAGTGCTTTCTTTCAACCAGAATTGCCAAATGGCAACGGGATCAGAACAAATAGTGCCAACAGAGTTAGTGATAGCTGTAAAGTAAATAGAAAGAAAGAACTTGCATTTGTATAGTGTTTTTCACAACCTCTGGATGTCCCAAAGCACTTTAAAACCAACATGTGTGTGTTTGTCAGACCGGGACAGATTTGGGCTCAACTCATCTCATCCCCTCCCCACAGTCAAACAGCCTGATAACAGCTGCAGTCTAGGCTGCTTATTGGGAATTTTTTTATTGCTGTAAACAGTTTCAGATTCTCCCCAGCAGTTGCTGGGCTTTTAGAGAGAAAGCTTTATCAAAGTTTGAGTGGTTGCACTTTACAATACTTTAGTTTTAGTCTACAAAATTAAGAATGACGCAAGACTATAAATAATATAACAAATAAAGAATATATTCTTTATAAATAGTCACTTCAGTGAGACACCATAGCATTGCCAACATTCCACCATTAATCAGTGCTTTCTGGAGAGGAGAATATTGAGAAAAATCTAAAAAGGTCTTTCAACTCTTATGAACATTTGGAAGTCAGTGTTGCATATTAGTTGTTTAATATTTAAATTTGGTCTCAGTTACATTTGGATGGTTCAAAGCTTTGCATCTTTATCACTGGATTGCCTTTCCACAGTTAATGTTTGCACAGGTAGAAACCAGAAAAGCAGAAAAAATTGATTTGGCTGCACAAAAAAAAATGACCCAAGCATTCATCCTCTTAAAAAAAAAAGCACAATTTAAGTAAGGATAAATACAATTCTGAAAACTAAAAATGGCCCTAACTTACCGTGGTGTATTCAAAGTAGTACAAGCAGTTGTCAGTCAGAATAAACCAACGTCTCTTCCATGTTTTCACTCTTCCACCTGTAGTTTGACAAATGTGTATTTGGCAGAAAGAAAATAAAGAGAAAACTCAAAGGTTCACAAGTAGCTCATTAAGTTTGAGGCACAGCGTAGTCTTTTGATTGTGTCTGTCTCTATATGGTGTAGCAATATCATTTGTCCATTCCCAAAATTCTGCATGCAATTGTGCCAATATCTCCAATTAGAAAAAGCTCATTATCTTTGCATTGGAGCTAAGAATTTAAGTTCATTATTAGCTGATCAAACATGAAGAATATTGTGGAATATCTGAAGCTGAGAATGACACAAAACAAGGCAAAAAGACAGTGTAATGCTTGGAGGTGGTAGCACAGAATGCGGTAGCCTGTTTTGTACCCAAATATGACAGTACTACATGCCACTGGTAGGATGCACATCATATTGAATGTCAATGGTCTTCTATAATACTGCTACTAGAAAGAGATGAATCTAATCTACATAAGGAGAAGACAAAACATGGAATTATGAGCTGTCTAGAATGATTAAAGGATAGAAATATGATTAATGAAAATAGATAAAAATCATGATTGCAGAGTATATCAAAATGAGATCATCTAGTTTTCACATTTTAAATATTGAGAAAAATACATTCATATTATCTATTTGAATAGCTTGTATTGCACATGATTAAATTAGTTGAAAGCCTGTTTTGGACTAACTAAACCAAGAAATAAATATTCTACAGCTTATACTCCCTGTCGCCCATATTATCTGCATGTTTTCTGTACATTAACATCACCATTAAGGAACAGTTTTTATACAATCAGATTTCATTTTATAAAAATCAGATAATATATAAAGAAAAACAAAAATAGGAAGGGAGGAAGTGACCTACTCATTTCACATCTTTGTGATTGCATGTCTGAGGCCGAGTGGGGATTGACACTAGCTCATTAACAAAAATATATAATTTATTTCATTAGTTCTCAGCTGAGTTCTGAGTTGGACCCATGGCATGAGAGAATATGAGGAGATTCATGACAGTAATCTGTTGTACCTACTGGAGCAGGATGGCATGGAAGGGGTTGTCTGGAAACAGGATGTACGAAATACATGTATCATTACTGGGGCAGAATAATAATTGAAAAAATGAACTCGGTTTCTAAAATATCTACTGAAATCTGAGATGTTCCACACAATTGGTTTTGATGTGAATATGATCCAAATAAACCAGCTTCAAATGGTGATTGAGATGGTTCAATTTGGTTTCCTGCAGCAAGGCACATGATTAAAAGTCTTTGATCGGTCTTATCCCAAAATAAGCTAATTTCTTGCACATTACAGTATGACATAGTATACACTCTTCACTCTATTCACATTGTTTCATGTGACAGTCTGAAAGAAAGCCATTAAGAGAAAGAGAAATTTACATGAAACAAATTCAGTTGGAATCTTTGATTAATAGGAGTAATTTCAAAAAAATTCATCAAGTATTGATTAGAACATAATGTTATTTGAATTCAGGGGAATTAATTATAAAACTATATGCATTATATCAAGGACTAGACCAAAATCAGTACTGCATTACAAAACAATACTGTACTACAAGCTTAAAATGATTTTTACAACTTTTGAATGGAAAAAATTGTTTCTCCTCAATTATTTCAAGAGACGAGTGTTGTAGTACCAGTCAGTCTCCCCAACAAAATTATATTTGTGCAGTTCTACAAAGAGTATTGGTCTACTCCTAATATAAAAGCATGTAAAGCAGTTAGAAGTTTAAAAATAATTCAGTTATCAGAGCTTGCCTCTTGGAATTGTTCAGAAAGGAAATTCTAAGTTTTATGCACAGAAGTTGCCTCATCTACAAGATACTTGGTGACCAGCATTGCCATCTGGAAATGAGTTGAGTAATAGGGTAGGAATGTAACAATTTTACATTTTGTTTCTCTTCCACTAAAAGGCTGATTCATCATTTGATCATCAGAGCTAAAGAGAGCAGCATATTCCAAGAGCACCAGTGTTTCCTATAGTGGATGGATAGCTTTTCTGAAAAGATCTTCAATATTTTTCTCCCCACTTATGTAATATTGGAGAGGCTAAGATTAAAGAACTTTTGTTCCCTTTCTTATAAAGAAAAACTAACTAGTAACTTTTCTTGCATACTTCCCAAATCCAGCACCACAATGCTAATAATTTCTATTCTGCTATACCTATTGCCCAGTTTTGTTATTTTAAAGTACTCTGAAAAAATGGGTGGCCTGTGGAACTGATATGACATGAGTGTACAAATGTACTGTGCGCAGAATGGCACCATGTGGATTTGCTCTGATTTTCCACGTAATGAATTCTCAGTTGCAACCCAGTGATCTGTATGAAACAGTGGGTGGAGATGAAGGATTCATCATAGAGAGAGAAGGAAGGGCAAGACAACTCACACAACTCTCGTACACCTTTCAGTTACTAAAGTATGTCATTAGTTGAGGCCTGAGAATAATTCATGCTATAGGGGAGCCTGTGGATGTGGTGTACTTGGATTTCCAGAAGGCTTTTGACAAGGTGCCACATCAAAGGCTACTACATAAAATAAGAGCTCATGGTGTAGGGGATATCATATTAGCATGGATAAAGAATTGGTCAGCTAACAGGAAACAGAGTAGGCATAAATGGGTCATTTTCAGATTGGTAAGATGTAACGAGTGGAGTGCCAAAGGGATCGGTGCTTGGGCCTCAACTATTTACAATCGATATCAATGACTTGAATGAAGGGACCGAATGTACAGTTGCTAAATTTGCTGATGACACAAAGGTAGGTAGGAAAGTAAGTTGTGAAGAGGACATAAGGAGTCTGCAAAGGGATATAGATAGGTTAAGTGAGTGGGCAAAATTTGGCAGATGGAGTATAATGTGGGAAAATGTGAACTTGTCCACTTTGACAGGAGGAATAGAAAAGCAATATATTATTTAAATGGAGAGATATTGCAGAACTCTGAGGTACAGAGAGATTTAGGTGTCCTAATACATTAATCATAAAAAGTTAGTATGCAGGTACAGCAAGTGATTAGGAAGGCAAATGGAATGTTGTCATTTATTGCAAGGGGAATAGAATATAAGAGATGTTTTGCTACGGTTGTACAGGGCATTGGTGAGACCACGTTTAGAATACTGTGTGCAGTTTTGGTCTCCTTATTTAAGAAAGGACATAATTGCTTTGGAGGCGGTTCAGAGAAGGTTCACTCGACTGATTCCTGGGATGAGGGGGTTATCTTATGAGGAAAGGTTGGACAAGTTGGGCCTGTATACACCGGAGTTTAGAAGAATGAGAGGTGATCTTATTGAAACATATAAGATCCTGAGGGGACTAGAAGGGGTAGATGCTGAGAGGATGTTTCCCCTTGTGGGAGAAGCTAGAATTAGGGGCCATAGTTTAAAAATAAGGGGTCTCCCATTTAAGACGGAGATGAGAAGAATTTTTTTCTCTGAGGGTCGTGAGACTGTGGAACTCCCTTCCCCATAGAGCGGTGGAGGCAGGGTCATTGAATATTTTTAAGGCTGAGTTAGATAGATTCCTGATTAACAAGGAGTCAAAGGTTATAGTAGGTAGGCGGGAAAGTAGGGTTGCGGTCTTATCAAACGGCAGAGCAGGCTCGAGGGGCCGAATGACCTACTCCTGCCCTTAATTCGTATGCTCGTACATATGTTTGTAAAGAGTGGGCAAGAAACATGTCTCTTACAAAGTAGGGTGGGTACCATTTTTCAACATCAGAATTCTGGATTTACTTATATTAGTCGATGTCACATAGCTTCAGGCAGGATTGTGGTTGTGTATTCAGATACAAAACATTCAGAGTTTTTTCTTTTTAGGGTTGTATTAACCTCTAGTTAACCTTTAACCTCTAGCAAGGAGTCTAGTGAATAATGCGGATGAGCTGAAGGCATTGATAGACACGTGGAAGTATGATATCATAGCTATTACTGAAACATGACTTAAAGAGGGGCAGGAGTGACAGCTCAACATTCCTGGTTACAGGGTTTTCAGACAAGAGAGAGAGGGGAGGATAGCAATATTGGTAAAGGGAATAATTACAGCTGTGAGGAGGGATGATATGTTAGAAGGATCATCAAATGAGGCCATGTGGGTTGAGCTAAAGAACAAAAAAGGGGCAATCACACTACTGGGAGTATACTATAGACCCCCAAGCAGTCAAAAGGAGATAGAAGAGCAAATATGTAGGCAAATTTCTGAGAAGTGCAAAAACAATAGGGCAGTAATAGTAGGGGATTTCAACTACCCTAATATTAACTGGGATAGAGTCAGTGTAAATGGTATAGAGGGCACAGAATTCATAAGATGCATTCAGGAAAACTTTTTTAGCCAGTACGCAGCAAGCCCAACAAGAGAGGGGGGAGTTCAGGTCTTAGTTTTAGGGAATGAAACTGGTCAGGTGGAAGGAGTATCAGTGGGAGAACATTTTGGTGGTAGTAATCATAATTCAGTTAGACTTAGCATAGTAATGGAAAAGGACAAAGATAGAACAGGAGTAAAAGTTCTCAATTGGAGAAAGGCAAATTTTACAAAGCTGTTTAGTGATTTAGCAAAAGTGGAATGGAAACAATTACTTGAAGGTAGATCAGTGTTAGAACAGTGGGAGGTATTCAAGGGGGAGATGGTGAGGGTTCAGAGCAAATATGTTCCCACAAAGAAAAAGGGTGAGAATGCCAAATCTAGAGCCCCCTGGATGTCAAGGACCATACAGGGTAAGATTAGGCAAAAAACAGAAGCTTATATCAGACACTGAGAGCTCAATACTGCAGAAGGCCTGGAGGAGTATAGAAAATGCAGGGGTGAAATTAAAAAGATTAGGAAACCAAAGAGAGGGCATGAAAAAATACTATTAGAGACCAAAAAGGTAACCGATGTACAGAGGCGGAAGATGTGCATATGGTTCTTAATACTTTGCATCTGTCTTCACAAAAGAGGGGGACGATGTAGACATTGTAGTTAAGGAGGAGGAGTGTGAAATATTGAATGGGATAAACATAGTGAAGGAGGAAATATTAAGGGGATTAGCATCTTTGAAAGTAGATAAATCGCCAGGCCCGGATGAAATGTATCCCAGGCTATTAAAAGAAGCAAGGGAGGAAATAGCAGAGGCTCTGACCATCATTTTCCAATCTTCTCTGGCTACAGGTGTGGTGCCAGAGGATTGGAGGACTGCTAATGTTGTACCGTTGTTTAAAAAGAGAGAAAAGGATAGACCTAGTAATTACAGGCCAGTCAGCCTTACCTCGGCGGTGGGCAAATTATTGGAAATAACTCTGAGGGATGGTATAAATCGTCATTTAGAAAGGCACAGATTAATCAAGGACAGTCAGCATGGATTTGTTAAGGGAAGTTTGTGTCTGACTAACTTGATTGAATTTCTTGAGGAGGTAACAAGGAGGGTCGATGAGGGTAGCACGTTTGATGTAGTCTACATGGATTTTAGCAAGGCTTTTGACAAGGTCCCACATGGCAGACTAGTCACAAAAGTAAAAGCCCATGGGATCCAAGGGAAAGTGGCAAGTTAGATCCAAAATTGACTCAGTGGCAGGAAGCAAAAGGTAATTAATGGTCGACAGGTGTTTTTGTGACTGGAAGGCTGTTTTCAGTGGGATTCCATAGGGTTCAGCACTAGTCCCTTGCTTTTTGTGGTATATATTAATGATTTAGACCTGAATGTAAGGGGCATGATTAAGAAGTTTGCAGATGATACAAAAATTGGCCATGTGGTTGATAGTGAGGAGGAAAGCTGTAGACTGCAGGAAGATATCAATGGACTGGTCAGGTGGGCAGAAAAGTGGCAAATAGAATTCAATCCATAGAAGTGTGAGATAATGCATTTGGGGAGGGCAAACAAGGCAAAGGAATACACAATAAATGGGAGGTTACTGAGAGATGTAGGGGAACAGAGGGACCTTGGAGTGCACGTCCACAGATCCCTGAAGGTAGCAGGACAGCTAGATAAGGTGGTTAAGAAGGCATACGGGATACTTTCCTTTATCAGCCGAGGCATGGAATGTAAGAGCAGGTAAATTATGTTAGCACTGTATAAAACACTAGTTAGGCCACAGCTTGAGTACTGCGTACAGTTCTGGTCACCACATTACAGGAAAGATGTGAATGAACTAGAGAGGGTACAGAGGAGATTTATGAGGATATTGCCAGGACTGGAGAATTTTAGCTGTGAGGAAAGATTGGATATACTGGGGTTGTATTCTTTGGTACAGAGGAGTCTGAGGGGAGATTTGAGGTGTATAAAATTATGAGGGGCCTAGATAGAGTGGATAGGGAGGACCTATTTCCCTTAGCAGAGGGGTCAGTGACCAGGGGGCATAGATTTAAAGTAATTGGTAAAAGGATTAGAGGGGAGCTGAGGAAAAAATTTTTCACCCAGAGGGCGGTGGGGGTCTGGAACTCACTGCCTGAAAATGTGGTAGAGGCAGAAACCTTCAACTCATTTAAAAAGTACTTGGATATGCACTTGAAGTGCCGTAACCTACAGGGCTACGGACCAAGTGCTAGAAAGTGGGATTAAGCTGGATAGCTCTTTTTCAGCTGGCATGGACATGATGGGCCGAATGGCCTCCTTCTGAGCCGTAACTTTTTATGATTGTCAGGAAGAGGGCCACTTATGTTATTCCCATTTCTCCCTTTGCAAATGTTCTTCTAGAACACGTGCCTCTGCTACTGAAAGAATGGATGGCTGCTCCCAGATGATCTCTAGGAGGCCTCATGTAGGCAGCTCTTCTGTAGGGTAGCATCAGGCAGAGTACAGAGCTAAGACTGGGAGTTTGAACACGTGACTCTCCACTCCACTCTACAGCAGCGCACATTAGTGCTCCAATTTGCATCCCCACTGTGCTGTGCTAATAAAATTCTACTTAAATTTTTTATAAATGTAGATGTTGGATGTTTTGGGTATGAATGAAACACAACGTTGCCTAAAACATCATAATTATTGCTAATACAGTTCATCAAAAAACTCTGATATTAAAAGTTAGATTTTATTCTTTGTTTTGAATTGTCAGTGTCGAGTTTAACTCTGCAGGTAAAGAAATACTAGCAGTGAGGAATATATAATGTTGCCTGAAAAAAACTAAAACAGTTTAGGAAAAGTTTATTAGAAGAAAATAGCTTTTCTTAACCATGATTGGTATTTCACAATGTTCCTGACATACTACTCGATGCAGTATACATAAAAAAAAACTCAAATACTTTACAGAAATCTGAAGCGATCCAGCCACTATAGTAAATAATGCTGCCTTGAGCCACAATGTTCTAATGATTTTCAGCTATTTTGCAAAAGGGAAAATATGGAATCTGTGCATTTAGTTAGCAAAGTATCCACATTAGGTATTTGTAAGTGTTGTAGATCTGTAACTGCATTATCTTGAAAACTGGCATACAAAAAGACTTTCATAACATTGTTTATGACTTAAAATTTGTTTTAACTAATAGTACTGAGTAATGCACTGACATGCCGTGACAGATCCATTTTAAGCCTGACATTCTCTATAAGGTGGGTTACTGGTCTCAGCTAAACTACCTTGGGAGGCATCGAAAAGAGAGGAGGCAAACTTTCAAGAGGGTGAGGAAAGAGAGAAAAATCAAGAGGTAGAGTTGATCCATTCCCTCACTACTCAGTAACAAAACATTGCCAGAGCCTGAGACCAAATTGCTTACCACCCCCTGGGTCTGAGGGTCCTTAAACTGTGATTTTTAAAAAAAAACGTATGCAGAAAAATATTTCAAACTTAACAGTGAATGAATGGCTTATAATTTGGAAACAAAAATGAATGGCTTATGATGTCCACCAATCCTACTGAATGGTATTGGCACGTCTTTAACAAAATTAAATGTTGCACATTTGTGGTTGTAAGATACATTGTGAAATGTATGGCATTTTAAGTTCTTTATTAACAACAACCGTACCAGATCAGCAGCAAAATATTTTCATAACTAAACAATTAAGTTTAACTTCTATTATAAAATACTTCAAAAGGAAAGGAATTCTGGGATGATTTTTCTTTGTTATAAGTACTACTCTGGGTCCCTCCAGCCCCATGAAACCATGCTACAGTTGCAAAATTTGCATTTGCATTTATTAGCATGGCTTTCTGGGGATCAGCATCATCTGAATGGCTTTCAGGCCAGTTTGCACAATGGACCACTCAACAATGGTACACCCATGAATGATGTCATGGCCTAGTAGTGACTTGACTCAAGAATTTCCATGCTAGGAATGAAATTGATATTTTTACTAACTATCAAAGAAACTTACTGCGAGTCTATTACTTTTTTCTCCAAAAAGAGGAATATTTGATCAAAAAATTGTAATTTTTTATCTTTTAAAATAATAAATGCCAAATCAGAAGAAAAGAAAAGTAAAACTACTAGTAGTTAGAGTTTGTTTTATATTTTAAACAGTATAAATTTAATTTGTATAAAAGTTGAAAGTCATTCAATTCATATTGTGCAGTAGTTCCACATTATGTGTACATTTCATTTTTCTATGGTATGTATGCATACATCCACCAGTAACATTTGTGGACCACCAATTTTGAAAAAAAAACCATCAAAAGAAGCATGAGGTGGACATAAGGTATTTTCTAATGGAAGATCTTCCTTTGCATAGTAAAAAAAAGTGCAATTAAGTTCAAAATAACATCAATAATCACATTAATCTTTAATTGAGGGTTTTGTAAATTCTAGTGCCGTTTAAATCATCTTGCACTATTCATAGAATCATACAGCACACAAGGAGGCCATTCAGCCTATCATGCCTGTGCCGGCACTTTGAAAGAGCTATGCAATTAGTCCCACTCCCCTGCTCTTTCCCCACAATGTTTTTTGTTCTCGGGATTTGGGTGTTGCTGGCAAGGCTGCAATAATTGCCATACCTATTTGCCCTGATAAGGTGGTGGTGGGCCTTCTTTTTGAACCACTGCAGTCATTTTGGTGATAGTGCTCCGAAAATGGTGTTAGGTATGGAATTCCAGGATAATGACCCAGCGACAATGAAGGAATGGCAATATATGTCCATCAGGATGGTGTATGACTTGGAGGGGAACTGGGAGGTGATAGTATTAACTTCTTGAACTAATTTAACAATTAAATATATAGGATAATGATCAATAATGAGTTCTGGCAACTAAATCTTGATTTAGATATTTTTAAATCACCCACGGATAACTAGCGAACAAAAACTGAAACCCTGTGAAAGAAGATTTTCTGAAAAGTTAGATTCTTAGCTCACTGGAAACATATGGAAGCTGCCCTAATTTCGATGTATTTTTCATAGTCCTTTCAAGAGTGAATGAAAAACACATAATTTGACTCATGTTATTGTATTAAAACCCTCTGTTTAATTTCAAGAGTCAAGCTTTCATTTTGTTCACACTTGTAAAAGTTTCGTTAACCTCCACTACTACAGGCACCAGGTATTTCCACTTATGAAACACTTCTTTTAATCTGCAGAACATTTAGGATATGAAAATCAGTAGGGCAGTGCAAAAGCAACTGTCGCTGTCAAACAAATGCCACAGATTGTTCACCAAAAAAAGCAACACTGCAGTACAGTGGAAAACTGTTAAATGCATAAAAGACTGTGCAAACATTTTTTTGTCATTTTTTGTTACACCATTGGTATAAGTATGTTTGATACAAAGTTTTGTTTGGTACACTGCTCAAAGGGAGATGGTACGATATATTTGCACTTCAATAAATTAATAGAAACTATGCCTACATGTTTAATTTGAGACAAAAAGCATGTACATACAATACCATAATTTTTGTGCTTCCACTCTGAGCACTGCTAGCATATGGATTTCTGCTTTATTAAAAAGTATATGTTTAGTAATTTATGTATTTAAGAGTGATTCACTGTACTGCTACCTTAAGCTCACACGTAGCAAAGAGCTAACAAACACCCGCTAATGAAAG
This sequence comes from Heptranchias perlo, assembly GCF_035084215.1. Classification (NCBI taxonomy): domain Eukaryota; kingdom Metazoa; phylum Chordata; class Chondrichthyes; order Hexanchiformes; family Hexanchidae; genus Heptranchias; species Heptranchias perlo. Next base: position 12,208,363 of record NC_090347.1, read on the forward strand.
CAGCACGCCTCTACCACCAGCTGTAAGACAAAGACCAGCAGCACCCTGGGCACAATTAGCTACATGTCAGTATGGTACATACCTCCTGTGTGTATAAGGAAAGACAGCCAGTCATGTAACAACCAAACAGGGGGGAAAAGAAAATTAAAAAGAAAACAAAATTAATTTTAGAAATTAACCCTTTGAGTACTAGAATTGCAGAAGTGACTTGATAAACTGACTTTGCTTTGAAATGTAAGCATTAAAAACCATTTCTCATTTCTCCATATAGGTTTTTGACTGGAAAAAAACCCTAAACACCCTGAATCTGTGCCTTACCTTTTTAATATCATTGTGAATTTTCAAATTGTGTAAGCATTTTCTGTTATCATTTTTTTAAATTTTGTGAGGGTGACTGACAATTCCAACATTGCTATTTCACATGTGAAAATAAAAAATAAGTTTCACATGTATGAAACCCAGTCCAATGTTACAGAATTCATTTAAAGAGATCCTAAAGATGCTTAAAGAATCACACTGACAGAAATGAACAGATTATCTTGCTATTTATGGCAAGTTCCAGACCATCATGTCGTAGAAGCTTCAGAATTCAGGCTGTTTCCCTTGTGAAAAGACTGTTGTAACTCATCCCTTATCAGTGAGCTAGCCTTTATTTTTAATTAGATTTTTATGCTCTTTCATATTTTCTTACACACAGTTGCCTAAAACCTATTTTCTGGTTAATCCAGCAAGCAAGTTAGCTGCTGATCCATCTGGGACTCCTGATGGCCGTAATTGCTCAATGACTCAATAAAGGGAAGAGACATGCAGGCTTATGAATAAACAGTTTTAAATAGACAATGGCAAACCCCATTAAAATGGGCAAAATCTCTATACAGATATTGACTGGAAGTTGAACCTGAGCCATCCGTGTGTGTATTTAGAGAACTCAAATGTGGTACCTCCCTAAACCTTTCTGCCTTTCAACCTCTCTCCCCTTCTTTAAGACACTCCTTAAAACCTTTCTCTTTGACCAAAGGGTCACCTATCCTAATATCTCCTTATGTGGCTCGGTTTCAAATTTTGTTTGAAAACGCTCCTGCGAAGCGCCTTGGGACGTTTTACTATGTTAAAGGTGCAAGTTGTTGTACCACTAGCTTCTTCAATTCTGATCTCTTTTTAAAAAATAATGAATACTTTAGCTGTACAGCTTTGGAAGACAGCTGGAGTATGCATAAAAGAAAATCAGATAAACTTTATTTCTTTACATTTCTGCTATTTTCTTTGTGAATGTCAGTTATTTATTTAACAAACTCAAATATAGTCAATTGTATATCAAATGTTGTCAGATTACTGAGTCACAACTGTATTCTGAGGCACTTTTGCATCCTTTTAATACTCTATTTTGTCTAATACAAATTCTCTTACCAGCTGTGTGCAAAGATGCCACACTGGGTTTCTCAAAGGGTTAAAGTAAAGAAACAGAATTCTAAACATAGGTAGGTGAAAACAAAATTATTCAAATTTATATAATCATCAAAATTAAAATAACAGAAATGTTTTATTTTATATGTATAACAATTTCTGATATTATTAAACCCCTGGGCTGAAATGTTGAAATCGACTCAGATTTTCAGAACAGTCTGCACAAAAATCCTCATTCTGCTTTCATTTAGGGACAATTAACCTATGTCTTCAGATGTCACACTGCTGGACATCAATATACTTGCGATACCTTGTAAATGTTTCATGAAGTGACTACAACCCAAGGGTGGTAATAAATCAAAATGTTATTGCAGTTCTAGCAACAGTGCCAAACAACATATCTAATGGTTATAATTGGTATCTCTCTAATTCAGCGAATTGTAATATACCAACACCTATAACTTCAAAAGTAATAAATAAACATTGTTGTTCTCAATAGCAGTTGCTATTCTTCAACTAAAATTTCATGTAATGCTTCAAATCTGAGCTGTGAATGTTGTACAAACGACTTGATTTTCAATCCATCTCCCAATAGTATCAAACCCAAATATTCATCAGGGTTATACATAGTTAATTTCAGATTTCTAGCATAACACTACCAGAACAATTTTGAATATTAGAAGCCGAGAAAATCTTCGAGACTTAGTGATACCATTAATCCTCCACCACACATGATAAAGGTAACTCACTCAGTAGCAAAAGAATACTCAATATTTACACCACAGAAGTTTTAGAATTAATATATACACCCAAAATGACTTATCACAAGGTTAAACATGCAACTTATTTCTTGGTGGAAGAAATTAGTTTTGTACTCCTCAGGTAAAGGATGCCACTGTGGGAAATGGAATATATTTTCCACTTTTGTCAACCACTGTCAACATCAAGCACTCCCAGGTCAGGTAAAGCACGGTTCGATGTAGAGCAAAGTCTCCTCTACTCTTCCTTAATCTCAGAAGAATACCAGAAGAGTACTGTACCAGTTTGAAGTTTCCGGCATCTCAAACCAACCATCTTTATGGCCTCTCTGAGTATGATTGCCAATTTTGTGCCCATTGCATCCAAATCATGGTGGTTTTGGACTGTGGGTTCATACCCACCAGGACATGGGTTGATTTTGCTCAAATACTTTTTACATCAGACCCTTGCAGCCAGCAAAAAGGAGGAGACTTACATCCCATCAGTTTGGTTTGGATTCAAATCCAAACCTCACAGGCGAAAGGCCAGATGCTAACCCACTACAACATTTAAATATATTTAACCAGTTAGCACTTGAAATGACCACCTTAATCAAGTTTAATCAACAATTTATTTCTGTCAACAGCCAAAAGCATTATTATTGTTTCAGAACAGACATATTGAAAATATGATTGTTTTCTAACCCTTTGCAATGGGACAATTATAAATTAGCTTTTGATTTTACATCTGAATTATTTACCATACTTGGAGTAACATTAACCTATTGCAGTAAACCCAATCCAACTGCTTTAAAGTTGTCTTCACTTATCTTATGAATATTGATCTGTTGTTCAATACTATAAGTTACTCACTTAAAGTCACATTTATGCTGGAATGTGTTGACATTTTGCTCCATATTTTGTTTAGATTACATTTGTTAAACAAGAAAAAATAAAGGTCTGTCAACTATTTTGGAAAAGCCTGAGAAAATGCAGCACTGATTGACTTGACTGATTGCATTTCATGAATGACTGATTCAATGGTCAGTCTAAAGCATCTATAAGATGTATTCAAGGCTTCTTGCTAGTACATTATTTCTTCATGTAGTAGATTACTTAATATTTCTTAGAATAGAGCTCCTACAAATTAATTAAAAGCACTGTAAATGCAGTTACCTTCATTTACTTTTGACTTAAAATTTGGACCATCTACACTCTGTATGCTACTTTACCATAATAGATACAGTACAGTTTAAAGTTCAAACCAAAATTAAAACAGCTCTTTAATTATTGTTTTTCTACTTAAGTACACCATTTAAAGTAAGAAAATGAAACAAAATTCTATGACGGGTACAAAATCTTCAAATCTGAAATACTTATCTAAATTATTTTATTCAAAATAAAACTGCAGTGACTCACAAGTGTCAATCATAAACACCTTTATAACATAAAGGCTTTTCAGCCACAAAAAGGATACATCTTGGATGTTGATTTAAAAATGTTTTTCCACAGCTTGTATTCTATCAGAAATTTCTGCTTTTTAAATTTGTACTGATAACATGCAGCAATACATTCATGAATGAAGATTACACATCTATATTGTATTCCATTATTCTCAGCTTAATTTCAGCTCATTGGATAATATATTGTTCGTTCAGTGGAGAATGTATTCTATTTAAACTGGAGCATTGATTAGAAGTAACTTTGAAGTTGGCAAGTAACTATTCCTCATGTCCATTGTTATCCTCACCTTCTAATCAATTATACTTAAAGCCGAATTTACTTCTTAAATGTTACATGTTACAGGTATTGTGGGAGTACACACATGGATTTTTACATTTCTCACCTAAAAACATGGACTGGATTCAAATTCGGGTACCAGAGGTTAAAGGCTAGTGTGCTAACGCATTGAACAAACCAATCCCTCCTTTCGGGTTACTTTTTACAAAATTCAATTCAAACTCTCTTGGCTGCTCACCTGAAAAAAATTGTTACATGTACTATCCACTTCAAGTTTAATGGTCAAAATTCCCGACATGAGTTTAAGATGTATAGGCAGCAGCAAAATTTATTAAGTGGTATTAAATAGCTCTCAAGTGTATTAAGCATTAAGGACTTCAGTTTATAGAACTTAAATGATAAAAGCCCAATTTACATGACCAGATCTGAATGAAATATACTCTTGTACAGTTTATAGGGTCTTCTATCACCAATTCAAATTATGCACTAAGAAGTACTATATTAAACTCTACATGTGCTGTTTCCTCTTATTGAGGAAAATGCCCCGAGAATCACAATAAGCCGTCTTTCTGCAGCATCAGAATCACCAATTTAAACTGAAACAAGTGTTTTTACTCCAAACGGCTGAGGACAGCAATTCTATTAAAGGCTGATTGCAAGTTTGCAATAATCAAAAGTTTTGAGCTGTAAATACTGTTGATGATATTAACAGAATGAACATTTAATGTGTTTGTATAGCATTCCTCTGTGTGCTGCTTTAACACAGTCACTAACCTGTTTATGTTAAATGGATCAATGCCTCCATTAAAATAGTGTGCAGAGGAATATTATATAATTAAAATAAGCATTAGTCTGCTAATATCTTAGCAGCAATTTCTAGGCTAAACAGAGCTAGATAATTAACTATAAAGAAATCCCATTCAATGGGCAAAAGGGCCATTTCGAACCCTGTAGCAATTCCAAACAAATAGCACAAGTTCTAGTAGATAAGTGCAAAACATATTTAAACCAAAACAACTTACTTCATAATTGTATATGCTGACTAAGCCTGTGGTTTAATAATTGATAGCCAAATTACAGTTTAATAATCAAATAATTATTCAGATAAAGAAAAATATTTAGACGGTTTTAGTGATATTGTAGCACAGGATGTATTGAATTAGAAATGAAGTTAAGCAGCAACTGGACACTTAATGGAGGAAGTAGAATGCAGACAGAAATGGTTTATAATGAATGTCAATATACTTCTAACAATGGATGATAATTAGTTCAGTATTCACCAAATTTTAAAAAAAGGTTTGATCAGCGGATTGTAACGGTTGAAGCCCTAGGCATTCAAGTTACCAAGTCTAGATACAATAAAATTGGTTTATTTGTATTTGTTAAAGTAATTGCACAGCTGAATATCTTGCAGCTTTGATTTGCAATTTTTAAAAAAGTACTATTCAATCTCCAGTGGCATTGCACAGGAAAAGTGAAGACTAAGTATAGTCTTCAGGGTAAGGGGGAGTATTAATTTAATCCCAGGGCACACAATTCCCATTTTAAAGTCACACATTGTCATTTTTATATAATATTCTTTGATTTTATATTACTATTTATAGTTAAATGATAAAATGTACAGCAATTTGGGAACATGCAAATAAAAAGTTATGGTATCATCATATTTTTATACAGATTGCATAAATATTGTTGTTGCACAAACTATAATACAATTGGTTACAGCAGTCCCTTCGCTACCACAGGAAATAATAAATCAGAATTCATTCAAGCATTGACCTGATAAAGAGATGTAAATTGACACTATCCCAGTCAGCAAAACCCCAGGTTTTATTTTTTTTAAAATAATTTCCAATACCAGCATTATAGCTCAGCTGGAGGCAAGCACAAAATATTAGAAATGAATTTTGATCCAGGTTAAATAATGTAGTACAGTATAAACTTATTACTATTGGTATTGGAATGGGAAATCCATGAGAACCCACTAGGGGAAATTGCTTGGTCTAAAGGTAATCTACTTGAATTGTGTTCATGTTAGACTGGCTTAGCATAAGCACCTATAGTGTAGGTAAGATGATTCAACTTTGTCCTGTTAATATTATTAGAACATAGAAGTTATTGTTTAAAACACCAGTCCCCACCGCCCCCCCCCCCTACCCTCCGAGGGTAGGGAGCTATTTAAAAGGTCTAATGCTTCAACTGAATTGCTCAACTTTAGTTTGATGTGAAATATGTTGAGATGGTCAGGTTTAATCACCCTAACATTTCAGGCTGGCCATAATCATGATTAAGGAAAACTTTACTCTTAAAAGATACTGTAAACATAATTTAACAGTATTAATGTCCTTATATGGTTTTAACATATTGGAGTTCCAACACTTAAACAAGTATTCATAATTCTCCTCTTCACAGTAAATAAATTTCTTAAAGCTACTTTGACAAAATACTCCCAACATATTTTCACACTACACAATTCAACAGATTTATAGTTGTGAAATGATTCTGAAAGTCAAGAAGGAAGATCTTCTAAAACTAAACTAAGTTAACTCACCTAACTTGAGGAGCCAGCCTTCTCGGTCTGGGTTGAAGAATGTGTGAGTCAGGTCATTGCCATCATCTTCTGGAATTTTGAAGGGTTCATTCTTAATACTTTCATACAGGTTCTGTTAACAAATGTCAAAATTATTTATATTGCATTAGTAACTTTAACAAGGTTAAAGTAATACAATTTTTACAAACTTTCAGTTTGAAATATTGCGAATAATTAAACCTCCAGCGACCATGGATAAATTTACTTCTCCAGGCTGTCACAGTTGCTGACAAGTTTACTTGTTGCTGGTAAGCACTTGTGCACTTGGACGTAATTTTCATATCAAAGACTGACCTGGTTGCAGGTCAGTCTTCTGAATCCAGACTTTTCATTGGTAAGGAAACCAGGCTGGTTTAAAAAGCTGTTTCATTGGCTGAAAACAAATAAAAGCTGCTCTCATATCACGAATGGATGATGTTAGCAGAGAGGCATTAACAAACGGGTAAGTTAAGGATTTTAAACCCTAGAATAGGTTAAAAAAATAGAATTAAAGTTAAAAGGACAATGAGAGACTAAGGAAAAAGATAGAACAGGAGGAGAAATGGACAGTAGCCTGAGCACAGGAAGAAACTTCTTATTTTTATGTAAAGCTGTGTATTAGTGGTTTAATTCTGTAGTTTATGGTTAATACAATAAAGCTAGACTTTACACTTATGTAGTTTTAACATAAGAAATAGGAGCAGGAGTAGGCCAATCGGCCCCTCGAGCCTGCTCCGCCATTCAATAAGATCATGGCTGATCTGGTCCTAACCTCAAATCTAAAATCATGTCCAATTTCCTGCCCGCTCCCCGTAACCACTAATTCCCTTTACTTCTAGGAAACTGTCTATTTCTGTTTTAAATTTATTTAATGATGTAGCTTCCACAGCTTCCTGGGGCAGCAAATTCCACAGACCCACCACCCTCTGAGTGAAGAAGTTTCTCCTCATCTCAGTTTTGAAAGAGCAGCCCCTTATTCTAAGATTATGCCCCCTCGTTCTAGTTTCACCCATCCTTGGGAACATCCTTACCGCATCCACCCGATCAAGCCCCTTCACAATCTTATATGTTTCAATAAGATCGCCTCTCATTCTTCTGAACTCCAATGAGTAGAGTCCCAATCTACTCAACCTCTCCTCATATGTCCACCCCCTCATCCCCGGGATTAACCGAGTGAACCTTCTTTGTACTGCCTCGAGAGCAAGTATGTCTTTTCTTAAGTATGGACACCAAAACTGTATGCAGTATTCCAGGTGCGGTCTCACTAATACCTTATATAACTGCAGCAATACCTCCCTGTTTTTATATTCTATCCCCCTAGCAATAAAAGCCAACATTCCGTTGGCCTTCTTGATCACCTGCTGCACCTGCATACTAACCTTTTGATTTTCTTGCACTAGGACCCCCAGATCCCTTTGTACTGCAGTACTTTCCAGTTTCTCGCCATTGAGATAATAACTTGCTCTCTGATTTTTCCTGCCAAAGTGCATAACCTCACATTTTCCAATATTGTATTGCATCTGCCAAATCTCCGCCCACTCACCCAGCCTGTCTATATCCCCTTGTAGGTTTTTTATGTCCTCCTCACTCTCTACTTTCCCTCCCATCTTTGTATCATCTGCAAACTTTGATATGTTACACTCGGTCCCCTCCTCCAAATCGTTAATATAGATTGTAAAGAGTTGGGGACCCAGCACCGACCCCTGCGGAACACCACTGGCTACTGGTTGCCAGTCCGAGAATGTACCGTGTATTGTTTAATTCACTATCTCAGTGTATAAGCTGAAAATAAACAAAGCCAAGTTTTTCAGAACCTGCTAGCAATGTAAGGGTATTCAAGGAACAGCTTTAAATCCATAGCAATTCTTAATTTCCCCATTGAAATTGCATATATATTGCTGTATACTGCCCTCCCCCACCCACCCCGCCCCCCAAGTACAAAATTTGTAATCAACTGCAATACTGACTCGCAAGAGTTCTTCAGGTAAGTCACCACCGTCATTTATTCCTCTGTTCATAAGAATGAACCTTTCCACGCTGGGTTTATCCTTAACGTTTGGATTGTGTAGACTAGTATTCAGCATAATAATAGCAAAGGATAATACGTAGCATGTATCTGCAAAAGAAAACTGCACTTTAATTTTGAACAGTACAAAAGTTAAAAACAATTAGAAAAGAAGTCCCCACATTGTCCCTCTGTAAAATGAGCATTCAGGGAGAATGCTGTAGAATACATTCTGAAATGTGTTGAAATGTGAATAGAACAGAGGTGTGTAAGTATTGTAAACTGAAACTGCATCAGAGCAAAATTCAGCTCAAGTTTTTTGGAGATGAAATTCCTTTGTTAATAAGGAAAATGTCAATATTTGTTATTAATAGTGGGCCAAATCTTCCTGGAAAAATTACGGCATGTTAACGACGCATGTCAGCAAATTCAGGGGATGAAGAGATACAATGTCAGTCGCGAATCGCGAGAACTTGCTGGTCAATTTATGCAACTCCGCTGTTTGCCTCACGCAAACGGCATCACGCCCTTTGTCTCCCTGTTATTTTTAAGAACTTACTGGATTTGCACATGAATTGCCCATTAAACTTGCCACAGAAAGTTTGGACTCATAATTAATAGCCTAAGTACCCTTTGAAGGACGTGATAATTGTTAATTCGATGCCAATCAATCTCTCTGGCCCAAAAGGGAACAATTTAAATTGTTCAGTCTCATTCCAGCATGTGGTGAATTGTTGAGAGAGATTTTAAAAATGTCAAATTTTAAATTTTTACAACTTTTTCTTACTTTTCCTTTCTGTCACTGTTTTTTCTCTCTCTCTCTTAATCCAATCTTTCTTTTTTTCTCTTTACTTCTCTTTCTGTTCCTGATTTGACTCTAATTCACCCACTCTAATTCACCCTCCTCCGTTGTTTCTGGTTCTTTCTCAATCCTTAAATCTTATTGGTTAAGGCGACAGATTGTTGGTTCCATCATTCACTGAAGTCCCAGATGCCCCGGTATCATCTCGCACTTCCAGAAAGTCACGGCATAAAAATTTCTCAAGCTGAAGGATGCAGAAAAAGTCTAACTAATGGCGCACACCACGAGATACCCCACTTTAGCAAGATTTGGCCCATTGTATTTCAAAATTTCAATGGATAATGACTGTTATGCATTGAATTTGTGAAATACAATGGGCCAAATCTTGCCCATACTTGCCTTGTACACTTTTGTCATTTAAATGGACAAAACAAATACAAAACAAAAGGAATTGATTACAACCAAAAGAAACGTCACCTTGTGCTACTTTGCCAGTGTTTTCCCTAGAAACCGTTGACATGAGTATTTGCAAAATAATTTTTTGTCCCTCTCTTTCCAACCGCCACCCCCCCCCCGTACTATCCTAAATATACAGAACTCAAATTAGTTTAAATAGCGAATCATTCAAACATCTGACCTGGTATTCCAATGAAAATACTAAATTGCACCTCATTATTTTAGTTCAAAGTAACATTGTAAGTAAATTATAAATTATTATTGAACTAACCAAGAGCAATGTGCAAGACATCACCGTGACTTACCAGTTGACTGAAAGACTCCAGGGTTGCACTGACAGTATCGCTGAGCAAAAGCTTCCATCATTCGGTCAATCTTCTGTGCCTCACCAGGTAACCGGAAGCTCCACAAGAACTGCCTAACGTTTTTGTATTTTTAAACAAATAATTTTTGTTAAATTGCTCATACTCAGATTCAAGATTTAATTAACATTTTTTCAGTTGTGTGACTGAGTTGAAAATTTATATAGTTATATCTGTGTGGTGTCGTCTGTGAAGCTAATAGAAAACCTAATCATTCAGAATATTTTTAGACATATATAACCCTTGTATCTAGCTCATTTGGAACTCATCCATCTGATTTTATACATACAGTAAAATCTATTAATCTACCAAAGCATTTTATTCTAATAATCTTATAATTTATATTTGTTCAATTAAAAAGAGCACCCTATGTAATGAAATACAGAACTGAAAGCGATGCATCCAGTCATGTTTTAAAAATACCTATTCCACCAGCTTTCTTTATTCCCTTAAACTCCACTCAAAGCTATTGACTCCTTGCTGTGTATAGTTCCCAGGTGTCAATCACCCTCTGGTACCTCCCCCAAATTGCCCTCTCTCACAAACGAGCTTATACATTGTGTTTCAGTTTGCTATTCTTTTAGCGACATGGGGGACATCACAGTGAAGCTCAATTCTGTATTCATGTGATCAGTCTGCTGCCACCTTCACAGGCAGCAGGCCCTTTTTAATATGCAAATCGGGGACTATGAGGCCCTGAAAAGGTAAGTTTTAAATTATCTTTGTGGGGCCAGGAGGAGCAGGTCACTCCACTGGTGGGCCGCCTGAAAGCTAAAATCTATCCGCTTGCATATATCATTAGCAATCATTCTTACCGTAAGGCCTGCACCAGGTTTAAGTCTGTGAATTCATGAAGCTCCACAAACGCATGGAGAACTTTGATATTGAAGTCATCCCTGCAAGAGGACAGAATGTACATTTTGTTAGCAAGAAGATCTGGTGATTATTGCATTTTTTTGATAATTCATAAGTCACTTAGGATCATAGACTAATACAGGATAGGAGGAGGCCATTCAGCCCTTCGTACCTGTGCTGGCTCCTTGAAAGAGTTATCCAACTGGTCCCACCCCATGCTCTTTCCCCAGAGCCCTGCAAATTTCCAAGCTATCAACAAAGATTGATCATGGGGGTGATTTTAACCCCCAAGAGGGGGTGGGTTGGGGGCAGATGGGAGTTGAAAATAGTTGTTTTTTGGGTCGCGACCTCAACCCGGCTTCACTTCCGGGTTTAACATGGGCGGTAAAAGTACAAGCTTCCCACTGGGAATGCAAAGTCTGAAAATTTTGCGGTTGTGACTCAAAAAAACAACTATTTTCAACTCCCACCCACCCCCAACCCATCTGTTCTTGGCACAGACCTACGGGGGTTAAAATAGCAGTCATATAATTACTTGAATTATATGACTGCTATATAAAATCAGTGCCTACTTCATGTTATGATCATTAATGTAGAACACAATGCTGACTTCTGATGATCTACACTACAATATTAGGTCAGTATTACTTCATTGTTACAGTACTGCTCCACAGCTATTATTTTAACAAATGAAATCCTTTGCCAGGGAAACTAGTATCTCATTTAAACTAATGTAGCCAATTCAATTCAAATTAGGATTCAGCTGAATTAGACAAATTGACATACTCACCCATTTGTATTAAGTAAGCAGTTTTGAAGTTGCTATGTTAGGTTTCAAAAATAAAAGTGTGCCAGTTTGAAGAAGTGACATCATGCACCTTAAATCCATAATCAGCAAGTCATTGGCAGCTATGCTTTTTAGATTGGGAAGACATCCCAGATTTAGTCTCTGATTACAGGACTTAATACTACTGTGCAATTTCCACTAATATGAGATACGTATTTAGGACTTTCTCTTCTGCAACATCTTAACTCTTTGGCAATCACATTGCCAATTTCAGCTGCTGCAGCATAAATTATATAGGGGGCAAACCAATTTTATTCTCTTTTAAACATATGTATGGGGCTTGCAGTGAAATTGATTATTTTAACCAACATAACTCTTAAAAGTCACTGGGGACCTTAGAACTGTGAAATTTAACCACTGGCAGCTGGTCTAATTTGGTATTTCATTCCTATCTTTAATGAGACCTTGGTCTCATATGCTAAAGATTAAAGCTTGTAGTTTTACACACTAACCCATGTGTATCCCATAGCAATTCCTATCTATTCCAATGTTACATTGAGTAATAGTCAAGGCCACTGATTTAACGGATTTCAAAGAAAAATGATGGAATTGCAGAATTCAGTCTCTATGTACTGATAAGCTGAATTGTAAACAGATGGAATCGCAGAAATATGGTCCGCAAAACACCAGTAAAAACCCCCCATGTATAAACCTGATGAAAAGTTAATGCAAGATTACTGATATGATAGATAAATCAATTACTTGACTATCCCAGCCTGCTCTGCAATGACAAACACATGTGAATCAAGTGCTTCAGCAAGCTTAGTTTCCATTGATCTCCAACCTCTATATTGTCGTGTTCACGCATTAGGAAACAAAACCTGGGTGGTCTTGCAAGGAAAAAGAAAAAACACTTACCTGTTGATCTCTTTTTTTGAACAGATAACTTATGCTTGCCTTTAGCATTCTCAATGGACACTTTCTAGGGGCAATTTTAACTTGAGGAGCAAAACGGGGGGGGGACAGGGGAGCAAAGTGCGCCCACTGCCTGGCCAGTTACCACTGTGAGGCTACAGCCATTTTGAGGCCTGGGTCTCATTAGCAAACAACTGGTGAGCTGCTGGTGCCAAGCTCGCTGCTTCTGGGAGAGCAGGAAATCAGTCAGTTCCCATGCTGAATCAGCTTGACAGTCGGAGCCTGCGGGTGGAGGAAGGCAATAGGGAGCCTCGAACAGGCAGGCAAGAGGCCAGGGATTTTTTGTGGGCCCAGGCAGAGCACTCCTGCTCCTCCTAAGCCTACAAAAAAAATGTACATTTCTTGGTCCATTTTCTGAGCAGCCTCCAACGGCCCCTTTAAGGACCGCTGGCAAGGCCTCTCAACACCTTGTACAAATAGGTGGAGTGTGCGCCACGCCACGCACGCTTCACCCATTTGTACCTCAAAGTTTCAATCAGGGTCCGATGTTCATCATAGTACTCCAATCTGCATATTAGAAGTGGCCTCACGCCTTCAATAGGCGAGCACTTCGGCCGCCCGTCTCAGGACCCTACCCAAGATGACGACAGCTGTCGCGCCAGTGTTAATGGGTTGGTATGTGACCCAATGCCATTTTCAAGCAGGTGGGGACCCTTAAAATCGGCCCTTCAGAGCTTGTGTTGGGATATGAAAGTACAAATGCAATAATAACTTCCATAGCATTCCTTATATAAAGAAAATAGCAACAAGATGGGCATCAAGCACGAAAAATGAATTTGGTGGGACAGTCTGAAAGTATGGTTGAAGTGAATGCTTTTGCAGAAGGTTTTGCAGGCAGGGAGGTAGGTGTGTCATAATAAGGAGATTTTGGGAGAGAGTTCCAGATGGCTGGGATGAAAGAGTGGCCACAGATAGTAAAGTTGAAAATGAAAAGTAATCTGGTGCACGAGTAGAGAAGTGGTGACCAGGCCTGGAGAAGATCACTCTAATCAGGTGGAATGAAGCTGTGAAGAGATTCGCAAACAAGGAAGGGCATCGTAAACTCAATTTTCTGGGGCTCAGGGAATCAGTGGAGCTTGCCAATAATGGAGCTGCTGGTGCGCAGGACTTTGTGCATGAAAGGATGTGGGGGCCAGAGTTCCAAGTAAGTTGGAGTTTGTGGAGGCATGGAGATGGACGAGGAGAGCATTGGAGAAATTAGTCCTCAAGGCGACGAAAGCCTGGATAACTGTTTCGGTAGCGATGAGGGGGAGGTGGCAACAAGGTGGAGAATGTTCCAGAGGCAAAAAAAAGCAATGAATTGGATTTGGGGTAAGTAACTCATCTCAGGGTTGAACAGGATGCTGAGATTCCACACCTCCAGATTTAGTCTGAAGGGACAATTTGAAAAATTGATGGCTTGTTGCTACAATATAAACTTAATAGAAAAAAAGAACTACAATGGATGTTACCTCTCTCCTAGATAATCCCCAATGGCAGTCTTGTTTAGTCCCTCTCCTTTGTACAGAAACTGTGCAATATCCTCTCGTGTGTTCTTTAAAAGCTCATTCTCAATCAGGAACTGAATCCCCTGTAACAAAGAATACATTTGAAATTCAAATGATTGACTTTAAAACAATAAATATCAGAGCTTTCATTTTAGACTATTCCATTACTCCAGGTATAACAAGATACAGTACAGTACAGAAACAATGGGGTAGAAATCGGTTATGGCCCGTTTATGGGCATATAATCAATGTCGCACAGACATCGGAAGGCCCGAGGCTTGCCCGAAATTGGGCCTCGGCCCTCATCTGAATACATTGGGCGAGCTATCCCTGGAGGCAACAGGTGCTGGCAGCTTGCCCATTACCAAGTGATCAATTTCAGGCCACCTGCCCTCAGGTATGTCCTTGGAGTTGGATGGGGGGGGTGGTGGCGGAGAGAAGGACAATGAGATCAGACGTATTTCAGGCAGCCCTGGTGTGCGGGACATAGCCCCGTGAAATTGGTACTTTTTGCCCCTGTTTTCAGCTGTGGTCATTTTCATACAACTGGCATAGAAAATACTTACAGAAGGGTACGCAGCCTTTTAGAAACTTGATAAATGATCTTGCACTGGTATACCTCAAGTTGTAATGTATTTTGTCACATCTAAAAATCTAGCTTATAGTAAAGAAATTGAATAATAATTTAAGTAAAAGATTATTAACATCGGTTCATTATATAAGTAACAAAGAAAGCAGGCAGCGATTGCAAGGATCTATTTTAATCAAGGGACTTAGATTAAAAGCAAACTTAAGAGGCTTTTAAGTCTTATCTGAACACAAAGACTAGATTTCAAGTTTGAATTTACAACCTTTAGCATACTCCTTCCATCTGCTTTGGACATTTTTGTGACTTCAAGTTTTTTTAGTTTTACTGTTTTCACCTTTGATCCTGTATCTAGTAACTATGTGTAGTAAGAAATTTGTGTACGTCTCCTGTTAACAGTCAGCAAGTGTGTTTTAGTGTGTTGTCCTGGTTCTCATATTGGTTAAAAATGCCATTCTCCTGTGATCAAGAGAGCTGATAGAAATGGAGAGTCTTTTTTACTGCTGTGTTTCAAGTCACTGGTGGGTTTCTGTGGGAAATGATGTACACTCAAGAGTATTAAAAGTTGTTTGTGATATCATTGCACCAGGTTTACTGAGAAATAATCTACAGCTGATTCACAAGGAAGCTGAGTAAAATAGATATTATAGTGAATTTTGAGCTCTTGTTTCTCCCTTGCAAATATGCAATACATAAGAAAGTTCATATTTGCATGGATTATTAAACAATTAAAGGATCATTTTTGAATTACATTTGAAAGAAAAATAACAATTTTGCATAACAAGAACAATTCAATGTAACAGTGCTCAATTGTTAGCTGTCAATTATTTGGAAAATTCCAGGAAAGAGATGCTGAGCATCAAGGCAATTACTGTAATTAAACTTTGTTAATTATCTGAGCCCTGCCTTCTGTGCAGTTTCGGCTAGCCTCCAATAAATCCTGAAATGTGCTTTAATAATGGCATTTTCATGATAATTGAGTATCGTGCTCCAAAAAATGACCAAGCTGTCAAACATCGTGCAGTTGAGATATCCTTTGCTGAACACAGAACCTTATATACCTTAATGCAGTTGAGCAAAATAGGGTAAGGATTTATTTATTATTTCTTTGTGATTTTAATAAAATACTGCGCTTTTATTTTCCCCCACTCTTTTTGTTATCATTCTCTGACCAAAAGGATAGGCCTGTTGCCAATGCAACTCTTTACGTTCTGCTATAAGAAAGTAATCAAGAGCTAACTGGGCTGGGGCAATTTTTGAAATTTGTATACTCTAAATTACTTTTTTTTTAAATTGAACTTACAAACAAAACAATACTACAATTGTGAAATAGATAAAAGTAATAAATGCACATTAAACCTCTTGAAACATGAGTATACAATCAAGGTAAGTGGAGGAGACAAAGAAAAAAATGTTTCTTCTTACAAAGTAGACCAAATTGTCCCCTCTCCTAACCCCTCTAGGATCAACAACTTGATTTTTTTTTAAAGTCTAGACATAAAAAATCTGAAGTCTAGTAAGCAAATGTGTAAGTCTGACGACAGTGTCATTAAATCTGAAGTATCACATAATTCACAATCACACTGTATTAACAGGTAGCTTATTCAAATGGCTATAATTATATATTGAACAATAACAGACAGTAATAGGATTAAAAATTGGCATCAGCATTTTTTGCAAAGGAATTAAAATAAATAAAACAGGCTTTTTTTGGATAAGATGTTACGGTCACAGTACTATTTTTCTAGAGGTACACAGAGGTAAATGTAAAAAAAATCAGAAATTCAAATAATAAGCAATTGTGACTTTTAAATTAATGTTTGACAGATGTCATCAGAATGAGACTAAATTAGCTATCCTATACTGAATTCAATGTTGTAGTTTTTTTCAGGTTCCATATTTTGAAAATGAAATTGCCTGTAACAGGTGCAAATCCCCCAAAACTCCAATGAATGAATCATGTCTTCCAACATAGTAAGATCATACAGGATCTACAGGCATTTGGAGAGGCAGGGACTGATTAGGAACAGTCAGCATGGTTTTGTGAGAGGAAAATCATGTCTCACGAATTTGATTGAGTTTTTCGAAGGGGTAACCAAGAAGATAGATGAGGGCTGTGCAGTAGACGTGGTCTACATGGACTTTTGCAAAGCGTTTGACAAGGTACCGCATGGCAGGTTGTTACATAAGGTTAAATCTCACGGGATCCAAGGTGAGGTAGCCAATTGGATACAAAATTGGCTTGACGACAGAAGACAGAGGGTGGTTGTAGAGGGTTGTTTTTCAAACTGGAGGCCTGTGACCAGCGGTGTGCCTCAGGGATCGGTGCTGGGTCCGCTGTTGTTTGTTATTTATATTAATGATTTGGATGAGAATTTAAGAGGCATGGTTAGTAAGTTTGCAGATGACACCAAGATTGGTGGCATTGTGGACAGTGAAGAAGGTTATCTAGGATTGCAACGGGATCTTGATAAATTGGGCCAGTGGGCCAATGAATGGCAGATGGAGTTTAACTTAGATAAATGTGAGGTGATGCATTTTGGTAGATCGAATCGGGCCAGGACCTACTCCGTTAATGGTAGGGCGTTGAGGAGAGTTATAGAACAAAGGGATCTAGGCGTACAGGTTCATAGCTCCTTGAAAGTGGAGTCACAGGTGGATAGGGTGGTGAAGAAGGCATTCGGCATGCTTGGTTTCATTGGTCAGAACATTGAATACAGGAGTTGGGATGTTTTGTTGAAGTTGTACAGGACATTAGTAAGGCCACACTTGGAATACTGTGTACAGTTCTGGTCACCCTATTATAGAAAGGATATTATTAAACTAGAAAGAGTGCAGAAAAGATTTACTAGGATGCTACCGGGACTTGATGGTTTGACTTATAGGGAGAGGTTGGATAGACTGGGACTTTTTTCCCTGGAGAGTAGGAGGTTAAGGGGTGATCTTATAGAAGTCTATAAAATAATGAGGGGCATAGACAAGGTAGATAGTCAAAATCTTTTCCCAAAGGTAGGGGAGTCTATAACGAGGGGACATAGATTTAAGGTGAGAGGGGAGAGATACAAAAAGGTCCAGAGGGGCAATTTTTTCACTCAAAGGGTGGTGAGTGTCTGGAACGAGCTGCCAGAGGCAGTAGTAGAGGCGGGTACAATTTTGTCTTTTAAAAAGCATTTGGACAGTTACATGGGTTAGATGGGTATAGAGGGATATGGGCCAAGTGCAGGCAATTGGGACTAGCTTAGTGGTATAAACTGGGCGACATGGACATGTTGGGCCGAAGGGCCTGTTTCCATGTTGTAAACTTCTATGACTCTATGAGTACTGCAGAAGATGCTGTATCTGCAGCTTCCTTATGTTCATGCTATGTTGAATTGAGGCCAATTGATGTCCCGCAGAAGAGAAAGAAATTACAAGGCAAGTGGTCACTGGGCTGCTCTCCTCATAGCAAACCCAACAGCTGTTGTGAAGACTATTAGAGCTCTGAAGTACTACAGATGTTCAGCAATACAACAAAATAAACACACTCAAAAAATTGAAGTGCTGGAAAAGCATGATTTCACACCTTCTTAGGGTCCATATTAAATTTTTTTCGGCCCATAGCCACTTGTTTATTCCGTTGCATATTTTTTCTGGAAAATAAATTAAAATTACATGTTAATTGGAAAGAATAGCCTCAAAGAACATAGTACCAGTAACTAAACTGGGTACTATACTATTCATCTGCATATTAACCATGACATAGTTAACAAATGAAATGAATGGCTAGAAAGCATTACAAGACACTGCAATGAAAACCTTCACTTTAAACTTGTGCGATTGAGTAGGCAACCAATTGTTCAACTCAGTAAGTTTCATTTATTAAACTATACTTGTTAAATGTCATACGGCATGCATCACTATAATTAAAAATCAAGAATTCTAGTCTCCTTACTAATGAATAATTAAATAATTACTGTAACCCTGCTTATATTCAAACTTTAATGGTCCCTCTTTCAATTACTTACCTGAAACATTGTATTATGTAGCACTGAAAGCTAACGTAATTCACTTCTATTTAAGGATACCATTAAAAGATATCATGTATAGTTCTAAATTTGGAGTTCATCTAGACTGACAAGAATATCCATCCATTCAGGATTATGAAAGTAAAGTTTGGATGCATCAAGTATTGAATCTTAAATTTAGAATAAACTAAAGGGGGCTCCATGGAATACTGTGGCACCACTTTCCTATTCTCAGAATGTTATTGCTGAAAAGCAACCTAATAGAAAATTAGCAATCTAAACTGATCAAATACCCATCTTAGTTTACATACAATAGACTTTCTTCACAATGCTCTTTTCAGAAGTTATGCAACATATATAACGAGTGAATGTGTTATATCTGTTTAAAGTCAGGCAGCAATTTTTCATTTTTGCAAAGGGCTACAAAAAGCATTGCAGGGCACTGCAAAGTAAAGATGAAAAAAACTTGCATTTATATAGCACTTTTCACGGTCGCAGGACATTCCTAAGTGCTTCACAACCAATGAGGTATTTATGAAGTGCAGTCAGCCTCCCATCAGCAATACAGGGTGGTCAGCTGGCATGCTTTGCCAGTCAGCCACACGATGGTCAAAATCTAGCCACTTTTTTCAGCAAGGTTACTGGATAGCTATCAGAGGCAGCAATCCTGGGTGATTTCCCAGCTATGGACAGCTGCGATCAGCAGACTTAGCATATACTAGGAATTGAACCTGGGACTTTCCTGGTCCCTATGGCACAGAACTACACTATGTAATATATTTATGGAACGAACTATTGGGGGTAAGTCCAAGTTTCAGTTGAAAACAATTCTTATTGAAGTATGCAGATTTCTTAAAAATACATGTACAGTCATACAAATAAAATTCCATAGTATATGACAAATTTGAAAAACTTGTTGCTGATTACATCAAAGAAAATTCTGCAGTATAAGCAAGTAAATATTTCTGACTATACTTAACACACCAGAGGGTGCAAGAAGCTAAATCGGTACTCTCCACCCCAAGTTTTATTTTAGAATTCTTTTGCAGGGGTGTGTGTGTGTGTGTGTGTGTGTGTACCACTGGATTTTATAGTACTATGTTGTTTAGTTGCCATGTAATCTTAAATAAATTGTAGCTCTATTATCTGGTTGTGTTTTATTTTGACTCATGAAGTGCTTTGTGACATTTTATTACACTAAAGGCTCTATTTAAGTACATGTTATGGTGATTTAAAAATCTTGCTGAAGACAATTTCTGTTCCAGTGGATGATAATCTAGTGGATATCTTATCCTGGTTAAGTTAATGTGAGTAGATTTTATTTTTCAAACTGCATTTTAAAGCTTAAAAAAAATTGCATGTAATTTATATCCAATTTATTGGTAGATGTGCAAGTCTAGCTCATGGCTGTCCATGTCCATTTTCCATATCCTTGGATTGACTCTTACTTAAATACAGAAATTTATGAACTGCAAGCCAGAGATTCCTAGCAATAATGTCCCGTTAACCAGTTTTTACATCTGTGAAAAGCTGGTGATAGTTTCAATGAACAGTAACAAACCTATCATAGGAAGTAAACCAATTTAGCACAATCCCCCATTATGTCACACTGCAATCCCTTCAGTGCCAACATTTGGTTTATATAAAAAACACTCAGCACTACTGAAACAATTTCTGACTAGTTAAAATGTAGCCATAAGAAGACATAATACAGTAATACACGGCTATTAAGCTGCTTAGGTCCCTTAAGACCTTTAATTATATGAATGTCTCAATATTGACTTCCCTCTGAATGCATAACTTTAAGTGATGGGTATAGAGTCACATAAACAGTGACGCTCAAAACATCAAAACTCATTTCTGATATCCACAATGGGCTTGTAAATGTCTGGGAACTAGGAATCTATAAATATACCAAGACAACTCAATGATGTGTGCTTAAACTTTCTACATGCTCTCTTTATTACTGAAAAAATCATCTTAATAAAATTTTTCAACTTGAATAATGTCAAAGTATATTGTTGATTTTAGAAATTCCAACCGGTGAAAGCTTTCATCAACAGATTCCAAAAACCGTATGCTCCTTTTGAAGCTGCTTAGCTTGTAACAACAGAATTTGTACTGTCAGTGTATAACAAAGGAATTCTTATATCAACACTGATCCTGTGCCCTGTACGCAAGTCACCATTCGAAGCCAAGCAAACAGAAGTGCATGAAATACATCATGCTTTAAAATATATTTCAAAGAGTGACAAACCATAGAATCATAGTTATATATTACTTGGTGTTGTGTTACAATGTCAGAAAATTGAATTAAAAATGTTAACAGAAATTTCTCTTGCTAGAGAACAAAAACTAATAAATCAGTTGCATATTATTGTTCAGTGGTTATTATTACTACCTTGTGACACAGAGCCCCGATTTTTGGTTCAATTGTGTGGACCTGGTGGAAGGAGGACATGGATCTACCTCATTTTAATAAAGGTGGTAATCTCCCAGTTGATATTGGATCTAGCCCTGGGAGCTTGCCTAGGTGGAAGGAGGAGGGAGGAGAAAGGAATCATGCTTCAATTACTTTAAAGGGATGCAATTACTTAATCCCTTTATGTGGACATAGTTGTTGCAGAATTTAGAAAAGCTGCAGATACTTTTCACGCATACTTCAGCCTTTCCATAGGCTTCTTGGGACAAAAGGTTGGCTGGCAATACTTAGTGACTGATACAATAATGCAGAGGCAGGAAACAATGTATGAGTTAGCAATGAAGCCGCACAGCATTTACTATTTGGTGAACTGGAAGTGCTGCAGTTCTGAGCAGGATTGCCCTGTTTGCCACTCCAAGGAATCCTTTCCAGAGGATAGCAGGGCAGCATGCCTGGCAG
Organism: Heptranchias perlo; assembly: GCF_035084215.1. Taxonomy (NCBI): domain Eukaryota; kingdom Metazoa; phylum Chordata; class Chondrichthyes; order Hexanchiformes; family Hexanchidae; genus Heptranchias; species Heptranchias perlo. The sequence continues at coordinate 12,230,013 of NC_090347.1, forward strand.
GGGGCGATAGCCAGACTCAACACGGTGTGGACGACAAGCAAGACATGGGAACAGAACAGGAAGAAGATGGGAGACCTTAAGAAAGTTACTATGGTAAGCTTACCCAATGGTAACACTTACCAGTTACATGGTCCCTATGCATGCCACATAGTGTTGCCAGGCAATCCCATGCAAAGCCTTCATACAACCTTACAGCTCTTTCATTGCTGATAAGAATACCTATTTGGCACACATTGCAGTAGTAACTCACAACTGAAAGCCTTGACACTGCCAGGCATGCTGCCCTGCTATCCGGCTTCATTGCTAACTCATACATTGTTTCCTGCCTCTGCATTATTGTATCAGTCACTGAGTATTGCCAGCCAACCTTTTGTCCCAAGAAGCCTATGGAAAGGCTGAAGTATGCGTGAAAAGTATGTGTGTCACACATAGTTTCAAAGAGCTTCACACAGAAAAGAACGGTAACACAGCTTTGGCATGACTACCATTATGTCTTTGAGCTAGACTGATAGTTCTTTATTCTGAGATCTTATCATTTAGAATATATGTAGCAAATGTTTTTCAGTATTTTTATTTCAGTTCAATTTCTGGAATTAAGATTTGGATTTCATTGGCTAACATAGGAATCACATTGTCAAAAGCAACACGACTATTTCCTCCAAAAGCCTTATCTCACAACAAATTGTGTAAGAAATACATTCCAGAAAAGGGTGTTTTAATCTGTTACAAATGGATTCCAACTTCATCATTCTGTAATTATTTGTATCACCAGTCTCCTACTGTGCATTACCGCTTCTATTTACCGCAGTTAGGGGAAATTGTTGGTTCTGAGGAATGCTATCCCACTCACTGCACACGTAAAGGTATACATTTGGTTCAAATGAGACAAGATCTGCTTTTGGAGATTGCTTTTTTGATGTGAACACAAATCAAAATTCTTGAGAAAAAGCCAAAGTTGTTACGAAGACTTAACCATTTAGGCTACTGATTTCTCCAGACACCATCATCGGTAATCTCAAGGGCAATTAGGGATGGGCAATAAATGCCAGCCTCGCCAGCGACGCCCACATCGCATGAACGAATAAAAAAAAAATCAACCACTGCCATGAAGCAAGACCACTCATGCCAACTTCTCTCTCTCCAAAGATGTTTCAATCATACCATCACACGCTATTGCAGCTGTCACAGCGCAATTGTCAACTACTGAAACTCAGTGAGGTACGGTAAGTTGTTTATTGCAACCAAGGTAAATAGTTACTGTTTTCGCTGTTAGCAATTTGGCTAACCAGTTTCTTAGCAAATTTGGTGGTTCACTTGGTGGCTAATTGATAGAATGACTCACAAAGCTCATTTACTCCTATTCTCCCAAGCTTTCTGGATGATAAAAAGACTAGTCACAGCAACTGTCTGTCTCATGGAGTTAGGACAGAAAATTTGCTGCAGTATAACAAAAATTTCCATACAACAGAAAAAACAATTGTGGCCAGGAATTTCCTCAGAGCTGCTGCCGCTCTGCTGCAGTAACTTCAATGGAAGTACGAATATCGAAATTGATGGGCAGGCAAAGACCAGCTGGTCCACTAAGCATATCCCACACCATGATGGCTGGAGCATCATGGCTAAACATGTCCTTACACCCCTTCCCCCACCCGTTTATGCATGTAAACAGGGTTTCTGCCACACTTCTAGCAAAGTTATGGCAATGGAGTAGGAGCAGTTCCAAGGAAATTGCTGGCCAGTGAAACAGGGTTCTTACATTTGAAATTATAAATGTAATTACTATATTAGGTATTGTGAATTGTACTCCCTGGCCAGGATGTTATGCCAACAGACTGAGACATAAAGTAGGTAATACTTTCACACAGCACAGCACAGTGTAAGTAATATGCATGGAACAAAAAAAAGTAGAAATGAATCCTTACCGCTCTTCTGTGGAACCCAGGTTTTCAATCTCATTCGTGACCTCTGCTATCTCATCCTTCAACCGCTGAAAAAAGATTAGATCCAATAATTAAAGTTATCACAACATATGAAATGCAATTGCTCTCAGACAAATCCTTCATAAATAAAACATGGAAACTGAACAGTCAGGAGGCAAGATTCCCTCTGTTCATTATCTGTTATCAGAATCATAAACGCGTTTACAATTTTGCTACAATGGCCAAACAGAGGAAATCTTCCCCTCAGATGTATGGGCAGGCAAGTGACAACTGTAGACAAGAGCTGCTATAACAGCTAAAACATTACCACATTACTACAGCCTCACTACAGAGCCCAACATGACTTAAATCTCATAATAATCCAATGCTATGCCAGTGTGTTTGCCCTTCACCAATACTGGCTAATATTACAAGGGATCATATAAAAGCAGTCCCCTGCAAATACTTATTCTGAGCCAGGTAATCCGGTTATCCCTCATAAATGTACAGCAGTACTAACTCCTGGCATAGTCAGTCCACTTTCTGAAGAGACGAGTATCATGTGGCACACATTCCTGTAACAGAGTAAAAGTTCTTTGATACAATCTCTGGATCTCACAATGGTGTACCTTGACACTGGGCAGAAAAAGATACACCCTGGATTATAGGGGAGAGGCCGGTGATACTGAAGACAAGAAAATATTTAGCATAAAAGCCAAATTCATGACACATATCCTTAGGATGTCCTAAAGCGCCAATGGAAGTAATTTTCAAATTCAGCGAGGAGGCAAACTGGTGTTGGCGGATCGGCCGCTGTTATACACCCCGTCCAATTTTCCTATCAAATGACTGCAATAGAAAGGAACATCGATTAGGGTGCATACCTAGTGAGTGATCCACTACCGCCTGTTTTGCACCCTGCCGAAGTTGAATTTTACCCTCTATATGTCAAGTCAACCTTGGCTGCTAAAATCCAGAGGCATTTTGCACGTTGTTGATTAAAGGTGTGAACAAATAAATTCGTCATTTTTTTTTTACAGAATTAGTCCAATCCAGCTAGTCCCACTCCCCTGCCCTTTCCACGTAGCTCTGCAAATTTTTCCTTTCAAGTATTATCCAGTTCCCTTTTGAACGCCATGATTGAATCTGCCTCCATCACCCACTGGGGCAGTGCATTCCAGATCCTAACCACTCGCTGTGTAAAAAAGTTTTTCCTCATGTCACCTTTGGTTCTTTTGCCAATCATCTTAAATCTACGTCCTCTGGTCCTTGACCCTTCCGGCCAATTACCGCCCCATCAGTCTACTCTCAATCATCAGCAAAGTGATGGAAGGTGTCGTCGACAGTGCTATCAAGCGGCACTTACTCACCAATAACCTGCTCACCGATGCTCAGTTTGGGTTCCGCCAGGACCACTCGGCTCCAGACCACATTACAGCCTTGGTCCAAACATGGACAAAAGAGCTGAATTCCAGAGGTGAGGTGAGAGTGACTGCCCTTGACATCAAGGCAGCATTTGACCGAGTGTGGCACCAAGGAGCCCTAGTAAAATTGAAGTCAATGGGAATCGGGGGAAAACTCTCCAGAGGCTGGAGTCATACCTAGCACAAAGGAAGATGGTAGTGGTTGTTGGAGGCCAATCATCTCAGCCCCAGGACATTGCTGCAGGAGTTCCTCAGGGCAGTGTCCTAGGCCCAACCATCTTCAGCTGCTTCATCAATGACCTTCCCTCCATCATAAGGTCAGAAATGGGGATGTTCGTTGATGACTGCACAGTGTTCAGTTCCATTCGCAACCCCTCAAATAATGAAGCAGTCCGAGCCCACATGCAGCAAGACCTGGACAACATCCAGGCTTGGGCTCATAAGTGGCAAGTAACATTCGCGCCAGACAAGTGCCAGGCAATGACCATCTCCAACAAGAGAGAGTCCAACCACCTCCCCTTGACATTCAACGGCATTACCATCGCCGAATCCCCCACCATCAACATCCTGGGGGTCACCATTGACCAGAAACTTAACTGGACCAGCCATATAAATACTGTGGCTACGAGAGCAGGTCAGAGGCTGGGTATTCTGCGGCGAGTGACTCACCTCCTGACTCCCCAAAGCCTTTCCACCATCTACAAGGCACAAGTCAGGAGTGTGATGGAATACTCTCCACTTGCCTGGATGAGTGCAGCTCCAACAACACTCAAGAAGCTCAACACCATCCAGGACAAAGCAGCCCACTTGATTAGCAGCCCATCCATCACCCTAAACATTCACTCCCTTCACTACCGGCGCACTGTGGCTGCAGTGTGCACCATCCACAGGATGCACTGCAGCAACTCGCCAAGGCTTCTTCGACAGCACCTCCCAAACCCGTGACCTCTACCACCTAGAAGGACAAGAGCAGCAGGCACATGGGAACAACACCACCTGCACGTTCCCCTCCAAGTCACACACCATCCCGACTTGGAAATATATCGCCGTTCCTTCATTGTCGCTGGGTCAAAATCCTGGAACTCCCTTCCTAACAGCACTGTGGGAGAACCGTCACCACACGGACTGCAGCGGTTCAAGAAGGCGGCTCACCACCACCTTCTTGAGGGCAATTAGGGATGGGCAATAAATGCTGGCCTCGCCAGCAACGCCCACATCCCGTGAACGAATAAAAAAAAATGGGAACAGTTTCTCTCTATCTACTCTGTCTAGACCCTTCGTGATTTTGAATACCTGTATCAAATCTCCTCGCAACCATTTCTGTTCCAAGGAGAACAACCCCAACTTCTCCAATCTATCCATGTAACTAAAGTCCCTCATCCCTGGAATCATTCTAATAAATCTCTTCTGCACCCTTTCTAAGGCCCTCACATCTTTCCTGAAGTGCGGTGCCCAGAACTGGACACAATAATCCAGTTGTGACATTTACTGATGCTCTTTAGAATCTCCCCTCTTGTAATTTCATTGAATTGCAGACTGTTACAAAACCTTCTTGTATTCAACAAACTGATTGTTCTATGCAATTTCACTTGGACATTACAGTTACTAGCTGCCTTTGATGCCCATTAACTGATGAATAAATCAAAGATCTGTAGAACTTTAATTTCAGCAGAATTCCCCCATAAGTTAAATCCAAGCCATTTTGAAAAATATCCATGTATTATATTTACCACCAAAACAATAATAAAAATCTGAATTTGTTGACAATGTTTTAGTATCCTTTCTATTTATTACTGTCTTTTGTTGTCTCCAAAAAATGCCTGTTGTTTGTAGATTTAAGATTTTATAAATGCCACAGAGGACAGAAACTCCAAATGAGTCTTTGAACTACCTCCCGTTGCATGTTGTCCATACAAATCATTCAAAATGAAAACATACATTTGAAAACACCAGAAAACAAAAATGCAAAAATTTAAACCACCAACAGTGTGAGAACAAAATGTACACATTAAACACAAATCAAAGTACAAGGTAATTCAGACATTGCTGTTTGAATCATAGAATCATAGAAGTTTACAACATGGAAACAGGCCCTTCGGCCCAACATGTCCATGTCGCCCAGTTTATACCACTAAGCTAGTCCCAATTGCCTGCACTTGGCCCATATCCCTCTATACCCATCTTACCCATGTAACTGTCCAAATGCTTTTTAAAAGACAAAATTGTACCCGCCTCTACTACTGCCTCTGGCAGCTCGTTCCAGACACTCACCACCCTTTGAGTGAAAAAATTGCCCCTCTGGACCCTTTTGTATCTCTCCCCTCTCACCTTATCTATGCCCCTCATTATTTTATAGACTTCTATAAGATCACCCCTTAACCTCCTACTCTCCAGGGAAAAAAGTCTCAGTCTATCCAACCTCTCCCTATAAGTCAAACCATCAAGTCCCGGTAGCATCCTAGTAAATCTTTTCTGCACTCTTTCTAGTTTAATAATATCCTTTCTATAATAGGGTGACCAGAACTGTACACAGTATTCCAAGTGTGGCCTTACTAATGTCTTGTACAACTTCAACAAGACATCCCAACTCCTGTATTCAATGTTCTGACCAATGAAACCAAGCATGCTGAATGCCTTCTTCACCACCCTATCCACCTGTGACTCCACTTTCAAGGAGCTATGAACCTGTACTCCTAGATCTCTTTGTTCTATAACTCTCCCCAATGCCCTACCATTAACGGAGTAGGTCCTGGCCCGATTCGATCTACCAAAATGCATCACCTCACATTTATCTAAATTAAACTCCATCTGCCATTCATCGGCCCACTGGCCCAATTTATCAAGATCCCGTTGCAATCCTAGATAACCTTCTTCACTGTCCACAATGCCACCAATCTTGGTGTCATCTGCAAACTTACTCACCATGCCTCTTAAATTCTCATCCAAATCATTAATATAAATAACAAACAACAGCGGACCCAGCACCGATCCATGAGGCACACCGCTGGTCACAGGCCTCCAGTTTGAAAAACAACCCTCTACAACCACCCTCTGTCTTCTGTCGTCAATCCAATTTTGTATCCAATTGGCTACCTCACCTTGGATCCCGTGAGATTTAACCTTATGTAACAACCTGCCATGCGGTACCTTGTCAAAGGCTTTGCTAAAGTCCATGTAGACCACATCTACTGCACAGCCCTCATCTATCTTCTTGGTTACCCCTTCAAAAAACTCAATCAAATTCGTGAGACATGATTTTCCTCTCACAAAACCATGCTGACTGTTCCGAATCAGTCCCTGCCTCTCCAAATGCCTGTAGATCCTGTCTCTCAGAATACCTTCTAACAACTTACCCACTACAGATGTCAGGCTCACCGGTCTGTAGTTCCCAGGCTTTTCCCTGCCGCCCTTCTTAAACAAGGGCAGAACATTTGCTACCCTCCATTAATCCTTGATATTTTAATTAATGGAGATATTTTTAACTGAATAATAAAAGAAATGCAATTCACAATGTTACATAAACAATCGGAAATGACTCATTAACCAGCCTGCATATACAACTTGAAGTATGAGGCGTGTGCATATCATTTTTATTATACTCATAAAGAAATTATACATTCTAAAAATGAACATGCTTAAAATAAGGATTATGGGAAAGAAATTAAAATTTCAAATGCCTTCCTCTGAAGCTGCAAAAGAATTGTGGGTTAAACTGCCTTCCTTTGAGTAGAAACATCCATTTTTGTACCATGGAAAGATGTTTAGTGGTATTTTAATGTTTATTTTTATTTTATATAATTATGCATTTATAATTGTTAACCTGAATTACTGGTTATTGTACTGTATACAATATATTTTTGCAAGAAAAGACTTGCATTTATGTAACGTCTGATTACATCTCAGAAACATTTCACAGAGCTTCACATTTCACGTACTACTTTGAAGTGCAATGAATGTTAAGTAATTACCCTAGAAATGCATTATGGATTATATTTTTTCTATTTCCTAAAGAAAGAATAAACTTGCATTTATTTAGTGCCTTTCAAGACCTCAGGACGTCCTAAAGCGCTTCACAGCCAATTAAATACTTTTAAAGCGTTGTAATGCAGGAAAACGCAGCAGCCAATTTGCGCAGATCAAGATCTCACAGCAGCAATGAGATAATGACCAGATAATCTGTGTGAGTGATATTAGTTGAGGGGTAAATGCCAGCACACTGGCAGAACTCCCTGCTCTTCTGTGAATAGTGCCATGGGATCTTTTGTGTCTATCTGAGAGGGCGGACGTGGCCTCGGTTTAACATCTCATCAGAGAGACGGCACCTCCAACAATGCAGCATTTCCTCAGTACTGCACTGAAGTGTCAGTCTAGATTATTTATTCAAGTACCTGGAGTGGGGCATGAACTCATGACCTTTTAACTCAGAGGCGAGAGTGCTACTACTGAGACAAGGATGAAACCTAATGACACAAAAGATATCAGAGTCAATGGAGTAAGCAATCTAATTTCACAGTCAACACATCCGCTTCCAATTATTGGGTTCAGTGTGTTTAGCCACAGGCTGATCACTAGAGATGCTCTTTTTGCGTATTCATTTGTTCTTATTAGAACTCACTCTCTGCTAGCATAAAAAAAAGCCTTAATGACTGCAATTTGGTATGAAAACGGATTGAAAGCAGAGAGGAAGCTCCAAAGGAATTCCCATTGGCTGATGTGACCAAAGTGTGTTTGCTTCTCTATTTCACTAAGCAAATGTATTATTTACAAAAACAGCATTAGCAAAACTGTTTGCTTAACTGAATGCAGGTGTGGCAAAATGTCACTTTTTACAGGCTCCAACTGAATGTATATTTATCAGCCCTCTATGCTGTTATGGGAAAGGGGTTTTTTTTAGTTAGAAACATGCAACATAATCACATCACCCATGACAATTTGATTTGCACTGGAAAAATGTCATAGCAACACTTGCACATTAAACCATTGTGACAAACCAAAGACAAAAACAAGTGGGAGATCCCATAAAACGATCTTTCCCTTCCCAACATGATTATGATTCTCCTTTACAACCAAATCTTTTTGGGCATTGCAAAAGAGAACACTCTACATTCTGATGAAGGTCAAAAACTGCATTTCACAGTATTCTCCAGGTATCACAGAAAATACCAAATATTTGGAAATATCATTCAAATACCACCACAGCTATAGCAGTCTATTAGCATTCTGACATCATCAGAATTCACATTAAAGAGAGGGGTCTGACATGAAAAATACAAGTTTATGTGTTTCAGCTGGGAAAGTTGAATGTCTATCAAAAATGGATTTTGTAACACGTAAACATGTTGATATGATTTTTAATTACCATATTTCAAGGCTTTAAAAAGGCACTTGGTAATGATATGAAGTCCAGTTCTACTTTTACCCTTTATCTTTCCAGTATTCAGCTCATTCTTTTTCTTGAGTTATAATGCTGGCCTTGCCAGCGACGCCCACATCCCGTGAACGAATGAAAAAAAATACTAATTTATTATGTCCACTCATGTATGCATTTTAAAAAATGATTTAAAAAGTAGGACCTTCAACATTTAATAAAAAATTGACATTGCAACTACTGCAATTTAGTATAATGGTTTATAAAAAGACTATCTGTCATCATATACTGCTTAGTGCCTACATCCAACATTATGATTATATACCTTTTCACCAATATTAATTTAAACTGGTATAAACTTCAAAAAGTGTGGAGTACAACAGAATGTAGTCAACTTAAATAGTATAAATGCATGCTTTATTAAGCAGCTGGCAGTTGCATACTTAACACACAGGACAAAAAGGTCCACGGTTGCCTTAGGGACACAGGGCCAGCTGATGAAAACAACACATGTTTATAGCAGAAATAGTTTAAAAGGAATTTAGTACTACACAAAATAATTGGAGAATTTTCAAGTATCTGTGGACTTCCAGTGACACCATGACCCTGGTCAGCACCCTTAGCAAAGAGCTGTGGACCTTGGCATCAGTTTGCACAAGTCTATTCCCCCATGGTACTGAAGAAATGGCAAAGAGGCAAATCAATGCAAAATAATGCATCATAAAGTAAGCATGTAAACATTCCTTTGAAAAACAAAACTGCAGCCCAGAAGATGCCACTTCTCTCCCCCACATCACTGTCCATGTGACATCCCAAACCTACAGGTTCAGTTGCAAAGTGGAAACCATCCCCTAAGTTAAAAGAACCTGCTCCAGCTTCTCCAAGCAGGACAACAGTGGGGAAAGAAGCTGAGTACTAAACCAGTGCAGCAATCGCACTCAAAGTGTCCTTCAGCAATGCAGCCGGCAAGTCAGTGATCATTAAAACAGCTGACCGGCCAGAGCTAGATTGCCTTGTGCCCACCTGCATCTCCCACCATCCGACTCAGAAGACCCCCAAATACGCCAGTGTGGAGACTGACTGCAGCACAGCTCAAAGCATTGTCGCCAGCACCTGGAAAATAAAACAATTTCCCCATATAGGCCCAACACAATACAAACTAGTAGGCAGGCTAGGGCTGCAATACATTCGTGCATCAATGCATGGCACCAAGAAGTGATGGGCATAGGTTCATAGCGACAGTCCCTCACACTACTGAGTTGCCAATCTCAGCTGTATCCCTGCAAGAACATGCTGAGTGAGGCTCACTTCTTCTCCATAGGGATGGAATAAAAACTGGAAGAAGGAATTCTTCTGACAATTTCTATATTATATTGTACATCAGAAGGGAATGGAGTTACAACTATTTTAAAAAAATTTTTAAAAATTGGGCCATGCTCCACCTCCTACCAATTGAGTCAGAGCAACACTGGTGGAGTTCGAGAAGCAGTTCTCCTTCGACCCACCTCCTCAACTGCAGTTGCTAAGTGGCCTGAGAAAATGAGAGAAAAGGGAAGAAAAGAATTTGAAAAATGATGGGTTTTCACCCTCAATAAAAAAAACCTTTAGTTTTTTGAAAAAGATTCCAAATAAGGAAACAGTAAAGCTAACAATGAAAGTATTTAAAAAGAAGAGTGAGTAAAGTGAGCGTTGGTCCTGTAGAGAGAGAGTCTGGGGAATTAATATTGGAGAACAAGGAAATAGCGGATGAAATGAACAGATATTTTGTATCTGTCTTCAATGTAGAGGATGCAAATAACATGCCAGAAATAATTGTGAATCAAGAGGTGAAAGGGAGGGAGGAACTTAAAACATTTACAATCACCAGGGAAAGGGTTCTGAAAAAATTATTAGAACTAAAAGCTGACAAGTCCCCAGGTCCTGATGGACTTCATCCTAGGATCTTAAAAGAAGTGGCTGCAGAGATAGTAGATGCATTGCTATTAATTTTCCAAAATTCCCTAGATTCTGGAAGGGTCCCATCGGACTGGAAAATAGCAAACATAACTCCTCTATTCAAGAAAGGAGGGAGACAGAAAGCAGGAAACTACAGGCCAGTTAGCTTAACATCTGTCATAGGGAAAATGCTAGAATCTATTATTAAGGAGGTTATTGCAGGGCACTTAGAAAATCTCAATGCGATCAGGAAGAGTCAACACGGCTTTGAGAAAGGGAAATCACGTTTGACAGATTTATTAGAGTTCTTTGAGGAAGGAACAAGCAACGTGGAAAAGGGGGATCCTGTGGATGTGGTGTACTTGGATTTCCTGAAGGCATTTGACAAGGTGCCACATCAAAGGCTACTACACAAAATAAGAGCTCATGGTGTGGTGGGTTAACATATTAGCATGGAAAAAGGATTGGATAGCTAACAGGAAACAGAGAGTAGGCATAAATGGGTCATTTTCAGGTTGGCTAGATGTAACAAGTGGAGTGCCACAGAGATCAGTGCTGGGCCTCAACTATTTACAATCTATATCAATGACTTGGATGAAGGGACCGAATGTATGGTTGCTAAATTTGCTGATGACACAAAAGGAAAGTAAGTTGTGAAGCGGACATAAGGGGCTCTATTTTAGCACCCGCGATCGGGTGCCTTCCTGGTAGGGGGGCTCCGAATCCCAACTCCAACCCGCCCACTTCCGGGTTTCCCACAGACGCGCTGACATGCGCGCGCAGCCCCCACATGTGGGACTCCCGCACTTAAGCTATTTATCTTGGTATTTCAGGTCGTTTACAGACCTGATTAACGAGATATTTTAGGAGGGTTGGGATTTTACAAACAACTGGGACTGTTTCCCGTACTGGGGGAACCACTCCCAGTTCAAATGAATGTGTTGCAGCCATCAGCCTGTGGCAGCTGCAAAGGTCCATTTGACAGGTGGTGGGGGGAGGGGGGGAGACCCTCACTCATTGCAGGAGGCCACTCTGTCACTTTGGGCAAAGTTTGGCCTCCACCACCCTCCTCCTAACAACAAAATTCACCAACTTGCACACTTACCCCGGGGTCCAGACACATGTACCTACCTTGCGGACCCCCTCAGATGTACATCTTCCGGATGGGGGCCGCTGTAGCTGCAGTCATGACCTCCTCGGAGGGCGAACAGCATCACCAGCCGTGGCGGCCACGCCGTCCACCTCTGATACGTGGAGCTCCACAACACAGTGCTGTGACACATCCACCTGCACAGCAGGAGGGAGGGCAACGGCAGAGAGATGCGTCGCAGAGGGCACTACCCTCGCCACAGGATCCACAGACCGAGGCTCAGCTTCCTGGACGTCTCTGAGCAGCAGTGCACACGGAGGCTCAGAGTCACTCGACATGTAGTCATGGACATCTTGCAGCCTCCTTCATGCCGAGCTGCTCCCGGCTGGCCCGAGCACCATCTTCTTACCTGTCGCTGTCAAAGTCACCACTGCCCTCAACAACTTCTCCTCCGCATCCTTCCAGTGTGCCACCGGGGACATTGCCGACGTCGCTCAGTCGTCTGCACAAAAGAGCCCTGCAAATACACCTACACCCACTCTGCAGTGACACAATGGGTGGCATCAGGTGCGGGTCTTCATTGTGATCCTCAGGAAAGGGCATTATTGCACAAACCAGACAAGATTCGCAAAGACGTGGCAGTAGTGGTGCCAATATAATATGTAATGTCAGTTGATCAGAAATTAAATATAAGTAAAAACCATGACAAACCCTTAAACACCCTTGTGCATCCCCTTCATGCTCACGACACGTTTGCCTTACGCTTCCTACTGCACATATGTGATGCATGCCCTGTGGCAGGTTGAGTGAGGCTGAACGTGAAAGAGATGCATGAGAGGATGAGTATGAGATAGAGCCATGAGATTGTATGAGGATTGGGTTGAGTGGTAGTGGCGGGATGAGTACTGGCGAGGTGAGTAAGTGCAGGTAAGATGAGGATGAGGGTTGAGTGGGTGTGAGGGGTGATGTGACAGAGTAGTGTTGGCAGTGCAGAAAGAGATGTGGGGTGGGGGCGGTGATGTGGCAGACGGAATGTAGGGGAATGAGTAAGCGTACTCACTTTGGCTGACCTACTTAGGTCATTGCAGCGCCTCCTGCACTGTATGCAGGTGCGCGATATGTTGTGGTGCAGGTGACCTCCTCTGCCACCTCGAGCCAGGCCTTCTTGGTGTCAGAGGCAGGCCGCTTCCTTCCACCCGCCGGAGGGAAGATCTCTGTCCTCCCCTTCCTCCTCACCCCATCCAATAAGAGCTGGAGTGAGGCATCATTAACCTGGGAGCAGCCTTCCCCCTGGGCAGCTCCATGCTGTAATTTTTCCTATTTCCTGCAGCATCAGTCAGTGGAGGACTGCCCCTTTAAATAGAGCTCCTCCAGCTGACAGACCTTACTGCGCATGCGCAGTCCGCCCGCCGCGCAGCTCAGCAGCGGGGGAACCCGGAACAAGAGGTAAGTGGATCCAATTAGCCTGCGATTGCGCGCGGGGCAGACTGATTTCACCGGGCACGTTACCCACACGCCCAATCGCCCCCGCCGCCCTGGTGATATCGGACCCAAGGAGTCTGCAAAGGGATATAGATAGGTTAAGTGAGTGGGCAAAAATTTGGCAGATGGAGTATAATGTGGGAAAATGTGAACTTGTCCACTTTGACAGGATGAATAGAAAAGCAATATATTATTTAAATAGAGAGATATTGCAAAACTCTGAGGTACAGAGAGATCTGTGTGTGCTAGTACATGAATCACAAAAAGTTAGTATGCAGGTACAGCAAGTGATTAGGAAGGCAAATGGAATGTTGTCATTTATTGCAAGGGGAATGGAATATAAAAGTACAGATGTTTTGCTACAGTTGTACAGGGCATTGGTGAGACCACATCTAAAATACTGTGTGCAGTTTTGGTCTCCTTTTCTGAGAAAGACATAATTGCTTTAGAGGCAGTTCAGAGAAGATTCACTCGACTGATTGCTGGGATGAGAGGGTTACCTTATGAGGAAAGGTTGGACAAGTTGGGCCTGTATACACTGGAGTTTAGAAGAATGAGAGGTGATCTTATTGAAAGATATCAGATCGTGAGGGGACTTGAAGGGGTAGATGCTGAGGGGATGTTTCCCCTTGTGGGAGAGACTAGAACTAGAGGACACAGTTAAAATTAAGGGGTCTCCCATTTAAGACGGAGATGAGGAGAAATTTTTTCTTTCAGAAGGTCGTGAGTCTGTGGAACTCCCTTCCCCAGAGAGCGGTGGAGGCAGGGTCATTGAATATATTTAAGGCTGAGTTAGATATATTCCTGATTAACAAGGGTGTCAAAGGTTATAGTAGGTAAATGGGAAAGTAGGGTTGAGGTTGCAATCAGATCGGTCTTGATCTTATCAAATGGCAGAGCAGGCTCGAGGGGCCGAATGGCCTACTCCTGCTCTTAATTTGTATGTTCGGATGTTAACTGGGGAAAGAGAGTGTTGTTCCGTTGGGACAGGCTACATCTGAACCATGCTGGGACTAGAGTTCTAGCGAATCGAATAACTAGGGAGGTAGATAGGGCTTTAAACTAAATAAGGGGCAGGGGTGGTGGGGGAGGGTCCCAGTGGAGAGAAATCTAGAATGCGAAAGAGAAAAGACAAGGAAGCAGTGCAGGAACGTGATTGGGGTAAGCATAACCAGGTTGTGTCAGGAAGGGACATTGCGTACAATCAAAAGAGTGCACTAACAAATAGGGTCCGGTTAAGAAAAAATGGTAATAAGACAAATAGGTTCATAGTACAAAAAAATGTTTAAGATGTCTAAAAATGTTAAAAAGACAAATCTAAAGGCACTGTTTCTGAATGCACGAAGCATTCGTAATAAGGTAGACGAATTAACAGCGCAAATAGATGTAAACAGATACGATATAATTGCCATTACGGAGATATGGCTGCAGGGTGACAAAGGCTGGGAGCTGAATATCCAAGCGTATTCAATACTTAGGAAGGACAGGCAAAAAGGAAAAGGAGGTGGGGTGGCTTTGTTAGTAAAGGGTGAAATCAGAGCAATAGTGAGAAAGGATATTGGCTCAGAAAATCAGGATGTAGAATCAGTCAAGGTGGACTAAGAAGCACCGTGGGGGAGAAAACACTGTGGGAGTTGCTATAGGTCTCCAAACAGTACTGGTAATGTAGGGGATGGGATCAAACAGGAAATTAGAGATGCATGTAATAAGGGTACTACAGTAATCATGGGTGACTTTAATCTGCATATAGACTGGCCAAACCAAATTAACAATAATACTGTGGAGGATGAATTCCTGCAGTGTGTACGAGATGGTTTTTTAGACCAGTATATTGAGGAGCCAACCAGGGAACAGGCTATCCTAGATTGGGTATTGTGCAATGAGAAGGGGTTAATTAATAATCTTGTTGTGCAGGGTCCTTTAGGGAAGAGCGACCATTAAGATGGAAAGTGAAGTAGTCCAATCCGAAACTAGGGTCCTAAATCTAAACAAATGAAACTACGAAGGTATGAGGAGTGAGTTGGCTATGATAGATTGGGAAACTTCATTAAAAGGCATGACAGTGGATAGGAAATGGCTAACATTTAAGGAACTAATGCATGAATTGCAACAATTATACATTCCTTTCTGGCGCAAAAACACAAAAGGAAATGCGGCCCAACCATGGCTAACAAAAGAAATTAAGGATAGTATTAGATCCAAAGAGGAGTCATATAAGATTGCCAGAAAAAGTAGCAAGCCTGAGGATTGGGAGCAGTTTAGAATTCAGCAAAAAAGGACCAAGAGATTGATTAAGAGGGAAAAAATAGAGTATGAGAGTAAACTTGCAAGGAACATAAAAATGGACTGTAAAAGCTTCTACAAGTATGTAAAAAGAAAAAGATTAGTGAAGAAAAATGTAGGTCCCTTTCAGTCAGAAACAGGAGAATTTATAATGGAGAACAGGGAAATGGCAGAGCAATTAAACAAAAACTTTGGTTCCGTCTTCTAGGAAGAGGACACAAATAACTTCCCAGAAATGCTAGGGAACCAAGGGACTAGTGAGAAGGAGGAATTAAAGGAAATTAGTATTAGTAAAAAAAGTGCTGGAGAAATTAATGGAACTGAAAGCCGATAAATCACCAGGACCTGATAATCTGCATCCCAGAGTACTAAAAGAGTACTCTGGGATGCAGATTAGTGGATGTATTAGATGTATTAGTTGTCATTTTCCAAAATTCTATAGATTATGGAACAGTTCCTGCAGATTGGAGGGTGGCAAATGTAACCCCACTATTTAAAAAAGGGAGAGAGAAAACAGGGAACTACAGACCAGTTAGCCCAGCATCAGTATTAGGGAAAATGCTAGAGTCTATTATAAAGGATGTGATAACAGGACATTTAGAAAATATCAACGGGATTAGACAAAGTCAACATGGATTTATGAAAGGGAAATCATGTTTGACAAACCTACTGGAGTTTTTTGAGGATGTAACTGGTAGAATAGATAAGGGAGAACCAATGGATATGGTTTATTTAGATTTTCAGAAGGCCTTTGATAAAGTCCCACATAAGAGGTTAGTGTGCAAAATTAAAGCATTGGGATTGGGGGTAATATACTGGCGTGGATTGAAAATTGGTCAATAGACAGGAAACAGAGAGTAGGAATAAATGGGTCTTTTTCGGGTGGCAGGCAGTGACTAGTGGGGTACCGCAGGGATCAGTGCTTGGGCCCCAGCTATTCACAATATATATCAATGATTTGGATGAGGGAACCAAATGTAATATTTCCAAGTTTACTGATGACACAAAACTAGGTGAGATCGTGAGTTGTGAGGAGGATGCAAAGATGCTTCAAGGCGATTTAGACAAGTTGAGTGAGTGGGCAAATACATGGGAGATGCAGCATAATGTGGATAAATGTGAAGTTATCCACTTCGGAAGGAAAAACAGAAAGGCAGAGTATTATTTAAATGGAGATAGATTGGGCAATAGTGATGTACAAAGGGACCTGGGTGTCTTTGTACACCAGTCACTGAAAGCAAACATGCAGGTGCAGCAAGCAGTTAGGAAGGCAAATGATATGTTGGCCTTCATTGCAAGAGGATTTGAGTATAGGAGCAAGGATCTCTTACTGCATTTATACAAGGCCTTGGTGAGACCACACCTGGAGTATTGTGTGCAGTTTTGGTCTCCTTACCTAAGAAAGGATATACTTGCCATAGAGGGAGTGCAGCGAAGGTTCACCAGACTGATTCCTGGGATGGCAGGACTGTCGTAAGAGGAGAGATTGGGTCGACTTGGCCTGTATTCACTCGAGTTTAGAAGAATGAGAGGGGATCTCATTGAAACGTATAAAGTTCTGTCAGAGCTAGACAGACTGGATGCAGGGAGAATGTTTCCCCTGGCTGAGGGGTCCAGCTCGAGGGGTCACAGTCTCAGGATACAGGGTAGGACATTTAGGACTGAGATGAGAAGAAATTTCTTCATTCAGAGGGTGGTGAACCAGTGGAATTCTCTACCCCAGAAGGCTGTGGAGGCCAAGTTGCTTAATATATTTAAGAAGGAGCTGGATAGATTTCTAGACACAAATGGCATCAAGGGGTATGGGGAAAGAGCGGGAATATGGTATTGAGATAGAGGATCAGCCATGATCATATTGAATGGCGGAGCAGGCTTGAAGGGCCGAATTGCCTACTCCTGCTCCTATTGTCTATGTTTCTATGTAACTGGGCAACCAATATCTGTACACTGTATATATATTTAAAGATAATTATTACAATCTCCTGATATTTCTATTAAAGAAAGTAAATGATTTAAGTTTAAAAAGAAGTTTCCTTTTGAAGAAAAAAGAAAACAGCAAAACAATAAAAAATGACACAACTCTGTCATTTAACAGGTTTATTATTTCAATCAAAAAGACATGTACACATTTTGATTTTTTTTTACATAAAATTTGAAATCTGATTGCTCTATTGACTCTGTTATCTTCTCTACATATCTCCCTGTGCCCTGCCAAATCTTTTGTTATTTCTCCCTTTTTAAATTTTCAGCACTACATGACATTCCTCAGCAAGAAGGAAAAAAAAGATGGCCACTTTTAACCAACCACAAAGTGATGCACAACATGGTGTTGGTTATTGTTCCTTCGATTTGCCACCAGTTAACATTTTCTCTAGACAAGCCTGCTTCAAAACTCAACATGTCAGGAATAATAGGCAGTAATCCAAATCCTAATCCTACAATTCTTGTGCAATAGTACATTTCTACACTGTTGTGTTGCATCGTAAGGCCCATCTCATTACTCTGGATAAAATAGTACATACCCTAAGTCAACTGCTGCTCCCTTCCGTCTTTTCAACTCTATCTTACTATGATGGAAACAGCACCAGCTGTTTCAGGCTTCTACTCAACAACCCTTCTTGACCTAATTCCGTGTCAGCTTCAATTTTCTGCCCTAGAAACTGCCAACTGCGAGGTCTCAGCAGAGTGGGTCTACACCTCCCTCAGGCTTTTCAAGTCTTGTTAAAAAAAAGCTGCACTAAGTTCAGCTAGAGGCAAGCAAAGGCCTCAGTCAATCTGACTGCCCTAATTGCCCTGATAGTTGTTTTATAGCAAGATGATTCAATTGGATCCAACTGCCACATTTTATACAGCAATCTTACAATCCTGTAAATATCTTAAATCATATGGTGTTGCAATTAAAGTATTATCGTTTTGTCACTTTTGTATTGAAACAAACAGCTAGGTCCAAACCTTCTCCGTTTATTTAAATATACCAAAATGACTATTAAACCATTTTCCACTTGGTTTTGCAAATTAGCTTCCCTGGTTGGCAGAACGCAAGGAGCTCCCAGTATATCTTTGGTCGCGCCCAGCATCACAATTTGCTAAAATGTTTCATATTAAGGATCAAGATTTTGTGAAAATAGAGGGTTAGCTACGTCATGGAATGTGTAGAAAGGAAAAACAGCATTAGGAAGGGGGAGCAAGTCATAAGATCGACTGTGATTAAGCATTTGAGTAGAATTATTGCCATAGTCCAACCTAACTTATCATGTGAATATTAGACATTTAATAATTGTCAGATGTTGTGTGACAGTTTTGTGCCACTGAATTCCAGGAGACTTGGGTTCTTCATACAATTGTACCGGATCATGGATTGCTACCACTGTAATATATGTAATATTTCATTAGAATAACTGAATGAAGCTATTAATAGTACTTTCAATAGCACTATCAATTTCTATAGTCCCATTGTATTGTATATCTGCTATATAGAAATGAAAAATAGGTGATTTGAACACACTAATGATCCATATTAAGTCAAGACCAGTAGTCTCTTTTGGAAATGTTGTTCTTTATATGTTAGAACAAAGAAGTTAGATGAAGTAGAACTTAACCATCAGCTGGCCTGACTTCAAAAGAATGTGGAATTAATGTTGAAACGAAATCTGTTCAAGCTTCATCGTCTCACTTAACTCAGAAACAAGTGATCTAATTTAAAACACTAACAGAAACATCTAAAGTACTATTGTGTCTCTGCACTGTATTACTGAACATTTGTGCAATCTATTCGAAGTTAATTGCCTGTTTGAATTAATAGAAGAGTTTTTTTAAGCCTTCAAGGCATTTTCAACCACTAATTCTCATGTTATTTCACCAAATGCAGCATTCATAGGAACATTCATTACTTTTCCTGATATTGTTGGGGAATAAGGGAAAATTAGGGAAAAGGGCTTAAAAACAATACTGTACCTAAACTCAGAAGAAATTAATGGTCTCTCAGAACCTGAGAATTGACTGGCCATTAAGCCATATGTAACTAATCAGGAATCCAGATGTGGCAAATTGCATTTTTGATTCGTAAATATTAACACTGTCATTGGGCATCTGATTGCAATACTCATATTCCAATGGCGTTTGTATGTTTACTTTAACCTTTTTGTGCATTTGTTGGTAAGATGGAAATATGAAAAGCAAAGTGTGCGAGTGTTTTTTGATTGTTGTGAGTGCTTTACATGTTTGGTTACTGCATAATTTATGTGCTGGATTGGTGTGTAGCATAGGTGAAAACACTGGACTTCAGCACCATTGAAATATCAGCAACACAGTGTGGAGAGGGGAACCATCAGCTCAACCAATCGGAATAACCCCTCCAGGTGAGCAGAAAAAAGCCATCTCAATCAATAGAGCAGCTTCAACAGGGCACGTCATGGCAAAGGCCTTGCAGCATCCAACCACGTTCTGGATGGAGAACAGGGGCGCGTCTGGTGTATGTCTTTGTGCGAGTCAACATTCTCACAAATTACTCTGATGAAGTCATATTGCTCGCAACTGCTGGACAAAAACCTAGACGGTGCACAAGATGTGCTGTGTGTGATACATTCATGCCAGAACTCCAAATTTTGGTAAAAGAAGTGACTGCAATGTTTTGTGCTGAATGGTGGTAGATGTTTGTTAATTGAATATACAAGAAGCATATTTTTACCTGTGTGGTATTTAAGACGTTTTGTCCTAAAATTAGTGCATGTAGCTAAAATGGTGTCACTGTAGCCATACCTGTGGCTAGTCAGTGATTTCTATTGGCCAACACTGATGTATAGTTTCTCCCTCAATAGCCACTTTTAGTGAAGCATTCCATGTTCTAAATCCTCCCTTCAATCTTCTAGTGTTAATACTGAGTCTATTCCCTCTGGCTACCAAATCACCAACCAGTGGAAACAGTCTTTCGCTATTTAACCTCTCAAAAACTTTTATAATTTTGAAAACCTCCATTAGATCTCCGTTAGCCTTACCTTCCTACCTTTTGTGTATCTAAGTGCCATCTGTAAAATATCTCCCTATGTTTAACTCAGTATTATAAGCTATATACTTATACATGAAAATGCTTTTTTCTTCAAATTTTATAAATATTTATAAATATATAAATTAGAAATATTTAACTGGGAACATGACAGAAAACGTATTGCTGAATTAAAAGATGTTACTCTTATTGATTAGAATGCATTTGACCTGCTCCTGTTACTTATAGTACTTCCTCAGTGTATTGATTTTCATGGGATGGACTTGATTAAGTCACTCATCAGTTGCAGTTCACCCAACTCTTTCAATTTGTGTACTTGTTTTGTTATTTGAAATTAAATAAACTCCTGATTATAAACAGCAGTAGCCTAGTAGGATACAGGGATTAAATTAATGCAGTCTCCAGGTACTTAATCCTGTGGTTGGAAGCATCCAAGCAGCTGCTGCTCTTGATGACAAGATTCTCATCTCACCAATGTAAACTAAGTGATAAATTTCAAGCAGCAAAAAAATTAAATGTGCCACCCTTCCCCCATTCCAATATGCATTGAAGACAACTGATTTACATAACGAGGCTCAACTAACTGGTATATAGCAGAATTGCCTCAATAGTTATTTATTAGTGGGGGTATATACTGCATGAAAGACACACAAAAGGCCACTAAATACTTTTGAAAATCACCTGATTGGCACTGTGCATGCATGTGGCCTAAAACTGCGACGTGATTAATGACACCAGTATGTCGGCCAATGATTTAGAGGCAGGGCGGGATTTACGGCCACAAGACTTACAGCCAAACAGTGAATTCTTGAGGGGGAAATTATCCAATCATCTCCATTCTGGTCGGAAATAGTGGTGTCACGATATGCAGCCTTAAAACTGAATGCCAGATCAGAGGATACTTTGACCTGAAGGAACTGTATCTGCTATAAGTTGCCACCAAAACATAACAACCCTCTTGCAGCTTAATGCTTTGCCTTTTGCAGTGTAATGGCAATATGCTCTTAATCACTTAACAGTGTATAACACTGAAAAAAGTGATACACTTTACACAGCCTGAAAAACACAATGCAACCTGATGATGTATTTTTTCCTTTGAGAAAATAACAAGAACTATCTTATTTGCACTATGCCCTGTGTCTGATGGCCAGAAGATCTAAGTTTGTTCCAAAAAAAATGTAGAGAAAAACTAACATCTGCTTGCACGATTGCCACACAAGTCTACTCCCATGCATTTAATATGGGACAATATGTACACTATTTGCTGCAACTTTTTTTTTTTTTTTATTCGTTCACGGGATGTGGGCGTCGCTGGCGAGGCCGGCATTTATTGCCCATCCCTAGTTGCCCTTGAGAAGGTGGTGGTGAGCTGCCTTCTTGAACCGCTGCAGTCCGTGTGGTGACGGTTCTCCCACAGTGCTGTGAGGAAGGGAGTTCCAGGATTTTGACCCAGCGACAATGAAGGAACGGCGATATATTTCCAAGTCGGGATGGTGTGTGACTTGGAGGGGAACGTGCAGGTGGTGTTGTTCCCATGCGCCTGCTGCCCTTGTCCTTCTAGGTGGTAGAGGTCGCGGGTTTGGGAGGTGCTGTCGAAGAAGCCTTGGCGAGTTGCTGCAGTGCATCCTGTGGATGGTACACACTGCAGCCACAGTGCGCCGGTGGTGAAGGGAGTGAATGTTTAGGGTGGTGGATGGGGTGCCAATCAAGCGGGCTGCTTTATCTTGGATGGTGTCGAGCTTCTTGAGTGTTGTTGGAGCTGCACTCATCCAGGCAAGTGGAGAGTATTCCATCACACTCCTGACTTGTGCCTTGTAGATGGTGGAAAGGCTTTGGGGAGTCAGGAGGTGAGTCACTCGCCGCAGAATACCCAGCCTCTGACCTGCTCTCGTAGCCACAGTATTTATATGGCTGGTCCAGTTAAGTTTCTGGTCAATGGTAACCCCAAGGATGTTGATGGTGGGGGATTCGGCGATGGTAATGCCGTTGAATGTCAAGGGGAGGTGGTTAGACTCTCTCTTGTTGGAGATGGTCATTGCCTGGCACTTATCTGGCGCGAATGTTACTTGCCACTTATGAGCCCAAGCCTGGATGTTGTCCAGGTCTTGCTGCATGCAGGCTCGGACTGCTTCATTATCTGAGGGGTTGCGAATGGAACTGAACACTGTGCAGTCATCAGCGAACATCCTCATTTCTGACCTTATGATGGAGGGAAGGTCATTGATGAAGCAGATGAAGATGGTTGGGCCTAGGTCACTGCCCTGAGGAACTCCTGCAACAATGTCCTGGGGCTGAGATGATTGGCCTCCAACAACCACTACCATCTTCCTTTGTGCTAGGTATGACTCCAGCCACTGGAGAGTTTTCCCCCTGATTCCCATTGACTTCAATTTTACTAGGGCTCCTTGGTGCCACACTCGGTCAAATGCTGCCTTGATGTCAAGGGCAGTCACTCTCACCTCACCTCTGGAATTCAGCTCTTTTGTCCATGTTTGGACCAAGGCTGTAATGAGGTCTGGAGCCGAGTGGTCCTGGCGGAACCCAAACTGAGCATCGGTGAGCAGGTTATTGGTGAGTAAGTGCCGCTTGATAGCACTGTCGACGACACCTTCCATCACTTTGCTGATGATTGAGAGTAGACTGATGGGGCGGTAATTGGCCGGATTGGATTTGTCCTGCTTTTTGTGGACAGGACATACCTGGGCAATTTTCCACATTGTCGGGTGGATGCCAGTGTTGTAGCTGTACTGGAACAGCTTGGCTAGAGGCGCAGCTAGTTCTGGAGCACAAGTCTTCAGCACTACAGCTGGGATGTTGTCGGGGCCCATAGCCTTTGCTGTATCCAGTGCACTCAGCCGTTTCTTGATATCACGTGGAGTGAATCGAATTGGCCGAAGACTGGCTTCCGTGATGGTGGGGATATCGGGAGGAGGCTGAGATGGATTATCCACTCGGCACTTCTGGCTGAGCCCACTACCTTTCAAAGTGCAGGTACTTATTGGCACAATTACTGTAGCATATTTACCATTAACATGTAATTCAAGTATCTATTTCATCAATAATGCCAATATAAATTCAAGTTATCTGTAATGGCAACTAGTGGCACAACAGGGTCAGTTCACTGGATCTACGCTCCCAATAGGAAGCTGTGCTCAAAGGGAGCAACGGGTCAAGGACAGGGCTACATTCTCTGACCCATGCCCCCTTAGAGCGTGGCTTCCCGTTGGGAGTACAGAATTGGTGAATTTACCCTACTATCCTTTCAGAATGGCTATTAATACGCTGTATGTAAACAAGTGTATTGAAAATCCAACTGTGTATTCCTATAAATTGTGACATGCTAACAGAGTTCATGAAGCTAAAAAAAACATTCATATGCACTAAAATTAGCTTTGTTTTGGATTGGCAGGCTATTTTATCCCAGAGTTCTGCTAATACCTGACTGCTAGGAAATGTACAAAAGTGACCTGGGGACAGGTGTATCTCTGACTTTCCCTCCCTCACGACGTGTCAATCATTTGGC
Organism: Heptranchias perlo; assembly: GCF_035084215.1. Taxonomy (NCBI): domain Eukaryota; kingdom Metazoa; phylum Chordata; class Chondrichthyes; order Hexanchiformes; family Hexanchidae; genus Heptranchias; species Heptranchias perlo. The sequence goes on from NC_090347.1 coordinate 12,254,039, forward strand.
ACTCAGTGACTTCTCCATAGCATAGAGGATAAGGTAAGCAACTTGGCATGTGGCACAAGCCCTGCACAACTCTATGGCACAGCACATTGTTTAATGCACATTAACACAATACAATACTTTATTATAAACTTCTTTTGGAAATATGTGCAGAAAACAAACATGGTCACCCCCACAATAGCAGTTTGTTTAAGCAATTGAACAGAATTGTAATTATAGTCTTTGGAAACTTAGTCATAACTGACTTTGGAGCAGATACTGCAATTTCAGCACGAAAAGCTGGCTAGTAATTTAGTTTATGTGAAACCAGATAAAATGGGGAAGAATGCACAATTAATGTTTCCACAATAATACACGCTAGTATTCACACCTTTCCTTATCTTACTCTCATTTTGATTTACAATGCACCAACAAATCAAAGGTCAAACAATAATTATAGATTTGCTTGCACACTATATCTGTGTAATACAACAGATATAATTCTTTATGGAAAAATTGGTTTTGAACTTGAAATTGACTCTGCAATGTGTACCACAAAATAAGTCATTTTAAAATGTAATTCAGCTTTGAATGGTACAGTTTTTATGGCAATGATAGTTCTGCAAAAATCAAGATTTGTTCAACCAACTGCATTTACATAGTCATTAGTGGTGAACTTAAAATGCTATTTCTTACAAGTAGATTATAATCAAGAGATTTGATTTTCTGTAATAGCCTGCATAATGCATGATAAAAGCTCAAATGGGGTGGGGACATTTCCTCTGTGCGCATGTACAGCAAAATCATAAACTCTTTATAAAGAGTGCATTTACAACTTCATTACACATTGTGCACAAAGGAAATCTTCCCCAATGTTTAACAAACCAAAAGTGGTACTGAGTAAGTTGTGAAAATAACTAAGTCATTCATTAATGACCGTAATGAAGGTAGGATTATAAAATACACTGCCATACAAGATCTCAAACTAATTAAAATACAGCTGCATTGTAAATGTTATTGCATTTCCCTCTCCTATTATACTATAAGTCACACCTGAACGTTCATTATAACCACAAAACCTAGAAATTGTATGCTATATTAGTATATATATGGGTAATTTAAAACTCTGATTTTGGCCTATTAAAATGGGTAATGTAACATCATATGAACATACTAAGTATTCATACACTAATATAGTGCTCAATAATTTCTGGGCAATTAATATATGGTTGAGCAAAATCCAAAATTCTGAATGACTGGATATCAGTCATTATTTCCTGATAGAAATATTTCATTAAAGATTCTTAGAGTTGACATAAAAACAGATCCAAAAAGTACCACAGAGGAATTTCCAAATTCTGTGCAGATAGCAGAAAGAACAAAATTGCTTACCAAAAATACATTCATCTGGAGCCTCATATTTACGTTTGTAGTGAACAATCCTGCTGGTTTTAAGCAGGACCTTGGACTAACTATCACACAATGCTGTATTAACTCTGTTCCCTATGATAACTTAAAACCTGCTATGTTATTCACTGTGCCTTAACAAAAATCCCCACTGCTTGCTTTATTGTGCTTTTCTAAATTCAGTAACGTCGGTTGAAGGCTTTTCTTATGATTATTTTGTTGCTTACTGATTTCCATAAATTTCACAAAAAACCCTCAGATTACACAAAATACTCTATGGGTTTCATTTCCCTGATAAAAAGTTAAACCATGGCATATTGAGCTGAAAGGATTGTTCCTAAAGATTCCCACAGTGGTGAGTACAAACTAGACAAAAGGAGGTGACATGATAAGATCAACACTGTACAACCAACAGAGCATATTCTCACAGTTTTTGCTGAAACAATAGTTTTAGCAGGCACCAGATGAGGTTGAGATGTCCGGTGTTGAAACAACTTCCCTTCTTTATGATTATGTGTCAGTGTAAAACAGTTTGTTCATGTGAAATCCACTATGCTTGAAATTTTTTTTTGGTCATGTGTATCTATTGATTGTAATTAAGAAATTAAATTGGCTTTCTTTAATATCTGTGCGTGAACAGATCTGATATTAATACGTTTTCTGGATTACAGTTCACGTACATCAGTTACCACAGTTCTTATCAATTTATCAACACTAACTTATAAATACCATATGCTATCAAATAAAAAGAGAATTCTAATTACAGTGATAGGTTCCTGTAGCAGGAAATCTGTTATTCTCAATTAATTTATATCAAGATTATACTGAGAAACCTAAAGTATAACAGCCATTTCATGCTTCTCAGAAAAATTAGCTTTTCATATTTCCACATCACATTCCACGCTAAGAAAACTATACATAGGAGAGGCAATACTCTAGGAAATATCAACAAGTTGAACATCTTTTTTCCAAATCTATCTACAAGCATAGGACTTGATTTAAAAGACAGAATTCAAAGTACAATTTGTGGATCCGACTGACTTCTGCACACCAGCAGTAATTATTCCATGTAAATGCATGTGCAACACTGTAAACATATATCATTCCTTTCCACCAGGAAAGCTACCAGAGGGAATAAAGAATTAATTAAGCTTAGTGTATGTGGTAAACTACAAACATCAAAATGAAACAGCTATCTCCTTGATTTTTATATTGAAGAACCATTTCTATTTGAAGCAATTGTACAATATGCTTTTACTTCCTTGCTTTGAATTCAATCAGTTTACACTTGGGGCAAAAATCAGAGTTTCAGCAGCAACTCAGAAAGAACTGCACATATGCGTGATTTGATGAGGAAAGTTCACACAAGTCAACAATGGCCCAGAAATTGCTGGAGTGCCGTGAACTGGATTTTTTACCTCACCCTTCAGATCGTATTATTTTGTGCCGCAAATTGCTGGAAATGCAAGTTGATAACAGCGCAGCGACATGAATAGGCTTTCTGGGACCTCATGAACATCGGGTCCAATGGTCCATCTCCTTAACCAAAGAAATTTAAGGATAGAGAAAGAAATAGAGCGAGCGATGGAGAAGGAAATAAAGTGAATTAGAGTCAAATTAGATACAGAAAGAGGAATAAAGAGGGGAAAGAAATGAGAGTGGATTAAGAAAGAGAGAAAAAAGAGACAAAGGAAAAATAAGAAAAAATAAATAAAGTTTTAAATTTTAGAAATCTCTAAGAAGAATTTACGACCTGTAGGAATGAGACTGCACAGTTTCAACTGTTCCATTTCTGGGACAGAGAAGTTGAGTGGCATTGCAGGAACATAAATCGCATCAATAAAAAGGTACTTACGCTGTTAAGTACCAGCCCTAACTTTCTGCAGCGAGTTTAATTGGCAATTAAAGGACAAATGCAGCAATTTCTTAAAACTCACAGGAAAGTTGAGGGCGAGCTGCCATTTTCATGAGGCTAATGGCGGGGCGGGGCGGGGGGGGGGCACAAATCATCCAGCAACTTGTGGCGATTTGCAATTCACGGTGTACCTCTTCCTCACCACTAACTGCTAAACGATTTACACATCAATAATGGCATGCGCATTAAACTTGCCGTTATTTTGGCAGCAAATTCTGGCCCAATATCTTGTTTATTCTGATAGTGCAAGATAAATAGGAAAAAAAATTAATCATAACACCTCCCGTCTCAAATTACTCACTACTGGATTCATATTAGGCTGTTGAAATTGCTTAATGATTTTCTGCAAAAATAAAGTATAGCTCAATTTAAAACGATTTGAAGTGAAGACTGAATTAGGGTAGAGGTGAATGTGAAAGCATTATTGGACAAACTAATCAGAGTGGAGTGCTGTTGCTTACTGTAAATGCTGTTTTATGCCCTGCTTGCAATTTTCTGGCATTTTTCAGTATTAACAGCAGAAGCGGCCTACTCAAGGGATTCTCTCAGATTTGCAATCATTGGTGATCCAGAGTACCTGGTTCATGCGGACCTGGAATGAAATCAGACCCGTTCTAAATCTACCTGATTGGAAGGCGGCATGGATGTGGCCTAAATCCACCAATGCTTGCCAGCTCCTCAAGATGCTATTAAATTCTCTTTCAAAGTGAATACCACATAGAAACAGTTTCTTTTTTACAAAAATCACTTTAAAAGGGATGGCTTAATTTTCCAAACTCATTACAATAATTATGCATTATTACCCTTAACTATTATGCATGCAGAGATAAAACACACAATTTCTGGCTTCTACTTCTAGAATTCTAACATTTGAAAGAATAATTAAAATAGATGAATTAGATTATATTCAACAGTGGGAAAAAAAAGAGAAAAAAAATTGTCATTTAAGATTTGGTTGTCCTTGGATATGAAATCAAAAAATGGATATGAATATGCTGCAGTCTCTACTGGACATTTTATTTCCCTATAGAAACTAGTGACTGTGTGTGAATAATATTGCTACACATACATCCCCTGACAGGAGCTTAATCATCCTCTAACCTAATTTCAACTTGATTCTTTAAGCCATGAGCAAAGGTTCACCATTATAACTGAATAAATTTGGTCAAACCATGGTCTACCTACCTACTCTACCATAAATGGCATGTGTATATATTTGTTGTAAAACTTAGAATTTACAATAACATATTGTAAGGCTTTACATACAACACACCCGTCCTACACAGATCTGCACTGATTATTGCCCTGTACTTGAAAAAGACAACAAGAAAGGCAAATTGTAATGACAAAAGAATCTCAATAACAGCTGCTATGCTGGAGTACTGGGCTCAGCATTGGTTAACAGTCACAGAGACTTTCCCTCGATGAGTTTTATCCAGTTTGCCCTCTCATCCACGAGAGAGAAAAGAAAAACTTGTGCCTTTCACAACCTTAGGATGTCTCAAGGCAGTTCACAGCCAATGAAGTATTTTTGAATTGTAGTCATTTGTAAGCAAACGTGGCAGCCAATTGCACACAGCAAGATCCCATAAACAGCCATGGGATAAATGACCAGATAACCTGTTTTAGTGTTGTTGATTGAGGGATAAATGTTGGCCAGGACACCGGGAGAACTTCCATGCTCTTCTAGGAATAGTGCCATTGGACCTTTTACATCCATTGGAGAGTGAAGACCAGACCTCCGTTTAACATCTTATCTGACAATGCAGCAATCCCTCAGTACTGCACTGAGGTGTCAGCCTGGATTATGTGCTCAAGTCTCTGGAGTAGGGCTTGAGCCTACTGACTCAAGATGTGAGCAAAGAAGAAACCAGCAGCATCCCAAAAGATGTGAAATGTGGGTAGGGGAATCTGTTTCTAAATATAGTTTTTTTTCCAAGTAACATCTGCCAAAATTATTTTGTGTAGCTATAATACTGAAAATTGGATAGAATTGGAGATATGTACTCATAGAATAGAATCATAGAAGTTACAACATGGAAACAGGCCCTTCGGCCCAACATGTCCATGTCGCCCAGTTTATACCACTAAGCTAGTCCCAATTGCCTGCACTTGGCCCATATCCCTCGATACCCATCTTACCCATGTAACTGTCCAAGTGCTTTTTAAAAGACAAAATTGTACCCGCCTCTACTACTGCCTCTGGCAGCTTGTTCCAGACACTCACCACCCTTTGAGTGAAAAAATTGCCCCTCTGGACCCTTTTGTATCTCTCCCCTCTCACCTTAAATCTATGTCCCCTCGTTATAGACTCCCCACTGTTCACTTGAAAAGGTTTTCAAGAAAACCTTAGAATACTAAAGATTCTTACTTTTAAAAAGTTACAATCAAACCTTAGTAAGTATTTCAGAATACATCATTAATATTTTATGTTTGTTGTAAAACTGGTTAAGTAGCAAAACTTTTTTTAAAGCTGACTAACCAATGGATCCTTCACATCACATCATTGCTACTGGTAGCAGTTCTGATTTTGGTGCCAGAACTATAAGGTAAATTAGTCTATCAGCCAAGACCCACGTAAAGCTTTTTCCTGGTATTTGCTGAGGCAGCAAGTAGCAGTCACCGTTTTTTCCCAGATGTAGGCAAACAGAATGCTCAGTTAGAATAGACCAGTGATGTGGTTTCCCAATTACTGGTCTGTACAGACCTTCCCTGCCTATCAGAAAGGCTCAGTAGTCAGAAATCAAGTCACAATTTGCACTTTTCAAACAACTGCACACATACTGGCCGTGAATAGAGGGTCGTGAATAACTGGAATTCTCTGCCCCAGAGGGCTGTGGATGCTGAGTCGTTGAGTATATTCAAGACCGAGATTGATAGATTTTTGGACTCTAAGGGCATCAAGGAACATGGTGATCGGGCGGGAAAGTGGAATTGAGGTCGGTGATCAGCCTTGATCTTATTGAATGGCGGAGCAGGCTTGGGGCGCCGTGTGGCCTACTCCTGCTCCTATTTCTTATGTAACTTGCAACATTTTAGCGATGAAATTCATAAAATTTTACAATTTCAGGTCAGCGCGGGTATGCGGTATGGACTACAGTTGTGGCGCTGTGACTTAAGTAAAGGGCCACTTATTTACTTTCTAGCCTTACAGTAGAATCTGTTTACGACAAACTTATCTGCTAAGGTACACTAAACTAACAAGAATCGTGTATTTGTTTTTCCTTCAAACATGATTAACAGAAAGTGGCTTACAAAGACTACAGAAACGCTAATATTAATATCAAAGATTCAAACTTTTTAAAATTATGTTTCACAGTAAGTTATATATTTTCCTAAAAAAAAATTATTTGTGCCATCAGGAAATCAATCACATCTGTTTAGCAACTGGATCAAAATTAAAACTGGAAAACAGCAATCAAACTTTGAGACCTTTTGTGTTCGGTATTTTAAATTTATTGCAAACATGCCAATGGTTAGGGTTTAAGACAATCAGATGCTTACCTGAATGTCAGCCAGGAGCTCCTGCTTGCGTTGTCGGATGTTTTCTAGCTCTACCTCCTCTTCTGGAGTCAGGTCTGCGGGCACTGAAAGTAAAGACATGAGCACAGTGAGCTGGCGAGATCAAGGCTGTAAGCACAACTGCTGGCCGGCAAAGCTCAGCTGTTCTGACCTTCACTGTCACCTGACCCATGTTTAAACTAGTCAAGAGCTGGTTCACATGCTTTGTGCCTTTCACTTCTCTTTGCCCTCACTGATTCTTAATTATTCAAAACTGCCTGAAGCAAATGCCAGAACAGAATAAAGCCAGAGATTTCCCCTCAGTTAGATAATGTATACATGTTCATGTATAATTAAACTCTATCCTAATATATAACATGCCCACCTCTAATTTTTATTTAACCATCAACTAAGCAGATACGAAGATTCCACATTTCTAATTCAATCAAATTAACAGTTTTATCAATACATATGATGTACAGGCTTGTCAGAAATTTTAAAATAAGCAGTACAGCATATGGAAACATAACTACATTATATACATCAATTATCTGAGGGATATTACTGCAGCATTGATGTTCAATGATAAACAGAACTGCTAAGTTCACGACCTGGTATTCTATTCTACAACCTATTTATCAGCTCAAGATAAATAATGGCATTGCCAGAAAGAATCTGGCCAGTTGTCATAAAGATAAATATTTAAGATCCTTTGGAGTTTCTTTTTCAGGTATCACATCAAAACAGGATGACAGCATCTTTTAAAATGGATTTGAGTGGAGGAAAACTGCAAAGCATCACATATTTACAATGACATGGTACTGTAGAGTTCAATGAGGAAACACAGCTCACAATAAACTGAACATTTCACTGGTTTCTGCAAGTTCTGGACATTCACTCAGGTAAAGGACCATCACAACTAACCGATGGCATTTAGAGAACCAACTTGCTGGTCCCTGCAGTGTCTGAGTTTTCGTAAGTCTTTTACTTACGCAAAAGATGATGAAAACTCAGCGATATGAGTTGAGGATTCCTCACAGATGTGAAAAAACATTGCTTACATCTGTGACAAATCCACAATGCATTCTGCAGAGAATTCTGTACAAACGAACAGTTGATGATAGCTCGCAAGTACTCCAGGAAATTAGATCTTTTAATGCCAGTGAGTTTTAGTGGTCCTTTACCTGAGCAATCATCAAGTGAGATATTCAGTTTATTAATTCATCAGGGCACCTTCCTCCTCATATTCTGTTTGTGCTGTCACATTCAGCCTTTCCGGACAGTTACCTGGGAGACTACAAACACCATAATCTTCCAATTCCAGAGAAATAACCCATTGCCTGTTGGGCCTATCCACTGGAGAGAGAGCACCACCCCCGACAACATGTAGGCTACCACAGTATCACTACTGCACCCTAACGTTGTGATGGAGGGCAGTGCCCTGCCTCCCTGCCCCTTCGCAAATATGTGCCAAAGCACCAGTGGGGACAGACATATCTCAAGCTGAATGAGTGATTTTCAGTCTCCACCTGCAACTGGAGAAATACCAAGTAGCCTGCTGCCACTTTTGGCGGATCGCTCGGTGCTCTCCACCCCCTCCCCCACACCCCAAAATTCCTCCCAGCGGAGAATGCAAACCAACAACAAAAAAAGTACATGGATTTCTATAGCACCTTTCACATCCCCAGAACATCCCAAAGCATTTCACAGCCAATGAAGTACTTTTGAAGTGCAATCACTGTTGTATCATAGGCATACGCGGCAGCCAATTTGCGCACAGCAAAGTCCCACAAACAGCAGTGAAATGAATGACCCGATAATCTGTTTTAGTGACGTTGGTTGAGGGATAAATATTGGCCAGGACACCAGGAAGAACTCCACTGCTCACCTAATCATAGATAAGCAAGGGCAATGAGCCCAACCAACATGACTACCAGCGACGGAATTCTGCACCCCCGTTCTCTGGCTCAACTGACCAAGAACAAATAATTTGAAACTTTGAAATCACATTGCAGGCACAACCATGCCAAAAATCCTTTAATGCTTCAGTGTCCTCCTCCTACAGTGCAATCAAAATATTTAATGGCTTCATAAAATTCTTTGACATAAATTCTTGAAAAATCAATTTTAAAAATTAAAATAAAAAACACTGCTTACACACAGTCACTAATGATATATCTTCAAATAAAAACATTTTAAACATTTTTATCCGTATAAATACAAAATGACAAAGCAAAGTAAGAAAGTGCAAATGTTTACGAGTTCAAGCAACAAACTTTAAAAAAAGTTGAAACCTCCACATTGCTTTATCCCTTTGCGGGTTCTATTACATTTCTCCAAAACAATTAACACACACATTTTGGAATAGTTTTGATGTTTTTATCATAAGGTTTGTCGGATGTTTGACTACGTAAATGGTCAAATTGACAATTTTGTATAGCCCCGAACATGGTTCAACTATCAAAGGTCTGGGAGTAGATTATCTATCAACATTACATGGTAGGACAGAGGACTTAAAACATTTGAGAAAATAATTAAATCAGATTTAAATAAGAGTTTATAAATCACAACAACCCAACACATCAGAGCTTTAAAACGCCCCAAAGCTTTTAAGTCACACATGACTGTAACACCATAAACATGGAGCCGAAAACCAAAAAAATATAGGTCATGGTTAAGGCAGTGTAGCCCTAAGGCAAAAAAAAAAGCCAGAATAGTAGCTTAGTATGTAGAGACAGTATTGTACAGTCTAAAATGGTGTATGCAAGCTTTGTCAAAATATAACCATGGATAAAATTAAATGCATCTTTTTCCAGGAATATTTTTACTTTAGACAATTCTGGTAGGGGTTCAATGCATCAGCAGCTAAGTTACCCATAACACTGTTGAACAGTAAACCATGTTGAGACCCACAAGTGCCAACAATTTAGTTCAATAAAAAATTCATTTTTTTCTGAACTCTCATCACAGCTTTCAGGAAAAGTGTAATAATGATAAAATTATTGTATTTACAAATTGAATTTTTTCAGAAGTACTTGTAAATATAGGTGACCAACTAGCACAATTAGTTTAGTATTCTATGTGCAAACAGAAAGTTGGGAGCTTAAATGACAAGTCAGCTGATCACTCAAGCTCACTGTCTATTAAGTGAATCTCACCAGTTCTCAACAATAGCAGACTGAACAGCTAACTACTGTCAATTTCTCATTTCTCCTCAGCTTCATTGAATCTACTACATATATCACAAGCAAATATCATCAAGTGTAGGAAATTACATTATATAGCGAAGCACTTCCAATACGGGAAGTATGTGTGCACTATGTAGTAAAACCAGCCATTTTGTTGCCACAATGTTAAGAAAGAAAATAGTTAAACACCAAAATAGATTACCCAGAGAGAAACAGGACAGTTCAGTACGGGGATGACATCACATCCCAAATCATGAAGACTGTTGCCTGTGAAGACAGTTGCCCATTCTAGGGAAAGATGTCTCCTGGTTATTAAGTGTAGCAAAATCATAGGTGTGTTCATAAAGAATGTATTTATAATTCTCCTAAACCAGCGCACAGAAGAAGTCATCCCCTACTATGTCCACCTTTTTTAATCTGCCAATTATATAGGTGTATTCACCAGTTGTAACTTGTACAGTATATAATGTACAGACTTAGACAGAAAATTATCAGGACTTTATTATTGTCTTGAACAGTCAATATTTGAGAACTGTTACTGCATAACTAACACAGATGCCCACAAATTGTCCATTTTTAAAAAAGAGACAAGAACAAAAAAATCCCTGAATTCGAAAAACAATTAAACTCTGTTAGAAACAATCAAACTGTGTCAGTATCAACATTTATAAGATCTCTAGCATGATTTCAATATTCTACCCCATGTAAAGTAAGGTTGCAAAGCTATTAGAATCAGAGAATTTTACAGCACAGGGGGCCATTCAGCTCATTGTGCCTATGCCATTCTCTGAAAAAGTTATCCCCTCAGCCCTATTCCCCTTCTTGTCCCCCCATACCCTTTCAATTGTAAACAATTTTACAACACCAAGTTATAGTCCAGCAATTTTATTTTAAATTCACAAGCTTTCGGAGGCTTCCTCCTTCCTCAGGTAAATGTTCAGGAGCTCCTCGAAGCCTACGCATTTATACATATAGAACAATACATGGTGTTTACAGAATGCCCCTGCAACTGCCCGTTGCCAAGGCAATCACCGTGTTCAGACAGAGAGGTGTCACCTGCAGAACCCCCTTCAGTTATTCCTTTTTCAAATATTTATCCATGTCCCTTTTAATAGCTATTATGAATTCTACTTCCACCATGGTTTCTGGTATGGTATTCATGTCCTAACAACTTTCTGTGAGAAAAAAATTCCTAACCTCTCTCTTCATTCTTTTGATGATCTTAATTTTATGGAGTGTGGTTACCAACTTACCAACTTACCAACCAGTAGACATTGTTTTTCCCTACTTTATAATTTTGAACACTTCTATCAGATCTCCTCTTAACTTTCTTTCTTCTAACTAAAAGCGCACCAGTTGTATCTAGTTTTTTATAACTAAAACCTCTAATTCCAGGTATCATCTTAGCGACTCTCTTCTGCACCCTCCCCATGACCTTGACATCCTTCCTAAATTAGAGCACCCAAAACTGGACATAATGGTGGCCCAACCCAGATAAACGTGTACTTGCTTAGCACCCTATCATGTGGAAACAACTCAAAGCACTTCGCTCAGCAAATTACCTTTGAAATGCAGTGACTTGTCATGCAGGTAATTGCAGCAGCTATTCTGCGCTAGCAATATCCCATAAACAGCAATGAGGTGAATGATCGATTAAATAGTTTTTAGGTAGCATTTGTTGAGGGAGAATTGTTTGCCAGGACATTAGGAAAACTACTTGCTATTCTGCAAATAGTGCTATGGGATCTTTAATGTCCATCTGAACACAAGAAGCAGACAGGACTCGATTTAACCTCATCTGAAAGATGGCATCTCCAATAATGCAACACTTCCACAATAGTGTTCTGAACTATCAGCCTAGATTATGAGTTCAGATGGGGTTCAAAACTACAATATTCCAATCCAGTAAGTCAGTGCTATCAACTGATCCAAGCTAAAACACAGCAGTTATCTTAAACTTTTCTGGCAGATGTGATGCAGATTCTTTTCTTTATGTCACATCCAGAATTGTGATTCCCAATCGGAGAGGCCATTAATTCATGCGTAGAACACAAGGGCTATGGGTTGGTGGAATGTGAACATTTATTTTGAGCTCAACAGTGCACATACTGGGCTAGGATATTATGCTCTTAGAAATATGATACCAGGCTGACTAATCTCTCAATGTCATATATGCACATTTTGAGCATAGCAGGTTTATATAATGTTCATCTTTTAGAATGCAATATATCCATTACATAGTGCGATACAAATGTCTGCACTAATTTAAGTTCCTAAGAATACCATCTGGTTTTCTCAATTACCAGCTTATCTATTGCCTGTGAGGAGTTCAAAACACATTTAAACCATTTTGTCCATGATTAACAAAAATTAACAGATAAATAATAGCCGGGAGTAGCATATGAGGTAGGATATTTGACAAGTTTGTGAAGAAAAACTGATCATGTACCATTTTCTTTTGTTGCAGTGCACAGAAACTGATACAGGTTCTGGACAATAAATATGCTGCTGTCACACAGACCTCACAAATAGGATTTGTGACAATAGAATTAAAAAATGTCCGTAAAAATGACCAAGGTACATTCATTAACTTTTAATATGCAGAAAGTTACATTCCAGATTGCAAGTTCCTGTATCATTGATACTACAGTAACTACTCTACCAAACCAACTGTAATGTACATTCCAAACATTATTCTGTTACTCGCATTCCAACATTAAATATAAAAAATGCTGACCTTGAACTGCTCAAACCAGTTTAAAATGGACCTTTTTAGTATTGGTGGGTTAAAAGGAGGGGGAAAAGATTAATTCCTAAATAATGATTGACTGGCCTCCGCCCCCGGATGGACCAAACAGTAAACTTCTGTTGGATGAAAGCAGCTTTCTTCAGCTGCAGAATTACACAGAGACTGCAGTTCTCTGTGCTAATGGCTGGATACATCACCAGGTTTGCACACAATGCAGAGATCAGCAGTAGCCTGGGAACCTCTGAAAGGACAGTAATTTATTTGAGCACATGTCCAGTCCTACCTCTAAATATGTTAAGTAGAAGCAAAGTTAAAAGCATATCCCACTGCAAAATGACAAACTTTGGGTTGGAAGTGCAACAAAATTCCATATTTAACTACTGAACATCTAAAGTTCAGTCTGAAATATATGTAGCACAAAAAGCTCCAACACATAAATAGTTCTAAGCGCCACCACTAGCTTAAGCTCATTATCAGTCTTAAAAGGCCACTCACTGCTATCGCAAACGGTATACATTTGTTACACAGAGCAGGTACAGTACACATATGCTTTATTTGAACTCTTGCTTGTATGTACAAATGGGACAAAGAAGAACATGCATGTTCATCAAGGATTTTAGCATATTGGTGTTTCTGCAGCAGGGCACTGAGATGCCAATTTGGTACTGCGTAAATATAAATCACCTCACTGATATTTCACAACTGCAAAAGTCTTGTTGCTCCAGCGAATGGCCTGAAACATTAAAGTATAAAATCATTCAATTCTGTAAACAACAAGCTTTGTTCCAACACTGGCATGTCAGGACAGTGCCACGTGTAGGTGACTCAATGAACTCCTATTATGTGAACAGCATCATCGTGTCTGATGTTTATAATTAGAGCTCCAAAGTTCCATCTAACAGGTTGACAAGGCCAACAACTCCTATTTAAAACTTGAGTAACTACACAATCTCCTACTTTATTATTCACGTTAGATTAGGAATATGAGGGTATTTTTATTTAATGTACAGTTCCTGTCTATAACTCTGGACTTTCTATAAAATGTCTACTGCAGTACAAACAGAAAGTGGAGTTTATTTGGGAAAAAGGTGTTTCATCAGTCTTTCACCAAACTTGCACGTCTACCACACAAGACCATCAAAGCACATGCCTATGATTTAGGACCAGAAGTGTAATTCCAGTGAAAGGACGTAGCCATTTTTCGACACCAATTAAAACTAGTTTTCTAAATTAAATTCACATTATAAATGACTGCATTTGGCTTTTCTGAAAAGGCTGCCTGTGAATAATTAGCTACTTAATTAGGGTCAGTGCTAATATCAGATTCACTGTAACCAACAAGTCAGTATAAATGTCAACTGAGTGGTTGACTACAGTATGTGTTTGGCAGTTTTTCTGTAATAGTAAACAGAATTATCAGACTTGTGCTGACATAAACAAAAATCATTTCTCTCTGGTTCACAGATGCAAAAATTCCACTAGCCTTATCAATATGTTTTCCTTACTTATGAAAATCAATACCAGAACTATAATCTCACCCTGGTCTTTTTTCTTTCAGTTTCACACTGACATTTAATCCAGTGCTGTAGAGTGTTACATTTGTTCTGAATAATCATATGAAAACTTGCTACCCTTAAGCAAAATAAAAGGAATTTACCAAAACATTTTTGAAAAGTCCCAGGGAACTAAACTGTTGGATATGGACTTAAAAGTTAGTAAACCACAATTTTACATTCACTACTCTGCACCATAGTATTTTAAAATGTATATCTTATTGAAAGGCTTTTGATACTTGCTGTAGATTTTATTTTCTCCTACCGTCAAAATAATAATTACAACCAAATTACTAATGACAAAGTATCAGAAAAATTACAAGAATGGAGGTTTTTTGTTTCGACAAAGGCTGTTCAATTTCCAGGAAAACAGAATTTATTATGGAAGCATTACAAAAAATAGAATCAATATATTGCAGTGCAATTATTGTATTTATATATTGCAGTGTAGAATCCTATAGCCTACTCTGATGCATTTTTGATACCCTAGATCTGAAAGCTAATGACAGCTTAATCAATTAATGCAATTGCTGCTGAAATCCATATATCCAGTCACGTACTGTTTGAGATTTGTACTACAGCGTATGCCCTAAAATTTGTAACGCTTAACCAATCTTGTTGAAAATGGAGGATTTCCCTCAACGTAGCCTGGGGCTCTTATATACATCGTGTTCAAGGACTGTCCTGCCTGGTAATATGCTGAGTCTGACAGGTCCGAGGTACTGAACACTGACTCCAACTGTTGAGAAGCAGATGGTTTGATCCCAACAGACACATGCTGAAACAGCATTTATTACACCAGGGATTTCATTATGCTTTTCAGTAGGACACATTTTCGGAAAGAATGGAATTCTGTTAATATACAATTGGGTTATTATACAAGAATCAAATTAATGGCATTAGAGTAGGCGGTGAAATTCTTTGGCCCTCATGTTCTAAATAACCCCCGTTACTGTGTAACACAATTTCCATGTATACTGCTGATGCAGAAACACCTACCAATTGCTGAAAAGAATTATTTCCAATTTCAGTTTAATACATTAGTTCAAACAAGATGACAATGACAGACACTATAGAATGGCCCTACCTACAGTATGTAAAACAAAAGGCAAGGTTACTGTATACTGTAGCCAAATAAAAAACATGCTCAAATTGCAGATTTATAAATAACTGCAATAGGCTATCAAAAATATAAAATTGTGACAAAGGTACTTGTTTCTAACCTCTGATACAGTTCCACTAGAGTTATTTCTACCCTTAAGACTGGCTATAAACAAAATATATAAGCATCTTAAGATAAACAATGACAGTAAATGCTAAATATGTATGCAAGAAATCATGGTGTAAAGTATGTACAGCACTGTACATAAAAACATAAAACAGAAATCACAAATATAATGCACAAAATTTCAGTTTCTGATTTGTGAATTTCCAAATTAAACAAAGGTTCTAAATAAATGGTTCAGTAAATCTAGAGGTGATGCATACATTTAACACAACACAAATACTGTACCTGGTTATATTTGTGCAGGGCCCTGATAGTGCTTCTATCCTCTAGCAGACAGTCTTCAATATACACAGCAACATCATTACAAACGATTGGATTTTCAAGACAGTAGGGTACAGACAAATCTCCAAGACTAAAATAGATTTCCAACAGAATATAATCACCAATATCTTGCTCAATATCTAACATGTGAACAAAATGCAGGGCATCTCACTAAATGTTATTTTGTTAAATAGGGTCTTCACCTCTATTACAAATGCCGTTGTAATCTTAATGTTGTCCTTCTTCAGTCCACAGGCATATCCTTGGACAGTGTAGTCAAGACCAGTAGCTGCTGGCAGTAAACCATTAATCCTTCAGTCAGAATTATCAGATAGAAATGATGTGCTATAAACATAAATACAAAGGTTTCCAGCTAAGTCCTGCTTAGAAGGCTGCAAAAGGTGCTGAAGCCGTACTCTCAATGTGTTTCCCCAGTGATGCAGCTGTGAGACTAGTGAATGTGTAGAGCTCTCTTCTCTTTCTCTGCTGGATGCATGTGATTAGGCTCCACCCTTGCTGGTGCTAAACACAGCTCTGCTGAAAATCAGCTCTCAAACCATGATCGGATTCTCCAAGGACACATTACACCACATGCATTGCAGCACATTTATAGTACATACAGTTAACTCCTTAGACTCTAATTCTTTCTACAGTGTGCACTATGAAATCTAAAAATATATTAGCTTTTCATAAACACCTACCTTTTGAATACTTAATTTGTGTGGTACAGAGGATTGAAGAGGAAAATAATCAACTACCCATAATACATCAACCCCAAATTATTTAGTAATTTTTGCTATTTTACAAAAGAAGGTACAGCATTTAGGGATAAATATACTGTCCTTTCAGAGAAATATATTGCACAAAATACACACGTAAAGACTTATTGCAGTATGTTCCCACAGGATATTGTGCAAGCCACAGCCACTGTGAAGCAGCATTTAGCATGTTTGTTATTAAAACTAAAGCTGCTAAATACTAACACTTACATTCATTGAATCACATAGCACAGGAAGAGGCCATTCAGCCCATTGTGCCTGTGCCGGCTCTTTGAAAGAGCTATCTAATTACTCCTACTCCCCTGCTCTTTCCCCTTAGCCCTGCAAAGTTTTCCTATTCAAGTATGTATCCAATTTCCTTTTGAAAGTTACTATTGAATCTGCTTCAACCACCCTTTCAGGCAGTGCATTCCAGATTATAATAACTTGCTGTGTAAATATCCTCATTTACCTGGATTTGCCTATTTAGAGCAATGACCATACAGGGACAGGCTAAATTAACAACTAAACATCACAAGCAAGCAGTGCCACAGGAGATTCACCAGTATATTTGAAAATGCTGAGTACTGATTAGGCTACTGATGGAATTGACTTGAGCAGAAAGCAATGCTGACAGGGCAAGGGAACTAAATTAAAATGCACAGTTGAAACTGAAGCAATGAATATATTTGTGCTGATGTTAATTAAACACTCTCCTATTATCAGGGTCAGAAATGCCTTCAAATGGACCAAATGGCCTCCCACTGTGCTGAAATTTCTGAATCTAATTCAGATCAGCTCACCTTCTGATGTCATTAGCACTCATTATCAAAACAAAAGGATTTTAAAGATAATAATGGTTCTTATTATTCAAAGGGCTCCTAGTGGTGACACTTGCACCAAGAAACACTTATGAAAGTGACTACTGACAATTAATTTTAATACACGTTCCATAAGTGGTAATACAAACATACACCAGGCAGTTCTCTTTGAGAACTATAGTTGGGAGAACCATAGGCATAAATCTGCACTGAAAAGATAGGCGGTTTACCATAAAAAATCTTAGCAATGAATGCACAGATCATAATGCTGTTCCTGCTTCTGGTGGTCTGGGCATGTGGAAGGTTCCACACATACATTAAACATACAAAGGTTAAATTAGTAGCAGCCTGACCACTATTAGCTTTACCCGCTCTGAAATCAATTCTATAAACACAGGACACAAGCTAATGAATTATTGCTATATTCCAGCACTTGTAGCGCATAACAGAGAAGGCCAAGGCTGGATCTTCCCTTGAGCATGCATACTTGGAAATGAAAGATCCTTATAGACTAGATCTATACGCAAGTTACTTAGATATTGATCGCACCCGAAAATGGGGAGACAGTTAACGGTGTTCACACTGCACGTGCTGTTAACGTCGGATCAGGAACAACTTGAAATTCATGCTGGCAGCTCATTATTATGAGTGAGGCATGCAGCTACATGCACTGCTTATTGGCTGCATGCCAGTTTGGGGGGACGAAATCGAGTATAACTGATACCACTCACAGGCAGCCTGCATCTCTTAAAGGGTAGCTGCACCGTGGCTGCAAACATCAGGGAAACTTCATAAGTGGAAAAATGGCTGCAAGGGGTCCAGAGAGGGCACCCAGGTTCTCAAATGCAGCATTGGAGGCCCTGGTCCAGGCGGTGGACAGGAGCAGGGAGATCCTGTTCTCTCCGGGGGATCAGAAAGCCGTGCAGGCAACATCTCCGTCAGCCAGTGGGAAGAGGTCGCTGAGGAGGTGAATGAATGGAGCTTAGCTCCAAGGACATGTCTGCAATACTGGAAGAAGTTTAATGAACTCAGTGGAGTTGTCAAGAATCTTACCATCTCAACCTCAATTGCTCTCTCCTCACACCTGCACAACCTGCAGCCCCACCTAGGACACTCTCTTCTTTCTTGCTGAAGGTCACGCGCAACATGAAGCAGGTGGAGGCCGACCCTGACTACACACTCTTTCCCCACTAGAGGGAGACGCACCAGCCATTACGGACAGGGGGAGAGTCATGGCCGTGGCGAGTGGCAACGCTGGAGGAGACGTCACATAGGGTTTCTTCACACCTTATCCGCTTCTTACTTCTATCTCATCCTGCACACTCTGCATGACCAACTGCAGCTGCTTTCAGCAGCTAATCATCTCTCTCTGCTCTTCCTGCACATTAAAAGCTGACCCATGTCCCTCCATTTCATTTCAGGTGCTAAAAATGTCACGGTCCCTTTGCCAATTCAGGAGGAGGAGGGCAACCTTCCTAAAGGTGCAGCATCATTCAGAGACTGGCACCACGTGTACTTGAGAGAGTAGGCTAGAGGAGGGGTCTTCATGTGGTAGTGAATTACCCAGCATGCATGCAGGAATAGAGCAGTGGCACAGGATGTCACAGCAGCCAGCTCACTGAAAGGTGAGATCACATACTGGCTCTGCTGCAGAAGACTCAGATGCTGGCTTCGAGGATCCAGGCTATCGAAGAAGGCTGATGGGCATACACTGGAAAATGCTGAATGCACTGGGCAGCCTGCCAATGAGATTGCGCACAATGGCTCAGAGCATGGAGATGCCTTGCTCCAACTTGTGCCTGGGCTTCGCACAGAGCATAGAGACCATTCTGTCGAACATGGAGTGTATGATCAGCTCCATCAACACAACAGTGGCGCCCACCATGATATGGAGCCTCTGCTGACAGCAGTATGACATGTCATGGAAGCTCAGATGGTTGCCACCTTGACTTTGGGGGCCACTGTTAACAGGGGCGTCCAGAACGTCACATCCCTCCTGCACTATGTTCTCGCACAGAGCCATAGGAGTGCAGAGCCACTGTCGCAGCAGAGTAACATTGGCTCCATGGCAGAGGCACCTGCTGTCCTCTCTCAGGATTACAGCATATTTGCTCCCCCCGCCACCCACTCCACCAGTGCCCTAGTTAGTGCCAGTCTGCAGCCGAGATGCTCAAGGTCGTCCACCACCACCACCATCTGAAGTGTCCTCACTGGAAGATAAGCAGCCTTCCACCTCCCAAGCTGTAGCCACTGGGGATATACCTCGTAGCAGCACTAGGATAGATAAATGAGCACTAAGGGGTTGCGCCAGGTTGATTCTTAATTATTCCTGTTAACCATCATACACACATTGAATAGAGTAGTTGGAGTAATTTTTTGTGCTGGATCTGATCTTGGTGATAATATTTGTAGCTAACTGAGGGCAAGACCCATAAGGCTGGACTGAAGGAAGGCAATCGAATAAGGACCATGGTGATAAGGATTGCAGGATTGTTATAGTGTATTGGGGATGGTTCAGATAGAGCTCTCTTAGATGAGTTGCTGTCTAAGAGCTCTGGCAGCTAGGGGCTCTGGTGGTTGATGCTGCAATTACTCTTCCTCCTCTTTGTGCTGCTCTTTTTCCTCCTCCTCCATTTCATACAGCCCAGGTGGTGGTAAGGGCCAGTCCCTGAGTACAGCAGTTATGCAGCCTGCAACACACAACCACAAGTCTGGATACACGGTCAGGGCTGTACTGCAGAGCTGTTTCCGAATGTTCCAGGCAGAGGAAGCATTGCTCAAGTTTCTGGTGGCAGCATGGCTCTCATTGTAGGCCAGCTCTGCACCTATACCTGGGATCCTGATAGAAGGCATGAGCCATGTCTGGAGACCATACCTCTCGTCACCCAGTAGAATAAAGGCGGCACAAACGTCTGAGGCAGGATGAATGAATCACGACTGCTGCCAGGAAACCAGGCACAGACCTGCATGATGGGCTGCCTGTGATCGCAAACAGGACTCCCTTGCCCTTCTTTGAATAGTGCCATGGGATCTTTTACGTCCATCAGACAGGACAGATGGGATCTCTCATCCAAAAGACAGCTCCTCCAACAGTACAGCACTCCCTCAACCCTCGAGTGGGGGTTAAACACACAGTCTTCCAACTCAAAGATGAGACTGCTACCACTAAGCTAAGACTGACATCTGATGTTCTATGTGATAATTACCTATGAGTTACAAAATAAAGTACTGAATCAGACTAACAGACACTCTTGGATTTAGGTAAATGGGGATGGAGGGGTATTATTGTGTACAACAGAAACTGCACTTGTGTGAATTTCTCTGTAATTTAGTTTGGAGACTTAATCATAGTGAGGGGTCACTGCATGTGCCAAAAGCAAAACAAAATACAAATACACTGTAGTCTATTTGAATATGTAGGGTTAATAATTTATAGATTATATGTTGCATCAAATGACCTGAAAGCATCATACATACAATACACTAAATATCGCAGCAAACCAATGTTCTAACAGGTAAACCAGTCCTAGCTGGACAAGCAGTAGGAAGCTTATCCGTACTGGTAAGTTGTGTAGCGTTAACTGAATAAACTCGAGCACTATCCTGCTCACATTTGGGATTTTTAAAGCATTGTTTGCTGCCAGCCTGTGCCCAAACTCTTGGATTCAGGTAAATGTGTGGCCGGGGGGAAAGAGGGGGGTTATTGTGTACAAGAGAAACGGCATCCGTGTGGATTTCTCTGTAAATTAGTTAGGAGACTTAATCATAGTTTTTTTTAATTTGTTCATGAGTTGTAGGTGTCGCTGGCAGGGCCAATATTTATTGCCCACCCCTAATTGCCCTTGAGAAGGTGGTGAGCCATCTTCTTGAACCGCTGCAGTCTGTATGGTGAAGGTTCTCCCACAGTGCTGTTAGGCAGGGAGTTCCAGGATTTTGACCCAGCGACAATGAAGGAACGGCGATATATTTCCAAGTCAGGATGGGGTGTGACTTGGAGGGGAACGTGTAAGTGGTGGTGTTCCCATGCGCCTGCTGCCCTTGACTTTGTAGATGGTAGAGGTCACAAGTTTGAGAGGTGCTGTCGAAGAAGCCTTGGGGAGTTGCTACAGTGCATCTTGTAGAGACGGTACCCACTGCAGCCATGGTGCGTTGGTGGGTGGAGGGAGTGAATGTTTAAGGTGGTGGTTGGGGTGCCAATCAAGCGGGCTGTTTAGTGAGGGGTTTCTGCATGTGTCAAAAGCAAAACAAAATACAAATACACTGTAGTCTAATTGAATATGTAGGGTTAATAATTTACAGACGTAAATATGTAAAAGGGAACTGAAGTAATTTTAATTCTGTAGATTTAAATAGCAGAACAAATTCCATTTTCTTCCTTAACAGAGCCATATTGTGGAAAAATTCAGATTAATTCCAACTCTGAAGAAATTATATTTGTAGCTCACTTTGGTTCATGCTTCTAGAATACCACAAATATATTTACGGTACACTTTTCAATTATCAGTTTTGTTGAAATCAACAGTAATCACTAAAATAACATTTCTGCAAAAAAGCAGCTTAAAGTCATTTGGCTCTTCAGCTATTACAGTGTATTTACACACACACACACACACACACACACACACACACACACACACACACGGCAATTCAGCCCCTAGGGGCTACCCAAGAGTCAGCTGAAACTGGAAATCTAACTTAGGTCTTCTCGTCAATAGTCCAAAGTTGTAGCATTGTGCAATAGCTATCAGATTGCTGTGTTGAACAGAATTTAACAAGACCATTTTCTTTATCGAACGGCTGCTCAGTTTAGATACCTTAATACAGTAGTGCACAATTTACTGTAAAATTTACAATACAAAGATATAGTGGATAGCCTAAATAAAATGCAACCTGTAATATACACAGTACATTTTTTAAAAACCTACAAACATTGATCCTATATTATGATTCCTTTGCATCATTTTACATTGAAGAATGGGCCTGAAACTCAGGTGTCCATTAAGTGGGACTGTATGTTGTATGTAAAAATAATAAAAATAGACCAAGTGATTGTTATAAATAATGTTTGCTATTTTACATTAGAAAATGGGCACGTTATTTGACAAGAAGTGCCTGCTATATACATTTGCCTGTAATACACAAAAATAAGTTCCAGAAGAGCGTAAGGAAGGATGAATGAGAAAAGGCCACTTGGATCTGTGAAGGAGCGGGCTTCATGGACCATGTAACATCCACCTTAAGTACTCTATCCCACCTATTTAACCTCCTGATGGAAAGATTCCCTGCTCCCCAAAGAGAATCGAGCAAAAACCTAGCATGTCGATCCATCCTCACATCTCTAATATTCAATCCTGGTTAGCTGCTGCCCATTAAGTCTTGTGCTGTGCTTGATCACCTCAATCCATATTTATCTGTATAGTCTTTAATCCCATTCACTGCTTAATATTTATTCAACACCTTTTGAGAGAGTTATTATGTTAATACACTGCCTAAGAAATACAATTCACAATGTCAAAGTTACAAACATCATGATTTGCTGCACAAATAATTATCACTGTTAATATTAAAAGCACAAAACTTTTCTGAAACTTTTTTATTTTTGGCTGTGCTTGTTCAATTTTAGCCAGATAAGTTTGTCTGCTATTATTAAGAAAGTGATTAAACTTGTGTTTTCGAACTTTAAACCTTCAATTTTATCACAGCAAAGGCATATAATCTTTCTTCTATCTACCAATGTCAAAACTGGTAGGACATCATATTTTACGTCACTTTTGTTAATCAACTTTTTTATTTTCACCTTCTGAATTGGTTAAATTAGAGGGCCACACCTGCTATGCACACTCTAAACAAAGGTGGATTATGATCTTGTACAGAAATAATAAACACTACCACAGCAAACATAGCTTGCTTGAGTGAGGTAATATAAGTAACAGATACAAAATAAAAACAGAAAATGCTGGAAATACTCAGCAAGTCAGGCAGCATCTGTGGAGAAAGAAACTGATTTAACGTTTCAGGTCGATTATTTCAGATTTCCAGCATCCGCAGTATTTTACTTTTGAAGTAACAGATACAACCTTGTCACGTGTTCCTAGATTAAAAAGCTGAGGAGTTCTGATGGCATCATAAATCACAAGGATGGAGTTCAAGTAAATAACCTCAACTGTTTTACACCTTTGTAAACATACCTATTTATTTCTACCACAAATACAAAACACTGTTGAAATTACATTATTAAATAGAAGTGTATAATACATTATTTCCATTAGAATGTCACAATTCAGTGATTGTAACTGTACTGTGGTGCTCTGTTTGCTGCTGACCTGACCCCTCAAAAGTCCATTTTCATTTTTTTTTTGAGAGTTTGTCCATTTGATTTTATTGTCAATTTCCTGCCATGCTCTGCTCCTGAAGAGGCTGAATCTTGCTGGGATACAGTTCCATGGGTGTTGAGGTCCCTCCATTACCTGATCCAAGTGGTCTTTCTTCACACATGAGCCTACATAGTGTCAGTTGGCTATTGGCAATGGGGGGCATTGCAGCCTAGTCAATCCTGTCTCAACTCAGCATCTGCACATGTACATGGGATGGAAATTAGGAACAGGAACCCTGGCTGATTTTTCCTCTCGAGCATAAACAATGTCTTCTGTCTTGACCCTTCAAGCCATTGGAAGAGCCCACTTTATGAAATTTCTTTGAACAAAAATAACAGTATCCAAATCATCCTGCAAGACACTTATCAGGTTCATGGCTACTGAAAAAAAATTGGCCTCATTAGATTAAATGAATGAATTATTTAAGATTAAGACAAGAATAGCTCCCCTAGTGGCTTGGTGGACAGATGTACATGTGATGTGGTACTGAATCACACAGACCAGAAAGATCTACGGTCACTACTAAGTTAGCTAATGTCAGCTGAAACAGGAGTTGCGGTGCAACATATAACCTCACTGTTCCCCAAGTAGGATGGAAAAAAATCAGCCAGGGTCCCCACTCCTGTTCATTTTCCAGTGACCCCTGCTGGAAAATGTGCATGCTTGAATATGCCGTTAACAGGATTGAGCGGAGCTGTGATTACCTCCCTTGGCCCACCTCCAACAATCACTCTCTTGGCTCACACTTGAAGAATCGCCACTTGTGTAAAATACCAGAGGGCTGCCAGTGTTTGTGAAATTGCAACCCAGCACTTGAGAAAAGATGTTAGAAGAAAAGGTGCTAGAATAAAACATTATTAGTGGAAAAGAACAAGCAGGACCCCATTTAATTTCTTAAGAAACTACACCACAAATTCTAGTCTGTTCAAGCACCAGATGACCTGAATTCTAGCCTGTGAATTCAATCCGTAAGAAAATCACTGGCCCACGTTACTATGGCAAGATGGATGACAGTTTTTCAATTTGATCAGTGTAAGATATGATGATTAAATCCAAGCTTTTACAATAATCAATATAGATGACCTTTTTGTCCCTTCTGGTGTATCACAACCTTCTCTCATTAACTATATTAAAGCGTGCAGAGTTGTTTATTACTTTAAAACTCACAGACTGGCCACCGTCATGTGATTCCCAGTCTAATTATATATACAGCATTATATATACTTGAGGCAGAAATGTTGAAGAGATTGGTTGCAATTAAGTTTCAGTATTTGTTGAGAGATACTGGAATCCAATTAGAAAAGCTCTTCATCGATGGAACACAGGAGTAAAAAATAAATAACTGCAAAAAAAACACTATCTTTCCATGGCTAAGTATAGAATCTCAGGCATACACTAAAGGAACTTGCATTTATATAGCACCTTTTAAGTCTTCAGGATGTCCCAAAGTGCTTCACCACCAATGAGTTTCTTCATCGTCGCTGGGTCAAAATCCTGGAACTCCCTGCCTAACAGCCTTGTGGGAAAACCTTCACCACACGAATTGCAGCGGTTCAAGAAGGCGGCTCACCGCCATCTTCTCAAGGGCAATTAGGGATGGGCAATAAATGCTGGTCTTGCGAGCGACACCCACATCCCATGAACGAATAATAAAAAAAATTAGTTTTGAAGTGTAGTCATTGTCATGTAGACAAACATGGCAGCCAATTTGCACACAGCAAACAGGAATGAGATAAATGTTTTGATGGTATTGTTGAAGGATGAATAATGGTCAGGATACAGGCGGAGCACCCAGCTCTTTTTCTGAATAATATTATGGGATGCGTTAGTTTCACTGAACAGGCAGATGGGGCCTTGGTTTATCTCATCTGAAAAATAGCACTTCTGACAATGCACTGAAGTATCAGCCTAGATTATGTGCTCGGTCCTGGACTGGGGCTTGAACCCACAAACTTCTGACTTAGAGGTGAGTGTGCTAACAACTCAGCCAGAAGGAGCACTGATACCAGCTGTGAGAGATACACCAAAACAGTCACAATCCAACATGAGGCAATAGCCAGCGTCATTGCAAAGGCAATCATATTTGTTAATAAAATTGTATCAAACCTAAAGCTCAAAAAACAAATCAGATTTCTGTTCTAGTATTAAAGTTATCCATAATCACAGCATCTTAAAGGGGACATGAGATCCACCTTTACTCCATCCCAGCTGGTCTTCAGTGTATGATGTTTTTGTTCACACTCCATGCAAGGGATATTACCCAATATTCAGTAATTTCAAACTATGTAGAATTTGGCAATTATAAAGGTAGAACCTCCACCCATTCCAATCAAATGAATCTTCAAGGTGGTTAAGTCTCTTTAAAAGGAATGTATTTTTCCAACAAAACTTAGAAACCTTTCTAATTTATCAAACCTATACTGTTCAAAACATGCTCACTAGTTATATCATATCATGGTGTACTTACTGTACCTATGTCAGTGATACAAATTTAATGATATTGCATATTTAATATTTCACTTTTCAAAAGAGGCAAAATTCCTGTCTGTACTAATTTTAGTGAAAATGTAGACAAAACTCATTTATATTTTCATTTACTTTTTCACTAAAATTAGCAAAGATGGGAATTTGACCCCAAGGACACCTGCTATAGAATTAGTATTGCAGAAACTAGGAAAATTCTGTGTACTTGTTTCAATTCATCAAATTGGATCTACTCAGCGACCCTCTGGAAAACCTCAGCAAGTTCTAGTCCTTGTCCTCTTCCCTGCTGCCATAATAGACCTCCAATAGACTGGATGAGGGTGATTTCTCTTGGTTCCTCTTCTCTTCCAAGTATTAGCATGCCTTTCACACTTAGAATAGTCCTTATTAAAAATCAATAAAGTATTATTTAAACATTTTAATTAGGAGCATACTGCATTAATAGAAAGCATAATAACCGTGGAATAACCTTTGTATTTGACTAATGAGTTATGAGGTTTTACTCCTGGATTAATCTGGGCAATCTACTCTCAATTCAAAATAATTTAATTTGACTCAACAGGCCTGATTTTAAGCATATGAAAAAGTCGATACACCAGGTTTGTCACTTAAGCAGTGGTGTTTACTTCACTTTTCTTCACCTGTATTGGAAGGATAAAAACATAAGCCTGAAATCCTGAAGAGGGAAATACAAATGTTGATTGCACAAAATTAATAATGAATGCATCTATTATGGGGTCAAAAACAGTGCATTCTGGTTAATAGTAAGTATTTTAATAACGATTATTGCCCCTTTTTAAAAAATTAAAAATCCAGCAAAGTGTCATTTGGATTTTCAACAGTCCAACCAGTCATCACTCTCCAATGGCCAACTCCCCCTGCCCCAGTTCACAGAGGCATTCTACCCCCTCTGGGCCCATTTCACAGAGACATTATGGGCTCAATTTTCAAACTAAAAAAATGGGTGGGTTGGGAGCAGGGGGGCATTGAAAATTGCCACCATTTCAGACCCGCCCCAACTTGCTCCCAGGAGGCGGGTCAGGACTTAAAACCGTTCACGGAGGTTTCAGGCTTCCATTTTTCTCCAATTCCCGATTTCAAGCCCAGGGGGCCGGAATTCCCGATTTCAAGCCCAGGGGGCCGGAATTCCCGATTTCAAGCCCAGGGGGCCGGAATTCCCGATTTCAAGCTCAGGTGGCCGGAATTCCCGGGCCTTCTGTTTTACGCCACATGAGAGGAGGTAAGAAGGCCCGAGACCAATAGGTAGGTGCCTAGAAAGGCACAGCTTGTAAGCTCAGAGGAGCAGGAGTGCTTTCCCCAGGCCCAACAAGCCTACCTGCACCGAACCCTCAACGATCACGGACCCCCGAACATAGACCCCCCCCCCACATCAGGGACCCCCGACCATGGACCCCCCCGGATCACGGACCCCGATCTCCGACCCTCCCTCTCCGACCCCCGACCCTCCCACTCCGCTCAACGATCGTGGACACCCGCGATGGTCCCCAATCCCGACATTCCCCCGTCACTGACCCCTGATCCCATCCCCCATGCCGACCTATGCCCATCTGTGCCCCCCCCCCCCTCCACCATCCATACAAACAAAGACTTATCTGCAGACATACCTGAAGACATCCTCTCCCTGGCTGGTCTCCCGTCCGACTGAGACCAGCCTGTCAATCAGCCAGTCAGTCGGACGGGAAACCGACAAAAAAAATAAAAAGACATCCTTACGTCAAAATGGTAAGGATGTCCGGGAAACCTGTACTAATGGGTTTCCTGACCTCAATTTGACCCCTCTGCTCCCTTCCCAACTCAGTTTTAAAATTGAGCCCTATATCCCATTCTATACCCAATAATTTACAGACACACTTTCTCCTCCTCCAATCTTCCCAGTTCTTATTGGCACTCTTCTCTTTCTCCCCTTCAATTTAATATAGAGGATACAGTAATGTAATGTTACTGGACTAGTAATCCAGAGGCCTGAACTAATAATCCAGAGAACTCGAGTTCAAATTCCACCATAGCACTTGAGAAGTTGAACTCAATTTGTTTTAAAATCTAGAAATAAAAAGCTGGTATCAGTAAAAGTGACCATTAAACTGTTGCCTGCAATGTTCCCATAGCGGCTTCTACTTCGGATGAGATGTTAAACCAAGATATCTTTGGAATGAGAGATTAAATTTAGGGCTAATCTGCCTGTTCCTGTAGTTGATAGTACCCATGGCACTATCCAAAGAAGAGCATGGAGTTCTCTCAGTGTCATTGTCAATATTCTTCCCTCAGCCACCACCATTAAAAGCAGATTAATTGGCTCTATTTCTCATTGTTATTTATGCACATCGCTGTGCATAAAGTGGCTGCCGTGTTCACCTACATAACAACAGCAACTACATTTAAAAACCAATTCATTGTGTTTAAAGTGCTTTGGAACCTCCCAGGAGAAGCGATAGGGAGCTAAATAAATACGTTTATTTGTTCATACTTTGGCAGTGACAAAGGGCAATTGTGTCATGCTGCTGCTGCTGTTGTGGCTCAAATGCCGAGCCTGCTGTACAAGAAATCAGCCACCTGTTTGATACATGTGTGGGCAGCATATTGGCTGATCATCCCTGTGGTGGCCTGGAAGGAGGTGGAGGAAAAACATTTAGGGAGGATGTGACCTTAAATGTCACTACCACAACCCTATAGTGTAGGTGGCCTTTGTAGCAGATGGCACAGATCTGCAACTTGCTCCATACTAATGTCGAGCCTGTAGAACCAGCTGCCCATGGTCACTGCCAGGTATGTGTGCCAAGACCTGCAGATGTGGTTGGTGGCACAATGGTAGGTGCAGCCAGTCCAGTTCTAGTGCCTGTTAATCTCCATGCTGTGCCTTCTTTCATCATATACCACTTCAACTATCAAATACTGTATTTGTGGTGCTTCAAAAGCAATCCCCACCATTAATTTTATTTTGAATGCCGATCACCATGGGACCCATCACATAGATGCTTTGTTGCTCCTTACGGTTCTGTGAAAATTCATATTCTAAGAGCTCCTTTTTCATGTCCCTTTTTTTTCAGCTCCCCCTGTTCAGCTATTTTAAGTACCAGATAAACATTACGTACGGTTACAAGCAAGAAAGAAAACCCGCCCTCTAAATTTAAAAAAAATTAAAAATACCAACGTAAATACCAGAGGCCAGCATTAAACGCTATTAAACTGGAAAATAAGAACTAGGCTAAAATGCCATATATCCTTTTAACAGTTCCATAATCTTAAATCCACTCCAGATGGGTGAAGGGCATGTCTAGCGCAATCCAATCCTAAGCAGAAATACAATCTTGCTAGGCTTCATTTAGATGAAGCCATGGCCCTTTTTCGCCGAGAACATTCTAGGTAGTCTGCTAGAAAATTGTGCAGATGGAGCTGTATGGATCAGAGACAGATTTTCTGGTCCCCAGTACCTGTTGCTCTCGTGGTATAGTGATCAGAAATATACCCTCATCATTTTCTAGGGAAACAAATTGCTTTATAATATTCAAAGTGTGGCTTAACTGATGCAACTGTGATCTTATGTATGCAATATACAATGAATGGGAATTGTTGAATACATAGAACAAATTGTTCTCAAACAGAATTTAATCTCTTTAGTTTCTGAGATGAGTGCTGCTGTATTAGTAGTGAGATAACACAACCATTTCAACAGATACTCTATTGGTTTTCTACCAATATTGTTAAGGCATGGAACTGAAGAACAAGCTTACTGAATATAAAAGTCTGAACATTAGTAATGAATTTATGAATAGATTTAGATCATTTTTATTCATTTAATCTACTAACTAAAAGCATGATAGTCCTGCAACGAAGAGGCTTCACTTGTTCTATTGTGACTATGTCTCAAAACTAGGAATGACACTTAGAAGTTCCATTTTAGGCTACTTCTCGTTCTCTCAGCCATAATTACACAGTAGGCAGAGCCACATGTTTGTGATTTACAACCACTTTCCAATATAGGCTCTGTATATCATTTTAAATAGTGATGTCTAAAAAGCTGTACAGTGTCCCTGCACTGGATATAATATGATAGAATTTTTTTACGATTATAGACCAAGTAAATCACCTCTTTGACAAAATCAACCAGTGAAAGAACATGAGGCACTCTAACAGTTCACATATATCACAGACTATTTTATCTGTGCAATCTTTTTCTCCTCATATCTCTCTGTTCAGTGCCTGATGCTCTTGCAATCTCAGTATTATCACCCATTACTCATAAACCTGGCTGAAAATTTTAGCATAGATAGGAATTACAACCTAGGTTACTTAATGTACGTGGCACCTGGCAGCTTACCTATATTGGCTGTTGAAATATGTGGCAAAAACAAACAGTAACACGGCCCTGATAATCATCTGTAAATATCATGATACTGCATGAAAATCTTAATTTCTAGTAACAGCAGCCATTTTATGTGTGAGTGTGTGTGTATAGGCATTTTTACACTATAGGAGTACAGTCAACTGCAAACGTGTACCTATCCCTGAATCAGCTACATTCTGTAGTATTGGAACCAATGGTGTCATAGACCTACAATGACCCTGCCATTGGCATAATGGAGCTACATACAATTATATAGAATCTATAGCATAGAAAGAAACAAGCCATTCAGCCTAATTGGTCTTTGCTCCACATAAATCTCTTCCCACTCTAATCACCTCTTTCCACCCTGCTCCCATATTCCCCGCTCACTCATGTATGCATCAAGCCTCGCCTTAAATGTGTCAATGCTATCTGCTTCAAACAGTCCATGTGGCAGCGAGTTCCACATTCTCACCACTGTCTGTGTAAAGAAACTCCTCCTAAATTCTGTTTTTGATCTGTTTGTGGCTATTGTATATTTATGCCCCCTTGTTCTGGAATCACAAGTGAAAACAATTTCTCCATATCTATCCTATCAAACCCCTTTATCATTTCGAAGACATCTATCAGGTCTCCTCTTAATTTTCTCTTTCTCAGAGAATATTTCCAGAAAATAGAGCCCAAGCCTGTTCAATCTTTCCTGATAGATCTTTTAAATCTTTTCAACACTTACTTCAGTGCTTCAATATCCTATTTGTATTATTGAGACCAGAACTGCACACAGTATTCCAAATGTAGTCTAACCATGATTCTGTATAAATTTAACATTACCTCCCTGCTTTTGTATTCCATTCTTCTAGAAATGAACCCCAGCACTTTGCACTCTTATCAACTTGCATTGTGACTTTTAGCAGTTGATAGATCAGTATTTCCAGATCGTTTTGCTCGTCTGCTTCATTTAGTTTCTTACCTTCTAAAGAATAAGTGACCTTATGAACCAACTCAAACTTCACCATATTGAATTTAATTTGCCATTTATTCGCCCACTCTGCAAGTCTGTTTATGTTTTCCTTTATTTTGGTGCAGTCTTTCACATTATTAGTTATACCCGACATTACATTACCGTTGTAATGTAATTCCTTCATTACAACAGCATCTACACTTTTAAAAAAAATGTACTTCATTGTTCGTGAAGTCGTGAAAGGCACTATATAAATGCAAGTCTTTCTTTTCTTTAACCCCAAATTTGGTATCATCTACAAATTTTGACACCATACCTCCAATTCCTGAGTCCAATCATTTATGTATAATAGTGACCAGAGTGGTCCCAGCACGGATCCCTGTGGGACAGACT
Source organism: Heptranchias perlo (assembly GCF_035084215.1). NCBI lineage: Eukaryota > Metazoa > Chordata > Chondrichthyes > Hexanchiformes > Hexanchidae > Heptranchias > Heptranchias perlo. The sequence continues at coordinate 12,286,010 of NC_090347.1, forward strand.
TTCCACCAGTCTGAGAAACCTCCCTTAACTCCTACCCTCTGTTTTCTGTTTTTTCTATACATCTTTCAATCCAGTCTGCCACCTGGCCTCTGACTCCATGTGCCCTGACCCAATTTTCCACCCCCACCCACTTGAGTTACACCAGAAAACCAGCATCTGAATTAAAGTGAGACTAATAAAAAAAGCAGCTATAGTCTCACCAGGAACCCAAGCAGTGGTCATACATTCCAACTTAGAAAACTAGCAAACGCTTAATAAAAAGTGACACAACCCCCGAACAGCTGCAAACTCATGAACGCTCCTGATTATAAGCTGTGGCATGTGAAAACAAGTAACTACATGGGCTTTGTAACTTAAGCTGTAAGCATAACCAACATTCCTTCATTAGTATTGGTTAAAAAACATATGTACATGTCAGCCCAAAGGAGGAAATCCAAATGTTAGACACAAAATTGGCGGTGCCCTTTTTTGGGCGGGGGGGGGGGGGGGGGGGATTCTGAGGGAATGAGGAATTTTGAGTTTTGATATTACAAATAATCCTCCAACCTGCTCAAGCTGGTACTCTCCTTCGACCCGTCCACATTCAAACTGGCACCATTTTTCCTCCCCCATTCAAGATGATGCTTTTTTTTTGTCCCCCAATTCAAGCTGAAACACTTTTCTCCCTCCAACCCCCACCCAGTTCAAGCTGGCACATCCCCCACCACTCCCCCCACCCACCCAGCTCACGGTGGAACTCTTCCCTCAGTAAATGCTAGCACCCTCCTTTCTCCTTCCCCTAAAATCAATGCTCCCAGCTTTTACCCTTTTACACCCACAAAGCACCGATCCAAACTTCTGACCCACTCTCTCTTATTCATTGCCATGCATTTCGTTCTTGCCTTCATTGTTGTCTATTTCACTCATGCCTCACCCCTTCATTTCCCCACTTCCCTCTCTCTTTACTCCCATCCATTCTCCTTCTCCCTTTCGTTGACATCCATTCCCCTTCTTCATCTCCCCTCAGTGTTGCTCCTACCCGAATTCTTCCACTCATGGAAGGGGTTCCTGCAACCACATGCCATAGGCAAGAATTCCTGTTCTCACGAGAAGTCCCACTTACTGTATGCAGGGATCATTATAATCAGTGCTTGAGTAAGAACAGTGCTTCAGGGAGAAGGGCCTGGTCAGTGGTGAGGGGAAAGGAGCTCGGTTGATAATGAGGGGAAAGAGCCCCAGTCAATTTTTGTTAGAACATACTGACTGGGCTCCCAATTCATTAACTGTCAGAGTGAAACACTGACAGTTGCCATGTGTGACTGACACCCAATTAAAAAGTATATATTGCGTAAGTATCTTAAAAACTTTCAATTGAAACTATTAGAAAACAAACGAATACAGGTGGTCTCCAAGCTGAGCACGCAGACAATAAACAGGCAATGGTTGTGGCTAAAGATCAAATTGCATATGAGAATCATTTAAATCCTGACTGAGTTATCCGCTAAGCAACAAAACTACTGTCCACTCCTAATAGTTAAACAGTATCACCCAAAGTAATTGGCACCAGTGCAGTATCTTTTTGACTCTATTCTACTGATTTCTGCACATAATTGCAAGTACAACAGAGTCTAGAAACCATCAAAGTTCATAAAAATTATTTGCTTGATCCAGAATATTTTACGTTTCAGAAACAACATCACAACTACGTGTGTCAATGAACCAACCATCTGAAAACAGTACATTTTTAGAATATAAATCATATAATTTTACACTTTTTTTGATGAAGTCTTTTGTGGTTCCCAAAATATACTCTGGCACAGCCCAACACCACGACCAATTAACAAAACAAATTCCAAAATGTCAAAACCTTTATGCAACTTGCAATGATGTAAGCTCAGAATACAGTAACTGTGAAAAATTAGAAAACAAAAGGCAGTTCTGCATCAAAAAAGTAGCAGGATGTGGGTTTATATCTTTGGCATCCTGTAAGGCATTCCCTATGTTATCAATGGAAGTGCTGAGCAGAAGGCAGGCACGATTCCACACGGAGAGACTGAGGCTCCTAGGCCCATCGTTACAAATCCACCAGTGGCTGGGTCAAGAACAGAATCACAGAGGTGTATGGGTAAACTGGTGCACAGTGTGGGTTGTATCTTTTTCATCTAGAACAATAATATACTATACATTTGATTTTTTTTTAAAAATTCATTCTCAGGATGTGGGCATCGCTGGCAAGGCCGGCATTTATTGCCCATCCTTAATTGCCCTAAGGTGGTGGTAGTGGCCCTCCTTCTTAGCGGTTTGATACAGCTCAGTGGCTTGCTTGCTACCCCACTACATAGGGAAATTAAGAGTCAACCACGTTGTGTGAGGCTAGCGTCACATATAAGCCAGACTGGGTAAGGACAGCAGGTTTTCTTCCCTAAAGGACATTAGTGAACTAGTTGGGTTTTTACAGCAATCCGACAGCTTCATGGTCACTTTTACTGATAATAGCTTTTTATTTCCAGATTATTAGTCCAGGCCTCTGGATTACTAGCCCAATTACATAACCACTACACTACTGTTCCCGATTAACAGAGTACTTAGGAATGTTTCTAATCCTCTTCTGTTCATGAGACCTCATTCTTAACCATTGTAACTTTTGGTGTGTTGTTAAAATAGCATTTCTATTATATTGCTGTGCTCAAGCTCAGAACAACCCCTGAAGCAAGTGATGCCTCAAAAAGGCAAGAATTAGACTTAATCAACTGTAGATAAAACATCAACTTAAAAAGTACGTGCTGGAACCTTAGTTCTTAGATACATAAAATAAGAAAATAGAAAAAAGAACAGTACTATACTATTAAAACTACTATTGTGAAAGCTGTTTTTGACTTACGGTCATACATTTGGCAAAGATGTGTCTTAACAATAAGGATAACTGCGAATGTTGCACTGTTGATTGACTGGTATTTTTTCTGATGCAACTGGGATGGGGTTCTTTGACAGTTCGAATACTTCTCTTAATAAGTCACTTCTGTCTAAGTACAAGATGACTAAACCATTATGAGTAAAATGATGATTTTGTCTGGTGACTAACGATTAATAGGCATTTAACACCAAACTGCTGATTTCTAATTCATTTTAAGATCAAACTGTAACATTCACATTTATTTACCAAATGCCTGAAACCTTACCAGAACCATACATTAATTGCTGAGTTTGAAATGTACACACTATTTTCAATTAGCAAAATGTAAAAGGAACATCTTAGAAATTACTGTAAAAAATTATCACAAGATCACTACATAGCTTAAAGTATTATTTCAAAATTTGAAGGCTTTTTTAAAAAAAAAGAAATTTGCTTAAATACTAATTTAGTTCTGTTAACATAGTTAGGAACATTTCTCCAGAAGATAATATACTTTAAATTGTTATTTGGCAGGTATCCATCTCCAAAGAAGTAAGTGAGTGTGCGTATGAGGGAATGTGGATGTGATCGGAGGGGTGGGGGGCGGAACAGAGAGATGAATCAAGCCTGGAACTGAAGCTCACCTTACTGGTCGGAGAGGAGCTTTGCTAGTTCTCAGCTGGAGCTACAACATGAAACAACTTGTGACGACAGGAAGTTCCATCTCTGAGGAAATGGCAGGCCACAGCACCCCATTTACCCAGCTGAAAAGACAATTGCTTCTTGTGGGGAAATAATAGTGAACAATAAATCACTAAGAAATGAAATATGTATGTAATTATATATGTAGGTTAACAAAAAACAGTTGTTCGTAAGTTTCAGATCCACCCTGCATATATGCGTATGGCCTAAGTCTTAACATTACTGCGTATTTTGTTTCAGTGTGAAAATCTTTCAGAATCCAAAACCACTTCCTGAAGTCTCACGTGTCTTTTCCTGCTAAGCATCTCGCATTTAGAGAAATTGTCGTCAATGCTTTAATCATCTGCACGTTACAGCAGCAGGGTGTTTTCACACACTTCATTTTAAGTAGAGTTAAGAAATCGTCTGCAGTCTAGTCTCTTAACAAGATTACTTAAGTGTTTGTGAACGCTTTACACATTCTCTCAAAGGAAAGTTCATGTGGCAACATTTTTATGCCTGCCCTCCACTGTCACTGTATCTCCTTCATCTGATGTAAATAATCTAGCCTTCAGAATTTCTAAGGAACTGTGGCAATATTCCGTGGCTGCAATTCGGCACTACGAACAGTTTTGCCTGGACTTATTTTTTTTTTGTTTTTTCATTTTATTAATTCCTTCACTTTTGTGTTTGCTTGCTATTCTTACTTAAAAAATACTCAGGCTGCTACCATTTTAAAAATAGATGGTTGCTACTTGTCTTTAAAGAATTTGTTATATAACATAAAACTCTATATAAGTGTGTCGATTAGTTTAAAAGAAAAAAAGCTTAGTACTTCCAAACTGGATAATATAGGTTCTACCCTGGAGAATGGCCAATGTAGTACCCATTTTTAAAAGGGGAGACAGAGCTAATCCGAGTAATTAAAGGCCAGTTAGCTTAACATCAGTGGTAGGGAAAATTTTAGAGTCATTAATTAAGGATGAAATTATCATGTATCTAGATAAAGTGAAATAGTTGGAAGTAGCCAGCACGGATTTCAAAAGGGACAATCGTACATGACAAACCTCATAGAATTCTTTGAGGAGGTAACAGATATGGTAGATGGGGGAAATGCAGCGGATGTAGTGCACATGGACTCCAGGGTACTACACAGGAGAATCACTAGAGAAAATCAAGGGGTATGGAATTAGGAGGAGGTACCAGACTGGATTAAAAAATGGTTAGAAAGGAGAAAACAGAAAATAGGAATTAAGGTCAGTTTTTCCAGAGTGGACAAACTTTGTCAACATTCAAGATTAGATTGGATAAGTGGATTAAGGAAAAGAGGTTGAAGGGATATGGGAACATGGTGGATAAATATGATTAGGACTATTTGCCATGTGAAGGGTAAACGCCGACAAGGACTGATTGGGCTGAATGGCTTGTTTCTGTTCTGTAACTTCTCTGTATTTCTATGTATACGCAAACACTCTATTAGCAAAATCAGATTTCTGACCAAGATGTAGACTGATGATCAAGGATGGATCTTGGTTCTAAGCACGAAATGAATTAAGTCCTTTCTTCAATCTGTCTGATGTCTTGAGAATGCATCTCAAATCATGTTCAGTGCATCCAGATGTTTAAAAACATATTCTGGTTCAATATTGTTGAATTTTTTTGATAGGATCAGGAATTGTTTTAATTTAAGGAGTTCACTCAGAGGAGTTTCTGCTGCTTTTTGCCTTCAAAAACAAAGGCAGTACAAATGCGAATTTGTATCTTACCCTAGCGACTGACCTCCCACTTTCCAGAATTCCATTATTAAGCAACAAAAATGATGGATTAATGTGCCATAATGTACATTCCTTCACTTCTTTTACATCTTAAAAGGTCAACATTACATTGATCGAATTTAAAGATTTGCATCAATCCTCTTTTATAAAAGGGAAACTATGGAAGGATTTGAGCGAAAGAAGGTTGCTGATGAAAAGAGTGTCCTTCTAAATTCAGTTTTAAAGATACTTACCCTTTTCCTGTGGGATCAGTCGGTGTAATGGGCCATTTAGGTACTACAGCATTCACATGCAATTCCATTGTTCAAACTGAGCTCCCAATACTGAAATACAATTTTTTTCTGAGTGGGAGATAGACTCCAAATCAAATTCATATCTTAAGATCGCCAAGCTCCAAAAATGCTATGCTGATCTGCCACTCAGAGTGGTACAGCGCAGAAGGAAGCCATTCGGCCCATTGTGCACGTGCCAGCTCTTTGTAAGAGCAATCCAGTTAGTCCCATTCCCCTGTAGCTCTGCAAATTTTTTCCCTTGAAGAATTTACCCAATTCCTTTTTGAAAGCCAAGATTGAATCTGTTTCTACCACCCTTTCAGGCAGCGCATTCCAGATCATAACTATTTGCTGCATTAAAAAGTTTTTCTTCATGTCACCTTTTGCTAATCACCTTAAATCTGTGTCCTCTGGTTCTCGACCCTTCCGCCAATAGGAACAGTTTCTCTTTATTTACTTTATCTAAGCCCTTCATGATTTTGAACACTTGTATCAAATCTCCTCAACCTTCTCTGCTCCAAGGAGAACAACCCCAGCTTCTCCAGTTTATCCACGTAACTGAAGTCCCTCATCCCTGGAACCATGCTAGTAAATCTTTTCTGCACCCTCTCTAAGGCCTTCACATCTTTCCTAAAGTGCGGAGCCCAGAACAGGACACAATACTCCAGTTGTGGCCGAACTAGTGTTTTATAAAAGGTTCAACATAACTTCCTTGCTTTTGTACTCTATGCCTCTATTTATAAAGCCCAGGATACCTTATGCTTTTTTAACCACTTTCTCAATCTGTCCTGTCACCTTCAAAGATTTGTGCACATATATCCCCAGGACTCTCTGTTCCTGGATCCCCTTTAGAATTGTACCGTTTAGTTTATATTGCCTCTCCTCGTTCTTCCTGCCAAAATGTATCACTTCACACTTCTCTGCGTTAAATTTCATCTGTCATGTTTCTGTCCATTCTACCAGCCTGTCTATGTCCGCTTGAAGTCTATTACTATCCTCCTCACTGTTTACACTTCCAAGTTTCGTGTCATCTGCAAATTTTGAAATTGTGCCCTGTACACCCAAGTCCAAGTCATTAATATATATCAAGAAAAGCAGTGGTCCTAGTCCTAGGGAACACCACAGTATATCTTCTTCCAGTCCGAAAAACAACCGGTCACCACTACTCCCTGTTTCCCGTCACTTAGCCAATTTCGTACACATACTGCCACTGCCCCTTTTATTCCATGGGCTTCAATTTTGCTGACAAGCCTATTATGTGGCACTTTATCAAATGCCAGTTGAAAGTCCAAATACACATCAACCTCTGTGTGACGTCATCAAAAAACTCAATCAAGTTAGTTAAACACGATTTGCCTTTAACAAATCCGTGCTGGCTTTCCTTTATTAATCCACACTTGTTCAAGTGACTATTAATTTTGTCTCAGATTATCGTTTCTAAAAGCTTCCCCACCACCGAGGTTAAACTGACTGGCCTGTAGTTACCGGGTTTATCCTTACACCCTTTTTTGAACAAGGGTGTAACATTTGCAATTCTCCAGTCCTCTGGCACCACCCCATCCCACTCATTATGAAATTATTTGTAGCACATCAAGTAGTAACCCACCACCATGTGTAAAATCTATTTCCTTTATTCTACAAAACCACCAAAAACATTTGATAAAACAAGGTGAAGTTGTACTATTCAGGAAAGGCTTTCAGGAAGGGCGAAACCAACTACGTGACACTGCCTGCGTGGTACTATATTGTATTAATATCAGAGAAATGTATTTCTTGGAAATGATGAGACTACTATCTCAAGCAAGGTCACATGAATAGGAGAGTGAGGCAACGGGCAGGACATACTTTTTATGGGCATCACTGTGAGACGCTATATGTCTACTTCTTTAATCATCATAGTTTTCATACGCCTTAATATTTTAGAAACAAAACTTAATTAGGCACCCTGTTCGCTCCGTAGATAAACGCACCGCACTGTGTGATGGACTCAATCAGTGGTCTGTACTGAGTTAGCCACTATCAGCCAGGGAAGTGGTGAGACACCACAACCAGTGGTGGCGGTGGTGGTGCTCGTAGCGAATGTCAGCTGGGGTCCTGCTCATGTGTAGATGTCTGGTAAGTGCAGGATCATGTTTGTTTGTGATGTCCTCTGCATGTCTCCCTCAATAAAATGACTTGCTGACAGTTGGGAGAGATACTGGAGGTCCCTTAAAACCCATCTGCTGCCAACTTTGGAACTCAAGTCCAGCGTGGTATATATTAATGATATGGACTTGAATGTAGGGGGCATGATCAAGAAGTCTGCAGATGATACAAAAATTGGCCATGTGGTTGATTGTGAGGAGGAACGCTGTAGACTGCAGGAAGATATCAATGGACTGGTCAGGTGGGCAGAAAAGTGGCAAATGGAATTCAATCCGGAGAAGTGTGAGGTAATGCATTTGGGGAGAGCAAACAAGGCAAGGGAGTACACAATAAATGGGAGGATACTGAGAGGTGTAGAGGAACAAAGGGACCTTGGAGTGCAAGTCCGCAGATCCTTGAAGGTAGCAGGACAGGTAGATAAGGTGGTAAAAAAGGCATACGGGAAACTTTCCTTTATTAGCCGAGGCACAGAATATAAGAGCAGGGAGGTTATGCTGGAACTGTATAAAACACTAGATAGGCCACAGCTTGAGTACTGCATACAGTTCTGGTCACCACATTACAGGAAGAATGTGATTGCACTAGAGAGGGTACAGAGGAGATTTACGAGAATGGTGCCAGAGTTGGAAAATTTTAGCTGTGAGAAAAGATTGGATAAGCTGGGTTGTTTTCATGAACATAAGAACATAAGAACATAAGAAATTGGAGCAGGAGTAGGCCAATCGGCCCCTCGAGCCTGCTCCGCCATTCAATAAGATCATGGCTGATCTGATCCCAACCACAAATCTAAAGAACACAAGAAGTCGGAGCAGGACCCGGCCACATAGCCCCTGGGCCCTCTCCGCCACCCACAGGGCATTGACCGATCCGAACTCAGCTTCATGTCCAATTTCCTGCCCGCTCCCCATAACCCCTAATTCCCTTTACTTCTAGGAAACTGTCTATTTCTGTTTTAAATTTATCTAATGATGTAGCTTCCACAGCTTCCTGGGGCAGCAAATTCCACAGACCTACCACCCTCTGAGTGAAGAAGTTTCTCCTCATCTCAGTTTTGAAAGAGCAGCCCCTTATTCTAAGATTATGCCCCCTAGTTCTAGTTTCACCCATCTTTGGGAACATCCTTACTGCATCCACCCGATCAAGACCCTTCACAATCTTATATGTTTCAATAAGATCGCCTCTCATTCTTCTGAACTCCAATGAGTAGAGTCCCAATCTACTCAACCTCTCCTCATATGTCCGCCCCCTCATCCCCGGGATTAACCGAGTGAACCTTCTTTGTACTGCCTCGAGAGCAAGTATGTCTTTTCTTAAGTATGGACACCAAAACTGTATGCAGTATTCCAGGTGCGGTCTCACCAATACCTTATATAACTGCAGCAATACCTCCTTGTTTTTATATTCTATCCCCCTAGCAATAAAAGCCAACATTCCGTTGGCTTTCTTGATCACCTGCTGCACCTGCATACCAACTTTTTGATTTTCTTGCACTAGGACCCCCAGATCCCTTTGTACTGCAGTACTTTCCAGTCTCTCGCCATTAAGATAATAACTTGCTCTCTGATTTTTCCTGCCAAAGTGCATAACCTCACATTTTCCAATATTATATTGCATCTGCCAAATCTCCGCCCACTCACCCAGCCTGTCTATATCCCCTTGCAGGTTTTTTATGTCCTCCTCACTCTCTACTTTCCCTCCCATCTTTGTATCATCTGCAAATTTTGATATGTTGCACTCGGTCCCCTCCTCCAAATCGTTAATATAGATTGTAAAGAGTTGGGGACCCAGCACCGACCCCTGTGGAACACCACTGGTTACTGGTTGCCAGTCCGAAAATGAACCATTTATCCCAACTCTCTGCTTCCTGTTCGATAACCAATCCTCCACCCATGCCAGAATATTACCCCCAATCCCGTGATTTTTTATCTTAAGTAATAATCTTTTATGTGGCACCTTGTCGAATGCCTTCTGGAAGTCTAAATACACTACGTCCACTGGTTCCCCTTTATCCACCCTATACGTTATATCCTCGAAGAACTCAAGCAAATTTGTCAGACATGACTTCCCCTTCATAAAGCCATGCTGACTTTGTCCTATTAAATTATGCTTATCTAAATGTTCCGTTACATGGGAACAAAGGAGGCTGAGGGGGGATTTAATTGAGGTGCATAAAATTATGAGGGGACTAGATAGAGTGGATAGGGAGGACCTATTTCCCTTAGCAGAGGGTTCAGTGACTAGGGGGCATAGATTCAAAGTAATTGGTAGAAGGATTAGAGGGAAACTGAGGAGAAATCTTTTCACCCAGAGGGTGGTGGGGGTCTGGAACTCACTGCCTGAAAGGGTGGTAGAGGCAGAAACCCTCAGCTCATTTAAAAAGTACTTGGATATGCACTTGAAGTGCTGTAACCTACAGGGCTACGGATCAAGTGCTGGAAAGCGAGATTAAGCTGGATAGCTCTTTTTCGGCTGGCATGGACATGATGGGCCGAATGGCCTCCTTCTGTGCTGTAACTATGTGTCATTGTACTCAGAAGATGAGGAGAGTAAATTGAAAGTGATAAAGCCTTCTCCAGTATGACTTAACAGTTGAACATTCAGTTGTTGTAAATAGATGTGTCTACTCAATACAAGATGTCTACTGTCAGCCAATAATGTGGATGGATTGTGTGATCCACTGATTTTAAAAATAATGAAGGAAAAGAGTGACTTAAGACATGTAACCTCATGAGCCTGATGTTGCATAACAATTAACTCAATGTTATTATTATGGTTATCACTTATAAGAAAAAAAATAAACATTGTTCTAATTGAGCCAAATTTACCCAATGGAAGAAGAATCAAGAGAAGGCAATAGCCTGGAAGTAGAGGGACTACAAAACAGAATGCCCATGACAAGAAGAATGCCAGAAGGGACAGTAGTGATAAGTGCATAGGTGTTGTCAAGTAGCACCAGTAGAAAAACAAACCATTGCAGAATAAAGCACTAATTTATAGTCCAGAGTCATGGTGCAACTTACAATATGCTGTTTTATAAGAGGTTGTTAGTTTCGAACCACATGTAAACGCTCAATACAAAAATCGCCGCAAAAAACATTATGACCAACTTGTGGGCATTACCTACACAATACTAATTCTTAATCAGATCTTTTTTCTTCTGGACAGGCTCCTATGTTCCAATGAAGGAACATAGTTAGTTTCTGACAACATTGCTTTAAAGCAGAACTATCCACAATTAAAACAATGCTAAAACGAAGGGACTAACTGACTGTAAGGATTCTTCCATGCAACTCTGGGCTTTCCATAGTGATCTGCCCTAATGTGGAAAGCTAACCGAGCACTGAGAAGGTTAGCTGTTGCCTTTCCTTTACTTGCCTTCCACCAATGGAAGGCATGTGGATGCTCTTAGGAGGCAGGGTTATCCTAGCTTCTATATAGGAGTTAAAAGGACATTATTATGTGAGAAAGTGCCTGGTCTTCACCTGACAGCTCTCTATTTCAAATCTGGAGTTCAGTTTGCAGGTGCAATCTTACTTCACTCACTAAGTAATGCATTATTCTAGAGTATTGCAGATAGTGGCACTAGAGCAAGACATGCATTGGGTACGTAGCTCTGAATAAATGATGGTGTGTAACACTATTCCAGATAATACAATGTACTGTGATGATGAAAGATAGCACTGTCTCCTTATTAATTCTGTACATCAAGTATAAATTCAGAAGCACATTTTTGATTTTTTTTTCAAACAGATTATCCCCGCTAATGGTGACTGCAATGCTGATTAGTATTAAAAACACCAACGTCTTACTTTCCAGGTCACTATACCAATGGTTCATCGGCTGTAAATAATCACCACTACTGCTTTCGGTACATATGTATTGTTCAACTATTATCCATGAATATCATTACAAGAAAAAGGCTGACACAATATTAAACATGACTAATGAATAAGTTTCATGTCTGTACTTGAAGTAACAGACATGACTACAACATACAGAAGCCAAGTCAACCATTACTCAATGCTGAAGACTCTTATTAACCGTCTATAGCAACTTACATTTCCAGAGGCACCCAAGTGTTTTAACACTGCAAAAATCTTTGCAGTAGATAGCAACATTGTCACCATATTGTAAGATATGCATTACAGTAACTGCTCAAGTATTTCCTCAGGTAGCCACCACATAGTGTGACCGAAGTACTAGAAGCAAAGAGAACCTATACAATTGCTTACTGTAATTACTCAAAACCTCTAGTGTAACGCAAAGTATTGAGAGAATTTGTTTCCACGATCCTTAAATGGTTAAAAAGAAATTACTGCTCTACCTCAGAATGGAGGACTAAAAATCTCATTTATCATGGTTTGAAGCATGAAAAGAAAAACCTTGCATGAAACAACATTTCCTTAATCTCAATAAAACTTTTAAATTTCATGTAGTTCCCCACTTCCATTTTCACATAAATTGTGTACACTTTGGTTTGTAAGGGGGAAAAGGTTGATTGGCTTTTGAGGAGGAGGAATTCCCTATTCAAATTTTCCCTTTACGCTAGTGACATGCCATTATTTCATGGCTGATTTCCTTAACTCCACCTCAGGTCCAAAATGCCATTTGTACAGTCATCCGGAGCAGTTCTGATTTAATTTGCTCAAACTACAAAACAGATTAGTTTAAAATTCAGAGTGGGCAGCACTAACTGAAGTTCCCAATGTCTAAGTCCTTGGCCTCAACTGTTAATTTAGGGACAGTCCCTTCTCCACAAGAAGGCAGGAGAACTTGGGGTAGAAATTCGATCCCTGCGCCTGAACGAGTAGGCCCAAGGCTCACCCGATATTGGCCTCGGGCCTCATTTAAAGTACACTGGTGAGCTGCGTCCCCAGGCAGCTTGTCGGTGAAGAGACTTCCAATAGCTGCTATGCCTGATGCATTGCAAGACCCGGAATTCCCATTCGTAGACTAAGGTACAGCCGGGACCGGCAGTGAAGATGATCATCAGGGAGAAGAGCAGCAGTGATTTCCTGGCCAGGTCCCCTGGGACAGCAAATCAAATGTTGCATCCTAATTGCACTGATGTTCTGCCTGGGGGCAAAAGGTACACAAATTTGCAAATAGTGTGCACACCTGGCCATATCCCCGAAGGTAATCCATTTTATTCAAAATATAATGATGCATCCAAATGCAACAGTTAAAGCAACTGCATACAGTACATCGCCAGGAAAATGGCAATGTTTCATCCATTTCCCAACCTGAAGGTTTTCACTTCATGTCTTTCAGCCACGGCATTTTAAAGACTTTTAAAGAGTCTAACTATGCATGCACGCACTAAGACAGCAGTAAAATGGCATAACTTCAAGTGACATTTAATCAAATGCAACAAAAATGTACTGAGATTAGAAAACAATTCAATATATAGTGAATATTACTGTATAACTCATGAACTACATGAAAACAGGTATTGGCATAATCACAACTACAGAACAGTGTGAGAGTTCAGTTGTTGTGTGTCAATTAGCATCAGCTCCCACTAACTGCATTTAACTTAATACCAGCTAGCACTGGACCAATACAAGCTATGAGTCCTGCAGCAGACCAGCTACCCCGTGTCACTTAGTGCGCGCAGGATATTAAAGGGTAATTTAATTACAACTTCAAAGTACCCATCCAGGCTTCAGCAAGAAATACTTGTTGATTGTCATGTCGGCAAGAATAATCCACACGACAATGACATTACATTCCCTGAAACTGGGCGGCTGAAGTGATACATTCATTAAGACTACACGGTTAGTACCATATTCAAACTTGCACAACACACCAAAGAAATGTTCAGACTGATTATTACAGTTGGATAGCAATGGCTGACTGTTTAATTTCCACACAATTTCAATAAAATGTATGTATTAAAATTATGACCTGTAAATTCTAGACAGCACTGTCAATGGAGCTCTTTTTCCCTGTGACTGCACTGGGACAACAATATTACTTCACTTATATAGCATTTTTAAGGAGCCAAACAACTTGCATTTATGTAGCACCTTTAATGTATTAAAACGTCCCACGGTGCTTCACAGGAGCGTAAACTGACACCGAGCCAAAACATTCAAATGTGCTTCACAAAGTGGGGTGGGGGATAAGGGGTTGGGAAAGGACACTGAGCAGGAGATAGGCGAGGTGACTGAAGCTGTGGTCGAAGAGGAGGCTTTTGAAGGTGCATAGAGATGTAGCAAAGTGCCAGGGTTTAGGAAGAGAATTCCACGTTTTTCAAATTAAATCGTGTGTGTGTGTGTGTCATAAAATAAAGGCAATGGAACCCAACCCATGATATATTTGAATAAATCCCAATGACCTGATTGAAATCATGGAAAAGATAGAATTGCTGGGGTTCAAACTTGATTGATCACAGATGGCAACCCAGAAAAACAGAATCCCAATTAAATTCTGATTTTTTTTTTAAACTGGTGGTGAAATTCCTCCTCCCACTCCAGTTTAAAGAAACAATCCTAGCATAATGACGAGATGTGCCATTTTTAGTTGTAAGACTCAAATAGAGTAGCGTGCTGTATTACAAATTGCCTGTTTAAAATGATTTAAAACCACCATATGATTATTTTGGTTCCAAAAGTTGTTTTTAAAAGTAGAACGCTGAAGCAGAAATAAACCTGTCTAGCTCAGTGATATCATCCACACAAAAAAAATGTTCACTTTATTTTCATCGTATTTCCTTCTGAACAAAACAGGTTTAAAAAAATTACCATTAAAACAGTAAAGACTCAGGGAAACCTTTTTTTTTAAATTGCAAACATTTTCAATATACATATTTTGAATCAATTTCTTTTCAAACATTTTAGTTTGCTTAATTTTTAGTATAGCAAGCTACTTATTTGTACCAATGAAGCTTCAAAACGCAGCCCAAGTGTAATAGACGTTAAGTATAACATTCTGACGTGTTGTAATGCTCTCCCTCACCAAATAGAGAATTGGAACACAGTCTCTGTCATGCCCTTCGCAAAATGGTTGTTGTAGAACCCTCAAAAAAACATTGATGCTCAACAAATATACTGTGCACAGAGCTGTGGTTGCTGACATTTAATTTGCTTTTATGAAATCAAGAAGAGACACCGTAACTTCAGTTGTTATTGTGATAATAATTTAGCTATAAAATCTTTGCTTTACCCATTAATGTTCTATTGATTAGACAGATGCGAACATTGAAAATAATACTGCTTTTGTGCCAAACACCCAGTGTTGTTTGGTTAGCTAAAGCCTGATATAACCCCATCCTGGGGTCAATTCAATAAACTTTGACAGAGTAAAAGTCAGAAAAATAGTACGGTTAGGTCTCATAGTAAAGCCACAACCTAGGCCAATTCCTGGTTTAGTACAAGGTTTAAGCCAAAACAATTATAAGAAGATTATTTTTAATTTTGTAAATCTGTACAATAAAAAAGTAATAATTTATATATTAATCCCTCATCTTACTAACATCCCTCAACATTGTTTTTGCTAAAAGAATCATAATCTTAAACTAATACCTGTACTGACATGAAGATTAAACAGACGGCCTGAATAACTACCAGTGATAGTTTGAAAGGAAAAGGAAATCCTGACATATTTAAACTTACCAACACCACCTTCAGTATTGAGAACCATTATTCCAGACACTGTGGCTCAAAATAACTTGTAAATAAAAGTATTTCAATGAAACAGTCGATGCTGAATCCTAAGCTGCTGAAGCAGAGATCCAAGAATTCTTAACACAGCTTAGTAACGGCAGGTGGGGCTTACAGCACCTACACTTCATGAACCAATCAAATACACCCGTACTACTTTGTGTACTTTAACAATCTACTGTGCAAAGCAACAAAACACCAATTGGCTGTCTGCTCGATAGTTATATAAAGGAGGCGTTGAACTTTATTTGCAGCAAGCACCCTTGAGACAGGCACACCCTGCTTATGTGCAGTTGAGCTGGCGACCTTCCTGTATGTTTAAGTAAGAAATGACTCAGTGAGCTTGGCATTCTCAGGCCTGCACATGTGCTTGCACAAAGACAATTTGAGACCTGTTCCAAAAATAATACCGGCTCGGCACAGACACAAGTAACAGCAAATCCCAGTAGCAGCAAGTAACAGATATATTTGAGGTTGTTTTTGGTGTCTACAATTCAATTTCATTTCATTGAAATTAAAGGAAATGGCTTAAAAATAAATTTTTGTTTTACATTTTCTTTAAAACTAGATGCTGATTTTAAACTGAAAGACTACAAGGACCCCAATTATATACATTCCTCCAAATGTATAGTACTTGAAAATGTTTTCTGTATAGAGCACTGTAACTGCATTGAAATGTTGCCAGATCAGGCGCGATGGGCCGAATGGCCTCCTTGTGACTGTATCATTTTAAAATGTAGCCTTGCTTTTGAAAAGAATTCAGTGAAGGGAAACGTTGTGTGTAAAATGTCAGTGTCCTGTTCGACCCCCAGCTTAACCTCCTACTCCACACCTGGTCCTTTGCCTAGACTGATTTCCTCCATCTCTGGAACATTATCCATCTACGCCTCTCCCTCCGTCACCACTGACCAAACCCTAATCCACACTTTCATCTCCGTGAGAATCGACGACTCCAACGCTCAACAGCTTTCCCACCTCCACAAATTCCAACACATTCAAAACTCCATGCACTGTGTCCTGTCCCATGCCAAGTCCTGTACACCCATCACCCCTTAATTCACTTAACTCACTGGTTCCCTGTGCCCCAGAAAATCAACCAATCAAAAAAGTAAATGCCCTGTGAAGGGACGGGATACATTCCCGGTTAATTTTGAAGGACTAGTTGGTCGGTTAGTTTTAATACTGGAGACAGTTGATAAATGAAACACTAACTCACAATGGAACGTGTGGCTGTAGCGTATTTTGGGGAGCTTGTAACAGGGCTCGGAGTCACATTAATATTAATACTGACTATTCAGACACAAAAGCTAAACATTTTAATATTTCATTGTTTTCAAATCCTCGTTTTCAAATTTTCATTTTCATTTTCCAACATGGCCTCACCCAACATTATATATGTTATCTTCTCCAGTCTTGTATTCAATATGCCCTCCACTCCTCTAATACCAGACTGCTTATTCCTTATTCCCTGTTCCCTCTGCTCTACCATCAGATGCCGACTTTTACGTCACTATGCCCCTGCCCTGTGCTGAGATGTTTTCCTTTATGCGAGAGTTGCTATAAAAATGCAAGTTGTTCATGTACAAAAAGTTAATTGCTGATAATATATTTTCCATAATAAAAAAACTGAAGTATTTCAATCACATGCAGCCTACATTTTATGATAAAACTAGTAATCCAAAACTTTGAAAACAATTACTTTGAATAGATCTGAAATTATATACCATAACATACAGCAAATAATCCTATATAGAGTACAATAATTTCTCATTTATTTTGGGTCTGTGCAATACATGAGGTACTTCTAGGCTGAAATGCTACTTCATGGAGTGTTTTTCTCCATTATTAGTGGCCCACTAACAAAATAAAAAGAACTTCAATTTCTATAGTCCTCAGGACATCCCAAAGTGCTTTACAACCAATGAATTACCTTTTAAGTGTAATCACTGTTTTAATGTACAAAACCCAGCAGTCAATTTGCACACAGCAAAGGTCCCTCAAACAGCAATGAGATAAATGACCAGATAATCTGTTTTTGGTGTTGTTGGTTAAGGGATAAGTATTGGCCAGGATACAGAGAATCCCCTGCTCTTCTTCCAAGAGTGCCATAGGATCTTTTACGTCCACCCGAGAGGGCAGAACCTCATGTACATTTAACCTCACATCTGAAAGATGGCACCTTCAACAATGCAGCACTCCCTCCATACTGCACTGAAATGTCAGCCTAGACTATGTGCTCAAATCTCTGGACTGGGGCTTGAACACTCAACCTTCAAAGGTGCTACCATTTTAGCCAAGGTAAACCAATGTGGGGCTGTGAAAAATCCAATTTCTGTGAATGTGATGTCATTAGTAGTTGCAAATTGAGGAGCAAAAACAGGTATTCTCCTGTTTTTACTAAAAGCGTAATTTCACCTCTCTATATATCGATTGGATTAGAAGTTTTGCAATGAACTTATACTGTCCCATAAATCAGAGTCCACAGATGCATGGGACAATGTGAAAAACTGATGATCTAATCATCTGACACAAGGGACAACCCTTATTGTAGAATCCAAATCTACTCTACACTTGATCCTTCAATCCTCTCCAACTACCATCCCATATCTAACCTTTCCACTCCAAGGACCTCGAACACATCATTGCCACTCAGCTCCACGTTCACTTCGCCAAGTTGTCGAGTTGTGGATGAGTCAGAACTTTCACCAATTGTACAATGAATGACCAAATCCAATTTATTTATCTCCCATCAAAACTCTGCACCTTTGCTCCTAACTCCATCCCCCGATGCTGTCAGATGTGCTGTGTTTTGGTAGCATTCAAGTACTTGTAGTTTTTCTTTTCATCAATACTGATGTTTGCAGGTTTGTTTTGCGTTTGTTGTAATGCTTGGCTTGTGTGTCAAGAGCATTAGCTGTTGAATCTACTGTGTTGGTGTCCTGGCCTGGAGCATAATGAGGCAAAGATTAGATAATGAATAATAGCTTACCTTGGATTGAGTTGAAAGGCTGTAACTCAATAAAAGGGTTCAGACAACCTCATAAACTGTAAGCAAAGCTTAGTTTATGAAATTATTTTGTCAGAGATTAAATTAGTCTTTAATTCACTTCCTGATGTCTGCTTTTTTTTAGCTCCACAAGACAGAAATCAAAAGGAAAGCCCTTTATAGGGCTGACCAAAGCAAAGAGAGAAGTGGAGAATGGGCAGAGATCATGGGGTAGATTTTAACTTTTAGCGCCGGGGGCGGGGTGAACTCAACATTGGCAATCAGCTGCCCGTTATTCACCCCACCTGATTTTCCTTTGTCTTGTGGACTCTAGCGGGATCATAGGCGAGGCTAAGCAGGTCCCTATTGTTGTGGAAAGAAGGGCTGAGAGCAGAAGTACAAGTAATGAGACAGCACCTCCCAAACCCGCAACCTCTACCGTCTAGAAGGACAAGGGCAACAGGCACATGGGAACAACACCACCTGCACGTTCCCCTCCAAGTCACACACCATCCTGACTTGGAAATATATCGCCATTCTTTCATCGTCGCTGGGTCAAAATCCTGGAACTCCCTTCCTAACAGCACTGTGGGAGAACCTTCACCACACGGACTGCAGCAGTTCAAGAAGGCAGCTCACCACCACCTTCTCAAGGGCAATTAGGGATGGGCAATAAATGCTGGCCTCGCCAGCAATGCCCACATCCCATGAATGAATATTAAAAAAAAGTTCAGAGTCTGGGCAACTACAAACTAGAGAAAACCTCAGAAGACAAAAAAGGACACTTTTCCAGCTGTATACTACAGCTACAGAGTCAGAAAAACTAAGCATGTGTTCCACATTTCCTTTGAAAAAATCCAGCATAGCTTGAATCCATTCACGCAACTTTTGTCTTTTGAAACACTATTCATAGCCTCACTGAGATGATTTTGTAAATCATGCAGCACTTTCCACCATTTTGAAAAAAGTCTATTCACGGGCTATTAATCCTACTAGCTACTATTTTGTATTAGTTTATTATGTATGATCAAACAGGCACAAAGTCAATGATGCCCAAAGTTGGTGTTGGAAGGCCTGAACTGCATTTGAATGTAGCCGGCGTGTTATGGGTGGCAAACTACCCGTCAGTTCTAGGAGGCTGGGAAATCAGCCGGCTCCTTCACTGAGTCGGACAGCTGGTAGGAACAGATCCCGAAAGGGGCCGAGCACAGGCCAGCAATGGGTCGCACTATATTTGTGGGGCAATTTTGTGGAGCGGTCCCTTTAAGGACCAACTACTGGTTAGACCGCTCACTGCCTAGTACAAATGGGCAGAGTGTGCTGATTGCACATTTACAGGCCCACCTGAAAGTTGCATTCGGGGGGGTTTCGACGTCCATGGGGTGGCTAAGGCGACCCCCCCCACCCTCGTGACCATTCCACCCAACCCCACCCTGTGACCGTCCCCGCCCCCAACCCCATGACCATCCCCGCACCCCACCCCCCCCTCCCCCAACACCGTTTTTCAGGTGAGAAACAGTAGTCAGCACTTGAAAATCGCCCCCAATATTTCTATCACATCAACAAGAACTATTGATAATTTCTAATTGGTTTTCAGTTGTACTGAAACTATGAAAGTATTAGAATTGTTTCAACACAAAACTAATAGAAATTTTTACTCACATTCTGACAGTTCTGATGAAGGAAACATGAACAAAACATGACCCATTTTTCTCTTTGTAAATGCTGTATAATTATAGCATTTTCTGTTTTTCTTTCAGAAATTCTAACTAAATGCCTTTTTGAGACCTATACCATGCTTCTGAGAAGAGTTTGTTCATTCAATGAGAAGGGCGTATTTGTTTAAAACATATACTAAAGGCAACAATTTAACCGAGAGTCTCGTGTAATATTTCTGTTATATCTATGGTGCAAGGACAGTATTGATTTCTAGCATAAATGAAGGCACACATGCAGTAAACAAATGTTGGTAAAACAAGGACACATAATCTACAATGATGTATGACTAAAGCAAAAAAAACACACATGACAAATGAGAGATAAAAAGATACACTGCAAACACTATAACAGGGTTTTTCCACAGTCCAAACGCAGACTGAGTGGGAAGTGGGTGCAGTGAATTTTTCATCCATCACTTTGGTTGGGTGCTGACTCTACTGAAACTTTCAGGGCAGCCTCATTACAATTTTACCAGTGGGTTCCCAGCGTAAACAATACCAGAAATTCAGAGCTCTCTGGCTGTGGGGCAGGATTTCCTGTGTTCATTTCTAGTCCCGCAGCAGCCGCTCAGAGGGGAAGGCATTTTTTGTTAAAGAAAATTTTCATAACTGAATTAATCTTAGGTCTTTGAATGGGAAAGCGAGGTCGACCGCCTGGGTTTCAAAGGCTGGATTGCCAAGACTGGAGGTGGGGGAGGGAGCACATGTGGCCCTACAACCAGTTTGGAAATACTTGCCCTAGGCCACAAACGGATCAGGAAAGTATCACAAAAAGCGAGGCAGAAGCTCACAGTGCCAAGGACGCTTGGATTTTGTAGAATCTTGCCACAATTCTGCTGTTGACAGGGAATGAGGTGGAAGTTGCATATTCTGGCAATCAAGGCATCATTCACCCACTTGACACACCTGTGCACTGCAGATTGACTGATGTTGCTAATGTCCCCTTTGATAGACTGCAAAGGGCCTGAAACACAAGAGTTCAGGGTGGAAGTCACTACTTGTAAATAAGTTTTGAGGAAAAAGAAATTGTGAGGTAGGTAATTTAAAAAAAAATGTGTTTTTGGAATGTGGGCAAAGGACAGTATTTACATAAAATTACCAGCACTACTAAAATTAAAACTAGGCAGCGTTCTAAGCATCCTGCACAGAAATCAAACGAGCCCATTAAAACTGTTCCGTCAACAAGTTGTACCAGAGACGCCCTGCTAGTTTATTGCATGCTGTGTAAGAAGGAGGATGTAGAGTTTTGTTAATCTATACTTGAACTTAGAATGACACAAGAGCTATTGAAACAAAGCCATTATACAAAGCTGTATTTGCACCGCCTTACACATTGAACAGTGTAACAATGGTGAAGTTTGTGGGGAAAACAAAGGATTATATAAAATATTACAAAACAAGTTGAAAAAGAGTCAAACCAGAACACTTAAAAGTGTTGGTGGGAAAGGAAATGGAACCAGTGAAAAATCAAAAGGAAAGGAAATTGCTACTGTTTATGAGAGATAGAATCAACCAGAATGAAGTGAAGTTTATTTATGTACATACTTGGCCAGATAAATTCAATTTAAAAAGTGAACTAACATTCCAGTAGATTCCACTGATCCCTTTACATAGACATGAGCAGACTTTAGCTTTTAGCATGAGTTTAGACTTGTTGGTTCCATCATTTGACTTGCATCAAGATTATATTCCCTGCGGACCTTATTTACAACAAGTCCTGGACTACCATCGTGCATGTTCACGTGCAGCCCGCAGAAATCATTAATTTGACACCACTACGAGGCTTCCAATATCACAAGCAACAGAAACAAAAGCAGCAAAATGACAGCTGGTTGACAATAAACAAAACAATAAATCACGCAAGTCCTCCATCACTTGTGAAAAAATTGAGAAGTTTTGGTTTTAAAAATATTAATATACGTTTTCCTTCCTTCACATGCTGACCACTGCTGCAATCAGTCCAGTAATTTAAAACTGTGTCAGAGGCGGTTCTGTGGAACAGGACTTCAAACATTAGGAGTTCTGCTCATTAAGCTCCTGGAAGCCAGAGGGGGTTGGTCTTCCAGCAACTGATACAGAGTACAGTCCAGAGAACAACATTCCTGGCTTCTTAATCAAGGAGCATTTCTAATAACAACAACAACTTGCATTTATATAGCGCCTTTAACGTAGCAAAACATCCCATGGTGCTTCACAGGAGCGATTATCAGACACAATTTGACAACGAGCCACATAAGGAGATATTAGGACAGGTCACAAAAAGCTTGGTCAAAATGGTAGCTTTTAAGGAGTGTCTTAACGGAGGATGGAGAGATAGAGTGGTTTAGGGAGGGACTTCCAGAGCTTAGGACATAGGCAGCTGAAGGCATGGCCATCAATAGTGGAGCGATTAAAATTGGGGATGTGCAAGAGGCATGAATTGGAGGAGCGCAGAGATCTCGGAGGGTTGCAGGACTGGAGGAAGTTACAGAGATAGGGAGGAGCGAGGCCATGGAGAGATTTGAAAACAAGGATAAGAATTTTAAAATCGAGGCGTTCCCGGACTGGAGCGAAAGGAGGTCAGCAAGCACAGGGGTGATGGGTGAACAGGACTTGGTGCGATCTAGGATACGGGCATCAGAAGTTTCGGATGAGCTCAAGTTTATGGAGGGTAGAAGATGGGAGGCCGGCAAGGAGAGCATTGGAATGGTCGAGTCTAGAGGTAACAAAGGTATGGATGGATCAGGGTTTCAGCAGATGAGCTGAGGCAGGGGCGGAGACAGGCGATGTTATGAAGGTGGCAGGCGGTACGTTGAGTGTGGTGGGGGTTTGATGTCAGTTAAAGGTCACTGGATAGTAACTGCTGTTTTGAATAAAGCTAATGCAGAGATATCTTGTCTCTGCAGAAGTGCAAAAAGGTGCTGCAAGTTTCTTTGAACTTTGATGGAAATGTTTTTCATTCTATACTATCAATTGATTTAGTTCTTTGAATTGTTTGGTACTAAGCATGCTGAATGAAGTGGGGCTGCAAACAGTTTAACTATCATGGTTTGCTATTTTGCGCTTTGGTCTGGGTGAGGAAAATCTGGCTGTAGAGTACTGCCCATCTGCAGCTTGGCACAAATTCCTAAGCACAGGGTAACACAGGAACAGAAGTAGAAGTCGGCCCCCTAATATGTTTGTCATCTGCTAACCCTGAGATAATGCTCAGGTACAAACGATAGTACAGTTGTGCAACTTTCTTTTGAAAAAAGGGCAACTAAATAAAAATATTTAAAATGAACTCTGCAGGAAGGAGAGTACATTAAAATAAAAACGAGGCAAATGGTTCCAAGTCTTTTCAATGGGTGATGGTATTCTGGTTAAAGCATTCACATTCTATACTAACTGTCTGAAATGACTCAGTTCAACTCTTTACCAATACATGTCCTAAGACCTCCAGAATTTGTTTTGATGGAGGCTAAATAGAGGGAAATGGTTGCTTGTTGGGTACAGAATAACAATGCAATTCAGCACCAACAGCAGATACCAAAGTTGAGTCCACAACCTGTTATCATTCTGTCTGGATAACTGATGAAATAGATAAATGAAAAAGACAATCTGGAATAAAGGCAATAAAATCTGGTTTTGTGATGGCATGGCATCTGAAGGCAGCCTTAGAAGCAAAAGGACCATCAAGAATCAGAACTGCCAAAATGATTTGGGCTTGCTAGAAATTAAACCTCAGTACGACCTGCGGCTTGTAGCGCGTGCTAAAGGGGATGTAGGAAGACATTAGATGATTTACAACTGTCTTTATTCAGCAAGTCCTGCTTTTACAGTAAAGTCGAACCCATCATTCAGTGTATCCCAAAGGAAGTGGATCATTTCCTTCATCAATCCAATGAGGCAAATGCGTGGCTAAGACATGCATGATAAAGGAAAATATTCGGGATTGCAATCTTTAAATTCACAAAAGTTTTTGGAATTCTAGCATTCCCATGGGGAAGGAAAAAGTTAAGTTTCTTTTTCCAATTTCTTCTTTTACTTTCCTGTTGAATTTTTCTTTGAAACATATCAAATTTCTTTCTTACTACGAGAAATGCCAGTCATTACAAAATAGTGGGGCCCCAAGTGAAATGTGGGCAAGCAAGAAATACATGTGCAGAATTATATACTCAAACCACCACCCCTTTCTTTGTCAACCATCAGCCCTTTTCTTCCCTCCATTCCTAAAGTGATTGGCAGCTTGCTGAGGTATAGTTTTACAGATGCCAGGCACCCTCCAGTACCTCATGAAAGATGCCATTGTTTGTGCATGAGCTGAGATAGTGGGTATCAACAGGATATCTGATCACCTCAAAGCTAAACCAGATCCGAAACCAAACCTGTCACCTGAAGTTGACGCTTGCACACCTCCAGCAAAAGCTAGTGATCAGAAGCAGGAACCGTACTAAATCAGCACGGAACAGGGATCAAAGTTGGGACCTTCTTCTCTGTGAGGCTGACCTGCTCACTGGGCATCAATGGAGAATAAAATCAGATCAGCTTCAAAACGTGTGTCCAACCCGAACCCGCCCCATTCCCACTCGGTGGTTTGTGTTAAAATCAGGGATATGGTTTCTACATCACATACTTGTGTGTGTAGTGTTTGTGGTCCTGACTGTAGAACTAGTCCAATACTGCTGGAATGGTAGGTACAACTGTACTCAGTCTCTGATTGAATGTTCTGATGTTCCTTTCCCCTGAGGAGGTAAATATGATACAAAAAGAGTCTAGGGTTCTCACAGCCTTTTTGTTCTCTAAATGTAGAGATGTTTCCATTTGTCGGGGAGACCAAAACTAGGGGATATAAATATAAGATAGTCACTAATAAATCCAATAGGGAATTCAGGAGAAACTTCTTTACCCAGAGTGGTTACAATGTGGCACTCACTACAAGTAGTTGTTGAGGCGAATAGCATAGATGCATTTAAAGAGAAGCTAGATAAACACGAGGGAGAAAGGAATAGAAGGATAAGTTGATAGGGTTAGATGAAGTCGGGTGGGAGGAGGCTTGTGTGCAGCATAAACGTCAGCATGGACCAGTAGGGCCGAATGGCCTGTTTCAGCGCTGTACATTCTTTGTAATTCTATGTTCCATTTGTTTAGGGATTTTATGACTATTTCTTTTGTATAAATGTACGTATGTGCATTTCATCTCCAAGTCACTCACCATCCTGACTTGGACATACATCACCATTCCTTCATTGTCACTGGGTCAAAATTCTGGAATACCCTACCTAATGCCATTGCGGGAGCACCATTGGCACATGAACTGCAGCGGTTGAAGGATAAGACCCATCATCACCTTCCCTGGACAACTAGGGATGGGCAATAAATGCTGCTTTGCCCACATTCCAAGAATAAACTTTAACAATTACTTACCTCTCAATTTCTTCTTTTCCTCAAAATATGTAGCTGTATTTACAAATAGTGATTTTGTTATTGACTCTTACTGTCTGTTATATGTGACCGGCAACACTTGTAAAGCACAGTTAATAGTGGAATTTCCTATTTAGTCTGGAGTTAAAAAGGAACAGTACATTCTACTGAAAAAATTGCTAATTTTTATAAAGGGAGATGGCTGTATACTTACCAGCTTCCCTTATTTTCTTGTTTTAGAACTGCTGTTGAAGCATTGGACATCATTTTAACTCAGAAAAACGGTGAGGACCCCGGGGGGGGGGGGAGGGGAGAACGGGGGCAATCAAAACATTTTAAATCTAAAACCCGCCCCCAACCTGCCCATTTCTAGTTTTAACAGAGGTGGGATGAGGGACGGGTGACCAACCCACTCTCAGGAGGCGGGTTGGCCACTAAAAGCTTTCAAGGAGGTTGCAGGCCTCCATTTTAACAGATTTTTTGTTTTTAACCCCTGGGGGCTGGGATTCCCGGGCCTTCTACTTCACGCCATGTGAGAGGAAGCGAGAAGGCCCAAAACAGCAGGTAAGTGCCTTTACAACACTGCTAGTGAGCCCGGAGGAGCAGGGGTGCTTCCCCCAGGCCCAACAAGCCTACCTGCAGCCACCACCCCCACGATCTCTGACTCCCCCCACCCCCACCCCACAATCTACGACCCTCCCCATGATGACTCCCGACCTCAACATCATGACCCCCAACCCCTTCTTGGATCCTCGTCCTTCCTCTCCTCCCATCTGACTGAGGTCAGCCTGTCAATCAAGCTGGCTTGTCAGGCGGGAAACAGTCAAAAAATAAATAAAAGACATCCTTACGTCAAAATCGTAAGGATGTTCGGGAAAGCCATACTTCCAGGCCCCCCCCCCCTCCCCTACCCGGCTATCTTCCCGGCTCGGAGTAAAAATTTAGGCCATTGAGTGGGAGCAGACATTTTATACAGAACTCTTTCGACTGGAACATAATTGAGTTCTACTCAATCACATCATGAATGCCCACAGCTCCACTATTCCTATTCATGCTTTTTCTGGAAAAGGACTTTCATAACATCACATCGGGTGCTGTTCTGCCAAGATATCTGCTTCCAAGATACACCTAACCAACAGTTCTGAAGCACAAAATATGGAAGCAAGGGAAGATACCAAAAAGAGTGTACAGATATCTCCCTTTATAACATTTAAGATTATGGGGCAGTTCAGTAGAATATGATTTTTGATTTACTGTGTTTACTTTTAATTCTAGGCTGTTCTTGTAGTTTGAGCACCAAAAATGATAATGTAGTGCAGAATTTGCAAGTTCAAAGGAAAAGGATTATAAAAAGATGTGGAGCAATATAATTTTCAGATTGTCACCCCTCACCATTCATGTATGAGCACCACAGACACCTGAGCCCAGAGATGTCAAGAGTAGAAACAATTTTAATGGCTTCACATTACAAACAAAAGGAATACTAGGGTTGCGTGTAGCTCTCTATCCTCTTAATCAAAACTCTAAATGACCACTCTTTCACTTAATCAAAATTCTTACAGGACTGGGAGCTTTTAAAGTGATTTTTTAGATTACTTTACTTTCAAGCCAGTGCATTTTTGCTGTGTCTTTCCAGGGGGTCCCTTCATTGTATACGTGCAAGGAGCATTTATGTTTCAAGAAAGAAATCTGCTGAAGAATGCTTTTTTACAGAGAAACTAGTGTTAATAATGCACAGTAAGCACTATATTCTTTACAGACCACAACAGCACTCCACATTGTCTCCACTACAGTAGTCCCAAAGACCCAGTGGTGAATTTAACTAAATGCCCTTAACTCTCTGTAATGTGCAAGAATAATTTAGTAATGTTGCCATTACCACAGAAATGACAATGTTTCCAAAACTAAATCCCAAGAAAGCCATGCCTTGCAACCCTTCTGAGAATTATGGTTGCACTTTAGCAGTAAAGCAAGCATGATGAGATGGAAAGGAATTTTATGTAAAAGGTAGAACATTAATAATTGATTACTTCTACTGTATGTTTAGTATTGTTATAAATTTTCTACATACTGTATCATTTGAAAATGGTTTTCAAAAAGAAATTCTGCAAGCTCAATACAGACCAGTGGTGATTCATTTTAATAGGAAAGGAGGACTTACATTTATATAGGGTCTTATTAAATTTCCCAAAAACATGGTTTACTTTGAAATGCAGCGATTGTTATGTAAGGAAATGCGACAGCTATTCTGTCTGTACACAAGGTCTTTCAACGAGCAAATGGGATGGTTGGTCAACTAATCTGATTTTAGTGGAATACTGGGAGAAATCCCACTTTTCTAATCGTGCCATAGTTTCTTCAACATTAGTCTGAACAAGCAGTTGGGGCCTTGGTTTGTTGTCTCCACCTCGACAATGCAGCATTCCCTCAGTACTGCACTGTAGCGTCAGACTAGATTATACATCAAGTCCTGGAATAGAATTTGAACCCACAGTCCTTTGACTCAGAGATGACACAAGAGAACTTAATAATACAATTTCAAGGTTGTACGGCACTTGTCTAAACATTGTTAATTGAAATTCTGCAGTTCCAGCATCAATCTTGACATCTTACAATTAATATTTAAGTATTGTAAATTCTCAACTGGAGCGCTGGTTTTACAACTAGAACCAAAACAACTGAATCTGCAGAAAAGATGACTGATTTGTCAACAATTATTTTCTAAGATAAAAACAGAAAATGCTGGAGAAGCTCAGCAAGTGAGGCAGCACCTGTGGAGAAAGAAACAGAGTTAACGTTTCAGGTCTGAAGACCTTTCATCAGAACTGCTAAGATTTTCTAAGATTTGCTTGGCCAAAAAATAAATAAAAGGCTTCCTGAATAACTATTAGTAACACTGATTTCTGGCCAAAATATACCATAGTATTCACTATTTCATTCAGAAAATGTTATTTGAGGATAACTGCCAGCATACAAATGTTTTCAGTAAACAATCAAATTACACACAAAATTATATACCAATTTTAATTACTTTACTACATAATTGCTAGTCTGTCAGACGTAAGGATTAAATTAAGGAATTACAGAAGATGATGATTAAAGAACACCATTACTTTGCAGCATTACTATATAACTATTTAATATTTGTTGTAAATGAATCATAGAAGGTGCGCAGTCACGAATATGAATGTCTTAATCCTCATGCCAGTCTGCCACCTGCTGTCCAGTGGACTGTTCAGCTCGCTAATGCACTGACAATTAAGTTGTAAACTGTTGCACTCTGAAGTCCCAAATAACCTACAAAATGGCAGTAATTTTGTATAGATAGGCAACCTCAATGTTGTTTATTGTTAAAATCAGCCTCAAAGGAGGTGTAGAAACTCCAATGGTTAGAAATTAAAGAAAGAACTTGCACTTATATAGTGCCTATCACAACCAGAGAACATCCCAAAGCACTTTACAACCAATGGAGTACTTTTGAAACGTAGTTACAGTTGTAATGTAGGAAATGTGGCTATTTGCACACAGCAAGGTCCCACAAACATCAATGAAATAAATGGACAGGTCATCTGTTTTAGGTCAAGATTGAGGGATAAATGTTAGTCAGAAATTCTAAGCAAAAATTTACCAAATAAGAAAAATCCATATTTCACCCATACCCCACAACAGAAAAATTACACGTATACAATCATATTTACTTAACTTTTATTTCTGCAATGTAATTTCAAAAAACTGATGGCATAGGTAGCTCAGTCCCTATCGTTTTGGCTAATTGAAGTGAACTTTTGCTCACCCTAAAACATTAAATCTTGTTTGAATCAAAAATTTAGTTACAGGCAGCATTTATCCTCAAACATACTCATAATCGGCTTTAAATTCTGTTGGTTCATTATTGAAGAAGGAGATAGCGAATATTTTGTGGTTAATCCTTTCCTGCACAGACAGACCAAAAATAACGTCTTTAGGCTACTGAAACTCAACGGTCCAAAGGTGGTTTTGTATTTTTGAATTTTGTTAAACTGTACAGACCTTGTGCCTTAATGCAGCAATAGTTTATGTCCTCAGCAAATTATTTTGGCTTCAAACTACTAAATGCACAGTAAATGCTGCGATGTGGGCCTATTTAGTCTTTGCCTATAAGTTGTGTTGCATTTGAAACTATGTGGGCTGCACATCATAAGACTCTGCAGCCACAGTGTCATGGGTTTCAAAACGGTGAACTTGAATTATTTTTAAGGAATTTTGTTTTTGCTTTAGCAATACGTGTTTTTCATTTTATTTTGTTTGTGGTAAACTGTCAAATTGTAACATCAACAATGCACTAAGTTTAGTGTCCCATTAACAGTCACTACAAAGGGCTCATGTTGTCCAGTGGATGAATTTCATGGGGAAGAACAATTCCTGACCAGTTATAAACAACTTGTACTATGAAGTTGCCATGTCCCAGACTGTACCCGAGTCTGTACTGTGCAGTGTGTCATGTTCCTATTGTGTACACAAATTTGCGCTTTGCAGTTTGGCATGTTCCTGGAGTGTACATGAGTCTAAGCAGTGCAGTAGCTATGCTCCATTAGTGTACACAAGTCTGAGCAACGCAGTAGTTATGTTCCTATAATGTACGTCAGTCTGAGCAGCACAGTAACCATGTTCCTAGAGTGTACACGAGTCTGAGCAGCGCAGTAGCCATGTTTCTATAATGTACCTGAGTATGAGCAACACAGTAGCCAGGTTCCGATAGTGTACACGAATCTGTGCTGTGCATTATGTCATGTTCCTATAGTGTACACAAGTCTGTGCAGTGCAGCTGCCATGTTCCCGCACTGCAGTCAGCATGTGACGATACAAAGTTGTTTTGGCTGTGACTGCCAATTTGCATTATTGATAAACCCATGTTAAAATATAAAGCACTGTTATAAATGATTTTACAGGACCATTTACCACAAACAGTACTTTCCCCTAGTTGATCAGCTATACAATTCTTGGCCTTGTCTCCAAATTATGAACTATGAAAAATATTTATTTTTAAAGGAAAGGATTAAACAGTGCAAAAAAAGTGGAAAGAATGTTGAAAATAACAGTGCATCTTTGAAGTGCTGTAGTCATTCCTATTTCACGATAGGGAGTAGCTTCAAGGGGGCCAGGAACATATGATTCTTTTGAAGCGTGCACAGCAACCCAACGATGCAAGTCCTGTAGTGCTGACCTGACCTTTTGTACATCATAGGCCATGGCCTCTTGTCATTTCTGTGCAAAATGCAACTCCTTTTTACAGCAAAATTTGTTTGCGACAGACGTGGTTGGAGCATTAATGAACCAACAGAACTGGTCAGAGGCTATCTATCATAGCTGGGACAGGAAAAAGCAAACAGCGTCAAAAATAGCACTATTCTCATGCCAGCTGCCATACATTATATTCAGCTCGAACAGTTCTTCAGAAGATTCCAGCTGCCATACTGGTGATGATTATTTAATAGTACAACAACTTTCAGCACACATTATAGTAAAGCTGCGTTTAACATTTCCCTAGACCAGTTCTTTTATAAAATCGACATCAAATAAGTTATTTTTTTTTTATTCGTTCACGGGATGTGGGCGTCGCTGGCGAGGCCAGCATTTATTGCCCATCCCTAATTGCCCTCGAGAAGGTGGTGGTGAGCCGCCTTCTTGAACCGCTGCAGTCCATGTGGTGACGGTTCTCCCACAGTGCTGTTAGGAAGCGAGTTCCAGGATTTTGACCCAGCGACAATGAAGGAACGGCGATATATTTCCAAGTCGGGATGGTGTGTGACTTGGAGGGGAACGTGCAGGTAGTGTTGTTCCCATGCGCCTGCTGCTCTTGTCCTTCCAGGTGGTAGAGGTCGCGGGTTTGGGAGGTGCTGTCGAAGAAGCCTTGGCGAGTTGCTGCAGTGCATCCTGTGGATGGTGCACACTGCAGCCACAGTGCGCCAGTGTTGAAGGGAGTGAATGTTTAGGGTGGTGGATGGGGTGCCAATCAAGCGGGCTGCTTTATCTTGGATGGTGTCGAGCTTCGAGTGTTGTTGGAGCTGCACTCATCCAGGCAAGTGGAGAGTATTCCATCACACTCCTGACTTGTGCCTTGTAGATGGTGGAAAGGCTTTGGGGAGTCAGGAGGTGAGTCACTCGCCGCAGAATACCCAGCCTCTGACCTGCTCTCGTAGCCACAGTATTTATAAGGCTGGTCCAGTTCAGTTTCTGGTCAATGGTGACCCCCAGGATGTTGATGGTGGGGGATTCGGCGATGGTAATGCCGTTGAATGTCAAGGGGAGGTGGTTAGACTCTCTCTTGTTGGAGATGGTCATTGCCTGGCACTTATCTGGCGCGAATGTTACTTGCCACTTATGAGCCCAAGCCTGGATGTTGTCCAGGTCTTGCTGCATGCCGGCTCGGACTGCTTCATTATCTGAGGGGTTGCGAATGGAACTGAACACTGTGCAGTCATCAGCGAACATCCCCATTTCTGACCTTATGATGGAGGGAAGGTCATTGATGAAGCAGCTGAACATGGTTGGGCCGAGGACACTGCCCTGAGGAACTCCTGCAGCAATGCCCTGGGGCTGAGATGATTGGCCTCCAACAACCACTACCATCTTCCTTTGTGCTAGGTATGACTCCAGCCACTGGAGAGTTTTCCCCCCGATTCCCATTGACTTCAATTTTACTAGGGCTCCTTGGTGCCACACTCGGTCAAATGCTGCCTTGATGTCAAGGGCAGTCACTCTCACCTCACCTCTGGAATTCAGCTCTTTTGTCCATGTTTGGACCAAGGCTGGAATGAGGTCTGGAGCCGAGTGGTCCTGGCGGAACCCAAACTGAGCATCGGTGAGCAGGTTATTGGTGAGTAAGTGCCGCTTGATAGCACTGTCGACGACACCTTCCATCACTTTGCTGATGATTGAGAGTAGACTGATGGGGCGGTAATTGGCCGGATTGGATTTGTCCTGCTTTTTGTGGACAGGACATACCTGGGCAATTTTCCACATTGTCGGGTAGATGCCAGTGTTGTAGCTGTACTGGAACAGCTTGGCTAGAGGCGCAGCTAGTTCTGGAGCACAAGTCTTCAGCACTACAGCTGGGATGTTGTCGGGGCCCATAGCCTTTGCTGTATCCAGTGCACTCAGCCGTTTCTTGATATCACGTGGAGTGAATCGAATTGACCGAAGGCTGGCTTCCGTGATGGTGGGGATATCGGGAGGAGGCTGAGATGGATCATCCACTCGGCACTTCTGGCTGAAGATGGTTGCCAACGCTTCAGCCTTGTCTTTTGCACTCACGTGCTGGACTCCGCCATCATTGAGAATGGGGATGTTTGCAGAGCCTCCTCCTCCCGTTAGTTGTTTAATTGTCCACCACCATTCACGACTGGATGTGGCAGGACTGCAGAGCTTTGATCTGATCCGTTGGTTGTGGAATCGCTTAGCTCTGTCTATAGCATGTTGCTTCCGCTGTTTAGCATGCATGTAGTCCTGAGTTGTAGCTTCACCAGGTTGGCACCTCATTTTTAGGTACGCCTGGTGCTGCTCCTGGCATGCTCTTCTACACTCCTCATTGAACCAGGGTTGATCCCCTGGCTTGTTGGTGATGGTAGAGTGAGGAATATGCCAGGCCATGAGGTTATAGATTGTGCTGGAATACAATTCTGCTGCTGATGGCCCACAGCGCCTCATGGATGCCCAATTTTGAGCTGCTCGATCTGTTCTGAATCTATCCCATTTAGCACGGTGGTAGTGCCACACAACACGTTGGATGGTGTCCTCAGTGCAAAGACGGGACTTCATCTCCACGAGGACTGTGCGGTGGTCACTCCTACCAATACTGTCATGGACAGATGCATTTGCGACAGGTAGATTGGTGAGGACGAGGTCAAGTAAGTTTTTCCCTCGTGTTGGTTCGCTCACCACCTGCCGCAGGCCCAGTCTAGCAGCTATGTCCTTCAGGACTCGGCCAGCTCAGTCAGTAGTGGTGCTACCGAGCCACTCTTAGTGATGGACATTGAAGTCCCCCACCCAGAGTACATTTTGTGCCCTTGCTACCCTCAGTGCTTCCTCCAAGTGGTGCTCAACATGGAGGAGGACTGATTCATCATCTGAGGGAGGACGGTAGGTGGTAATCAGCAGGAGGTTTCCTTGCCCATGTTTGACCTGATGCCATGAGATTTCATGGGGTCCAGAGTCAATGTTGAGGACTCCCAGGGCCACCCCCTCCTGACTGTATATCACTGTACCGCCACCTCTGGTGGGTCTGTCCTGCCGGTGGGACAGGACATATCCAGGGATGGTGATGGAAGAGTCTGGGACGTTGGCTGAAAGATATGATTCTGTATGGCTATGTCAGGCTGTTGCTTGACTAGTCTGTGGGACAGCTCTCCCAATTTTGGCACAAGTCCCCAGATGTTAGTAACGAGGACCTTGCAGGGTCGACTGGGCTTGGTGTTTTTTTGCCGTTGTCGTGTCCGGTGCCTAGTGGTCCGATGCCGGGTGGTCCGTCCGGTTTTATTCTTATTATAACTTTTCGTAGCGAGATTTTACAACTGAGTGGCTTGCTAGGCCATTTCAGAGGGCAATTAAGAATCAACCACATTGCTGTGGGTCTGGAGTCACATATCGGCCAGACCGGGTAAGGACAGCAGGTTTCCTTCCCTTAAGGACATTAGTGAACCAGATGGGTTTTTACGACAATCCTGTAGTTTCATGGCCATCATTACTGATACTAGTATTTTAATTCCAGATTTTTATTTAATTAATTGAATTTAATTAATTAATTGAATTTAAATTCGCCAGCTGCCGTGGCGGGATTTGAACTCATGACTCTGGATTTTAGTCCAGGCCTCTGGATTACTAGCCCAGTAACATAACCACTATGCTACCGTACCCGTTGAAAACCATTATCTGTTTCAATGTTCTAATTACTGTTAGCTAATCATTATTTTCAGGCCTATTGCCTAGTCGGCCTTAATCAGAATACGGTGTCCTGTTTTGGGCTCAGCTCCGAAGCTTCCACTGGTAGGATCGCTCGCTGGCACCAGCCGTCCAGGTTCGCACAATGATGGCTACCTGGATGAATTATCTAAACATCTGTAATAAGATGCAGACAAATCAAACAACACTTTGCT
Source organism: Heptranchias perlo (assembly GCF_035084215.1). NCBI lineage: Eukaryota > Metazoa > Chordata > Chondrichthyes > Hexanchiformes > Hexanchidae > Heptranchias > Heptranchias perlo. The sequence continues at coordinate 12,320,636 of NC_090347.1, forward strand.
TTGAGTGAATTGGGTTGAAGCACAAGACAAACATTGTCTTTTCTTCCTAGAACTTGGACTTGACTCCCTGTGACTATCAGAGTCTTGAGAAAAATAAACTTGGTTGGTCCCAACTCAGATCCTAGTGACCATGGGCTTGTAATACAAAACTGCCCATAATTCACCAGTAATTTATATTGAACGAGCAATCTCAAGCAATTAAAAAATTAACTGGAAAATGGAAAAATTTCTAACAGTACTTTTGGGGTGTTCTGTGCTGTTGCTGAAAAGGGGAAAAAAAGTGGAAAACTGCCTCATTTCCTGGCGCTGATACCCCTCACCTTTACAAGTACACAAATAGAATAAAGAATACATACGTTATGTAAATAATGACCATTTATTATGAACACATCTGCTTACATAAGACATTTCAGCCAACGTCAGCAAGTGTGCGTATGTACTCACGAAATACCAGAAATGGCCAGAACAAGTTTTTTCGGGAAGTTACATTGCTTTTAGGATTGGTTGAACAAAAGCAGAACTGAAGATGCCAAAGGGCAAGTTCACGAACAGGAAATCTGTTTCCTGTTTGGCCTTGTGAAATTACTTAGTTAAAAAAAAGTTGTAGTGAAAAAGTAATGTAAAGCAAAGCAGTGAACCTTGCATAACTCAAAGAACTGCTGATGGGCTAAACCCAAGCACTTAATTACTTTTTTTTAAAAACTGATTAAAACAATCCACCAGAAAATAAATTCAAAATAATGTAGGAACAGATTTTTGTTTTAAATAAATTTTAAGAACCTATGCAGGGTCACATTTCTGTTGCTCATAGTGAGTCAGAGAATCCTCTGTTTTCTAATAACATGGTCACGATGTTATGCAACACACAATGGCCCGATATTTATGGGGAGGGAGCAGGGGGTGCGTTTCTGCAGCCGGGAAACCCGGATATACCGGGAAGGCGGAGATCCTGCCCAATTTAACAACAGGACTTCATTAGCATTTTTTAACTCCGTTTTCTGCCCAGCAGTTGGCCAGAATGAAAGGCTGCAGTAGAAGGCTGTAGCCGGGGACGTTCCCCCGGTAATTGGAGAAGATCGGGGGTTGGTGGGTGGGGCTCTGAACGCGGCAGCGAGGAGGGAGCGAGAGACCATGGGGAGGCAGAGACCATGGGGAGGCAGAGACCATGGGGAGGCAGAGACCATGGGGAGGCAGAGACCATGGGGAGGCAGAGACCATGGGGAGGCAGAGACCATGGGGAGGCAGAGACCATGGGGAGGCAGAGACCATGGGGAGGCAGAGACCATGGGGAGGCAGAGACCATGGGGAGGCAGAGACCATGGGGAGGCAGAGACCATGGGGAGGCAGAGACCATGGGGAGGCAGAGACCATGGGGAGGCAGAGACCATGGGGAGGCAGAGACCATGGGGAGGCAGAGACCATGGGGAGGCAGAGACCATGGGGAGGCAGAGACCATGGGGAGGCAGAGACCATGGGGAGGCAGAGACCATGGGGAGGCAGAGACCATGGGGAGGCAGAGACCATGGGGAGGCAGAGACCATGGGGAGGCAGAGACCATGGGGAGGCAGAGACCATGGGGAGGCAGAGATCGCGGCAGAAGGTTTGCTCGAGGGGCCGGAGTGAAGCACTTCTGCTCCTCCTCGGCTGCAGGTCAGTGCTCTGTAAATCACTTACCTGCTTGATCCGGCAGCTCCTGCCTCCCTTTAGCTGCTGGGTTTCCTGAGCCCTGGGAAATTTAAATTCAAATGGCTCCCAAAATCTGAGAAATAGAGCCTCATTTAAATATTATAATCACGGACCCACCTCTCCAGAACAGGTTACTCTGACGCCCCCAAAGCCGCCGCGGTTAAAACGGAAGGCGGCGCATTCGCGGTGGGTTGGGGTCGGGTTTCATATATTTACCAATTTAACCCACCCACTGCCCATCGTGGTGGGGGGGGGTTAAAATTCCCCCCAATGTATCATCAGGGCCACGGATTCATGGTGACTGACTATGTAACAAAAAGGGAATTTGACATAACGTGCTGGAATTTTGACGGGTATTTTGGGGATCAATTCCGTGACTCTGTCCATTTTCCTGTAAAAATCATAACTGATGATCTTGAATATTTTTATATTCCCTTATCGGTGCTTTTAATTTTGACCTCATAGCATTTTAAAAGCCAAGAATACAAAGTAAGCTGGTAGTCAACATGCAGCAGATTGGAGGTTGATATGTGGGGTTTAGGTGTGTCAGAATTGGGACGGGGGAGGGGGAGATCCTAGGGAAGTGCATGTATTAGTTTCAGGGTCTGGTAGCAGAGGCAGAGGGAGTGGGGTTGACCCCAGGGATCTGGCAGCGGGTAGGGTTGCCAACCCTTCAGGATTGTCCTGGAGTATCCAGGAATTAAAGATTAATCTTCTGGACACTGCTGCGAGCAAACCCGGGAGAAAAATCACAGCGGCATTAAAAAAAAAATGTATATTTTTTTCATTGACCACTTTTGCTTATTAGTTATGGAAATTTTAGTGATGGGAAGGAAAAGACAGTTTGACTGGGCAGGGTGGTTGGAGGTTATGTGATGAAACATTCAGGAATACGTCCAAACACAGTTGGCAACCCTAGACAGTGTGGGCATGTGGAATGTGCAGTTTGGTTTAATTAACTAGTACACATATCCTCCATCCTACCTCGTTTATACAGGTACTCAGTTTTCAAAACCTATCAAACATTAGATCTACATAACATCCTCTCGAGTACACCTCACTGTAAAGGTCCCACACCTACAGTATAGGTAACCAACAGCTTTCCTGCTCAGGAACTGAAGATATTTATCTGAAGCATATCCTGTTTATTAGCCACCTCAAACTAACAACTTCACATTCAGCAGCAGGTACAAATCAAACCTGAAATGTATTTTTGAGCTGTGCTCACTTTTTAACCTTGAAGAAAAGCTGTCTGTCATTTTTATAAACACCCAAAAGAGTTCAATTGATTTCATCAGCCTATGTTTATGCCACCGCTGGAGTGTAAAACGTTTGCTTCAGAATACATTTCATAATATAAATCACTGGCAAATCGTAGATTTACAAAATCTACAAAGGATTTATTTAAAATGTACATATTAGGCAGAATACACATACAGGCCTAGAAATTCGCTCGCGCCATCCAATATGGCGGGCAGGAAACTTGCGCTCATTTCGAGCTGGAGGTGTGTCGCTGCCGCCATATTGGATCGGGCTTCTCCGCAGACGTCCACAGCGCACGACGGGACTATGGAAGACACTGAATAACTTATTCAAATTGGGATCCTACATTTGTTGCAGAACCCTTTTCAGATTTTGGGCTGCTCCAGCGCTTGACTCGCTACGTGCTAAACTTGCCCAGCAACTCGTGGCGCTAACAGACAGGAAGCCCGCTTCCCGCCAACCTGTGCTATTTAAAGGGACCATGGAGTACTTACAGGTTAGTTGCTGGTTTGTCGCTTCTGGGTGTTTTTTGACCTATTTTCTGACTCTGGAAAGTTTAGTTTGTCTGCTGAGAAGAAGCTTTTGCACTGTTTTTGGCAGCCTTATAAACAGTTAGGGCTGCCTTTGGAAGGGGAGCCACAAGGAAGACAGCAGAGAGCAGGAGCAGCTGCGTCAGGAGGGAGAAGGACAGCACTGCACAGTGAACAGAAATAATTATGAATCACCCTTGTGCAGCCCCTTAGTGCATTGTCTTCAGTGCTCATTTTCCTATTGTGGTGCTCCTACAAGGTGCATCCCCAGTGGCTACAGCCTGGGAAGCGGAAGGCTGCTAAGCTTCCATTGAGGACACTTATGATAGCTGTGGTGGGCAACTCAAATTAACTCGAGCAGCTCTGGGCCCTGCTGCCTCCATGTGGAGCACAGTAGTCTGGCCCACCTGGCTCTGTGGCACTTAAAAGGGCAATGGCAGAGTGGGTAGCGGGGGAGGAAGCATACACTTATCCTGAGAGGGCAGTAGGTGCCTCTCCCATGGAGCCAATGCCACTCTGCTGGGACTGTGCTTCAGCATTCATGTGGCTCAGCATAAGAACAGAGTGCTGGAGTGGCGTGATGTCCTGGAAGCCCCTGTTAACTGTGGCCCCCAAAGTCAAGATGGCAGCCACCTGAGCTTCCCACGGCAGCAGCGAGGGCTGTCAGGAGAGGCTCCATCATGGTGGGTGCCACTGTCGTGTTGATGGAGCTGACCACTTGGTCTATATGTTGGACAGAATGGTCTCCACGGTGTAAGCGAAGCCTTGACACAAGTTGGAGCCGGACTCCTCCATGCTCTGCAAAATTGGGCCAAAGCTCGCTGGCAGGCTGCCCAGTGCACCTAGCATTTCCTGATGTGTACCCATCAGCCTTCTTCAGTAGGCTGGACCCTCGAAGTCAGTATCTGAGTCCTCTGCAGCAGAGGTAGTAGGTGACCTCGGCCTCTGGCAAGCTGGCACCTGCAGCATCCTATTCCCATGCCCTAGCTCCTGCACATTTGTGGGCAGTGATTTACCATGTGAAGACCCCTCCTCTAGCCTAGCCTCTAAAATATGCATGGTGCCCATCGCTGAGCTGGTGATTGCAAGGGTGAGATGCATCTTCAGGAAGTCTGGCCTCCTCTTCTTGAAGTGGCAGAGAGGCGTCTCCACATTTTCAGCACCTGAAATGAATTAGAGGGACAAGGGCTAGCTTTGAGTGTGAAGGGAGAGCAGCGAGAGATGAGTGGCTGCTGAAGCAGCTGCAGTTGGTCATGCAGAGTGTGTAAAGTGAGATAGAAGCAAGAAGGGAAAAAGAGGAAAGCTGTGAAGAAACAGTGCATGACGTCTCCTCCAGCGTTGCCAGTCGGATGGCCATGAGTCTCCCCCTGCTCGTCATGGCCGGGGGAGGGAGGGAGGGGGGGCTGCAGGGAGGGTGTGCAGGCAGGCCTCCTCTGCTGGCAGCGTGCTGTCTGGAGTTGTGCGCAACCTTCTCCTGCAAGAAAAGGAGGGAGTGGGTAATTTTGACTTTGTGCGATGGTGTAAAACGGGTGATGGCGAATCACCAGCCCATTTTACATCTCTCCAGATTCTTATTTCCATTGATGTCAAATCAGGAGAGATGTAAAACAGGCTGCCGATTCACTATCGCCCGCCCGTTTTACACAATCACACAAAGTCAAAATCTACCTCCCGAGTGTGTGAATGACAGTCTTGTGAGGTTTTTAAGAGAATGTGCCTATCATGGTGGAATAGCTGGTATGCTGTCTGTAAGATGTGAGGTGTAGGGAAATAAGTGTTGCAATAGCGGTGAGCATGAGAGTATGAGGAGCGGGAGGTGGAGTGAAATGTAGTGCAGTGTTTGTAGGAGAGTGGAGGGATGCAGGGGAGCAGTGAGGCTGGAGGTGGTGAAGGTGTGAGGAGAGAGTAAAAGTATTCTTACCTGAACAACTCTGGTGAGGTCATTAAACTATTTGCGGTATTGCGGTCATGTCCTTGAAACTAAGTTCCTGGCATTAATCTCCTCAGCGCTCTCTTCCCACTGCAGGCGGAGTTGTTGCCTGGAGGGCTTTCTAACCCCTAAGAGAGAAAAGGATTTCACTCCTACTGTCCACTGCCTGCACCAGAGCCTCCAAGGAGGCATCAGAGAACCTTGGTGCCCGCTCAGTGCTTGCTGCAGCCATTTCTGTCTTGAGAAGTGTTTCCCTCATTCTGCAGCCAGAGTGCACCTCCACGTCAAGAGATTCTGGCTGCATTTAAGTGGCGTCAGAGAAACCCGATATCTGGCCTCCCAAACAGATGCGCAGCCAACGAATGGCATGGGTAGTGCTGGCTGCGTGCCCGAGTCATGATAATGAGTAGGCAGCAGGAATATCACATGCTACCTGCATCACCAACAGGTGTGTGCATTGCTCGCCCTGCCCCCTGCACGCCCGTTTTTTTTTTTAGGAACGATCGAATTTCTAGGGCATAGCGCTCAAAAGAGTTAACACCAACAGTCCGGACACGGGTGCTGCCTCATACCTTAGGAGATATTTTATTTTTGCCAATTTTCTCCCCTCCGGGTTATTGACTCCTGCTGGTGTTGAGTTCCATGGGCACCAGTCATCCTCCACTACTTCATCCCAAGCAACCGTGAACGTGCAAAAGCCTACTGGAGCAAGGGGTGAGGACTGACAGACATACCTGATACACGTACGCATTTTCCAGCTGTGGCACTGGATATCTTACCAGCAGCACGAACCTCGGATGTTTTTGCTTTCCCTACTCCAGGCATTGAGGTCATTTGTAAAATTCCTGCTATTACTCTGCCTGAGATCAACTGACTCAGTAAAACCTAGGGTCTTCTGGCCTGTATGGCTCAGTTACACACTTCCTTTACCGACTAAATCGAGGCAGCCACACACGCACACCCCACCCCTGCCCCCACCCACATACTTCAGGCTTCAGTTGGTTAAAGAAGCCTTCCTGGGATTTCTATAGTGAGGACAAATTCAGAGAACAAAACTACTATTCACAACGTCTCTAGAAAACTCACTAAATGCCTGATAAAATAGCTTTTCATACAGTCAACTGATGGTCCCAAGTTCAAGTTCAAACAGATGTCAGTGATAAATGTACCACAATAGGCCCAGTGCCCTTACGTTGGGGAGGGAAAAATAGCCAGGGCTCCCACTCGCTATCCAGTCATCCCTGAGGAAGTGAATGTACGCGGATGCTGGGCGAGTACAGGATCGGGTTCAGCTGTAACTCTTCCCCTCCCCCCCTCCCCCCCCTCCCCCCCTCCCCCATGACAGAAGACTCTGGTTGACACTCACAAAGCCCACACTATGACCAGGTTGAACGGCACCTGTGGAACCGTACCCAGCAAGAAACCAGTGCCTTCAGGAGATTGAGGGAAGAGAAAAATCTGAATAGAAAATGAGTGTTATTTTAACACAAAATATACTGGATAGATGCAACTCAAAAACAACACAATTTATTTTAACGGATGCTGAGGCAGGAATACCAAAGAAGTAGGAACACTCAAATTTTGCACTTAAGCAAATACATCCCTGGATGGTTAACAGTAAGGCTTTCCACTCACAGCAACAGGCAACTTAAAAATATTGGACCAATATAAATGCAGTGATATTAAATGCAACACCATGACATTACCTTTTAGACAAGCAACCGCATATTATATGCGAAAGGATTTTTTTCATCATCTTAAAGCCTGTCTTTAAAGAACTAAATTTCTTTACAATACTATCTGTTGTAAACTTGTTTTGAACAGACCTCTTGCAAAAACAGCACCCTCTTTCAAACTTTGGGAATAATCTTCTCAAAGCCAAACAGGAAGTTGAGTGGATTACTTTGTTCTTTTTCAAACAGTGGCCCCATGGTTAAAAATCATTTGCACTTCACGATCATTGAGTAAAACAGTAGGTCCCATTTCAGTTCAAAGCTTGGTATAATCAAAAGGACAGCAGTGAAGGACATTTATAGTTCCTGCAGGAAGCGATCGTTACTAGGCACCCCCTGGAGAAACTGTGCCTCATACACATATGGCAGACAGCTCCCTGCTTCATTAGTACTCCGTGTGTGCTAAAGTCTGTGCAGAAATAGCAAAAGACGACAGTAACCATAGCAGATCAAGCAGCACAGCACTGATCTCTAGGCAGCGTTTAATTTTGGACGGTGCAGCGGGCGGGAAAGAGAGGCGGAGGATCTGTTCTACCTCGTGTAACTGCACCTCCTGTTGGGTGTTCCAAAGTTGTATTAATAACGACTGAAGGAAACTTGGGAGTTGGAACGACCTCTTTAAAGAAAGGGGGAACACAAGACGAAATTAAACAAGTGTAACTCTTCACATGGGGTGTCATAATATTTCACTGCAGCAACTCAAACATAGGTTTCAAATACTTACCCTCTGCAACACTGACCCTATAACATGATGATCGCAACAGGCTTGATATGGTTCATTTCCCAGGAATTGAATCTATCTTTAGGATTTAATGTCGTTTCAATGATAATGCAAGAATCATTTGGATCTGGTCCAAATTAGAAAATAGTCACTCTTGGCTACCGAAATGGAAATTTAAATTTAGATTTAGGGATATCGAATTATGAAAAATCTACGACAGGATATTGGTGAGGAAATCAACAGAATATACTGGAAATGGCACTCCTCTCCTCATTTAACACTGGGCTGTTGTAATTTAGAACAGCAGGCGGGAAGACTCTGCTAAAGGTTACTTGTGTTTCCAGAGAACTCGCTCAACACAGTGCTAAAAATTCTTTTGACGCTGGTGACACACAGCCTGTATAGTTGCAAGCATATCAAAATCTCTCAGTTTGAAGTTCATGTTCAAGGATTTTGTTTTTAACCTGCAAATTATCAACTATTTTGCTCTCGCAAAGAGCTGTCACGAAAGCTTGACCAAATGGCCTCCTCCTGCTCTATTTTTGTGTTTGGATGCATAGCTTTGCATTATAAAACTGCATATTCATTTTTTTTTAAAAAAGGCTGTATAAAATGAAAATAAAATCTGACTAGCATTCTCCTATTGCCTCAGCTAATTAAGACACTGGGCAGCTGAGCCAGAAAACCAGAAAACCTGGTCTGTACAGAGTTAGCTCATCTCTAACCAGGTTGGCCTCAGTTACCCCAGGTTAGAGGGGGTAAAATCTGCCATGGATCCCATTCCTGATCACTATCCAATGACCCTGCTGTAGGTACGCGTGTATCATAGTAGGTACAGCACAGGAGGACGCCATTCGGCAAATCATGCATGTGCCAGCTTTGAAAGAGCTATCCACTTAGTCGCACTCCCCTGCTCTTTCCCCTCAGCCCTGTAAATGCTTTCCCTTCCAAGTATTTATCTAATTCCCTTTTGAAAGTTACTATTGAATCTGCTTCCACCGCCCTTTCAGGCAGTGCATTCCAGATTATTAAAACTCGCTGCGTAAAAAAACATTTCCTCATGTCACCTCTGGCTCTTTTGCTGATCACCTTAAATCCGTGTGCATGGGTGTTTGGTGAAGATAAGATCAGGTTTGACTGTGAAGTCTCCCCTCTGTGGTCAAATAGCCTCTCAATACTCTGTCTAGGCTCACCCGTGAAGAGGTATCAGAGAACGACCTCTAACCAGGTTGGCCTCAGTTACCCCGGGTTATAGAAGGTAAAATCTGCCATGGATCCCATTCCTGATCACTATCCAATGACCCTGTGTAGCTGCGCGTGTATCATAGTAGATACAACACAGGAACAGGCCATTCGGCAAATCATGGAACTATACCCCAACAAGAAGCCAATGCCATCAGGAAGAAGGAGGAAGAAAATTGCCAAGAAAAAGAGAAAGAAAAACCTTTTAAAAAAAACCCATCCAAAATAACATAAATCAGCACAATGAAACTTGCAGGATCATGCACTGTGCATGAAAGTGCTATGGAATGGGAGAACTGAAGCCAATCTGAGCTGTGCTGGGCAGGGATGTTGGAACCTCTCCCTGCAAGATGGAGAGAAAATCAGTCACGAGTGTGGTCACCATGGTGATATTGTGTACTTCTTGGTGGCTGAAAAATAACATTAGCAGAGATTCAGAAGCAGACAGGACATCAGTTCTCTTACTCGCAAAGGGATGGTATGAGAATCTACTGGTAGAAGAAATTTTTGTGGGGGGGGGGGGGGGGGGGGGTTGGGGGAGTTCCACCAGGACGGGACTTCTGCCATTCCATATCTACCCAGTCCTCAACCAGTTTCCTGGGTTGGGGCTCACTGGATATGCACGGCAGGACTCACGCTGTCAAGAGGAAGTCTCTCAGCGCGAGTGCGAGCAAGGAAACTGGTAGCTCCTCTGCTTTTAGGAGAAACAATTAGACCCAGTTTTAAAAAGTTGTCAACGTTCTCCCCTTTAGGGGGGGGGGGGCGGGGGGGAGAAGTAAATTGGATTAAAAGGCTTGTTAGAAGGGAGGAAACAGAGAGTGGGAGTTAAGGGACATTTCTCAGAGCGGTTGGAAGCAGGAGTGATGTCCAACATGGTTCTGTTCGGAGATCGCTTCTGTTCACTGTGTAGGTCAATGATTTGGATACGGGGCTAGAGGGAGTAGTGTGCAAATTTGCAGACAATACTAAAATAGAAATCATAGTTAATAATTCTGAGGACCAAAGGAAGCTGCAAGGGGATATTGATAAGATAGTGGAATGACCAAAAAAGTGGCAGATGGAATTCAATGTCAAGACGACAAGAAGTGTGAGGTACATTTTGGTTAAAAAAATAAATAATAATTATACTTCGAATAGAACCATAGAAAAGATACAGCATAGAAGGGGGCCATTTGGCCCATCGAGTCCGCGCCGGCTCGAAGAACAACCAGGTGCCCATTCTAATCCCACCTTCCAGCAGCCGGTCCGTAGCCCTACAGCTTACAGCACTTTAGGTGCAGGTCCAGGTACTTTTTAAAAAGAGTTGAGGGTCCCTGCCTCTACCACCAATTTGGGCAGTGAATTCCATACACCCACCACCCTCTGGGTAAAAAAGTTTTTCCTCAGGTCCCCTCTAATCCTTCCGCCAATCAGCTTAAATCTATGTCCTCTCGTTCTTGAACTCTCCGATGGGGAACAGGTATTTCCTGTCCTCCACCTGGGCCCCTCACAATTTTGTACACCTCGATCAAGTTTCCCTTCAGCCTCCTCTGCTCCAAGGAAAACAACCCCAGCCTATCCAATCTCTCCTCGTAGCTGCAATTTTCAAGCCCTGGCAACATTCTTGTAAATCTTCTCTGCACTCTCTCCAGAGCCATTACGTCCTTCCTGTAATGTCGTTACCAGAACTGCGCACAATACTCCAGCTGTGGCCTTACCAGCATTTTATACAGTTCCATCATTACATCCCTGCTTTTGTATTCTATACCTCAGTTAATAACGGACAGCATTCGGTATTGCCTTCTTCACAACCTTATCTACCTGTACTGCCAGCTGCAGGGACCTGCGCACATGCACTCCAAGGTCTCTCACTTCTTCTACCCCTCTCAATATATTCCCTTTCACTGTTTGCCCTCCCTAAGTGCATTACCTCACACTTCTCCGGGTTGAACTCCATTTGCCACTTTTCCACCCACTCCACCAACCCATTGATATCTTCTTGGAGTCTACAGCTATCCTCTTCACTATCAACTACATGGCCAATTTTTGTGTCGTCTGCAAATTTGCCAATCGTGCCCCCTACATTCAAGTCCAAATCATTAATATATACTACAAACAGCAAGGGACCCAACACTGAGCCCTGTGGCACACCACAGGTGGAAGGTTGGGTGATGTGGAAGGGCAGAGAGATTTGGGGGTTCAGGTTCATGAGAACTTAATAGCTGCACCTCAAGTGGATAAGGCCATAAAGAAAGTTAATGGAATTCTGGGTTTTATTGCCAGAGGTATAAAATACAATAATAGAGATATAATGGCAAATCTATATAAACCTTAGTAAAAACCACAGTTGGAGTACTGTGTGCAGTTTTGGGCTCCACACCATGGGAAGGATGTTGAAGCGACAGAGAGGATATAGCGAAGAAATACAAATACAAAGACAGATGGAGATTTGGGGCTGCTTTCGTTGGAATAGAGGAGATTATGGGGTGCTTTGATAAACGTATTTAAGTTACAAAGGGATGGGACAGAGTAGATAGATATAGACTGTTTCCAGTGATTGAGGGGTCTAGAACAGAGAGACAAAGATATAAAGGTGAAATGCAAGTGATTTAGGACAGAAAGCAGGAAAAAAGTTTTAACACAGATGGTTGTGAGGGTTAGTGATTGAAGCAGAAACCATGTACACATTTAAAAATAAGCTAGATAGGTGGTTGAAGGAAAGTAGGATAAAGGGATATGGCAATAGGGCAGGTGCAAAGGATTAGGACGACTGCTTGTGTGAAGGATAAACACCAACATGGACTAGTTGGGCTGAATGGCCTGTTTGTGTTGTAATTTCTATGTAACCCGCCTAAAACCTCCATATAGCAGCAATACTAGTTCCTTAAATGTTCCATGGATACGTCAGCTAATGCAGTGAAGTCACAGCAGAGCCGAGGAAGAACATTCATTTCAGACACCACAGCAATGAATAGATTCTCACCTACCTGCATTAACAACCTCATACATAAATTTACGGCAATATCCTGAAGCATAACTTGGACTCTTGAGTTGCGACTATTGTCACATCATTCCACAGTAGTAAGATCCCACACTACAGACATATAATAAAGTCCTAATTTATTCCCTACTAGAAGCTGATTGACATTTTGACAACTTGAATTAAATGGCCTATAAAGATACTGTTGGGCATCATTATTATAGCTGAGCACCAAAGATTTGAGCTGCAGCAAGTGACATTATGTTGGCAGTTCAAGATGTAGAAAAATACAGCAGTCTCTTAAAACACTATATAAAATTAGCTTTCATAATTTGGCCAGAAGTTATAATTCGAAGCCATCAAGCAAGGACCTTAAAATTTGAATGCAATTAAGATTAAAAGAAAATAATGTGAAGGTACAGGAAATACAAAAAGTGACAAGCTTCTGGTGTCAACAATCCATAATGTTGGCTGACAAGTTAGGAGATACTCAGAACATCTATAGTAAAATTGTGATAAAATGTCACCTTAGGACCAGGACACAAATACTGAATTTAAAACAATCAAGGTAATTGAGATGGGTGGTTACCCCAGAGTTAAATATTTGCCAAATTACTCTCCGTAATTAACAAGCTCAAACAAGATGTTGAGACTAAAAAAGGTAACTAAATAAATATACATTCATCTAGAAATGTCCTCATAAGTGTCACAAGTTAGACTGCATTAAAAAACTGTAACATGTTTCAGGATTTAGATTACATTGCTAGCCCAAGCAGAACCATCTAGAATGTGTTAATATCATTAACACATTAATAAACATCACCTTTTTTGAACACAATTAGTGTTATTTCTCTTTTCACCACTTTCCTAAATAGTTTCTACTAGAATTTGTATCTTCCATTACAGCTGTTCAGCACTATCATAATTAGCAAGTTTTACTATGCTGTGCTGTGTCAAATGAGGAGAGAGTATTTTACACACATTAGGACCCAAGTGCTACAATGGGTCAGCTGACAAGAAGAGAGAATGTTTTAATGCCAGGTAGTGCCTTCTTTTTTACTTCTGTAAATACTAACTTCTAGAAAAATTGAACTGAAGTTCAAGACTTCTTTCCAGGAACATGTTTGAAAACATAGAGGGAGGAAGATTGGAACAATTGAATTGACATGGAGGAGGTGACACTTGGGATTATCCAAGAGTGAAGAGCATCCAGCTGCACTCTATCTACACAGTATTGTGACATGTGGTTTCTTCCTACAGGAATACCACATCAGTTAAAAACATGGCCTGTTATCAAATGTACAGTCCTGCAGTGCATGCACTGTACAAATAATTCACTAACATTTGCCAGTGACATTTTTTATTATTGTACTTTTGCTGAGCACTGCTAAATATTCTGATAGCACAATGGTTTTCACAATGAACGGCTCCAAGAGGACGTACAGTAAGAAAATGAATTTCCCAGAGACACTTTTTATAACCTAACACATTGTAACATTGTCAGTTGCTAGGTATATAACGTAGATTATGTCAGTAAAATAAGGATTGGATGATCTAATGAACATTTTAAGTATTTCAGCACTGGGCAACTAATCTGATACATTGAAATTTTTTTTTAAATAGTAGATTTATAAATCAAATTATTGCATTCAGACCATACCTCTGACAGCTTTAGAGGTATAATGCTGGCTTCTTATTTGGCACTTCCATACCTGGATCTCAATTGAGCATTACTTGGGATTAACAGAGCGTTAAGAATATCTAGCTATAACCAGGATGCCAGGTGCAGTGCTTTGTGGCAGGAGGCAAGAGAAGCTGGGCCAACCTGTCCTATCATGCACAAGCATGCTTCCTGTTGGTCGATCACTGTGCTGCAGAAAGTCAAACGCTCTGGTCAGGTATAACACAGGTCAGATGCCAAATACCAGGCAGAACCTCTCCACAACAGGCCGTAACTAATGATTAATATGCTTTATACCAATGGCAATTCTTTAGCTGTTTAGTATAAAGTCTGATGAAACTTAAGGTCATAGAACAATCACTGTTGTTCTTGCATGTCCTGGGTTCTAATCATTTTGCTGCATGAGGGTAATTTGAGAACATTGTTATCCAGATAAAGTGTGCCACAAAGCAATATGCCAAATAACAAGGAATCAGACAAATAATCGAAGAGGAAAAACATTAGAGGGTACAGGATAGGGCAGGGAAATGGGATTACAGTAGATAGCTCTGACATAGAGTTAGCAATTGCATCATTCTGTGCTGAAATTTCCAGAACTCTATAAACATGAAAGACATCTGACATACACACAACCCTGAAATTACACATTACAGACAACAGATCATGGAAGAACAAAGCATTCAATAATAAAATTCATTGGAATAACTTACTTTTGATTTGTGGATCCTCCCAGTTCCCATCAAGTGAATCACCATCCCATCTTTGTAGACTTCAAGCTGTTTTTGCCATAGCAATTCTGCTTTACCAGCAACTACCATTTATTTATTCATTCGTGAATAAGACTAGGTCTTTGTGTTTACTCTGAGTGGGGTCCAGTTTCACAGCAACCATTTGGCTCAAGATTCATACGCCTGAAGTGTTTGGAATGTATTTAGTCAAGATAAAGATGTGTACTCCAAATTAACTCAACCTATCAAATAAATACTTTGAAGCATGAAAATGCTTTTTATGGATCTTAATGGTAATAGATGGAAAGCAATAATTATTATAAATGATCTAATTAAACCAATAACTTAGAGATTTTTCTAATGTGCATTTTATAAATTCTATGTGCGCAATGTCAGAGGCAGATTTTTAAAAAAAGGCTGTAATGGATTTCATTCCTTTGCTATTCCCAGTAATCTTTTCTCACTTGTTTCTTGCTCCTCAGGTCACAGCACTCAGTGTTCATTTCATTTAAGCTGCCTGCCATGATGTCTTTCCTTCCGAGAGTTATGAGTAAATAATGTCACTGAAAATTCACGGTGTCTATGTTAAGATCACACTCCATGACTTCAATAAATAATGAGAATGAGGGGGAGGAAAGAAAGGGCAGACACGGATATTTTTGTTCTGCAAAAAGATACAGGTTAATGAAAGGTTCCCCTGTCTCAAACGGCAATAGTCCACATGAAAGTTCAAAATTGGAAACTATAAATTACTCACCAAAACGGCATTTGCTACAGATTATGATTTTCAGGTATTTCAAATTACAAACCCATGTGTGATAAATCTTGCAATGTCTTTTCAACCAATTATAAAGTCAGGAACTCATATATGAGTATGAGAAATATCTATCGTGGAGAGATAAACTATCTTGAAAATAAAACATGTGACAAGTGCAATTTTGGTAAATTGTCTATTGCAACTCAAGACTTTCTGATGAAGTAATATTGTGGGGCACAAGAGCTTTATGGAATGTCAAAAATTGTTCTGATAGATGGTATAAAATATAGAGAAAGCCCAATATTGATTTATAGATAGCCATAGAATTTTCTGGTTGGCTACTGAAGGCGGCAAATTGCTTGTATTTCAGGTTGGCAGACTCTATTCTACAGCAGCTGATAATGTCCTCTGTAAAAAGCTGCTGGGCAATATAAGCATCAGGATTGTTTATATTTCAATAACGAATTAACATGTATAATGTCTTCATTTGAGTTTCTTCACAATCAACTTTTCATTAACATGCAAGTATACTGCTGCTTCTTTTATAATGGCAGTGTTTCTGACCTAAACAACCTAGTTTTGTGCTGATATAATTATATACAAAAGAACAGGGAAAGGCAGGCTGGTCAATCAAGCCTGTCCTGTCCCACATGATTCAATGTACTCACACCCATTAAACCCGTGCCAACTGCATTCCTCTCTGCAGCAACCCAATTCATAGAATCATGGAAAGGTTACAGCATGGAAGGAAGCCATTCAGCCCATCGAGTCCGCACTGGCTTGAGATAGAGAAAAAAAAAGCCTTAGCGTTTTTCTAAGGGGCCCTGTCTACTCTCTAGAATAATTTATAGTGTGAACCAAGTTTTAAATATTGATAAGTAGAGCCTGCTTTGACTTCATCTCCTGTCACCCCATCATTAGCAGCTATGACTTCAGCTACCTCGGCCCCACGCTCTGGAATTCCCTCCCTAAACGCCTCCATCTCTCCACTTCCCTCTCCTCCTTTAAGCCCCTACTTTAAACCCTCCTCTTTGACCAAGGGTCACCCCTCCTTCTTTGGCTCAGCATCCATTTATTTGACCACACCTCTGTCAAGGACTTTGGAACATTTTTTACATTAAAAGGTACCAGGCGAAGTACTAGAATCTGCAACAAAGACAAGCCTCTTGTCAGTTATAGAAACTAGAGCAGCAGTCCGGATGGCACATTTTCTTGTTGTGAACGACCAGCAAGCGCACACACATAGAACAGTTTTCCATTTTAATTCACCAACCATCAACCTTAACCTAGAAGTGCAGTTCATTATAGAATCTCTTGCAACACTCGGCTTTTGATTCTACTAACCAATTTTTAAAATCTTTAGAAATGTTTGTATATAAAGGCTGGAGGATTTCCCATGGCTTTGTTCAAGGAAAGTCAGGATGAAGTGAATTCCCTCAGATGGCGTCAGTGATGCTGTAGATATAGGTATGGGGATTGGCAGCTTCTGGACCTCCATCTAGCGGTAGAATGTGCAGCTGTGGAGGTGACTTGTGTGACAGGTTGCTTTGTAATAGGAAAATCGTATTAAGACGCTACCTGGAGGCATGACAGAATGGTGATGCCCAGATAAAGAGTGCACGACCTCCTAGGAAAATTTAATGTATTATCGGCAAGAACTTTTTAATCCTTATCCAGCTGAACAAACTGGAACCCAGTGTGGTTAGAACAGCACAACAAAAACTCACCAATTCATAGTTAAGGGTTAATTTACAAATCTCTAAAGCAGGCAGTTTTATTAAACATTTATTACTTTAGTTTCATCAATGTTTACTACTGAAGCTTTTATTCCTATGCTTCAGTGCATAAAAATCAGTCTAAGTGTAGAAATTTGCCATAGTATCTTTTAATCCTTCACAATGCACCTCAGGTTGCTACAGGCTGTAACTACAGCAACATTCATAGTCCAATCCTCCAATATATCAAAACGAAGATAATATTTATCTGTGAAGCTAAGATAAATGGTGGTACCAATAAGTGTGATGAGAAACGTGTGGTGGAGAAAGTGCTACAGGAAGTAAGTGTAACTCTTATAGGAAGTGCATGCTATAGCTAAGACTTTAATATAGGTATAATACTTTCTTTTAAACATTCAACACTACAAATGACTGATGTAGCAATACAGCACCTTCAACTTTACAGTTAAGAACTTGGGAAACCTGAAAACTGCCTCACCTGCACCTTCAGATAAAAATGAAGATGGGCACCTAGTGCAGCATACAATTGTGCTTCTTTCGTGTTTTCAAATATCTTACCCCACATCAATTGATAATTTAAATGAAAAATTATCAATACTTTTTAGCTCCTGATAAATGGCTTCCAATATAGAAATGCAAATAAAAATATTCTGGATGCAATAAAGGTTAATAAATGTTTAATTTACTATACTAATTGATCTTCTGTAGTATCGGTCAGAAAATATGATGTGTTATAATGACAGAAGCATTATACCAGGTAACATATAATCTATTATATATTGTTTTCCTATTGCGTTGTTCATGGGAAAAATCGTCACTATCTGGAGAGACTATGGTTGTTCTCCTTAAAGCAGAAAAGGTTAAGAGGAGGTTTGATAGAGGTGTTCAAACTCGAACTGTTTTGATAGATTAAATAAGGAGAAACTGTTTCCAGTGGCAGAAGGGTCGGTAACCAGAGGACACAGATTTAAGGTGATTGGCAAAAGAACTAGAGGTGACATGAGGAAACAATTTTTTTTTAAACTCAGTCTTGTTATGATCTGGAATGCACTGCACAATTGGATAAATACTTGAAGGGAAAAAATTTGCAGGGCTATGGGGAAAGAGCAGGGGAATGGAACTAAGTGGGTGGCTCTTTCAAAGAGCTGGCACAGGCCTCTGTGCTGTAAAATACTATGATCTCTCCCCAAATGCCTCCCTCTTGCTGTCTTTTTGTTTATTTTCCTCTCTCCTTCTTTCTCTTTCATTCTATAAGCTTCTCATGCACTTATGTTCTCATCTGTGGGTTTGTCTCAGACTCTCTTTGTTCACATCTCTCCTCGTGTCAATCTCTTTTCTTCTGTACATGTCCGACCACTTTCTCTGTATGTCTTTCACACTCTTTCTGTATGTCTGACAATCTATGCCTCACACAGATTTTTTCCTCCCTTTTTCTTTTTTTTTTTGCATTTTCGAACTCTCTCCACTGCCTCTCGTCTGCTATGGAGACTTGGGGCTCCAATCTCATATCTGCAGAAATGATCCGCTACGATATGTCCTGTCTTGTTGCATTTGCACAAGGGAGGGATTGCCCAGATGGGAGGCTGCGATTGGCAGGGATTGGAGGCCCAAGTGAAAAGAGGCCAACTGTAAACCAACAGCTGGTACATACGTGTTCTTTGCAATCTGTTTCAGATTAGTCTCATAATTTTGAGGATATAGAAAATGCAACACCTTTATTGAATTTGGAGCCTCTCAATTAGCATTTGGAACTGAGTGATTTTAATTTCAGATAACCTTTTTACTTTAATTAAATTTGAGTTTGGTGCTCTATTTCATCAACATGCCAGGTCCTAAATCTCGCATAGCTGACACAGGTAGTCCAGATATTCAGGATTTTTAAAGTTTTAACTTTGGAGCTTTCACCAGTTGAAGACTAATATTAGTAATACAAGATTGTACATTGTGCATTGATGAAGAATATGGTCACTTGCCCTCTTATAGTATCTTAATAGGTACAGCACAGGAGGAGGCTATTCAGCCCATCGTGCCTATGCCGGCTCTTTGAAAGAGCTATCCAATTAGTCCCATTCCCCTGCTCTTTCCTCATAGCCCTGTAAATTTTTTTCCCTTCAAGTATTTATCCAATTCCCTTTTAAAAGTTACTATTGAATCTGCTTCCATCACCCTTTCAGGTAGTGCAGTCCAGATCGTGACTACTTGCTGTGTAAAAAAAATGTTCTCATGTTGCCTCTGGCTCTCTATGCACACACCCTCCAAAGTGCCTATAATTGCTGTAAGATGGGTTGGGTTTGCATGCGTAACTCCCCTTCCTTAGGTTCCCAGAGACCAAAGTCATACACTTGCCATGTTTGCTCGACATGAGTATTAAGAACTCAGATGCGAAAATTGTGATTACATTATCAAATATCCCCTGTAGACTACCAAGAATAAAAATAAAGTTCTGGGTCTATATAAATTTCATTTTTGTTTTTAAATATAGGTAGCAGCCACTTGCTATGACAACAGGAAACTCATGGCAGGATGTGGAAAATGGCATTGCACATAGAGAGTCTTTTTTAAAAAAAAACTTATAATGGGACTTATGCAACTGAAACTTAACCAAATTGAGCCAACTTGGAACATGGTGAGATTTGAAAACAAGGATGAAAATTTTAAATCCTCCACCAAGTCCCGCTCATCCATCACCCCTGTCCTTGCTGACCTACCTGGTTCCCAATCCCCTAACACCTCAAATCTAACATTTTCATCCTTGAGTTTAAATCCCTTCATAGCCTTGCCCCTCCCTATCTCTGTACCCTCCTCCAGCCCTTATTTCTTTTCACTATTCAAAAACAAGCATGCTCATTAATGTCTTGCTTTGGAAATGGGTAAATGGGCATTAAAAATAAGGAGCATTATGTTGTTAGTTTGCTGAAGAATTAAATAGAAGATCCAAGCACCAATATCACTTAAGAGCAGAATATGTAAATTCAGAATGATTCCAAATTAAAAATGCACCTAAACACATTGCTACATTCAATTTAAATAGACTCAAATTTGAATTTAGATTGAATTGGTGTAAAAGCATCATTAAGAATTCATTCTGCACTTAGCTCCTGACAAGACTTACAATATTTCCCCAAGTATGATAGTGATATCATTTAGACCAATAGTCCCCAACTTGACTTAACGTATATGTCTCTTACCTGAACTCATTCCATTTCTAGAATATTTTTTGTTAATATATAGTTAATCTTGGCAATCCCAGATACCAACAGAAATACAGTTGGTGCAACTGCACATTGAATCAGTAGCAATATCCGACAGACAGAAAGAGCTAAGACCTCATTAACCACAATCTGCTTCTTCGTTCTAAGTACAAGCTCTCCACCCATCTCCACCCAGACTAGGGTATCACCATGATACACTTAAATAAACAGCATTATCCATCCTTCTATTTTTAACCACAACACTTGAACTGCCTGCTTAGAGACTACTGCTTTTCACAAACAAGCCCTGAGGACACCTCGGTTCAAGATAGTCTAATTTCTATTCCTTCTTCTCTCACCTGCCCAAAGAAACATGTGCTGGAAAAGCTCAGTGGTATTTTGGTACATCACAACTGTTGGCAGTTTATGTTGGCAACTGCACCACCAAAAACTGTTACAGTTTTTTGCTGACACCATAGAGGTATTGGGGCAAGTCTACACTGCAAGTATCTGTCCTGCTATTTTTCTCTCGCTAGATAAAAAATGACCCGAGGAATTTACACTTCCATTTTGGGTGCTCCACGCAATGGGCAGTCCACAAAGTGGCCCCTATGACTCAGGCATCAAGGTGGTGACCTAACTCCCACGGTCAATAAAGCTAGGTGATGTGAGAACACCTTCAGGGAGACAATCCCACAACTGCTTGGGTTTCACAAAACATGTAGCATTACTCCAGCCTGCTATAAAGTTATGTTGAAATAATATCCAGGCAGAAAATAGGTCAAAAAGCACCGAGCAGTTAATCAGCAGTCTAAAAGGACAAACCAGCAACTAGCCTGTATGGAGGGGATGAGCCCTTTAAATAGCGCTGCTGAAGGGTCATTGCTGTCTGTTGGTGAGATGAGTTGCTGAGTAGGTTTATCATGTGGCGAGTTAGGCACTGGAGCAGAACAATTTCACAAAAAGGGCCCTGGAACAAGTGTAGCACCCTTATTTAAATATGATCATGAGGCTTTTCAGTGTTTCCAGCGGAAGCCCTGGACGCCTATAAGAGGACCGCGATCCAATGTGGTGGACGATGCACTTCCGGCATGGAATGAGCAAATGCATGCTGTCCGCCATATTGCTTAGGCGCCTGTTTAACGCCTGCAAAGTGGGGGTGGTGCAGTTGAATTTCTAGACCATGCTTAGTATTCTCTCTCTCTGGTTAAAAGAATCAGTGGATCACCTGTCACGTTACTGATGGGAAGTTGCAGGAACTGAGCTGTATCCCCAAAATCCACTAATTAAACAAAAGCAGGGACCATTTAATCCAACAAGTTTGTGCAAATTTACTAATTAAGTAAAAGCAGCAACCACTTGATCCAACAGGACTCCCATAACTACTCTACTTTAATTGGTCAATTCAAAGCTACTTTAAGGTACAATTAAACATATATCATTGTTTTTATTTTTGCCCAGATCAGAATTACTGTTGCAACGTAATTGAAACATAATCAATTACAGTAGATGCAATGATCAACCCTGCTTCACATGATTTACCTTTGCTGTAATATCATTGTCTATTCCTAATATATTATATATATAAATAAAAATAATCAGTATCTCAATGCAGACAGCTGATTGTGTAACTGAAATATGGGTTTCTCACAGAACTACTTGTACTGTATAGTTGTACAAATAATTGTCAGCCATGATGTGTAGGTGAGGTTATTCAGAAATACAAACAATGGCATTATCAATGCATTGCTGGGTGAATCACGAGTGAGTCATGAGTACTGCATGGAGTGTAATACAGCTCAGTAATCTTCTGTGGTCCCGATTTCTCCACATCCTCATTTCCACACAAGACGATCTCCTCTTAAAAGCAGTCTACTTCTGCTTTATAACTTTTTTCATTCAAAATGCTTGACCATAAATGAATAGTGTTTAAGCATCTGATGAAATGCATATATCTAATTCATGAGAAAATAGACATGGAATAGCAGCACAAAACAGATTCTTTTGCCTTAGAAGTGGGGGGGGGGGGGGGGGAAAGAGAGCAAAAGTGACCACATTGAGGTGGAAAGGGTTAGCATAATTAGCCAGCATCAAAACAAATGTTAAATTAGTAAAATCTACAGTTCACTCTAGAAAGCTATTTAACAGAACTAGACAGCATTCCCTATGGCCAAGTTTTTCCAAAACCTTTTACAGTACAATGGTAATAAATCCCTACACTGATGCACCACAAACTTCTTTAAACAAGATTTTAATCCAAAACAGAAGTTCTTCAAATACTGTCAAAGTCAGATGCGACAAAAATGAAATAAAATTGATACGATTTGTTTCAGAAAAACCTGTGAGGCAGCACCGTTCCACAGAGAGGAATTACCAATCTCAGCTCTGCCATCACAGGAAAGCAGTGAGCAAAGGGCATGTACTTCCCCACAGGAAAGGAAGGAAAAATCAGAGGGAACCCCAACCCAAACCATTCTCATCCACCGCCCAATGACTGACTGCAGATCAGCATCAGCAGTGACAGAACTGGAAGGTCAACCAGATGCTCCCAATGAAAGGATAAAGAAAAAAAAAAGCTTCATGGAAATTTATAAACAACAAAAAAAAACTTTCCAACCATCAGACTTCATCCCTTTCAAGGTGATCCGATCATTCCATCACACAATTAAATCCATTGAGATTCTCAATGTTTCCAGCATGAAATTCAGACCTGTTGCATCAAATTATGATATGTATTTTGCACAAGTCAAGCTGGCCAGTAATAGATTCCAATGCCATGCTCTGGACCAGATCAGGAGTTCAAATCATTCAAGCAGCACAATGACATCCATTTTAAAAGGAGTGTACATTAAGAAGAGAAAGACTTTGCATTTATATAGTGCCTTTCACAACCTCAGGGCATCCCACAGCACTTCACAGCCAATTAATTACCTTTGAAGTGTAGTCACTGTTATAATGTAGGGAAAAACAGCAGCTAATTTGCACACAGTGAAGTCCCACGAACCGCAATGAAATAAACTACCAGATAATGTGTTTTAATGCTGTTGGTTAAAGGATAAATATTAGCCAGGACACCTGAACTCCCTGCTCTCCTTTGATGTGGGATCTTTTATGTCCACCTGAGGGGGCGGATAAGGCTTCAGTTTAACATCTCATCTGAACGATGGCAATTCCGACGATGCAATGCCCTCAGTACTGCACTGAAATGTTAGCCTAGATGATGTGTTCAAGTCTCTGGAATGGGGCTTGAACCCACAACCTTCTGACTCGGAGGCAAGAGTGTGACCACTAAGACAAGGCTGATACCTTGGATTAAGATTGAGAAATGTATTTGGACTATCTTCAGTGTGAATTTAGAATTCTACATAGCTACATATATTATATTATTGCTGCAGATCATAGCGATAAGTCTTGAAAAGGTGCTGGATGTTTGGAGGAATATTATAAGAGAGAAATCATGAAAATGAGTTGAACAGAGCTGGACACCACAGTGAGAAAAGTGTGCGACAGCCACCAAGAGAGGGGATATATATGACACAAAGAATTGGATAATGGGAAAGAAGCAGAGAGATAATTACATGGAGAGTGTTTTTCTTGCCTGTGAGTAAGGTCACTGGAGAGTGTTTTAAAGAATTATTCAGTACACAAAAAAAGAAATAGTCCCATCCCCTAAAAATATTATGAAAATCATAAGTAGGAATTCAGTTTTGATGTAGCATAAATAGGAAAATGATCAAGCATTAACATAGATTCATAAAGCTATATTACAACTCTTACTGCTAAACAGCATTACGGTCACTTATGAAAACATCTTCAGGATTATATTGCTGTACACATCGGACGATCAAATTTAAATCTTTAAAGTGCATTATATACTAAATCTAGCAGATCTTCCATTGCACTCCTCAGAGGACACACTAATTTTAAATGATAGGAGCATTACATCACGTAATGTGCAATATATTACAACGTAGTTCCTCTCCTCTGGCGTTACTCAGACAAAAACAAATTCTTTTCTTGTAACTATCTCTGATTATTTCCCATTCTCCAGTTCTTTGTGTCACGCTATTTGTATGCCACTCTGTCTCTCTCTGTGGCCATCACACTGTCTCACTGCTGTCCAGCACTCTGTTCAACTCTTTTTTATGCATTCTCTCTCACTCTATGTTATTCTCATTTCCTTTCCGTCTTGTACGTTTGCAGTGCCTCTGTGTGGCTCTCCCACTTTTCTTTATTGATGCACAATATACCAGACTGGAGGTGCAGGCAGGAATAAACTGTCAATAAGGTACTGCAATATGGATGGTTGAGAGAGAAGTTGGGGCTGAGTTTCAGGTTGGAGGTGGTTCATGGCTGCGTCCAGAGGGGGCCAGAGGCTGGGGTTGGAGCATGGTAGGGAGAGAAGGGAGAGGGGACCATGGCTCAGGAGAGAGTGAAGGAGCAGCTGGGCGCAGGAGCAATTATGGAGAATGGAGTGCGGGAGCACTGGGGTTCAGGAACACTCGGTAAGAATGTAGTCTTGGGCCTGAAAGGACGTGACGGTAGATGAGCTCTGGAAGCACTCATGGTGGGGCTGGGACATGGAATTACTTGCAGGGTGGGGTTTGAGGTGAGATGCTTGGGAGCATTGAAGCTGGAATCTAAAGGTTGAATTTCGGGGTTCTGGGGTGGACTGGTGTCCATGGGCAGTCAGGGAGGAAATTTGGGGCTGGAATTGTGTGAATGTGGGAGTACTGTAGAGGAACTGGATTATGGGAGCACCAAGAGTGGAGATAGAGCAGGGACCATTGAAGGGGAAGATGGGAATTGGAAGAGTTCCAGGACACTGTGCCAGGCCCTATGCACTTGTCCAGGTCAAGGAGTAGCTATACCCAAGAATGGAGCACTGGCACTAACCAGGAGTACAACGGAGGTGCTGAGCCAGAGAGAAACAAAAGCCTCAGGCAATGTGCAAGAGACACCGCAGAAAATGTACAGTTGGAGAGAGTGAAGTCCAGAGCACCTCTTGGCCAGGGAACAGGCACAAACATTTTGGGTCTGGAATTCCACGGACGCCGTTAAGGAAGCAGAGTTTGGTGAGGCAGGACTTTCATCCTGATTGACATGAGCTGGAGTTAACATATAAAACGTTGCCCTTCATAGAATCAATAATTTGATCTGCTCGAGTTCAAAGGCTACTGAAGCTTCTGTTCAGACAACCAACTTGACCCCAATGCTACAGATACAATCAGCTTCCCTTAGAGATATCATCAGCTTACGCCAATTTTGCAAACACACCTGGCCTGCATATTGACAGTTAAATAAAAATATAATGCTTTTCTATCAAGGGACTGGAAAGGGGGGGGGCGGGGGGAGCTTTACAAACAGCAAGTCCCAACATGCTCTGTGAATGGCTAATGTTGCTGTCAACAGCGTTTATTAGACTCTATAAAATGAGGAATCCTCTTAAATTACATTCTGGAGCCGTAATGACAGAGGGAGGTCGAGCCATAATTTACAGAGTGCAAACAACAAGCAAAAACCACAGAATATACAGAAAAAGCAGTAAATCCCAACCCAGTAATTCAAGCTCCAGCCAAGTACTCTAAATTGACTATCAGTTTCCCAACAAGGAGTAGGCCTCGCTGAGGAAATGTTTTCCAAGTATTTAGGTATTAATACAGGCAACTCTATGAGTAAGAACAAGTAATTCATTAAGAAATGTTCAATTTTTATGAGCTTTTTCTGTTAAAGATTACTTTTACCATTAAATTTTCAGCTTGGGGAAATTCAACATGGAAGCTCAAAGAAACCATAATATG
The DNA here is from genome assembly GCF_035084215.1 of Heptranchias perlo. Classification (NCBI taxonomy): domain Eukaryota; kingdom Metazoa; phylum Chordata; class Chondrichthyes; order Hexanchiformes; family Hexanchidae; genus Heptranchias; species Heptranchias perlo. The sequence continues at coordinate 12,346,594 of NC_090347.1, forward strand.
TGAAGAAATTTAATTTGTTCAGTTTCTTTTATTGGTAGTTGTTGCAATTTGAACATCACTGTTGATAGTTTCCATTCCTATTTTGGCACAATCCTTATCTACTTAGCTGTGATTTATTATGGTTATGCAAGTAGTATGCAGGTCTGAATTAATACAATGAGATATTCTTTTTTGGGAGGAGGATCTCAGTATAGCATTAGAAATGGAAAATTCATAACCTACTGTTGCATTTCTTCCAATCAAGATTTAAATGAAAAAAGTAAATAGATTATTTAAATTATGTAATCAAATTGGCTGTGGATTGAGCATTGTCCCCTGATTTAAGTCCCACAAAGAATATTTAATTTCATAAGTGGTATGGCACAGAATATTAACATATCTGTACACTCAACTATTGTAACAATTGTAGTAAAGGCTGAAAGTGTCTCAATATGCAACTTACTTTTTGGAACAGAAACCTCAAGCTAATTGAAGCATTTTGCTGTCAACATCTCATGCTTTAATCAGCTCTGTGACGCCTAGTCCACTATTCTGTACTGACATACACTACAGACATTACTAGTAGACATGCATTTTACATGCAGCATTTGCATTTACTGGCAGAAGGCAACAATCCCCAACAGGTTCTACATTCCCAAATTAATATTTGAATTTGCTCATGGTCCAAATGAGCAATCTACTAATGACTACACAATACCATCATCTGTAGGCTCAAGGCTGGAAAAGGGTGCTGACAGATTATAAAGCACTCTGTCACCACCATATTTTAAAATCAACCGTTATTTAATTCCAGGATAGAACTCGCTACACTACTCCACCTATAATCATAATGTATGAGTTTCTAAAAAAAACATTTTCTACATAGGTGAAGTTTATTTTTCTTAATGGAATACTTTACAATATGGGGTGATAACTTGTTCACATTTAAAAAAGTATAGCAAATTAAATGCCATCTCAACTATTCCAAGATTTTGGTGGGGGGGTGGGGGAGAAAGAGAGGGGAGAGAGAGAACACTGAGTTAATTTCTTAATTATGTTTTGAAAACATTAAGTCAAAACAAACTTTGTTGACTTAATATTTTCTAAATCTCTAATGGCTCCTAACTTACATTGGTTGATGATCACCATCATCTAGAGTTTCGGAGGTTTTCCCAAATTCCTTGTGACAAAAACACTGGAGTTAAGCCATACTTTTGATGGTCAACGGTTCCGAAGTTTACAACCAGCTCTGCTGCATCAGAATTTCCTAAATAAAAGAACGGATCTGCCAGGACAGTTTTAAGATCCCCTCATTGCATGCGTTGTTTTTTGGTATTCAATGATATATTTCACTGGAGTATCTGTGTTCATTGCCTCACTTATATTAATCTGTAATTTGTAGTTTGTTCTATGTAATTGGAACATCGAAGTATTTAGTGTACGACGTTGTATGATGGTTATAGTGCAAGAGAGACTCCTGATTGCAACTGTACCATAGGAAACACTTTTTACCCCATTTTTCTGCAAAATATTTAAATCCACTTGTCAAATGTAATAAACGTGAACCATCATTCTCCAAGGTGCACTTGGCTGCATCTTAACTGCTTTAACTACTGCCATACGGTCTATTTGCCAATAAGGCACATACTGCATTCAACTTCAGTATCAACAAACTCGCCCAAATTTAGACAAATACATGTGTATTTTGACAATTTATCAAATGTATCATACAATGACTACCAGCTACAGAATATTTATTGTAAAACTCAACTGTTTTAATAATCAATGCAAGTATCAGTGTCTATAACACATCATGCATTTTCCTTATTAATGTAAATGTTAGGTTTTGAAATTCAAATTAATAAATCACTTATTTAATTAAAGCTATTCTAAAACACCTCAACATTCTCCTACACAAAACAATGAAAATGTAGACACTAGCAATACTTAATGACTGTGCTTCTAAATATCATAATTCTATTACAGTTTGAGAGGGAACAAATACAAAGTTGGTGAGCCAACTCAGGCTATAGGAAGGAACTTTTATGGAAAAATATTAAGTGCTTATATGTCCAGCAGGATTCCAGATGTTTCAGTGTTCAAACCCACAGACGAGTGTATATAGAAACCGACACAAGCAGAGCCACCACTGGAATTAAATTCCACAAAGTCATCAGAAAAGCAGACAGCTTTTGAGAAAGGATTCTAGAATTTCAGGAGTAAATACAATCATGCAGCTTTTTAAATTTTCCTTCCTCTAATGCAATTTTAAAGGCACATGAAACTACTCTTTACTAACAAACACATCACTTCCAGTCCATTTTCTTGGACGCTATGGTCCTTCGGGTCATTACATACACACAGTACAATGTTATAATGATATAGATTAATAGGAGATGTACTTAACCCTTTTAATACCAAACAATCATGCTGAAAGGCAGGCCAGGGTAACACAGATAAAGGTGTTGCTTGTTTCAAAGAGGTTACATTATGCACATTTCATCTGGTCAGCTTCTGTTTAATATGCATCTTGTATTCAATTTTAATCAACACCACTTAGAAAGTGCTGGTTCTTACTGCAATGGCTAAAGGCTACTTTTCAGCCTCAAATCCTACAGAAACATACCTGGTTTCTCAATTACTCTTGGACACAGGAAAGCCTGGAAGCTGGACGCACAGAGCTCACTAACAGTCCCCATCACTCGGTTCAATGTTTTTGTAATCCAAGATCCGTCAAATACATTTATTTCAGTGGATATGGCTTTTCCCCCACACACAGCCTTCACAGGATCATTTAATCTCTCTGGCGGTCAGACAGAGTCTTGAAGTTCTCTCTCAAAGGGGGAAATACTATATATAGAGAGAAAGCATATGACAGTCTCTTGATGCACCACTGCAGCAGACTGTCAGTAATCGGATTTCACTGGCCACACATCCCAGGAAAAGGCTTAAATATTTCCAAATTACCAAGTATTACAACGTCACTGCCTGACAACCTGCCTCACAGTCTTCATTCAGCCAATCAGGTACACACAGAGGAATACACAATCTAAGCTCTAATTAAGCAATAAAGTCAAATAATTTTGAACTACTCGTATCGCCAACCCTTACCTCCAACCAGCCCCTCTTCAAGCTGCATTCCATTAAAATTTCTTCATGGGGCTTTTAATTATGAAGAGGATTCTATGTTCACCTACTAAACCTTTTTAGTATCAAGTGTTCACAGTTGCTTAGCAACTCACTGTTCCGTTACATAAAATGAACATACTGTATAAATGTACCATCATCAGCACTGTGAAGAAAAAGGTTTTCTTAAAAACTGCCAGAAATTAAGACCTGTGGTGTTAATAAAAAAAGACCGACTTTAAAAAAGTGTTTACAACTAGAACTTTCTTAAAGAATGAAAAGACTCTTCTGAATGTGATTCCATTATTCCTGCTTCTAAAGTAAAATGAACTGTATTACCCAATTTATTGGCAAAACACAAGTATAATTTATCAAATGACTACAGGAGTGCCAATTTAATCCACCTACAGAGGACTTCTTTGCGATCAGTTTTAAATCATTAAATATTTTCCCTATTTAGCCACAAGAAATATGCCCCTCAGGCATTCATAATGAATTTCAGGAGTCAGCATATTTCTACTGCAATATGACAGGGTAAGTATAGTAAAAGTGTGGATAAAATATAAACGTATCTCATTACCAGCACAAGAGTTTGTTTAAAAAAAAAATTAGGCTGATAATAGACTGGTTTATTCTTTTCTCATTTACAGCTGCCTTTTTGGAAAAACAATGACTATTGAAATCAGAACAATATTGCATGAATAGATTTCTTCATTTTGTCAATTTCGCTGCACAATAGTCACAAGATAGAAAGGCAACTATGAAGATTGCCATCATGTTTCTTTCACAAGACGCTCTCGTGAATTTCCAATCTCAGTCCTTCATCTGTGGAATGGCTGAACAAAGCTAAGGTTTTGCAAAGGAACAATCCATTGTCTGCGCCAGAGTCACCATATTGCATGCAGGGCAGGAATGAAACTTTGTACTCCTACTTCATTAAAGCCCAACCCCATTTCTTCAATAGTATCAAATGAATATCGGACCACTGCTGAGTTCGATACTGCACCCAAATCCAGATGATGTGCTGGTGGAGGGCAGCAGCAGCAGCAGAATTGAAAATGTACTACTCTAAACATACTTTTCTTTTCACACAATGGGTCTGCTCCTTTAAATAGAAAACCACATCTTCCCATATAGAATACAATAACAAAAATAAGAGGAGCGCTCAGCAGGCAAGAAAAAAAGCTGTTAGGTATCTAAGAAAACAGACAGCATCCAGTGCTTGTGCACGGCTCCTGATATAGCAAGTTTATTTATAGTACAGACATTGTTTTCAGACGACAGCATTGCACAGCATGCTAGTGTACTAACGTACCATACCATGCCACGTAGGATGCAGATTCATCCTTCCAATTCACTACATGGCAATTTCCCATTCTGTGCCAACTATCCTAGGAAAAGGTCCTTTAACATAAAGGAAGCAAATTAAAATTTAAGGGATATCAGCACCATGTCATTCTTTTGTACCTTTTACTGATTAAAGAGTGACACTGGCAGTGCACTATCAGTAAATTATCTACCACCACATTGAACTGAAGAAAATAGTATGTATGTGGCAGAAAAAAAAACACACAAAAGAAAATGGGGTAGGAAAGAAATTTTAGTACCAAATATAGCAACAAACTGAGCCTGCTAGTTTTACAATGTAATTTTAAAGATGGTACATACATTGTTAACACAGGAGCTGGTTTAATCAACCCACACCACCTTTACTATGATAAACATGGCACTACAGTACATCAGCAGTTAGGACCTGCACACAGCAGTGTTTATAAAAATACCTTCTGTATGGCCCCATAGATCCAAATCAGACGCTATAGAGCCTCCACATATAGATTTCAATAAGTCAGGTGAAGACGGTGCAGACCACAAAAGTGGTACATTCAATGAGCTAAAAGCACAATAGAGCTATTAAAAAATATAGGGGTACATAATCAAAACAGTGGAAGTCTTTGAGAACAAGGATGAAATAGCACTAGAAGATGCAAAAAAAAGTAAGTTTCACTCCAGACTTTCATTGCAAAGGATTTTGTTTTGATAACATCCATGATATTCTTCTTTGTAGCTGCAATTTCTTTAAAAGTATAATTTCCCCAACAAATACGAAGATACGAACAATGACGGACAGGAAAAGACCCTCTGGTCCATCCAGCCTGTCCCACACAACAGTGATACCTTGCGTATCACAATATATACACTCCGCACCCAACACCATGTGATCTCCTGGGACAGGTGAAAAACCAGATAAAAACCCAAGCCAATTTGGAAGGGAAAAATCTGGGAAATTCCTCTCCAACTCCTTTGGCGATCAAAACTAGTCCAGATCATCACTCTGGCCCTGATAATTCTATGCATTACATTACCTACCTTTTGTAAGAGGTGATCTCCGCCCCAGCCAGAAACATGTCCAGCTCTTATTTGAAGTTATTCAGCGAATCGGCGTCCACTGCACAAGCCAGCAGCTTTGAGTATATTCTGAGTTTCTTCAGAATATTCTAAAAGATTCCGATGAACAGAATAGAATGGTTGTGTACAGAAGATGTATGGGTCAATATTCCAACCTCTTATTCACCCTTTTAATATTCAGTTGGAATGTCTTTCATACTAGTTTAATGAAACCAGCATCCCGTGGTTTGTCATGCAGTGTTTTCTATAGCTTTGTAATCAACAACTTGGTCTTTAAGATATAACATTGAGAGAGAAGAAAAACCCTGTGAGAGCTCTTTGCTGTTAAGTACCTAACATTTTAAACTAAATTGAATTTCCTTCAAAAGTTTTCTAAATAAAACTTGAAGAATTAGTCTCACTAAAAATGAATTTGATTTTTCCAATACAGATTAATTACCAAAAGCCTAATTTTAAATTGTACATAGGCAAAAAATAATTTTTTAATAGATTAAAAATGCAAGATTTTTTTTTAAAAGTGCAAATATTGATAGGATTAATACTTCAAGTAATTGCTGTATGGAAGGAATGAGCATGGGACAAATGCACTATAAATGTTGACCATACAAAACTGAATAAATCTGTGGCATGCTCTACCAGAGATATGCACTTAATTTCCATACCGTTCACCGGAGGAAGGAGGAAGCCTCCGAAAGCTTGTGGAATTTAAAATAAATTTGTTGGACTATAACTTGGTATTGTTTACAACTACCAGAGATAATGATTGAAGCAGAGACCATGTGGACATTTAATAGATTAGATAGGTTGATGAAAGAAAAGGGAATAAAGTGACATGGAAGCAGGGCAACTACCTAGGATTAGGACCACTACTTGTATGAACTGGATGCACTAAATGGTCTGTTTCTGTGCTGTAATTTCTGTTATTCAATGTTAAAATCTAAATGGCAATATTTTACACTTGAGTGAAAAACATTCTACATCTGTGGAGTAGATTTGACCATGTGTGTTATAGGGACTCCTTTGTATCATGTTTTAACAGAAACTCACCACTTCAAAAAATTTTTTTTTAAAAAAACACTTCACACCCTTTCGGAACAATCACCTTGACACTGTGTGGAGGGGGCCGCAAAATAGAGACACAACTTCAGTTCAATTTGAACTGTTAAAACCACAATATACACCATTCACTCTAGGAAGAGGGTATCCCTTTGTTGTGCTCTCCCATGCACAGATTCCTAATCTTCATGCTGAAAGATTGGGGAGACAAGACTTTGATACCAAATACACTAAATTTGTCTCCCAAGATGCAACTTTAAGGAGAGCAGTTGGAGTAAGACTTCTATTTTGGTCATTTCAATCAGAAAACTTCCAAAAATGATTTTTTAAGAAACAGCTTTGTAATAAATTGAAGGCCATTTTTAATAGACATTACCACTTCTGTTGTCCTTCTGGGACATGTCACAAAAGTGCAAAAAAATAAATCCAGTCTTTTTTTAAAAAAAATCTGTTGTCGTTCTTCGTTTCTCCAGGACAAAGAACAAAATAAGATATGTGGAAGTGATTATTTTATTACTAGGTCATCAATACTCACTGCAGGATATGCTGCTGTGTGTAATGAAAATAAAAATGACTTCACTTCTGCCAGTCACTTCGCTTAGAATGTGCTCTTACAGCAATTTACTACAAACACTTTCTACATTTATCGCACAAGTGATGGTGAACAAGTGAAATATCAAGTTATAGTTTCACTGCAGTTGAGTAATCAGGAACTGATTCTGGTGCTAGTTTTTGTATAATGCCTACAATAGATACTTTTGAAACTTGCATTACATCATTCAAACTGCTACAATTTGTTTGAACAGTCATAGGAACTTAGTTTTAAAAATATCCATCATAGATACTGTTCACTGAGCCTCTACAGCAACATCATACAGAATTCTTTTACTTTGCATAAGAAGCTACAGTAACTTTTAAATCATTTTTTTTTTGCAGATTTTGGGCTCATCAAAGGCATCAGGATCAGCGAAAGGGAAGTTTTTCCACTCAATATCAAGCATTCCCAGGTAAATGATAACACAGGTGAAATGCAGTGTAATGGACCTCCTACTTCAGAACACCACCTCAACTGAATTACTGTGATACTTGCTACACCACAAGAGTCATACTGGCATTGACAGCCTCTCTGTATGAGGCCACCAACATTGTAACAATTAGCATTAGTAAGAGCAGTTCTGTGCTGCAGATTTGCACCCACTAGTAGCTCATTTGTCACTGTCCAACTGTATTTAATTCATACCTTAACAGCTGGCAACTTCCATCCAGTTAGTCTGAGCTTGATCTTAGAGGATACTTTGGTAACTTACTGCCTTACTCAATTCCTATTTACACAACAAAAGATTACTAAAATAAGATTTTTTTGAAAACCTATGGTAAAAATATACATTACTGAAAGAATGCAATTGCACTTTATGTTTCTCTGATGATGATAACTACACAAACCATCTACAACTTTGGGTTTATTCTCAATAGTGACATATAGTAGTACTGCAACATGTTTCCCCTCAGCCACACAATGCCTTCTATGTTACAAGTTACACTATCCTGAAACTAGGTTGTTCTATGGTAAATTGAACCCATCAAAAGCTTTGACACGACAATTCTGAATTGAGTTTTATGGTATCAAGCTGTACTCAGCTATTGCTGTGCTACAGTATTTCTGAACACAAGCTACTGTTTGATGATTATGTTGACAATTTTATTTGCCTGCTGAGAAGCACTGCTATAAAATAATGGTTAGTAATACACCAAATTGTGTCTCATTTAGTTCTCAACGTCCTCGTGATAAGCTAACTTCAGCCATCAACGGGAATTTTTTTTTTTATTCGTTCATGGGATGTGGGCATCGCTGGCGAGGCCAGCATTTATTACCCATCCCTAATTGCCCTCGAGAAGGTGGTGGTGAGCCGCCTTCTTGAACCGCTGCAGTCCGTGTGGTGAAGGTTCTCCCACAGTGCTGTTAGGTGGGGAGTTCCAGGATTTTGACGCAGCAACGGTGAAAGAACGGCGATATATTTGCAAGTCAGGATGGTGTGTGATGGAGGGGAACGTGCAGGTGGTGTTGTTCCCATGTGCCTGCTGCTCTTTTCCTTCTAGGTGGTAGAGGTCGCGGGTTTGGGAGGTGCTGTCGAAGAAGCCTTGGCGAGTTGCTGCTGTGCATCCTGTGGATGGTACGCACTGCAGCCACTGTGCGCCAGTGATGAAGGGAGTGAATGTTTAGGGTGGTGGATGGGGTGCCAATCAAGCAGGCTGCTTTGTCTTGGATAGTGTTGAGCTTCTTGAGTGTTGTTGGAGCTGCACTCATCCAGGCAAGTGGAGAGCATGTCGATGAGACACAGGAGGGGGCCAAGGATAGGTCCTTGGGCGACTCCAGAGATAACGGTGCAAGAGTAGAAAGAGAAACCACTGCAGGTGATTCTCTGGCTATGACTGGATAGATACGAATGGAACCAGGCAAGCGCAGTCCCACACAGCTGGACAACACAAATGTAAATCTCAATCCATTTTGCCTATGGGGCAGTATCACCAATTAATGTTTGATGCCTCTGCCATATATCAGGCATACATAGTAGTAAAGCAAGAACTTTTGCTCACTGAATGTATAAAGCAATAACTGGCTCATGTAAGTATTAAATACAAAGTCTGTGGGATTTATCATCACAGTCCACCATTTACTTCTGAGAACATCTGTACTTTAAATTAAATAGCGTGAAAAGGGTTACAGAATTTTTTTCTGATTACATACAATTCATCATGACTGTACTTAGTACATTATAAATAGAACAATTTGTCGTCAGAGGGATTAAAAAAATGTATGATTAGTCATACTAGCCAGAATCACAAATTGCTGTTTAATGATTTGTTCCTTCCCTCTAAATCATAATTATAAAATACAATAATAAGCTATCAGTAATGGATGTCATATATTAACATTTAAATCATCGCATGAATGGATATTTAAATAAACATCAGAGTCACTTTGATCCATGTTAATTTAGCAACGTACAAAGGGTGACAACATTTTCTCCGATATTAGCACCCACAGAAAAACTCCAGCTGCACAGTCCAGTACAGAGGAAAAAAAAACTTATTTATAAAAAAAAGTGTAGAGTTTGCTGGGAAATCACAATGTCAGCCACTTCACAAACTGCAAATTCATGTAATTCCAAAATAAAAAAATGGCCCAATGACTGAAGCCCAGAAACGTTGATCAGACAAGATACAGAATTCTCAACCATTGGAAGTGTTCCCTTTTCAATAGCTTTGATAATCAGATTATCGTTCTATGTGCACATATTGCAGGTGAAACAGAATGATAGCAGTAGGTATATTAAGCATCATTAGTCTTGCACATTCTCTGCACTCCCCAAACCAAAAGCTGTACACTATAATCGAGTGGAATTTTTCAATTTAATGAACAATCACAAAATAGTGCGAACTTGGATGCAAATAAAATGATAATGCAATCCTGAAGATTACACGAGTGTGGAAAATTCAGAAATCAGAGGAATTGAAAATATAATTAAATAGGTTCCATAAACAACAGATGCCTTTTTTAACTGGATTTTAGTAGAGATGTTCATTTCTACAGAAAATTCACAGCTACAAGGTCGAATGCTGTTGCTAAGACTCAAAATGAAGGACTGAAAGGTGTTGCTATGAAATCGAAGTACTGACTGCATTTTACTAATCTATTGTTAGATGATTGACAAATTTTGGAAATAATCAGAAAATAAGGCATGGCAGCTTTTTACTGCAATTATTTTTCTGGCAACTGACTTCATAATTGAAGCCAATCAATCTCTGCATTGTGCTTATATTTAATAAAGTCATTCATTTGCTGCTCAAATATTCATTCACTCTTAGTGGTATAATATGAATATGTAATTTTTCTGCAGGTGTTATTAAAATATAAATAGAGACACAACTATCTTTTTTTCACTGCACCTGCCATTTTCAATGTTCAAGGAGCAGAAGAAATTGTTCCTATGCATTCTGCAGGTTGTCCTGCCTACTCGCAATCTTCTACCCTTCAATCAATTCAATCCTGTTTTCCCAATTGCGACTAGATTTAAATGGATACCAAATCTGCATGGAAAAATGTTCAGCAAGCCTTTTAAAAAAAAATTCTTCAATCTCTTTCAATGCATTTAAGGGGAAGCCAGATAAACACATGAGGGAGAAAGGAATAGAAGGATATGCTGATAGGGTTAGATGAAGTAGGCTCGTGTGGAGCATAATCACTGGCGTGGACTTGTTGGGCCGAATGGCCTGTTTCTGTGTTGTATATTCCATGTAAATCATTGCTTCAGTTGTATGCTTTAAAGTACATGGCAATCTAAGAAACTTGTAAAAGCTGTCCACTCAATAACAGGCCTGAATATAGGTATAGTCACTCAATCTGACTATAGCAAGCACCAGCTCAGAGATTGGCAGAATGCATACTTTAAAGGCTAGAGGATGCATCGTCACATGATGAATCACTGGCTACAAGTGTGCAGGAGCTCGGGCAGAGGGATAGGATGCTACAGGTACCAGCTTGCCAGAGGTGGCGATCACATACTAGCTCTTCTACAGAGGATTCAGACGCTGACTTCGAGGGCCCAGGCTACTGAAGAACGCTGATGGGTACACATCAGCAAATGCTAGGTGCACTGGGCAGCCTGCCAGCGAACTTGCGCACAATGGCACTGGTTTGAAGGCAGACAAAAGCAGTCCAGTACTAGCAAAAACTTCTCAGAAGTCAGAAATCAGTTGTAGAAGTGAAAAAATAGACCAAAAAACACCCAGATGTTAACCAGCAACATATAAGGACAAACCAGCAACTAACCTGTGTGTAGTGGATGAGCCCTTTAAATAGTGCTGTTGATGGGTCCTTTAGTGCCTATTAGCACCACGAGTTGCTGAGCGAGTTTATCACGTGGTGAGTTAGGCACTGGGGCAGACCAATTTCACAACAGGATCCTACAATAAGCGTAGTACCCAGGTTAAATTTTATAATGAGGCTTTTTAAAACTTCTGGCACACGGTCTGGACGCCTACAGAGGAGCCCGATCCAACATGGCGGGCATTGCACATCCGATGTAGAATGAACGCCCGCCATAGTCACCCGTTTTACGATCGAATTTCTACGCCATGGTCTCCATCTAAATCTACCGATTAAATAATGGAGTCATCTGCCCTGTCCATTTGGTATGTCATTGGTTCACTGTAACCACGTGACCATATATGATCGGTCACTGGTTCAGATATTACGTCAGACAGACTTTCCATCCTCTTATTTAATTTAACTGAATATATTTAATTTTTTTTTTGAGGCTTAGGTGTCAAATATTTATTTAACATAAACATGTCAAGCATCAGCTTGGCAGCACTCTGGCCAATGAGTCAAAAAGTTGCAGGTTTAAGTCCCACAACAGGATCTGAGCATCTAATCTAAGCTGACATTCCAGTGAAGTAAACAAGGAGATCTGCTTTAACAGACGTGCTGTTCTAGTAGTTCAGGTGGATGTTAAAAATACCATGGCATTATTTGAAGAGTAGGACATTCCTTCCTCACCCACCACCAAAAATAGACTAATTGGTCATTCATTTCATTGCTGTTTATGCAATCGCGCTGTGCACAAAATGGTTACGTTACAACAGTCAAAGCATTTCAAAGTAATTGATTGTGTTTTTAAAGACATATATCAAAGAGATATATAAAACACAAGTTTTTCTTTTACCATTCCTGAAATTCTGCTTTAATTTCTCTTTCCTGGCTCTCTCTCTCTTTAATTAAGGAATTTCACATTTACAAAATACATATTGAAAAGGATTACAGCTCAACGATTTATTTAACATATTTAATGATTTAGAATCAGAGAGAGGTTACAGCGTGGAAGACGGCCATTCGGCCCATCGAGTCCGTGCTGGCTCTATGCAAGAGCAATCTAGCTAGTCCCATTCCCCTGTCCTATCCCCGTAGCCCTGCAAATGTTTTCCTTTCAAGTACTTATCCAGTTCCCTTTTGAAGGCCATGATTGAATCTGCCTCCACCACCCCCTCGGTCAGTGCATTCCAGATCCTAACCACTCGCTGTGTATAAAAATTTTTCCTCATGTCACCTTTGGTTCTTTTGCCAATCACCTCAAATCTATGTTCTCTGGTTCCACCAATGGGAACAGTTTCTCTCTATCTACTCTGTCTAGACCCTTCATGATTTTGAATACCTCTATCAAATCTCTTCTCAACCTTCTCTGTTCCAAGGAGAACAACCCCAGCTTCTCCAGTCTATCCACGTAACTAAAGTCCCTCATCGCTGGAATCAATCTAGTAAATCTCTTCTGCACCCTCTCTAAGGCCGTCACATCTTTCCTAAAGTGCGGCGCCCAGAAATGGACACAATACTCCAGTTGTGGCTGAACCAGTGTTTTATAAAGGTTCATCATGACTTCCTTGCTTTTGTACTCTATGCCTCTATTTATAAAGCCCAGGATCCCGTTTGCTTTTTTAACTGCTTTCTCAACTTGCCCTACCACCTTCAACGATTTGTGCACATATACCCCCAGGTCTCTGTTCCTGTACCCCTTTTAGGGTTGTGCCCTCTAGTTTATATTGCCTCTCCTCATTCTTCCTATCGAAATGTATCACTTCGCATTTTTCTGCATTAAATTTCATCTGCCACTTGTCCGCCCGTGCCACCAGCCTGTCTATATCCTCTTGAAGTCTATCACTATCCTCCTCACTGTACACTATACTTCCAAGTTTGGTGTCTATCTGTGTACTTTGCACCCCAGCATTCAGTCTCACACAAAAGAAAATCTTGCAGGTGAAGTCAAAGTCTCTGCTGAACCATAATTCAAAGCACAATGTGACAGGGAGGTAATACGAGAGGGGCAGGGGAGAGTGAGCAACCAGAGGTGAGCGAGCGTGTGTTGTTTGCAACATCGGCATCCTATTGCACCCTGAACTGAGCTTCCCACCACATATCCGCTCCATCACCAAGACCACCAACTTCCACCTCCATAATATTGCCCTTCTCCGCCCCTGCCTCAGCTCATCTGCTGCTGAAAGCCTCATCCGTGCTTTTGTTACCTCCAGATTCAACTATTCCAATGCTTTCCTGGCTGGCCTCCCATCGTCCACCCTCTATGAACTTGAGCTCATCCAACATTCTGCTGCCTGTATCCCAACGTGCACCAAGTCCCACTCACCCATCGTCCCTGTGCTTGCTGACTTACATCGACTCCCAGTCCAACAATGCCTCCAATTTAAAACTCTCAACCTCATTTTCAAATCCCTCCAAATTTTCAAATGAGTAGATTTACCCTTGTTCAAATTACAATATTATGAATCTCCACCAAAGCCTATATAGTTTATTAAATAGAGACTTTATTTTCTCAGAATATAAAGTCAACAGTGTTGTAATTACAAAATTATCACACATCTCAAAAGATTAAACAGATAAGTGTGGAAACCACCACTGCTCCACCCATTTCAAATTGTGGGGAGATGGTTGCAATACATTGTCACATCACTAACCACCTGCCTTGTTCACTGACGGGTCATTGCTGTGCATTCTAATTAAAGTTGCAAGCCCCTCACAAATTTTATATCTGGCTTTAGAAGTACTGAAACTAGCTTCTGTTCAACTGATCACACCTACTGCGCCAAATTAAAGATAGTTTATCTGATGTATATGGATTAAGAGAAAATATTAAATTAACTAGTCATCCTTTCACACATGTACATTTGATACCTCCACTAGCTCCTGATCTATGATTTTCTGTGTTCACTAAGAAAACATTCAAATACTGCATCAGTAAGCAAGGATCATCATGACTGGAAAGCATGCGCGGGCACAGGAAGTCACCGCCCCGATTATAGGAATTCTTGTACCAAGTCCCGTTCACAAATCATCCCTGGCTCCTGGTCGGGAAACGCTTCGAATTCAAAATTCTCATCCTTGTTTTCAAATCCCCCCCCCATGGCCTCGCCACTCCCTATCTCTGTAACCCCTCTAGCCCTACAACCCTGCGTTCCTCCAATTCTGACCTGTTGTGCAGCCCCAGTTTCCTTCGGCCCACCATTGGCGACTGTGTCATCAGCCGTCTAGGCCCTAAGTTCTGGAATTCCCCCTCTAAGCCTCTCTGCCTCTCTCCTCCTGTAAGACGCTCATTAAAACATACCTCTTTGACCGAGCTTGGTCACCTGTCCTAATGCCTCCTTATGTGGCTCGGTCTCAAATTTTGTCCGATAATGCTCCTGTGAAGCAGCTTGGGATGTTTTACTATGGCGCTATATAAATGCAAGTTATGTTGTAAAGTATTGGATAAACAAAGATTTAATTGCATAATATAAATTCTTAGTGAAAAAGGTTGGACACTTTAGCCTGTAAACATGAGCACCATCCCATTATTCCCCTTGGTCAGTTGGGAAAAGACTTCAAGAGTTTTCCCTCCTACCCAGAGATGACCTGGCCACATTATTTATGTCAATCAATCGAGAGATTCAAACATGTGGCTGGTCTCATATCCAGAATGCAGCATAACAACTACTGACCACTCAGAAAATGAACTGTTAAGCAATATGCTTATGGAATGTTCGATCTTTAAATGAAAGAGACTACAACCAAGCTGTTTACAGTTATAACTGTTTGATATGTATGTACATAAAATGCTAACAGTTTAGCAAGCAAGAGGAAAATGTAGTTATTTAACCTTTAATGCCTCTTGCTTCCAAGGCAGCACTTCTGCACATTTTGGGTTCAATTATGTCAGAGATGTTGAGCAGTCAGCATTATTTTTTCAGATCTCAGCAGCACACTATGTTGAAATACCACTTAAATGTTTTCCCAGATCAATGCTTCTTCTTTCGCAATAAGTGTGCTGTCTTTACAAAGCAATTGTCCAAGTTCAGTGGCTCTTCAGAATCACATGCTGTGACACATGATCTACTTGGTTGCAAGACTGATAAAGTGACCGCACAAGATTCCTTAAGCAGAACTACCATAATTTGAAGAAAATAATTTAAATTGTAGATAAGACATTCCTCCCCCGCCCCCCCCCCCCCCCGCCAAATACTGTTCAAGGTGATGGCACCATCATCTTGTATCTCTGGCCTGCTCCAGCTCTCTGCATTTTGCTCCGTCCATCTTCTCATGGACACAAGTTTCCACACCTCTCGTGTGATTCAGGGTTCAATCAATCCTGCAGGGGAGTTGGGCCTAGCCAGTTTCCCTCAAAAAGACGAGTGTAAATTAACTAAATTCATGGTCCCAGCAAAGAGCTGCAATCGACATGAGCAGGAGTCGAATAACTGGGGCTAGTGTTGCAGCCCTATCTCCGCCATATACTTCCTCCAAATGCAACAGTCTCGCTGAGTGGGAGGTTGGTGAATTCACCCTTATATCCACCGCAGTGTTAAGTATTTTCTGTAATACAAAGAAAGTGAGGAATCTATAACTCATGCCTGGAGAACACATACAATATTGCAAATTTGGGTCTGCTGCAGGTAATCTTCTTGGTATCTGTGGTGTTATATCACTCCCATAAGCAGTCTGAGCAAGTTAATTTTTTGGGGGGTTGAGTCACACTGCTCTATATCTACTTGTATGATAAGGCAACCCAAGGAAGTAACAATAAAATCCTCATGATCTGAACTGGATATTTGTCTTTTGCATACGTGTTTCTTTAACCATTCCAAAGGCAGACCAAAGATTTGGTGAGATGAAGTTTGATAAAAATCATTAAGCTACCTTATTTTGCAGCAAATGACTAGAGAGAGCAACAGTTATGATCAGATCCACTTAGTTCAATCAGTACAACAGTGTAATAATACAAAGATAAGGAACACACTACGCTTCCCCACATCAATGAATCATCTGGCCTGATTTAAACAAACTAATTTCTAACTATCCCTGAATTGTGCAAGGGTCGGCAACTCGTGAGTCTAATGAACATTTTATTATTTACATTCTATGGGAAAACAAAATCGACGCTAGCTCATTAGTATCTTAGCTACCAATCTTTCCAGCCTTTTTGTAAGCTTGTCTGAAGACACTAAGCTTTTAAAAAACTCAACAGTAAAAGTATTTTTTATTTTTTCCAAATCCTTCCTGTGGAAAAATGGTCAAAGAAAAATAATTGTAATATGTGACAATAGGTGAAAATTTATCTTGAACAAATTATTTTTATTTTGATATACAAAGGGGGATTTTAACTCCCTCTGATTTTCTGACTTAGGCGATTGCCTCATAAATATTTGCAAATCAGAGTCCCATCACTTCGGACGTGGATGCTCCGCTCAGTAGAAGTGGTCAGAGTAGAAGCAAAAGGACCCAAAAGGTAAGTACAAAACTCATCTTTGTGTGGTAAGGAGGAGCAAGAGTGATCTTCAGGGCCCCATAAAAAAAAGTTTGGGTCAATGCTGCCTAAGGCTCCTCCACCCCCTCCCCCCACCCACCCCCCGCCTTCCGTGGAACCAGTACACATGGTACAACATCTTGCATTTATATAGCACCTTTAACATAGTAAAACATCCCAAGGTGCTTCACAGGAGTGTTACAGAGGCACATAAGGAGATAGTAGGGCAGGTGACCAAAAGCTTGGTCAAAGAGGTAGGTTTTAAGGAGTGTCTTAAAGGAGGAGAGAGGGGTACAGAGACGGAGAGATTTAGGGAGGGAATTCCAGAGCTTACGGCCTAAGCAGCTGAAGGCACGGCTGCCAATGGTGGAGCGATTAAAATCGGGGATGCGCAAGAGGCCAGAATTGGAGGACCGCAGAGATCTCGGAGGGTTGTCGGGCTGGAGGGGGTTAGAGAGATAGGGAGGGGCGAGGCCATGGAGGGATTTGAAAACAAGGATGAGAATTTTTTTTTAAATTGAGGCTTTGCCGGACCAGGAGCTAATCAACATGGTCAAAAGTAATGCCAAGGCTTCTGGGGCTCAATTAATGTTATAAACAAAATATTAAATTCTAAATTAGAGTTCTTACAATTGGATACAAGTAATAAAAATGGAAGCAGCTGTGTAAATAAGACAAAATTCAGAGTGCAACTCTGGCTCCCCTACACTACCTCTCCCTCATAACACACCACACGAGTGGGCTAACTCATTTATTCTAGTGCGGTACATTGGTCTATACTGCAATATATAAACTCCCTTTTCCTCCAGCCCCCTCGCTACCATCGTGTGTTTTTTTTTTCACCCATCAGTATTAAAATAAAATCCTGCTAATTTCAGCTGTCATGAAACGTTCATTGAAAATGGTTAGGATATGCGGCGCTATAGACAAATACAAGTCCTGACCAAAGTTGTATTCATGATGATACAGGGAAAATCAAGTTTGTGTAAGGAGATGCACTTGGCCCTTTATGTGGGCAGAGCGTGACCACAGTTAAGCAAACGTTAAAAAACAATGACTTTTCACTGGTCAAACAAACTGACAAATGTCACCCTTTGTCATTCTGATGTGGAGATGCCGGTGATGGACTGGGGTTGACAATTGTAAACAATTTTACAACACCAAGTTATAGTCCAACAAATTTATTTTTAATCCCACAAGCTTTCGGAGGCTTCCTCCTTCCTCAGGTGGTGTGGAAGGGGGAAGCCTCCGAAAGCTTGTGGGATTAAAAATAAAATTGTTGGACTATAACTTGGTGTTGTAAAATTGTTTACATTTGTCATTCTGCATATAGGACATATATCTATATCTTCTTACATCATCTGCACCATTATGCAAGAAGTTAGAGTTACTTCACTAACAAAAATGCTTAACTCATTCACTGCTAATAAGCTATTAAAACCTTGATATTCTGTCTCTGAAAGACTGAATTTGCTACTCATCAAGGTGAGCGATAGGGAGTGGAACACTTTCCATTTTCATAGAATCGTAGAAAATTTACAACACAGGAGGCCATTTGGCCCGTTGAGTCCGCACCGGCCGAAAATGAGCCACCCAGCCTAATCCCACTTTCCAGCACTTGGTCCGTAGCCTTGTAGATCACAGCACTTCAGGTACACATCCAAGTACTTTTTAAATGAGTTGAGGATTTCTAGCAGAGAGTTCCAGACCCCTACCACCATCTGGGTGAAAAAAAATTTCCTCAGCTCCCCTCGAGTCCTTCTACCAATCACTTTAAATCTATGCCCCCTGGTTATTCACCTCTCTGCTAAGGGGAATAGGTCCTTCCCATCCACTCTATTTAGGCCCCTCATAATTTTGTACACCTCAATTAAATCAGCCCTCAGCCTCCTCTGTTCCAAAGAGAATAACCCCAGCCTATCCAATCTTTCCTCACAGCTAAAATTCTCCAGTCCTGGCAACATCCTCATAAATCTTCTCCATACCCTCTCTAGTGCAATTACATCCTTCCAGTAATGTGGTGACCAGAACTGTACACAGTACTCAAGCTGTGGCCTAACCTATGTTTTATACAGTTCCAGCATAACTTCCCTGCTCTTATATTCTATGCCTCGGCTAAGGAAAGTATCCCATATGCCTTCTTAACTACCTTATCTACCTGTCCTGCTATCTTCAGGGATCTGTGGACACGCACTCCAAGGTCCCTCACTTCCTTTACACCTCAACATCCTCCTATTTATTGTGCACTCCCTTGCCTAGTTTGCCCTTCCCAAATGCATTACCTCACACGTCTCTGAATTGAATTCCATTTGCCACATTTCTGCCCATCTGACCAGTCCACTGATATCTTCCTGCAGTCTACAGCTTTCCTCCTCACTATCAACCACATGGCCAATTTTTGTTTCATCTGCAAACTTCTTAAATGTAGGGGGCATGATTAAGTCCAAATCATTAATATATATCACTAAAAGCAAGGGCCCTTGTACTGAGCCCTGCGGAACCCCACTAGAAACAGTCTTCCAGTCACAAAAACATCCGTCGACCAATATCTTTTGTTTCCTGCCACTGAGCCAATTTTGGATCCAACTTGCCACTCTCCCTTGGATCCCATAGACTTGTACTTTTTTGGCCAGTCTGCCATGTATGACCTTGTTAATAGGCTTGCTAAAATCCACATAGACTACATTAAACCCTCATCGATCCTCCTTGTTACCTCCTCAAATAATTCAATCAAGTTCGTCACACATGACCTTCCCTTGACAAATCCATGCTGACTGTCCTTGATTACTCCGTGTCTTTCTAAGTGATGGTTTATCCAGTAATTTGCCCACCACCGAGGTAAGTTTGGCCTGTAATTACTCGGTCTATCCCTCGCTCCCTTTTTAAACAATGGTACAACGTTAGCAGTCCTCCAATTCTCCAGCACCACACCTGTATCCAGTGAGGATTGGAAAATGATGGTCAGAGCCTCCGCTATTTCCTCCCTTGCTTCTTTTATCAGCCTGGGATACATTTGAACCGGCCCTGGTGATTTATCTATTTTCAAAGATGCTAATCCCCTTAATACTTCCTCTCTCATTATGTTTATCCCATCCAATATTTCACACTCCTCCTCCTTAACTACAATGTCTGCATCATCACTTTCTTTTGTGAAGACAGAGGCAAAGTATTCATTAAGAACCATACCCACATCTTCCGCTTCCACACACAGATGACCTTTTTGGTCTCTAATAGGCCCTACTCTTTCCTTAGTTATCCTCTTGCTCTTAATGTATTCATGAAACATCTTTGTTTTTTCCTTGATTTTACTTGCCAATATTTTTTCATGCCCTCTCTTTGCTTTCCTAATTTCCTTTTTAATGTCACCCCTGCACTTTTTATATTCCTCTAGGCTTTCTCTAGTATTAATCTACAAGGCACAAGTCAGGAGTGTGATGGAATACTCTCCACTTGCCTGGATGAGTACAGCTCCAACAACACTCAAGAAGCTCGACATCATCCAGGACAAAGCAGCCCGCTTGATTGGCACCCTATCCACCACCCTAAACATTCACTCTCTTCACCACTGGTGCACTGTGGTTGCATTGTGTACCATCTACAGGATGCACTGCAGCAACTCACCCAGGCTTCTTCGACAGCACTTCCCAAACCCACAACCTCTACCACCTAAAAGGACAAGGGCAGCAGGCACATGGGGACAACACCACCTGCACGTTCCCCTCCAAGTCATACACCATCCCGATTTGGAAATATATCGCCGTTCCTTCATCATTGCTGGGTCCAAATCCTGGAACTCCCTTCCTAACAGCACTGTGGGAGAACCTTCACCACACAGACTGCATCAGTTCAAGAAGGCGGCTCACCACCACCTTCTCCAGGGCAATTAGGGATGGGCAATAAATGCTGGCCTTGCCAGCGACGCCCACATCCCATGAACGAATAAAAAAAATTCTCGAAGTCTGACATAAGCTTTCCTTTTTTGCCTTATCTGACCCTGTATGCTCCTTGATATCCTAAGCATCTACTGTATGAATCAAACATTTCCAGTTCAGGAATAGCATAGTTAAGTGCAGGTTAAAGCTCCTTCAACTCTGCTACAGCAATATCCCTCAGCTCCAAGCTCAAAAGCACTCCCTACTGCACCAGTGCAACGTCTTTCCATTTCCCACAGCAGCCATCCTGTGGCTGATGAGTAACATTTCCATTTTAATGCCAATCATGGTAAATTGGGGATGATATTATACCATGGGCCCATGCCTATAAACACGAAAAATTGATCACAAGGAGGACTGGACTTGACTTTTGAAGCAGATAACTGCCCAATTCTTTAGAATCAGTGAATGTGTTTTGAGCTCCAGTGGTGACAGACACATTACCTACTTAGCTATGTACAATGGACTTTACCAATTCTGACACAACATACAAAATTTGATATCTTGCCACTGCAAACACAGAAGTCGTTTAAATGCAGCTGATTCAACTTGTCAGCTTATTCCAATTGGTCAACCAAACACTCTCGCTTCCCCTTTTACATCATAACTTTTTTTCCCATAGAAAATGAAAGCAAACCACCATAATGCTTAAAGCTTCAATTTTTAAACTCTTTAGTAAAATGGTGTTAAAACAGGCTCAAAGTAGCACAATATGTGGCAAAGCAACATGCTGTATCAACGTGGTGGAACACTGGTTCAACGTCAGAGATTCCCTGCATAGCTCACCGATGGCGTGAGACACGCAGACCTGCAAAAGGAAGTACCCAGATGAATAGGGACTAAGGAAAGCACTCCTCACGTACACAGATGTGTCTCAGAGCACTTTACAGGGGAGTGGACAATGAACTACACATCAAGCAAAATAGAGAAAAGTAAGGGGTTATAAAAGATAAATCACAGTAGAAGGATCTGCTGGAGGTTTTTAAAGGTGGTGGTACGGAGGACAAATTCCAGTGGGCAAGGGCACAGTGGAGCAAAGGAAACAGTGAACTAGTAGCATGCCAGTGTCAGACAGTTGGATGTGCACAGGGGCTCCCCATTAGTAGGAGATTGCAGAGGTAGGGAACTGTGTGGCTCTGGAGGTATTTGATAAAGAGGAGAATCCTAAACTTGATTCTCTGGTCCACAAGGAATTGGGGCGATGGAGTTTCTTTCTTTTAATAAAACTGTATTCTCCTACTGAAAGTTACTTTTATTACATATTATATTTATAAATGCTAATATTTTACAATAGCTAGGCTGGTTTATGCATGAGGGGGACACGGGAGGAGATATTTTATCAAACCAATTTGGATGCGAAAGTACAAAGCACATCAGTAATTGTGTGTGCAATATCTTCACAGAATCCATTTCTGTATCAAACTATTTATATCCTATCTTTTTTTTTAAAAACACAATATGCCATTTGTGGTCATGTGGTTGGGATGAAATCTCTGCCAGTGCTATTCTGCAACTGACCACCAGGAGATGCACAAGAGCAAAATGGGAAAAAAAAACACTCCCTCAGATTTCCCGTCTCTGTGGGTAAGCACCTAACCTCTGCTCTGCTCCACCTCACAGTGGATGAAATCAACAAGTCAGTGCATGAAGTATTATGGGTTGTGAAGGGAAATCCTCTCACATTAGTAGGAGATTGCAGAGGTAGAGAAGCGTGTGGCTATAGAGGTGTCTGGAGACGAAGATGAGAATCTTAAACTTTCTCTGAGCCACAAGGTGTCGGAGTGACGGTAAAGCAGTTGGTGAGGCAGTTTCTTTCTTTTAATAAAAATCCATTAATAAAAAATAAAAATGTCAGTGGTAGCACTCTCGTCTCAGAGTCAGAAGGCTGTGGGTTCAAGTCCCACTCCAGAGACTTGAGCATAAAATCCAAGCTGACACTCCAGTGCAGTACTGAGGGACTGCTGCAATGTTGAGGTGCCATGTTTTGGGTGAGACATTAAACAGAGACCTCATCTGCCCTCTCAGGATCCCATGGCACTATTCCAGCAAGAGCAGGGGAGTTCTTCCCGGTGTCCTGGTCAATATTTATCCCTCAACCAACATGACTAAAACAGATTATCTGGTCATTATCTCATTGCTGTTTGTGGGATCTTGCTGTGCACAAATTGGCTGCCATGTTTCCTACTTTACAACAATGACTGCACTTCAAAAGTACTTCATTGGCTGCAAAGCGCTTTGGGACGTCCCTAGATCATGAAAAGCGCTATATAAATGCAAGACTTTCCTTCACTCCATGGCACAGTATAGTAATGCTCAACACACAGACAGCACACAGCACCGGATTAATAAAGTTACTGGCAATAATGTTCTATAGTTTCCAACCATTGATACAGTAGAAGCATGAAACTAAATAATGCATCAGTGGAAATGCACAATTGCCCTTTAAATACACTGACATTTCAAATTGTTCATTTTAAAGCTGTTATTTCCACAATCTGCAAAGAAGATTTTACATAATATACTCAACTCATTTGACCTCTTGATAAAACAATATTTTTACATTTGAGATTTGTTTTAATGATTATGTATTGCAGGAAGTATCATTTCCATTACATACCATGAATTTCAAACCATGTTTCAATAGATTCTCTATGTTTTTTTTTAATAGATGTAGCATTAAGGGCTATTCAGAGTGGGCGCTATTAAGTCTTATAAATCAAAGTAGGAGGATTCCAATCCAAATAAAATCTAATTAGTAAATTGCCAAAATGAAAACTGCTGCTCCAGTGACTTTTAAACACTAATGGCACTCCTGATGCAAATTTATTTAGGAATTACTACTGTATGGCAGATATAATCCAGGCATATTTCATTTTTTTTGTTAAAAAAAGCCAACATTTGTACACCCTCAGATTTTCTTGCTTCAATAAAATTATTTTGATTATAATTTTCAGATTTCACCTTCTTTGTTGCATAGTCAGCATTACACATTTTCTCAAGTGTTGCTGCAGGAATTTGTTCAATCTAAAGTGACAAGTTTTCTGAGTTTACAAATTACTCATAAGGCAGAGACTGGGAAGGCACCTATAATGCCCAGACTGCATTCCCAAACAATGAACTCAGCTGCTGCATGTTGAAGAGGTTTTATGGTTATCAGTTGCTCTGACAAGTGCCACATCACCTGGGAAATGAATGACAGCTTGTTTGATCCATGCCAAATGCATATTGTGGCAGAGCTGGTGGCATGGTTATGAAGTACTCAACAGACCTTCCTAGTCAGAAGAGAAAATAAAGATAACATTTTTAAATGTCCAATGAAGTAGTTGAAAATGAAGCAGAAATATTGATTTAAATTAAAAAGAATCCATGTCTCTCTCAAACATGCAAAAGCAATTTACATACAATTACTTTGAAGTGCAGTGACTGTGCTTATGAAGGCAAACATGGCAGCCATTTTATGGGTGACAAGTTCTTAAAATAGCAATAAAATAAATGGCCAGTTAATTAGGCTCTTTTGGTGTGGTTTGAGAGAAGAATCTATTGGCCAGGACAACAGAAGTACTCGCTGCACTTCTTCGCATTAATGCGATTGGATTTTTAAAGATTGACCTGAGCAGGCAGATGCAGCCTCAATTTAACGTCGCATCCAAGAACTGGCCCTTTGACAAAACAGTTCTTATTCAATAGCGCATCGAAACCTCATCCGAGATTAAGTGCTCAAGTTCTGAAAAGGAGCTTGAACCCATAACCTCCCAACTGAGAGATAAGTTGACACTCAACAGTTGTTCTGTGCACTGAACACACAAGTAATTATAGCAAATTTGAGCATGTAGCAGCAGCATCATGCTATAATGTTTTGTGTGTATATATGCTTTACCTGGTTAATGGGTAGTAAGAAAAATGACATCAGATGGCTTCAATGTCTTTTTGAATGGGAATACATAAAGGCTCAATGGCTTTTTACATTAAAAATGTATAGTCATTTCTTGCGAATATGTACCAAATGGCTTTTAAGCACAGCTATTATCTCTTTAGTTGCCAAATGGTTCCCCAATTAATAACTAAAAAGCAAAATAACAGAGTGCTTGTACATCCACACCCCAAAGCCAATTTTCTTAAAAGCATTTGAACTTCCGTTATACAACAGCAGACATCTTTGGGTTCTTTTGTAGACTCCCTGCACATACCAGCAGTTTTCAAATGGCATTGCTCACAGGAGGTCAGATTGGCTTTATATGACAGAGGTGTTACACAATGCGACATACAGCGTATAATTCTGCTGACAAGCTGCAGCTGAGTTTAAACCTGGTCTATCCCTTTAAGGCCACACAGTCTAATTTCTGTAAATAGCACTTCCTGAGGTGAATCAGAGGACATTCGCTTCCTTTACTTCAAGATGCCACCTGTGCATTCGTAGGTTCCCTTTCATTTACAATTTGTTGTTCTTTTATGAACACACTTGAGGCAGTCGGGTGAAATACAAGGTTCAGGGATGCATAAGACTTTTATGAGTATGAGTTGCAACACAACTGGTCGTAGAGAAAAAAAAAACATCATCTTCTAAGAAAGTGTGTCAAAAAAATCCTTGTATCTTATGAGATCGAATGTTTGACATAGTACCATGGCATTAAGAAATCGTTCAGTAAAATTAAACTTCCTAACTGGGCAATGCTTCTTCTATTAGATGTAGATTCTTCTCTTGAATATAACACTGGCATGATAAAACAGTTGTAAACAATTTTACAACACCAAGTTATAGTCCAGCAATTTTATTTTAAATTCACAAGCTTTCGGAGACTTCCTCCTTCCTCAGGTAAATGTTCAGGATCTCCTTGAAGCCTACGCATTTATACATATAGAACAATACATGGTGTTTACAGACTGCCCCTGCAACTGCCCGTTGCCAAGGCAATCACCGTGTTCAGACAGAGAGGTGTCACCTGCAGAACCCCCGAATACACATTCAACAAAAAAACAAACAGGAAAAAAACAGAGAAGAAAAACAGAGAGAGGCAGAAACATCCGGAAGGCAGAGAGAGCCAGCAAATGACCCATTATATTAAAAACAGATAACATTTGTTCGCTGGTGGGGTAACGTGTAGCGTGACATGAACCCAAGATCCCGGTTGAGGCCGTCCTCATGGGTGCGGAACTTGGCTATCAATTTCTGCTCGACGATTTTGCGTTGTCGTGTGTCTCGAAGGCCGCCTTGGAGTACGCTTACCCGAAGGTCGGTGGATGAATGTCCATGACTGCTGAAGTGTTCCCCGACTGGGAGGGAACCCTCCTGTTTGGCGATTGTTGCGCGGTGTCCGTTCATCCGTTGTCGCAGCGTCTGCATGGTCTCGCCAATGTACCATGCTCTGGGGCATCCTTTCCTGCAACGTATGAGGTAGACAACCTCATACGTTGCAGGAAAGGATGCCCCAGAGCATGGTACATTGGCGAGACCATGCAGACGCTGCGACAACGGATGAACGGACACCGCGCAACAATCGCCAAACAGGAGGGTTCCCTCCCAGTCGGGGAACACTTCAGCAGTCATGGACATTCATCCACCGACCTTCGGGTAAGCGTACTCCAAGGCGGCCTTCGAGACACACGACAACGCAAAATCGTCGAGCAGAAATTGATAGCCAAGTTCCGCACCCATGAGGACGGCCTCAACCGGGATCTTGGGTTCATGTCACGCTACACGTTACCCCACCAGCGAACAAATGTTATCTGTTTTTAATATAATGGGTCATTTGCTGGCTCTCTCTGCCTTCCGGATGTTTCTGCCTCTCTCTGTTTTTCTTCTCTGTTTTTTTCCTGTTTGTTTTTTTGTTGAATGTGTATTCGGGGGTTCTGCAGGTGACACCTCTCTGTCTGAACACGGTGATTGCCTTGGCAACGGGCAGTTGCAGGGGCAGTCTGTAAACACCATGTATTGTTCTATATGTATAAATGCGTAGGCTTCAAGGAGATCCTGAACATTTACCTGAGGAAGGAGGAAGTCTCCGAAAGCTTGTGAATTTAAAATAAAATTGCTGGACTATAACTTGGTGTTGTAAAATTGTTTACAATTGTCAACCCCAGTCCATCACCGGCATCTCCACATCATGATAAAACAGATCTTTCCAACCTCATTCTTTGGTCCTATCCATATTCCTTATTCTAATGTAGAACTGGCTCTGACTCCAGGTTCATTCTAATTTTGCACATTATGGGGGGAAAATCTGCTTGTTGCATAATGCTCAGATTATTGAAATTTACATATTTGGTGACTACACGAGGTTCATTGTTTTCATTACTCAAAGAGCACAGTGAATGAATGACACATTTTCTTTGATTACAAGAATCATTTTTTGATAATAAAACAATTAGAAACTTGAGGTAGGGCAAAGGGAGCACATTCTTCTTGATTCATACAAGTGATATTTTGATGAAAGAACAGAAATGCTAGAAACACACAGGTCACAGAAATGCTGTGTTTCCAGCATTTGTTTTTGTTTCAAGTTTCCAGCTTTATAGCAGTAGTATTTTGGTGTGCTGTTGCTATTTGTCAGTGTATGACAGTAAAAGATAGATTTGAAAAACTCAGAAGGCTAGTTTCCATGTGATAAATGTCAGTTCCACACACATCTGACAACAAGTCTACGCTTGAAAGGTTCCAATACACATGTTGCAATGAGACTCCCATTGCAACACAGAACATTACTTGCTGCCTGCACATGTTCACCAAATAAAGTGATCCTAATGAAAGGCAATACTGAATTACAATTATGTTGAAAAGTTTATCTTTTTTTAAACAAAAAGTATGTGAAGAATGGACTGCTTTGTTACAATTTTGCATCAAAACAGCACAAGGAAATGTTTCCCCCAGTTAACTAAATGTGATCTGTTTCGACCGTAGTCATGGCTCAGCTTTCACAACAGTATCATGCGTAAGTTTTCTTTGAGCATGCATGTTATATTGTACTGCAGGGCATCAGTGTAACAGCAATTACTGCATTGGCCATCGTAATGAGCTAGGTTGTTTTACTGCCAAGTTCTGGGCAACATCCTGCTTGTCTTGAGCTGAAACACGTGTTTTGTCAGTCTCAGGTTGTAAACCACAAATTTGCCTTCCATACTTGTCTTTATGTGCACACAGCTGCTTCAGCTAACCCTGTAAGACGACATGACCAGCAGAAACAATTGACAATGGAAACATTTCTTTAATTAAAAACTTAATATGCTCAGCTGACACAGTACATCAGGGGAATACATTTCTTACAAAGTAACAATAGTTTGGAGGAAACCAGATCCTCTAGATTACTGGAACCTCTCAAATAAAAATAAAGAGCTCCAACAGATTCCTGCAAAGACTGTACTACCCAAACCCAGCCCCATAAAAGCTCCCTCCAATGTGACGGTTAAAGTTTCTATTCTTCACAGTTCATTGAAAAAAGAAGTGGGAAGGAATGAAAGTGCTGAAATTGTCATTTTACCACCAACTCTTATAAGAATCTAACACGACTCCACTCCAAAGTATATAAATAAAAGGGGGGGGGGGAGGGAGAAGAGCGGGGTGGAAAAACAGCAAATGCTTGAAATTTGAAGCAGAAAAAACATTATTAGGGTATACACCTGAAGCATCAACTTGTCTTTTCTATTTATAGATACTGTATTTTTGTAACTTTTTCTGTGTTTGTACTACTCCAGATTGTGTCAATGTAAACAATTCCCACAAAAACACACACCAGTCCTGAGCTAGATCTTTCTTTTACAAACTTTCTCCGTCCTGTTAATGCGTTTCCTCTGAAGTATAAACAGGTTAACGGGAGGGGAAAAAGATATGGCAGTGGTAACCAAAACGTAGATGGCCACTGCCAGACTCTGTTCCTGCTTCTGTTCCAGATGTCCTTAATCCATTTCAACAATAATTACCTGTTCTTTACAATCTGATCCGAACTACACCAACGCATATATAACCCATCGATGAACGGCTAAGAGAGGTGCGAGGGCTAGCAATAGCCATGTTAATTTGCTATTAATTCAAAGATGGAACCGCCCCCAACATCAATGCCAGCTGGAATTCAGTATTTTAATAAATTTACATTAGAGCAGCTATAAGGAAATGCTTAATGCAGAACACTTAAAGATTAGTCACAAAATCTGCTGTACTAACTGCATGGAGTTGCTATTTAACAACTACAAAAATTAGTGCTGGAATTTGCAAGTTAGTTCGAACACCTCAAAAATCTAATTCTTCAGATGAAAGTACAAAAATCTGCTTTAATTTAGGACAATAGCTAGACCCTCTCCCTGGTGTTATAGTTTTTTTTGTGGTCATCCAATTTTCTCCCATTGTCTTTCCTTCTGTCCTGAAGGTGCTATTTCCATAGATGGTACCTGTTTTCCTTTACCCACATCATTCATTATGTATGAACCTGGACAGCGAGTACTGGACTGGTCAATCACGAGGGTATCACAGTTAAGCCTCACCCTCCCCTCCTTCAGCAGCCACACATGTGCATTGCCAGCTAAGAATGACTGGATATAGCAATCTGGAACAACCACACTTGCTCAGTCCCTTTTTTCACCCCCATTCTCTTCCCCTCACGCCCTTGCAAAAGCCTGGTCACACTTAAGCCAAGCCAAGTGCAGCGCTCCAATGCCATCGCCATCTAAGATAGACCAACTCATCACAGATAAAGGCTTGAACCTGACTTCCCAGGCCATATTCCTCATGACCCAACAATGAAGCCAACATCATTCATTGTATAATTACAATTTCATCACAGGAAACCAGCTTCATTGGTTAGTATGTGGGACATCACCCAAACAGATCAGAAATAGCTGCACACTGTCAGCTATCTGAAGCGACAACACCCAACCCTGAAAGGAAGGCAGATTTGACAGGTGAAATTCTTCCACGTAGAGCTCAACTGTCAAGATTTTCTTTACATTTCCACTCTCATTAATTAGAAGTCTTATTTTAATATGAGCAAAACACTTGCAAATTAACCTGACATACAAGGCCATTGCTTAGAATAAGATTGTACCACACCACTACTATACTAAGAACAGTGATAGTAACGGAGTAGTGTGATGTTTCAAAAAACAAACACTGAAGATATGCTAGCAGTGTAAAAATATTTATGTTTTAAATCAATGTTAAATTGAAGATTTGCCAAACTACATACTGAATCCTTGTAGCAGAAGCAGAAAGGGACTAAGATTCTTTATTTACATAAAAAAAACCTGCATATTTTAAAATAAATGAATGCACTATTGCCAAGATTAATAGCCAATAACATGCAACAGGCCTACAGTAAGAAGGTCTGAAATCTATTATCCAGCAAGCAGTCCAGAAATGTGCTCTAGCCCATAAATCATGCCTATCAAAATTAAGTGAAAAAAGTTTCACTTTTGCTTGTGATGTATTCATTTATACCAGTCCAGCAGCATCAATTGCTGTAGTTAGTGGAATGTCAATTAGATGTAGATGGGTCACAATACATTAATGACAAAGCATTATTGATAAAGACAGTTTGGGAATGTAGGATGGATTGGCAACATAAGGCAGAGCACAACTTGGTCCTTTAGCAATCTACCGTAAGTCCCAAAACAAATTTCATTAGCTTTTTGAAATGCTTTTCAGGTGAATAATGTCATCATCTTTGGATAACTATGATATGAAATGGCCTTGTCCCCATACAAACAATGGAAATGATTGCCAAAAATCATCGTGCAAAATCCATTACTGACTCCTTGCAATCTTATACTTGAAGGAAAGTACAGGGGATATGAGTGATCAACTAACATCCAATCTATTTTCTTGGCATCATTACTCCCCTCCACCCTTTACTGCCAGCTGAGATTGGTAATTGCCAAGGACACTGCATCTCAGCTAGGTAATAAAGAGTGGAGTGGAAAGCTTGCATCAAAACCCTCATAACACTTCCTACTAGCCAGTAATAGAGTGATCTTGGCAGAGGCCAAGAAATATGTTCTCTTCTCACTTGGTTAATGGCACAGGGCATAAAAGTGAAAGTGAAAAAAATAACCTGCAAAACTCACACTTAGAAAACTGAGAAGTACTGACATGATAGAATGGTGCAGTTAAAAACTGGTTCCTTATCCAAAAAACCCATACTGCAAAACAATTTATAAATTAATAAAGTTGTCTTGTACTACATGGTCAATGAGAAAAATAAGCACACAGTAAATGTCTGCAGTGCTCGATTTAAGAATCTACTTTACAATTCTAAAAGAAGAAATTCTAGGACAAGAAAAAAAAGCCAATGAGGCCATTTAATCCAGTCCTTTGTTAATCCACACACAATTTACCCTAAACTCTTCTAAATTTACTGACCTTGAGGGCAGTGACTAATCACATACAAAATTTTCCAGGATGATAAAGCAGTCTGTTAACAAGATACTTATCTGAACTGCAAATTCTTTAATGTTAAATTTGGTGATGTTCAAAAAGAAAACTGTTATGCAGGATTAGCTTCACAATTTATAGTTACAGCAATTAAAAGCCACCACCTCATTTATTTCCAGATGTAAGTAAAGAAACAGTATTTCAAAACTGTACTGAAATACTCCATCCTGCAAAAAAGAGTGCCCAAAAGCAAACCTTCTAAGAATTATACATCATTTCAAGTAGTCAATTCTGAACCATATGTAAAAATATTTATGTTTTAAATCAATATTAAATTGAAGGTTTGCCAAACTACATACTGAATCCTTGTTCTAAAAAGGCACATGCACCTATACAATAAGAGGCAGCTTTTCCCACAGAGTGCCGTTATGTCTGCACAGTGCCCAGCGTTAAGCCGCCCATAGACAGCCACTATGATCACGTACAACCTGCAGGGCAAACATCAGTGCAACCAAGCCTGAAACTCAATGGCCGGCAGCAGCACCATTCACTCACAAGCAGTCAGCAATTCACATCACAGTATAATGAACACCATTCATACAAAGTATATAGAATCATTGTCCTTTTGTATGATAATGAAATGATTGGTAACACTAACTTTAAAAGAAAATGTTGACAGTAATTTTACCAATAGCAAATCATAGCATTTGCAACTTCTGCATACCTTTTTCCATTTATGTGTTGAAATCATATCTTTAGAAAACCACAGTTCCCTCATCCTTCCTGAAAGTACTAACACTGTAGTAAAAAATTAACACGCACATCAGATTCATACCTGCAATCCAATACTTGTATACACCATGCCTGAGTTAAATTAGTCAAAACCTGAAAGATATTTTACAAACAAAGCATTTTAAAATGATTTTCCTTGATATGATCTTAATTTACAGTGAAACAATAATCAGTTACAAATTCCACAAATTGTGAATGAACCATTTCATTTCAACTGGGCCATGTTGTGGGTAACATTTAAAGAACAATGTGCATGAGTTTGTAAACACTTCACAATACCTACAGCAACAAAACTCTCATGGGCCAAATCTAAAATGCAATTAGGTCACGTCACAAATTATTTCTACCATTATCCCACCAGGATAATGTTCACTTTACTTAGCAGATACTAATGTACGATATAAACTTTATGATCTATGTTTCAGCAATTGTGCATCAGATTATCGGAGCTTCGTTGGTGTGAACAAAAATATAAATGCCAATACTTCTCATCTCATTACAAGTACAACAGGAGTAAAGAGTTCCATACTGTGAAAGTAGAAGGCGCTTTAGATACTAAGAAAAAAAATCACAATGATTACGATCTGCTCTCTCTGATCATTAGATACGATAGCTCTGGGAAGCCTACCATGGTGCAGGTTATTGCTTGCAGGAGGTGCAGTTGCATTTTGTCTGCATCAGAATCTTTCAACTTAACCTCCTCAACTTGCTTTGAAACAAAACAAAATGCCATTGTGTTAACTGTAACCAGTTGATTAAACATAACTTTAAAAGTGGAATAAAGTGTGTTGAATGAACTTAAAACATTGTTTTCATAGTTCTTTCAAGTTGTTCTGTT
This sequence comes from Heptranchias perlo, assembly GCF_035084215.1. Classification (NCBI taxonomy): domain Eukaryota; kingdom Metazoa; phylum Chordata; class Chondrichthyes; order Hexanchiformes; family Hexanchidae; genus Heptranchias; species Heptranchias perlo. Next base: position 12,379,423 of record NC_090347.1, read on the forward strand.
TACATTAAATAATTCATAATGAAGAGAATAGCTTCTCAAACTAGGGTCACTGAACATTCAGGGGCCTATGAGGAGATCCCAAGGGGTCCAGAGTTAATAGGTTAGTACACTAATAAAGATGCATTTTCTGCAATAATAGAACCGTTTCCCTTTGGGTAGCTTGCAGTCTTACGGAAATTAAAAGGGATCTTCAGGAATGTATTAATATTTGCAGGAGGCCGCACACACACAAAAGTTTGAAAACCAATAGCCTGGAGTTAATTTCACATGGACCCTAGTCAGACCTTGGTCAGAAACCCATACTAACTTGTTGCACAGGCTTTGATCCTTATAAGGAAAAAGCCCACACCTTCCAGCCTTACACAGGTGACATCATTCATCCAGGAATCCTCCCCTTACCCAGGTTTATTGCTGCAGAAATTAAGTTTTTTTTATTTTCTTAACTCCATATTTATTAGATGGTCCTGACACAGCAGCCACACTGAATGGGAGAAAACACAATGGACAGGACTGTAGACAAGCTATTGCAGGGTAGGACAGATTGGGAAAGTGAAGGCCATTCCCTCTCCCAACACTCATACTGATGACCAATTTTTCAGGCTAAGAAAGATTTTTTTTCAGCAGATGGAAACATAGTAAAATTTGCATTAGAATCTCTCTGTTTAAAAATTAAAACACAACATGCAATACTATTCTCACTGTGATGTACTGAGTTTTAATTGGTCATTGGTGCTGATTTACAGAATCCTTCACAGATTAAAAGGCAATCATATTCTACTGGACAGTCAGTTAATTCAGTAACTTGTACATCAGTGTCTCTCATTTTTCTTTATTATCACTTTATTCTTTAAAATGGAGAGTTAGAGGCAGCCTATAGCAGAAGTTTTTGCATAGAACTACCATAATGTGATGAGATGTTTCACTCCACTGACACCAGCTTTGGGCTGAACCCCCCATTCATAAATGTCCTAAGACAGGAACTTCATGGTCACAGAGGTAGTTTTACACAAAGTATCTATTATTAGGCTGCTTCTAGCTAGTGTTTTAAAAATACAAAGCACAGCAAAGGTCGATGACACCAACTAAATACAGACACTTGATTTAATGACAATTAGGCATTATGACAATTCAGTACAATATACACTCATTAATTACATGCACCCTTCAATACCAAATGAAAATATTTAACCAATCATGCAAATAAATCGGTTAAAAAATTCAGTTTTTAAAAAAATCTCTGCAGCTATTACATGAACAATAACTACATTCTTGCCTTGAGTATTACACATTTTTTTTAACATTGCAATAAAGATTCCTGGACAAATTGCTGCTAAGGAACTCTGAACTAACCATCCCACCCTTAATGTTTTTTCACTGCATCCTACGGATGGGCTTGAAAATCAATGAAAAAGGGATGGGTTGTTGAACAATGTTCTTATGAAACATTTAACCCCAAACTTTTGTCTCTGAGACCTATCAAGTCTGGCAAAGTGCACGTCATCCATCACTTCCCAATTATACAGGATTGGTGTATAAACTGAATTCTCAAATATTGCAACTTACAATTCAAATCCACAACCAAACATACACGTTGCAATCAAGTCAAAATTCAGAAAGTATGAAGGCACTAAAATATGTATTAAATTTGCTATGGCCTGCAAATACATTCCATTGAAAAATCCTGAGATGCTTCTTAGGCTATTTTGATTCCGACCAATACGGCAACGCTGAATACCCAGTGCCACCATGGACAAAGGCAGCACTACCAAATGCCTCCCTCAAGAGAAGGGCACCATCTAATACAACACTACTACAGGTGGTCCAATCAAACAAAGAGATGTAGAAAACAAAATAAACACAAATCATAATCATGTTTTCCTCATCAATGATACAGTTAGTGTCCTGCAGTGCCCACCGGTCATGGTACGTCTCAAACTACTGGTGGACTCTGCGTGATCCCTCTTCAGGGCCACCAAGGCATGCCCAAAGCCGCGGAAGAGAGACAAGCAGTCAATGCGACCATCCCCGCATATCCTACGCATCATGGACCTATGAACGATGGTTTTGGCCAGGCCCAGGAGCAGAGCCACAGGGAGGTCCTCCAACTGCTTGCCCCCTTATGTACCGGGTCAGCCAAAATCCAGAGCATCGAACTGAAGTTTAACCAAAAATTGAGGAGCACTTTTCCTTTGGTCACAAAACGTAAGCATGACACACATAATTAATAAATGAGTTACGCAAACTGAGTAAAAGGATCATTTTACAATATGTATTCTCAGGTTAGTCCAAATCTGGTTATAGTCAAATGGGAGTAGCTCTGAATTATGGCGCAAGATATAAAAATGTTTTTTTTTTTAAAATGAAACATGGACTAGTCAGTTTCCTGAACGATAATACACTGAACTGTTGTGACACCAAAAAACCTTCTTCCTGTAGAAAGGCACTCTTACAAAATAGATTTCATTTTTCCTGCTTGGCGATGCAAGCCACAAGAACCATAAAGGGTGTGGGCAAGTTTTGGAAGGTGCCCCCCCCCCCCCCAATTTTCTTCCCTGATCTCCTGAATGTGCTTTCACTTGGGTATGATCCCACAGATCTCAGTAGTCCTCTGGTACATTTGTGTATAACAAGTTGGCAGTGAACACCAACAGACTAATTTGCTATGGAAGGCACCAATAAGCCCAATCTCAAGTACACATCTCAGTTTCACTTTCATAAATCACTCAACTGATGTCACCTTGACCCCTCAAATATGTTGCAGTCATAACGCAGATTATGTGCAGGATGTTGAAAATCCTGTTAATATATGAAGATCAATAAGGTAGTCTCACATTCTCTGCTAGTCACTAAATGATGTACCAAACCAGGACAACACCCCCCCCCCCCCCCACTTATCCACCTTTGTGACCCTCAACAAAACCTAGGAAATGTAAAAGCACAGTTCCAGTATGGTATTAAAACACAACACAACTGGAAAAATGGGAAAGAAACAAAGCCGCAAAACGTGATTTTAGTAGCAAAACGCACCAATCATATGGCAAATACCTGCTCAACCTGAAAAATATATGAATATGGAATGGATTATTATGTACAATCTATTTTTAAATTACCTGATTATTCAGAATTTTATCACTAAATTCCCACTTTGCTGCATTATTTACATTTTTTAATTCAAATGATTGGATAATTGAATTTTTTGTTTGTGCAAAATGCTAATTCAAATTATCAGCAGCAGACAGGAGTGTGTAACATGTTCTTTGACAGCTATAACACAATCTTGAGATTTTGATGATTTTATAACTCACTCAAAGTTCACTCTCATGGTTAGATATCACCATGAGACCTTGGCTGCGTTCCTGCTTTGCAGCACACTCACTTCCAACTGAGATTCTATACAACTTCGAAGAAGTTTGCACCGAACCTATGTTCTATGAGTTGGTTGTCACTGACTTCCACAATTGTGTGTCGGTGTCACTCTTAGGTTACTGCGAAAAAATTTTTAAAATACAATTCTCGATTCCTCTACTGGCCCCAAACTTCGTTACATGCATCTGTCTCCATGACAATATCACCTATAAAAGAAGTACCGATTGAAAACTTGTATGTGTTTTAAAAGTCTCTCACACTGACTGTCACGTGTTGATTTAAAGGGAGTAGCATCTCTGTCCATTGAAGCGTGGTTGGGAGGCAGCGTGGTGTAAAAACTGGACCCGGCTCCCAGGAGTGTCGGGTCGGGTCGGGATTTCCCCTTTTAGAACAAGTTTGGTCTTACGCAACAGAGAGATAGAGAAAAGAAACATAAAAGAAACATAACTGAAACATTGTTGCAAGCTCGGGGCTTCCCCCCACCCCGGAGCAAGAACTGGGAAAAGGTGCAATCCAGTTTGCAGCCCGCCCCGGTTTGTGCACCCTTTTACCACCTCAGCTACACGTCGCCTCTGCATTGATTTTTTTTTGTTGTGGGGGGGGGGGGTGGAAATAAATTATTTGCACTGACCGTAGTTCTCCTCGTCCATCGTTGAGAGTTTTTCCTGCTCCTCCTCTTCCTCATGCACCGGTGGGCACCAGCTGACGGGGCTCCCTCGCGCTGCGCCCGGGACACAACTCAGCTCGAGCAGACCAGCCACCCTCCCTGACGTCACCGCCCCGAAGCCGCCGAGGGGGGGGGGGCGGGGCCTTGGTGGCGAGCACGTGATCGGGAAGCTGACACGCAAGCCGGTGCTGACAAGCGCTATTGAATTTTACATGCTGCGGGCTCGCCCAAGGTCACGCTACTGTTTTCAGTGCTGCTGCTGTTAATAAAACAAAAGCTGCACACACACACCTCCACACCACACAGTGACATTCACATTAAATTAAGCCTCACAAGTTGGTCAAATTCTGCATGCAATTTGATCATCCCGAAAGCGTGGGATTTCGACCACAAATGGCAACTCTGCTACGCTTGAATTCCCCAAGTTTACCGTCTCAGAACACTCCGTGATTATCCAAAACATTCCACATTGCCAAAATTGCACCATATGAAAGAGAGAATAAGCATGTCAATTTTTTTTTAAATAACTGGTTTCCACTAGAGGGCGAATTTGCTGGCCCTTGCTGGTTGAAAAGCTACCTGTGCAGCTCATGGTAGATCAATCAAGGAAAGAACTAATACGTTTTGTGCTGTACTGTTCAACTTTTTCCAACAGAGTAGAACAGCTTGTTCCTTTTTAAAAAGAGAGGGTGGGCAGTAGAATTGGTTGGTAGGCTGCCACTGGACCTCTGGGAGTTCCCTTTACTCTGCCCCGAACAACATGCCTTGGCCCTAAACTCAAGAAAAGCCATTCCTGCTGCATTAATGATATTTTTTCTGTTTTCCATACCAGTTATTCCACGTCCTCTGAGTGAAATTAGCAATTGGTGCCAAATTAGGGGCAGTTTTTGTGGTACAAAGCCACGCCCACTGGATTGAAGCTTCCCAAAATATTTCAAATTGGTCCACTGCAGCCAAAGACTTTGGTGGGAATTCTTGATCTCAAGAATTCCCACAGAGTGTGCAGTAGTGTTCAGTCTCTTACAGCAACAAGCTGTGGTAACCCCAGAGCAACAGTGGGGAGGGAGCTGGAGGGAAGCCCAGTTTGGGCTGATTTGAATCCAACTCCTAGAGGTAAAAAGGCCAGTGTTGAACCCACTGTGCTACCCAATTCCCCACTGGCACTTTTCTTCCCTATACCTTCTCCAAACTAATGCTACCTTTTCCCCACATTACACAAGAGCTGCTCCCGGCTTCTCCCCTCTTCTCAGTACCACTAGGGAGCTCCTACCTCCTGTTGCTGCTGTAAGGAGTTCGACATCATGTCACTTCATCCATCACTTCCAAATTAAACAGGACATCACTGCACTCTTTGGGCAAGAATTCCAGATCTCAAGAATTCCTGCCCACAGTATGCAGCGTTGAACCTTTTACCACAGCAACAGGTGGTAGGAATTGGGGAGGGGGCAGAAGAGGAGCCCAGTCTAAGCTGATTTTGTCCATGAGCAGGGACAACGCCACCAAACAACATCAGCATCAAAGGTAGATGGTATGTGGTATTCATAACAGTCGTGAAAATCCTCCATTAAAACTCAAAGTCTTAATTGAACACTTCTACTATCATTATGAATGCACAATAAGCACATTTATTTCCTCTTGCTGAGAAGTGAGAAAACTGTGGCAATCAAAATTGATTTGACAATAAACAGGGAAAACAACATCTCAGAATCATATCAAAGATTTGATGAGAACAAAGTCCTAATAAAAATCAAATACTTCACATACCTCTGCTAATCAATGTTATCAGCCAAAAACAATGTAAACAAACACCAGTTGAGAAAGAATAAAGTTATAGAACATAGTAATAACTCTATTTACTATAGTTAATGTTCAATTATTAGTGAAGGTCAGCCTTTGATTTGTACATTTTCTGCTACAACGTTTTCTATTGATTACTGGGTACTGTATAATTTTCATATTATATAAGTATATTTATAGAAATGTTACATCTCTGGACAGTCTGACGGTATGTGAGACTTTAACATGCTGTGCTATGCAATGACAGGACAGAATTTTTATCCAAGATTCTCCAGGTGGCAAGTCCCCAATTCCTGCCAGAACACTGGAGAAAGACATCAAACTTCCCATTTGCGGGGGAAGCGGTGGGGAGGTGAAACAAAATCACAGAGGGCAAATCAATCTCCATCACATTCATGGTCATCCCAATGACTGTTTACATAGTACTATCAGCACCACCCTCTCAGTTGAGGATTGGCGTGGAAGTGGTGGGGGGAGGGAAAGAGAAAAGACAGAATAAGGGACTTGTTCAGACTTGTGCTTTCCCACATGTCAAGTTCCCAGTCTCAATAATCACCAAGTGGAGAGAAGGGAAATTGAAAGGCCACACATATCTTGCCCCTCACATGTTTTCCAGTGCTATGCTGCAGAGTGGCATGTGGAGGCTTCTGGAGGAAAAATAGGGGAAGAAAATAAACCACCATATAACAATTGTAAACCTTTAAATTACACATTGGAGTAAATTAGAAAATGTAACAAATATGAATAGTATTCATGTTATCTAGAGCCAGACCTTTCAGGAGCGAGATTAGAAAACATTTCTGCACACAAAGGGTTGTAGAAGTTTGAAACTCTCTTCTGCAAACGGCAATTGATACTCGCTCAATTGCTAAATTTAAATCGGAGATAGATAGCTTTTTGGCAACCAAAGGTATTAAGGGATATGGGCCAAAGGCAGGTATATGGAGTTAGATCACAGATCAGCCATGATCTTATCAAATGGCAGAGCAGGCACGAGGGGCTGAATGGCCTACTCCTGTTCCTATGTTCCTGTAGTAAAAAAGTGGATTTTAATTATTCATGGTGATTGACATTTTAATTTTCATGAATCTAGTAATTCACTATATGGAATATGGTTATGTAAACATGTATATGGCAGGGACGAAATCTTGACATTGCAACATAAATACAACTGATACCTTGTATATTCTCAGAAATATGCAGTTCTGAACACTGGACTCTTGCTGTGATTGTGAGTCACTTCCTATGCCTCCTTTTCTCCAAGTACCTTATAAAATATTCATATCTTATAGTATTAGATCAGTAATGACATGCTCTTATGGCAGATGAAACAAATCATTTCCAGACACCATTGGTTCTGAATTGAAGCAAGATAATTGAAGTATCTCTGGTAACATTGATTTTTATGATAGTTCACATCTCTCATAAGGAAGTGCTGAATTGTTGATGTCTTGTACAGTGAAAAATAAGCTATTGCAAGAAACAAAGCATAGTGCACTATAGCTCATTCACTCAACAGAAAATATCAGGGTAATAAACCATCCTTACTTTTAAAAGGTTAAACTAACTGCTCTCAAGTACTATTACTGTAATATTACAACATACCAGTTTAGGATTTATGACAGTAGTACCATAAAATAAATATGCCTAACCACTCTTGTAGTATTTTATTTCCATTATTCTTTACAACTTTAAGAATGTACATTCCATATTTACATATAGAAAAATATTATAATACACCTTAAACCAGGATATCATAAAAAACAAAGCCTGTTGACAAAGAATTACTGTTGTCTGAAGCTTACAGTATATGTCCCACAATTCATAGAATCATACAGCACGGAAGGAGGCCATTCGGCCCATCGTGCCTGTGCCTGCTCTTTGAAAGAGCTATATAATTAGTTCCACTCCCCTGCTCTTTCCCCATAGCCCTGCAAATTTTTCCCCTTCAAGTATTTATCCAATTCACTTTTGAAAGTTACTACTGAATCTGCTTCCACCACCCTTTCAGGCAATGCATTCCAAGTCATGACAAATCACTGCTTAAAGAAGTTTCTCATCTCCCTTCCGGTTCTTTTGTCAATTATTTTAAATGTGTCCTGGGGTGTATTCATTGTTTATGCTGATAATTGGTGCTGTAATCGGGGTCCAGTTACATTTATAAGGACAGAGGTTAGCATATTATTTTGACTCCATGAGTGGTCTTCTAAAGGTCACTCTCATCCACCTCTGAGCATCTGTTCTGAGCTGCACTGAAGGGCTGGGACTATGCTGACCACCTGCACTCTTGACCTGAGGCCACATGTGGCCAGGACTGAATTGAATATATGGATGGAGGGGGGAGGAGGGAGGATATGTTTGAACCACATGCAGATGGTGTAAAACTGCCTATTTGAACACACAATAAATTTGTATCCATCCACTGAAATCACACAGGGGTTTAGTTTCTTCCATGTGTTTTCATATTAAACTCTTGACTGCGCTGTTCTGACTAATAACTAAGTTAAAATAGCAGAGATAGGAATTTAATGCGAACCCTGTGCTAATAACTTACTGAAGAAATTAAACTAGTGTACATTTTGCCAATTTATTCAAAAGTGGACTTGATGCTCAACAATAAATATTCATTATTCTAATCCTCTCTATGGAGCTGGTTAGATAATAAACTATTTTTAAAAAAAAACAGAATCTCCAAAGCTTTCATTTCCATTTTGTAATTGCTGTCAAGTGCTGCCACTTTTGCTTGAGCCAAAACACATTTGAAACTTTATTATACTATATTAAGAGTTAACAAAGGGACCTTTTCTCTCCTGTTGTCTGACATGCATAGAAACCTATTGCCTAACTAAGTGTCTTCAAACCAAGCTCCTGAGAAATCCCCACAGCCAGACTTACTGCTTGTTCAGTATTGCATAAATTGTACTATTTTTGCCCATAGGAACAAACCTCACTTACCCAAGTCCAAAGAGCTTAGGTGCAGTTTGGCAACAGCCAAAGCATAGGGACCTCCACTTATGCATAGAAGTACTGCTGGAATTTAATGAGCTGAAGCCACACAGCTTATCAATACAGAGCTACTTGTCCAACCAGGAGCACTCTATCTTTCAGGAGAGCACCATTTTTATGTAACCTTCTGAGAGCAATCCCACCATTCAAAGTTGACTATCCAAAAACTCCTTCTGCAGCCAGGAAGACAGGGTGCGGTAGGTCACCTAATCCAAAGTACTATGGCTTCCTGTTAGGAAGAGCTCTCAAAATAGCCCTGTGCTAATTCCCAAACTGATTTTCTTCCTTCCCACTGCTGGTCTTTACAGAACTTGAGTAAATAATATATTCTGACTCTCCAGTACAGTAATGGAGGAGAGTTGCATTGTTGGAGGTGCCATCCTTTGGTTGAAATATTAAACTGATACCTTTGGTCCAGATGGATGTTAAAAGATCGCTGACAGTATAAGAAAGTACACTTGGTGACCTGGTCCAAATTCTACCCTCAACTAACACCACCAAAAAGCAGAGGTCATTTATCTTATCAATATTTGTAGAATCTTGCAGTGCGCAAAATAACTGCTGAGTTTGTTTATATAACAGACGTGAACATCACAGTAATTAATTTATGTGAAGCACTTAAGAGGTTTGAGATACAATAAAGTATTATATAAATGCAACTCTTCTTCAATGCAGGAGGTCAGGAACAAATTAATCTGCATTCTTCACTCCATGATAACACGTTACTGTTTGAACACAGCAACAACTTCGCACCCTGCCCCACGTCAGGGTTAAAATATAATAGGTCCATAGCGATTATATCACAGATCAGCTGAAGCTATGTTTAAAACATGGTTTGAAAACATGGTCTACTTCTTGGGATCCTGTTTCAAAATCCAATTAGGACCATTAAGTTCTCAGCACCGCAATGCAGCACTGCAAGAATTTTAGCAACCGTACCAATTTGTTAAGTGCAGACAACCAAAACCTTCCAAGAATGCACTCAACTTACGATCTACCCCTCAAGGTACTGAACCAGTTCCATAATTCATTATCAATGCCCAAGAGGTACCATAAGGACCTTTACACTCCAGCCTTGCAGCATTTTTTCACTCACATCCTTACCTCACTGAAAACTTTACTTGGCATGCAATTGATTGATTCATACACCTGTTATCACCCCCGTTATGGTCTACATGCTGACACCTGGGTTTTACTGCATCTCATGCCAACTGGGTCATTCTTTTTGAAAGGATAAGAGAGCCCATAACATCAGAGAGCAATGGGCCACAGATGATAGACTCCTAAATCTGCACCCCGTCACCCCTTACAAGGAGGAAGCTTAGAAACGTTTGCAAAATGAGGCAGGAGGGAGTCAGAGATGGAGGTTGTTGGAGATCAGGAGCTAGTCATCAGGACATTAAATGCTTCTCTTCCATCTCATCATGTTGCACCCATATTATCAGTTAGCAAACTCGATCATGGAATCCTCCAGTCACCACTTCAAAGTAGCATGTGAACTCTATTCTTCAGCAACCTCTCTTCCTCTTTTCCCCCTCCAGCTGTGCCTCACAAAATGCAAGAAACAGGTGGAACAAGAAGGCCCATCTGCCTCCACCCGTCAATACACGCAGTAGCGACACTGGAAAACCAGCCATGCAAAAAAAAGTGGACAGGGATCTGACGTGACAGATCTCTGCCCAACTTCACCGGAATGCCACCAGAAAAATCAAGCAATAAACATCAGAAAATTCTGCCATGTGTCCGAGGTGAAATAAGGCAGGGGGAGCAGCAAACTGTATTTTGCTTGTGCCACAAAGAGTGTCTGATGGAAAGTTGAAAATGATTCAATTTCCTCGTAAGGAAGAAAAGGACTTTGGGGCATTAAAGTGGTGAGGCAGTGGAGCGCCCATGAATTCCAACATTGAAATTCTAAAACTCAGAGGCTCCTATTCCCGTGCCTAAAGTTTAACCGAAGTTCCCATGCATCTTGGAAGTAATCTTCTGTACAAAGACATTTCGATAGTCCAAAACACTCAGAACAGATTATTTAATTATGCAGGCGCTACACAAATTCTGTTCGAAAAGACCCTTGAACAGCTAATTATATATTTCAACTGTGCATGCAAATCTGTTTCAGATTTATTTTTTGCAAGTGAAAATTTTTAACCCTAGCAGGTGTGCATGTACGTCAGAAAATACTTTGCATGTTCGAAACACATGCATGCAAATTGCTGGTGTTAGACCACAAAGGACTTTGAGAAATTTACCCTTATTTGACTCTGCAATCAATAAGTATAATCATAGACAGAATTCAATCTCTTATTTGTAATTGAAGAATGAACCATGGGAGTTTGAAGCTAGTATCTACTAGTTGAGTGAACAATTCTTAAGTTTGTTATTGTATGGATATTACAGTACAAATGAATATCCAGGGTTTAGATTGTAAAAAAATCTTATAATAAAGCCTTTTATCATACAGGTGATGTGCATTTACTCACATCAACATAGCTTACACTTATCAGAATTGTATGCCACTATTCTAATAGGCCACTTTGATCTCTTTCAAGATGGAGCATTAACTGGGGAAATCTGAATTTCTCCCCCTTCTTGCTTCCCCAGTGCATGGGGACTTCACCTGTAAATGACTAGCCAGGAAATGAAGTACTTGGGGGTTAAGATGGGACTTCAGATGAATTTTGCTTTCCTTTCCCCCCGCCTCAGCTTTCTGACAGCTGACTATCACTACTGTTTCACCTTTATTTATGTAGAAAAGGCAAGCACTATTAAAATGAGTGTAATCCCGACATTCAATTGTGTCTATGTATTCCATTTAAAGCCTTTACATCTGGTTTATAATTAGTTGGCAGGGGCTAATTTAGAGGCGGTGGGAACTTGCCAGAATCCTTTCCACATTATTTCACTTATAGTTGTACACCATAGCATTTTGGCTTAAGCCCCTCTACCCTCAAGCACCGGATTGATTAGTTAATCACAATGTGCATTGGCTGTACCACTATTGCTGCTTTCTTGGCTTAGTGGTAACTCTTACCAAAATCAGACGACTGTGGGTTCAAGCTTCACTCCAGGACTTCAGTATAAACTCCAGGCTTCAGTACGCTGTAGTACGGAGGTAATGCTGCATTGTTGGAAGTGCTGCATTTTAAATGAGATGTTAAACTGAGGCCTCCATATGCCTATTCAGGTGGACCCAAGATCCCATTGCACTATTCAAAGAGGAGCAAGTTCTCTGACAAACATTCCTCCATCAGCCAGCACCAGCAAAAACAAATTAACTGGCCATTCACCTCGTTTGTGGGATCTTACTGTGCGCATATAGGAACATAGGAACAGGAGTAGGCCATTCAGCCCCTGATGCCTGCTCCGCCGTTTTGATAAGATCATGGCTGATCTGTGATCTAACTCCATATACCCACCTTTGGCCCATATCCCTTAATACCTTTGATTGCCAAAAAGCTATCTATCTCAGATTTAAATTTCGCAATTGAGCTAGTATCAATTGCCATTGGCTGCCACCTCTTCCTATACAAGTCAGAAGTAATTCATTAGCTGTGAACTGCTTTGGGATCTCCTAAGGACATAAAAGGCCATTATATAAAGGCAAGTTCTTTTGTTCTTTACAGGAGGCTTCTTTGGGAAGTTAAAATCCAGTTTTCAATATGAACAGATGATTTTACAAGGCCTGTTCATTGTCCTACGGCAGCTCTTGCACACCATGTTACACGTCAATTGGGGAAAATCTGCCAATGATTGGTAATTCAGTGCAAAAGCCATTTTAGGCAGACAGTGGCATCAGTCATGCGTTGAACTTGCTTGAATTTACCCAATTTGATGACAATTACCCTTAACTGGAGCTGCAATATTGACAATTCTTTTGCTTTCAAGAGCACCCAGGTGGATATGCTGAACACTTCCCTCCCTCCCTCCTCCCCCACAACAGCAACCACTGGCTGGTTGATTGCCTATGGCACTAGATCGTTGATTGCCTATGGCACTAGATCGTTGATTGCCTATGGCACTAGATCGTTGATTGCCTATGGCACTAGCTCCCAGTTATGTGCTCCAAGCACACACTGTTGTTCTTAAGAATCTTTACTCACTGAAGAACAAAAAAGTACATAGATGTTAAACCAAAGTGGCAAACTCTGCAGGAGATAGTCATACCCAACTTCCCCATCATCTTAAGATGTATATTTCTTTAGAGAAGATTAAGATCTTTTTCTGAAGGTATAGGGGCAGTTACGATACAAGCTCATAGGATTAGCCAGGGAGTACCCGACATGGTTTAGCATTCTCCATTCACTCTTTTGGAGAATTTGGACATTTCTTTGCACTACTGGTAACATAATATCGCATGCATTTCTGTACTTGATAGCAATTTTGGGATAGTTCTACAAGACAGGCTTCTTTTAGAAATTTTGGGAATGGATTACAAAATTGGCTGAAGGGAGAAAACAATGAGTACTTGTTAGAGGAGTTATGTCAGGCAGCAAGAGTCTAGGATTGGTGTTGGGACCACTACTGTTTCTAATTTAGATCAGTGACTTGGATTCAGGAACTCAATGCAAATTGGTAAATTTTTCAGATGATATTAAACAAGGAGGCAGCGGAATTTGAGGTGGCAGCATAAAAACAAAGAGTTGGCAAAATATGTAAGAGGGCAGAAATATGGCACATTATATTTAATGCCGATAAGTTTACGGTATAGCACATAGGAAGGAAAAATGAGCAACATAAGCACTATATGAATGGTGTCAAAATAACCCAGGGTGAAGTTGAAAGCGACCTAGACGTCTTACTAGACGCAACATGTCCAACCAATACAGTGCAGCAATCAACACCAATAAAATGTTGAACTATACAGCAGAATACAAGTTAGAGGAAGTCAGCACTGCATAGTGCTCTGGTTAGACCACATCTTGAGTGATGTGCCCAGATTTGGTCACAAAGACACAAGGGAGGCATTCAAGCATTGGATGCAGTGCAGAGAAGAGTCAGAGGGCTGATCCCTCGTGCCAGATACAAGAAATGATTGAAGAAACTTTGAAGCTTTCAAAAGGGTCTGACAGGTAATCTTCTTGAGATATACAAGATTGTTAATGGCAAAGTAAATGGTGGGAATAGGACATGGGGACACAGAATCAAATAAAAGGCAAATTTACGATTGGTATCAGGAAATTCTTCGGAGTCATCAATGGACTCTCCAATAGATTAACGGAGGCAAAATCCTTGCAATCATTTAAGAAAGAATTGGATTGGGGGGGGGGGGGACTTTAGGGTCACCCTCATCCATGATTCTCTTATGATCTGTGGCCAAAATTTATGTCACATGAAGGTTAATTACAGGCCTAATATCACTGTTCCTATTATGTTGTGCTTTCACTTTGTTTTTTTTTAAATTTAATTGAAAAATGTTCTTTTAAAAAACATTTTTTTAAAAAATGCTTGTAATGTTCACAAAGTAACAGTATGGCACAACGATCTGAGATAGCTCTCAACAATGGGAGGACGTTGGGAATTTATGTCCACAAATAATAAAGGTTATAACCAAAAAAATAGAAGTTATAGAACTTGTGTAAATCACTTGAGTTTCCCTCAATATATCCTACAAGCTTTTCCCTTGATGTCAATTTTTTTTATAAGCATTCTGTTTTATTAAATGACATGTACATGGTAATTGCTTGGGTGTTGCTATAGAGTGGTGTGGAGCTATCCCTCGAGCCAGCTTGTCACTGTAGCTACCATTCCTGCACCAGTTAAATTGTGGGCATGAAGTAGCAACAGGAGGTAACAAATGGCAACGGTTCAAAGGAAGCTCCGATGTAGAGAGGCTGTGGTTTGTCTCCACTGCACAGATGGATGAAAAATGTCTGTCAGAAGAGTAAAAGGTAAACATAAGATGAACAATCATGGTGACCAAGGTAGACCGAACGAGTTAAAACAGTACTCAATAACTTACACACCCTCCAATGGAGAGATGGACAAGTTGAAGGCACACCCTTGATGTGAGTAAAATTGAAACTTACACTTCCATGGATCAACCAACAAGAAATCAGGAAATGACAGACAACAGAGTTTTCAAATTACTTTTTTGGTCAGTTTTCTTTTTCGAAAACATAGCTGCAGCATACACTTCTCCCTGGTTCAGTAGCCAAGACGTGCAATTGAAATAACAGCTCTGTGCAAAAATGTCCCAGGCAATTTGCTATTTAACTTAATGTTTCAGGAGACTATCAGAGTCCCACTTAATACCTCCTCTTGGCCTTACATTCCAAGCAGAGGTGAAGAATTCAGCTTGTTGAAATTGTAGGTGTGAACATACAAACTACAATTCCATGGTACACCAACTTACTACACCACCAGATAGCTTCTCATTGCTTTTAAAAACAACTTTTTTTTAAAACTGATTTTTTAATTCATATTTGGAAAAAGTATTTATATCATGGAATAGAATTTTAGAAATAAGCACTTTCTTCTGACAGTAAAGCTCAAACACAAGTTTAAAAACAAAATACAGCTTCTGAATAGCACGTTTGAACAAATCTCAAAGTTGCTGTCTATTATTCAGTGAGGACTCCTACTCAATGTCTGCATCACCTCGACTTTAAAATAAATTTGTTGGACTATAACTTGGTGTTGTAAAATTGTTTACAATTGTCAACCCCAGTCCATCACCGGCATCTCCACATCATACATATAGAGCAGCACTACAATATACAAAACATTTTTTCTGATACCATCCAGAGTTGGTTAACTCAGTAGAGCCTAACTACAGGTGATAAGTAGTTTACCTGGCTATAAAAAATGAACTGCAACTAATCTGCTCTTCAGCCATTCTTCTGTGTGGGGCTTGCTTCCTCTTGGTGCTCATTTTACTTTTGTTCAGGGAGGTTGTTTTCAAAAGGGATTGACAGGTGCTTCACAAAAAAAAACATTGTACCTTACCCTACTGTTTTATTGCACTGCAATTCAAAATGTTAAGGATGAACAAGAAGCTGGATTTTCACTTATTAAAGGGATAGGAATGGAATAATAGATGATGCTCGAGTTAAAAGCCATTTTACACATCGGTATACATTGTGCATCATCGCCGTCTTCTGGCAGCAAGGTAGTACTGCAAGCAAAATTCAAACCTTCATGTTTTAAACATACAAATACTCCTTAAAGTGGAGGGAAAATGAGACCTCCCCACTGAATTTTAAGAAGCCAGAAGGGCAGTCAATGAAATAACACAATCAGGGGCAACCCAACTTAATATTTAAACAAATTGTTTTGGCCACTTGTCTGAATTAAAATATATTTTTAAAAACTCTTAACTCAGATGAAGAGTAGACAGACAACAAAAAGCACAGAGGATAGAAAGACCATTAGAAAATGAAGAATGGAAAGAATAAATTTAAGATCAAAAGGTGAAAAAGCAAGTAACTTTGCCACTAAGGGTTGTAAAATCCTATCCGTGCCTGATGAAACTGGATCGTTATCTGGAAAATAGAATGCATGTGCCCAGGTCTGGCCATTGTGAAAAATATTTCAAGGAGGAACAGAATTGTGGTTTGCAAATTAACTGGAATGAATAGAGCTACAGTTAATTTTAAATCTGAGATTGATCAGATTTTTGTTAACCAAAGGTATTAAGGGATATGAGGCTAGCGCAGGTATATGGAGTTAGGTCACGGATCAGCCATGCTCTCATTGAATAGCGAAACAGGCTCGAGGGGCTAAATGGCCTAATGCTGTTCCTATGCATATTTTTCCTCAAAATTAAACAGTATGGACTGAACAGGAATAGCTAAGAAAATGGAACCCTTTTTTTTATAAAAGTGAGGAAAAAAACAAAAGGCACAAAACAAAAAACTTTGATGTAAACAAGTATTTGAACATGACGCACACATTAACCATTTGTTTGGCAGCCATCATTCCAACAGGAAAAGAAACCAATGCAATAACCAGAGCTCCAGTTCACAACTAGCTTCAGAGTCACCATGTGCACCAATTCCTATGTACCTTAGCTTTCTTCTGTCATTTTGTTCCTTTATTCTCTTATTTAACTCCTTTTATTTCTTGAATACGTTAAAGTGTTCCAAAAACTGCATCTTCTGTCAGCCAATCCATGGCAGTAGAGAACTTTGCAGCACATACTCTCTTCCATATTAAATGTTGACACAACAGTTAAGAAAGCAGATTAAATAGGTAAATTCTGTAGACCAGAAAAGCCACTTGTACAGCACTGCCCTCCAAATTATAGTAGACAGTTTACCTCAGACAAAATTTCTGACAATTTATGAGGTTAATTGATTCATAAAACAAAATGTAGCCACAATACTGCAAACAGCTTTCCATATTCATAAATTCAACATGATTTTTTAAAAATTCATTCCCAGGATATCGGCCAGCATTTATTGCCCATCCCTAATTGCCCTTGAGAAGGTGGTGGTGAGCCGCCTTCTTGAACCGCTGCAGTCCTTGTGGTGAAAGTGCTCCCAACATGGCTGTAAGGTAGGGAATTCCAGGATTTTGACCCAGCGACGATGAAGGAACGGCGATATATTTCCAAGTTGGGATGATGTGAAACTGGGGGGGGGGGGGGGAACTTGGTACGTGATTGTGTTCCTTTGCACCTGTTGCCCTTGTCCTTCCAGGTGGTGGAGGTCGGGAGTTTGGAAGGTGCTGTCGAAGAAAAGTTAAAAACTGCTGAAAGTATACTAATTTTGTGTAGTTTAACTAAAGACGGATCCCTGATGAATTACAAATCTGGTACAACTACGTCTGGAATCAGACAACTGAAAGGGCAGAGCTGAAGTAGGTCACATTATCTGAACTAGATTGTTTAAGAGTCTTGCAATGCAAGAGGCCCTGGGTATGCAACAGCCAGTGATGAATTCCTCTCTAGTCCATAGCTTCCCACAGCCATGTGACTGATATCAGGAATTCAGTTTGGGATTTTGAGGAAGAATCTTTCTCCCATCAGTTTGAGAACAAAAGATCTGAGGGGGCTACCTTCTGGAAAAAAGAATTTCTGAAAAGCAAAAAGTTGCAGTTTCACCATCCAAGCATGGAGACTGTCAAAGGCTGTGGTGCTGTAGTCTCAACGGTTGGAAACTAAAGTGGCATCTTGCTGTTCTCCACTGTGGCAAACTGGTAGATGACTGGTTGACTGGCTGGGTAATGCCCATTCGGCACGGCAAATTTTGATGCTGCTCAGGAGATCTGCTACAGTATATCATTTTCCACAATGTGCTGCTCTACCAATCTTACTATGTGCTAAGTCTCCAGTGGAGCTTTACAGAGAGGTGGGGCTTTGTGCCCTACATTTTGTAATGATCTCCGTGAGCAGGACAGACTTTCCAAAAGCTAGAGAGTGAAAGTGCTAAACTGCTGCTTAGACTCAGTTGTAAGCTATTGATGCCACATCATCTTACATTCATGTCAGTTACAGGATTTCCAATTCTTCTTAAGGTGCCCTTTTAAAAAACTAACAAAAAATATATTCTAATCATAATACTGTATATATTAAAGGCTATATATTAATGGCATTATTGTACTCATTTAAGTAATCTGAAGAGGAATAGTTAATCTATTAGAATATATAGTATATTAAATAGCTTTGGATTTATAATATCTGGCATTTAAAAAAATTCAGCTATTTTCTTAACTTTGTAATAACCAGCCTCTGTTCTATAGTCCACTGAGACTCAACAATTGGCTCTACAGCTAAACACATTTAATATTTCAATGGAAGTGTTTAATTATTGTAATACAGATTGTGCATCAATGACAAAGACATATACTAAATAACCTTGCCAACATAAGGATTATTTTTCATTTCTTCTAAGCTTTCTTATTCATTGCCTTGACCCTTTGGTTCGAATTAGTAAAGCTACATCTGGTGTCAACTGGACTTAATTTGAGTTCAAACTTTGTATGGGAAGGAAAAAGTACACTAATTTTATATGCATTCGTATCTCATACAATTTCTAAATTATCGTTATCTGTAGCTAAGTGTTATTTCTAGACTATAGGTTTTGGTTTGTTCTCTTCGGGAGACAGGTTAAAACAGCAGCAGGCTACCAAATTAGTGGTGCAACTGCAAATACACTATTAAAGTAGTGAAGAATGTGTGTGTATGTTGGAGATAAAGCATACATCAGCTTTCATAATAGTTTGGCATCTTATTAAAAGAGAAGTGGACGGAAACACATGAAATCTATATAAATGTGCATATTTTATACACGTCGCAAAGACAGAAAACATTATTGCACACATTTTCAAGATATTCTTTATCAATAAAAGGCAAATGGCAAAACACAATGCCAAGACAGAACACTTAACCAGAAGGAAGAAACCTTCAGACTAGAATCAGTGTTCAAAACCATCAAGATTACATGGGGCAAATCATCAGAATACTAAAATAGATATATTGCAGATAATTCACATCAACATTTATATGATCAAAGCTTGAAACCCTGAAACTGTGCCCTATATTATTAACTGCATTGATATTAGTCAATTACTTGACCCATATATATTTTAAATATAATAAATCTATTTTTAAAAAATAACTACTGGCATTTGATCAATTTTTCAATTCTGAGCATATTGGAAGCACAGGATATTCCATACACACTAGATCAGGTTTTTCTATACAGTCCAGACACCTGTATTGAGAAGAAAAATACGAAAAATAAGATTTCAGTTTGGATACTTTATAAAGAGACAAATCTCTGTTGAACAGGTCAGAACAGTGTGATGCGCCAATATTTTCAATACAAATACGAGAACATTGTGTGGAGAGAAAAGGTATCCAATACTGGATATTGCACTCAAAATATTGAATGATTTCTGTACAAAGACTTAAAGTAGATTTGACTTGAAAATGATTCTGCTTTCTTTAATTTTGGACTAGCATGTCTGAAATGTTACATCACTTCAGCATTGAGTGTTTGGGGTGGGGAAACTGTGATTTAGTTTTATACCATTCGCTGATTATTGTGTGTATGTTGGAACTGTGTAGGGAGATCTCAATGGCATTAGAAACTAACTATACTTTCAGCCGTGCTCTTGGTTACCAGAAGCTTAAAAAATTACAAGTAGTGAGATTTGAACACTGCTATGACTAAATCCAATTTTGCAAATGGGATCTAATCCCTAGATTTGAAATTGAGCTTTATCTGGACCCAGCAAAGTTTTTCTTTAAGGAAGTGGGATTGCTGTAATTCTCCTTTCTGCACAGACCCCGCCGCCCCTCCACCCCCCCCCCCCCCCCACCACCACTTTACGGTTGAGGAATTAGGCAGATAACTATTCTTAATTTTACAATATGAACTAAATTAAAAAATGGACAATCCCAACTTGGGTATTTGGTTTACTCGTTACAGTATTGTAGAGGGAAAGTCAACCAAAAGTCCTCACCGTACTCAATTCAGTTGTGTTTATGTTTGCTTTATGTTGAGGCACAGAAAACCTCAACATAAAGCAATATTGCACTGGGTGTACAAAGAACAGCAGAATATGCAGCTCCTACAACTCAATGTTATTTTTCTTCATCTGATACAAACACATTAAAAAAGGTCTTGAATCTTTCTCACAATCCAGATGCCACACTTTTTTATTGATGCAAAGCAAACTTTAAAAAAAGAGAAAGACAGACAGTTGGGTTGTTTTGACTTGGGGCCAGAAGATTACAAGCAGCTACAACTGCCCTCCAATTGACCTCCAGAGTTCAAAGGCAGCTGCAATTCCCCAGCTTTGGCTATTTAGACAACTCCCCCCAGGAAATGTTTAAATAGTGGCCTTAAAGGGAAAGGGCAGTTAAACACAGCTGCACGTTAGCCCGTTAGTAATACCATTAGCATCCCATGAGTGCAATGTTGAACATAATGGGAACCATGTTCTCTAAGCCACTCAATGTCATAGAAACCACATTAGCCTGATCATAGCTCTCTTCACCCTCCAAACCATTCCTTCTTCCATTTGAAATTTAGAAGAATTGTTAAATAAAAGCCCTCGGCCCTGGAAATTTAGTACGTTATTGCTCAGACTTGACCTTTAAAAGAAAAGGAACAGGTTGGGGAAAAACACATCTTCTGTCCCAGCTATTTTAGAAAACATTTCAGAATCAATTTTTGGTCCCAGCTCCCAGTTTAGGCTGTAATTTTCAGCTCAACATTTGGGTGCATACACATAAAACTGAATGGTCAGAACAAAGTAATAAATTTACGATGGCCTTACTGACCCATTGCTCACTCTTCCATTCTCCAAGGCATTACCTCCAGCAGGATCCCTGCTTCAGTCAGGTCACAACACCTAACCTCAAGTATTACCCATCATTTACCAAATCTCTCCACACTCCAGCTGCCCAATATAAAAATGATGGGAACGTATATTAAAGCTAATTTTTGAACTTCAATGTAATCTTCAAGCAGCTTTCTGCATGGTGAACCACTTCATGCAGCTAGCAATTATAGGCAGGAGACCAATCCTCAACTCAAGTCTCAATCCTAAAATTAAAACAATTGATTGGTGTGTAATACCCTGTTGCTTCACGAATGAAGAAAACCCTCCTAATTCATACATGACGATGACAAATGGGTTGTGAAGGTTTTCATTCGAGTAATATGCTCAGTACCAAGTTACGTGTGAATAATTTTACCTCTGCTGTAAACCAAACAATTATAGTTTTTTCTTAAATTTATAGGTGGATGGCCATGGGTAGGTGGTAACAACATTGCAAAGCATTAACTAGTTCATTTATAAATTTATATGGGTAAGCCTGTGGTATGATTTCAAGTAATTCCATATACCATTCTATTGGAAATGCATCTTGTTGGTGAAGTTACTATTAAAATCACAAATCTGAATCCTGAAACACTTGCTGGACTCCTATCTGAATTTCTTTGAAGTGCAAGATGTTCATTATCCAAGACCTCAGTTAACCATAGGATGTCTCTCTCAGGTGACTTTAGTTGCAATGGAGGCATCAGATTTCCACTGAGCACTAAGTGAATTAATATAAAATTATGTGTCACAGAATTAAAGAAAGCAAAATACATTCAACAACTAGCAGACATTGCTTTTTTTTCCAAATGTTGGAATGATATGCAACAGAAATTGCAACTGAGTTAAGTCTGATTATCAGCAAAGCTCAGTAATAGTTCTGTAGCTGCAAATGTCTTCCTTACAAAGCCACCAGTTGACCAGGTAAAACTAATTTCAACAAGTCATTTCAGTTAATACTGTAAACTTAAAACGCATTCCATTGAAATGAACTCAATATTCTGCTCAAACATTGACATTTTTTTTTGCTCAGAACTCCCAAAACATGTCATTCAATTCTTTCAATACAGTTTAAACAAGATACGAACTGGGCTGGTACTAAATTTTCAACGTGTTAAAATACATTTTTACAAACAAAATGTAAACTCTTGATAATTCAACCATTAGAAAAGACACTTTTCCACAGGAAAGTTGTTTTTGATTCTAACTACACCCCTTCCTAATATTAACATATTTCACATCAGTTTTTTTTAAAGGTAATATTTTCTGTTTTTAAACCAAATAAAGATTACAATATCCTAAAGCACCTAAGGATCTAGTTACTTACACTGGTATTTTACAGGGATTTGTTGTTCAATGAAAGATAAGAGCATATCTCTAGTTTTTAGAGCTGAAGATTCGAAGCAGACAAAAGTAAGGCAAACTCTAAATTGATTGTTTATAAAGCAACAAGTTCAGTACACGCTCAGTAAATCACTGATTAATGTATACAGTCACATTTTAATATGTATTTCGACAGTCCTCAGTGTCTGGTTTCACCTCAGAGTAGCGATTCTGCACGCTGTTTCAGTATAACAGTACTCTGCCGGGAAAAGTAACGAGTACCTTTAGTGGTGAATATACATATTGTAGAAGTCTGAGTGAATGAAATTGGAATTATACACAGGCTGGGAAATAAAAGTTTGGGGGGAAAAAATCCCCCCCATCCCCAAACAACAATGTTACAGCAACAACACTGGAAACGTTGATTTTCTAAGCAACTAATCTTGACATTCAGAATACTTTTTTCCCTCCAGAGAACATTTAAAATAAGGAAAACTTTTTTTTTTAAAAAAAGGTGCCCTAACAGAGTGCTTCTTTCCTAATATTGTGCAAATGGAAATCAAAAACATGACTAAAGGAAAATCACTGTTGAGCAGTTCATATATGAATGACGTCTCGACTCAAAATCTTAAATTGCTGCATTTTAATTTGCAACCAATTCCCTTCTGCTCTCAAAAGCTTTACTGAATGATATCCGTTTTATAGGCACTTCATTTGCAAACTGCCATGCAGATTTTATACTGCATTAAATAAAGTGAGATGGCTAATTAATCTAATAACAAGCTAACCCGTCAAATAGGACACCTTCTGAAGAGGGGGAAGTGGAGAGGGCATTAAAGACATCCAAAATCAGCTATTCCAATTGAGGAAAAGACGGTGGATATACAGTGAAACCTGTATAAACAGACACTCCCAAAAAAGACACTTATTGAGAGACCCAAACAACTTACATGGCAAAATACACACGAGACACTCTTGACACTTGCAAATTACGAACGATGGACAGTCTTCAATGCACCACGCCCTTTTACAACTTAAAACACGATACACAGCCTGTTGCAAAGCTGCTGCATCTGGACCTTTCACCGAGTCGGGATCACTCGCGCTTCCCCCTTGCAGCTTGCTTCCATTCTGCTCACCAAATTCTCTTGGGCCCGTCACTTTTGCGAGGTCAGTGTATGCAGGTCAGCATGTTTTGTGAAAGAATGGCTTTTGTGGAAGGGGGAGTTCTTTACCCAGCATCCATTGCGGCACGTCTCTCCCAAGGATAGAGCGGTTTCTCTGCCGCTATGGACGCTGGGTAAAGAACTCCCCATTCGACTGAATTTTTTTTTAAAAAACAGTACATGCAATTACCATTTTGAAAATAAGGTCACCTGCAAAAAAAAACAGCTGATGCCAGTCCCTAAGGTGTCCGTTTACAGGTAATTTACAGGTTTCACTATTTCTTTTTCCCTCCCAGTGAGTAGAGGGAAAAGTAAGGAAAAATAGGAAGAAAAAAGAAATGGCAGTAGGGGAGAAAATATATTTTACCATCTAGAGATATCTTAGGTAAACATAAATGTCACTAGGTGCAAGTGATGGGATTTACAAATCAACGTCTACATTCTATGCTGCATATAAAACTATTCATGTAAACATAATTAGCAAAAATGCTAGTTTACAGAAACAGTGCAGAACTTGCACAAAGCAGGGCCTTGGCTTTCCACCTCTTCAGTTTATATTTGATCATAAAATGAATTTGAACGTACTGATTGGGAAATGTGTAATTTCCCAATGACCAACCAACTGGTCAGAATGCACACCATAACCTTTGGCAAACATGTTTTCACTGAATATCATGACTAGCTGCTACAATGCAATATAGGACTTCCGTTTTCATACCTCCAAGGGCAAGAGAAAATGGATATAGTTGCAATGCGATTCTGCATTTTGTCGCATAAACCAGAAACAACCTAACACAAACAATTAATTTCCATGGAATTCTGAATGCAGTTTTTGCTCTTTTTTTTTTGGGCATGATGAGCTTCATAAAATTGCACAGTTAATCCAGACTCGCCTGCAGACCCTCAGTTCATGGCTAGTTTATCTCATGTTTCAGCTCCGTTACCACGAATGAAGGTACAACCCCTCCTCCAAACACCTTAACTTGGGCATGCAGCCAACATGAACTGTTTCAGCAGCAGTCTTTATGTTCAAACCAGTAACAAAGACATTGAACATCACTCCACATTGCTTAACAGCCTTCTGTGCCTCTTCATCCTATGGACATCTTCAACTAACTGAAGTCCGTTTTCTTCTGCAAAACAACGTGAAACTATTAAGGATATATAAAAACAAAACATGACACCTATTTTGGTATTAATTCGAAACAACTTTTTTTGGTAATATTCTAAACACACTTCCCTTCCCATTAACGATTCCAATTTAACTACACTCTACAATGCATTCTTCCTGAAATTTTACGGTCTGTATGAATAAGCTATTTAGGTGGTTTAAAAAATGTCTAGCCTCTCATTTCAACACAAATATTTGAACTACAAAAACAATGCAACTCTGATTTATTGAGATTTGATCTGGTTCTAACAAATTGCATGAAAATTGTAAAAATATTCTAAATTGAACAAAATTATATTGTTATTTGGTGCAGTGCAATATACAGCTAGCAGAACTGATGAAAGCTATTTTTAATTTTTATCTTTATGACAAAAATTAACAAAACATTTGCAAAAACTTGAGAACATTTATTTAAATAGAAAATGTATGCACAAGACAACAATGCAGATATATGGAATTTAAGCATCAAACTGACTGCCTTGCAAACAATTTATAAAAAAAGGGAAATCTACAACAGGTACCCTCAATTAGAAATCATAACTTTTGTGGAATATTACCAAAATTAATCTGGCAGTACCAATTTCCATGGAAAAACTGTCCCAGGATAGGGGCAATCATGTTGAAAGAGTACGGGCAATCTCAAGAGCAATTCCAGGGTTTGGAGCCTGGGAGGAGGGGAGGCATGGGGTAAGAGAAGGGGTGGACGAAAGAGGGGGCACAACCAATAGTAAAAGAAAATGGTGTGAGATGCACCCCTCTTGGTCCCAAATTGCCACACCTCACCCGGGAGGAGGAGAAAGACAGATCGTTGTCACGGAAATCAGAGCAGACCAATTTTCGGGGAGGGGGACTAGATAGTGCAAATAACTCTTTCACCTGTGCATCCTGGATTTGAATACACTCTGGACTTGATCAGATGAAAGCTTTTCCTCTGTGGGCTCCAAGATTGTTATATGAAATCAGTTTGGATATCTTCAATCCATTACCCTGGTACAGTCCACAGTACAAATCAACCTACAATTCAGCACAATTGTTTAATGTATTCAGAGCCATGAGGACAGCGCTGTGGGAAGTGGAAAAGTTCATACTAGCGAAGAGCAAGGTAGCTTTCTGAGGCAACAACTTGCATTTATATAATATCCTTGACGTAGTAAAACGTCTCAAAGCGCTGAACAGGAGCGATTATCAAACAAAATTTGACACCAAGCCACATAAGGAGGTATCAGGACAGGTGACCAAAAGCTTGGTCAAGAGGTAGGTTTTAAGGAGCGTCTTAAAAGGACAGATAGATAGAGAGGTTTATGCAGGGAATTAGAGAGCTTAGGGCCTAGGTAGCTGAAGGCACGGCTGCCTATGGTGGAGCGAAGAAAATCGGGGATGCACAAGAGTCATGAATTGGAGGAGCGCAGAGATCTTGGAGGGTGTAGGGCTGGTGGAGGTTTAGAGATAGGGAGGGGCGAGGCCATGGAGGGATTTGAAAACAAAGATGAGAATGTTAAAATCAAGGTGTTGACAGGCCAGGAGCCGGTATGGGTCAGGGAGCACAGGGGTGATGGTTGAATGGGACTTGATGTTAGTATACGGGTGGCAGAGTTTTGGATGAGTGCAAGTTTATGGAGGCACAATGTTGAGGTTGTAAGGAAGGAGCTTTACTCTGTTTCTGGACTTGCTATACCCAGGCTGCAATCCCCTGATAGTAGCACTGACTACCACTGGAACAATGTTCCATTACTGTCTTCCTTCACCTGTAATAAAAACAGTGCTGGTGAAACACCGTCACTACACGATAATACTTACACTTCAAAATCTGGAGTTAAAACTGGAAAACTTTCCTGAGTGAGTGGTAGACCAAAAATTCCTCCTGTTCTGCATTTTCTGGAAAGCATTAAAGCTTCTTCTCCTTTCTTTTTTAAATTTCTTCCATTTTTTAACCTGAAAATACAAAATGCAAATGTCATGAGACCTAAACGTGACTAAGTCCCTTCATAAAACCTTCTGTAAATCTACATAACCTCCAGAATATCCTACTGGAAATTGGACTCAACACATACATCTGGAAATTTACTGTCAAATTCTAACCCCACTGCATCCCATTGCCAACAATTTCCCCAAGCACTGTAAACAGTACCAATGATAGGGAAGATTAAAGCTTTTAAGGTTTTTGGTAGAAAAGGTTTGAAGTAGCTCCTACACCCTCTCCAAAAAAAAAATTTCCCCTCTTCTGACGGTGATGCCTGCCCATCTAACCGTACCCTCACTAGGGTACGGTTAGATGGGCAGGCATCACCCTCTGGTACCTCAGCCACTTGGCGTGCTTCACATGCGAACAAGTACAGGTCGGTTATCTGACAGTTACATCACAGTAAGCCTAATCCCATCCTCACCTAGCAAGCACGCACACGCAACTCTAGCAGAGGGTCACCGCATAGTAATCTGGAATAGAATCTCTCCCGTTGCGCCAATACTGCTGTCCCAGCTGAGATCCACTAACAGCGTAGATCTGAGGAATTGAATCTGTAATGTTCCTGCTCTGTACTGCTCAGAGACAGAAGCTTTACCTCTGAGCCAAATGGAATAGCTGCTCCCATTTCCATTAGCTGGAAGATACAGAAGTGATTCAGCATTTGTACATTAGTATCACGTGGTATAATTTCAGGACCACAGAATATACTAGGTTTGCTGGTCGGTATTGAAACTTTAGTCCTACAGAATCAAATGCACATAAAAGCATAAAAAAGTGCTATTTGATTACCACAGCTACTTCATATAACCACAGCATCTGCCACTACTTTAAGTATTTATACTGGTTCAGTTTGTACAACTTAAGAAAAAGTTATTCCATCAAGTCAGCCCCATCTATAAATTCTACGAGGGTGGGATTTTAGAACTGTCTAAAACATTTAAACCTGAATAAGACTTCAGAGAGCGAACAGAAAAACACAGGTATAAATAACATTTTAACATAAAAACCTCATTTTTGCAGTCAGAATCTTAAAACTTAAGGGGGCAACTTGTGTTGGCTTTTTAAATGTAAAAATTGATAGATTAATTTTCAAAAAGTGTACATAGACCAGCAGTGTCCAACTTTTTGGACACTCGGCCAAGGCGATGTGTCACAAGTAACAAGTGTATGACTAAATTGCTTTTTGAGTTAGGCAGCATACAGATAAAGACATCTAAATTCTATTTTGCCTTTTTTGGGAGTAATTGGACCACACCATTTCCAGCTTCATCACTTCCAAGTGTTACACCCTCTCTCCTCCTCCCCTTCTCCCCCTTTCTATCTTCCTACCCTGCCTCTATGCCCCTATTTTTGTTCTTCTTGCTGTCTATGCTCCTGCACTTTGTTTTCACTTTCCCTTTTTTCAAACCTCTGTTTTTACCTCTCTGTGCTATTTGTGTTGCAAGAGCCATGAGCATGAAGACTCCAGGGAGAAGACAAGTTAGAAGCTGCAGCAGTATTGGGTCTCAGGCGGGCAGGCAAGAGGTAGCATCATTAGTGGTTACTGAATCCAGGGTTTATTGGGAAGCGAATCTCAAGACGGTACAACATACTGGTGGTGGTCTGACAATCTCCTGTCTTCGGGTCTTCCATAGTCTATTAGGAGGGCTGGGGTGCTGGTGTACTCAGGCTCAGCAGTGCCATGTGAACCTTTAATCTTTTAATTTTTTTTAAAAAAGGAGGTTCTGGATTGCTCCGGGATGGGCTGGCTAAGCCTCAACTGCAACCACCTCTCCCACTTCCAGCGGAGCGCCGTAATACGGAGTAAGATGAGCACTAGGAACAAAAAGTGCTCACCTCTGGAACACTTGCTTCAGTATGTCACGATATCGCAGGTCCTAATTGAAGGGGGAAAAGCAGTGCTGCTGGAAGCGACAGTTTAATGTATGCCTGCTGCGTTCCCCAGCAAAAGATCAGCTGTTTTCTGTTGGCGGGTTTCTTGCAGCAACTTTTCTTTCAAAAATTCAGGAGCTGCTCCTCAAGCCAAATTCAGCCCAAAGGTCGGGGGTTCAACACCCCGGATAGATTATACAGTAGAAAAAAAGTCTTCAGCGTTTCACCTATATATTATTAAATTTCAATAGTTGTCTGTACTTTGGATTCAATTATGAAAATAATATCACGAATAAAGATAAGCTCTTACCTTCCCCTGGTCAAACTCTTCATCCCATTCATCGATTACACGTTTATGTTTTGCCTGTTTTGTGTCATGTACGGCATCTTCACTGACAGCTGACACTCCCCCATCCCAAGTCAGCACTAACAAAACAAAACGTCAGAAAAGGACCACGATTCAGAACCGCATCTTAAAAAAAAATCTCAACACTTTAATAAAAAGGTGCATCACTTTTTTTCCCCCTTTTAAGCATCAAAAAATTCTATAGATCAATGAGAAGAATGCCAGTGCTAATTAAATGTTCTCTGGCCATATCTATCAATTAAGGGTCAAAGAAGAAAAATGTACTTAGCTGAATTCAGGTGACAAATGGCCCCAGGACTTGTAACTCTCAATCGCCTGGTTGGAAAATAAATGTCCAACCAACTTTACCAAAGAGGCCACCCAGTCATTTACTAGAAAGTGACAATTCAGTGTCTTATCCTGTAGGATTTTAGAATGGGCACAGAATGCCATCAGAAAGCACAAAACAAGGTGAAGCTAATTTGGCCAATCAAAGCTGTTGAGCTGACACGATCTGCTCGATCATGGACTCTCCGTGAGACAAGGTTCTGCAACGTTTCTCCCAGATGCGCAAAAAATAAACTCCAGGATATGCCTCTGACTGTAGTGATGTATCTTATACCAATTTCCCTGCTTGCGTTTCCATTTATGACTTAATTCTCTTCATTGAATGTTGGAAATGCACTCAAGATACAGATCAAGATCATCCATGGTTCATTTCTTGTCTGTGCTTGGTCAGTTCATCTTAGTCAGGGTATCAGTAGGGGCAGTAAGATTGGCCTCAGCCCTCTCTGCCCTGTTAAGAGGGCGTTGGGACCATCAACCTGGGCTTCATGCCCGACAGCTATCCAATGCCCCATTCTGGAAATGTTCCATCTTGCCATAACATATCCACATGTTCAACAACTTAATAGCCGAACAAACATTTGCCACCAAGGCTCGTACATAAATAATTGTCATTCGGATGAGATAACGGAAGACATACAGTGCTTGTGGAATCATAGCCCAGCATGTCTTTGGGGGGGGGGGGGGGGGGGATGTAAATGAAGAAAACTAAAAGCAACTTCCAGACCATTGCTTGAATAAGAATCCGTCAAGAGCAGATTTGCAAGAAACATTGAATTACAAAACAGATACCCCCTACACTTTTTAACACTGGATATGTAGTATTTTAATGAGGCTTCAACACATCCCTACAGTTGTCATTTACTCACTGCAACTAAATTTACAATGTTACAATAGAAAAGACTTCAAATGCAATAAAATAGCTTTACATTAATTATTTTCCCTACCTTCAGTTCCATATGCCTTGTTATTAGAATGTTTCAAGAGCTCTTCAATTACACTGGATCCCTTCTTCCCATCCCAGGCTAAGCTTGCAATGGGCACTACAGCAGCGGCAGGTCCATCCTCACCAGAGTGATTTTGAGATCGTTTATACCCGTCTGTTACCTGACTGTCCCATAAAAACAGTGGAACTGGAACACAGAATAGCACACAATAGTACTCATATGCAATCAAGTAAGCATTACTTTGTTCTACTGCATGATCATTTGACCTGTGCCAAGCTCTGCTGTATCCAGAGTCTAAACTTTGGAGAGTGTGGCTCCATGACAAGACAACCAAAGTTCAAATACCAGTTTTTAAACAGAATCAGGCTTAACCTAGAGAAATTACTCCCATAATTCTGGCTCAGCCATCTAGAATAGGGAAGAAACAGTAGTTTTGCAGGTCACAATGCTCAATGCTACTTGAAGGATTAGCCGTAAATGGTATCTGCAAGTGTGTGTGAACTGGACCATGTAATGCTCCAGAAGACAGGGGTGGTACAATCATCAGAATTAACATAATCAGTGATAGAAAATGGTTTCTTGCATTCAGAAATAGCAGTTACTTAATACTGCAAATTATGGCTTGGACTTAAATATTTGGGCTGTACAAACTAGCAAGAAAGTGCAATGCAGCTGAGAAAACTATTACTACACTTTGCGATTGGTCCCTGTAATAGCAACGGTAGGAAAATAAGTTGGGAAGAGGACATAAGGAGTCTGCAAAGGGATATAGACAGGTTAAGTGGGTGGGCAAAAATTTGGCAGATGGAGTATAATGTGGGAAAATGTGAACTTGTTCACTTTGGCAGAAGGAATAGAAAAGCGATATATTATTTAAATGGAGAGAGATTGCAGAACTCTGAGGTACAGAGGGATCTGGGTGTCCTAGTACATGAATCACAAAAAGTTAGTATGCAGGTACAGCAAGTGATTAGGAAGGCAAATGGAATGTTGTCATTTATTGCAAGGGAATGGAATATAAAAGTAGAGATGTTTTGCTACAGTTGTACAGGGCATTTGTGAGACCACATCTAGAATACTGTGTGCAGTTTTGGTCTCCTTTTTTTAAAAGACATAATTGCTTTGGAGGCGGTTCAGAGAAGGTTCACTCGACTGATTCCTGGGATGAGGGGGCTATCTTATGAAGAAAGGTTGGACAAGTTGGGCCTGTATACACTGGAGTTTAGAAGAATGAGAGGTGATCTTATTGAAAGATATCAGATCCTGAGGGGACTTGAAGGGGTAGATGCTGAGGGGATGTTTCCCCTTGTGGGAGAGACTAGAACTAGGGGCCACAGTTTACAAATAAGGGGTCTCCCATTTAAGACGGAGATGAGGAGAAATTCTTTCTCTCAGAAGGTCGTGAGTCTGTGGGACTCCCTTCCCCAGAGAGCGGTGGAGGCAGGGTCAAAGGGTCAGTGAATATTTTTAAGGCTGAGTAAGATAGATTCCTGATTAACAAGGGAGTCAAAGGTTATAGTAGGTCGATGGGAAAGTCGGGTTGAGGTCACAATCAGATCAGCCATGATCTTATCAAGGGGCCGAATGGCCTGTTCCTGCTCTTGATTCGTATGTTCGTATGAGAGTTTAAGACAGGGGATATGTGCTGATGGGACATTCTTGTGAAACATTGCAGGAAGGGACCGATTTCTGGTTCCTGCACCAAACTACTTTAAGGAATAATCAGTAATTTTCCTGGATGAGCCAGTTAACTAGCCCACAGTTGTTACGATCAGTGAACATTCACATCTGCAGATTGAAAAATCATAATAAATGGCTTTCATTACAAGATTACCACATGGCAAACTCTAATGCGTGAGCAACAACAGATTTTTGTAAAATACCAACGTGAAATTCATCTGGCAAGTAAGAATTACCAGGAAAGTCTAATATTTGCATTTTTACTGACACCGTGAACGGTTCCATTTTGATGGGTTTAAAAGATCCACAGGTTTAAAAGATCCAGAACTGCAATGAAATACTCTACCTTGCCGACTTTCATTTTTGTGTTTAATAGGTTGATCCAGTGCAGGAGGCTCTGAACTTGCACATTCATCTAAACTCGTGCTTCTCTTTCGTTTCCTGTGTTTTTTCTCACTTTTTTTGCTCTCTTTTCCCTCATGATTTTTCTTTTTCGGTTCTAATTCTTCAGGCCTTTCCGGTTCTTTTTCACCCTGCAGTTCATCCCACCCTGAGTAACTGAAGAGTAAGGGGATTAATGCAAAGGTTTTGTAACTTAAAACTAAACACGTACAACTGTCCCTTAAAAATCTACTTTGCTGATATTTCGAACTGTTACTTTATAGGAGAGACCCAATATGTGCAGACCAATGACTTTCACTGTTCGTAATTCCATCCCTGAAGAGTATTTGTCATTAAGAGCCCTTGAGTGTTTCTACAATCAGACTTTGCGGGGCTCCCCAGAAATTCAACAAATTTATCCAATGAACATTAAAGATGCACAAACCCAAGGAAGTCTAAATGTTTGATCCCCAGTTTGTGCAGAGTTAGTGGATCTCAGATGGGGCAGTGGCAAGATGAGCCAGCTGGCCTTGGATTCTGGATGCAGGAAAAAGATCTCACAGCCAGGGTTCCCACTCCTAGAATCAGAGAAAATTTACGGCACAGAAGGAGGCCATTCGGCCCATCATGTCCGTGCTGGCCGAAAATGAGCCACCCAGCCAAATTCCACTTTCCAGCACTTTGTCCGTAGCCTTGTAGATTATGGCACTTCGGGTGCACATCCAGGTACTTTTTAAAATGAGTTGAGGGTTTCCGCCTCTACCACCCTTTCAGGCTGTGAGTTCCAAACCCCTGTCTTGGATGAAAAATTTTTTCCTCAGCTCCCCTCTAATCCTTCTACCAATCACTTTAAATCTATGCCCCCTGATTATTCACCTCTCTGCTAAGGGAAATAGGTCCTTCCCATCCACTCTATCTAGGCCCCTTATAATTTTGTCACCTCAATTAAATCACCCATCAGCCTAATCTGTTCCAAAGAGAACAACCCCAGCCTATCCAATCTTTCCTCATAGCTAAAATTTTCCAGTCTTGGCAACATCCTCGTAAATCTCCTCTGTACCCTCTCTAGTGCAATTACATCCTCCTGTAATGTGGTGACCAGAACTGTACAAAGTACTCAAGCTGTGGCCTAACTAGTGTTTTATGCAGTTCCAGCATAACCTCCCTGCTCTTATATTCCATGCCTTGGCTGATAAAGGAAAGTATCCCGTATGCCTTCTTAACCACCTTATCTACCTGTCCTGCTACCTTCAGGGATCTGTGGACATGCACTCCAAGGTCCCTCACTTCCTCTACATTTTTCCATATCCTCCTATTTATTGTGTATTCCCTTGCCTTGTTTGCCCTCCTCAAATGCATTACCTCACACTTCTCCCGACTGAACTCCATTTGCCACTTTTCTGCCCACCTGACCAGTCCACTGATATCTTCCTGCAGTCCACAGCTTTTCTCCTCACTATCAACCACATGGCCAATTTTTGTATCATCTGCAAACTTCTTAATCATGCCCCTTACGTTTAAGTACAAATCATTAATACATACCACAAAAATCCACTGATCACTATCCGCTACAAAAGAAACCACCCTTTTGCAGTTTGACGTTTTCTGGGATTTTCCCTCGCACAAGTCTAAGACCTCCTGTTTTGTATGGTTAGGAAGTGCAGAAAACACCCGTGTGAATCTTTTGATTGATGGAATAAACTGTATAGCTGAGGTAACAATTTTCTGTCATTACAGAAAGTGATAGTACTGTAATATATAGACAGTCTCCAGTGAAAGAAGGAGCATTTCAGCAGTAGGCAGCTATTTATGAATTATGAAAAGACAAACGTTTTAGTCATCAGGACGTGGACCACAAAGTAAATGTTATTGAAGCTGGGCTTCTCGACTTTGAGATAAATGGGAAAGATAGAGATGTCTCTTATTTGGGAGTAAAACACAATGGCAAACCTACCCAATAGTAACCATACACCTCGAAGTTAGAAAATGACACTGGCTGCCCAGTGACAGAAAAGTGAATAGCACATTGTGTCTGCATGGTCATCTACTGAAGAACGCAAGAACAAATCAAGGGCAAGACTGTACAAAAAGTGCCCAGGCCCAGAGAAGAAATGTTCAGACACAGCAGTAAGAATTGATTTCTGCCACTCCAAGCCGCATATTTAAACGCTCCTGCAATACAAAGTAGCTACAGCAACTCCAGAGGTGGTTTTATGCTAGTATGTTGAACTTGAGTATTCCAGAGCTAAAAAGCAGCCGGGAGCAGTCTGGGGATAGAGAAATGAGCTCAGGAGGAATGCAACAAACACCACTCCACCAAATCATAAAGAAAGAAACCCCCAAACTAGACCAACCATAATTACGTACTTTTCTACTGTAGCCTCAACAAGGTGGTTTTCTTCAGACACTTCTGCACATTTTTTATGCTTCTTCCTTTTTCTTTTAATTTTCAATAGGGTCAACTCTCCTGCTGAACTGTTCCTGACGGATTCTTCCTGCAAGACATCATCCACCATTAGTAACTGGTTCACAGAATCATTTTAAACACTTAGTGATAGCTAAGCACTCTTAATATCATTGTCAAAAAAATGACAGAATTGACTATTTGGTACATCTCTTGCTATTATGCACAACGTAAATCCTTGCTGCTATTTTGGACACCAACTTGTTCTGTATTTTTGTTTCAAAAGGCGACCTCATGTTCAAAGCTTTATTCAATTCAAAGTTAGTTTATAAAATTAGTTTAAAAAGGTACCATTTCACTTCTTGTGGTAATCTGTATTCACTATACCACAGATATCTGTAAAATTTTTTGCATCTGTCTGGTTTGGTAACAAGCAAAATCCCCAATAGGTTGAATAACTGGCAATGCTGATCAACACTGTTGTAATATGGTACACTTCACATCTGAAGCCCAGACTCTCAGTCACTCAGTCTGGGCACGTCCCGAATCTGAGATGGTTATAAATCAGATCCAGCAGATAAGTGCTCATATAGACACTAGGGCCAGTTCCCAGAAACACAAGAGTTGTTGGGCAAGAAGTACTGGGATCAGTTTTGGGAATGGGGTTTGGGCAATCAATTATACTCAGTGGACACCAACGCGGGTGGACCTGGAAAATGGCATCTTAAGTGTACAGAAGCATGATTACAATTCACTTTTTCCTGTATCTAACAAAATGATAGTCAAAAATAGGTGAAGCAGAGCCTGACAAAGCAGATGCATTGTAACTAGTGAGACAGAGTGAAAGGAGCAAGGATGACTGCCTTTTATGGTTACACAGACAAAAAGGGCACATAACATCACAAAAGGCTCTCAAATGGACAGGGTTGCTGTAGTTGACTAGATAACTTACTAATAAGAGTGGGGTAAAATCAATATTCTAACAATAGATTCTTTCCCCTTAAAAAAAAATCAGCTTGTCCTTGGGAACGAGAGCGGAAAAGTACCTGGCCATCCATGACTGAAAGAACCAATTAAATAAAAGGACACGACAGATGAGAGATTATGCAAGAGGTCTGATGTGCTGATACCTACCAAACTGTTTTGTGCTTTAAACACAGTTAAGATATTAGACACACAGAAGGTAGGACCGGATAAATGTTTACATCACAAAGCAACCAATTAGTTAAAAACGTAACTGTGCAATGCTGGTATTTATAATATTAAGTAATTTTAGGGGGTGGGTGGGAGGGAAGACGACAGACTCGAGAGGATGGGGGGAAAAGGAAGAAAAAGAAATTATTGATGCTGTACTTGCCAGTACAGCTGCCAGTTAACCTTATGGGCATGACAAACACCACAGGCTTCAGATAGCAATTTCTGGATAACAATGCAAGATTAGCTTTCCATTTTCACTTCAATTTGGCAATTATATGTTTGAAGGCACTTAAGATGTGTATACACACACACACACACACACACAAACACACACGTCAATCTGCTATGGCCTTGCAAGCAGGACTAGAGAGTTGAAGATAATTAGACCAGGGCATGCTGATATCATTTAGTCCTCATTTTAGTGTCAGACATTCGGTCCTTATTTTTATATAATGCTTGAATTTATATTATTTATATTTAAATAGCAAAACTTACTGCAATTTGGGAAGAGAATTAGAGTAGGTCAGAGCATAGGAGCTTCCCTCCAGTACAGGCAGATGTAAAAATGAGGTACTGCAGCACCAATACTAGCGGGAGGTATAATTGCAGTGTGACAAGTTTACATGGGTAGTTTCCATTATAAATGTGGACTTGGGAATTTATATGAAAAGGTAGAACACCTCAATTCACTTACTGCGATGGAATGACTTCACAAAACAGGTACAAATTTTTAAATGCCAATGGTCCTGGTGGGTCACAGGAATCTCATGCAGCGGCAAGCAAAACCATCCAACTGTTTGGGGGGGCTGGGGGCTGGGGCAGGGAGGGGAGGGGAAAGAGAGCACGTGTACCTCCTTGATAATTTTTTGGACTCGAGGGGAATCGAGGGATGTGGGGATCAGGCAGAAAAGTGGAATTGAGGTTCAAGATCAGACATGATCTGATTGAATGGCGAAGCAGGCTTGAGGGGCCGTATGGCCTACTCCTGCTCCTATTTCATATGTTCTTATGTTCCTTCTTGCAGTTGCATCCATTTTCAACAGATGGGCTGAGAAAAACAACTGTTCATTGCTATATATTTAGTGCCTGGTCCATGGGCCAGTAATTGATGAAACAGGCTGACCATCACATTTGTCACTCTGGTTTATCTTGAGGAAGGATTAGCTGGGTTAGAGGCATGCCAAGAAAATTACCTTTATTCTTTTAAAAAAAAAAGTGGCTCAGTGGGTAGCACTCTCGCCTCGGAATCAGAAGGTTGTGGGTTCAAGCCCCACTCCAGGGACTTGAGCACATAACCTAAGCTGACTTTTCAGTGCAGTACTGAGGGAGTGCTGCACTGTCAGAGGTGCCATTAAGCCAAGGTCCCATCTGCCCTCACAAATGGACATAAAAGATCTCATGGCACTATTTCGACGAAGAGCAGGAGAGTTCTCCTTGGTTTCCTGGCCAATATTTATCCCTCAACCAACATCATTAAAAGAACAGATTATTTGGTCATTA
The DNA here is from genome assembly GCF_035084215.1 of Heptranchias perlo. Lineage (NCBI taxonomy): Eukaryota > Metazoa > Chordata > Chondrichthyes > Hexanchiformes > Hexanchidae > Heptranchias > Heptranchias perlo. The sequence goes on from NC_090347.1 coordinate 12,416,827, forward strand.
TCACATTGCTGTTCTCGGGACCTTGCTGTGCGCAAATTGGCTGCCGCGTTTCCTACAACGGTGACTACACTTCAAAAAGTACTTCATTGGCTGTAAAGAGCTTTGGGACGTCCTGAGGTCTTGAAAGGCGCTATAAATATATATATATATATATATATATATATATATATATGCAGGCCTTTCTCAAAAAATAAAAGAAAAATTGTGTGCGTTTTGTTTTTAAGAAGCAAGTATTTTTTGGTAGTTCCATGGTAAAAAAAAATACAAACTCCTCATGCTGTTCCTTTAATGACTGTGAATAATGCACTGATTCAGCTGTGAAAGGTCCAATAACCCACCTGTAGTTGGTCACAAACACCATCATTCTCCGCTGTCTTGTGTCGCTTTCCCTTTTTCTTGCCTTTATGTTTACTGTGAGTCTTGGCAGCTTCATCACACTTTGTCTGGTCGGATGATTCAGAATCAAAAAAAACTGCATTTCTTTTCAAAGTGGATTTATGTTTCCTCTTTGTTTTTTCACTGCTGCTCCATGGCTCCATGGAACTAGCAATGCAGTGTTTGTGTGCCTTATCTGCCAATTCAGTCTTGGAATTGCACATCTTACCAGTACTTTTACCAGATAAAGTATCGTTTTCCAATGAGGTAGTACTGCCATTTATTAGAGGAGAGGGCAGCCGAGTTGCTTCTATGGCTTTCACTGATCGTAGCTGCGACTCAGAGAAACTAGAACTACATGACTTCTTGGAGATTTTAGACGGAGAACGAAATCCTGTTTGTTGGGAAATCTGCACTTTTGGAGTAGGCGGGAAAGTCCTAAAAGTGAAAGAAACAATTAAGAATTGCATTTCAGAAAGTTCATTTGTAGCTAATTTCACAGCAAAGTTTTCAAACCCTACAGCATGCTTAACCATACCCGCTTAGAGCCTAAATAACCAAAGGCACTGAGGTACCAGCAAATTTTTATAACCACTGCCTCTATTTGTCTTCGCGCACACGGAATTATACTTCCTCACTGGAGCTTGCAGTTTTCTCCCAAATGAAGAGCTAGGGTTACAAACACGAGAAATACATTTGAAGCACATGGCTCACAGCAACAACAAAAAAAAATCACAATTACATTCAGTCAGTGTTACTGTAATAAGTGAAACTGTAAATCTTCATTTTTTTTGCAAACTTAGATAAGTAAAACATCTCATTAATGCATAAGAAAATGTTTCAGATAATGTGGGAAATACTGCAGATTTCATAGTCTTGCATGTTTAGAAATACTTACGACAAAATACAGCAAATCTATCTTATGTAGAACGTACAGCACAGGAACAGGCCATTTGGTCCAACTGGTCCATGCAGGTGATAATGCTCCACACGAGCCTCCACCCACCCCTCCTCATCTAACCCTATCAGCATAACCTTCTATTCCTTTCTCCTTCATGTGTTTATCTAGTTTCCCCTTAAATGCATCGATGTATTCGCCTCAACTACTCCTTGTGGTAGCCTGTTCCACATTCTAACCACTCTCTGGGTAAAGAAGTTTCTCCTGAATTCCCTATTGGATTTATTAGTACTATTTTATATTTATGGCCCCTAGTTTGGGTTTCCCCCACGAGTGGAAACATCTTCTTTACGTCTACCCTATCAAACCCTTTCATTATCTTAATGACCTCTAACAGGTCACCGACACCTCAGTCTCTTCATTTATCTTGTAGCAAAAATGTTTTCAGTGTATTTTGGTATATTACTTTAAACTATCAGCCTCTGAAATTGTTTTTATTACTTACTTCAGTGTTCAAATTTTTTTTGATGAAATCAGAGACCCTGATCACAAATGACTATCAAAAGTCTCAAAATACTGGTGCGTTTGTTCTTAAAAATAGGTTTTCAATTCTTAAGGATCAAAATACATCTTGGTGCTGGAGGATCACGCACACTTGCCTAGATTTTGCACCGAACTTGAGCTGGCATAATTCTAGCAGAATGGGGTGAAAAATTCTTTAGGTGCTGTTCCCAGCTCTCCACTTGCTCTGCCAATTCTGAGGTTTCCCCCCACATGGAAGCGAGAGGACAGCATAGAATCGTAGAAAGTTACGGCACAGAAGGAGGCCATTCGGCCCATCGTGTCCGTGCCAGCCGAAAAAGAGCTATCGAGCTTAATCCCACTTTCCAACACTTGGTCCGTAGCCCTGTAGGTTACGGCATTTAGGTACTTTCAGGCAGTGAGTTCCAGACCCCCACCACCCTCTGGCTAAAAAAAAATTCTCCTCAGCTCCCCTCTAATCCTTCTACCAATTACTTAGAATCTATGTCCCCTGGTCACTGACCCCTCTGCTACGGGAAACAGGTCCTTCCTATCCACTCTATCTAATCAAGTCATAATTTTATATACTTCAATTAAATCTCTCCTCAGCCTCCTTTGTTCCAAAGAAAACAACCCCAGCCTATCCAATCTTTTCTCATAGCTAAAATTCTCCAGCCCTAACAACATCCTCATAAATCTCCTCTGTACTCTCTCTAGTGCAATCACATCTTTTTTGTAATGTGGTGACTAGAACTTTACGCAGTACTCAAGCTGTGGCCTAACTAGTGTTTTATACAATTCTAGCATAACCTCCCTGCTCTTATATTCTATGCCTCGGCTAAGAAAAGGAAAGTATCCCGTATGCCTTTTTATCCACCTGTCCTGCTACCTTCAGGGATCTGTGGACATGCATTCCAAGGTCCTTTTGTTCCTCTACCACCTCTCAGTATCCTCCCATTTATTGTGTACTCCCTTGCTTTGTTTGCCCTCCTCAGATGCATTACCTCACACTTCTCTGGATTGAATTCCATTTGCCACTTATCTGCCCACCTGACCAGTCCAGTGATATCTTCCTGCAGTCTACAGCTTTCCTCCTCACTATCAACACATGGCCAATTTTTGTATCATCTGCAAATTTCTTGATCATGCTCCCCACATTCAAGTCTGAATCATTATTGTATACCACAAAAAGCAAGGGACCTAGTACTGAGCCTTGCAGAACCCCAATGGAAACAGCCTTCCAGTCACAAAAACACCTGTCAACCATTACCTTTGCTTCTTGCCACTGAGCCCATTTTGGATCCAACTAGCTACTTTCCCTTGGGTCCCATAGGAGAGGGGCAGGTACATTCAAACGTTATGCAAATCATGTACTCGTCACAGGATGTAATTTGCACTCTTGTAACGCTGAACACGAGATGTCGTTTCATCGCTATTGTCCACTGGGTGGTGGTAAAAATTTAAATACCCCAAAAGCCTGTGTACTCAATCACAGAACATCGTTTTAAAAGAAAGGCAAATTTTTTTCTGCAACTGACAGCAGTGATCCCACCTGCCACGCTACATTGCAGCAGGGCTCTGAACGTTACCCAACTGGGGTGCCCAGCAAAATGATTGAAATGACCCTGGCCCTGGATAATTCAGCCAGGGTCAGGCGTGCATCCTGGCCGTGGGTAGAAATCATGCCCCACCTCATCCTACCAACATTATGGCCACATGAAAGATTCCACGCTGTTTGTTTCACTCAAATCATGGCTTCAACTTAAGGACTGAAGCTACACATCTTGAATTTCTCAGCTTTCTCTGCACTTATGCTTTCTCCCACCTCAGCAGGAAAAACATATTTCAGTACATTTCCAATAATTAATAAAGGTATAATTATAAGGAATCATTTTATTTATTTGTGGTCAGGAGGTGGGCAATGCACACAATGTAATTCGGCAGGGAATGCCAGGTTATTGACCCAGTGACAATGAAAGAGGTGATGGTGTTCCAACAACATTGCTGCTTTTGTCTTTGTGCTAGAGGTCATGCCAACTGACATTGTAAATCGTTCCCTCTCATTGGGGACTGTCCCCCTTCCTTTTAAAATTGCCATCACATCTCTGCAAAAAAATATTAACATGTAATCTTGGATGAACCGTAATTTCCTCCAGTTAAACACTAAGATTAAAGCCATCATCTTTGTTCTCTGCAACAAACGTTATACCCTTTCCACCGACTCCATCCCCACCCCTGCCACTGTCTCAGTTTGGACCATACTGTTTGCAACCTCATCCTAAGTTGAGCTTCCGACCCCATATACTTTCAATCACAAAGACTGCCTACTTCTACCTCCATAACATCACCTGCCTCTGCCCCTACTCAGCCTGTATGCTGCCAAAACCCTCAACCACACTTTTGTTACCTCCAGACTTGACTCTTCCAATGCTTTCCCATCCTCCATAAACTTTGACTCATCCAAAACTCTGCTGGCCAACTCCTTGTCTGCACCGAGTCTCGCTCACCCATCATTCCCTATCCTTACTGAACTTTAAAAAAAAAATTTGTTCATGGGATGTGGGCATCGCTGGCAAGGCCTGCATTTATTGCCCATCCCTAATTGCCCTTGAGAAGGTGGCGGTGAGCCGCCTTCTTGAACCGCTGCAGTCCGTGTGTTGAAGGTTCTCCCACAGTTAGGGAGGGAATTCCAGGATTTTGACCCAGCGACGACGAAGGAACAACGATATATTTCCAAGTCGGGATGGTGTGTGACTTGGAGGGGAACGTGCAGGTGGTGTTGTTCCCATGTGCCTGCTGCCCTTGTCCTTCTAGGTGGTAGAGGTCGCGGGTTTGGGAGGTGCTGTCGAAGAAGCCTTGGCGAGTTGCTGCAGTGCATCCTGTGGATGGTACACACTGCAGCCACGGTGCGCCGGTGGTGAAGTGAGTGAATGTTTAGGGTGGTGGATGGGGTGCCAATCAAGCGGGCTGCTTTGTCCTGGATGGTGTCGAGCTTCTTGAGTGTTGTTGGAGCTGCACTCATCCAGGCAAGTGGAGAGTATTCCATCACACGCCTGACTTGTGCCCATTGATGGTGGAAAGGCTTTGGGGAGTCAGGTGGTGAGTCACTTGCTGCAGAATACCCAGCCTCTGACCTGCTCTTGTAGCCACAGTATGTATATGGCTGGTCCAGTTAAGCTTCTGGTCAATGGTGACCCCCAGGATGTTGATGGTAGGGGATTCGGCGATGGTAATGCCGTTGAATGTCAAGGGGAGGTGGTTAGACTCTCTCTTGTTGGAGATGGTCATTGTCTGGCGTGAATGTTACACGCCACTTATCAGCCCAAGTCTGGATGTTGTCCAGGTCTTGCTGCATGCGGGCACGAACTGCTTCATTATCTGAGGGGTTGCGAATGGAACGCTGTGCAATCATCAGCGAACATCCCCATTTCTGACCTTATGATGGAGGGAAGTTCATTGATGAAGCAGCTGAAGATGGTTGGGCCAAGGACACTGCCCTCAGGAACTCCTGCAGCAACGTCCTGGGGCTGAGATGATTGGCCTCCAACAACCGTTATCATCTTCCTTTGTGCTAGGTATGACTTGAGTTTTCCCCGATTCCCATTAACTTCAATTTTACTAGGGCTCCTTGGTGCCACACTCGGTCAAATGCTGCCTTGATGTCAAGGGCAGTTACTCTCACCTCTGGAATGCAGCTCTTTTGTCCATGTTTGGACCAAAGCTGTAATGAGGTTTGGAGCTGAGTGGTCCTGGCGGAACCCAAACTGAGCATCGGTGAGCAGGTTATTGGTGAGTAAGTGCCGCTTGATAGCGCTGTCGACGACACCTTCCATCACTTTGCTGATGATTGAGAGTAGACTGATGGGGCAGTAATTGGCCAGATTGGATTTGTCCTGCTTTTTGTGGACAGGACATACCTGGGCAATTTTCCACATTGTTGGGTAGATGACCTACATTGGCTGTAGGTCCCCCAAGGCCTCACGTTTAAAATGTTCTTCCTCATGTTCAAATTTCTTCATGGCATTGCTCCTCCCCATCTCTGCAACCCCCTCAGAACTCTTCGTTCCTTCAACTCTGGCCTCTTGTGTATACTCCTCCCTCTGCCCCACCATTGGCAGCCATGCCTTCAGCCGTCTAAGCCCCACGCTCTGGAATTACCTCCCTAAACCCTTCCACCTCTCCGCCTTCCTCTCCTCCTTTAAGAGCCTCCTTAAGACCAACTCTTTGACCAAGCTTCTGGTCACCCATTCTAATATTGTCTTCTTTGGCTACTTGTCCATTTTTGTCCAATTATACCTCTGAAGTGCCTTGGGCTGTTTTTCTGCATTAAAAAGCACTAATAGTTATTGTTGAGTCCTGATAAAAGGGCTCCCCGCTGAAAAACATTAACCTATCTTTCTCTTTCAGATGCTGACTAACCTGTAGTTTATTTTAAATGCTTGAGCTTTTCTTTTTTTAAAATTGTAACGAAGTAATTGTTTAGAGGCGACAAGCAGGGACCCGGCACATGTGGCCCTCCCAAATAAGGACAGGAAGAATATCAGAAAGAGTTCCCTTCACACCAGGCTCTTCGTCCTGCCCATTATATCTGGGAATGGTGACACTGGTTTAACCAGACACAATTAACGAGAGTCAAGTGATTTTATTGTCATTATTGATTAAAACCACTTAGCTATCTCATCCAACCAGTGTGGCCTCCTTCTAAAGATGATGAGCAGTACAAGTTTCTCTTACCTAGTTTTGTCTGCAGGAGAAGAAAATATGTGGCCTTTTTTCATTAATTTTGCTTTGTGGGCTGATGAGAGTGATGGGGAGTGTGGTTCATTTTCTGTCACCTTCCAGCTGTAGGTGGCCTGCAGTTATTGACATAAATAAAAACTTGGTGGTCTAAAAAGTATCCATGAGTGAAGAAAACATAAAAGAGGGTATGGCAAAGAAGAATCAGAAAGTTTTCATGGTTAGACAGCTAGGGAAACAAAGTAGGAAAACAACAGACAAGAAAATGTCAAAACAATTGCCAGTTACTAATCACGAAAGATCATTTGCAGTTTTAGATTATAAATACTGGACATAAAGAAAGAACAAAACCAGCAGAATCAGCATCAAAAATTTAAAAGATACTATATTCTTAGCGCAGGTTTTACTGCATCTAAGTTTTATTTATACAACTTAATGGAACTATTCAAAACTTTTGTGCTTTCATATGAAAGTTTATCACTACAGTTTAAACATTAAATTAACTGTCCTGCCAAAAATGTAACTTTTGGTATCATGCTCACCATTTTAGCAAAACATTAACATTTTCTAAAAAGTATCAAAATAAAAGGACAGAGTGGAAGAGAGATATAATTTGGGCTTGATTTAATATTTCATTACTCACAAATTCTGAATCAGCTTCAAATGAAACATGGCCCAGAGCAAAACCCAAAGGAAAAAGCTCTCTGACCGTGCAATGGGCAAACGCAGGACGTGCCATAGGACGGCGGAACACAGACCATGAAAAGCCCAAATTCACGGATCATGAAGAGCCCGAGTTCAATCTTTAGCCTGTGCTGACATAAGTGATCTAGTTTGGAAGATGACAGACACAATGATTAGCATCAGTGTCCTTGTCACAGGGAGCAGGTAGAGGGGAGCAAAAAAGGTCAGGGTTCCTGCTCCAAATCACCATCCATTAACCTGCACTGGAAAGCAAGTAAATATAGATTCTGGATTGGATTTCACTGTGCCGCTCTTCGTGGTCGAATAATCGAATGCACAGTCAATTTTAAACATGTGGCATGATCATTTGGGCTAGTTTCCTGAGAGCTGCAGGTGCCTGCGAAGATGTACCCAACACAAGTTAACACCTTCAGGAAAGAAGTGGAGGCGGGGGGCATCTGGGACCCCCATCCCTATCTCAAAAAGGAACTTAGAGCTGAAGAGCATATTACCAAAAAACATTAAATAATGTAAATGGTCCAGGGATAAAACAAAAATGTATATAACTACACGAGTTATTTTATCTGGTAAAAACAAAGTTACTTGTACTGTCAGTCTTTACAGGAGAGACAGAGCACCTGCAGGAGGCTACTTCAGTTTTTGTTTATAGCTAATAAAATAAAACTGAATTTCACTTCACAACTTTATCATTTTAAACAGACACCGGAATTTACTCTGGTGAAACAAAAATTTCTTGTTTGTCTTTCTAGGGACCACTGGAGTTTGCTGCAGAAGGTTTTTTTTAAGCAAATTAAGCAAGAGTTATGCTTTAAGAAAAAAGCAAGTTCAAATCTCTTAGGTGGAACTAAACAAAAATTACAACACGGAAACAGGCTGTTTGGCCAAACAGTCCATGTTAGTGTTTATCCTCCACACGAGTAGTCATCCTAATCCCACGTGCCCGCCCTGTACCCCGATCCTTTTACTTCACTTTCCTTCAACCACCTATCTAACCTATTCTTAAATGTTGACATGGTCTCTGCTATCACAAACTCTGGTAGTGCAGCTCTCTGTATAAAAATGTTTCTACTGCTCTCTGTCGTAAACATTTAATCTATGTCTCGTCTTTCTAGGTCCCCTCATCCACTGGAATCAGTCTGTTTCTAACTACCATCCCATCCTAATACTTTTTATACAGAGATACACATTTGAAGGTTAAGAACTAGGTTTATAAAATCGGGCTTAACCTTAGAAAGCAATACCTTGCATTTAAAATGTGAACCCTTGAGATTTTGTATGAAGTTATTTTTTTGCAATTTTAAACAGCTGTATGATGGAAGCGGACCCTCTCATACACTGTATAAATATGAAACTAAAAGCTGGTTGTGTTCTTTGCACAGATTCTACTTTTGATAACAATTAAGTTTGAATTAAGCAATAACTGACATCCAGAGTGGTGCTTTCTCAAATGGACAGAACTGATAAAATATGGAAGACGACCATTTGGTCCATCTCGCCAGTTTCTCTCCCTCCCTCTCCAATCAAGTACAATATGCCTGGTCAATGTTGTCACACAATCCAATCTCCTGAGGGATACAACCAACCACAGATATGGTTGAACAAAACCATCTCCAAAGTCCTCCTCAATTTGATAAGAAATTTGGCACACTCATGTCCATTATTGCTATTCAATCAATCACAATTAAAAAGGTTTGCAAGTTTCAGCACCATTTTTCCGTCATTCCACAAAAAAATTAATTAAATACTGGCTTTTACAGACAGCTCCCCATTGCTTGTTGCCAAATCAAGGAAGACATTACTCCACCATAATGTCATCAACAAGTTATCCACAGCACATGTAAGTGTATGTGAGTTCAGGAACATAAATCCTCACTTCTTGTACTGTGAGGGAGGCACTAAGTAAACGCGAGTGCTTTTATGGAGAGAGGGAGATAGCAAGATTGGGCAAGTCACCCCAATACATTATTCACCTTCTGGTAGAGATAATGAGGCCAGGCCTCTGTCCCCATTACCAATGTGTCAAAAGGCTTAAAAAAAGGGGGGTGGGAAAAAAAGGGAGATTTTTGTCATTAACTGGAAGAGTTTAGAACTAATCAATAGACTGGCATCATGATGAATATATTTAAGGTAAAGGCTTGGTCATGAAAATGACCTTGATCAGAGGAATTCAGGTGGAGTTGCTGCCTGTAGTGAGGAAATGGCTTATGCTGCTGGGAACCACACTACACTTGAGCAACTGGCTAGTATTTAATTTCCTTAAGGTCAGCATTGCCAAACTTGCAAATGCTTAGAAGTGAAAGCTTCTACTTTTCAACAAAAAGCCTTGTGTTAAAACTTTTTCTAACCACTGAAATGCCAATGCAATTTGAAGGTCAGTAAAGTACTATTGGCAGTTTGCATTTTCACTGTATATGGTTTAGAGGTGGGCATAGAGACATATCAGATAAAATATGGAACAAGACCATTTGGTCCATCTCGCCAGTTTCTCTCCCTCCCTCTCCAATCAAGTACAATTTGCCTCGTCAATGTTGTAACACAATCCAATCTCCAGAGGGATGCAACCAACCACAGATATGGTTGAACAAAACCATCTCCATGATGGCATGATTAAATGCTAATTTATAGGTCCACCTGGGACAACAGTGCAACTTGAGAAGGGAAAAAATTTCATTATACAACAATTCCTCCACCCCACAACATATACCCACCTTTTTGGCTGATAGTGCGAGCCTCTTCGCTGGAGGTGGCGACATGGTACTGGATTGCTCTTCTGCAAGCAGCTGGGGCTTTATTTTGGACACTCCCTGATCCTCAGCACTGCTCTCAGTCCTCTCATTAGCTGAGCTGTGTGTTTGGGACTCTGAATCAGACTCTTCGGGTTCAGAATGTTGGCTATTCAATCCGTTCTTTGTAATATTGTTCCCATTCAAACCTTGTTTGGGGCTGCTGATCCCTTTCTGCTGGTTCTGGACGTCTTCCTTTCCTTTCTGCTCAGGTCCACCAGTTGCCACCAACGACTTGAATGAGGTAGATGCAGGTAGTTCCTTGCTTTCCGGTGCAGTCACCTTTGTACTTTCTGTTACGGTTGTTCTGCTGCTACTTGAACCATTAGCTGACTGGCCCTGAGAAGATTTTGGTTGCAGCTGAGGTAAAGATTTCTTAAGCTTCTTCAATGATTCATCTATGAAAGTTGGTGCATTCATTGGTTTCACTTGAAGCCTGGGTGACTGGTGAATGGTGTTTCTTGGGACTGGCATGCCAACATTCCCAGAAGCTTGCACTTTTGCTTGCAAAGAGTCAGATTTCTACACAACAGAGAAAGTATCAATACATTATTTACATTTGCATTAACTGAACACAGGATTGACCTAAATACAACAATTTTTTTTCTTTCAAAATACTAAATATTTTCTTTGGGTGCTAATTTTTTTTTAAAAATGAGAATCTTTCCCTGACTGGAGGCATTGCCTAGCGTAATTCTGAAGCTATGCAGAATTTGCCAGGTTCAGTTCCTGATCTGTGCTGATGTCAGTCAGGATCGCAACTGCAGTGTTTCTAATGGTTTTACTGCCCCTAGACTAGGCAAGGGAGGAAGAAGCCAGGGTTCCCACGACCTCTTGCTGCAGGGGATACTGGATAGTAAAGTGCGCTGTGGAGGTATTGAGTGGTGGAAGTGTTATTTTGGTGTTTGGCTGCTGTTCACGGTCGAGAAGCTCGTTGGGCAATGCAGGAGGGTATGGCTGACATTTATGAGACCATGAGTCAGCAAGTCAGTGCCTTCAGGACACAAGGGGAGAGAACAGCCTATGCAATAACTTAACTTCTTGAAATTAATTTTAAAATGAAAAGTTAATTACAACAATTGCCAATTTCAGCTCCAGACTTTGTACGTTTTCTCTATGGGCTCTAGAAGTTTTTAAAATAGTTTTACCCAAATGCCTGTGATGAATCTGAGATCCGTTTCCTTGCAAATCAACCTTCTTTTTTAACATTTGTTTATGGGATTTTAGTAGCTGGCCAACTATAGCCAGTTTAATTTGATTACTGCTTGTTGTAAGTAACCTGTCTTTGTGCACATGAAATATGTATCACCGTTTCATGTGTTGATGCCACCTCAAAGTCATTTCTGTCTAGGTGGACAACTTAATAAGGTAACCTTTCCTCATAAGATAACCCCTTCATCCCAGGAATCTGTCGAGTGAACCTTCTCTGAACTGCCTCCAAAGCAATTATGTCCTTTCTTAAATAAGGAGACCAAAACTGCACACAGTATTCTAGATGTGGTCTCACTAATGCCCTGTACAACTGTAGCAAATATCTCTACTTTTATATTCCATTCCCCTTGCAATAAATGACAACATTCCATTTGCCTTCCTAATCACTTGCTCTATCTGCATACTAACTTTTTGTGATTCGTGTACTAGGACACCCAGATCCTTCTGTACCTCAGAGTTCTGCAATCTCTCTCCATTTAAATAATATACTGCTTTTCTATTCCTCCTGCCAAAGTGGACAAGTTCACATTTTCCCACATTATATTCCATCTGCAAAATTTTTGCCCACTCACTTAACCTATCTATATCCCTTTGCAGACTCCTTATGTCCTCTTCACAACTTACTTTCCTACCTTTGAGTCATCAGCAAATTTAGCAACCGTACATTTGGTCCCTTTATCCAAGTCATTGATATAGATTGTAAATAGTTGAGGCCCAAGCACTGATCCCTGTGGCACTCCACTCATTACATCTTGCCAACCTGAAAATGACCCATTTATGCCTACTCTCGGTTTCCTGTTAGCTAAGCAATCCCTTATCCATGCTAATATATTACCCCCTACACCATGAGTTCTTATTTTGTGTAGTAGCCTTTGATGTGGCACCTTGTCAAAAGCCTTCTGGAAATCCAAGTACACCACATCCACAGGATCCCCTTTATCCACGTTGCTTATTACTTCCTCAAAGAACTCTAATAAATTAGTCAAACACGATTTCCCTTTCACAAAGTCGTGTTGACTCTGCCTGATTGCATTGAGATTTTCTAAGCGCCCTGCTATAACCTCCTTAATGACAGATTCTAGCATTTTCCCTAACTGGTCTATGGTTTCCTGCTTTCTGTCTCCCTCCTTTCTTGAATAGAGGAGTTACATTCACTATTTTCCAATCTGATAGGACCCTTCCAGAATCTAGGGAATTTTGAAAAATTAATACCAATGCATCCAATATCTCTGCAGCCACTTCTTTTAAGACTCTAGGATGAAGTCCGTCAGGACCTGGGGACTTGTCAGCTTTTAGTTCTAATATTTTTTTTCAGAACCCTTTCCCTGGTGATTGTAATTGTTTTAAGTTCCTCCCTCCCCTTCACCTCTTGATTCACAATTATTTCTGGCATGTTATTTGTATCCTCTGCAGTGAAGACGGACGCAAAATATCTGTTCAATTCATCCGCCATTTCCTTATTCTTCATTATTAATTCCCCAGACTCTCTCTCTGGAGGACCAACGCTCACTTTACTTACTCTTTTCCTTTTTAAACACCTGTAGAAACTCTTACTATCTGTTTTAATATTTCTAGCTAGCTTTCTCTCGTACTCTAATTTCTCTCTCATTATTCTTTTAATCATTCTTTGCTGTTTTTTATATTCTGTCCAATCTTCTGACCTGTCACTAATCTTCACGGAATTGTACGATTTTTCTTTCAATTTAATACTATCTTTAACTTCCTTAGTTAGCCACGGATGGTACGTTCTTCCCCTAGAGTCTCTTTCTTTTTCACTGAAATGTATCTTTGCTGAGTGTTATGAAATATCTCATTAAATATCTGCCCTGCATCTCTACTGACCTATCCCTTAACCTAATTTCTCAGTTCACTTTAGCCAGCTCTGTCTTCATGCCCTCATAATTGCCCTTATTTAAGTTTAAAACACTAGTCTTAGACTTACTTTTCTCTCCCTCAAACTGAATGCGAAATTCAATCATATTGTGATCACTGCTACCTAGAGGCTCCTTTACAATGAGGTCATTAATTAATCCTGTCTCATTACACATTACCAGATCTAGGATAGCCTGCCCTCTGGTTGGCTCTAGAAGGTGCTGCTCTAAAAAACTGTCCCGAAAGCACTCTGTGAACTCATCTTCCAGGCTACCTTTGCCTATCAGATTCTTCCAATCTATATGTAGATTAAAATCACCCATGATTATCACTATTCCTTTCTTACAAGCCCCCATTATTTCTTCCTGTATACCCTGTCCTACAGTGTGGTTACTGTTAGGGGGCCTATAAACTACTCCCACAAGTGACTCCTTGCCTTTACTATTTCTTATCTCTACCCAAACTGATTCTACATCTTGGTCTTTAGAACTAAGGTCATTTCTCTATTATACTCATGTCATCCTTAATTAACAGAGCTACCCCTTCACCTTTTCCTCACTTCCTGTCCTTACAGATTTTGTAAATTAAGTGAATCACTGATTTATCTATCTGCTGCTGGACTTTTGTTCTTGCTAATTCTATTGCATAATAAATCTGATTGTATATCTCGGGCTGCAACTACCAATGTCAGAATTTTTTTTGCCCATTAGTTGGAGGAATCAAGAGATTACAGTAGTAACCTATTATTTCCAGTGTGTACCTCATTAGTAAAAGGCTTCACTATTCACTCTGGAGCCCACTATCCCTGATTAATTTGCATATAAAAGGTCACATTTCTGTTCATGCGGACTGTGGGCTTGCATGTGGAAGAATATTTTCATGTTGGGACTTGGACAAAGCCTCTGGAGTGCATTTCAATTGTAATACCCTATTTAAGAATTGCTTAGATTTTCCTTCTACAGACTGTATCTTATGAATTATAAAAAATTCACAATACAGCTGGTCATTTGGCCCTTTGTGCCTGTGGTGGCTCTCCCAACAATGCCTTCTACTCCAATCCTGTCTCATACAGAAGAACAGGCAATTGGGACTAGCTTAGTGGTATAAACTGGGCGACATGGACATGTTGGGCCGAAGGGCTTGTTTCCATGTTGTAAACTTCTATGATTCTAACAATGCAATATAGTAGACTTCAACATTTCTTACAATAGTACACGCTGTTAGTGATATTGTTAACAAGCTGACCTTTGCCATCTGAGGTGAGCCCAAATATCCATTCAGCAACGGTTTCTTCGGTAAGGTCGTGCCATTGCTGGTTTTGACAAGTGGCTGTACTGAGTTCTGCTTAGATGCGTCATCTGTACTACTCTTCGAGTTTGGCATTCTTCAAGTGAAACAAAGAACCAGTTAAAAATTATTACACAAATTTTACAACTTACAAAATATCTGAGCTTGCAAATGAACAGAAACACTTCACTATTTAGCTCAAGTGAAACTGGCATTTGTTGAAAAGCACAATTTATGCAACATATCGTGTACACAATGAGTCCACTGATTGGAAGTTTGAAATAATTGCTGACACTGCAGTGTAATGGTTCATATTCCTTCAACTTTCATCAACTATGTAGGCAAATTTGTAATTTCTTGATTATCTCTCTTCCACTTTTCCTTTTAAAATGCCTTCTTTGGCTCACAGTGTGGCTGCACAATTATTCAAACTCCTCTGGAATTAAACTTAAAAAACATAAAGATATAAAATACTGAGCCCTCCATCCACCTATCATGAGCTATTATTCCAAAAGTATCCATCATTCCCACTTATTTTTGAGAATAGAAACTAGCTGTTTCTCCCTGGTCTGACCACTTACTCCAGCCAGGTGGTCTGCACTCAGGACCCACCACTCTCACCAACTGCTAGGAAATGCAAAACAGTGGCCTCGGAATCCCCCTCTGTCCAGTTCCCTCTCCGTTCGTCCTCCAACTAGGATTGGGAACTCAACAAAGCATAAAGTGGGACGGTAAAAGAAAAGGCCTGGGGAGGGGGAAGGGACGAGCGAAGAGAGAGGGGAGAGGGGAGAAAGGGAACGTTTCACTATTTTGTGTGTGACTTTCTCTCCCTCCCCAAAAATTAAGTGGAGTACATAATACTCTCCTTTTCCCCACTTAAATGTTTTCTGTCTGATAGTTGGACATTTTTCATGATCCTCTTCCACGTTGTCTGTTCTCTTACAGTCACTTGAATCTCTATTCACACTCTCTCGTAGCTTTCTCCCATAATCGTCAAAGCCTTACAACACAAATGTTCATTCATTCCCAGTCTTTTCCCAGCTTGATCCCAAATACTTCACCACTTGTTAACTTCAACCATGACTTGGAAATTACACACATACAAAAAGGTGGAATTTACAGGAAAGTCTCAAGAAACCATTACGTGAGAGGAAGACCCTATAAACAACAAAATGCAAACCAGCTATGGTTCAGACGTGCGTTTATTAACACCCACCTCAAGTAGAAGAGTACATAAGCCTGTTGGTTCAGCACCACCTTGATGTTACTGCAATGGACCATTGAATCATTCATCTGATACCATTGCCCATTGCTGGCCTGAAAGAAAGTAACAGGTAACATTTAAATCCTGGATAAATTCTTATCTGAAGTTCTCATCATTTTAGTAAAGTTTGCTGATGAGATTTTTCTACCCATATCAGGTTACTTTTAATCTTAGGATGTAGTCTCCATTTTAGATCATGAAGGATATTTCTCCTTTTTTACAACATGATCAATGGATACCTTTCATTTCACAGAACATCACTAAGTGACAAAACCAGAGAATGCTGGAAGTACACAGCAGGGCCATCTACATCTGTAAAGAGATAAGACTAGGTCTGAAGAAGGATTACACCATTAACCTGTCTTTTTTCTTTAGAGTTGTTGATGAATCTGCTGTGCATTTTACATTTTGTCTGATTTGCAATTTTTTTAATCACTATGTGCCACCGAGGAGAACTGTACTCGAAGTATTAGCATTTAATTTTACAATTGAGGTCAATAATGTGAGATTAAATCCAGGTCTAGATTAATTATAAAAATTAGTCCATTATTATTTAAAACTAAATGTTCTGACCATCTTTTTCTAAGAAAATAACTGGTTAGTCAGGGTTGTCTTGGATGTGAATCAGTTCTATCATTTCTAAATTAGTAGCACACAATAAAATAGGTTTAGGTTAGTACTCTAACAGTTACAGTTGGTATGTTAAATATGCTATATTAACAACCTGATTGTGTAGCAATTTGTTCTAAAAGTTTTCTGTAGGTAGATACTACTTTCAATTTAAATAAGGAATTGGCAACATTTCAGAACAACTTGGATTTATATCGTGCCTTTTATGTAGTAAAATGACCCTAGGCGCTTCACAGGTGCGTAATCAGACAAAACTTGACACCGAGCCAAAGGAGATATTAGGACAGGTGAGGAAGGTTTCAAGGAGGTCCTTAAAAGGAGGTAGAGAGGCGAAAAGGTTTGGGGAGGGAATTCCAGAGCTTAAGGCCTAGATAGCTGAAGGCATGGCCGCCAATGGTGGGGCGAAGGGAGTGGGGGTTGCACAAGAGGCTAGAATTGGAAGAGCGCAGATATCTCGGATGGTTGTAGGGTTGAAGGAGGTTACAGAGCTAGGGAGGGGCAAGGCCATGGAAGGATTTGAATATGAGGATGAGAATTTTAAAACTGAGGCTTGGTGGACTGGGAGCCAATGTAGGTCAGCGAGCACAGGGATGATAGGTGAACGGAACTTGGTGTGAGTTAGGATATGGCAGCAGAGTGTTGGATGAGCTCAAGTTTATGGAGGGGGGGGGGGGGGAAGATGGGAGGTCAGCCAGGACAGCATTGGAAGAGTCAAGTCTGGAGGTGATGGAAATAATGGACGAGGGTTTCAGCAGCAGATGGGCTGAAACAGGGGCGGAGATGGATGATATCATGGCGATGGAAGGAAGTAGGCAGTCTTTGTGATGGGAGAGGAAATGGGGCAGTTAGCTCAGCACTGGGTCAAATAGGGTGCCGAGGTTTCGAACAGTCTGGTTCAGCCTGAGACAGTGGTCAGGGAGGGAGATGGAATCGATGGCTAGGGAATGGAGTTTGTGGCAGGGGCCGAAGATAACGGCTTCAGTCTTCCCAATGTTTAATTGGAGGAAATTTCAGCTTATCCAAGACTAGATGTTGGATAAGCAGTCTGACAACACACAGGCAGAAAGGGGAATAGTTTGGGCTCAGTTCATTGTTATTCGGTTAAATGTATGACCTCTCACCTTGACATAACAGTAGTAGTGTCCCGCATGACAACTGTATCCAGAATGCACCAAAACTGCATACAACCCATAATTGACTGGCTCACCATTACTTTGGGACATATATGGACGAATATTCAAATGTTCAGGGTAACCAACATCCTGTTAAAACAGAGACAGCAATAATATAAAATCTATAGCTTTCATAGTAAATTTTATTCCCAAATTTAAAATGTACAGAAAATGGGTCAAAACATTCTTCAGCAAATATTTTGAAACAGCTTCTCACTTAATCCATCCAGTTCCCTCGAGGTTCACATATTGCATGTAAAGAGGACTCACCAGTAAGAACATTTTTTTGTAATTGAAAAAAATCCATAATCAGTAGAAGGCTTTAAATAGTGGCAAGATTTACAACAAGATCTACATCACTTGTCTCCAGTACAGAACTGCCAACTTTCACCGTGAATCTGAAATTTTGCAAAGCAGCAACTATTCAGAAATCTTAAAAAAATTAACGTGGCTTTCCATGAAGGAACTGTCATACTGCCTCACACTGACTGCACTTAATCTTACACCTATGGGTTATTTTTTCTACAAGACAGACATTTTGTTACAGCATAAAGAAATTTCACAGCTGCTAAAAACAAAATAAACTGAAAATTATTTCACCTTTGTGATTTTGCCACCACTGAAGTTTGCAAACCGTTTCAGGGAAAGGGTCAGCACATTTGATGCTCTATGAATGGAAAAGCGTTTGGTAGCTGGGACCTTCTTCTTGCACCTAAATAAAGGAATTAGTTGTTACAGTCAAAAATATACTTTTGAATCAGTTAAAATAAAAGCATCAGAGATATTACTGTGGTCATCTCCACCAAGGATGGCAAACCTGGGTCCATAGTCAGACTCCCATACCTTTTAAATTGGTGCTCCAAAAGCTTTAATTTTTTTAATATTTTTTCTTGTCGTTTGTTACCGACCTCTGATCTTATTTTGCTATATTCACGTAACTGGAATTACTTGCAAATGTTATGAGTTGTTCCTAAATGTCTATTTCCATTGAACTGTATTGTTTATAAGAAATTTAATGGATTCTGCAGTAATCATATAATGGGGAAAAAAAAGGGTGTGACCTTAGTCTCAGCCTTGGGAAGCCCAGCAAAATGTAGTATCCTTGATCCGCACTACTGGACAACATAGGTTTTGTTCAGTTTCTTATAAATCCATTGCAATAACTATGATAGAATCATGAAATAATGTGCTCCCTCCCAAAAAAAAAGCAGAATGCAAATAAGTTAAAGCAAAATAAATTGTTGCTAGTTTTAAACCAGCACTGTCTCAAAATCAAACAAAATCAATACATTGCAACGGAATGGGGACACTTGGGATTTCTAGCTGCAACCCTCCCCACACTGCTGATTTCTTGACATCCACTGTAGCAGAAGAGACTGGATTGGAGGGGGGGGGGGGGGGGGGGGGGTGGAAAAAAAAGACAGGGAGAATTATCTCCAGGGACACTATGCACCTTCAAGTGGTCAGTCTCAAAGCATCACAGGTGAAGCTATGGGAGCAAGTAAGCCACCAGCCTGTGTCAGGGATGGCACGTAGCAAGGGGGAACCCAAGGATGAAAAATTAACATGTATGTCGAGAGTAATATTATCTTGCATATGTGGTAACACTCCCCTCCGCAAGACAATATCAGTAAGGCAATATACCTCGCGAAGTACACGCGTTGGATTGTACTTCTGTACTTCGAGATATTTACTGATTATGGGACAAAGTGCTATGCAAAAGTGCTGATGCCGGCTGAACGCAAAAATTATTGATCTAAAGTGAATTAAATTTGACTACAAGACAAGACAAACAGTAGTACCAGAGGAAAAGGGTCAATGGTTCACCTTTCCTAGTGCACAGGTATATGTAATATCTTCTTTCTCCTCACTTTTATTTTCTCCCCTCCTGAAGATGTTGACCTCTCACTGAGACACAGCTCCATAGGCGATGGTTACCCTCAAGTGACCATTACTGACGTTGGAGTCTCAACAGTATTTGTCACTGAACTATTCTAGCATCCAGTGCATTGGGTCCAAACCTGACCCTGTCCTCGTCCAAATTCCACATGTGAATTTCTATAAAGGGTCATTAGGTAGTGATCAGGAGGGAGAATGCTGCTAATCCAGGGACATTGTGATCAATTACCTATCGTCAGACCAGCTGAGGGTAAAGACTGAACCTGGGACCTTCACGGTCTGCACAGGTCACGCACTGACTGAATAAAACTTGCTAAGCCATCGGGAAATCTACAGAATGTGTTTAAGTCATTTGAACAACACTTACTTTGCACACATGTAAGCATTCTCTCCACTGAGAAAATCGGGTTTCACAAAGAGCTCAAGGGCTCGGACAATATTGGGTGCTTGCTGTAAGACAATTAAGTATGGATCAGAACAAATATTAACACTAAAAATTCAATTATTTATTGAAAAAAATCAGTTTTATTTATCTCATTCAATTTATGTTCCTAGCAGCAATTGCTTTTACAGAAGGCACTGTCACAATTTCGAAACCATGAAAATTGTAGCGATTTTTAAAAAATTAACACCACAAACCATGGTCCAATGAAAATCTATATATAACACACTCTGGGGTATCTATTACTCTGTATATAACACACTCTAGGGTATCTATTACCCTGTATATAACACACTCTAGGGTATCTATTACATTGTTATAACACTTCCGTGTATCTATTATTCTGTATGCAATACACTCTGGCTATGTATGCCAATTTGTGCAATTCAATGTCGGGAAGCATGTTTGTGTAAAACAAAGAGGTTAGATGAAGTTCACAAACTCTATAAAGACCACCCAGTGGTCAAAGTCTTGTAATTTTTCTTCTACATTATTCCTCCCAGCTGCTGAATAACTTTACATTTAGAAATATGGGGAAAGAGATGCATCTGATGATTGCAACAATAAAGTATATTTGCACAATGTTGGTTACGTTGTCCAGTTTGGGCTATATCCATTACAGCTTATTTCAGAGCTACAAAGAGACATAAAACGCAGCATGTTAAAACTAAAGGCAGCTAGTGCGGACTGAATAGAGGCAAGACTTTAACAAGCAAGGCAAAGCTTCTGGTAAATCTCATCTGAGGACCAATGGAACAAATCATACTGAACTTCAATGACATCAGATCATCATATTTGATTCCACATCACTGGGACCAATGCCTGCATCTAAACCCAGGACACTTTACAAAGTAACTGGCTTCTATTTAAGAAAGGTACACTTACCCTGATTTCAAGAGCAATATCCAAATAAGGATCATATGTATCCGATACACTCTTGCACACGGAACATTTAACTTTGGGTGCAGGAAGGGAAGAAATCAAAACACAAAAATATGACAATTATTAAATGATATTAATTCAGATTGGGGTAAAAAAACACTTTTGTTTTACAGCATTCCTATAGGTTTAGAATACTTGTTCCTATTTCTCTGCCAAGTCAGTAAAACCTCAAGATAAGGAATCATCCATGGTGGCTGTCTTTTTAAACAGCTGCTCTACTTTACCTTCTCAAACCAACTTTCCAAAAAGGTTTACTGTAAATATAATTATCAACAGAACAGAATTATCCTTCGCCTCCTACCCAGTACCGTTTTTCGCAAAACTGCATTACGGACGGCCACTGATGACTTGGGTCAAAAGAAGGTGCTGAATTTCGTAATCCTTTAAGCCTATCACTTCAAATTACACTTAAATGCAAGTTGTGCTCTTTAATGATACCAACACCACTCAAACAAGTCCCAAACACTACAAAGAAAGACTAAACAGGAACCGGCAATCCTCCTCCTCTAAAAGGTATTTCATGGCAAAAAAAAAGTTTTTTTTCTGGGCTTTCCAATTGAAAGAGGTGTCTCTTCAGGTAGCTAATCTGTTTCCTCTGTAGGGTAACAACCTGAACATTTTCTCATTTTGATATTTGAACATAATTTTGGTTTTAACATTTTCTAAGTTAAACTGTGTTCTCTTTTACTTGTATCGCCCCCACTACCACATCATTCCTCATCTAAGAGTACATGCACATGATCTGTTCTTGTGCCTCTGCCAATTTCCAATTAGCTACTAGGAAGCAACTTGCCCCAATTGCTTCTGTTCACCTTGAAGTGATGGCTCAGCTGAGACTCTGAATTCTGTCAATGGGAAATTATGAACATTAGCTGGTAACTTATCATTTTATGATGTAGCACCAATGCATTCTGCTACCAGGAATCTCTTCAAATGTGTTTACTGATGTTGGAAAGTGCACTTCAGATCTGATTTGCCATTTTTACTTTTTAAGGATCAATTTCCACACGAGTCTGCAAGATGCATATCACGCGCCTCGCTCTGCCAGAAAATATAAGACAATGACTGGTTCTCGGTCCCATCTTGCAGAGATGAAACACCTTCTATGCTATGAACAAGTATTTAATTTTTTTTTAATAATCACTAAGCTCACTAATTCTTCTATGGTAAATGATAAGATATTACTGCTAAAAGCCCCAGTTTTGATTTTTGTAATTGTTAGGATAAACCTGGAAACATCCATTGTAGGTTTTATAAATATAAAAAGTTCTTAAATTCTAGTCATGTGAAGTATAAATCTCCTCCACAATGCAGTGTAGTGGTTAGGAACAGGTTTTGTCTGCTATTACAGACTCATGCTTGCTGTGCAGCATTATTAGCTCTCTGAACAAAGTGTAAAGAAGTGGGACAATGGATGTTTCCAGGTTTATCATAACAATTACAAAAATCAAAACTGGGGCTTTTAGCAGTAATATCTTATCATTTACCATAGAAGAATTAGTGAGCTTAGTGATTATTAAAAAAAATTAAATACTTGCTCATAGCATAGAAGGTGTTTCATCTCTGCAAGATGGGACTGAGAACCAGTCATTGTCTTATATTTCCTGGCAGAGCGAGGCGCGTGATATGCATCTTGCAGACTCGTGTAGAAATTGATCCTTAAAAAGCATCACCATAAAGTTTTTCATAAATTCACATAACTTTGTTGAACTAGGGGAGGTATGTTAGAAATACTATTAGGAGAAACAGGCGATGTCAACTGGAAAAAATTTCCATACGAAATTATAAGAGTGACTCTTCTTTCCACCCGCCCCCAAAACAAAACTACAAACCAGAACATACACCCGCACTACAGACTAAACACCAGGACACTCCAATTTTTGAATTTGGTACGGTTGCACAAACAGTGCAGCTACTGCTGCCCAGATACCATAAATGAATACTAGGATTTGATGACATTCCATTGCAAAGATTGAATATGGCCTTCAGCAGCTGAAGAAAATATTTGAAAAAAACATATTATTCTTCTCTCCTCCTCCTCCCCCACCATGGATTCTTTTCCTAATTACAGAATCACAAGTTGTTCAATTTCAGATATTTTACATGAATAAAACCAGATTCCTCTTATTATGGAATGTCGAAGATAATTCGCCTGACAAAAATAATCATCTATTGTTAAACATTTTCTAGAAATTCATCTAACTTATAACCAAGTAAGGACGGGGAGCCTTCAAACGAGTAAACCAGCAATTCAATGCTTGCAGATTTCTCGAAGCATTTTTTTAAGGAACGAGAAAGTCTGAAAGTAGGAAGCTGTCTTACAAACATTCGATAAAGAGGCAGTAAAGCCATCAAATTCCATACATTCTTTCACTCGTGGGTAATACCACAAGTCATAAATCACGAAATAACTTTTATAACTTTGCTTCACTATGGAGGTACATTCTCAATCTTACTGATTAAAACTGCATAGAAAAACTGTTTAAAATGTTAAAATCTCTTCATTGTACTTACCCCTTGACCTAAGATATCCTCCAAAAATCTGGTGGACTAATGAAGTAGCTTGAGTTTGTCGATCCAGTCTTCGGCGGGGGTGGGGGCAAGAGAGGAGAAAGAGAAAAAAAATGACACTATTACACTCAATTGGTGGATTACATTGAAGTGACATTGTGCACCTACATGTACATGTGGGAGATACTGCTCTATTGAACTGGGGAACACGTGATTATGGCTTTAAGTTTTTCATTGATTTCTGTCTGAGCTTCATTGTAAACCAGGACAGTCAGAAGTACCTTACATCTCACCCACAACTATCCATTTGGTGCACAGAGGTTTATTATGCACTGCACCAATTAAATGCCTCTTAATTATGTTACACTGGTGCAATAGTGGGTTTCAGACTTGAGACATATTATTGGTGCTATATTGTGAGCTCTGATGTGCAACATGACCTGCCTGGCATAGTGTTTGATGAAGAACCAAACTGCTCTCAACTTAACCTCTGGGTACTAAAAAGAAAACTTGTCTGTCAAATTGCATTCCTCCACTCTGTCCTGCAAGTTTTAATCTGCATTCAAAGTCAGCAAATTTCACACAGATTTTATCAGCAACAGTACTTATTTATAAGTCTGAGCTTCCATACAAAACACTGGTGCACAGCAATGAGCACCAAAAGTGAAAACATTATTTTCATAATTTACTTGTTAAACAGCTGTACTGCATGCAAAAAAAGTCTATTCCCCACTACTGTCACTCTCTTTTAATGAGCACAAACTTAACTTATCTCTTCCCTAACAAACACAGTTACTGCATCACTCACATAATGGCAATATAGGTTAAAAAATTAACATACTTGGTGCATCCATTCAGACAGGCCTTCTGCATAGCATCAATGGTGTATCTCAGAAACTCATGTGCATCCTCTTGATTCCCAAAGCGAAAATGCCTTGCTATTTCTGTAATAAATTTTGACAATTATACCAACATGTGCCAACATCTTGTATCACAAGAATAATATCCTAAACATCAAGGGCCATCAACTACTCTCAGATACAAATGGATAATTTGAGAAGTCTAGTCTGATGTCATTCTGGTTACTTTCATGTGAATGCTTTAATAATAAAAACGCAGGGTCTGAACAGTGCATCGTGCACGGAAGACTTAGCAACGTAATGGTCTTTTGTGCAAAACTCTAGGCGTGATGATAAAGACAGCAGGCTATAACAAAGGGGGTTACACAGAACCAATGTTTCATAGAGCTACATGGCAGTTAAACAGAATTTAAGCAATGTCAGTAAACTTTGAGAAATTCACTTCATAATCATAGTTGTGTCTACATGTGCTTCTCTAGGTAAATTACTGTTGGCAAAGCAAAATTACAGCATTACATCTCTGTCCAGCCAGTTCATTGCGTGGTAAATGCCAGCATTAATTCAAACAGTGACAAGTTAATATGATCATTAGAAACGAGGTTTCACGCATTGGCAAAACACAATAAGATTCCCGTTGGTTTACAACATTCTAAAAGTACAAGTTGTAACAGATTGGAATGAACGTCATCTTAACAGGTCTTATTTAGTAAAATGAACTGCTCAGACTCAACTATAGACCATGGTTCTCAGAGAATGGATGACGGTAACTAAAATCAACTTACTTTTTAGTTCACGAATAAATGACAACGGTTTGATAGCATTGCCACTGTTGGCAAAGGCCTGTATCAGATGGTTCTGCATGATGCAGATCATACAAAATCCGGCCTGGGGACCTGCAAAAATGAACCGAACACAAATCATCAATACTTGAAATGTACCAGAGAAGAGCTCCGCGTTAACAGCTGCCTGGGTATTAAGTCTGTTTAAAATGAATACTAATCAATGGATCAAACAGTAGGCCCAATGGTCAATACTTGGATAGCAAATAAATTGGACCAGCCATCATGCAATTCTCGCCTAATATTTCCATTATTCTAATTATTGTTCTGCTGTATTTCTGCAGGGTTGCTTTGCTTGAGCAATTAGCTTCTTGGCCAAGTTTTTTTTGCATGCTAGGGTTTCCACCCAATAAATTACCCAATATCTGGGACTAGGTGGTAGGAATCAATACTAACTTGAATTTATAAAGTGCCTTTATCGTACATGATGTCTTCCTGAAAAATAGCAAGAGGAATTGATGCCGAGCCAAGGAATGGGGTTAGGAGAGGTCACTAAAGGGCAGGTTGAAAGAGGTTTTTAAGTTCAAGCAGGACTTCTTCACTGCACAAGACCTCCAACCAACACTATACACCAGATACATCGACGACATTTTCTTTCTATGGACCCACGGCAAGGAATCACTAAAGAGACTACACGATAACATCAACAAGTTCCATCCCACCATCAAGCTCACCATGGACTACTCCTCAGAATCAGTTTCTTTCTTGGACACACGAATCTCCATCAAAGACGGGCACCTCAGCACCTCACTCTACCGCAAGCCCACGGACAACCTCACGATGCTCCACTTTTCCAGCTTCCACCCTAACCACGTCAAAGAGGCCATCCCCTATGGACAGGCCCTGCGAATACACAGGGTCTGCTCAGACGAGGAGGAACGCGATGGACACCTACAGACGCTGAAAGACGCCCTCGTAAGAACGGGATATGACGCTCGACTCATCGATCGACAGTTCCGACGGGCCACAGCAAAAAATCGCATAGACCTCCTCAGGAGACTAACACGGGACGCAACCAACAGAGTACCCTTTGTCGT
Source organism: Heptranchias perlo (assembly GCF_035084215.1). Classification (NCBI taxonomy): domain Eukaryota; kingdom Metazoa; phylum Chordata; class Chondrichthyes; order Hexanchiformes; family Hexanchidae; genus Heptranchias; species Heptranchias perlo. The sequence goes on from NC_090347.1 coordinate 12,442,814, forward strand.
CCAGTACTTCCCTGGAGCGGAGAAACTACGCCATGTTCTCCGCAGCCTTCAACGTGTCATCAATGAGGACAAACACCTCGCTATGGCCATCCCCACACCTCCACTACTCGCCTTTAAACAGCCACCCAACCTCAAACAGACCATCGTTCGCAGCAAATTACCTGGCTTTCGGGAGAGCAGCGTCCGCGACGCCACACGGCCCTGCCACGGTAGCCTCTGCGGGGCGTGCCGGATCATCGACGCGGATGCCGCCGTCGCACGGGAGGGCACCACCCACCAGGTGCATGGTTCATACTCCTGTGACTCGGCCAACGTTGTCTGCCTCGTGCGTTGCGGGAGGGGATGCCCCGGAGCGTGGTGCATTGGCGGGACCATGCAGACACTGCGGCGGCGGATGGACGGGCGCCGCGCAGCAGTCGCCGGGCAGGGGGGTTCCCTCCCAGTCGGGGAACGCTTCAGCAGTCGTGGACATTCATCCACCGACCTTCGGGTGGGCGTGCTCCAAGGCGGCCTTCGAGACACACGACAACGCAAAATCGTCGAGCGGGGGTTGATGGCCAGGTTCCGCGCCCATGAGGACGGCCTCGGCCGGGATCTTGGGTTCATGTCACGCTACACGTTGCCCCACCAGCGAACAAATGTTATCTGTTTTTAATATAACGGGTCAGTTGCTGTCTTTTCTATGTTTCTACCTCTCTATCTCTTTTTTTTTTTGTTTGTTGTTTTTTTTTTGGTGATTTGTATATTCTGTGAGACCTGGCAGGTAACACCTGTCTGTCTGCACACTGATTGCCTTGGCAACGGGCAGTTGAAAAAACTGTCTGTAATCACCAAGCATTGTTCTGTGAATTATAAATGCGATTTCATCTCGAGGATTTCATTTTCACATCGTTCACCTGACGAAGGAGGAAGCCTCCGAAAGCTTGTGAATTTAAAATAAAATTGCTGGACTATAACTTGGTGTTGTAAAATTGTTTACAATTGTCAACCCCAGTCCATCACCGGCATCTCCACATCTTTAAAAAGGAAGACAGAGAAGTGGTGAGAGGTGGAGGGGTTTAGGGAGTTCCAGAGATCAGGGCCGAGGTGACTGTAACCTCTGTCACCTATAGTGGAGAGAAAGTCGGGGGCGGGGGCGGGTGGTGGGAAGGGTAGATGGACAGGAGATCAGAACTGAAGAGTGTGGGAGAGGATGTATGGCTGGAGGAGGTTGTAGAAATAGGGAGATGCAAGGTTATGGAGTGATTCGAGGATGAGGACGGGGATTTTAAATTGGATGTGCTGGGAAATAGGGGAGCCAACATAGGTCAGTGGGGGTGGGGCCGATGGGACAGCATGACTTTGTACGGGACAGGATGCAGGCAACTGCATTTTCGACAAGTTGGAGTCACAGAGGATGGACAATGAACAACCAATAAGGAGAGCATTGGAGTAATTGAGCCTGGAGGTGACAAAAGCATGGCTGAGGATATCAGCAGCTATTGAGCTAGATGTACAGAAGAGCAACATTGGAGGTGGAAGTAAAAAGATTTGGTAATGGTGAAAATGCAGGGTGTGGAGCTCAACTCAGGATTGAACACAACGTCAGGATTGCACAGAGTTTTGTTCAGCCAAAGCTAACAGCTGAGGATAGGAATAACATCAGAAACAAGGCATCAGAGTTTATAGTTTATGCCAAAAACAACGGCATCAGTCTTCCCAATGTTCGGCTAAAAGAAGTTGTGACTTATCCAAGACTTAATGTCAGGCAAGCGGTCCAACAGCATGGAAGTGAAACTGGGGTTGACAAAGTGGTGGTAAGACAGAGCTAGGTACCATCAGGGAATATATCGACTCTGACCCCTTGCCCGTGGATGATGTTGCCAAGAGGCAGTGAATAGAGAACAAAGAGGAGGGGGGGGACAAGGATGAGATGCTCATCCTTTACTCTTGGGACCAGGGTTCAAATTCAGCACAACTGATGGGATAAAAGTTTTCTATGCTTGCTCTGAGGGTCCTACATGAAATGAGTTTTGACAATTTTACGTGAGCATGGGCCCATAACTGTTGGGCCATAGGATGATTGGGCCATGTGGGAAATATAAAGATGTCACAGAGGCACAGTTGGGTTGCTGTTTTGAACTTGAGACAGAGGGATATTCTTGGGAGAGTTGAGGGACAGCTTACTTTACCAGTGTTGAACCTGACCTGGGAGTGACAGCAATTCCAAGCATACCTGTCAGATTCACCAAAGGTGGCCAACCAGGAGGCCCCAGTAAAAAATGGGTTCTTCCCTACTGCGGTACCCCAATAGCCACTGCCCGCCACCCCGAAAAAGACCCATTTATTCCTACTCTGTTTCCTGTCGGTTAACCAATTTTCGATCCATGCCAGTATATTACCACCAATCCCACGCGCTTTAAATCTGGACACTAACCTCTGATCAAACTATTATCAAAGGCCTTCTGAAAATCCAAATAAACCACATCCACTGGTTCTCCCTTATCTATTCTACCAGTTACATCCTCAAAAAACTCCAGTAGGCTTGTCAAACACGATTTCCCTTTCATGAATCCATGTTGACTTTGTCTAATCCTGTTGATATTTTCTAAGTGTCCTGTTATCACATCCTTCATAATAGACTCTAGCATTTTCCCTACTACTGATGTTAGGCTAACTGGTCTGTAGTTCCCTGTTTTCTCTCTCCCTCCTTTTTTAAATAGTGGGGTTACATTTGCCACCCTCCAATCTGCAGGAACTGTTTCATAATCTATAGAATTTTGGAAGATGACAACTCATTTTTTTTTATTATTCGTTCATGGGATGTGGGCATCACTGGCGAGGCCAGCATTTATTGTCCATCCCTAATTGCCCTCGAGAAGGTGGTGGTGATCCGCCTTCTTGAACAGCTGTAGTCCGTGTGGTGAAGGTTCTCCCACAGTGCTGTTAGGAAGGGAGTTCCAGGATTTTGACCCAGCGACGATGAAGGAACGGCGATATATTTCCAAGTTGGGATGGTGTGTGACTTGGAGGGGATGTGCAGGTGCGTTGTTCCCACGTGCCTGCTGCCCTTGTCCTTCTAGGTGGTAGAGGTCATGGGTTTGGGAGGTGCTGTCGAAGAAGCCTCGGTGAGTTGCTTCAGTGCATCCTGTGGATGGTACACACTGCAGCCACAGTGCGCCGGTGGTGAAGGGAGTGAGTGTTTAGGATGATGGATGGGGTGCCAATCAAGCGGGCTGCTTTGTCCTGGATGGTGTCGAGCTTCTTGAGTGTTGTTGGCGCTGTACTCATCCAGGCAAGTGGAGAGCATTCCATCACACTCCTGACTTGTACCTTGTAGATGGTGGAAAGGCTTTGGGGAGTCAGGAGGTGAGTCACTCGCCACAGAATACCCAGCCTCTGACCTGTTCTTGTAGCCACAGTATTTATGTGGCTGGTCCAGTTAAGTTTCTGGTCAATGGTGACCCCCAGGATGTTGATGGTGGGGGATTCGGCGATGGTAATGCCATTGAATGTCAAGGGGAGGTGGTTAGATTCTCTCTAATGCATCCACTATTTCCATGGCTACCTCTTTTAGTACTCTGAGATGCAGATTATCAAGCCCTTCTTCAAAAAAGAAATACACGGAGGAATTCAGGCTGTTGTTTCTAGTTCTGGTGTTGATAAATAAAAACAATCAATCATTCATGTTACCAATATTACCTCGGTCAGATTTATGAAAAAAATTACCAATAAATTCTTTAAATTGGAAAAACATGCTTGCCTCCCACCAGAGAAGTATTAAAATAAGATGCTTGAAAAGGTCAAGCTTATTTACATTTATTGCATCTCAGTTTCTCAGGGAAACTGTACAGTCTCCATCCAAATCAACCCCTTGGGATGTGTATGTTTTATGGGTTTATCCAGACAGGATTATCAATTTGTGAAGACAAATTGTACCTTGTACAACTACAGGGAAAAACTGGATGGAATTGGGGACAGTGAATTGCTTTATTCATAATGTATATAGTTTTACAAGAGTTTCACTTGAGAATGTACTTAAGGCTACAATTATATTAGATACATAAACTGCTTTGCATTGATACGAAAGCAGTAATATAACTGCAGGTCAATTGTGTTTTCCCCCCGCATTTGTCAGACAATTAACACTTTATTGCTTTCTGATGGTACATTGTTTAAAGTGGCATAAGCTAAACATGTCTTTTTCATACTTCTCAGCCAGATCTGAACATTCAGTTCCGTGTCCACTCTGATTTTCAAATGCTTACAACCAAGAGCACAAGATCACCACAGATCAGGAAGGTTATTCAGTCCATCTTAATTCATCCATCCAGAAAAGATCCTAAAGTCCACCCATTGCAGCATCAAATTGTTCCTTAAATGTTTCCAGGGTTTCACCTCCATTGCTCTATCTGGAGATCTATTACACACGTTGATTATTGTGAAATAATTTCCCAGTATCACTCCTAAAATTACATTTTACTTGTTTGAACCTGTGCCCCCTTGATCTACTCCTGCAATTAAATGTCAGGGAATAATCTGGGTTTACTATTTCTGTCCCATTAATCTGACTTCTACAGGATCATCTCTCAGATGCCTCCTTACTAGGCTGAAAAGCCCAAGTTTCTCCAATCGTTCCTCATAACTCAGCCCCCTGACAAGAGGGATCAGCCCAGTGGCACTTCTCTGCACTGCCTCCCTTGTCTCTTGGCAATCAGAACTGGGTGTAGTATTCAAGGTGTGCTCAGAGCACTATAAAGTTTGATCATTACCTCCCCTAACTTATGTTCTACTGTTTTAGCTATGTGGTTCAACATACTACTGGCTTTGTTGACTGCTGCTCTGCATTGGTTGGCTTCTTTTAGCATCAGGTCTAATACACAAGGAACATAGGAACAAATAGAAGATGGCTGATCTGTACCTCAACTCCATTCACCTGCTTATGATTCACGACTCTTGATACCCTTACCTAATAAAAATCTGTCGATCAAGTCTTGAAAATTTCAACTGACCCAGCATCCACAGTCTCTTAGGGGAGAAAATTCCATTATTTCCACAACCCGTTCTGTGAAAAAGTGCTTCCTGATTTAACTCCTGAATGGCCTAGCTCTAATTTTAAGATTGCGCCCCCTTGTTCTGGATACCCCCAACAGAGGAAACAGCTTCTCTATATCTGCTCTGTCGAATTCTTTATTATAAACGCCTCAATTAGATCACCCCTCAACCTTCTAAATGCATGAGAATACAAGCCACATTTATGCAACCTATCCTCGTAATTTAACCCTTTAAGCCCGGATATCATTCCTGTGAATCTGCACTGTGCCCCCTCCAAGGCCAATATATCTTGCTCGATGTGTGGTGCCCAAAACTGAACATAATATTCGAGATGGGGTCTGACCAAGGCTCTGTACAACTGAAGCATAACTTTCACCCCTTTTTATTCCAGCCAACATTCCATTAACCTTATTGATTACTTCTTGTTCCTGTGTATTAGCTTTTAGTGATTGGTGAACCTCGACACCTAAACCCCTTTGCTCTTCCACAGTTCCTAGTCTCTCACCATGAATAAAATATTCCGATTTGTCTTTCTTGGATACAAAGTGGATGATCTCACACTTCACCACATTGAACTCCATCTGCCATAGTTTGGCCCACTCACTTAATCTGTCCATGTCCCCTTGTAACTTCCTGCTCCCATCTTCACAACTTACTGTGCTTCCTAATTTAGTGTCATCTGCAAACTTTGATATACAGCTCTCTATTCCTTCATCCAAGTCATTGACTATATATGATGAAAAGCTGAGGCCCCAGTACAGATCCCTGGGGAATACCACTTGTCATATTCAAGCAGAGTACATTCTCTTTATCCCTACTCTCTAGCTCGTACCTCCCAACCAATTACCAACCCAAGTCACAGGGTTACCTCCAATTCAGCGTGCTCTCATTTTTGTTAATAATCTCTTGTGCGGAACCTTACCAAATGCCTTCTGGTAGCTCATATAAACAACATCCATAGACACTCCCCTATTCGCCATGGTAATGACCTCAACAAAAAATTCAAATAGATTTGTCATACATGACCAACCCTTCAAAAATCCATGTTGACTCTCTGATCAGTTCATACTTGCTCAGGTTCTCAGTCTGTCCCTGATGATATATTCCAGTAATTTCCCCACAGCAGACGTTGAACTGACGGGTCTGTACTTCCCTAGTTTCTCCTTCCCTCCTTTCTTAAATAATGGAGCGATGTTTGCAATTTTTCAATCCAAGGGCCAAATTCCCAAATCTAGAGTGCTTTGGAAAATCATGACTAATGCATTTGCAATTTCCCCACTGTTTCTATTAATACAAGTCTGCCATTTCCTCATTATCCATTATTGCTGGGAACTTCTACTGATTACAGTACTTCCAATGCAATCAATGTGCAGATTTTTTTTTTAAATGTTATAGCCTCCAGTTGCATTCTAATATCATGACTCATTTTTCAATTAAGACACTGGGAATGGCCAGGTCAGATGGTTTACAATCACAGAAGATTGTAAATCTAACACTATGTTAAGATATATATTTTTTTAAAAGCTACTGTTGTTGCCAAACCTATGCACTGCCTCAGGACAAGTTCTGCTTGCTGCATCAACATGCTTGTGCTACACTTCTCTGACTAACAGAACCCAGAACGGAACTGTGCCAGCTTTCAGTGATGAGCACTGCAAAAAGTGCAGTGATTTACCGTCTGCCAACTTCAGTCAGCTCACGCCAAGGTTATGTGAATTTCAAGTCACAAAAGCACAGCTGCAGGAAGGTTAACAAGAAGAATTTGCTTCTTGTTTCTAGGTCACAAATCTATAGGAAGACAAAATGTTTACATTGTAGTCTTTTTAAAAAAAAAATATTTCAAACAGGTCTAACTGCAATGTGCGAAAATAAAAACAGGATGAGAGAAAAAAAATCAATTTCTTTAAATTTAGTTATGTCTCATCTGGACTGCACCCAGCACAGCAAACCCCACAGAATCCACCTTCCCCACGTTTGCTCTGTAGCTTGCAGAGAAGTCACAATGTGCATTTGATATTTTAGGGCACATCATTTATGCATGGTTCCGAACAAGTACAGACCTTTGCTACACATTGACGTCATAACGACCTTGTCATTGCATTGAAAAGAAACGGGCTTGCCTGGGAATGAAACGGACATCAATTTATATTTTAAAAAGTCCAGCTTGTTATGATTTGGCGCTCATCAAGGTGAAAGAGGTCAGCGTTGGGAAAAGAGCACATTATGCAATCGTAGGTCTGGATTAAGGCATCATATCTCAACAATGTGACTTGATCTCACCCCGAGATCATTCTCAAATCTAACAGTGTATAATTTTTATCCAATCCCCACAGCAGCCAGCTAGTGGATTCTGCATGAAATTGTGCTTTTGTTGGCAGTTTTGTAGTGGGATTGGCAACCACAAGGAACTAGGTTGACTCTGCCAAAATTATAGGGCCCCAACAGAAAGGAAAAACATCCGTCCCATCACACTGGACTGGATGTGAACACTGATATAACTAGGTTGGGCCGTGTGGCGTCCCATTGAGCTTGTGTCATCTTCAATCCTACGAATGCCGCGCTGTTGTTGAAGGATGCAGTTGAGTAATGGGTAACCTTACTGAGATAAATCAATCCAAAACCAATTTGCCAGTATAAATGAAGTATTAACCTGCATAAAAAATGTCGTAAAAGATGTTGAATTCTATTCCCAACTGCAAAGAATAATGTGACCAAGGAACTACACCGTAAGACGAACAAACCCAATAAACTTATTCCAGCCTCCACCTTCACTTCTCCTAGTAACTAATTGGCAACCCTGCACATTTTACAAGAGACAGTGATTTCATTCTCAAATTCAAAGCTCCCACTTCGACCAAAAAAAAGAAATTGCAAAACGTGACAACTGTGAGATCTCAACAGAAATTAAGTTGACAATGTGAGGGGTTTGGTCAGTAGTAAATAGAAACAATTCAGGTTGGTAAAACGAAAAATGTTCTGTCGTCAATACTATTAAGGAGAACCAGACACTCACTGAAAGTTAACTTGGAATTTCTCCCTTCTCCAAGTGTAATTTTACAATTGTTCTCTCCTGTGCTTAAGTTGAGACTTACAAGGAGGTGAACATCTGCTTCGATTAGGACAAACAATCTGTGAACCCACAATTGATTTGAAAGAATTCAAAGCTTACGCCATATCTTCATCAAATGCCATGAAGCAGCACACTTTATATTTAATTTGTGGCTGTCGTTTCCATCTCCTTTAGGTCTCCCAAGGCCAACAAACCACCTGTGGCTGACAGGGCACGTGGCTGACCTGCTCCAAAGCTTTCCAAGCTGGTTAGATAGTATAAAACAACACCTGTCACCCAGCAGCTTTGTGTCTCCTTAAGGTATCCATCTCAGCAACCCCCCCACCCCCACCCCCACCAGCTCTCTAAATACAGTGTCATGTTATTTGCACCAGGAACAGATATACCAATACTTATTATGTCAGTACCACATAAAGACTTGGCAAAATACATTTTCTGGCTGTATGTAGATTTGACCTTTACGACTTTCACTCCAGGTGTATGATCAAAGTGAACACTGAACGCCCAATACAAAGCCTGTGTTCAACAAATACAATAGGAACACTGTTTTGGAGCCAGTGGGACAAAATACCTTAAATGTAGCATTTGTTACTTTTAACAATATATTAAAAAGTCAATGACTACCAGAATTATACAATATATTAGATTTTACAAATTCCAGATACTGTGGCAAAGGACTTACATGTCTTACTGTGCTCTTTTGAGAGGAGATAATTCGCCAGCGGTGGTGTATAGGTTAAGCACTGTATAGTGGAGTTCAAGAAACATGTATTTCCCAGGTTGTGGAGTCCAGCTCCGACTCTGTACACACGCACCCATTTCATGGACAATTTTTCCATAGGAAATAGTACTTTCTGAGGGGCTGGGATGCCATCATTTGGAATGCCACTAGTTTCATAAACTGAAAAGGACAAAAAAAAAGAGAGCCTGATGTAGTTTGGATATAAGGAAAGAATGAAAATTCAACTGTTTAAATGTCAAATGTCTACTTTTCAGCTACATCAGCATTAGTTCCACATCTACAGAAAAATATCGATCTGGAGGACGACATACCAGCCGACAGTGAGAAGGCAGCTTCATAAGGTGAGCTATAACCAATTTACAGCTGTGGGAACAATTCTAAATATTTAAAACATGCAAGTGACAGCTTTATTGTAACAAGAATCAATGTCTAAAGCACTTCTTGTACAAGGACTGGCCAGCTAACATACTAATAAATCTTTTAATATGGACATTTTCTGTTCTTAGAAATTATGTTTTAAATTTAAAACTAAAACTCAGTATCCAGATTTTTTCTGTTCACAATCAAATCAGCTTCTCAATGAGGCTTCAAAACCTCAGGTAAACATCACAAAGTGAGGAAAGTTCAGGCATGGTGCTTATAAAAATTTACGATACCCGATCTTTCAGTTGTAAGATAAAGAAAGTGAAGTTACCCTTCACTGAATTCATTTAAGGAACATGAATATTGGTTGATGACATTTACCACAGCAAGACCAATATGTAAACCTTCTGGATTGATGACTTTCTCTACACAAGTTTAGCATCTACTACTTTAGCATTTTAAATTTAATACAACTGAGGTCACAACTGTAGAAATAACAATGTCCATTCACAACAATGTGCCAGTTAATGAATTGAAAATCCATTATATGTCCTTTCTTACAGAATTTAGCCATTTATCTGTTGATTTTTCGTTGCCCACTGGGGAAATATAAATCTTGTTATTAGCACAATTAAAATCAATCATTGTAAGTGATACAAAGTTGTAGTTACGAACATTAAAGTCACCAGCTCACAACAGTTTCACAGGTACCTGAAGCCACAGTATGGTTCCCAATATTATCACGACCACTACATTCACTGAACCTCAGGCTGCACTTCGTAATAAAATGGTATTCCAGTAGGGTGGATGCATACCTTGTTTTTTTGTCGGGGTGCAACAGGCATTTTTCTGACCAGCTGCCCCTTCGGGCTTAGGGTTCAAAATGACATATTTACTCTTCAGAGTTTCTAGTTGATAGGAAAAACTCTTGCTGGCAGGCTCAAATTCAATTTTCTGAAGTAAAACCTTCTTTGCCGAAGCTGCTAGCAGTTTGTTGAGGTCACCTTCATCAGTAGAATCTTTTCGTCCAGGCTTCAGGGCTTCTTTCAACTTGTCTACTATAGGCATGGTGCATAACTGAAAATACAAAAATGTAATGAGCTAAATCATCTCCCACCAGCAGCACAGCGAACTAATCAATACAAGGTTGACCTAACCTTGTTTCCTTCGCAGCAACAGCAGCACCATGTTAAACCAAAACCATTACATATTGTACTGAACAGATATAAATTTACTAAAAATTTTATTTGAGCTAAGACACAATGTTAACATTTTTCTTTTGCTACATAGACTGCTAATTATTTTTCTCCCCCCAACTTGAACATGCAACATTTTTCTCTGGAAGGATCTATTACTGAAACTACAGTCAGACTTTGCAATGTATTCCTAGCTTGAGAATCAGGGCACTTGAAATACAGAGGTCTTACTCAAGTTGAGCACTAGAGATGAGTCGCACATGGCTGCAGTTAAATGCCAAAGCAAAGAATTTGATTTGATCGCCTTCTACCAAATATTCATCACAATTTTAGCCATACATTGTCCTTGCAGCTCCCCAAGATGGAAACACTCATTGCCCTTTTACAGAAACCAGCACTTTTAGGTGGGGTTTTAATTTTAAAAAATTCCTCTAGTATCTTCACAAGACTCTCCTTTGTCAGAGAGAATTATGGACCGGTAGAGTTAAGAAACAAAATGCTGTGAATCTTTATACATACCACACATTCCACATCACTTCTACATACAACAGACACAAGTTATCACATTCTACATCGAGCTCTGCTTTGAAAAACTTTTCATATTGAAAAAAGATCAGGTCCAACCCTGTTACTGTTTAATCAAACTTCAAAGCTTGAATTAAATTCCTTTGTACCTATACAGCATGCAGGAAGTATTTTACCTTCTCTTCTGAAAAACCTAGTCTAAACACACAGCTATTCCATTGCTTTTAAAGTGTCACTGTCAGCAGTTTATGCAGAGGCAGCGGTTATGTTGACAATAGCCATGTTTTATTCTCTCGTCAAATTTGGCTGGATCCAGATAAATAACCAAAACGTGTGCGACTCAACCACAATTTTTCTTGTTTTTTCATAGAACTAAGACTTACCAGAGGGATTCAAAGTGTATTTACCTAAACTTACACTATCGCTAGAATCATTCAAGATTTGGTCTGACTAATCACCATCCACAGACACTTAATCTCGGCATTTTTCACTTAGACGCTAAAGGACTTCCATCACATCATTAAATAAACCTCTACTGAGTCCTACAGCAAGGTAAAAATTGCACAACGTAATTTTAACCAGGAAAAATGACTGAAAATTAGACTGTATAGTATAATTAATTTTACAGTATAATTAATTTGTTCCTTCATTTCCGGAATGTAGGCCAAATTCAGCACATCCATCAAAGGGAATGAAGGGCAATTATGATACATACCTCAGTAGGGGGAAGAGTTATTATAATTTTCATCAATGCAATCAGAATGAGAACAAGTGCACCATATAGAAATATACTAATATTTGATATTGATTTAGCTTTTTCATTCTGACTGTATGAAAAGACTATCGAAAATAAGCAACACCCTGGTATAACAGATTGCTTTCTAAAGCTGAAGTTTGGGTATACAAACATAGACGGAACTCTGCAATCCATGAAAAACAGCTTACCTCAACTGTTAGGTACAAAGTAGAAATGGGTTCCATATCCCAGCATCTCTGTCACTCATTTTAAAAACATATGGGTATGTGGCCCACTATAGCACTTTGGTTTTTTTTGATTTTAGTGTGGCACAGTGAAGGTAGAATTTGATAGAATGCATTAAAACCCTCTCCCCACATGTAATTATTCCTTTTCTCCCATCCCTGTTTTATTGCATTTTGATGTGCATTTATTTCTTTATCTTCTCCCTGCCTTGGAGGGAGTGCAGCGTAGGTTTACTAGAATGATACCCGGACTTCAAGGGTTAAGTTACGAGGAGAGATTACACAAATTGGGGTTGTATTCTCTGGAGTTTCGAAGGTTAAGGGGTGATCTGATCGAAGTTTATAAGATATTAGAGAGAAGCTCTTTCCGCTGGCTGGGGATTTTAGGACTAGGGGGCAGAGTCTAAAAATTAGAGCCAGACCTTTCAGGAGCGAGATCAGAAAACATTTCTACACACAAAAGGTGGTAGAAGTTTGGAACTCTCTTCCACAAACGGCAATTGATACTAGCTCAATTGCAAAATTTAAATCTGAGATAGATAGCTTTTTGGCAACCAAAGGTATTAAGGGATATGGGCCAAAGGCAGGTATATGGAGTTAGATCACAGATCAGCCATGATCTTATCAAATGGCGGAGCAGGCACGAGGGGCTGAATGGCCTACTCCTGTTCCTATGCTCTCCCTCACTCTTCCACTTTCACCTCACCCCACCTCCATTTAAAAAAAAAATCGGGGTTTTTATGTGGTTTTCTGGCATGGCTAAGTAGTTTCAGAAATGTAAGGATTTTAATGTACCAGAATTAGAGTCCCTGCCTTGCTGCAATCTCCCTCAAAAGTTTGCACAAGTGCAGATTTTAGGAAAGTCTATCCATTTAGAAAGCTTGTAACTTAATGAAATTACTTTTGATACCAGGAAACATAAGATAATTTAATTTTCAGAACGACAGGGAGCATTTTTTGCAGACAGAGAGCAAGAAACTATAAACTGTGCCTGCATTATAGACTAAAAGGAAGGATGTGACCAAATAACAGAGGATACCTTTTAAAAAAAAATTAAGAAGTACAAACTATTACCTCTGGTAACCTCTTCTGTGGCCAACCCACACAAATAAAGGCTGAAAGGTGGAACAGGAGTGTTCAAAAAAATACAATCGATAAAAAGAGGGCTGAGTGAGTCATAATTTACAAAATGTAGCTTGCCTTTGCAATAACAAATGTTAGTGCATCCCCTGCCACCAGTGCAAACAGCCTCTTTTTAAAAAAAAATGATTACAGGATGGTGCTTGCTTTTTTAAAGCAGCTACAATGTCCATCACACCTGGCTTGATTTTTTGCAGAAACGCGGGACCAGAATAAAGGCTTTCACTTTGATTGGCAGTTTTGGGACCACACCCTTATAGATTCCGCAGCCAAGCACCTGCATTAAACCAAATTTCACGTATTTTAGGAAATCACGCAGTGTGAGGGTTCTCAATGCGGAGAAAACTTTGGGAGAGAGATTAAGTCAGTTACAAATCAAAAAGGCAAGGCAAATTCATTTGAATGGATGACCAACTCAAAAACAGGTCATGTTTTCAAGCCGTAATAAATTCATAAAAGTGACCACTCATGGGAGACTGACAGGTAGGGGTGGGCTGAAGGGGGAATAAAGAAATCCTTTTTGTTTTACATAGGAACATAAGTAGGCCATTCAGCCCCACGTGCCTGCTCCGCCATTTGATAAGATCATGGCTGATCTGTGATTTAACTCCATTTACCTGCCTTTGGCCCATATCCCTTAATACCTTTGATTGCCAAAAAGCTATCTATCTTACATTTAAATTTAGCAATTGAGCTAGTATCAATTGCCGTTTGCGGAAGAGAGTTCCAAACTTCTACCACCCTTTGTGTGTAGAAATGTTTTCTGATCTCGCTCCTGAAAGGTCTGGCTCTAATTTTTAGACTGTGCCACCTATTCCTAAAATCCCCAACCATTAGAAATAGTTTCTCTCTATCCACCCTATCTGTTCCCCTTAATATCTTATAAACTTCGATCGGATCACCCCTTAACCTTCGAAACTCCAGAGAATACAATCCCAATTTGTGTAATCTCTCCTCGTAACTTAACCCTTGAAGTCCGGGTATCATTCTAGTAAAGCTAAGCTGCACTCCCTCCAAGGCCAATATGTACTTCCGAAGGTGCGGTGCCCAGAACTGCTCACAGTACTCCAGGTGCGGTCTAACTAGGGTTTTGTATAGCTGCAGCGTAACTTCTGCCCCCTTGTACTCTGGTCCTCTAGATATAAAAGCCAGCATTCCATTAGCCTTGTTGATTATTTTCTGCACCTGCTCATGACACTTCAATGATCTATGTACCTGAACCCCTAAGTCCCTTTGGACATCCACTGTTTTTAACTTTTTACCATTTAGAAAGTACCCTGTTCTATCCTTTTTTGATCCAAAGTGGATGACCTCACATTTGTCTACATTGAATTCCATTTGCCACAGTTTTGCCCATTCACCTAATCTTTCAATATCCCTTTGTAATTTTATGTTTTCATCTACACTGCTTACAATGCCACCAATCTTTGTGTCATTGGCAAACTTAGATATGAGACTTTCTATGCCTTCATCTAAGTTATTAATAAATATTGTGAATAATTGAGGCCCCAAGACAGATCCCTGCGGGACTCCACTAGTCACATCCTGCCAATGTGAGTACCTTCCCATTATCCCTACTCTCTGTCGCCTTTCGCTCAGCCAACTTCCTAACCAAGTCCGTGCTTTTCCCTCGATTCCATGGGCTTCTATCTTAGCTAACAGTCTCTTATGTGGGACCTTATCCAATGCCTTCTGGAAGTCCATATAAATAACATCCATTGACATACCCCTGTCCACTACTTTACGTATGATAACTTTGAAAGTGGGCAAATAATTACATTTCCAGTACTCTCAATGTCTTATCAAGTTCATAATTAACAATTTTTCTAATATATTTGTAAAACTTTCCTATACTTACCCACATTTTTGATGGCAAGTTTATCAATGCATTCGTTAATGATTTTACATTACTTTCAAATACCAAATACTTGCAAAATAATATAAAAGGCCTTGACTAAAGGGATGTATCAGAGCAGAGCTGGCTGCGAGAAGGTAGATGTAAAGGAACATTTAAGAAAGATCAAATTACAAAATTTCTGGACCACATTATGTGCGCCATGAACAGGATGCAACAGCAGTCTGTGCTTTACCTCAAGTAAAGCGAATAATACCAGTGGATCATGGATCTTGAAAGATATGCACTGTAATTCTATATTTTCTCAGTAAAGCACCAAGTCCTGTTGTGTGTCCTATATATAAACTGTGCCAACAGCTTGCAAGTTCAAAAATCCCTATTTGCATAACATACTGAAAGTTGCCTCATTTACTGCTGTGTAAACAAACTATCCCACACCATCAACATTCTGGGGGTCACCATTGACCAGAAACTTAACTGGACCAGCCATACAAATACTGTGGCTACAAGAGCAGGTCAGAGGCTGGGTATTCTGCAGCAAGTGACTCACCTCCTGACTAACCAAAGCCTTTCCACCATCTACAAGGCACAAGTCAGGAGTGTGATGGAATACTCTCCACTTGCCTGGATGAGTGCAGCTCCAACAACACTCAAGGAGCTCGACACCATCCAGGACAAAGCAGCCCGCTTGATTGGCACCCCATCCACCACCCTAAACATTCACTCCCTTCACCACCGGCGCACAGTGGCTGCAGTGTGTGCCATCCACAGGATGCACTGCAGCAACTCGCCAAGGCTTCTTCGACAGCACCTCCCAAACCCGCGACCTCTACCACCTAGAAGGATAAGAGCAGCAGGCACATGGGAACAACACCACCTGCACGTTCCCCTCCAAGTCACACACCATCCCGACTTGGAAATATATCGCCGTTCCTTCATCGTCGCTGGGTCAAAATCCTGGAACTCCCTTCCTAACTGTGGGAGAACCTTCACCACACGGACTGCAGAGGTTCAAGAAGGCAGCTCACCACCACCTTCTCAAGGGCAATTAGGCAATTAGGGATGGGCAATAAATGCTGGCCTTGCCAGCGACACCCACATCCCATGAACGAATTTAAAAAACTAGATGTAAAAAGCAATTAAATTCCAGTAGCATTTATGTACTTAAACAAGATACATTTGATGAATTTATAAAAGAAGCATAGATAAGAAATAGGAGTAGGCCATGCGACTCCTCGAGCCTGCTCCGCTAATCATTTTTAATTGATCTGGCAAATTAAATGCCAAACAGAAAACTGCCTGTTTTCAGAAGGTTGTGGGTTCAAGTCCCACATCAGAGGCTTCAGCACAAAATCTAGCCGACACACCAGTACAATAATGAGGGAGTGCTGCATTGTCGAAGGTGCCGTCTTTTTGACGAGATGTTAAACCAAGGCCCTGTCTGCCCTCTCAGGTGAACATAAAAGATCCCATGGAACTATTTCGAAAAAGAGCAGGGAGTTTTCCCCAGTGTCCTGGCCAACATTTATTCCTCAACCAAGGTCACTACAAAAAAAGATTATCTGGTCATTATCACAATAGTCTTTGTGGAACCTTGCTGTGCGCAAATTGGCTGCCACGTTTCCGACATTACAACAGTGACTACACTTCAAAGTACTTCATTGGCTGTGAAGTGCTTTGAGACGCCCTGAGGTCGTGAAATGTGCTATATAAATGAAAGTTCTTTCTTTTCTTTTTATTTTAAAAGCTGAAAATAACTCAGTTATAAATCTCAGTTACTCCTGCTCCCAGGTGACAATGATTTTAGGCACTGAAAATGTTACTTCTCTGATGTGGCAAAAATAAAGCCTTTTTGGAAAAAATGACTTTTTTTGAAACATCACAACTTTTGTTAAGAAGTCACAGGTTAAGTGTGAGAAAAAAAATGTGGAAAGTTTTGCAGTAAGTTACTACCATGACATCCCAGTGCTTACAAATGGAAAAAGCTGCATGCAGCCCTTTTAAGGCTGCATTTACACTATATGGTTTTGCTCTGCACTGATCCCGTGATTATATAATGCATATACAGTCTGAATGACATGTCGGGCTCAACTTGATATTGGAAGTGGAGTGAGACTACCTGGAGGAGGCAGTATCACTGCTTCCTTTCAGAATCACTACACACATGACTTCCACTCTTAACAAAGGAGTTTCTCAGTCAGCATCCTATATAAAAAGCAAACTAGCTGGCTCTGCACCAACACTAAAATTGCAGACTGTGAATGTACGATTAGAAAGGTCTTCGGTTTCCCGAAGAGGGAATCTCGCTCAATTATCCCATTTAAAAATCTAACTTTAACGTGGTTTTTTTTTGGATTATACAAATTGTGGGTAACATGGAGAAGATGCGGGACATTCGTTTTGTTGATTTGCAGATTTCTCACTTCATAAGGTATTTCACTTGTCACTGATCTGAAAGGCCTCTCAAAGATACCCACCTCATACTGAGCCTCCGATGCAGATATTTTGAGAGATGACCAGCAGCCACCAAGCAACATATATGCAAGTGTGTCTTTTCCATTCAGAGGATCAAAACTAGTATGTCCACTATGGATGCCTTTGAATCTGCACTGATTGAAATAGCTCTTTTCAATTAGCGGCTACGTAAAAAAGAAAAGAATGTGCTCTCTGACCCAGTGGTATTTTCTTCCATAAAAAGTATTGATTTCAATTGTACGAGTTCCATTGTCAGAGTTGGAATCATTAATTAATTCCTCACTCAGCCCAAATATTAATATTGACTAAAACTACACACATTAAAAACAGAAACATGAAAAGTTAAGTTAAAATTCCATAGTTTAAAATAATTTGCTTTTTATACAGAATGCTGACGTTTCCTTAAGAGTGGCAGTCACATGAACAGACCAGATAGGTGCAAGTGTTATGACTAAGGCCAGGACAAGATCATAACATAAGATACAGATAAGAAAGATCATTTGGTCCATCCAAGCTCCATCAGAAAGTATCAACAGTTCCCCCATCCAGATTTGCCTCCTCCCTACTTGCTGAATTCCATACAAATAATTTTAACACCCAGTTTCCAAAATAATATTCACCTGCATTTCCCAAGGCATCTGCTCTCTTCACTTAGCTCTCCTCCTGATATATATATCCCATCATATTTTCAATGTCCACTTCTTAAAATGCCAGCTTTTCTGGTTTAGCTATTTCTAGCAGTATATCAATCCACTCTTACAGGGAGAACACTGTTCACCCCTACAATATATTATTCCTTTCCCTAATAGCAGGGCCAGCTGCATAATTTTTTAGCTACCATTTATTTATCTTGAGTTCTTCTAGCATTTCTCAGTGCCGGGACATACCTGGCAAAACTAGATCATGAGCAGCCCTACATTTTCCGTTATCTTACTCCGGAAAGTTACAGATAGTTGCACACTCCAAAGTATACTGTATTTTTACTCTTTTACTCCCTTTACCACACACTGATAGTTGGGAGATAATGCCACTTCTCTGTATAGTCCCTTGTGATTAATTTTGAATTGATTAGCTTGAAGTCTTACAAACTATGCATATTTGTCTGACATTTTTACTGAGTTCCTTTGCCAGGCCTTCATTCAACAGCAATTTTACTGAAGTCCCAATCCTCCCTTTTTAATTTCTGTATACTTTCCAACAGATCCTCAAGTTCACCCCAGGATCAGAGATTCCTGTCTCAGAAGCTCATTAAATGTGGCTGCATTCTGATTTTTTTTTTTAAATTGAGAGTATACTTCAAATTTCTGAGATGGGCAACGTAACAAGCTTTTTAAAAGATTATAAGTTTTAAAAAGTAAATGTCCTTCATTTCATATCAGTGAGAAACCACTAAAGGATGGAAGAAACAATGAGTAACACCCTTAGAACATACGTAATACATGACTTTTTTTTGTTACTCTTAGTATTATATATTATTGAAAAATTACATGACTCTCAACATATCGTATTTAAAAGAAACATGCGGTACAAATTATTTTTATTCCCCATTTCTAAGAATAACCTTATCTTTGAAACATGAGGGCTTTAACAGATCAGCTACTGCTGCACATCAGGTTGCTGTGATCTTACAAATCCTCCCCTTCTATTTTTAGACAGGGGTTACAATACAAAAAAGTGAGTGAAAATGCCATCTTTTCATGAACCTAGACAGAAATTAGCAGAATTGCACACAGGGTTTTCTTCTGTATATAAATTATGCATTTTCAAAAACGGGTCATGTCAATCACCCTGCTACATTCTAAAATGTAGAGTGTAGAGCATTTAAGGGGAAGCTGGATAAATACATGAGGGAGAAAGGAATAGAAGGGTATGCTGATAGGGTTAGATGAAGTAGGGTAGGAGGAGGCTCGTGTGGAGCACAAACACCAGCATAAACACTTGGACAACATACAGGCTTGGGCTGATAAGTGACAAATAACATTCGTGCCAGACAAGTGCCAGGCAATGACCATCTCCAACAAGAGAGAGTCTAACCACCTCCCCATGACAGTCAACGGCATTACCATCACCGAGTCCCCCACCATTAATATCCTGGGGATCACCATTGACCAGGAACTTAACTGGACCAGCCACATAAATACTGCGGCTGCAAAAGTAGGTCAGAAGCTGGGTATTCTGCAGCGAGTGACTCACCTCCGGACTCCCCAGAGCCTTTCCACCATCTATAAGGCACAAGTCAGGAGTGTGACGGAATACTCTCCACTTGCCTGGATGAGTGCAACACTCAAGAAGCTCGACACCAAAGCAGTCCGCTTGATTGGCACGCTATCCACCACCTTAAACATTCACTCCCTTCACCACCAGCGCACTGTGGCTGCAGTCTGCACCATCCACAGGATGCACTGCAGCAACTCGCCAAGGCTTCTTTGACAGCACCTCCCAAACCCGCGACCTCTACCACCTAGAAGGACAAGGGCAGCAGGCACATGGGAACAACACCACCTGCTCGTTCCCCTCCAAGTCACACACCATTCTGACTTGGAAATATATCGCTGTTCCTTCATTGTCACTGGGTCAAAATCCTGGAACTCCCTTCCTAACAGCACTGTGGGAGAACCTTCACTACATGGACTGCAGCGGTTCAAGAAGGCGACTCACCACCACCTTCTCAAGGGCAATTAGGGATGGGCAAAAAATGCCATAATAAAACAGCTGGGCTGAATGGCCTGTTTCTGTGCTGTAAATTCTACGTATGTAAAGGAGACTGGAGGATTCGAATGCTGGAGAGTACTTTCCTAAAGCAGAATGTTTCTACTCAGTTTTTAAATTGTCTTTCTTCCGTACAAACGTGTGCAACTTTCTCAAAACAAAACTTAACCCACATTACATCGAAATGCACGGATGAAAATAGTTTAGAAAATTTAAACCTCCTCTTTCCTACATGAAACATCTCAATATGATTGCTTAATAAAGGAAAAGCTTCTTCTCTTACACAGCGAGATATGATGATAAAATATATTTGCACAATAGCTGTTGTATATCTGATCAGGAAAATTCCACTATGAATGATCAGGTTTATGTTCAATGCAATCCTGTCTAGTCTGGCAAGTGTTTTGGGGATCCCCCATCGGTACACGGCCAGTGGGGTGATCTGCACCTCCAGGGTCTACCTGCCTTTCTTCCGCCACATTCCCAGGCCAAGACAACCCGCGCCACTTTGCCAGATTTCCCATGCTTTCCTCCTCCTTTGCTATTCTGCTGTAACCATTTACAGCTCCTCTGAACCCATCTATTGTTTGTTTACTTGTCCCATTATCACCTCCTTTTGCCTTGCACCATCTTCCCCTTTTAACATTTAATCGCTCCTACCCTCCACCCCATCACAGACCTTTCCCTTTTCTTTCTTCCCCTGCCCCCTTTTCCGTGGCTCTGCACTTGCTTAAAAGCCGTTCATCTCTAACATCTTCCAGTTCTGATGAAAGGTCATCAACCTTAACTGTTTCTCTCGCCACAAATGCTGCCTGACCTGAGTGTTTCCAGCATTTTCTGTTTTTATTTCACCAAATGTCATGATTTTTGGCCGTTGATGATTAAGCGGCAAACATCCTTACCTGATGGGTCCTGTACTTTAGTGGGGCTTTTTTGCAGACAAAATTTAGGCTGGTGAATTCACGCAGTCCAGTTCTCTGCAGCTTGCAGCACTACACGCACTTAACTCAAACTACTTGTTCAGATAGCTATAAGCACATTGTATCAGAATGTTACTAAATGCTGATAATTGTTAGACCAGCAACTTCTATGTACAGTAATGTTTAGACCAATGATTTAAATAGACATTGTGGCCCACATTCTTCAATTAGTGGTCTTCTGGGGCGACTCCCTCCTTAGCCATTATTTCCAAATAGTCATTGTACATCAGACATAGTTCAAGTCTTGGTCACTTCCAACGTTATTTTTCCTCTTTCCAATTTTCAAGCTACTGATTCTTTTCTCCCATATGAATTAAAAGTAGAAGAGTTCCAGGATTTATCAAATGTAATGGAATGTAAGTTACTTTGGGTGGGGGGAGTTGCAGGGAAGGAGCTGGGAGAGAAAAGTGGTCACAATTTTTTTTTTACTTGTAAACTTATCTGCTTTGTTTTAACTTGTACTCCTTTTTTCTGCCTCTTCTTTCAGGTTAAAATGACTTGTTTAATTACTCTTACTTTTAAAATCAAAATGTCTTGTGGTCTCCGAAATCTAATGAAGAGTCCCGTCCAAAAGATTAACTTGTTCTTCATCACCATCAACAATGTAAAAAATGTCTGAAAATACTTCATAGTTTGGTGTATCGAAACGGACACTGAGCCAGGAAAGCAGAGATTAGGAGGGGTGACCAAAAGCTTGGTCAAAGAGATGGGTTTTGAGAAGGTTTTCAAAAGAGAAAGAGGCGGAGGGTAGAGAGTAGAATCGAAGTGTCTAGAGGTTCTGGCGAAGGGCTGGGGAGATACATGAGGCCAGAATCAAAGGAATGGAGAGTTCAGGGAGTGTGCAGAGATAGGGTGGAATGAAGCCATGGGGGTATTTAAAGACAAAGATTTTAAACAAAGGCGGTAGCGACCAGAGAGCCAATGAAGGTCAGTGAGGATTGGGGTAATGGGCAAGCAGGACTTAGTATTGGACAATACATTTTCAGCGAAGTTTTGGACAAGTTAGAGTTTATAGAGAGTAGAAGAATGCAGGCCCGCAAGGAGAAAGTTAGAGTAATCGAGTCTGGAGATGACAAAGGTGCATACAAGGGTTTCATGGACTGAGAAAAGAGGTGAAGGCTGTCAATGTTACGGGAGTGGAAGTAAGTGGTCTTTGTGATGAACAGGATTTGAGATTCAAAGCTCAGCTCAGGACTGAACAGACCATCAAGATTGCAAACAGTCTGGTTCAGCGCAAGTGTGGCTGGGGAGAAGAATGGAATAATTGGCAAATTGGCACAGTTGATGGCTTTGGTCTTCCCAGTGTTGAACTGGAGAAAGTTAAGACTCATCCAAGATGGGATGCTGGGCCAGCTGTCTGACAGCAGAGATGAGATCAAGAGAGGTGATGGAGAGGTAAAGTTGAGTGTCATCCACGTGTATGTGGATGCTAACCATGCGTCTACAGATGATACTGTTGAAGGAGTACATGTAAAGGTGGAAGAGGAAGTGGAAGAGTATAAACCGAAGTTAACTGTTCTGAGTGAGAAGAGAAGTCATAGCTGGAGATGTCCTGGTTGTGTTTGAATAGGTAGAAATGGAACCATGCAAGAGCAGTCCCACTGCAGAGAAGTTGAGGACCAAGAGGAGGGAAAGAGTGCCATGGTCACATTCACAGAGTGCGTTCATGGTGACTTTGGTTACGGCCAATTCAGCATTGAGAGATGAGCGAAGGCTGGACTGGAGGGATTTGAATAGTGAGTTATAGAGAAATGGCCATGGAAATGGGGTAGTGAGGAGAAGGATAGAGGGGTCGAGAATGGGTTTTGAAGGGGTGTGGGATGGTGCTGGGGGAAGAGGCGAGCATGATAATGTCAGCTAGGATAGGTGCCAGTAAGGGGAGTTGTGGGTGAGACATCAAATGGCAAGGGGATCAAAGGAGCAGGAATTGTATCTCCTAGATCAGATGAGTTTATCGTGCTGGGAGGGAAGGAATTGGAGTTGAGTGAATGGGGGGATGCTGGAGAGAGATGGGCATTCATGGCTAGAGTGGGGAAGGAGAAGGGGAAGATGCAGCTGCATGGATAGCCTTGACTGTACCAGGGAGAACAGAAATGAGAGAAAATGATGGTTTTGCTGGGAACGAGGGCATCAGAGATAAAGGTGGTCACTGACCTGCTGTATATTTCCAGCATTTTCTGTTTTTCTCACTTGTGGCCGCCACTGTGTAAGCAATGCACTGAATATTAGCAAAGCAGTTGCTCCAGTTTTCCTATCTGGGAAAAGGGACACAAGGACCAAATTTATTTCCAAGTGATTGTGGGACCTCAGATTAGCAGATATTCTGCAGCATTCTCCAGTTCTTCTATGCGCAGTTGGAGAAAGGTGAACTCTCTGTTCTTCATTGTGCTTGCATTAACATTTTCATGACTGCAGAGATCACTCAAACATTAAGAACGTAAGTAGGAGCAGGAGTAGGCCATCCAGCCCCTCGAGCCTGCTCCACCATTCAACAAGATCATGGCTGATCATCTACCTCAGCGCCATTTTCCTGCACTATCCCCCTATCCCTTGATGCTTTTAATATCTAGAAATCTATCGATCTCGGTTTTGAATGTGCTCAATGACTGAGCCTCCACAGGCCTCTGTGGTCGAGAATTCCAAAGATTCACCACCCTGAGTGAAGAAATTTCTCCTCATCTCAGTCCTAAATGGCCTACCCCTTATCCTGAGACTGTGATCCCTGTTTTTTTGACTCCCCAGCCAAGGGAAACATTCTCCCTGCATCTACCCTGTCGAGCCCTGTAAGAATTTTGTATGTTTCAATGAGATCACCTCTCATTCTTCTAAACTCCAGTGAATATGGGCCCATTCTACTCAATCTCTCCTCATACGACTATCCGGCCATCCCAGGAATCAGTTTGGTGAACCTTCGTTGCACTCCCTCTATGGCAAGTATATCCTTTATTAGGTAAGGAGACCGAAATTGTACACAATACTCCAAGTGTGGTCTCACCAAGGCCCTATATAATTGCAGTAAAACATCTTTACTGCTGTACTCAAATCCTCTTGTCATAAAGGCCAACATACCATTTGCCTTCCTAATTGCTTGTTGCACCTGCATGTTAGCTTTCAGTGACTCATGTACAAGGACACCCTGGTCCCTTTGAACATCAATATTTCCCAATCTCTCACCATTTGAAAAATACTCTGCATTTCTGTTTTTCCTACCAAAGTGAATAACTTCACATTTTTCCACATTATATTCCATCTGCCATGTTCTTGCCCACTTAGCCTGTCTATATCCCCTTGAAGCCTCTTTGCATCCTCCTCACAACTCACATTCATAAGAACATGGGACCACAGACTCACAGGGGGAATTTAATTATGCCAAACTCCATAAAGGAAGCTCACACCACTGCAGGTGATTAGGATTATCAATTTCCATGCCAAGATGTTTCCCCCGCTACCCATGTTCTCTTCTCCTCTCCCTTTCTCTTCTGCAGTCAGTCCTTGATGGACTATAGCTCCACAGACGCTGATCGCCTCCAGTACAGCCCCCATCACTTAGACCATCCCTGCTTATATCGGACAAATGGCGCTAGCCGTTTGCCATTACCATAGGCATCAATTACAACAGCACTGCTTAAACCGTATTAAGCGTGCAGGCTACTCCGGGGCTGCTCAAGCAGCTGTATGCACCACTTTAAAGTGCCTGTCATTAATTCCTAACACCCCATAGCCTCTCGAACTTCTGCCACTGCTGGGAACCCTTCTTGCCGTCTCGCTGAGCTGGACATATTCCAGCTCCCATTTTAAAATTAACGTAACAATCAAGATGAGTCTGAACAAGTGACATTCATTGTGTATTGAGATGCAGTTTCCCTGTCCAATAAAGTATCGGTGGCCAACATGCAAGAGTTCTTGAAAGATGATCTCAATTCAAATGGGAGTTTATTGGGAATATGATAACTAGTGTTACTGCTTGCTCCAGATTCAGGGTCTCTTTAACTCACCCTCCTACGGACACCTTCTGTCCCCGTCACACACCTCTTAAAACGGTTCCAGAGCTAAACAAAATATCGTGACGATTTGCTTGCTCTTCCAGAATTATCCAGAGTTCTTCCACGTCTCCACTAGTTTACACCATAATTTATTTGTTACACTGGCCACAGCGTATAGCAGGCAAATTGCACTGACACCAATGCACCTGTTATAAGTGATGGGGACTGTACCTTGTCCAAGCTCCCAATATGTGAGAGCCTGGAGAGTGAATGGTGCCAGACTATTCAATTAAAGGACATCACAGCCTAGCTTGACCTATTCAAACTACCTCTTGAGAGTTAAAGTAACCGCTTGCTCATATCCAAGTAGCAAAGACAAGGTTGCTGTTATTTTTTCACACACGTAGAAGAGCACACACCTGAGAGAACAAGAAAACAGGAGCACAATCAAGAGATTCATACAACGTTAGAAACAGAGGCTCAGCTGGTTTCTAAATGTATTCTTAATGGAAACATTAGGTTACAGGTGAGGTCTGGAGTTGTCACCTTAGGGTTTCCTCACAGGGTTCAAAATGCCTATTGCTTACAGGTCCAAACACATAAGGATACAAAAAGTAGTGTAACTGCCTTGAGGGAATGTTAAGAGGCAGAAAAA
Organism: Heptranchias perlo; assembly: GCF_035084215.1. Classification (NCBI taxonomy): domain Eukaryota; kingdom Metazoa; phylum Chordata; class Chondrichthyes; order Hexanchiformes; family Hexanchidae; genus Heptranchias; species Heptranchias perlo. The sequence continues at coordinate 12,468,522 of NC_090347.1, forward strand.
GTACACACAGGACACAATTATGATTTACAGCAGAATCCACTGGGGCAGGGGAGGAGACTCAAGGAGCCAAGATGAAGGATGATGCAAATAAGAAGTCACATTCACCTGATCAAGGACAAGGTAAGTAATCCTTGACAACTTATGCTGCACATCCCTCTCTCTTCCTCAGCCTTTCACAAGCTGTCAACTATTTTCATTGCTTCTTAATCGTTTGATAACTAAAAAGTCTAACCTGCTTTTCAAAGTTTGTGATAAAACAGCCAATCCAAAGCAACATGCATTTATATAATGCCTTTAATGTAGAACAACATCCCAAGACATTTTACAGAGAAAAACAGCATCAGTAGAGACGTTAAGAGAGGTGACCAAGGCATGGTTGACCAGAACTTGTTTAAAGCCAGGGAGAAAGGAAACTCAAGACAGCTGAAGGAGACCAAAGTTAAATGAACAAAGGGTTTGGGATAGAACACAAGGGTGAAGGTGGTAACAGATATAGGGAGAGGTGATGCAATGCAATGTCAGGATCTGTAGATGAGGAATTTGAAATTGATACATTACAAACACTTTCTTTCCCCAAAGAAATGTATTATCTCTCACCCTGAACCATACAGAGCACGTCATTTTTTACCAAATGCCATGAATACCAAAACATGACTCAACAACAATTCATTCAAAATCTTTCATAATAGCTTGGAAATTATGAAAATTCCTTTTGCTTTTAAAAAAAACAAACCACTGAATTGAAGGCCTCAGTACAAACATACTCCAATCAGTTTAGGCTGTGTAAAATCAGAGAGATGGTGATCAGTCAGGATAAACAAATATAAGATACTTTTTTTTTTATAAAAACACTGCACTGGTACATCACTCCATACCATAACCTCTTGATATAAGCAGCATTAATTTGAAACTCCGTCTTGAATAAAGAAGGTACATTATGCAAGGTGCTGTGTGTCAATATTGCAATGAACTGCAAGTGGCCAGGAAATGGGCTTATGTGTACCATTGCCCTCTAAACTCAACTGTCACACTGAGTAAGGTATTGAGTGGAGACCAGGCACTTGTCCACAGAAGATGATTCATCCTGGTTCAGTCTTGTGCATTCTCCAGCAACCAGTTACAAAGAGGCACTGGCAGAGGCGTCTGAACAGGGTGTCTGCCTGCCTTCTCAGCTAGGTAAAATGCAAAGCAGAGATACTAAAAATAAAACTGTATAGAAAGTCATCCAAACCATATCAAAGCATATCTTTGGATTAGATTGAACAGCTTCTCGAGACAGCTTTAAATAATTGATCCCACATATTTTAAGATAGTACATTCCTGTTACAGTAAGGATTGAAAAGCAATGGAATGGCAAGGGTATATAAAAATTTGAATTCGATGATTTATTGTATTCCATGTTTGAAGTAGAGTTCAATTATATATGTAGTCATATCATACTTTTCAGCCTCACATTACTTTGGCCAGGACACAGAACTCCCCGCTATTCTTCAAATAGTGATTGAAAAATCCAATTGCACCAAGAAATCGTCTACAACTCTGTCCAGCAGCATAAATAATGAGATATTGTAGAGGAAAACATGATAACTGGGTGTATCTGTATGGGATATAACGCAAACTAAACACATGCCCCATGCTAACACACATTAAGTCCCTTCCACTTCATCCTATTCAACTCCCAATGCCCATTCATTTAGGTGGAAGTCAGCTACCACTTCCAGGGTTAAAAGCTCTCTAAACAATTCTTTCTGATCAATAAACACACACAAACACAAAAAAGCATACAGCCACCACAGGTTCCCTCCTGCCCCTCCCAAAAATGCATTCATGAACACAATGGATTTTCTTTTGTCCCCTTATCATTCCTCCCCTGAAGGCAATGGTTCATGCCAGGTACAAATTCAAAGGCAGCAGCTCTTCAGTTCCTCACCTTTTTATGTTAGCTTTAACACTATCACAGGAGACTGGCACCGTTCAGCTTGATCCCACCCACACAAATACACACACTTTCAGCAAAGATTGCAAGACAAATAACTGAAGCAGAAGTTACAGCTATTCCCCCCCCACCTTCCTCCACAGCAGCATGGAGGCCAAGTGTGGAGCCTTACTACCACTCTGGCTATTAGCTGATTCAGTACAGAATAGGGATGAAACCTGGGACCTTCCTGGCTCAGTGCCATGCCAAGTGGTGCATTTACCCACCGATACACATGGGGACGCATGGGGAGACAGGAGGGCTTAACTATATCAACTTCCAAGTGGACGCTCTCCTCGCTATGCCATTTTATTCAGCACTGCCTAATGTTTGAAAAGTTTTTTTTACACCAACCTGGCAGGAACAAATAGTTTATTGGTGCTTCATGGTTTGTGGTCAAATCTTTTGTACCAAGTACACAACTTATTTGCACCCAGTCCTTACGCACATCCTTTAGCAGAGGAAAAAGCATTACATTACACCTATTCCAAGACTCACATGATTTAAATAACAACGGTAGATGCCCTTACTCATCTTCCTTACTTAATGGTGGTAAAACTAAAGGAGAGACTTGCACTCATCACCGTAGGGCATCTCAAAGCACTTCACATTACAATTAGTTACTTTGAAGTGTAGTCACAAGTTGTTGTGTAGACAAATATGGCTGCATTTCTCAACATAGGAAGATCCCAAATGAGATGAATGCTCAGTCAATCCATTTTTAGTGGCGTTGATTGAGGATGGAATACTGGTCAGGACACAGAGAACTGGCCTATTCTTCAAATAGTGCAATGGGATCTTTCATGCCCACCTGAACAGGCTAGTGAGGCCTCATCTGAAGGACAGTACCTCCAACACTAACTCCCTCAGTACTGCACTGTAGTGCCAACGACATTATTGACTCAAGGCCTAGTGTGGTACTTAAACCCACAAACTTCTGACTCATACACAAGTGTACTATCAACTGAACCAAGCTGACCACTTTTTAAAAAAAATTATTTTGCTTAGCTGAAGGTGGCTGGTGGGGATTTCTTGCCCCATACCCTTAAAAACCAACTAGTGCCGTATTTTTAACCCCATCTTGACTGTTAAAAGGCAAAATTGCACATAGAGTAAAAGGCTGTACGATCAATTTCCACTAGCCAATGTTCCCAAATGTATCACACAGCTTATAAGCCACTGAGGTTCATTCCTACTCGTGTGCGTTACCTATTTTTTTTTTAAAAACGAACTTAATTGTTTCAGAAATGTTATCCTCTCCCACCATATGACCCGGCAGTTTCTCGCTCTCTTCAAAGAACGCCTCAGCCATTTAAAAAAAAAAGTCTCTCTAAATATTGTTTTATTGCCTTCAGACGACTGACTCTTGCTATTAAAATCAAGTGCTGACGAGTACAAATCCTGCAGGGGTGTTGTGGAGAGCTGAATGTTTGGCTGGATCCAGAAGGGGAAAGATTAACAACGCGCGGTGACGACTTAATACATAGGCGATATAAAAGCGCAGGTTTGACTCCAGCATGCAGCAACCGAGCACGTGTTTAAACCACCCCGAAACAGAACATTAACCAGTCAAGTGTGAAAGTCACGGTCAAGCTCTTCACAAACTGCCCTGCGACAATTGCAACCACATTTTAAAATATATATATAATATATATATAGTTTGCCATCACGCCTTGCGATGCGGTACAAAAATATCACAATGCACCAATTCTGACCTGACTTCCTCCGCTGGGGCGACGAATACTTTGTAGCAGCTTCTTCGCAGCGCTTCCCTCCTCCCCCTTTTTTTTGCGTCTTTTTGATCGACAGCGCGTTTGACCAATCGGACCCCGGGTCCGCGTTAGCCTCCGCCCACATTCGAATGTTTGGCGGCAAGCTGCACCAATCGGCGCCGGCGCAGGGCGGGACTTGCGGCCAACGGGTGGAGCCCAGGAGCAAGCAGGCCCCCGGACAGCCTCGAGCTCGCTTCATGTATCCATTCCCAGTGACATTATGCAACATTCCGCTACCATCCGATCAGTAGCAGCACCGGCACCGGCACCCCCCCCGACCCACCCACCCTTGACAACTATCACCTCCCCTCCAAAAAAAAAACACACACATCCTACCCTTCAAACACCGAGAGGACAATATTTGTTTTCCTAAGAAAGGAAGGCAAGTCAGCATTACCTGAACGCGAACAAACGTGGAGCCAGTGAGCAATGCAGATCCGTGTGTCACAACATGGACTCGGTGCCGAGCAGCGCTGCACATCCGGGGAAATGAGCAGTAAACAGCAATGATTGATGTTTGACATGTCTAGTGAATGGGCACGCGTGTACCTTAGAGAAAGCATCGATAGTCCTGGTGGCGAGAGACATGCTTACTTGCCATTGCGCCATTCAATTTTACATGAAATAATTTGAAAGTTGGATGGGGTTTATAAAGTCAGGAGTTCAAGTGGTGCTATCTCGATGAAAAAGTGTTCAGCAAACTTCTTTAGAAACACAAAGTTCATAGAGGTAGCTTAAGGTGTATCAAAACACGTCACTTGAATGTACATCAACATGAAGGAATATTGCAAAGCTTTTTCTCTCTCCCATCCCCACCCATACCAAATAAGTGTGTGAAAGAATTCTTATGATGATACTGGTTCTTTAAAAGTGGTACTTGCTGCCTTTGTAGAACGTGTTTGAACAGCATTTTCCCATTTGGGGAAGGAGAGCAGCCATACGTCATTTTAATCATTTCCCCTGCAAGAGACACAATGAAGTGTTTCAACTGGCCAGAATTTGTTGGCAAAATAACGGCAAGTTAATGGTGCACGGCGTTATTAGTGTGTAAAAAAACACAGCAATTTGTGGCAAGCAAGAGATACATTGTTAGACGATTTGTGCCGCTCCACCATTAGCCTCAGAAAAGCAGGATCTCGCCATCAACCTCCACATGAGTTTCAAGAAATTGCTGGATTTGGGCCGTAAATACGAATGGAACTCACTGCAGAAAGTTAGGGCTGGTATTCCACGACAGTAAAGACCCTTTTAACGATGAGAATTATGTTCCTGCAATGCTACTCAACCTTGGAGGCCCAGAAAGGCAACAATTGAATTTGGATGCTCACTCCTGCAGCTAGTCAATTGTTCCTAGAGGTGTTTTAAATTTTAATTTAAAAATCTAATTTGACTCAAATTCACCATTTCTTTCTCCGTCATTCACTCTATAAAGCAGTTAAAAAAGCATACGGGATCCTGGGCTTTATAAATAGAGCCATAGAGTACAAAAGCAAGGAAGTTATGTTGAACCTTTATAAAACACTAGTTTGGCCACAACTGGAGTATTGCATCCAATTCTGGGCACTGCACTTCAGGAAGGATATGAAGGCATTATCTAGGGCGCAGAAAAGATTTACTAGAATGGTTCCAGGGATAGACTGGAGAAGCTGGGATTGTTCTCCATAGCGCAGAGAAGATTAAGAGGAGGTTTGATAGGAGTGTTCAAAATCATGACGGGTTTAGATAAAGTAAATAAAGAGAAACTGTTCCCATTGGCGGTAGGGTCGAGAACCAGAGAACACAGATTTAAGGTGATTGGCAAAAGAACCAAAGATGACATGAGGAAAAACTTATTCACGCCGTGACTAGTTATGATCTGGAATGCGCTACCTGAAAAGGTGGTGGAAGCAGATTCAATCATGGCTGTCAAAGAGGAATTGCATAAATACTTGAAGGGAAAAAATTTGCAGGGCTACAGGGAAAGAGGGTTAAAATGGGACTAACTGGATTGCTCTTAGAAATAGCCGGCACGGGCTTGATGGGCCGAGTGGCTTCCTTCTGTGCTGTAACCATTCTATGATTCTTTATCCTTATATTCCATTGGTTAAGAAGATAGACTATTGGTCCTGTCGTTCACCAAGGTCACAGATGCCTGGTTGACCTCATTATCAATTCGCACTTCCAGCAATTTGCGGCGTAAAATTGATTGAAGCTGAAGGGTGAGGAAAAAAATCCAACTCACAGCGCTCTCCCGGAGATGTCCCGCTCCAGCAAATTCTGGGCCAAGATTTACGCCATGTTTGTGTTGAAATGCAAAATAGTTTGATGCTTTGCTATGTATCTCTGAGGTTTCTCACGGGAAGTCTTGGGTCTGGAGCACAGTGATGCTTAGCTGCTAACATGGCCAGTAACTTTAAGGCCACTGCTCTAAATCCAGGTAATTATAGCTTATAAATTGCTGGGCTCAGACAGAGGACGTTGTTATAAAACCGCTTATACATTTCAGGTTCCAGGTCAACGATTGGCTTTCTTTCACCTGTTTAAAAATAGTTTTGGATTCTTAACAGTGTGACATCTCGCATTTGAGGGCGTGCATACAAAATCATGAGGGAAAGAGATGGGTTAGATGCCAGGAAGTATTTCTTTTCTCATTGAGTCATCGCCTTCTGGAATGTGAGTGGGCATGGAATGATTACAGTCCATCAGAAAGGGGCTTGACAAATTCTTGACAGAAGAGTGCATTTCCAGTTGTAGAACACCAGTTGCTACTGAGCTGGGTTTATGAGGAGTTATAAGCCACCACTGTCTCTTGGAGCCTTGCTTGAATTATTTAGGGAGTCAGATAGAAACTACCCAGAGTTTTTCCTGAATCGGCAGAGGTTTTTCTCTGTTTTCTTTGCCTCTTCCAGGAGACTGTGTCATTGGTGGTGGGTCAATGGTATACAGTACATGGTTGTAGCATGTCTGGATGTGATGGGCTCATATTGTTTTCCAGCTCTTTCCATATGTTCTTAGGTGATAGATGCACTAGACACAAGACACATTAATATATACTTGTTGATCTCTTGTGCATTGCACACCAGATGTCAATACTTGTACTGGTTAAACATGTCTTATCCAGATATTACTCAACAATGTGATGACATCATTCCCTAAATCAAGAGACAAATAAACCTACAACTGATATGACATAATAAGAAAAGAGTAACAAAATAAATTATTGAACATTTATTACTATAAGATGTGTTTGGGTCGGCCATTTATGACTGGGATGAGGAGGAATTTCTTCACCCAGAGGGTTGTGAATCTTTGGAATTCTCTACCCCAGAGGGCTGTGGATGCTGAGTCATTGAATATGTTCAAGGCTGAGATCGATAGATTTTTGGAAACTAGGGAAATCAAGGGATATGGGGATCGGGCTGGAAAGTGGAGTTGTGGTTGAAGATCAGCGATGATCTTATTGAATACCAGAGCAGGCTCGAGAGGCCGTTTGGCCTACCCCTGCTCCGATTTCTTATGTTCTTATGTTTGTGTTTTTGTTTCACACTATGCAAACATAACATAAAAACACCACCAAACGACTTGTACAACTCACAACAACAAATGGTTACTGACTGACATCTCTGCAAAGTATTTCAACACTTTCGAACACCAACAATCAACCTGCCTCACACCAGAAATAAGCATGCTAAGTACAGTATTACACTACATTTATGTAGTGCCTTTAACATAAGGCAAACTCTCAGGATGTTTCACAAATAGAAGTAAAGGAATGGGCACCAAATGAGGAAGAAAGAGATTAGGAGGAGTGACTGAAAGAGCTGGGTATTGAAAAAGTTCTTCAAGGGGAGGGAAAAGGAGAGGAGTTTAGATTGGTAGTTCCAGAAAGTAGGACAAGGCAGCTGGAAGCTCTGCTTCCAGTGGGGGAAGATGCAAACAGGCCACAGTCAGAGGAAGGAAGATTTGGAAAGAGGATATAAGGTTACAAGAGATTTTAAAGATAGGGTGGTGCAAGGTCATGGAGGGATTTATAGACAAGGGCAAGGATTTTAAGTTTAATGCATTGGAAAATGTGGAACCAGTGTAGACCAACGAACACAGGGATAGTGGATGAGTAGGCCTTTATGTGGAGCAGGGTACAAGTGGCAGAATTTTAGACAAGTTGAAGTTTATGGAGTGGGGATGGGAGATCAGCAAGGAGAGTTGAAATGGTCAAGTCTGGAGGGGAAAACAACAACTTGCATTAATATAGCGCCTTTAATGTAGTAAAATGTCCCAAGGCGCTTGACAAAGGCAGGTATAAGGATCCCAGCAGTGGAGGAGCTGAGGTGCAAACGGAGACCGCCAATGTTACGGAGGTAAGCGGTCTTTGTGATGGATAGGATTTGAGGTTTAAACCTCAGCTCCAGGTCCAACCATATGCCAAAATTGTGAGTGGTCAGGTTCAGCCTGAGAAAGTGGCCAAGCAGGAGGATGGAGTCAGTGGTAAGGGAGCAGAGTTTGTGGCAAGTGCCACAGACAATGGCTTCAATCTTCCCAATGTTGAACTGTATAAAGTTGTTAGTTATCCATAATTTGATACCAGATAAGCAGTATGACAGCGTGGAGGTAGTCAAAGGGTGCAAAGAAGTGATGGAAAGGTAGAACTGGGTATCATCACCGTGCCTATAGATTATATTGCCGAGGGGCAACATGTAGATAAGAAAGATGAGAAGGCCAAAGGTTGATCACTAAGGGAGCCCAGAGGCGACAGTGCATGGGAGGGAAGAGATGCCAATGCTGGAGATGCACTGCTGCATTGAGAGAGAGAGGAGTCGAATCAGAAATGGACGATAATGGAGAGTCATTGGAGGAGGATGGTGTGGTCAGCTATATAGAATGGTGTGGAGAGGATGAGGTGAGATAAAGCACCCATCCCATGATATCATTCATGACTTTGGCTAGGACTGTTTCAGTGCTATGAAGGCGGAAGCCATACTGGCTGGATTCAAACAAGGAATTACAGGAGAGAAGAGTACGGAGCTGGGAGGCAACAATAATTTTGCGGCTCTTAGAGGGGAAAGGGAGGTTGGAAATAGTGTAGTAGTTGGAGATAATGGGGTGTAATAACAGTGGTTTTGAAGGGGAGAGAGAGAGAGAGAGAGATGGTACCGAAGGAAAGAGATTGATGATGTCAGCTAGCATTAGTGCCAAGTAGAGGAGTTGAGAAATTAGGAGTTGTGTGGGGGGGGGAATCAAGGGAGCAGGATGTAGGTCTCAGGGACAAGGTCAGTTTGGAGAGCACAGGGGGATGATGGGGGAGAGACTGAAGAAAGACAAGAGGTCAGGGCAAGAGTGGGGAAGGCTGGGTCAGAGGAGGAAGCAGAGCCAGCTGTGCAGATGTCCAGATCTTAAGAGATGAAGAAATCCAAGAATTCCTTTGGTATTTGAGACGAGGCTGAATGGGTGAAGGATGTCAAGGCCTTGGAGAGGGTGCAGAGGAGATTTACGAGAATGATAACAGGTATGAGGGACTTCAGTTATGTGGAGTGACTGGAGAAGCTGGTGTTGTTCTCCTTAAAGCAGAGAAGGTTAAGAGGAAATTTAATAGAGATGTTCAAAATTATGAAGGATTTTGATGGAATAAGGTGAAACTGTTTCCACTGACAGGAGGGTCGGTAACCAGAGGACACAGATTGAAGATAATTGGCAAAAGAACCAGAGAAGAATTTTTTTTTACGCTGCGAGTTGTTATGATCTGGAATGCACTGCCTGAAAGGGCGGTGGAAGCAGATTCAAAAGTAACTTTCAAAAGGGAATTGGATAAATACTTGAAAAGGAAAGATTTGCAGGACTATGGGGAGTGGGACTAATTGGATAGCTCTATCAAAGAGCCAGCACAGGCACGATGGGCTGAATGGCTTCCTTCTGTGCTGTATGATTCTATGAAAGGGGTTTGAAAAGTTGGTTAGGGGGGGCAACCTAGGTTGTCCTTGCCATGATCTTTGAGTAATAGGCGCTCTTGGCTCAAGAGAACAAAGCACAGTAAAGCTTGATATGATCAAGCTAGATCTGATTGATGACTAAGCTAGGTGTTTGCAATGTACTCTCAAATTTGTAACCTTCTGACTGATGGGAGTGGAAAAGGAGACTGTACTGGGGACTGTGACGGGTGAGAGACAGTGATTGATTTAATTTCAAAGACAGAGGTGAGGGAGCAATTTAGCAGGTTCACAGTATTCATTGGAAGTCAATTTTCAATTCTACAATTGATAGCACACAAATATTTCCAGACATCTACATGAATTAAAGAAAGCAAGTGCTCATACTAAAATCAAACAATTGGAAATAGAATTGCCAAAAAAAAATGAAAATAAAGTGACAGCAGCACAATGATTTATTTGCTTTTCAGTCGATGGACTGAATTAGTTAACAAAAACAGAAAAAGCTGGAAATACTCAGCAGGTCAGGCAGCATCTGCGGAGAAATAGAGACCAGTCAGTCAACATTTCAGGATTGGAGGGTCTCAAGGCTTGAAACGTTGACTCACTAACTTCTGTTTCTCCACAAATGCCTTCTCACCGGTTAAATATTCCCAGCTTTTTCTGTTTTTGTCATCAGATCTCCAGTGTTTTGGTTTTTGTTTGAAATTAATTAGTTATTTATTTGCATATTGGCCTCACATGGTCAGGACCTCATTTAATTTGATATTCGCAGGTTAAAAAGTTCAGAGGGAACCAAGCAGCTAGAACATGAATTAGAACAGGAAGATTTGATGAATCTATTAATACCTGCAGCACAACATTTGTTTCACTTTTGGCCTGCAAGTTGAGCAATCTCACAAACTTGTTTCCACAACAGGAAAAAGTTTCAGCCACTGTTTCTGTTCAAGTTTCCACAACAGGAAAAAGTTTCAGCCACTGTTTCTGTTCAAGTTTCCACAACCTTCAGTAACTTTCTGTTTCTGTTCAAGCAGATTAATTTGGTTAGGAAAAATGGAATAGAAGGCGTTAGCAAAATACCTTTCAAATTCTTGACATTGCGAACACAGCTCACAATTTCGTTCAACGAAAACAAACCAAGCTGGGAGAAACAACAGGTGGGGCCAACAAGTCACATGGCCAAATCATCCAATCACAACTAAGTATAAGGACTGGCATAGCGCTATAGCGCCACCTTGCTTGGAGCTGTCAGAAGGAAGACTCAATCACAGCTCAGTGCAATAAATAGGAAAATTCAAGAGTGACAGAGAAAGCGTTTTGGAAAGTAAGTGTTATCCTAAGAGGAAGTGTGTGTGTCAGCTGTGGCTCAGTGGGTAGCACATTTGCCCTCTGAGTCAGTAGGTTGTGGATTCAAATCCCACTCCAGAGACTTAAGCACAAAACCTAGGCTGATACTCTTGGGGGAGTGCTCCACTGTCAGAGGTGCAGCCTTTTGGATGAGATGTTAAACTGAAGCCCTGTCTGCCCTCTCACTTGGAAGTATAAGATTCCATGGCACTATTTCAATACATGAGCAGGGGAGTTCTCCTAGTGTCCTGGCCAATATTTATCCCTCAACCAACAACACTAAAACAGATTATCTGGTCATTATCACATTGCTGTGTGTGGGACCTTGCTGTGTGCAATTTGGCTGCTATGTTTCCTACATTACAACAGTGACTATGCTTCAAAAAGTATTTAATTGGTTGTAAAGCGCTATGGGACAGCCTAAGGTAGTGAAAGGCAGATGAAATTTAATGCAGAGAAGTGTGAATTGATAGATTTTGGCAAGAAGAATGAGGAGAGGCAATATAAACTAAATGGTACAATTCTAAAGGGGGTCCAGGAACAGAGAGACCTGGGGATATATGTGCACAAATCTTTGAAGGTGGCAGGACAGGTTGAGAAAGTAGTTAAAAAAGCACATGGGATCCTGGGCTTTATAAGTAGAGGCATAGAGTGGCATTCAAAAAGCAAGGAAGTCATATTGAACCTTTATAAAACACTGGTTCGGCCACAACTGGAGTATTGTCCAATTCTGGGATCCGCACTTTAGGAAGGATGTGAAGGCCTTAGAGAGGGTGCAGAAAAGATTTACTAGAATGGTTCCAGGGAGGAGGGACTTCAGTTACATGGCTAGACTGGAGAAAATGGGATTGTTGTCTTTGGAGCAGAGAAGCTTAAGAGGAGATTTGATAGAAGTGTTCAAAATCATGAAGGGTTTAGATAAAGTAAATAAAGAGAAACTGTTCCCATTGGAGGATGGGTCGAGAACCAGAGGACACAGATTAATAGGTTTGCAAAAGAACCAAAGGCGACATGAGGAAAAACTTTCTTACGCAGCGAGTAGTTATGATCTGGAATGCGCTGCCTGAAAGGGTGATGGAAGTAGATTCAATCATGGCTTTCAAAAATGAGTTGGATAAATACTTGAAGGGAAAAAATTTGCAGGAAAGAGCAGGGGAATGGGACTAACTGGATTGATCTTAGAAATAGCTGGCATGGGCTCGATGGGCTGAATGGCCTCCTTCTGTGTTGTAACTATTTTATGATTCTATAGAAATACAAGTCTTTATCTGCAACTTTTTATATATTATAGCGATGTAGATAGTAACACTTCAAATCACTGTCACTAGTCTTCAGAGGAGATTAAAATGACTGTATAGCGTCAGTGGCTGTAACACTCAATTGTAGCAAAACTGGCTGAATCCTCCTATACTTCTGGAAAGAAATGGAACAGAAGGCCCAGAATGCAGTGCTCTCAAATCACCCTCAGCAACAGGTAAAACATCTTTTAGAATACCTCCCCCCTCCCCAATTGCTCTGCATTAGTTTTTAGAGCAGAATTAGATATGATAAAGTAAGGGCAACACTAGTTACTACAGCCGCACAAAATAGTTACCTCCCATTGCTCCTATATTTGTGCAAGTCCATGCCAAGGTTCCATTCACTGCACTAGGCTGTATATTCAGCCTTGTGTTTCAATTAGACAAGACCATTGTTTGTCAATGCCTTGATTGCATGATCATAAATGTCAGCAAAATCCCACCTTTGAGAATGGTGCGAAATGGGGGAGGGACAGAGTTCATGTAACACAAATTCTGGTTTCCAGGCACAATAATTTGAGTCTTAGGGATGTAATTTCCTGTCAATTCCCTCGGGTTTGGTGGTGGCAATGGGGCATAACGTTTGGAAAGGTTCTGTTACACTGCATTCCCCATTATTCTAGTATGGGTTGCAATTTTCCAGTGTCACTTCCTGACTCATTCCTCACTAGATAATTCAATGAGCCATCAGGGCAGTCGAACTGTCTTGTAGCAGATGTATAATTACAACCCCTTTGTCATCATGTGGGATAGAATGATCCAACATTAATAGCCTTATCCTCAGTGGGCAAGGAAAATTCCTCTATGAAACCTATCTCCCAATTTAACAGTGTCCTTATTCAAGAAAAAGTAGTTCTGAGGAAAATTGGCTTTGGGTCCCACTCCTGAACTGTATTCGGTGGTCCAGGTTGGACATGATTGGATGCAATGGCCTTGGAGTCAATTATCCCTTTCATACATTGTCAAAGCTCATACATTTAGAATGGCCACTAAGACAAGGCATTGGAAAGCTGTTACCACATATAGAACTGTGCTGCAGTACAAGTCACTGCTTTCAGGAGTAGAAAGGAAGGGGAAGAAAACTGGAGACATAAAATTTAAAAATGGGAAAATAAGTGTGATCACTTCATGAATTTATTTTAATGTGCACTGTTCAAATAGCTGCAGAACCAATACATTTCTGCTGGTGGCACTGCTGAGCTGTTCTAATTCTGCTTTGCCATATCATTAACCGGAACTCTGTTGTACTGCAGGAGTCACAAACAAGTGGTCAGCTGATCCTGCCTAAGGAAAAGTTTTTTTTTCCACAAAGATTTGCACTTACCCAAAATTCCCCTTTTCAGGAATTCATATTTCCAGTGCCGTATAAGGGACCAAAACTTCTTACAGAGGATTAATGCAACAGAAGAACCTGTGAAAGCTTAGCAAACTTATTGCTTAGTTTTAAAAATAAATTTGTTCTCTTGATATTGATTATATGTTTTATATATATATTTAATAAGTGGTGTTTACTTTTCAGAGTGAGCCTATTAAAATGGGTTATATTTTTACAGCAAAATAAGTGAGGCCTGACAGGTCTGCAACAGATTAGTTAGCATTTTTTTTAAAGATTCCTTTAAGTTATAGTGAAACTAATATTACATTACTATATTGTGTAGCTTACTTTGTCTATAACCAGAGCCACAGTGGAATACCATTTGGTGAATAGGAGTCGCATGAGTCAATCTGGTGAATTTTTTTCATCTATTATTCGACTCTATTTATTGGAACACTAGTTTTAAGTTTTAAATTATATTATAACAACTAAAAAAGTCTCGTCTTCCTCCGACGGTGCACAGGTTGGCGACATATCCATGCCTCTTTCTGAAAACTTGTCTATTTCAGTCAATTGAGCATTTTTGCTGTTGTTTTAGTCACCTAATTTGAAATCTCAAGGTTAAATGCTGTAGTAAAAATACTAAAATGGAATTTAGTGTTTAGCACAGCTGAGAGTTCTATTTTTAAGTAAAATGCAGGAGGACGGAAGTGTACATGCTGCAGTTCAGCTTTCTATTTGCTCACTGTAGTCGTGCTCTGATTATTTCTGGGTGCTTCAGTCAAGAGGTTGAATGTATTGCTGAGAACCTACTTTGTAGACAAAGATTCAGGTCATAAAGAATGACAGTAGATTAGCCACCAAAAGAATATTTGTAGTCTAAGCCTCACAGTCAACCACAAATAACAACCATAGCTTTTGATCATGCATTCTACATCCAAACTTATCAGGAAACATTACCACTAAAAACCTACTCAGCTTGTACACAGACTGAGATTATTATTAATATGGTAGAAGTCTGCACAGTTGTCCAGGGATATGTAATGGAACAACATTTGTATCAGTGGATGCTTGAAACCATTGTATGTGCGCATGATCTGCTGCCACTCAAAGTGTATTATTTTGAACAACAGGCAGGGGTCAAAACAGAAGTCCTTGATTTCTTATCTGTTGAACATGAAGCTCCAGAGTGCAAGACAGGCAATATCGCGAAGGTTGTGGCAAATGCAATGGATAAGTTGGCGCCAAGAAGACAAATCATATGATTAGAAGGCGTAGACCACTTAGCAAAAAACAATCCATTCCACAAATTAGAGAACAAACTGCAAGGGCAAGAGAGACGAGTAGTGTTGGCTTGCTTCACAGATTGTTGATAATGCTGTGCAGGCTGCTGTTGGTTGTCTGCCAATAGATGTGGAAGTGACCCAGCAAAAACGTACAGTTACATTCACATACATACATTTTAAAAAGGTGAAGGACTTCTGCAATTTTCTGAAAGTTGGGAGTATCAACAGCTACTGGGGAACGATAACAATAGCTGGCTGTAATGGACACCTGCTTTGCAATTAATTTACAAAGCCTTGAAATAATTGTGGTCAAAAAGCAAAGTATCCCAAAATCCTTGAGAATTCAATGCAACTATCTTGGATGTGGAAAAACAAAACTCTTATATGATAGAAGTGTCAGGAAAGTTGAAATCACTGAAAGGAGCAAGAATTATGTACAGAATAATATTTGTGACTTTAATTTTTAAATTATAACATCTTCTCAGACGAGTTGCAAATGAAGATGAGATAGTGAGGTAGAGTTTCCACTTGTCTACGCCAGTAATATCAGCGCAGTTCGGGCGGAATTGGCCAAACCAGCGCAAAAGATCGGGGGATTTTAAACGTAAGTTACGCCCAAAACCACTTACATTGGTGTTTTCTGTGATCTTTTACACTGGTTCAAGATTCAATTAGCCTGTATCAGGCCCCGCCCATAAAACTGGCCAAGCCCCCAGTTGAAATTGCAAGATTCCGCTGATTGCACTGGTTTGGGAAGACTCTTCAAATTGCGCTCATTTTCTTGGGTGCACAGGCAATAGTAGGCACCTTTTAAAAGATTTTTCACATCAAAAAATATTTAATTTACTAACAAACTGACTAGTGTACACCAATGAAACTAGTAAATGGTTCAATATAGTTTTTTTTTCAAAGTCATTTTCAGTGATTGTAAATCAGGTTACTCACAGGTAGAGGACTGTTATTAAAAATGCTTACTTTTGCTGGTAAACCCATTTTCAGCTGTATTAATAAAACTGCACCAGGTTACTACTCTTAAACACATCAAGGAATACTTTTTAATGGAAAGAGGGAAAAAAAGAAATGATTACGTTCTATTACGCTGCCCGATTGCACTGGTTCATGGAAGATTTTGTTTGTTATTACGCAAATGAATTTTAGCGGACATTGAACTGTGACCTTACCAGCGCAATTTCAAGCTCATTTTGGGCCCAATTTCCAGATTGCGCCTAAAACAGAAACAGAAAACAAATCAACTCCTTTCTTCATATATCCATTGATTATTTTGATATATGCATGAAGCTTCAGGACATTCTGTATTTTTAATGATTTTTAGATTTTACTAGGAACATAATTTTCGTAAACTGATAATTGTAGATACAGTAAACAGTATCAGTGAAACCCACCAACCTGATCAGCTAAATATCAAAAGAAGACAAAAGGACTAAAGAACATTTTCATTGGTTCAAGGATATTGAAGCTGAATTTAGTTCTGCTGAACAGTTTGGCACCGATGCAAAGCTCCAGGAATCGTGAGAGTGGGTACCAGCAAGAGACGTCAATAGAAATTTTCTTCAGTTCTAGAATATTCTTATTTAACATGCTGAAATATAGAACTTCTTTCAGAAGGTTTGCATTTGCTTTCTCAGTTACAATGCACCACTTCAAAGACGGTTTCAAATGTCAGGTGGTATCTTGACAAAGGGCAAATGCAAGATGTCAACAGATACTCTAAAAGCTATAGCAGTGATGGAGGAAAATATGGAGCACTGTTCTGAATTTGTTGGAAAGCAAGAAAAAGCTGTCAAAACAAGTTGCAGGATTCGAAAAGCACAGGTTTAAGATTCTTAAAGTCTGAGATTTTAATTTATTTTTGGAATAGGACTGTGCATTGATGTTCTGAATGTTACTGTTGAATTGTGTTAAAGTGCTTTCATTTTGTTAGTGGGATTGCACATTCATATTCTTACTGTCAACCATAGAATCCTGTTAATATAGCTTTGCATTTGTACTGGGATTGCGCATTGATATTTCTAGGATCACAGGTGTTGCATCTGTTTTAATAAATTGGATGAATTGTAGAGTGTGTGTTAGGTTTAAGGTCTAACATAAATTCTGATGTATTTTACTTGATACCAGGGTATGGCATAAAGCACCTAGACCTCAGTGCAGTCAAATTGCACTATCACCAGTGAGACCAACCCAAATAAATGGCTTGGTGATAGATTGCTAACCCCCGTCCACCCCAGCTCCAAACTGGAGACTCTATTCCAAATCCTCTGGACGGGGCCATTTGCATGGTCAGGGCAGACTCATCACACCTGCTAGAGCACATCTGCCCTTTTTCTAGACTCTGTATAACCATTGGAATGGAGATGCATCTGGATGAATATTTTAAACTGTAATTTAAAATATATACATATGACATTATTGTATTTTGGATTCTGGTCACACAGGTTCTCTATTGGTAGCTCTCCAATCAGAGATATTTACTAGTTGAATCAAAGATACTTACCATATGGGCTCCTGTTCAGTTTTATGTAACTGGTTTGGTCTGGTTTTACACATTTTAGGACCAATATTGCACTGATATGGACCTTCTTCCACTGAGAGCACAGATCAGGAAGCTGTGGGCACACATCCCAAGCTTTTCTGTACACTCGTAATTGAACAAAAGCCCAGCAGTAGGAATAGTTACCTCAAACTCTGCAGTAACAGTGGTGTCGATTTTAGGATGGCCGAGCGGGTGCATTCGTGGCGGGGGGGCCTCCGAAAATTCGGGATTCCTGGGGCAGGTCCGGAGCCCGGCTCCAACCCGCCCACTTCCGGGTTCCCCAATGATGCGCGCGCAGCCCCCGAATTCGGGACTCCCACCGGCAATTAAAGCCGGGGGGATCCCAATTAAACCAATTATTTTGATACTTCAGGTCGTTAGCAGACCTGATTGGGAGGATATTTTAGGAGGGGTGGGATTTTCATCCAAACTGAGTGTGTTTCCCATACTAGGGGAAACACTCCCAGTTGAAATAGACGTGTTGCAGCCACCAGCCTGTGGGAGCTGCAAAGGCCCATTTGACAGGTGGGGGGGTGGGGGGAGACCCTCACTCATTGCAGGAGGCCACTCTGTCACTTTGGACCAAATTTGGCCTGCACCACCCTCCTCCTAACACAAAAAAATCACCAACTTGCAACCTTAACCCCGGTGTGCAGACACATTTACCTACCTTGCGGACCCCCTCAAACGTACATCTTCCGGATGGGGGCCGCCATAGCTGCAGTCATGACCTCCTCAGAGAACGAACAGCATCACCAGCCTCGCCGGCCACGCCTTCCACCTCTGACATGTGGAGCTCCACAACAGAGTGCTGTGACACATCCACCTGCACAGCAGGAGGGAGGGCAACCGCAGAGAGAGAGAGAAGGCGCTACCCTCGCCACAGGGCCTACAGACCGAGGCTCAGCTTCCTGGACCTCTCTGAGCAGCAGTGCACACTGAGGCTCAGAGTCACTCGACATGTAGTCGTGGACATCTGCAGCCTCCTTGATGCCGAGCTGCTCCCGGCTGGCCTGAGCACCATCTTCTTACCTGTCGCTGTCAAAGTCACCACTGCCTTCAACAACTTCTTCTCCGGATCCTTCCAGTGTGCCACCGGGGACATCGCCGGCATCTCTCAGTCGTCTGCACAAAAGAGCCCTGCGAATACACCTACACCCACTCTGCAGTGACACAATGGGTGGCATCAGGTGTGGGTCTTCATGGTGATCCTCAGGAAAGGGAAATATTGCACAAACCACACAAGATTTGCAAAGACGTGGCAGTAGTGGTGATGACAAATTTTTATGTGCTTTGCAAAACAAACGAAAGTAAATCTAAAACACGACATTTTGTCTTACACCCTTGTGCATCCCCTTTGTGTGCTCAAAACCTTCGCCTTACATTTACGGGAACCCCTACACGGTGCTACCCCTGTGGCTTCAGCAGAGGTAGTAGCAGGTTGCTCTTGTCCATGCCCTGACCGATGAGATGCTTTGCGCGGATGCCCTTTGGGTTTCAGTGCCTGTGAGGGCCCTTCCAAAGACTGCTCCACCTGCACCTGTGCAGGGGCAGACTCGACCACCTGGAGAGGAGGCAGCATTGCGGGTACGGTTTGAGAGGGGGGCAATGGGTGAGGCGTGGGAGCGCTTTGAGTGGCGTCTCCATGTCTATGTCCCCTTTCACCATCATCCCTCTCCTGGCCCAGGCCCACATCACTCCTTCCACCCTGCTGGACGACAGTTTGGAGGACTTGTGTGAAGCCTTGGAAGGCCAGTTGTAATGTATCTGTCAGCCTATTTAAGGCGGCAGAATGTTGCTCACCCTTAATCCGAACGGCCGTTGTCAAGGCCTGAATGGACTCATTGTTGAGCCGTGCTTGAAGCTCGATGGAGACTAGCCTTTCCTCCATCGCAGACATTCCCGCACCTACCTGCGACACTATCTCAGAGATGCCTTCATGTCCCTGTGACAGTATTCCACTCATGCAGGAGTTGGACTCCTCCATCCTCTGCGCGATTGTGGAGAGTGCGCGTGGCAACTGTTCCAGTACCTCAGCAATGTGCTGCTGGCCCTCAATGACTCTCCTTTTCATGGCTGGCACCCAGGGCTCAGCATCTGGGTCCAGCTGAGCAGAGCCTGGAGAAGAGTGCTCCCACCGACGCGGACTCTCCACGGCTGCCCCTGCCACCAGGGTCTGCTCATGCTCACGTGTGCATAGTGACTCACCATGTGCAAGCCCAACTAAGTGAGGACAGGGACCCACCGAGGTGTGTGTATCTGCGCTGTGGATGGCTGGCTCAGATGTGACGATAGACCTTCAGAGGCCGGCAGGTCCCCTGAGGAATCGCCCTCCACAGTCAGGGCAGTCGCAGATGGCCCTGCAAGAGAACAGAAAGCAATATTAAGCACGTGGACAGATGTTGAGGTGCTGCAGATGCCAAGTGATGCTAAGATCATTCGCTATCATGAGTGCTGAGTGTTAGATTTCTGTCACCAGCCGCTTGTGCAATCCCAGTCTCGGCGTCCGCCACAGACAGGCACTCCAGCATGCGGCTTATTTCCAACGCCTGCTGCTCTGCGTCCGTTAAGACCACCTGGTGTGGCGGGCCCCCTCCGGTCCTTGCCCTCTCCTGGGCATTCTGGAATCTCTTCTCCTTTCAAGGCCAAACACAGAGAGGCGTGATTGAGTGATGGTTGCATACTGACCCGCTGCATGCATTGGTGTGGGTGGGGGTGAGCGTAAGGGAGATGCATGGGAGGGTGTATTTGAGACATAGCCATGAGATTGTATGAGGGTTGGGTTACGTGGTAGTGTTCGAATGGGAACTGGGGCGATGAGTACGTGCAGGCAAGGTGAGGATGATGGTTGAGTGGATGTGAGGAGTGATGCGAGAGCGTTGTGGTGGCAGTGCAGAAGGAGTTGTGTGGTGGTGGAGGTGATATGGAAAATGGAGTGTGGGAGAATGCGTAAGTATACTCACTTTGGCTGACCTGGTTAAGTCATTAAAGCGCTTCCTGCACTGGACCCAGGTTCAGCACACATTGCTGCTGCTGCTGACCTCCTCTGCCACCTCGAGCCAGGCCTTCTTGGTGGCAGAGGGATTCCACCTCCTCCCATCAGATGGGAAAAAAAATTCCCTCCTCCTCCTCACCCCATCGAGCAGCACCTGGAGTGAGGTGTCAGAGATCCTTGGAGCAGCCTTGCCTCTGGCCTGCTCCAAGCTCCAAAAATGGTTCTTTGCTGCAGGAGGAGCATTGTAGGACTGCCCCTTTAAATAGGGCTCCTCCTGCTGACAGCCTGTGATGCGGGTGCGCAGTCCGCCCGCTGCGCAGGTCTGGAACGGGAAACCCGGAAGCACGTGTAAGTATCTTCAATTAGGCTGCAATCGCGTGCGGAGCACCCCGATTTCACTGGGCGCGTTACCCACGCGCCCAGTCGACCCCCCCGCTGCCATCCCGCCACCCTCCTAATATCGGGCCCAGCGTTTCTGATGTTAGAGGAGGGTAAGTCTGCAGGGAGACCTGTCCTGCATGGCACCATTCGGGCAATTTTGATAGTCGTAGAGAGATCTAGGGGGTGACGTTGGATAACCCCTGAAACTGGGCGCAAGGGTCGCGCTGCGCAATTAACCCGCGCCCGGTCATTGAGATGCAGGCAGCACATGAGATTCGTGCTGCCTGGTGATCTCCTTGATTTCTGCGTGCAGCCAGCGCTACCTGCGCTGCTGAGTGGTTGGACGCACCAGCAGGGGGCCCGATATGGGGCGTGGCCAGCACTAAAAAGCAGCCTGCACCTCGTAAAGGGGAGTATGACTGAAGGAAGTGCATTGACAATTACATCTGTGCTGGAAGATACGCAGTAATGGCTGGGCCTACGAGAGAGTGTGCACCAAGGTTCTCCGAGGCCTTGGTGCATGAGGTGGACGCACGGAGGGCCATCCTGTATCCATAGGGTGGCAGGAGGCCCTCCAGACACATCCTGTGGAGGCAGTGGCACTAGAAGTAAATGCCAGGAGCATTGCACACATGGATGCAGTGCAGGAAAAAGTTCAATGATCTGTTCGCCAGCAAATCACCAGGGCAGCTGAGGTACCGCCCCGGGAGAGTGGCAGTGGTGGCATGTCAAACGAACCTGCTGTCCTCTCTCAGGATGACAGCATTCCTGCTCCCACCTCTGCCACTCCCCTTGTTGTTGCCTGTCAGCCAGCCAAGCCAGACTGCTGCAGCCCAGGCCGAGATGGTGCAGTCTGAAGCCAGGCCCTCCCAGCCCAGAGCTGCTTGCGGTCGTCCTCCAAGGCCATCTGCACGCTCCTCAGTTGAAGGTCAGCAGCCTCCCACCACACACGCACCAGCCACTGGGGATGCACCCCGTAGGAGCACTAGGAAAGGAAACAGGCACACGGACGACAGGCACTAAGGGAATGCACAAGGGTGAATAGTCTCATGTAGTATACATGATTTCATGTGATAACTTATAAATTTGTATTTGAACTCGCAGTTGGTGGTAGTTTTTATTTATGCGATGAGCTCCGGGAGGAAGCAATGTGTAATCATAAGGAGGACGATTTGATGGTCATGTGGGAGAGGAAAGGTGGGGAGTGTAGGACTGTTGGTGACTTGGGAGGTGTCGTTAAGGTTACTGATATCGCTCATAAGGTGAGCCCGCAGAGCCCTAGCAGACAGGGTCTGTGCACTTTGTTGCCTCGTTGCCTCTTCCTCCACTTCTTCCTCTGTCTCCTCCTCTTCCTCTGCCTCTGGCTTTGGTTCAGAGTCTCGCCAGGTAGGCAGTGGCAAGGGTTGTCCTCTCATAAAGGGCGAGGTTGTGCAGCATGCAGCATACAACAACGAATCTTGACACCAGCTCAGCTGAGTACTGCAGGGCTCCTCTAGAATGGTCCAGGCAGCGTAGGTCTTGCTTTAGGACGTCTGTGGTGTGCTCAATAATGTTCTGTGTGGCCGCATGGCTCTCATTGTAGGCCTGCTCTGCGTGTGTGCCAGACTGGAGTTATGAACCACCTCATGAGGATAGCCTTTGTCGCCCAGTAGGCAGCCTTTGACTTGCCATGCCGGTTGAAAGATAGGTGGGACATTGGACTGTCGCATAACGAAGGTGTCATTACTGCTGCCAGGGTAGCGGGCATTGACCTGCATGATGCGCTGCACGTGGTCACACATAAGCTGCACATTGATGGAGTGGAACCCATTTCTGTTCATGAAGATGGCAGAGTTGAGATGTGGAGCACACATGGCAATATGTGTGCAGTCAATGGCACTCTGCACCATGGGGAAGCCTGCAATGCGAGCAAACTCTCGTGCTCGCTTATGCTGCTTCTCTCTGTCAAGAGGGAACGTGATGAATCTGTTGCACAGCTTATACAGAGCCTCAGTGACTTCCCTTTTGCAGCAGTGCTCTGCAAACTGAGAGATGTTGCATGTATCGTCAGCAGCAGCCTGAAAGGATCCAGAGCCGTAAAAGTTCAGCGTCACGGTTACCTTCACAGCCACAGGCAATGTGGTCCTTGCCCTGCTCGGAGGCTGAAGTTGTTGCTGCAGCAGTTGACAAATCTCCGCCACGACCTCTTTCATTAACTGCAGCCGATGGATACACTGATCTTCGCTCAGTTTGAGGTAAGAGAATTGGTTACTGAAGGTCCTCATTGGATATGGCCTCCTGCTCAGTGCGCTGCACTTCCTCCTCCTCCTCCTCTCGCTGCTTGACCTGCTCTGCGTGGCCTCTCTGCATTCTCCCAGTTGTATTCAAAGCCCAGTGGGAGCCCTAGCAGGCCACCTATGGTTGGCAGCAACCTTGTTCAGCACACTGTTTTAAATGCCACTAACAGTAATGTACGACCGGCCAGCCCATTCTATATAATATTGCAACTTTCTCCAAATGTAGGAGACCTCCAAAAACAGGTACGAATGCATCAGCAGCCAGAAGCAATAATCCAGCAACCAACCTGTAACTCCTGCATGATCCCGTTAAATAGTACTGGTGGAGGATCCTCCATGTTGTTTAAGATCTGTTCAGCAGTTAAGAGTGCTTTGGCTGGAGCGTTGATTTCCAAAATTGTATCTGTCCCTTTAAATTAGCATTGCACACTGATCTACTGCATATTCTCCCTACTTTACATGGTGCTGGTGTTTGTTATCTGCGCACGTGCGAATGCCTTTATCACGTCACGCTAGAAGTGTGTGTGCATTCCAGGTGCCTTTTTGGGTCCTTAGGAGTCCACGCGACGCCTACACAATGGACGCTACGTGGCCCAATTTAGCTCCCCCATAAGTCCAGGCTGCCTTGTTTTTCCAGTTAAAACAGTGTAGAGGCAGGATACCCACATTATTCAATTAATTCAACTCTTTATCTTAGACAACAAAGGCACCATAAACCAGCTGTACGTGTATGAACACTGAACTCCCCATTTTGGGATTACTAAGCCAAATTGTTTAGTTGAATCCTTTTTTGTCAGGGTCAGTTTACAGAATTCCTCAGAGTTTAAGCATAGAATCATAGTGGAATGCACTTGAGAATTTTACTACAAAGTCTAACAGATTTTATATCCTGTTTAACTAACATTTATTTTTCATCATTAGATCCAATTACAATTCCTGCACAAATATTCTAGGAAACCTATAAAATCTGATTGAGATTGTCAGAAAGTAACTTAGACTTGTAAAAGAAAAGCATTTCACCAACATATAGTAATAAATCTTTATTTGATATAATACTGTATTTTTCCATGAATTCAGAGTCCACATGGAATTTACTACATGAATTATACAGAGTAACAAACACATGCGCCAAATGTTTCTCATCATACTTTTATATGCTTACAGATCAAACAAATTGCAAGTCTCTGACTTTTTTCTTCTAACAATCATTGCAAAACATCAAAGCCTTAAATTATGGCAGCATTTTCTGAACACTTATTACTTAAAAAGCATAGCTTTAAAAGAATTATAAGTTAAACATACTATTAATAAACCTTTAAAAAAAGAATTACAGAAGAAATAGATCAAATCTTAGCGTCTGGGCATTAAGTACAAAGATACTTCAAGAATGTAGAAAAATAACTTTTGGTATGTGACATTCTATCCATAGTGTTAATAAAGCTCATTTCTTTATACTGGTAATCCTAAAAGAATGTTAATTATGAAAGAAGTTTTCGCGAGGTATTTACAAGGCAGCTATACTAGTGGTGAACTGTGAATATTTCACCAATGTTTTTAAATCAGACCCAATTTTTTTTTATTATAAAGCTCTGAACTATCGGCCTCCAAATAATGTATCTCAAACTGACAACTGTGATAAATCCAACACAGTGAGCGAGATAACCAAATAATGCTGAGGACTGATTAAATTCTACAGTTAAAAAGGAAATATTTAATTTGCAAAACAAAGGCATTTCTTTCAATTTCCAATCTTTTAAATAATGCTATCTCACTTTTATAAAAACAGAACATGCTGGAAACACTCAGCAGGCCAGGCAGCATCTGTGGAGATAAGGTCGGGTTCACAATGAAAGGTCATCAACCTGAAACGTGACCCCTACCTTCCTCTCCCCACAGATGCTGTCTGACCTGCTAAGTGTTTCCAGCATTTTCTATTTTTTATTTCAGATTTCCAGCATCTGCAGTATTTTGCTTTTTGCTATCTAACTTTTTATTTATTTATACAGCGAAAGCTTATCACTCTCCATAATCTTGATGTTACCTTGCCTCGGACATTAAAAAAATACATAAAAGGAGGTTCTATGAATAACTTCAAATTTTTCTGGTTATGATAGTCAAAAATTCAAACTAATAAAAAAATCTATTTACTGTTGATTCTTTGTAATTCCAACAAATACATTAGTGGTCTATCTCTATCATTTGCTGAAATGCCATTAACACTGCAATCACTTTTGTAGAGCATGTATAAAATAATGACTTGGATTTTGTAGGCAAAGTCAAAGAATATAGTTAGGTAACTATTAAAAAACAATGATTATCATTCAAAAATGAACCTACTGCACCAAGCAACTCATCGCAATATGATGTATCATATAGAAGGGGAGGAGGTCAAATACTCGGAACAGGAGTAGGCCATTCAGCCCCTCGAGCCTGTTCTGCCATTCAATATCATGGCTGATCTGTACCTCAACCCGATTTATCCGCCTTTGTTCCAGATCCCTTGATACCCTTATGGCAAAAAATAAATCTATCGACCTCAGTCTTGAAAGCTTCAATTGACCCAACATCTGCAGCCTTTTGGGGGAAAAGATTCCAGATTTCTACTACTGTCTGTGTGAAGAAATGCTTCCTGATTTCACTCCCGAGTGGTCTGGATCTAATTTTAAGATTATGCCCCATTGTCCTGGATTCCCCGGCCAGAGGAAATAGTTTCTCCATCTACCCTATCGAATCCTTTTAAAATGACTAGTTGAGAAATTTCTGAAATTTAAAGATATGTATGCTTTCTTTGCAGATTACATATTTGATCTATGAATTATAAATATTCAAACTGTAAAATATTGACAAATTAAGAACTGGCTGTTTGTTAAGAATTCCAAGGGCAGAATTTTGTTCCATTAACTATTAATATCAATAATATTCCAGACAAGTGTTTGAAAGGCAAAGCAAATTTGCAGAATGGTCATTTTGACAAATAAGTCTGGGGCTGGGGAAATTCATATTCATGCAATAATACAAAGGACTGAAGAGAGAAACTGGGAATGCAGTGGCTTCGACAGTAGCTTTTTACCTCTGGGATCTAAGATCAGGTCCAGCCTGGATTGATGGGAGGAAAGTCTCCTCTCTCTTGGCTGTAAGGATCCTAATTTGTGCAATTACAATGCAGTTCTTAGTAGACATGGGCCTACAGAACAAAACTGTTCTAAATACAGCACTAATTGAAAATCTTGTTAAGAGCGAGGGAATTTTTTTTTTTTTTAAAGTCACACCAGTGCAGTAAGGATTCTCCTGAGGCTGTGGGCTGAGGAATGGTGCTGGGACTAAGTGGAGGAAGCTTTACTCTGTATCTGGCGGTGCTTTACCTAAACTGGGAGTGCTGGAAACAGATGCTAGAAATGGTAAGCGTTCCATTCCCAGTGCAAACATCTCTTGAGGAACATAAAAATTTAAGAATAAAAAAAAGTTAAATCACAATACATATTACAGTTATAAACTTAATGATAATCAATATCATGGCTTGTATCGGGTTATTATTTTACGATTGTATATTATTGTGACAACCATAATTGAAGTAAGAAGAGTTATTAAATTGCAAAAGGAATAAATATTCAAACTTTCAGCATTGATTATCTTTTTCAGCTTGCAACATATATTTCTATCATGCAAAGTCTAAAACTGCAGTATGTTAAGTTATCATGACAGACTTACTAAATTAGATCAAGAATAAAGTCCAGAATCTACAAAATCAACAGCAGGTCCTAAATAAAATGGGAAAAGTGTCATTTTTGGACACTAATGCAAATGCACTACTCTAGGCCTTCAAGGGGTTAAAAATACTTACAAAATTGAGGAGTCAATCCTCACTTAACACATTCAGACTTATACCAAATACTTTCAATGCGGCAGCTTTCTAAAACAAACAAAAGTGCATTTCTATTTCTAGCCAGAAAAATGCAAACTGTACAGCTGATGCCAAAATGCGAAATATAAGTATATGCCATGTTACATACAGGTATCACCACACAGTAAGCAAACAGACCTACTATATTGGACAGAAGAAATTTGGGTTACATTTTTCAGATTATAGACAACACTGTTTTTGCGTAAATTTTCTGTTGAATGGCGAGTTAGATGTAATAAATTTATGGATCTTCTACATCCAGAAACTCTTTCTTGGGTTGAGCTACGCCACGGTACCATGCACAGGAGTCATCACTCCTCTTAACGCAAGCATAGTGCTTGGCCTGACGTCCGTAAATGCTTTTCTCAGTCACCCAGTCTGTCCACAGGCACTCGCTTCGAGAGGTGATGTAGCAAGGAATGGATGGACATCTGACGATCTAATGAGGAAAAGAGCAAACCGATTACTGCGGAAGTTGAACAATTTCCTTGGTAAAAGATTCGTAAGTTGCCAACAATAACCCATTCACCCATTTGTTTTACTGATGCACATTTGGAATTGTTATATTGCTAGCCAATGGCAATATTGAATTTCTCTTGCACCGTTCACCTACTTTTCTCTTGTCCCTGTTGCCTTGACATTCCACACATTAGGCATCTCATGTGCACAGCCGAATTAAGAACTCTTGGAACCCTGGGCACCAAGAATATTCAGGGCCCCTCAGCACCCCATGCTCAACTCTCCTATTGGGCATAGTTCGCTGCCCCTGGCAGGGTCCCAATATTTGGCCGGGGGCCTCTGGGCACAGGCTCCATAGGCCCATGCGTTAATGTGCCCCTGCTCATGTGTTGAATTTATGGCAGTTTTACGGTGTATAGTATACTGCATGGATAACTTTTTTTGGTGCCGGTACTGAGGCTGCAGGACTGGTGAACTTCAAGCTCAAAGGTTGCACAAGTTGGACATCGGCAACCCCACAGGAGCTTCCAGGATCCGCCTTCATTTAATATTCAGGAAGATCTCTTGCCATAGATTGTGCCTCGTACCAGGAGCTCATGAGAAGGAGATTATGGCTAAATATGAAGAAAGAACTTGCATTTATATACCATCTTTCATGTCCTCAGGATATCCCAAAGTACTTCACAGCCAATTAAATACTTTCGAGGTATAGCCAATGTTACGTAGCCAAACACAACAGGCAATATGGGCACAATAATGAGATCAATGACCACATAATCTGTTTTTGATGGTGTTGGTTGTGGGATAAATGTCGGGCTGGAACACCAGGGGAACTCCCCTGCTCTATGAATAGATAAGCCTCAATTTAAAATCTCATCAGGACCGTTGACAGTACAACACTGCCCTAAGTAGTGTACCCAAGTGTCAGCCTAGATTAGGTACTCAATATCTGGTGTGGGGTGTGAGCCCATAACATTCTGAATCAGGCAAGAGTGCCACGTGCCACCACTGTGCCAAGGCTGGCATCTATTAGAATGTCAACAACCCTTAAAAGGCTATAGCTGAAATTTAAAGAAATGTGGGCACTTAATGGCATATGGTGACTAAAAGTGTTAAGAACCTTTCCAAAGACTGTAAGGGGCTGAAAACTGTTGGCCAGTCGTTCCAAAGACTGTATAGGGGTCATTAAAAAGTAGCTGGCAAAAACAGTGAATAACAAAATAAATGAGAAGGAAATTAAGTCTTTGGGTAAGTTTACAACTGAAACCTTTGGCACACTTGTCATCTTAACTGGGATTCACACAATAAGTCATTCTAACACAGCTTAGGTGCAGAGTGCATGGTCAGTTACTGACCTATTTACTTAGATATTGGGCAAATAAAGACACACTCTGGGCCCATAGGGAACATGGGCTTTCTTATGGGAATGGTCTGAGACATTGAACCCAAATACCTAGTGTAAAAACCCAAACATAATACCTGTGGCAATTTGTTGGGAAAGAATATCACTCCACAGACCATTGGCTTTTCAAATGTTTTACAGTAAGTTGAAGAGTAGGAAACAATTTTAATATATGTACAAGGAACCAGGAAAACTTAGAAAGAGGATTAGAATTAGGCCAATTGGCGGCAGAGGAAAAAGACAATGGACATAACCACCAAGTAGAAGAGCTATAACTGGAAAGATCACCACGAGAAGGAGAAAGAATATTACAATCTGAAGGTGGAGGAACTGGAGAAAATGGAAAGGCCCATGAGGCAGAGGAAAAATAGAAGGAGTACCAATGTGCACTTGAACAGACAAAAAAAATGGTTGCCCAAAAGACTGAATGCTGTGTTAATTAAGTGGGCATCTGGCAAAAAGAATCACCACTTGATTTATCATGCTGACAGGATCAGGATCAATCTCATGAGTCAATAAATAAGCCATCACAAGTCACTCTCCCATGGTGTTGCACATGAGACTTCAAGACTAAGTGTAGTATTGAGGTCAAGCAGGGTTATAGGGGTGGGGAGGGGCAACAAGAAAGGAGGAGAAGAGAAAAGGAAGAGAGGATGGCAGGAGGGAAAGAGAGAATAGAGCTGAGGATGAAGAAAGGAAAGAGGAATCGATAGGAGAGGAGGGTAGGGGTTAGAACGGTGGAGGATAAGAGCAGGGGGCTGAGGAGGGAAGCAGGAGAGAGAGAGAGAGAGAGAGAGAGAGAAGAGGGAACAATCAATGGGAAGGAGGAGTCCAGATTGTCATCTGAATATGGGCAGCGGAGTGCTAAAACTTTCTCCGCGAGTGTGGACGAGACTTCTGGTGAGCTGTACGTTCCCCTCCAAGTCACACACCATCCCGACTTGGAAATATATCGCCGTTCCTTCATCGTCGTTGGGTCAAAATCCTGGAACTCCCTTCCTAACAGCACTGTGGGAGAACCTTCACCACACGGACTGCAGTGGTTCAAGGCGGCTCACCACCACCTTCTCAAGGGCAGTTAGGGATCTGCAATAAATGCTGGCCTTGCCAGTGACGCCCACACACCATGAACGAATAAAAAAAAACATTCCCTTCCCAAAGACTCCAAAAATCCTCTCCTTCCATTCAGACTCTGAAAATCCTCTTTGTGGAAGTGGGTGAAGCTAAAACATTTACCTCACTCCCCTCGCAAGCACTGGCATTCCTTTCAGCTGGGGAACATAGGAAACATAGGAATAGGGAACATAGGAACATGAGTAGGCCATTCAGCCCCTCGTGCCTGCTCTGCCATTTGATAAGATCATGGCTGATCTGTGATCTAGCTCCATATACCTGCCTTTGGCCCATATCCCTTAATACCTTTGGTTGCCAAAAAGCTATCTATCTCACATTTAAATTTAGCAATTGAGCTAGTATCAATTGCCATTTGCGGAAGAGAGTTCCAAACTTCTACCACCCTTTGTGTGTAGAAATGTTTTCTAATCTCGCTCCTGAAAGGTCTGGCTCTAATTTTTAGACTGTGCCCCCTACTCCTAGAATCCCCAACCAGCGGAAAGAGTTTCTCTCTATCCACCCTATCCGTTCCCCTTAATATCTTGTAAACTTTGATCACATCACCCCTTAACCTTCGAAACTCCAGAGAATACAACCCCAATTTGTGTAATCTTTCCTTGTAACTTAACCCTTGAAGTCCGGGTATCATTCTAATAAACCTACGCTGCACTCCCTCCAAGGCCAATATGTCCTTCCAAAGGTGCGGTGCCCAGAACTGCTCACAGTACTCCAGGTGTGGTCTAACCAGGGTTTTGTATAGCTAAAGGGTGGGGGAGGAGGGGGTTGCCCTGAAAATTTTGCACCCTCCACCACCTCCAGATGTTTGGAGTTATCTCAATTGGGGGGTTGGCAGGATTGGTTCAGGTACTTTCACCACCAGGCCCCACAGGGGCAAGGAGACATATTACCTTTCAGGGCATAGTTTTGAAAGGGGTGGATAAGCAAGTAAGATTGCCGAAACTACCAGAGTTCAGGATTGTGAAGTTTGCTGCTTATGGCATCCATTAACCAGTATTCTGCAATCAGTGGTACATTTGCCAATATTGTCCCATTTCTCTCTATACTTCAGGTGAGGGGTGGTGGAAAACTTTCTTGGAATAAGCGTGCTTCAAAGATGACAGAGAATGGCTAAAAAGAGCCACACCATGACTTTACTTCAATGTTCACTCTTTGTTACAAGACCATCGTGCTCTGTCTGTAGTGACCCACATTTTGTGAACTCTACATGGACACGACCATTAGTGGCTATCTGGGAATGTGAATGACGATATCAAGTCCTAGTTTTCCAGCTAACGTGACAGTAACTGATCGATAATGGAAAAGGGCCATTTACAGCACCACCTATAGGTGTAACTGCCACTACAGATAGATGTTGACACTTTTACAATGGATTCCACAATAGAAAGATTGTAAACAATTTTACAACACCAAGTTATAGTCCAGCAATTTTATTTTAAATTCACAAGCTTTCAGAGACTTCGAAGTCTCCGAAAGCTTGTGAATTTAAAATAAAATTGCTGGACTATAACTTGGTGTTGTAAAATTGTTTACAATTGTCAACCCCAGTCCATCACCGGCATCTCCACATCATGACAATAGAAAGAGGCAGACATAGAATTTTGAGATATGTTGTTAAATGAGGTGTTGTGACCCACTCAGCATTTTATATTATATATTTATACACACACTCAACTCAATGTACTTGGGATTTTTTTTAAAGCCATCAGAAACTGTAGTCAAAACTGTCCTGGGACACACTGATCAAAACTGTGAGAATCAACAGTAATTAATATAAAGTTACACACACAGCCTAAAACCCCCTAACACAATTGTGAACTTTGGCCTCCAAAATCTAGCCTAGACTCAGTAAAATAAATCAAATCAACTAAAAAAAAATACAGGCAATGTTCAAATGAGCCATTCTGTTCAGACCTAAACAGAGGATTGTTTGGAAAGCAGTTGCCGTTTACTCCAAGAATGTATCATGAATTTTCCAGACAATTTTCTCCCCCTTATTCCTACTCTCCTGAAGGTGGTGACTCCTCCTGGAATATGCCGATGGTTACCCTTGGGTATCTCGCCCAACTGGCCATTCTTCAGTCTAGCAAATGTGATGGCATCCATACGTGCAATTCCCTCAGGGGTTACTGAAAAATAATCAACAGTGGGAGTCCTGGATATTTTCCCCTTCCCTAAGCCAGGCACTCCGAAGGCGAATTGTAGCATTGCTACAGGACCCAGTGCTGGGATCAACTAATTGAGTGCAGGCCTTGGATTGAAGTTATAACCCACCAGATCTAATTTATGCTATTTTTGAAACAAAAACATTTCACTAAAAAGAGAACAGTTATACAGAAAATATGTTTTGTGGTTGCCAAAGTTTTTGTTTAAAAAAAAATAGCATATAGATCAGGAAGGTCCCAGCTTTGATCCATGGTCTGTGTTCAATTAGCTGATCTCAGCAATGGAACCAATGGCAGTACTACAATCTACACCACATTGTTCAGTTTACCCATGGCTACAGAACTCTTTGCTCATACTTTCTTTCTAACCATTCTCATTTTATTAAATAGTCTTTACTTTCAAACATAGCATATAATTAACTTGCATTTTGCAGAATTTAGATTTTGAGTTTTTAATAAAACTTGTACCTGGAGGGCTCACTGTTCTGGTGAACCATTCTGGCTATCAGAACGATAGCCACTTACATATCTTCTACTTCACAGCAGGGCAATTGAAGACATAATGAGGCAATTCAGACACCAATCTAACTGAAGATGCACCAAGTTTATTAGGCTTGTGCATTCATAACTCAATTGTCACCCAAATAATGTTCTCATCACATACCATTTTCTTGGGTTACTACATCGTTTGTTGTCTCTTACCTTACAGCTACACCCCATTTGATATCTCTGGTTCAAGCTTTTCTTCTGTGTAGCAGTTAGCATGTCCCATTGCACAATAAAATCACAGAGTGTGATTAACATCTTTCCATCTACGCCCAGATTTCCTGAGGATATATAAAAATGAACTCAAATTATTTTCAAGATCGGTGAATGTTTTGCCTATCTTTCCTTGACTATACATGATTTGTACATCTAATAAACATTTAATAAAGACAGACTGAAGGAGTTCAATATGTCAAGCTGATGAAAATGTCTTGTTTTTTGTACATTTATAAGTCAGAGGCCTTGATTGTTGGTCTTCTTTAAATATTGGAGGTTGTGGTCTCCTTCATTAGATTCCTATATTTCTCTGCTAATTTTCTTTCTGCTCAACAAGGTCAGGGATCTCAGCACTGGGGGATGAAACACTTCTCCACTTTTTGCACCCCGTGGCTGCATCAAGCTTTCTCAGGTACCATAGTGATCAATTCTAGATTAAACTTCTCTACTCTGCTCCATCAATATGTCTCAAAACCAACCTCAGAACTGTAGCCCCTCCTGTACACTTACAGCTGCTCTGAATGTGAATGTTAATTTATAGACCTGAGCTCAACCTTAACTGAACTGGGTCTGGCCTAAATCATTTCATTTCATTCTTTCCAGCTGCGAGAAAGAGGACACTTTCATCTCATCAATCTGGGATGGATTAAAGTTAAAGTTTCAGAGGTGAATGTTCAACCATGCAGTCCGCCTAGCAAAAGATTTTTTAAAATATCACCCCGCATAATAGTTAGGCAGAGATTTGGAACTATGGAGTCAATTTTGATCTCCCAATGGGTCCTGTCCTTCTGCTTCCAGATGTCCACGGTGAAAGTGATGTATGTGTTTGCTCCAGCAAACAAGGAATCAGTCACCTGTTTAATACAAGTATGGACTGCAGACTGACCGATGATGATACCCACTGTGGAAGGAGATGAAGACAAAGAAGTTCAGGGCTTCAGTGACCTTGAGTGCAACAGGCAATGATATGTTAAGCCATTGCAGTTGGCTGTCTGTCTTCTTGCAAAATGTGACAACTCTTGCCACTGCTTCCTTGGAGAATCAAAGCCTCCTTCAGCAATGTTCAAGGAACTGCAAGTAAGTTGTTCTGGGCCTATAAACTCAGTGGGTAGGATAATGATTCTTCTGAACACATTTCTTTCTAATTGCTTTCCTCCAGCTGCAGCTTAGTTTGCTCCCCTCTTCCTTCTTCTCTTCCCAGGGTTGTGTTCCCAGAAGGACCCCCCCCACCCCACCCATCAAGAAAAAATTGTAATGCCAGAAGCACTTTGACAGTTTGGAACCTCATTACGTCCTTAGTGCAAACATGGACATGCACTGAATTCTAAAGGAGAGGAGAGAGTGACTGCCCTTAGCATCAAGGCAGCATTCGGCTCAGTGTGGCATCAAGGAGCACCAGTAAAACTGAAGTCAATGGGGGAATAATCTCCAGTGGCTGGAGTCATACCTAGCACAAAGGACGATGGCTGTGGTCATTGAAGGCCAATCATCTCAGCCCCAGAACATCGCTGCAGGAGTTCCTTAGGGCAGCATCCTAGGCCCAACTATCATTAGCTGCTTCAGTGACCTTCCCTCCATCCTCAGGTCAGAAGTGGCGGTGTTCACTGGTGATTACAGTGTTCAGCTCCATTTGCAGTTCCTCGGTTAATGAAGCAGTCCTTGCCTGCCTGCAGCAAGACCTGGACAACATCCAGGCTTGGGCTGATAAGTGGCAAGAAACATTCACGCCACACAAGCGTCAGTAAATGATCATCTCCAATAAAAGAGTGCATAACCACCTCCCCTTGACATTCAATGGCATTACCATCGCTGAGTCCCCTACCAATTACATCAAGGGTCACCATTGATTAGAAACTGAACTGGTCCATCCACATAAATGCCGTGGCTACTAGAGCAAGTCAGAGATTATGTATCCTGCGGCAAGTGGCTCACTTCCTGACTCCCCAAAGTCTCTCTATCACCTACAAGGCACAAGTCAGAAGTGTGACTCTTCACTGGATGGGTGCAGCTCCAACAACACTCAAGAAGCTCAACACCATCAAGGACAAAGTAGTCCACTTGATCGGCAGACCATCCACTGGCTTAAACATCCACTCTTTCACCACCGGCGCACTGTGGCTGCAGTATGTACTATCTACAGGATGCAATGCAGCAACTCACCAAGGCTTCTTCAGCAGCACCTCCCAAACCTACGACCTCTACCACCTAGAAGGACAAGGGCAGCAGGTGCATGGGAACACCATCACCTCCAAGTCACACACCATCCTGACTTGGACGTATATCTCTGATCCTTCATTGTTAGGTCAAAATCCTGGAACTCCCTAACAGCATTTTGGGAGCACCTTCACCACACGGACTGCAGTGGTTCAAGAAGGCCCACCACAACCTTATTGAGGCCAACTAGGGATGGGCAGTAAATGCTGGCCTTGCCAGCGGTGCCCACATCCCAAGAATGAATTAAAAAAAACTACAATAGCAACAAGAGCTTTCAAATCCTCTAAGGTCAAATGACCCAAAAGCTACTTCAAGAAAAATGTCTCCAAAAGCTCTATACAGCTTAGGATCTAGTGTTTAAAGTGACCTCCTCAGGACTTGTACTGCCCATGGTTGGTGGGTGGGAGCAGGAAGTGGTGTTAGTCAGTTGGTAAGGTTGGAAAATGGTGTTGGCGTTATAATGTCATCATTTGAATATATTCATGAGGTTGTTGCCTGTTTCAGACAGTAGCTCTGATCACCAGGAATTATGACTCCAGGAAAATCTGGCAAGCTGTAAAAGCAGCAGGAAGTGCGCATGAGGAATAAAACAGGTTATTTTCCACCTACCACTGCCCCATTTTTGAACGCAAAAGGGACAGTAAAAAGAGTCAAAAATGTTTGAGCGCATTTAATTTGATGCCATAATTTGCGGTGCAAAAATATCATTCGTTGAATGAAAAAGTAACCAAATCATTTGGATTTATTGTCTTCAAGACATGCAACACCAAAATGCTGCACACTGTTCCAAAACTGAGTAGTTTAAACGCTTCAAGATGTTGATGATTCTCTTGGAAAAGTCAGTTTCCTTTGCTTCTAGATGGATACTGGGAAATTGTGGACTAATCTATAATTAAATACCTCCATTAAAAAGCAAAACTAGAGCTGCATACAATGGTGGATCAAATAAGTGTAGAAATTCATATTTTGGAGTTGAAGATAATGAATCTGTAATTTCAAAAACCTGCAATGTGTTTTACATTGCTTGCATTTTAAATAGGAAAAATTGCATTCATTACTCTTTCTGCTAAATGTGGTAGATTAAATTTCCTAGCAGAAATGAGCTACTCTGTAATTTTTGTGCCTCATTCTCTTTCTCTACATCCCACCCTTGTAAAAAGATTACATATACAATTAGTTCCTTTCACTGTATGGCATGCTAGCAGTATTAAAAATTATCATTGTCTAGAGAATTTTAGTTCTCTATATTGTTGTCTAATATGAAAATTGTAGATTGCAGTGAGTCAGCTAACTTGTAATTGGAACAACTTGTACTGCAAATGTAATATTTAATTCCAAAATTGTTTTGCTTTTCTGAAACATTTATATAAAAGATGCTCTCATGCTGTGTTGTTTAGGAAACCTTATTATCATTTTTATATTTTCAATTTCTTCCTTACTCTCAAACACCCACCACTGAGCTGAACGGGTGAGCAGGCAACATCTCCCCAGGCTTCTGCTAATGTAGTCCTGAAACTGCTGATGACGAAGAGCAAGAGTGGAGCAGGGCGATTTGCCATCTTATTTTCTCTCCGTCCCAATGAGGGAATACCTGCTGTCTGTGCTCTACCTCCCCTTCCTTGCGCCATCAAGACCAGAACATTGCCACTGGGAAAACTGCAAACTTGAACTCACACCCTACTTGCTTGGAATCTTTCTATCCATCTCTAATAAGAGCGGGACTCATTTATTGGACACATCTTTACAGAATTTTCCAAATTAGAGGCATACACTATACCTGCAATTAGATATTCTTTCTTTCCACTTGTTTCAAGAATGACTCCGCACACTGCTGATGAAGTGGCAGTGACAATATATTCAATATTGTGCTCTGGTCCTTTGAACATCTGTGAACAATGGAATTTGCCTGTTAAGTCAGTGTAATTCAAGAAATTGAGAGTGTAAATTTGTTAGAACAAAGGTAATAGCTTGTAAGCAGTGGGATGCAGCGATTAACTGTTATCCATTTAAAAAGTCACCAATTTTGATACTCAATAGACCCCGATTTGTAAATGTTTTCTTCTTGTACAGAATTAAATCACAAACATTTTTGATTGATTTTTCTAGTCCTCTAAAGATATGCATACTTCAAAATGTTTGAAGATTAATTTATAATTTGCTACTTGTTCCAGATAGATATCAAAAAAGTTCTACTTGGATGATTTTTTCAAATGAACTTCAATCGAGATTTTCAATGTTGTCGAATCACCAATATGGTATGCAGTCAATTCAGTGACATATAAAGCATTTGTGGAATCACCAGCTAAGCTTATATGCATGAATTTAAACAATTGGCAAAACAAACTCAAATAAATTACCCAGGATATCTTTTCCACTGTTTATATAACAATGGGAGAAATACCCATTTTCTTGATCATTTACAACCTGCTAATGAAATTGAGAGAATACATGGTTTTCAAAATGTGCGATTCTTGAGAATGGATTTTCTGATAGTGAATCCTCTATGCAGCACCTTAGACTATTATTGTTCATCTTGACATTTTCTCATAACCCTGCATATCCAGCATCATCAGGGCAGTTTCTGCGAATATGAAGCTCCCAGATCTTAGGCTTAACTCTAGGTAATGCCATATGTGAACGATCGGTCTCTTTTTTTGCTCTCCAACTGAGATTGCTATTTTTAGATAGTGATGTTCAATATGCCTTACACACATTGTACTAAAGGAATTTAGATTTAATTTTGTAGCTGGGCGAGTGCTCTCTTCCAGACAAATTTCCATTACTGCTTAGTGTTCTGACCTCCAATTCTTTGTTAAACAGTTTGCCTCTTCATTAATGAACTGGAACTGCGGCAAGTCAGAAATTTATTAACTTTGGACTGTTTCCTACAATGAGTTTTGTCTTTTCTTGCAAAGTACTTGTATGAGTTGAACTGATCACTTGAATTATAGAATCATAGAAAGGTTACAACACAGAAAGAGGCCATTCGGCCCATCGAGTCTGTGCTGGCTCTCTGCAAGAGCAACCCAGCTAGTCCCATTCCCCTGCACTCTCCCCATAGCCCTGCAAATTTTTTCCCTTCAACGACTTATCCAATTCCCTTGCGAAAGCCACGATTGAATCTGCCTCCACCAACCCCTCAGGCAGTGCATTCCAGATCACAACTACTCGCTCTGTAAAAAGGTTTTTCCTCATATATTTAACTGATTCAGTTCCAGGGAATCAATACATGACCCGCCTACTTAATGGTGTTAATAAAACCTGTGTATTGTATGGATCCATAGTATACTGGCTTCACACACTGGTACACTGGTGTTTTAGTAAACACCACTCTGCCCATGTCTGTGCAAGTAGTACTCCAAGTTTTAAAGAAAGCAGGGTGCACCTATGGTTACTACCAATATTATGCACTTGGAGTGGCTGAGATCTCTTATTAATTAATTGAAAATGCCCTCATGCTTTGAGATATAATGGATGCTGGGGAGAAGTCAGCATTCTAAAACATTTTAAAACACTGCACTGCCCACTATTCCTGTATTATTAATTTTTACATTTAAAAAATACTGGCCCTGAATTTCCTGCCGTTACAGTGCCAAAAAATAACTCCATTCACCAGCAGGTGGTGTAGTTTGGAAATTTCCTGGGCAAATTCATTTGCATATGAAGTGGCATTAGTTGTGGCATAATAGCATTGTAAACGCGCTGTGAGCAGTGTAGACCCCAGGAAATTTCAGTGCAGAAGCGCAGCCTCTGTCAAGACTATATCAGAGCACTCGAGGACAGCAGGGCAGGCTGCAGAGATTCTTTCCTCGACCCCTTTGCATTTGTTCCACTGAGAGCATCTCCCACCTTCATCCAAAGTGCCTCCTGGCAGAACCTTGACACGTCATAGTGCCCGCAGCTCCCTCCCCTCGGGCAGTGCTGGCTCCTCGTTATCAAAGCTGAATCGATGGCCTTCCTTCAGTGCAAAAATTGTGCAGAGTGCAGCATGCGATGACCATCCTAGTGACCCTTTGAGGTGTGTCCTGCAGCTCTCCACCTGATCTGTCCAGGCTCCAAAATGCTGCCTACGCCCTCAGTGGAGACTTCAGCACGGCTGTATGCCTCATCTCAGAGAAGCCATCCTTGGCCATTGTTGTCCTCAAAGAGGTCAGCGAGTATAGAATGGCACAGAATGAAAGTATTGTGGCAGCTGTTAGCATGCACATGCAGGATTGTCTGGTTGGCATTGCAGGCAATCTGAATATTCAGTGAATGGAACCTCTTCCCGTTCACGAATATTAGGGGACCATCTTTTGGCGTCTTCAGTGCCATGTGGGTGGCATCCATGGCACCCTGGGAAATCCAGTAATGCGGTAGAACTCCCTGGCTCTCTCTCCATCTCTCTCCATCTGCCGCCCAGGTGTGATGACAAAGTGGATCTACACTCTAGCTCTGCTGAAGAGTCCGTCCTTGACCTGTTGAATGGCTGCCATGACGGTTCCCTGGCTGATGTTGCACAGATTCCCTGTGGCACCTTGAAAGGATGTGGTGCCAAAAAAAATTCAGGGCAGTGGTCACTTTCATTTGGACAGACAGAGCGGTTCTGGCAGTGCAGTGAAGCTCTTTGCAAAGAGGGCGACAGATGTGCAATGGCAGCCTTGGGCAATCGCAATCTTCGAACAGAGAGTCCCTCAAAGGATTTCTGCTGCTTTTGGACACATGATCGAGGATATTACCTGGTGGGCTGGTGTCTGCCATATTGTCTCATTCTCCTTAGCTCCACATGCTGCTCTTACTAGTGCGCCTCCATAATGATGGCATAGAAAGGTATGCCCAATGGGAATCCCATATCTGCTTCAAAGACCTTCTGACCATGTGGAAGGCTGGATGCAGTCGGGGGTTAAAAAGTGTAGCGGTGAGGTGGGACTGCAGGAGCAGGGTGACGTACAGGTCTCAGAGCAAAAACCGGGTTGAAAAAAAAACGTTTGTGAAGCCAGAAATCAGAAAAAAAAGTTTGTGGACTCCAAAGCTCAAACTCTTCACGACTGCTTGTATTTGGTGACTGGGGGAGCAGCTACCCCTGGTTAATATCGGTGTCATTTAGCTGTGAAAGCAGGACATTCTCATGCACAGCGCCACCAGGTGATTGGTACTTCGATGCAAATTAGCCCTACGGGGCTTGGGTGGGCAGATTTTCAAAGCTGTTAAAAAGATAGATACAGCAAAGGCTATGGGCCCCGACAACATCCCGGCTGTAGTGCTGAAGACTTGTGCTCCAGAACTAGCTGCACCTCTAGCCAAACTCTTCCAGTACGGCTACAACACTGCCATCTACCTGACAATGTGGAGAATTGCCCAGGCATGTCCTGTCCACAAAAAGCAAGACAAAATCCAATCTGGCCAATCACCGCCCCATTAGTCTACTCTCAATCATCAGCAAAGTGATGGAAAGTGTCGTCGACAGTACTATCAAGCGGCACTTACTCACCAATAAACCTGCTCACCGATGCTCAGTTTGGGTTCCGCCAGGACCACTCGGCTCCAGACCTCATTACAGCCTTGGTCCAAACATGGACAAAAGAGCTGAATTCCAGAGGTGAGGTGAGAGTGACTGCCCTTGACATCAAGGCAGCATTTGACCGAGTGTGGCACCAAGGAGCCCTAGTAAAATTGAAGTCAATGGGAATCAGGGGGAAAACTCTCCAGTGGCTGGAGTCATACCTAGCACAAAGGAAGATGGTAGTGGTTGTTGGAGGCCAATCATCTCAGCCCCAGGACATTGTTGCAGGAGTTCCTCAGGGCAGTGACCTAGGCCCAACCATCTTCATCTGCTTCATCAATGACCTTCCCTCCATCATAAGGTCAGAAATGAGGATGTTCGCTGATGATTGCACAATGTTCAGTTCCATTTGCAACCCCTCAGATAATGAAGCAGTCTGTGCCCACATGCAGCAAGACCGGGACAACATCCAGACTTGGGCTGATAAGTGGCATGTAACATTCACGCCAGACAATGACCATCTCCAACAGGAGAGTCTAACCACCTCCCCCTGACATTCAATGGCATTACCATCGTCAAATCCCCCACCATCAACATCCTGGGGGTCACCATTGACCAGAAACTTAACTGGACCAGCCATATAAATACTATGGCTACAAGAGCAGGTCAGAGGCTGGGTATTCTGCAGTGAGTGACTCACCTTCTGACTCCCCAAAGCCTTTCCACCATCTACAAGGCACAAGGCAGGAGCGTGATGGAATACTCGCCACTTGCCTGGATGAGTGCAGCTCGAACAACACTCAAGAAGCTTGACACCATCCAGGACAAAGCAATCCGCTTGATTGGCGCCCCATCTACCACCCTAAATGTTCACTCCCTTCACCACCGGTGCACTGTGGCTGCAGTGTGTACCATCCACAGGATGCACTGCAGCAACTTGCCAAGGCTTCTTCGACAGCACCTCCCAAACCCGCAACCTCTACCACCTAGAAGGACAAGGGCAGCAGACACATGGGAACAACACCACCGGCACGTTCCTCTCCAAGTCACACACCATCCCGACTTGGAAATATATCGTAGTTCCTTCATCGTCACTGGGTCAAAATCCTGAAACCCCCTACCTAACAGCACTGTGGGAGAACTTTCACCACATGTACTGCAGCGGTTCAAGAAGGCGGCTCATCACCACCTTCTCAAGGGCAATTAGGGATGGGCAATAAATGCTGGCCTTGCCAGCAACACCCACATCCCATGAACGAATAAAAAAAAAATGTTTGTTTAACACAATAACGGTGCAAAAGTAGCGCAATGTACTGAAATGCAAATTTCCTCAATCATTTCAGTGTTAAAATGGCATAAATATGGTGTTACTGTCAAAGATTGAGGAATTTTACCCCCATTTTGTACACTGAAGAAGTTGATTAATTTTGGCTGTTTGAACATCAGACTCATTTACATTAAGAATAGTTCTAATGATTGGGTTTGGGTTGTCCGATACACAGCATCTCAGCAACAAAGTAGTCTTGTGCTACCAAAGCACAATTCTGAATTCAGTTCAGGGAATTATTGTTTGAATTCTAATTAAAATCAGAACATGCACAGAACATTAACCACAATGTAAAGTTTCTGTTTTTGCTGTAGGTACCTTTATCTGTTTGATCTCATACTGGATCTTATGGATAGGATTTCCATAGATGTCGTTCCCAGAATTCACTTCTTTGCTTGCAACCACTTTTGCCCTGATCACTGGTTTAAAAAAAAAGATAGATTAATTAATTTTCAGTAAAAACAAAAGTAGGAATATAGTTGAAGCAAGGATGGAGTCAGGAGGGGCACTTTCCCATCTCATTAGGTCAAGTAGAATTCCTGGAGGAATAGCTTTGGGAAAGAAACTTCCACCGCAGTTAATAAGTATTTGCATAAAGTACCAGCGGTATTATAAAATGAGCAGATCTCCCATGGCACTGCTCACAGTGGATCTGTTTTAAGGACAGAAGAATTATATCTTGGGACCCACATATTTTTCAGTTAACAAAAAGCGATTGTGTGTAACTTGGTGTCACACTTTAGGACCACAAGGTGTAATTGCAGTGTCCACCTCAGGTCAATTAGAAACAATTAGTCTTAGCAGATTCTCAAGTCAATGAGAGATCAGATTGGCTTCAATTTTTAGATACCAAATGGCCTCTTTCTGTGCTGTAAGGTTCTCTGCCATACATACTTACACACGTCCGAGACCAGAGAACAGGCAGTTTATTAAGTTTTCTGTAGGAGTCTATTAAACAAATCCTGGTATCATTGTAAATTCTTCAAATACATAAACAATGTTGATTTTTTAAAAATCAAAACACCTGTCAGACTACTCAAAAATAATGAAGTTTTCTATTTCAACCAATATACGAATTGGATTGGTTATGAATATCAACCAACAGGCAGGAAACCTTGATTTCTGCCCACAAGCAAATATGCCCTTGAACAGATTACAGTAAACCTTTTTACTCAAGAGTAGAAAAACTAAAACAAGAACACAATACTGATTAGAACTGTTTGTAAATTTCTCATATTTCCAGAGTAATGCTTGTTGTAGAAGGCTTTCTAAACTGGTTATAAGATGCTCTCTGTACCAATGTAGACCAATGCTGCTTTTAGAGTTGGGTGAGCAGATAATAGAGTTGTACTGTTCCACTTGGTGGGAGATTTTGCTGATCCATGACTTTAAGGATCCAAAGATATACCAATGCATAAAACGTTTTGGAATTAATGTGCATTGTGTATTCTCTGATGAAAGTTGTGGCTCTGGTATGTATGCAGCACTACCCATGTGAAACCACTGCTTAGGAGGTAGTCTCACTGTTAGTGCTGCTTTCAAAATTGTGTAGGTACTATGACCATTACAGCATGTCTTCAGCATGGACACAATGGGCCAGAATTTGCTGTAGCAGGGCATCTAGTTAGACTTGCTCCGACAGCTTTCAGCTCAAGACATTTTTGCCCACGGAGTTGCTGAAGGTGCGAGCTGGTAACGGCGTAGTGAGGGAAATGGGGCATGTGGGACCTAAGAGAAGAGGGCAACCAACAGAGTATCTCCTTAACCCAACAGATTGAAGGATTGAGAAATAAATAGCAGAAGGACTGAGAAGGAAGTGTAAATTAGAGAGGGTGAATTCAATGTCAAATCAGGTACAGAAAGAAAGAAAAAAAAAACAGAAAGGAAAAAAGTAAAAACATTTTTAAATTTAAAATTTGATATTTTTAAAATCTCCAACAACAATTAGTACCTAAAAGAATGAGACTCCACGCTTGTAATGAGACTCCACACTTTTCATTTTCAGTGCCAGAGAGGTTGATCGGCAGTAATTAACAATTATCATGTCGTTTAAAGGGTATTTACGCTTCAAATGACAAGACTTAACTTTTTGCGGTGGGTTCAGTTCCCAAGTACTGCACAAATACAGCAACTTCACAACGTTCAATGCATATCAATGGTGAGGCAGGCAGCAAAATGGCATTTTCACAAAGCTAATGGCGGAGCAGCGCAACCCGGACAGCAACATTTGGATATTGGCATTTAATCGCGCACCTGCTCCTCGCCTGCAGTTGCTGTACCATTTATGCATGAATATCACCAA
The DNA here is from genome assembly GCF_035084215.1 of Heptranchias perlo. NCBI lineage: Eukaryota > Metazoa > Chordata > Chondrichthyes > Hexanchiformes > Hexanchidae > Heptranchias > Heptranchias perlo. Next base: position 12,512,763 of record NC_090347.1, read on the forward strand.
CCACCATTAGCCTCACAGTTACTTTGACAGCAAAATTTGGCCCATTAAAAACACAGCATAGTGCTGTTGGCAAAGATGCAGCATGAAGGCAGTACAAATAGACTTGTGGCTTCTAGTTCATCTATTTTCAAGTGAGTTACAGTGACCCATTACCACCTCCTTTTTGCCTTGCATCAGTATCCCTTTTGTCATTTAATCACTCCTGCCCTCCACCCTTCCTTTTTGTTCTTTCCTCCCCCTCCCCACTTCTTTCCCTGCCTCTGTACTTGCTTATAAACTGTTAAATCTCTAACTTCTTCCAATTCTGACAAAAGGTCATCGACCTGAAACGTTAACTCTGTTTTTCACTCCACAGATGCTGCTCAGTATTTCCAGCATTTTCTGTTTTTATTACATAGTTTTATTTACTTCTGCCTGAAATTATTAAACCAAACTTTTGCTAATATGAATACTTAATGGACGGAACTTGCTGCAATAAATGTTAGCGACAAACGCCATTAAATAGTCTGCTGCACTCCCCACAGTTTGCTGGGAACAGATTAGAACACGCCGCAGAGAGCAGCGCAGTGAGTCAGAAGCGGTGCAGCCATTGTCCGATACAGATCCAAGGGGATTATGTCCGCTTTCGTAAATAATCAATCATTTAAGGAAATTGGGCATTTAGGCATATAAAAGAAGTTTTCCCCCCTAGCTACACACACACCAAATCTAGAAAGAAACAGTAGTATAAATGCAGGAGTTGCTATCGTTCTCACCAGTAAATGTTTTACGTGGCACCAAAAGGACTTTCACCTTCTAATTTATTTTAGTTGGTAAGATAATCCACTGGGCACATTTTGCTGATAAGATGTGACATTCTGATGCCATAAAATCCTCTTGCTTAACGAGGCTTAAATTTTAACTCGAAAAAGCTCAACATCGAGAGCAACTCCAAGTGGCAGTGGCGTGAACACTGGCTTAAATGCAACTGCCATTGAATTTAATGGGGACAGGGCTATGGTAATTAGCTGTTCAACTTTTTCAGCAAGTGTCTGTGGAGCATTGAAAAGGTCCCAGCAAATTATGGTGTGGAGTACATGACATAAGTCACTCACAATTTCCTGGAATTTTTGCACCATAATAATGGCGTACGCCATGGATGCGCCGTTACCATGTTGCAAAATTTCAGCAAATTCAGGCCCAATATATTTTTTTAAACCAAACTAATATCTGGTGCAAATAGGACTATAGATATTCAGGGAAACGGTTCAGTACTTTAGTTAGAAAATGAAACGTCATGGAAAACAATTATGTAGAATGAAGCACTTTGAATGTTAAATACTCCTCACTGAAAGGCTGGGTTTCTGAAAACTTTCTCCTACCTAATAATCCATTACTCTGTTTTGTAAGCCAAAATGATGTGACACAGAGACCCACCAGGATAGATTTACACTGTTGCTGCCTGGAAGGTAAGCACTGCCTGGGCGGAGTGCAAAGAAGAAAATCTGGCAGGGTGGTTCCCACACCCCTTTATGGATTTCCCTTCCATTCTGTTAAAAGAAAGACTTGCATTTATATAGCGCCTGTCACGACCTCAGGACATCCCAAAGTACTTTACAGCCAATGATGTACCTTTGAAGTGTAGTCACTTTTGTAATGTAGGAAATGCGGCAGCCAATTTGCGCACAGCAAGCTCCTACAAACAGCAATGTGACAATAATCAGATGATCTGTTTTAGTGATGTCGGTTGAGCGGTAAATATTGGCCAGGCCACCGGGAAGAACTCCCCTGCTCTTCCTTGAAATAGTGCCATGGGATCTTTTACATCCACCTGAGGGGGCAGACGGGGCCTTGGTTTACTGTCTCATCTAAAAGGCGGCACCTCAGACAGTACAGCACTCCCTCATTACTGCACTGGAGTGTCAGCCCAGATTTTGTGCTCAAGTCTCTGGAGTGGGTCTCAAACCCTCAGCCTTCTGACTCAGAGGTGAGAGTGCCACCAACTGAGCCACGACTGACACTGTTACTGATGTGAGAACCTCCCCGTGAGAATTTCCTTTCCGTGATACGCCCAGGCAATGTTTACCATCCAGGTGGCAATAGCAAAAATTTATCCCACCATCTCCCCACTGGAAAAGACTCAGGAGGTTAAATTGAATGTGGCCTGAATCCGGGCGCGAGCATCGCGGTCTGTGATTAACCTGCGCCCGGTGGTTCCGATACAGGCAGCACGAGACGTTCATGCTGCCTGATCACTTATCTCACCGAAGCGCGGCAATAAGACCTTGCACCAGGTTTGCACTTCTCACAGCAAGGCGGGGGGGGGGGCAAATATTGCGGGATTTGCTCACACCTCTTAAAGGCAGGTTGCACCTCTTACTTGCAAAAAAATAAGATACGAGTCTGCACGACATTTGAACGGAGATCAGACATCACACAGATAAAGCAAAGATGCAGGTCCCATCCCTATGTTTACAAACTGTTGAGTTATGTTAAAACATTGAATAGATTGTGCACTACTAAATCCCACATCCTCCAATCTGCACGCCAGACCTCACCAATCTGAGTTTGTACCAGGCCTGCGAGGGTGCGTGCACCAAGGTTCTCTGCTGATGCACTAGAGGCTGTGGTGCAAGAGGTATACAGAAGGAGGGGCATCCTATATCCGCAGTGGTGGGGAGGGGGGGGGGGGGCAAGAGGCCCTCCAGACATATGCTCAAGAGGCAGTGGGAGTCAGTAGGGGACAAAATCAATACTAGGCGCATAGCACCACAAACATGGGTGCAATGCAGGAAGAAGTTCAATGCTTTGACACGAGTGGTCAAGGTGAGTGAAGCCAACTGTCAAGTGGCATCTCCTACCAACTGTACCACTAGCCACATCCACTGCTCCACACACTACACCCCCATACCAACAAACTGTTTCAATCAGTACTCTTCCAATCAAATGCTTCCTCTCACCCTCACGCATTACCACTGTTGCAAGCTGCACACCCACAACTCACAGGCCACACACACTGGCAGCTATTCAACCATGACAGGCACATCACCCAAACATCCTGTAGGACACACACCGACACACGGCCAGCTTTCTTGGAGGAGAAGGTGGCGCATAACAGGAGGCAGCAAGTGACAGTGGCATTTAGCCCCTCGAGCCTGTTTCGCCATTCAATGTGGTCATGGTTGACCTGTGACCTAACTCCATATACCCACCTTAGCCCCCTATCCCTTAATACCCTTGCTTCACAGAAATCTATCAATCTCAGATTTAAAATTAACAATTGAGCTAGCATCAACTACCGTTTGCAGAAGAGCTTTCCAAACTTCTCCCACCCTTTGCGTGTAGAAGCGTTTCCTAACTTCACTCCTGCATGTCCTGGCTCAAAATGTTAGGCTATGTCCCCACATCCTAGTATTCAAGTATACGAGACCTCCAAAAACAGGTATGAATGCACCAGCAGCCAAAAGCAATAATCCATCAACTAACCTGTAAATCCTGCATGATTCCTTTAAATAGTGCTCCAGGCCATCGAAGACATGTTCAGGTGTTCGTGGTTAAGACGATGCATTAAGTGCCAAAATCAGCGTTGCACACTGACCTAACACACTGTCCCGACTTATTTGCTGCCGGCGTTAGTTATCTGCCCGTGTGAGAAACCCACTACCAAGATGGCATTTGGCGCAGATAACGCTAGAAGTGTGCGTCTGCATCCCGGACGCCATTTTGGAACTTCAGGAGGCTGCGCAGCGCCGAAACAACAGGTGCTACACGGCTGAATTTCCAGCCCTCAGTCTAATGTATCTAATTAATCAGTTTCCAGTTAGCTCCAACTGATCTGAATGGGGAATCTGCAACCTTCCTAATCCTGAATGCCATTTCTGAATCTCAGTTCCGCCTTGCACATTGGCCTTTACAACGATAATATAGGGGTTTTGTTCAGAAATGATCAGCCAGGATGTCCTACAAAGGATAACTATAGATTTATAGCCAAGAGGAAGGCCATCATTAAAAGACTAAGTATTGCATGTTTAAATGCTTCTTTGAATTTTTTTTTCAAAAGAAATGCAAAAGGGACTTGGCAATATAAATCATTTTAAATAGAGTTAATGCAAAGAAAGAAAGACATTCAAAAGAAAGAATGGCTAATTTATTCAACATGTGAAATAAACCAGATACCTCATAGGTGACAGATGCTTGAATAAGTTATGACGATGAAGTAGGGTGGGAGGAGGCTCGTGTGGAGCATAAACACCCACACAGACCAGTTGGGCCGCATGGCCTGTTTCTGTGATGTAAATTCTGTGTAATTCTTTGCAATACATGTTATCATGGCTGTGAAATTACACCTTGGGTTAATGGGAGGAACACTGGACATTTGCCTGAAATTCCTGCAGGCTATTTTAGCCAAGGCCCTAACCTATTTATTTTAACTGGATACCTCTACCACTAAAATATCAGAAGGAGGAATTTCAGACCTGATGTATTAAGTGTTGCTGCCTATTATCCCAGACTGGAATTTTTCATGGCTTATGAAGTATTACATTCTGGAAAAGAAATATTATGAACTATGTATTCACTATTGTTGATTTTTTTTATTATTCAAAACTATTCTGCCAGTAATGGGCACTTGGGAAGCCATTTTTCAATCTTTCTTTCCCCCTAAGGAACAAACTGATTCATTTCTGCAGAATAACAGATTTGGTGTGTACGTGTTTCTGGGCAGCACTCCATGTGGCTGGAGGAAGGGAACAAAGTTTTGCTGCTGACACACTGTACACATACCCATGGGGGTTCCCTCAACTTTGGTGTACCATCGGAATTCAAATTTCCATTGCAGATTTTGGGCAAGATCCAGAAAACTGCTGATTTTGCTAACTCTTTGTCCAACATAGAGAAACTTCTAGTTAGTTTTTCACTCTGTCCAATATGAACTAAAACTGTGTGATGGAAGAAGTCCCAGCGTAAGAACATAAGAAATAGGAGCAGGAGTAGGCCATACAGCCCCTCCAGCCTGCTGCACCATTCAATCAGATCACGGCTGATCTTCAACCTCAACTCCACTTTCCGGCCCGATCCCCATATCCCGATTCCCCTAGAGTCCAAAAATCTATCCATCTCAGCCTTGAATATACTCAATGACTCAGCATCCACAGCCCTCTGGGGGTACAAGAAGAGCTAAATGTAAGAGAGGATGAATTTAATTGTCTCCTCGCCTTTTTTCCAACCAGTGTTGATCTTCAGCTTAAAATGTCACAAGTCACAATTTGAAGAAGTTAGGAGCCAGAGTTTGAAGGTTTTTAAAACTTGACTATATCAGGGATGCATCAAAGCAGTCAATAGAGTGCATACTGCAGTAGAAATGATTGAGGCTGATGGATTCAATTAATCACATAAATTTTACTGAGGAAAGCATGTCTAGAAACATTTTTAAATTAACTTAATTTAAAATGATGTCTTCCATTTTCATATGACAATGCAGGTTAACTCGGTGGAGTTGGAAAATAATAACGCAAGAATACCTAGAGAGAAAATATAATTGCCTCACCCTGTAAAATGGTGGAAGCCGCACTAAATGATGGATTAGATTACAAACTTGGGCCGCCTGACGTAAGGAGCATGGTAGCGGCCCAAAAGTGGCTTATCGCATCGTCTTTTACGGCACCTTTTGCCGCTGCTACCTTCTAAAAATGGCCTCTCGCTGGCCAGCTGAAGACCTCGCCTGATTCAGGCAGTAGGCCCTTTAAGGATGCAAACCTTTGACGTACATGGGACCCTGGATGCCATTTTTGGCCAGAACTGGGCTGAGCACGTTCTGCCCAGTTTCAGCTGGTAGTCCAGCCAAAGAGGAGCGCTCCTCTGGATTGCACAAAAACAACCTTGGCTATTGCCATCCGGGTCTGCTCCTAACCTACCTTATTTCACCCCCCCCCCCCCCAAGAAAGAACGTGCCTCTGGGCTGCCTCTGCACAGGCTCAGAGCTGGCGGGCTGATCCTAGGCATTGGTTTTCTGCCCGCAGCCTGCTCGGGGTATGATAATGAGGCCCGGCCCGCAAAATGAACTCTAAGAGGAACTCAGTATCTGAGTGATGTTTGGTACTCTAAAAATTTAAACACACTTTTAGATTTTAACCTATTAATGTTTAATGATGCCCATATGGGTATGGTAGTGTCACGGTTATGTTGCTGGACTAGTGATGCAGAGAACTGAAGTTAAATCCCACCATGGCAGTTGAGAATTTGAATTCAGTTTTAAAGAAAAAACTCTGGAAATAAAAAGCTAGGATCAGTAAAAGTGACCATGAAACTGTCGGATTGGCGTAAAAATCCAACTGGTTCACTAATGTCCTTTAGGGAAGAAAACCTGCCGTTCTTCGTTGGTCAGGCCTATATGTGACTCCAGTCCTACACAAACGTGGTTGACTCTTAACTGTCCTCTGAACTGGCCTAAGAAGCCACTCAGTTGTATCAAACTCTCAGGGCAACTAGAGATGGGCCATAAATGACAGCCTTGCTAGCGATACCCACATCCAGAGATTGAATTTTTAAAAAAAAAATCCATGCTCAAAAGTTTTCTCATATGTCCATTTTCAAATGGAATAGGGTTTCAGCGAAGTAATCCAGTTATCAAGTTTGGTGAAATTAAAAAATGTTTTAATTATTGAAGTGGCAAATTTAAGTTCAAAGATGAAACATTATGATAATTTGATTGTAATAAATAAAAATGTACCCATAATTCAAAAGGAATCCTGAGGCTTGTGTGAGAGGAAGTCAGTTTCCAAGTTTAATGAAAGTCAAAACAAGAGTCCAACTTATTGAGTTGACTGTCCCAGCATTCCTTTTTAGAAGGAACTCAATATTTAACAAGAGAACGCCTTATAAACTCGGATTAAAATTTGACTTGGTGTTTTTGTGAGCGTGTACTCCTCTAATTTGTAAATTATTTTTCTTCCTTTCCTTTCTTGGGTTTTGCTGGACTACGCATCAACTGAAGCCGAGGGATTCAACCAGGCAACCTGCTTTCAGGCCTCAGCCTATATCAGTTTTGAGCTGGCTGCTTGTGCGACAATAGCCCAGTGGTAATTGTCCCTATGATTTCCTCTGTCCCATGGGGGAGAGAGAAGTGGCTGGTTTCACTTGTTCTCCCCCTCTGACCATAGTGCAGCAGATCACTGATAAAAGGCCACATCACTCCACCCTGTTGTGCCACATGTTGGATCTCCAATTTGCCTCCCTACATTCTGCCTTGGATGAGTTCTTAAGGTGACAATTTCATGTTTAGAGGACACATCATAATCTCAACGTGCGATGGAGGAGGAAGTAAAAATGGGGTACAAAGCTCCTCGATCAACCCTATACAAAAAGTTACTTTTCATAAGACAGCAAAAAATTTGTTGTCTATTTGTTGCTTTGTGCGACAGAAGTGTTACTGATGGAACTTTCTACTGGGTAAAGAGTTGCCATGGAGAGTCAGCCTGTCATTGTGCACTATGCTCAGACATGGTGCCAGAATTTCTGTGTGGTCTGATCTTTGTAGTCTACAAAATAACTGCAGGTTAGAGTGAACAGTGAAATAGAATCTATCCCTGTGCACCAATTTAAGTGTAATTTAATAGCAAGATGAAATCTCAAGAGCATTTTTTGTTGAGATGAAATTTTGAGTTAGTCATTCTTACTCTTAAGGATTAACTATGTAAATTAACTTGGGAGTTTCTCATTACTTAAAAATCAACACATACAATTTATAAAATCAGTCCTAAATCAATGTTTTCCTATTAAACTGTCATATGAGATTACTCCTTAAATATCTTATAGGATGCTATGGTGTCCATGTATTTTCTGGATCCTAGTAAATAAGCTATGCACCCTGTAGGATTTGAGTTATATAGGATCTGCTATGTCATATTGGAAAATGAACAAACAAGTAGCCTTTTTTGGTAATTATATAACAGCAAAACCATTCAAATGGAGTAGTATATTTTATTTTTATTACTAAGATTTTAAAATATATTTTGAATTTCTTACATTGATCCAAGTCAACATACGCATTGACAATTTAAATCTATTATTGAATTAATAAATCATAAAGTTGCATGGTGAACAAGCTATAGCAGGAGATGATGCTAATAGAACTATCAGTGTTCATTATTCATATCAAGTGCCACGAATACCATACCTGAACCAGAAAAGGGTCTGAGCTAATCACTATGACGAAGTAGAATGCTAACTCGAATATTGACTTGAGGGTCATATTTTTGGATAAGTACTGCAGCATTAATCCAAATTCAACCAGTTGGGTTATTTTAGTGAAATTCTACTTTATCTTAATATGTCTAGTTTTGATATACATTTGATAACCTGTACATTACAATGTGGTGGCATGGATGGAGGGATAAATGTGAATATGAATGTTTTCTTTTCCACCAAGAGTTTCAGTAGTTTTCCCTGGTGCTTTAGATGAAGTTGGGGGGGGGGGGCGGTCGGAGTCCAATTCCTGTTGGACTATTAGTGAATAGGCATCTGAATCTCCAGCAGCCTAGTGGCCAGTATCTCTTTTTCTAATGATGAGAGGCCACTTGAGCCCCTGCTGATCTCATGATGAGACATCTTAGTCACTAGTAGTTTGGTGGTAAGTAGTTATCGGAGTTCCTGTTGGCCCAGCTATAAATATGCATCTAAATCCCTGTGCTGTTATGGTGTGATAGGATCTCAGTCCCTAGTGGTGAGTAAGCAGATGAAGACCTGATGTAGAGGCGATTAGACATCTGAATCTCCATCTGCATGGAGATAGTGAATATTTGAGTTCCTGCCAGTAAAGCAATGATTAATCATCTTTACCCTGGGCAGATGAGTAAATAGCTGTGTTGCTAGTGATCTAATGGTGAGTGGGCATCCAAGTCCAAATGTGTTTACTGCAGTATTTGCACCATCGAGCCTGGCACAGGTTTGGGCACTAAATTTCACAATCCCCTAATGGACAGGATTAATGCCAGAAATAGCTGTTATTTTATAAATATAATCATGAATTCAAATCTTCCAACCTTTGTAAACGATTGACTAAATTATTGGCTATTTATTGGACTTGCTATATATCTACTGTGACTTGAAGTTGCTCATTGCCAGGAGTTAAAATGAATCATGTACAGCCCACTTTCTTGCAGTAAATACCTTTCAGCTACTTGGAACAGTCTGCACTAAGGGAAAGGTAGGTTGACTTAGACCCAGCCTTCATTAATGATGCTTTGAGCCTAGTTGAGCAAGTGTGGCTTATAGTTATGCTCCCTCTAATATTCCTCTCCTCCCTTGGGGGATATGCCATGTCTCCACATAAAACATATCCTAACAGTTGACCTGAAGTTTAGAGCGCAAGGTATGAGGAATTGTGAATGTGAACTTGGCTACTACCACTTTATGGTGCAGCAGATTTGTGTTCTGGCATGGAGCCCCACTGTGCCACCCAGAGATAAAGTAACTTTTAACAATGTATATTTGACATGTTTATTTTCATCCTCATGCAATCATTTAAAGCCTTCCCGCCATTGTATACCGAGAGGCTGCAATCAGGGAACCCCACCCCGGGCAGAATGTAAAATTCGAATTGTTGTGATGTACCTGTAATCAATCTGTAATGTATGTGTAATGCAATGAGACACCCTCGAGTGTCATGAACTGTAATTATGGTACAAAGTTTTCTTTGAACTGTATTTGATGTAACCTGCAAATTGTATAATCTGAATTGTGTACATTTGAAATATATGACAACTGTTTCGTATGTTTTGCTGCAAATTTTATGAATAAAGTATATTTTATGAAAAAAAAGTTTTTTTCCCCCATCCTCATTTTCAATTCCCTCGTCATGAGGCCTCTTACCTAATTTCACTCCACTATTCATTGGTTCTAAAACAAAAAAGGAATCCCCATACGTATTCTAGTGGGAAAAGGGAAGTTCCATCAGAAGAAGGCAATTAAAAATGCTGTGTTTAAAATCCTAATTTGTTCAAATGTAGATTTTACCAGATCTATACAAGTTAGCCAATTTTAGAATTTCTATTTCAATTTACAACCTGTTTCCCCCTGCCCCCCACTACAGTCCGAGTTTGGAAACTGTAGAATAACGAAAGTTCGTGCATTGGCTTTTGTTATTGGATTCAGTCTTGGGTTTCCCAGAGACCCCAATACTAGTGGCAAATTTAACCCCTCCTGTTCCCTGCAAACCCTACATGCACTTAGGACTATTAGGTATCCTAGTTTTAGAACACAATTTAGCAACTACATTTGAGGACAGGAGTGTCATGGTTGTGTTACAGGATTTGGGTTTGTGATAAATTGTCCAAACAGTAAAATAGTCAGTCTTAACACAGTAGCTGATCCATACTGTGCCTAAGCCCAAGAATTCCTTGTACTAACATTGGCTAAAAAGTCTCTTCTGTTCTCTACCAATACCATCTATTATTTTTGATAACCGTAGAATAAACAAACACATTGCTTGTAGTAATAATGATGTGGAACATACAGGTATCATTTTCCAGCCCAAGGATTATTTACTAGAATATAATTTTACTGTAGGGACAATTTAGCAGATTAATTCTTCTCTGTTCACAGTATTAGCGAAGGGAATCCTGGGCAAAAGTGCAGGTTCTCCTCACCACCTTACCCAACACCCTGCCCCCACCCCGGCCCAAGGATCAGATATCCACCTAGGAATTGGGATCTCTACTACAAGTACTTTTGTGACTTGTGATATGTGGGATAATACTATTATTGCCTACTTCAATTAATGCCTGTTAACAGTATACTTAAGGTTGCTATTTTTAGATCTATATAGGTGTTTAAAGATGAAGCTCATTAGTTTATAAATGACTACGTTTAGCACAATTGGCTCCCAGTTGATGGGCATGACTCCTTCACACTTCTGTGGCTATCGACTCTACTTGAAAGTTCCACTTCAAACACCACAATTACATGGAAAGGACAGTACTTATTTTGTGTATGTTTACTGAGTAAAATGGGCTGAAAGTGAAAAGTTTGAAAAAGTATTACTAAATATCCTGTCCTGGAGAAAAATAAAATTGAATGAAGATTTAATTAAAATGAACTACAACAACGAAAGCCCATTAACAAAAGTGGAACAAAAATCAATGTTTTCCTTCACTTAAAAAATCTCAAACAATTCTATATTGAAATCAAAATAAAAATTTAAAGCAATTTCCAAAACAATTAACGAAGGATCGTTGTTATTTTGGCAAAGGAAAGGATATGGAGGAGCTGTGGGTCATCATTATTTTACGTGCAAGCAAAAAATAACATTTTTTTGCAAAGCAGATAACATTCTGATAATGTCTGCAATACCTATAAAATCGACATGAGCCAACTTTACAGTACAAAAGTGGCAGTCCTAAATATACCACTAATGACTGCAAGAGCAGTGTGTTGAGTTCTCTTCTATGTACCAATGCTCTTTTTAACATTTAGCCTGCTAGAAAAATTTAAAATTCATTTAACGACACAGTTAAAATCTTTGAGTGGCAGGCTAAGAGTTAATTACTCAAGGAACAATTTGGCTGTTATAACTCACTAGGAGTCAGGGACCAAGTTATAATCCATTCTTTACTACTTCCCTTGGCAACAGCTTTACAAGAATGAAGTCATTACAAATAACACATGTTATGATGTCACTTCAGGTGCACCTATGCTTGAAAATATCCTCCCCCCTCCCCACTCAAACTGATATCAGCAGTATGGTATTTCATGAGACTTAACATTTCATCTCAGTAAGTAGCTTAGAATTGTATACATTTGTTATGATGATCCATTACTTTCTTGAAGCTCTTCAGAAAGCTTTGCAAAGTGCAAAATGATTAAATTGCTCCTTCTGAACCTATACAAGAAATGTAGTACTAAAGAGTTAATGAGATTTAGACAGCAGAATGAAGATGCTAATCTTTTCACATTTGCCATCTGGTTGCAGAACAGTCCTTCCCACTCACACTCAGACTGCTTGGCCTTTAAGCTAATATCCAAATACTACTTTAAAATGTAAGTTAAAACAAAACTATGATTCATTGGCTAAATATTGCAGGGCTGCAGCTAATGTATCCGGATGACTCTTGGGTCTTAACAGATTGGAAAGCATTCTTGTGCAAATTAACAAATGTTTAGACAATCAACTTTGAGGAAGAATGCTCTGGCAGAACACAAGAGTCCTAAAAGATAGTTCCAAAATATTCTACACTACACGCATGGCTAAGGCATTTCTATTTTTTTTAAAAATGATTTACGTTGTTTCCTCTTGACTTTAGAGCATACATTGGAAATTTACCAGAATCACAGTTCTTAGAAACGTTCCAAGCCATTCTCTGTAAAACTACCAAGTATAGATCATTAGGCAATAAATTTAGAAAAGGCTCTTTTCCCTTTAACGACCAGTCTCCCAGATACACTCTCCTGTAGTTGGGAGAGCAAGATAGATCACACCACAGGTTTCTCCATGACTGCTGTCATTGCCAATCCATCATCATGCAATAAGAGGTGCAATTTAAAGTAAAGGAAGCCAAATGATGTCAGTCTTTCCTAACCTCAAGATGGGCTGCCTAGCTACCGTGCAGCGTTAGTCTGGCAGCCCTGCAGAGAACTGAAAACTCATGTAACCATTTTGTTCTCAATCTGGTCAACCAATTTGTCACTTTTTTGATGCCATAGCAATAGCTGCGCCATTTGCTAATTTTCAACAAAATCCAGGGCAAAAAAAAACAAAGCTCACTTTGAAGTTGACAAAAAAATGACACCTACAAACAACATGACCATTTCCATGAAATCTCACAATTCCCATTGTCAAATTATACAGTTTTCTGGATTGGGATTCAAAATCACCAACATCTCCAAAAATCAGGTTCTGACAAATAAATTAAAAAATGATATTTTGTTTTTTTATAATTTGGATAAGTATAGACCATTTTTCTTCAATGACTCTGATCTCATGATCATAGTGAAATGTCAACCGTGCTATTTTCCTAATATGACAGCTACACAATTTTAACAAGGCTGTTCTATTAATGACAGCTAAATCAGGTCTGTTTAAAGCATCACATCCAAACTACACAATCTGCGAACCACAGTGGGGGATTTTCCTTTTAATAACTGTAGACAATGTTCCTGGTGTAATGCACTTCTAATGTGACACAAGATGTGAAGACCTCAGTGCCTCTGACTTCAGAACTTAATATAAATTTGTGGACAATAATATTTTAATGTAGATAAAGTAATTTAAAGTGAAGAATACCTTTAAGAGTATTACATCTACATTTTACCCACAAGTTAAACTGAAATATAATTAACACAACAGAATTTCAACTGTCTATGTCAATTCAACCGTTTATTACCCAAATCAGAAATGTTGGCTCTCACAACTGAAAGTAGCAGAACACTCCATGCTTCAAAGATCAAAATTGCTTGCTGAGCACATATTTCAAGAAGCTGTATGCCTCAGGGTGGCTGTGTTAGTATTGGAACAGTAAGAATAATTTATGTGGAAAAAATATATACATACAAGAACTCAATGAGTAATTTTATTACAAAACAGACACATTAGTATACATGTTGATATTCTAGACTGTTCTAAGCTGTAACTACAATTATGTTTTCTCCCACTCTTCCCTGCAAAATGGCAAAAGTGGATTTTTCTGCTCATGTTTACTGAACTATTTGACCTAAAGCCTTTAAGCCTGCTGATATTCCTTCTGCAACTTGGGTGTGATAAAACATAAATTAGATTGAAAACTACAGAAGCAATCAGCAACCCTCTGAAAACCACAGGTACAGAGACCTGCTGTTATTAGTTGCTTTCCTGCTACGATAAAAGCAAAAAGAAAATGCGCTCAGCACAAAATGAAAACTGTTGTGCTATAAATTAACATAACCTCAACCATAACTAGCCCATGGGCCCCAAATCCTCTCACAAGCACAAAGATGTCTACAACGGCACTCTCAAATGATTCTACAGTAAACAAATCAAATAGAAATTAATAAATTGATTAAAATCAACATTTTCAAGATTGACCACAGGAAGGGATAATGCTATCCAGACATGTAATTCCTGACTCTTGCTTCAAACAGATTATATTCATACACAATTCATGAGGCATCTACCAGGTGAAAAGTGAACAAAAAAGGATTTCATGTAAGCACTTACTACAGTTATCCATTCTGATTTCTGCCATCTCATTCTCATCCTGCTAATCATGGGTTCTCCAGTTACTCCAAGGCCAGTTGGAAATAAGGATTACCACTCAAAACATGCCTCTTGACACAGCTATGCTGCCCCATACCCCTACAGCAAAAGGTATACAACCATGCACAATAGAGAAAGGCAGAAACACCATCAAGCAGATATTTGGCCTGGTTCTGATGTTTAAGTTACATCACGAGTACTCTAAAATCTACCTGGTAGAAGGTTAGCAGAATGGTACAAGTATGCTGCATGCCATTCAGCATAGCCATCATGTTGGGGCAGATGAGCAGCAATTAGTGATAGCACAGGAGAAGAACAAGGAAACAGTGAACAATGATGAAGAGCTGGCAGAAGCTCAGCAGCCACTGTAGGAAACAGCAAGGCGTTGCGAGGATCTGACTGAGCTGTTCTTTCCTTGAGCCCATTCTCTATGTTTCATTGAATTTTGCTCCATAAATAGCCATTCCTCAGTAGTGCTGTTTATGTGCAAGCCATTAATTTTGAAAGTAAACCGATGATTGTGAAGCTTAAGGTGATGTGTTATGTCCTTATTGAAGGTAACAGTGAGCGTTGTTTCATGTGACTTGCTGTCGAGCTGTGTCTAATCCTTGTGGTATGTGAACTAGTATGTCTTGGTATTTTGTACACTTATCCTCCAACATTACGTACTACTTGAAGGAGCTTCCTGAGAGGCCAGCTGTGGACCTACTGTAATTTAGCTGGCCACTTATCATGATGTGTGGCGGACCAAGATAGCGACAGGATTATTCACCACAAAATATACATTCTTATGGTTGGAGTTATCCAAATATGATGCAACATATGTTTAAATGCAACATTCAAACAAGAAGCTTTTTTAATTAGTAGCACGCATTTATAATCAGACAGTTTGCCTCTCTGAGCTCTATGTCACAATCTTTGATATTCCTGCCCACAGAGTAATCTGGTTATGTTTTGACTACAGTTCCTACATATCCCATGAAGGACAGAGATTTATTTGCACCCCATTAAAAAAGCCCACCCTTCATCTCTACATTTCCTCACCTTGTCAAACCTCTCCTTTCTACCGATGGTCCTTGGATGTGTTATTGCCAGCCAACTACATGGTCACTTCTCTCACCATCTCCTATCCGAATCCCTCCAATCCAACTTTGGCCCACCCATAGCATCCTGGTCAAAGTTATCTAGGGCGTCCTATATGATGCTGAGAGGCTGTTTCCCCTGGCTGGAAAGTGTAGAACTAGGAGGCATTGTCGCAGGATAAGAGGTCGGCCATTTAGGACTGAGATAAGGAGGAATTTCTTCACTCAGAGGGTTGTGAATCTTTGGAATTCTTTACCCTGGAGGGTTGTGGATGCTCAGTCATTGAGTGTATTCAAGGCTGAGATGGATAGATTTTTGGACTCTAGGGGAAATCAAGGGATATGGGGGTCGGGCGGGAAAGTGGAGTTGAGGTTGAAGATCACTGATGATCTTACTGAATGCCGGAGCAGGCTTGAGGGGCGATATGGCCTACTCCTGCTCCTATTTCTTATGACTATACCGTGAATCTTTATCACTCCTCATCGACATTTCTACCACCTTTGACACCACTGTCCACTACATTTTCCTCCATCACTCTTCCATGGTCCATTTCTCTAGTACCTCTCTGTCGTGGTTCTATATCTCGGTCCAAAAGTAGTCACTACGAGGTGGATTTTCCCCCCATAGTGGAATCTGGGCGGCTAGCACAGGGGCAGCTTCCACATGTATCCCTATCACACCAACTCACTGTTCACCACCATTATTGGCTCCTAGGCCATTACTTTACTATTTTACTACCTATCCAGCATCAATCCCTAAGCAAAATCTAAGCCATATTTTTAGGCTCCTAGTAGCACCTATTTGCCTTTGTCTCTGATCCCCTTAGCCACTCCCTTCACCCTGCTTAGGTTAAACTCATTAATGAGCAACCTCAATGCTCTGTTTAATCCTGAATTAAACTTTTTACCCCATCTGGTCCAACACGAGATCATATTCTTCCATCTCTGAAACCTTGCCCTGTAATGTCCCTACCTCGTTCACACTGCTGAAACCCTAATCCATGCCTTAGTCGCCTCAAGGAATGATTTTTCTCAAATGTTCTCCTCACCAGCTTCCCATCAATATACTTCACAAACCAGAACTTGCAGCCGAGTCCTCTTCTAAAAGTCTGGCACATGTACCACTCCAGACGCTTGCCCCAGCAAATTGATTTATATATTCATGTGTAAGAATTAACCCAATAACAGATATAATTTAGTGTAATTATAATCAATAGTAGAAGTAGAATGAAATGTATTATGAATCCATGTATCCATAAATGTAAATTGTACTGTGTATAAATATAGTATGAACCATGTAACGTGTATTCAATAAGAAAGTGCTGGTGGGCCGAGAAGGGTGCATGATGGTTATTATAGTCAAGTTTGCAATTAAAACTAACAGAATACCGACAGTATTGAAGTGGCAATTAACAGACGTTGGGAAAATCACAGGCTTGAGGGAGGATGGGCTGTAATGATCAGGGAGTCACCCAGGCTCAGGCCTCTCTATCTCGAGTTCCAGCAAGCTAGTGAATAGAAGTCTGTTTATGCAAACTGTGTCCTGTGAAGGCTGGCAATGTAACTCTAAGATAAGGTACTGTTAAGTCTGTAACAACAAGGCACAGATGGTACCAGGAGTGGCTTGGAATGTAACTTCTAAAGGGTGAGAGACATGAGGAAGGCGCAAGATTCTGGCGAGAAAGAGGAGAAGTCTTCAGTCAACAGAACACAGCGAGAGAGAGAGAGAGAGAGACCGCGCCGCAGTCACTTGGAGGGATACTTCCAAGGTTTCAAGGAACAGACTGTGACTATTTCTCTTTGTTAAGTATCACTTTCTTTGTACTAATTGTGATGTACTTAATAAATCTGTTTTACCTTTAACCATAATACTAGTACTGTGGTGGTCTTGTTGTCACGAATCAGTCCTTGGATTGGATTAAATTATAATCCTGAAAATAGGGGCTTTAAATCCTACAATTTCATGTACTTGATTTCAAATCCCTCAGTGATCTTGTTTCACCCTATCTGACTGATCTTCTCCAGCTCGTACTCTCCACCCCTCTAAGCATCTCAAATAAGAGATCGCCAACCATATCCCCCAACCTTCAATGGCAACACTGTTGCTGAGTCACCCACTATCAACATCTTGGCCCTTGGCCAGAAGCTTAACTGGACCTGCTTTATCAACACCGGGACTACAAGAGCAGAGCATAAGCTGGGTACTCTGTGACGGGTGCCTCAGCTCCTTATCCCTCAAAACCTCTCCATCATCTACAAGGCGCCAGTCAGGAGTATAATGTAATACTCACCAGTCGCCTGGATAGATGCCATTGGAAAACAATCAAGAAGCTCAACACCATGTAGGACAGAGCCCCACCGCTGGGCTCAGCATCCACCCCTCCATCACCAATGCACTGTGGCTGCAGTAAGTACGGTCCACAGGATGCACAGCAGCGGTTTTTTTTTAAAAGTGAAAAACAGGTGCTGTAGGGTCCAATATGGCTTGCGGGGTGCACACCAGGATAGTGCCGCATGCCCAATTGGTTAGGGTGCCCCCGGATTTGTCCAGGAAGCCTGCCTGAGCTAGCATTAGGCCCACTGCCTGTGCAAATGCAGGGGGCTGATGCATGTTTCAGGACAACTTGGGAAATCGGACTGCGATTGACCGCAACACGCGTTGTGCATGCTGTGGTCAGTTTCCTTCGGCCTAAAGCAACGGTCCTTAAAAGGACCGCTGGAGACTGCCACCAAAAAGGTAAGCAAAAAATGGAGTACAGTGTCGGGGGAGCCCGGGGCGGTGCAGCTCATTATTGTTGTGGAGCCTGGTAGAGTACTCCTGCTCTTCAAATAGAATTTTTCACTTACCTTTTTGATGCCTCTTCTGTTGTACCCACAGGTAAAACTGAGTGGAGCTTACACAGTGCACACTGTCCTAAATAGGTCATAGGACCCCCGTTTGTATATTAAAAGGGCCTACCGCCTGAGACAGTTGGGCGCTCCGGTCACTCAGCGAAAGGCCCCTTTGAGGATGATGACAGCCGGAGCGTAAACGGGGTGGGAAGCAATTTTCAGACTACCTCTGCCTGATTATGCCGAGCAGTCCAAGTTAAAATCCACCCCATAAACACAGTTATCACCTGGCAAGGATCTGAGAATATCGGTAAGGAAGAAAGATGAAGGAGTCCAGTGGGATAAATATAACACTGAGATCATGTTGAAAGGGTGATCAGAGTGTCAAGGAAAGCCTTTCAAAAAAGCCATAGCTGTAGAATCAAACATAACAGTAAGAAATACTTTCAGTTCCATAACAGTAAGAGGACAGTCAATGAAGAGGTGAGAACTCTCAGGGATGGGATTTATCCCCAAGTACCAAAAGATACAAGGGATGAGATTTGTGAGGCATTAACAATCATTACGAGAGTCAATGAACATTAAAGAGGTCGTGGTAGATTGGAAATTGGCTAACCTGGTGCCTATGATCAAAAAATGTGACAAAAAACAGACTGATACTAGGTAAACAATTGAATAATCTTGAGAATTACCCATGTGATAATAATCTACTACAGAGCAGCCAACATGGGTTTGCAGGGGAAGATCCTGTCTGAATTTTTTTGGTGATGCGACATCTCAATTGGATTTTGGAAAGCATTGTGACATTGTGTACCTTGACATTTGACAAAGCTCGGCATGAAAGGCTTATATTTAAGTTTGAAGACGTAGGGACTCAAGGTGAATCCTGGAGTTGGATAAGAAATTGGCTGAAGGAAGCAGTGGTACTTGTTAGAGGAGTTATGTCAGGGTTGGGGAGGTGCTGAATGCTGTGCCTGAGGGATCAAAGTTGGGCTACTACTATTTCCGGTTTAGAATCTTGATTTGGACTCAGAAGATCAATGCAAACTAGTCAGGTTTGCAATACCAAATTGGAAGGGGCAATTGAATCTGAGGGAGCAGATCAGGAAGTACAAAATGAGTTAGGCAAAATATCTAAGTGGGTAGAATAGTGGTAGATGGAACTTAATACAGACAAGTGTACATTACTGCACATAGGGAGAACAATGAGCAACATGTCCTCCATGAATCATGCTGAAATAGCTACTGATGAAAGTAAAGAGAGATCTAGGACTTTTAATAATAGGCTTTACACTCAACGTATCCAATGACAGTGGAGCAGCAATCAACAGAGCAAATAAAATGCTGAGCTACACAGCCAAAACAGTAGAGCGTAATTCAGAAGAGGTCTTGTTCAAACTGTAGTCAGACCTCACCTTGAGTACTGTGTCCAATCCTGGTCACCAAAACCCTGAAAGTGGTTCGCAGAAAAGACACAAAACTGACCTCCCAGCGTCAGAGACTGAGTTATGAGGAAAGACTGGAGAAACTGGAGCTTTTCAGCCTGGAAACGAGGCAACTGAAGGTGACTTTGCAGATGGATGGAAGACAGTAATCGGCATGTAACCAGAACACCACTTCATACTAAATCATGGCACTAGGACAAGGGGACACAGGCTAAAACTATTAAGTGGCAAGTTTAGGAGTGATGTTAAGAAGTTCTTTGTCACAAAGTGATCAACACATTTAGTGGACTTCTGGGTAGGGTAGAGAAGGCAAGAACCTTGGAATTATTAAGAAATAGCTGGATGCTGTGGTGGGCGGTAACTATTGCATAGGGTCTTTTTGGATCACTGAGCTAAGATGGGCCAAATGTCCTACTTCATTTGTATCTATCTTGTGAAGTCAATTTGCAGGTTCCTCAAAAGGGAAAGGAAGCTTATATAAGACACAATTAAAGGTTTTGTAACTGGAAGTGTTGATGAAATGTGAAAAGTGATGTATCTGTCTGTTCATGTGTACATAGGGTGCAAAGCATGCTGATTAGTTCCTGGGAAAATTGAGGCAATCAAAAAATACATTAAGTATTTCTTCATATCTCAGTATCACTGAGCACATTTTTCACATCTATAGAACACTGACCAATACCATGGAAGACCTATTGTATATATTATACAAGAATACACAGTGTTATCTGATATAAGGCTCCAGTTACAAAATAGCAGGTCCTCTGGCTTACCATGAGCAAATCCATTGGCATATTTTAAAACATAATATCAACAGTTACAGGTAGGAGAATGATAACAGGATTAAGACAATTCAGAGGTTCAAATAAGGTGATCTAAAATGTATACCATTCAATTGCATTACTGCTTACTCATTCACAGTTATGCATCTTAATTAATACTGTTAGCTTTGAAATCCATCATGATGCTACAGCACACAAAAGAAAACATTATTTGTGGCAAAGCTGTAAATTCTTTCTGTAATTAAATATATCAGTTAATATTATACTAAACATATATGATTGCAGTTTGATTTTGTTAACACATGCACTGGAAGATGCTGCCAAGATTTCCTGTGTGTTAAGGCTGGATATGAAAGATGCAATAATCTTGGATAATTTTTGTTTATTTCTAATGTGACAACAGTCTGAGACTCAGTAGAAAGGTTTTTCTCCAACTCGGTTTACGTCCCTACCCTGTTCTAAGGCCTTTTCCCCCTGATTTTACACGAAGCAGCTAACATCAGAACAAATGCTGGACCACACCTATTTTCAATGGTTGTGAAATTCCCTTCCATCAAAGATTCAACATTTTCAATGTATTCAATGAATTTGTTTCTAGATTTTAAAATATCTCCCCACCCTAAAAAAAAAGTGCAATATAATTTTAAAGGGTGAAAGTATATTTTTACTTTGAGGACTAGGACAATTGTTCCAATCAAAATAATGAAAGCACTGAAAATGCTCAAAAGACAAGCACTGTAAAAAAAAAGGTTATCAAAAGTCTTCCTCCAACTTTTATGGGAGGGTAAAAACATTAGTTAAAATTCCAAAATAAGTAAGCAAGTTATAAAGGGGAGAAGCTAGAATCCAAAAGGTGGATCAGTATCAAAAAAAGCACTAGATACAAAGACTGGCCATTATATAGTGCATTTCCATCAACTGAGTGTAACAATTGTCCCAAATAAAAGGGAAGAATTAGAGAAGAGCAAATTTCTGATCTGCATGCTGCACAAGCTAGGGTTTAACAAAGACAATGTTTATGATGAGCTTAGATAGAGCAATCGGAACTTTCCACAATTCAGTGCATGTATTAACTACAGTACACACTGAGTAAAATGTGGATTTCTGGCCCTGGATGTCTGTTGTGTATCCTACTGTTAACCTCTCCATGTTAACTATAAACTGAACAAGTTGTATGTCTACCACAGTAAAGATGACAATATTTTAAAGCAGAACAAGTCATTTGAGTCAGGATTCATTTATCTACCATCTCAGATAGGTACAGCAGCCACCAATATGATGCAAGGTTGGAAAACTTGGCTCAGCAGTAGCCCCGAGACAGAATGTCATGGGTTCAAGCCCCACTCTAGAAACTAGGCCAACACATAATCTAGGCTAACTCATCAGTATAGTACGGAGAGTGAGCGACACTATTGAGGGTACCATTTTTTAGATAAGATGTTAATCAAGGCTCTAGCTGCCCTCTCAGGTGAATGTAAAAGATTCTATGGCATTATTTGAAGAAGAGCAGGGGAGTTCGCCTGATAGCCAGCCAATATTTATCCCTTCACCAAACATCACTAGAACAATGATTCATCTCATTGCTGTGTGCACATTGTCTGCCGTGTTTCCCTACATCACAACAGTGACTATACTTCAGAAGTACTTCATTGGCTGTGGAACGCTTTGGAATACTCAAAGGTCATGAAAGGCAAGTTCTTTCTTTTAGAACACAGAATATGGGAATTTTTTTTCCTAATGAATATTTTGTGTTTGGCAAGGGAAGTGATGTCAATGCAAAGGAAGGAATATTTTTCTGGTTTGTACGTCTAAACGGAAGTTTTCCAATTGGTGTCATTTTAGTACCAGCGCCGATTATAAAATCTAGGCCCTGGTGTCATTGTTAGTTTCTAGACCAGGCATAGAACAAACCAGATACAAAGTAAAGTTCTCTCTCCTTTAGCCAATTATGTGCTTTAACCCCAACCTCAGGGAGCATTAGTAACGCAGCAATTTGACATTTCCATTCCTTGCACCTGCTATCCTCATGCCCTGTCTGTGTGAGATTATCAACTTAATATTAATTTGTGCCTAATTGTGGGTGTGTTGTTTTGCTCTGGAGCTGAATGCAGTAGGAACACGGTTGACACCAATCATAAATAGTTTCGCCTAGTACTCTTACTAGTAGAAGGGAAAGGAAATGTGTCCCATTAGTGTGAGTTGGATTCAAACCCATGTTCCAGAAATGAAAGAACCATTTTCTGGCTCATCCTTCTGCAGTGTTGCAATCGTATTGCAACTGAAAATTGTGGTTTGTATTTTTTCGTAAGTCTACAATAAATATGTTGGGCTGAGTTTATTTCTGTATGAGCAATACATTGTTTTTGATTATGCTGCCACCGGTATCCATTGAATCATCCCCCAGCAATGGGTCAACACCATCAAGAGAGGAAGCGACAAGGAGGAAAATGGCAGCAAAGGAATTGGGGAAAGCAAAACAAAATTGAGAAAAAAAAAATACAAGGGTAAATATCCTATCAGCAAAAAATACAATTGTTATGCAGATTATATACAACTCCAGTGCTTCACAATGCATTTTATTATTACAGAATATGAAAACTTTTCTTAAACTGATGAGACACCCTCAAGATGGCCTCACCTTCATTGATATTGCACTGACAACATTACATCAAACATTTGGTACCAACACCCTGACCATTTCACTGTGGTAAGAGCACCAAACGCTTGATACACCAACAAGCTAAAGCACTGTAAAAAAAAGTGATGTTCAGAAGCTTTCCAAAACATGTTTTAAAAAATGAGATATTACCTACAGGACAACATTTTACTACTACTGTAAAATAGCATTAGCTAAAGCACCGGGTCAGAATTATATCCTCCCCCCTCAATTCAGGGTGGCACAGGACCATCTTGAAGGGAGAATCAAAATCTCATCCACAATTATTTTTTTGTAATCATAGTAATTCAAAAAATTGTCATTTGGTAAAATGGTAATTCAATTAAATATCAGGCATATTTCAATATAAAATTTTATATGACAGGGGGTTATTTAAGTTGTAGACATCTGTCTCAAGAACCACAATCCATGATGCATCTTAGATGATTATGACAGGGAAATGTGTATGAGGTGGTATTCTATCAATGATTATCAACCCTGACTATCCAGAACATTTATTAACACCATTTCTCATTATCCAGGACATTTATTAACACCATTTCTCATGTCTATCTTAGTGGTCTGTCTGGGCAAGATGATAAATTAATGCTGAACTAAAAATCAAACTAAAACTAAAAGTGTGCTGTGGATTTAAGCCCACCATGCAATGAATTTACATTGGTCCTACTTAGTTCACTCGGATACACTCACCATGAGACCAGATGAAAAGGTGCTGTTTGATCACAGTTGGCTACTGTGTCTGTTATAATATTTGAAAAACAAAATACTGGTTCCAAAAATGTATATGATTGTTGGTTTAAAATAATTTACACTATCCTGCATAATAGCTTTACAAAGCTTAGAGATACTTCCTTGTTTTTTTTTTGAAGGAGGATGTACCAACTAACTTTAAAAGCTTATTAACAATGGATTGCTGCCTAAGACCATCTAGCAGACACAAAGGTCAATTAACTGACACAAGATAATGTGTTTGGCAGACATAACAGATGCAACACATCAGTTATGTCCAGTCTGACATTTTAGATGCTTAGCTTTATGCTGCTGCCACTTCATATCATATCTTTGGTTTTACTTTTCTGAAATTGGGTAGTAACATGTTGCCGACGATACATTATAGTCCTTTACAAAAAGGGCATTTTGCTATGATTGGCTTTTATTTTCGTAACCTGCAGATGACCTCTACCTTTGATATACCAGCATAAATTAATCTTAGTGACTGCAATGATAATATTGGGTATGTATGAGGAAAATCTGCATCTTATGTCTCCTCAAATTGGAAACCACTAGAACTTATCATAATTATTTCCTTCAAGGGTATGAAATTGCAGTTTAATATCATCCTACTTGATTGAGTTTAAAATATTTATAAATTCCTTAAGAAGTGATAATTGTCAAATTGAGTACCTCATGATAAATACTTTTATGGAGAGACAGAAGGATTAAAGGGCAGCATTATCCATTCACACCTCCAGTCAGCTGCTAATGAAATGCTGTTAGTTGAAGGCATTATTATTGCATTACCAATCCAGTAGAACTGCTAAGGTTGACTAACTTTAATTATCTACTAGATGGTCTTATTTATATATGGTTTGTTGTCTAAATCATAACACAGGTACCTTTTGTTAATCTCTGAATAACAGCATCAAATGTGCAATAAAAACTAGAAGTTCAAAAGCCTCAAACTAAGCATTCATGATCCATTCCTGGAGCCACAGATAACACTACGAAGTAATTCTGTACATACCCAGATTCACACGTAACTATTCCATAGCTCTTTGTTTTTTATCCATGGGTGTTAAGAACGTCAAATAGCACAAAATATAAAAATGTGGGTCAAATACATGGCAACCAAATGTAATATTTTATTCGGATGGCAGATTCCACCATCACTGATGAGTCAACAAAATTAAGGACAGCTATTTTGCAATAACGAATCTTATTGGCTCTTTTAAATGGTGTTGCCTAATTTATAGGAGATCACTGTAATATCAAAATAATCTTCCTAACTTTACTGCAGTTTTATAGCACATGCACCAATCGAGCTAAGTTAGGCATCCAATAAGTCAGCAGCACATCAGTTGTTTGGTTAGGGGCAGAAATTCCATTATGGGTGCACTGGTGCCATCGGCGCACTTTGTGCTGCTGGCACACGGAAAGGATTTCTGTAGGTCTTCCATTGTATCCTTATTTAAATACAGCCTGTATGTTCCTGGCAGGATTCGCGTCACACACTGGGATCATACAGGTTGGAATTTCCAGGACAGGAGCGGAATTGAGTGAAGCAGCTTCACAAAGTGGCACCTGCACTTCCTGTTGGCGGCAAAAAGATTGAAATTGAGCATTTTTCTGTTGTGATGTCTGAAATGAGGCAGGAGACAGCCTTTTAGGCTAAATACTTTAGTGGGTTCTGGCAGTAAAGTTGAAAAGAAACAAAAAAAAAGGAGCAAATAAATATCCCATCCAAATAAACGTGCAATGTTGCAATGCCAAGAATCCAAGAATGGAAACAATGAGGACTAATCTCCGCAAAAGGTCAGTCTGAACACTTTAAACTATGGGGTTGATTTTGAACTTGCTGCCCAGGTGTAAAACTGGCATTGCAGGTCTGTTATAGTAACTGCCTGATTTCCATTTCAATGAGAATCGAGTGGCCTCTATAACGGGCGGCCAAGCACAACACCAGTTTAACGCCCGAGCGGGAAGGTGAAAACCTACCCCTATTTCTGGTTGCTGTGCACCTGCAGGAGTGTGCTTTGCTCCAACTTTGAAAGGCGCACAGCACTGGCCTCCTGCCAGCGAGGCAACGCATCAGGGCAGCAGGGATGCGCCCCCAACATGTCCTGAAATAATGTGTTAATGAGGCCTGAATCATAGAGCAGCACATGCCTCCTGTGTCCCCAGTGCAGCCCCATCAGAAAATCCAGAGCTAGTACAAATCTGTGCAGAACAGGTGCAAGACTAAAGATTTTGGTTTTCTGACTCTCTCTCTCTCTCACCCCCCCACCACTGGGGCACGCTTGCGCAGTTAGTGCACAGAAGTGGAATGTCAGCTCCTAAGTGCCTTTGCAGCAGTCAGAGAGAGTTCAGGGTGCCTGGGAAATCTCATCCTCCAGATGGAGGCATCTCTTTGCTTTGCCATTGTATTTGTGTCTTGGAATTGATAATTTTGCAGCCAGTCATGCGCAACTTTCTTTTTGATTCATAATTTTAATCAAATGATTACATCTATAGCTAGCTACCGAAAGGAAATACATATCTCTTATGGTGATTGGCACACATCCACTTATCAAATCAGCTAAAAGCTAAAAAAATTAGCCAAATTAAATGAAATCTGTTGGTGACATGGTAAACACTGAAAATGTTCAGAATAGATAAGTATCATTCTGGTGATCAGACATACAATGCGCTGTCACCTTTGGTACAAATCCTGCAACAGCAGATGGAATGTAGGTTCTTGTTGTCAAAAGTCCTAAGTGGAGGCACTGGGCAGCACAGTGGGTTAGAATATTACACTTCAGCCTAGTGGACCTGAATTGATTCCAGCCCAGAGTAATGAGATCCAAAGTTCTATTTTTCTCCACTTGCTGAAAGGGCCCCAAGTGAAATGAATTAAGAGCAGTCTTAACCCAGTTGCCAGTGACGATGTGCCCACAACCCAAAGCTGCCCATAATTGGAAACAAAAATGTCAATCAACGTCAGGCCACAAGGCTGGCTGATGTGGGAAATGGAAAGCCACACTGATGGTCTGAGCTGGAGTGAAGATAAATTGATAAAAGAATCATTTAACCCATTCCATATATGACACAGGATGCAAAAAGTAGCCAACTCCATTCCAAAACACAGGTATCTCTTGCTTTCACCAACACTAAGTTTCACTGTCTTGCACAAAACAATTTCATAAAGAAATGAAAATTATTAATAATATAAAGAATCCCAAGTGAAACAAAGTCAATCAATTTCATTCCATAGTAAGTTCATATGGACTTAAATTGACAATATAAAATTCACCCAAAATTTGAAACTGCAGGTAAATGAGAGTCAGCTAGGTTGCATTACTTTCTTCACATTTGGTATCCCTACACAAAATATTAAGACGATTCCTATATCAGCCTATGTGTAAATCTGCTCTTCATGCTCACTGTCTAACATGACTTGTAAGATTATGAAACCAATGTTTTAACTTTTCACTTTCGAGCTCAGCACATAGTATGCACCAGGAGAGAAATGTTTGATTACAGCCTCAGAGATTACAACTATATGCTATGCTTTTTTAGCTGTATCGCCTATTTTGTGACATTTATCCTAAGTTTATAAATATTAATATTATCATTTGATCACAGTTCCTATTAACCACTTATTATCAGTCCTGGTAGTTCCACATTGTCAGTCAGTACACCATAATCAGGTTTTCTCCCTGGGAGAAAAAGCACTATCAATGGTTTTTCATAGTTACTTACTTCCATAAAGGATTTGAGATTATCGTTTGACAAAGTACTGTTTGTAGTTATTATATAGTAGACATTGCGCCGACTTGCAGAAAGCTATATATAAACTCGATTGCATAGTCCACCACAAAAATAAACATATGGGACTGCTCTGCTCACATGTTAAACAAATGGCATATAATTTCCTTAAACCACCTCTAACCAGTTTTTCAGTCAGATAAACAGGATGTTGGTTCTTTCGTCTGTCCCCATCAGTAAAGACAGGAAGGGATCAGTGAGCTTTGTTTTGTTTTACTCCACATAAGCTTTATGATGGTCAACAAATATTTAGCAAACTAAGTGTGTCTAGAGAGAGAGAAAAAGATTTTATTATTTGCTATTCAACTAGAAGTCTTTACTGTAATCTATTTTTCAAAATTTTTTTTTAGCACTGTCCCCTTTTCAGCTGGCTGTAATTATTGCATGTTGGTTCACTTTAAAAGATATTTAAATCTTTTGGCCGATCTATTTAGGGAAAGTTGTATTTATAAAACACCCTGTGTACACAGTGACTACTACTTGGGTTGATGGTAAGTGTATAAAATTGATGATAATTTCATAAAGATAATTCTCAAATATTTACCTCTGTATATCATGGGAAAAAGCTTAGTACTGCTTACTGAAAAGATATTGTAGATTCAGTCATGTGAAATAGTTCAGGAAGGAAAAAAAGTTGCTTATAATCAGACTTGCACATAATGGTAATGCCCATATAAACACTAATTAAAATCAGGAACAGTCTGGCATTTGGGAGCTATTTAGTTATACAGTGAAACTCATTCACAATGAACTCATAACAACACTTCACTGCTGAAAACTTCCAGTACCCCCAATCCACTTACCATATAAACTGAAGTAAAATAACAGTCCAGATATGAAAGTACTGCCCACTTATGGAGAAAATCTGGAGGCTGATTTTCCACCATTTAATGCACAAGCAGCAATGGAAAGCATCCCACAGATCCATAGAAACTGCTGCCTCCAGTCATAAAGCACTTTACCTTGGTCTGTACTCTTGACTGAATCTCTTAATGATCTGTTTTAAACCACTGATTCCAATGCAGCTACAGGAAACAGGCCTTAGATTGTAATCATTTGATGAAGTACAGGCTCAGCTTCTGGTCATCATCTGGACCCAAAACTGACTGCATATTTCATCAAAAGCTTATGACTTCTCTGTAACTGACATTGAAATTGCTGTTTCTCCCCCCCCCCCCCCCGCCATTTATATCAGCATTTCTCAGTTAATGCACTGCTGATATATTAAAACGCTTGACACAGTTTTGTGGTAATCAAAATTTCTGGGCAGCATGGTGATGCAATTGCAATCTCCACACAGTGAGTTCACAATTTTGGATACTGCATCAGGTGGAGCCATGGAATGGAGGCCAGGTGATTTTCCACAGGCAGAGGGTGGGAAAATCAGTCAGCAAGACACCCATGGCTGCTGTTGTGAACCTCAGTGATCAGAAAGGATAGCAGCGTAGGCATAGGCCTGGGGGCAGGTTTTTTGCCCACCTGCTTGGCTATGGGATAGTTCACGCTCCAGGGAGAACCAGACGAGTAGGAGAGAAAAATAACACACTAGGGTGCCAGGCCCTAGGGAGTCCTTAAGAATTTTGCCTGTCTGTCATCAGATTTCTGCATTTTTCTGTACTTACTGATTTAATAGCACGCTACTTCTGTTGTTGCATTCTAATAACAAACATTTCCTGCAGTGATAAGCAGCTTTCCATTAGGCAGATGATACTGTCTTTCAGAGGGTTGGATGGAGGGTCCTGGGAATGTAACAATATTTACAAGGGGTCCCCACACAGAAAAGTTTGAACACTCAAGAGTACATGGTATAATATGAAACTATACAATCCCACTGTTTGTGGTATAATGGCCACTTTCCAGACTGAGCCTTCCACTATCAATGTTTCCCTCTGAGGCAGACACATCTCTTACTGAACCAAGAGGAGAAAGCATATTTTTTTTGATATATGATTTTTCAGTTACTATTGCTGATAAGTAATGTAATGCATATTTAGGGTATATTCATAATAGGGAGTGGAAATGTACTGCATTCTGGCTATAAACTTTAATAGAGACTGGATTCTAAACAAATTTGTGGAGTACTGTAATTTATCATAATTTTACTTACATGTACTATTCCATTGAGTTTGTTTTTTAACAAATAGATATCAGGCACACATGTAAAATATGTATGCAATTAGTCCCACAACATTGTGCTCTACTGATTGTGTACATTTGTACTGGACATGAAGTTATAGTCGGAGAGAAAGAACAGGCATATACTGTGCAAGAGTGGATATATTAAATATTGTTATATATTATGTAATAATGATCAGTAGTGGTTGAAACCTATTCATTCAGCCAGGTAATGTAAATTAAACTGTCCCATTTGCAGCAATCTGTAGAGTTAAATTCATTCAGAAACAAATGGTCATCGAGAAAATATCCTGTTTAATCTCGCCCCCATTTACAGGCTGCAGTGTAATCTGTACAACCTCCATGTTAGAGATACCCTGAAGAATTATTACAGGACTAATCTGTGTGAATAAATCACCAATAGTGGTTTTTACAGTCAAACCTGCATGTCAGCAAAACGAGATATTGCCTAATTTAAGATAATTTATGAGATTCTTGCTGGGATACTGTTTTTTTTCTATTTATTATCTTAAGTATGAACTCTGTATTCACAAGTCATTCTGATGAACAGTTCACGCAGTATGTGTGTATAATTATTTAGTAATGTATTGGTTCTAAAATATAGGACTCGTGAATTACGTTCCCAAATCAGTCTATCCAAGAAAAATAGCTTAGTTATATAGACAAATAAATAAATATTATCTGAACATACATGTTTCTAACGTGATACAGTACTTAGTCCTGTAACTATCACTATGAGTCAAGAATCACCATGGTCACATAAAGCTCTGCCCGCTAAACAAATCAGCTGGGCAAACCGGTCAGGTTAGTATTGAGGATTTAAACACACATACTCCTGCCGGAGATTGTTCATGCTTTTTTTCGGAATCTAAAAGCTCAGACGAGCAGGTCAACAGCGTAATGGACAAGTCCTATAAAAGGTTAAAGCCGCAGTGTCCCATTTTACAAGTAAACCTTATCTGTCAGTTTTTAAATAACATTTAAAGCCAACCGGTCATGTTCTGAGCCATTCAGCTGAGTCCGAATTTGTAACATGACAGGAGAGGCTGTTTGTAGAGATACCGCACCTTAAACTTCAGTTTCTGACTTTTTAAACTGTATTTACTTTGGACAGCATTTTATAGGCAATGAGATTTTGTACAGTGTTTTCAATACATTCACATTAAATTGGCTTTGAACACTGTTAAAAAGGTAGAAGTGCCTTTACTTACCTACATCTGCATTACAGAAAGCTTGCTGCGGATGGATCGGGGCACAGCTACACGCCTCGGCAATCTGTTCCACCCTCAAAGCCAGAAGCAGAAACAATGTTGCAACCGAACTGCTGCCTATAGCATTCATTTTAAATCTCACAGAAAATATATATTTTTTTTTAAATCACAAGATAGCTGCTAGAGCAAGGATCACCGGGAAACGCCTACAGGCGTGTACAGTCTCGGACAAACAAGTTTAGTTGCGTGTGATCACGGAAAGGGAAAGAAATCCACAAAAATGATATCAAGTGAACTGGTGCCGTAGCTAGATCCCTCTGCTGCCTCTCCTGGGTGTGTTTGCTTTCCCCTCTCTGAGCTGAGCCCCATTTAATGGCTGGAGCATTTCCTGCTGTCCCCGCCTCTCGGTGGCAACGGGCCAGTCACAGCAAGAGCCAGCGCTGATGGCACAATATCAAAGACGCCTGTTGTTTTTCATTGCTTGGGCAATTCCACACATTTTTTCTGTTTTAATGAGCTTCAAACCTCTCTGGAGTGCACTGTTGTGGCTCAGTTCATTAAAAAAAAAGTATTTCATGGACTGGCAATAAACATCATGGAAATGCAGAGATCTGACCTGATTTTCTCATTGTCAGTTCACAGATTAAACTGCTATTAATCATACACACATTTCAGCAGAAAGGAATCGTGTTAATAATAGATTCTAGAAGCTTCTTTTTGCGAACTTGATTTGGCCACTTCTGTGTCTGTGAAACACGCTTGAAAAGGGATTCTAGACTTTTTTAACAAGAAGTTTGCATTTTTGCATCTAGATTATTTTACACTTGTTCTACACTGTAAATGGGAATAGAAGTTGTTTTGGAATCAAATCCTTTACACATGCAAAAATATACAAGCAAAAAAATAACCCTCCACAATACTGAATTGTCCTGGCAAATACATTAATGATTTCACTGTCTGTGTGCAGCACAGTGCCTCAGTTCAAGTGCTTAGTTGATTAAAAAAACACCATGTGATGTTTTTCCCAGAAGAAAACACTGACTGACTATGCAGACATGTCTAGGACTATCCTAGTGAAACACCAATAACTCAGATCAAATATATATATAATAATTCTTTTCTCTTTAGAATAAAATGAGGTAAATCTAATGTTTATTTACGAATTGTATGAACACCACGGTATGATTGTACTCCCCTGTGCTAACACGCACAAACCATTGTAAAAACAAATCCACAGGAATGAGGTTGACATCCATGACATAAGCCTCCTGTGCCAAAAGAGCTTAAAAGAAATAAAAGCTGAACAAATCAGGATCTGGATTTTTCTTTTGGCGGCAGCTGGGATTGAGATTCCTACCTTGTGGATGCTCATCGTTCGCCTGCTAGGTTTCAGGTTTTACCCCTCCAACGCAGATGAAAGGCAACGACCACTGAACCTCGGGGAAGGTAGCTAGAAAGTCTTATAGAGAGTTATCTTTGAGGATCTGGGAAGGGAGCCCAGATAGTGTAATGAGGTGTTACCCTTGAGACTCAATGAAGAGAGCTGGATAGAGTGATAGTGAGCTACCACTCAGACTCACTCGAGATAAATAGGCATCGATAAGGTCAGTTTTTGCCAACTTGAAAACTGAGGTTTTTCAGGTTTTATGTTTAGCGTAAAAAGGGAGAGAAATCAGTGGAAAAATTGGGCCTCGAAAAACAGGTAAATTCGAAGAAAATCAGGAAAAACTCACTGAAACTCAAGACAACAGGCAATGGACTTTAAAAAGGTGCAAGCAACATAAGCGACAGCCTGCAATTATTTACGCAGTTTACAGACACCACTTTTATGGGGCTGACAATCAGAATCTCATTTAACCCCTAAATAAGAACATGAAAATTCTCAGGGGGCATAAGTTGGGTGCCGGAATCCTGGGGGGGGGGGGGGGGGGACACAAACATTTGGACGGGCCCCAGAAGCATCTGGTCTCCATCAAAAGGGGAGGCACGGAAATTCCCGATGGAGCCTGGGGTGGGCGGAATTTCCGTTCTCCCCAAACACAAGCTAGTGATCAAACTTTATAGTGCTCCTATCAGACTGCCCCTTGAATACTGCTTCCAGTTCTGGTCACCAAGAAATAAGAGAGGCAGAGCAAAGAAGAACCACATGGCTGATCCAAGTACCAGGTCTGATTTATGAAGAAAGGCTGGAGAAACTTGGACTTTTTGGCCCAGAAAGGAGGCGACTGAGACACCATCTTTTAGAAGTATACAAGATTGCTAAGGATATAGAAAAAGTTAACCTTGAATATTACTATAAATTAAACTTCAGAAGTAGAACTAGGGAACGCAGGTTCAAACTAGTAAAAGATCATTTTAAGACACTATTAGGAAATTCTTTACACAAAGAGTGACAAATATGTGGAATAAACTTCCAGATAGAATAGTGAAGGCAAAAAACGTGAATAATTTAAGAAACAATTGGCTGCTACAATGGGGAGTGGGAGTTAGGTTCTCTCTGGATGGATGAACTAAGATGGCCTTCCCTATCCATAATTATTTTGTGATATTGTGATCTTGTGATCGCATTGGAGGAGGTGAGGGTGGGGGAAGACTTTCCCACACTGGAATTCCCTTGGCACCCGTCTCCAAACTGCCCAGTGATCTGGACCCTGGGAAGAACCCGGCATACAGGTTGCTCAAGGGGTTGCAAGTGGGGCCCACCAGGGTGTCCAGACCAGGCTCATAGCCTGGAAGGCTCCAGAAATTCTGTCAAGAAATATTTTGACCAGCCCTCCTATAAGGGAGCCTATTAGCTGGGGAGCCTGAACTATTGGGCCATGTCTATCAACTGCTCCTCTAAGTGGCTACCAGTTCTCCATTCCCTGCCTCTTCCTCGAACGAGCACCCATGATGGTATGGAGGTCTGCTGAAAACATGGAAATCAGCTGATCCAGCCCTGACCCTGGGTACTCCAATGGGGTCAGGAGCAGAGGTTACTGTATTTTTGACAAATCTATTAGAGCTCTTTGTGGACATAACTAGCAGGGTAGATAAAGGGGAACCAGTGGATGTAGTATATTTGGATTTTCAAAAGGCATTCAATAAGGTGCCACACAAACGGTTGTTACACAAGATAAGGGCTCATGGGGTTGGGGGTAATGTATTAGCATGGACGGAGGATTGGTTAACGGACAGAAAACAGAGATTAGGAATAAATGGGTCATTTTCAGGTTGGCAGGTTGTAACTAGTGGGGTGCTGCAAGGATCAGTGCTTGGGTCTCAGTTATTTACAATCTATATTAATGACTTAGATGAAGGGACTGAGTGCAATGTATTCAAGTTTGCTGACAATACAAAGCTAGGTGGGAAAGGAGGACACAAAGAATCTGCAAAGGGATATAGACAGGTCAAGTGAGTGGGCAAGAAGGTGGCAGATGGAGTATAATGTGGGGAAATGTGAGGTTATTCACTTTGGTAGGAAAAATAGAAAAATAGAATATTTTTCAAATGATGAGAAACTATTAAATGTTGGTGTTCAGTGAGATTTGGGTGTCCTTGTCCACGAAACACAGTAAGTTAACATGCAGGTACAGCAAGCAATTAAGAAGGCAAATGGTATGTTGCCTTTATTGCAAGGGGGTTGGAGTACAACAGTAAGGAAATCTTGCTCCAGTTGTAAAGGGATTTGGTGAGATCACACCTAGAGTACTCTGTACAGTTTTGGTCTCCTTACCTAAGGAAGGATATAGTTACCTTAGAGATGGTGCAGCAAAGGTTCACTAGATTGATTCCTGGGATGAGAGGGTTGTCCTACAAGGAGAGATTGAGAAGAATGGGCCTATATTTTCTGGAGTTTAGAAGAATGAGGGATGATCTCATTGAAACGTATAAAATTCTTATAGGGCTTGACAGGGTAGCTGCAGAGAAGCTGTTTCCCCTGGCTGGAGAGTCTAGAACTAGGGGGCATAGTCTTAAGATGAGGGGTCGGCCATTTAGGACTGAGATGAGGAGGAATTTCTTCACACAGAGGGTGGTGAATCTTTGGAATTCTCTACCCCAGAGGGCTGTGGATGCTCTGTCATTGAGTATATTCAAGGCTGAGATTGATAGATTTTTGGACTCTAAGGCAATCAAGGGATATGGGGATTGGGCGGGAAAGTGGAGTTGAGGTCGAAGATCAGCCTGAGGATTTTCAAGGCCTTTGCACTTATTGTGGTGGCTCCACCTCTAACCTTCCAGTATGATGTTGGTAGAATTAAAAATTGTTGGAAATT
Source organism: Heptranchias perlo (assembly GCF_035084215.1). Taxonomy (NCBI): domain Eukaryota; kingdom Metazoa; phylum Chordata; class Chondrichthyes; order Hexanchiformes; family Hexanchidae; genus Heptranchias; species Heptranchias perlo. The sequence continues at coordinate 12,547,911 of NC_090347.1, forward strand.
ATGCAGAGTGAAACAGTTGCCATCTTGCTTTTAGTAAACAATGCCTTAGTGTGTGACCTGAGTCAGCCTTTGATGGACGACCTCAATCTTTAAAAGTAACTGTGTCAGTGCACTGCTGTCCTTGCTTTGTAGCTAATTAGGAATGAAAGACTGACGTTAGCTACATTAGCAAGAATATCATTCTCACAGCAGTGTCTAAAGAAGATCCAGGTCCCCTTACAAATATTGTTTCTTTTCTTGCTAAATGTTAGGTCCAGAGTGCACACACATCACAACATGCATGCTGACAATGTGGATGTGATGCACAGTCATTTCTAGTCCTGATTTATGGTAAAAAAAAAAGTGAGAGATTTTGTTTCCTCAAATTCAGGAGGAAATTGGTGTTGACCAATTTATCACCCACAAAAGAATCTGGGAAAATGGTCAAAACTGATTTTAATGATCCCTCTGGATAGAATGATGTGGAGATGCCGGTGATGGACTGGGGTTAACAATTGTAAACAATTTTACAACACCAAGTTATAGTCCAACGATTTTATTTTTAATCCCACAAGCTTTCGGGGGCTTTCCCGAAAGCTTTGGAAAGCCCCCGAAAGCTTCTGGATAGAATAACAGGGAACTACGGTACTGTCAAGACACAGGTAAGTGAGCTCGAGTGACTAGTAGGGGGATGGTTGCCGGCATGTACTGAACAATAACTCTTTATTTGGAGTAATACATCCTACAAAAATTGATCTTATCTCTTGTCATATATCTTTTCACTAGGTGATTCTTTCATTAGTCATTCACCATTGTCTTGTTTTTAGTGAGGGTAGCCTCCAGTCATCCACTCTGGCACCAACTATTGGGTCACTTGGAGGATATCTTTAAACTTAAAAACTGGCCCCAATTATAGCGCAAAGGACGATCCTCTCTCTCTTCTGATAGGCAATTGGAAAATATGGCTGCCATAATGACAAAGTTCAACTGGGCTAACTTTTAAACACTAAATATTGTAATTAGTGTCAGTATGGGAAAAAGCTACTGGGAGTGGAGTTGTCTACCATATAACCCAAGAAAACCTGCAACTGAATATAAAATGCAAACTCCAGGTCCTGAGATCAAAATTGCGCCTTAGAATTTACAATAAAATTAAAATGTTAAGATGGCCCACAGAAAATATAACTACAGCTGTTAATGTCATCACCTTCATCACCAGGCAAGCAGCAGCAACTCCTGACTCGTGGAGAGCAGTGTGCCAAATTGCACATACATTCTTACAAGAATGTGGTTTATGAAGCCACTATGTCTGCAGCTGATCCTTGAGAGAGTCTCACTTTCCTGGCTCTTGGTAGTAAAAGGAATAAAATACAAACAGCAAAGCGATGCCATAAGGTCTGGACAACAAACAGACATTGTCAAGTTTGAAGCCAAAAATTAAAAGAGTTCTAGAAAATCAATACCTTTTTTTAATAACATTCATTGATTTTCATAAGTGTCTGTGGGCAGCAATAAGAAAATCCCATTTTTCTTTTGAGTAAGCCTGAGCACTTTTAGAATAACCACTTCACCAACAAGATGTAGGATAGAAAATAGTTTTCATTTTAAAAATATTTTAAGGAAAATGCATTATAAGATAAAAAAAACAAAATACTCACTGCATGGACAGAATCTTTGAAAGTAGAAAAGTAGCCAGGCCCGGATGAAATGATCCCAGACTGTTGAGAGAAGCAAGGGAGGAAATAGTGGAGGCTCTGACCATCATTTTCCAATCCTCCCTGGCTCAAGGCGTGGTGCCAGAGGATTGGAGCACTGCTAACTTTGCACCGTTGTTTAAAAAGGGAGGAGAAAGGGTTAGACCAAGTAATTACAGGCCAATCAGCCTAAACTCGGTGGTGGGCAAATTATTGGAATCAATTCTGAGGGACAGCATAAATCGTCATTTAGAAAGGCACGGGTTAATCGAGGACATTCAGCATGGATTTGTTAAGGGAAGGTCGTGTCTCAATAACTTGATTGAATTTTTTGAGAAGGTAGCAAGGAGGGTCGATGACGGTAATGTGTTTGATGTAGTCTACATGGATTTTAGCAAGGCTTTTGACAAGGTCCCACATGACAGATTGGTCAGAAAAGTAAAAGTCTGTGGGATCCAAGGGAAAGTGGCAAGTTGGAACCAAAATGGGCTTAGTGGCAGGAAGCAAAGGGTGTCGACGGGTGTTTTTGTGACTGGAAGGCTGTTTCCAGTGAGGTTCCACAGGGCCCAGTACTCAGTCCGGTGGTGTATATCAATGATTGGGACTTGAATGTAGGAGGTATGATCAAGAAGTTTGCAGATGATACAAAAATTGGCCATGTGGTTGATAGTGAGGAGAAAAGCTGCAGACTGCAGGAAGATATCAATAGACTGGTCAGGTGGGCAGAAAAGTGGCAAATGGAATTCAATCCAGAGAAGTGTGAGGTAATGCATTTGAGGAGGGCAAACAAGGCAAGGGAATACACAATAAATGGGAGGATACTGAGAGGTGGTAGAGGAACAGAGGGACCTTGGAATGCATGTCCATAGATCCCTGAAGGTAACAGGACAAGTAGATTAGGTGATTAAGAAGGCATACAGGATACTTTCCTTTATTAGCTAAGGCATTGAATATAAGAGCAGGGAGGTTATGCTGGAACTATATAAAGCACTAGTTAGGCCACAGCTTGAGTACTGCGTATAGTTCTGGTCACCACATTACAGGAAAGATGTGATTGCACTAGAGGAGATATGGAGAAGATTTACGAGGATGTTGCCAGGACTGGAGAAATTTAGCTATGAGAAAAGATTGGATAGGCTGGGGTTGTTTTCATTGGAACAAAGTAGGCTGAGGGGAGATTCAATTTAGGTGTATAAAATTATGAGGGACCTAGAAAGAGTGGATAGGAAAGACCCATTTCCCTTAGCAGAGGGGTCAGTGACCGGGGGCATAGATTTAAAGTGATTGGTAGAAGGATTAGAGGGGAGCTGAGGAAAAATTTTTTCACCCAGAGGGTGTTGGGGGTCTGGAACACACTGCTTGAAAGGGTGGTAGAGGCAGAAACCCTCATCACATTTAAAAAGTACTTGGATGTGCCCTTGAAGTGCATTAACCCACAGGGCTGTGGACCAAGTGCTGGAAAGTGGGATTAAGTTGGGTAGCTCTTTATCGGCTGGCACGGACACGATGGGCCGAATGGCCTCTGTCTGTGCCGTAACTTTCTATGATTCTATGATCTCTACCTTCATAAGACAAGTTGCATTCACAATTAACCCATTGGTTGCGTTTTATAAAGCTCACAAAAGGTGAGTACAGCTGACGTAGATCATTTGACCCATCAAGCTCATCCTTCCATAAAAACCCATGGCCTGGGCCGTACCCTATCCTTGTAAACTCAGGACAGAAATCTGCCGGGTCCCACCCTTCTCGAGCAGTTTCTATGGGGCCTTATTAGGGCAGAACTTCCAATCACCCAAATCAAGGGCAGCGGAAAAGGTGTGGTCAAGGGCAGGGACTCTTAGGCCTTGGAGTTCCCAGGTGCCCAGCTTAGCTGGACATCATCAGGCCAGTACACTGAGAGAAAACTGAATTATTGGCCAGCCGATCGGCTGAAGTGGAGCCCATCTGGGTGGAAGGGGTGGGGAGGGTGGGGTGGCCGGGGGTTGACCACACTATGAAGATGATTCAGGGTTGGGGCGCACTCCACTATGTGTTAACATTTGAATCAGTTGACACCCCTTTTGACCCCTGCATTTACTTGCTTGGGCTGATAAGTTACAAGTAACATTCACGCCAGACAAGTGCCAGGCAATGACCATCTCCAGCAAGAGAGAGTCTAACCATCTTCCCTTGACATTCAGTGGCATTACCATCACCGAATCCCCCACCATCAACATCCTGGGGATCACCATTGACCAGAAACTGAACTGGACCAGCCACATAAATACTATGGCTACAAGAGCAGGTCAGAGGCTGGTATTTTGCGGCGAGTGACTCACCTCCTGATCCCCAAAGCCTTTCCACCATCTACAAGGCACAAGTCAGGAGTGTGATGTTATACTCTCCACTAGCCTGGATGAGTGCAGCTCCAACAACACTCAAGAAGCTTGACACCATCCAGGATAAGGCAGCCTGCTTGATTGATACCCCATCCACCACCCTAAACATTCACTCCCTTCACCACTGGCACACGTGGCTGCAGTGTGTGCCATCTACAGGATGCACTGCAGCAACTCGTCAAGGCTTCTTCGACAGCAACTCCCAAACCCACGACCTCTACCACCTAAAAGAACAAGGGCAGCAGGCGCATGGGAACAACACCACCTGCACGTTCCTCTCCAAGTCACACACCATCCCGACTTGGAAATATATCGCTGTTCCTTCATTGTTACTGGTTCAAAATCCTGGAACTCCCTTCCTAACTGCACTATGGGAGAACCTTCACCATACGGACTGCAGCGGTTCAAGAAGGTGGCTCACCACCACCTTCTCAAGGGCAATTAAGGATGGGCAATAAATGCTGGCCTCGCCAACGACACCCACATCACATGAACGAATATAAAAAAAATTTACATCAGCATCAAAGGTCGACAGGTTTTTTAGGAAATTCCATAAATTGTTAGGAAGCGAAGGATTGCCTATGGAAGTGGTCTGAGGCGTTGAACCTGAGGAAAATATTTGGAATAAAAGTCCAGGAACATAACAACTGGACGAGCAGATATTGTCATTATGTTTTTCCATAACATAAAGAACAAATGCAATGATTATACATAAAATGGTGCAGAATAACAACTAATCTCATGTAATACTGTAGCTGTCTTGGCTGTTTGTTCATTTCATGGAAGCAGTTCCATTCATTTCATTCTTCATAAGTAGCATTATAAACATGTTATAAGCACAAATTTGCTTTCATGCTTCCCAGACTAAAAGTAACTGACTCAAATTTTCCAATTTGTCAAAATTGTAAATTAAATAGACACTTTGAGAGCTATTCATTTGGCAAATACTGTGGCTTTAAATAAAATTAATGCAATTTCTTCATTTACCCATTATTATTTATCAACTGCTCTCATTGCTCATGGTGTTTTTTTCTTACTAACGCTTTAGAGTATTGTTTTATTCAGACTTGTAACTGTTTGTTCTTTTCTACGTTCCACAGAATTGAACTCTGGAGCTTGGGACTAGCTGGATTGCTCTTGCATAGAGCTGGCGCGGACTCGATGGGCCGAATGGCCTCCTTCCGTGCTGTAACCTTTCTATGATTCTATGGCATTAAAATACATCATTTGGAAAAGTACATTACACTGTCAGAACTAAAATAACCATTAAAAATAAATTAACCATCAACACTGTATTCTGCACGTAGACTGCATATTTGTACATTAAAAATTTAAAAATGCATCTCTTAACCACAGGATGTTTTGGCAGGATATGAGTGAGTAGAACGTGTTTATAATGCTAATTACATTTGGAAAGGCAGCACAGACTAGCAAACCCAGATATGTACAATCAGACAAGATGCCCAGCATCATATAAAACAGAACAATACATCATCGTAATTTAAATGCGACTGCAGACTTGGCACCATAAAACTTGTAACCCTGACAATGCAGATTGTCCAAAGAAAATACAGTGTCTGGTGTTTGGAGGATGGTTGTGATGTTCAGTGTGGTTCCATTCTGAACTGGGCAGCAGCAGCACAGCTTGGGCGGGGGGGGGCTGGAGGAGGGGTATCGAACTTTTAAATCACTGGATCCCAAGAGAACTAGGGGGCTTGTTATGGTTTTGTGTTTCTGGTAACTAATAACTTTAAAACAACCCCAGATCAGTCAACTGATCAGTAAAAAAACATGAATTTTATTCAGTGTGGTAAAACAGCCAAGCTCCAATTTTAACTCGGGGCGGGAATCGGGGGGTGCGGGGGACGAAGAGGACAGAGAACCGTCTGGACCTCTGGACTCTGAGACCTGGGAGATTTTAACTCCCGGCCTTTATTTGAATGGCCCGACACTGACACCTGCTCGAAGTCGGCGGGAATGACATCACTGCCGGCGGGCGGGAGTCAAAATTCGTAGCAGGGTGGGGGTCAGGCCCCCCCCACAGGGACTCACTTAAATGGTCCCCGGCAAGGTAAGTAAGGAATTGGGCCGGAGCTGGGGTGGGGCGGGGGATTGAAAAAAGTCCACAATTGGAGGAGAGGGGAAGCCTGAGGCAAGGGAGGTCTAAAGTATCCTTGTGCGGCTAAGAGGAGCAAGCTACAACTCCATGCATTAAATTCCTATCCTCCAATTTCAGCAGATGGTGCAGTCTAAAGTTGCATTCTGGAAGTTGCCGTGACCAGAATGAAATCTACGGAATGGCACAGATGCATTTTGGGAGCTGTGTTCTGATGTTACATAGGAACCATAAGAAATAGGAGTAGGAGTAGGCCATACGGCCCCTCGAGCATGCTCCGCCATTCAATAAGATCATGGCTGATCTTCGACCTCAATTCCACTTTCCGCCCGATCCCTTGATTCCCCTAGAGTCCAAAAATCTATCTATCTTAGCCTTGAATATACTCAACGTCTGAGCATCCATCACCCCTTGGGGTAGAGAATTCCAAAGATTCACAGCCATCTGAGTGAAGAAATTTCTCCTCATCTCAGTCCTAAATGGCCGATCCATTATCCTGAGACTATGCCCCTTAGTTCTAGACTCTCCAGCCAGAGAAACCAGCCTCTCAGCATCTGCCCTGTCAAGCCCTAGAATCATATAAATCATAGAAAATTTATGGCACAGAAGGAGGCCATTCAGCCCATCGTGTCCGCAACGGATGAAAACGAGCCACACAGCCTAATCCTACTTTCCAGCACTTGGTCTGCAGCCTTGTAGGTCACGGCATTTCAGATGCACATCCAGGTATTTTTTAAATAAGTTGAGGGTTTCTGCCTCTACCACCCTTTCAGGCAGTGAGTTCCAGACCCCCACTCCCCTCTGGATGAAAACATTTTTCCTAAGCTCCCCTCTAATCCTTCTACCAATCACATTAAATCTACGCCCTTGATTATTGACCTCTCTGCTAAGGGAAATAGGTCCTTCCTATCCATTCTATCTAGGTCCCTCATAATTTTATACACCTCGATTAAATCACCCCTTGGCCTCCTCTGTTCCAAAGAGAACAACCCCAGCTTATCCAGTCTTTCCTCATAGCTAAAATTCTCCAGCTCTGGCAACAACCTCGTAAATCTCCTTTGTACACTCTCTAGTGCAATTACATCCTTCCTGTAATGTGGTGACCAGAACTGTACACAGTACTCAAGCTGTGGCCTAACCAGTGTTTTATACAGTTAAAGCATAACCTCCCTGCTCTTATAGAATCATAAAATCATAGAAAGGTTACAGCACGGAAGGAGGCCATTCGGCCCATCAAGTCCGCGCCGGCTCTATGCAAAAGCAATCCAGCTAGTCCCACTCCCCCGCCCTTTCCCTGTAGCTCTGAAAAAATTTTTCTTTCAAGTACTCATCCAGTTCCCTTTTGAAGGCCATGATTTAATCTGCCTCCACCACCACCTCGGGCAGTGCACTCCAGATCCTAACCACTCGCTGTGTAAAAAAGTTTTTCCTCATGTCACCTTTGGTTCTTTTGCCAATCACCTTCAGCCTATGTCCTCTGGTTCTTGACCCTTCCACCAATATTTCTCTTTATCTACTCTCTCTAGACCCTTCATGATTTTGAATACCTCTATCAAATCTCCACGCAACCATCTCTGTTCCATGGAGAACAACCCCAGCTTCTCCAGTCTATCCACTGACTAAAATCCCTCATCCCTGGAATCATTCTAGTAAATCTCTTCTGCACCCTCTCTAAGACTTTCATATCTTTCCTGAAGTGCGGTGCCCAGAACTGGACACAATACTCCAGTGTGGCTGAACCAGTGTTTTACAAAGATTCATCATGACTTCCATACTTTTGTACTCTATGCCTCTATTTATAAAGCCCAGGATCCCGTATGACTTTTTAACCACTTTCTAAACCTGCCCTGCCACCTTCAATGATTTGTGCACATATACCCCCAGATCTCTCTGTTCCTGTACCCCTTTTAGAGTTGTGCCCTCTAGTTTATATTGCCTCCCTGTTCTTCCTATTGAAATGTATCTGCCAAACTTCAGTGCCTTGGCTAATTAAGGAAAGTGTTCCATATGCCTTCTTAACCAACTTATCTACCTGTCCTGCTACCTTCAGGGATCTGTGGACATGCACTCCAAGGTCCTTCACTTCCTCTACACCTCTCAGTATCCTCCCATTTATTGTGTATTCCCTTGCCTTGTTTGCCCTGCCCAAATGCATTACCTCACACTTCTCTGGATTGATTTCCATTTGCCACTTTTCTGCCCACCTGACAAGTCCATTGCTATCTTCCTGCAGTCTACAGCTTTCCTCCTCAATATCAACCACATGGCCAATTTTTGTATCATCTGCAAACTTCTTAATCATGCCCCCTACATTTAAGTCCAAGTCATTAATATATACCACAAAAAGCAAGGACCTAGTACTGAACCCTGCGGAACCTCACTGGAAACAGTCACAGTCACAAAATCACCTGTTGACCATTACCCTTTGCTTCCTGCCACTGAGCCAATTTTGGATCCAACTAGCCACTCTCCCTTGAATCCCATGGGCTTGTACTTTTTTGACCAGTCTGCCATGTGGGACCTTGTCAAAAGCCTTGCTAAAATCCATGTAGACTACATCAAATGCACTTCCCTCATTGACCCTCCTTGCTACCTCCTCAAAAAATTCAATCAAGTTAATCAGACATGACCTTCCCTTAACAAATCCATGCTGACTGTCCTTGATTACTTTGTGCCTTTCTAAGTGATAATTTATCCTGTCCCTCAGAATTGATTCCAATGATTTGCTCATCACTGAGGTCAGACTGACTGGCCTGCAGTTACTCGGTCTATGAGATCACCTCATATTCTTCGAAACTTCAGAATCTTTTTTGAGCGTCCAGATCAGTAGGGAAGATGATATGGCTCTGTAATTGATCAGAACAGAAAGCCCAGGCCCAAGAGAGAGGGAAGACCTTTGGAATGAAATAATGCAATAATTTCAAACACAGTAAAGGTAACTCTATGGGTAAGTTCAATGACATTGTTGTGAGTTTTATTTTTAAAAAAATATTCACTATGTTTGAAATTTTATTTTTAGTGCAATATCCTCAAGGAATTTGGAAAGCAAGATGGTGGCTGAAAGCATCTATGCAAAATATTTTGATCAATTTCACTGTTTCCCTCCTCCTGTCTAGTTTTTTATTTGTAGTTTTCTTGATGTTTCGTTTCATTGATAGCTTTTTTCACTTTTTTGACAGTTTGATTGTTCTTACCCGTTTGCTGATTATTAGCTTTGCGACTTGTTCAGTAATATTCGATACACTCAGCATCATTCAGTTAACAGTGATATTTGAGCCCATCAAGAAGCTTGATAGAAACTTTGCAAACGCAATGGATCATTTTTCCCACTGCAGCTAGCTGCAAGACTTTTAACGATATGGATTATTTCTATGCAATACAAAATAATATTTGTTGCTGTTAAATCACCTAATCTAATTCAGATGTTTTGCTGGAAAGCTTTTCTTGATTCTGCTGCACTTAATATAAACTGAAATTAAAGTGTAAGTTGCAATTAAAATAAATTGCAGCTTCCTTGTGCCAAGCTGTTCCTGAAAGAATGTTTCTTCGCTTAAGATAGGGAAGGATAAACTGCAGAACTATTTCAAAAAAGAAAACAAAGCTCAAGAAGATTGATGTAAAGAGTTGTATGAGGGGCCTCGAAATGATCAGAAAGGTTCAGATTGATCATGAAGAGGAACTTGTGGTATGTTGAAAAAGAAAAATTTCAAAAAAGGAGCAAGGGACTATATTTTCTATGTTTGATAATTTTAGTAAAAAGTACATGAAAAAGCGCCTTTCACTAATGGACTGTTCATCTATTTAGTGCTGCACTGAGGATTGCTCCTGTCTAAAAATAGTTTACTAAAATTAAGGAAAGGTGAGAGAAAAGGCAGATTTTATGTCCTACGAACTTGTTAAAGATTGTTCATGAACAACCTCATGCAGAATTACACAGGGGAAAGAAATTTAAACAGGACAGACTTGGAGTTACCGAGCTAACAAAAGTAAAATATCACCACAGCTGTGACAGAACTGAATAGAAAGACAACCGTGTTTTGCCCAGAGAAAGTATACAGCAGCCATGGCTGGGCATCTCATAGTGCTGCAGCAAGATGAGGATGGCTGTTCCCAGTAGCACAGAGGGCATATGAGGCACACAACTCGTAGGTACTGTGCTGGCAATGGGTGTACTCAAACCAAATCAGCTATTTGGGCCTGATGGGGAAGCAGTACTTGAGGACGCTCAAGCTCACCAGGGAAGTTGTTATTGAGATTTGTCCAAAGACCTGCAGGATTAAACAACGGTATGCCATGAAACACCAGTGTCAGTGAGAGTTACCAATCTCTCAACTTTCACGTCACTGAGCCCTCCCAGACACCAACAGGTGACGTACTCAGGATTCAGCCACCTCATTTATTTCCCTTTTGGACAACTGACTCTTTTTTTGTGCACCGGAATGAGACTGTTAGATACATTAAAGTAAATACATTTTATTTTGTGTACCAGTGCATGTGGAATCACAGAAGACTGGGCATAAATAAGGTCCCTAGATCCCTGCTTCTTGAGTGCTAGTTACCATTTGGGAGTATATGAGCCCCTGTGCCTGTGGCCTGCTAATTTGAGGTTACTACTGCAGATGCCACCGTTGTTTCCACATTCTCAATGGCAGACTGAAATGCAGAAAACTATTTGTCCAACACAACCACACCACTTTCAACTGCCGTATGCACGGAAACAGTGATTGTTTAATACAATATGCATTCTAACATTCACTGTTGCTGAGCAGGATATCTGTGGCCTTAGGAAACTCCAGAAGAACAATCTGCACACCAGGTTGCTACCTATATCTGCCTCTCATCAATCCCTATTACTGGACCCCCTTACCAATGCTCTGTGCCTCATCCTGAGTTTCCTTCTCAATTTCATTGGAATCTTCTTCCAGATTGTTCATATTTATATGGAGTCTGATTCCTGAGTGAGCGGTCATGGTTGGTGGTGTGGTATATGGCCCTCTTTGTGTGCTCCCTGTAGACCAGTGAGTTTCTCATGACATTATGCTGTCATTACACCCACTATTATGTGCGTATAATTAGTGTATTTGGACAAGTCGGATTGGCACTTTGTGCAAATCATAAAAGTCATCATAAAATAAAAAGGGAAAACTGGAAATCTGAAATAAAGACAGAAAATATAGGAGATACACAGCGGAGCTGTCACCAAATGTTTATCTCTGCGTCTTCAGTTTTGATGAGGGGTGCACACATGAAACATGGTAACCTGGCAAGGCTGGCATTTATTGGTGAGCTCATTCTTCTTCTAATTCCTGCCAATGAGGACCCAGACAATAAAATCACATGGCAGAATGCCAGGAGAGCACAGGGTCTGTCTTGGGGGAGCGTAGCAGAACTATGGTCTTCATAAAGCCCTGGATTGTCTTGGTAATAAGAGGAAAAACTATGGTTTGCTCTCACATGACTGCACGTTCCATGCATCCATGGGGGGGTGGAGGCAGAGTCAAAAGGGAACTGCATAAGTACTTGAAAGGAAAACATTTGCAGGGCTACGGGGATAGGGCAGGGGAGTGGGACTAGCTGGATTGCTCTTGCATAGAGCCGGCACGGACTCGATAGGCCGAATGGCCTCCTTCTGTGCTGTAACCTTTCTATGATTCTATGATCTCCTTAACTCTTCTATCTGGGCTTGTGAAATTATGCCTGGATTATGTTGATAAAAGCATCCTAAATTTTAATGAGCCATTTCTGAGATGTGCCTCCCTATGACCCTCCCCTCAGGAGACATCTTGCAAGGAGGTTGTGAAAGTGAATTTGCTGGATGAATAGCAGAGCGGGAAGGGTTATCCTGCCTGAACCTGATCATGGTAAATCCCATCCTGGGGAATGTCTGACTGCTGATAATGGGCCAGTAGCTGATCTGTTGGGTGTTCTGAAGCAAAATATCACGTCAAACAGCATCAACCACACACTGGACTTTATTAAATTGCTGTTAATCTGTGGGTTGACCGGCAATTTTTAAACAAGTCAATTGCATGATTGCTAATGCGGAACAAGAAAAGAAATTCAAGACATAATTAACTCAGAGGTCATGTAACATGACCAAAAATAATGATAGAAGAAGATTTAACACAACGTGAAGCCTGCTGTCTGTGAGTAGCTGTTTCCATGTTTCCTCACTTGGCTCCCTCAGTCATTTTGAAAGCTCTGAAGGGAACTTAGCAGCTACAGCTATACTTTGATGCAGACTTTAGTAAGCTGTTTCTAATTTGCCGATATTTTAATTCTCCAAATTAGTCAGCAACATCAAATTCCTGCCATTACCGACTGATGTTTTTTTTCTTTACTCTGGCAACTTAAACTATCAGTGTAAAGAAAAAAAATCAGTGCTTTGAAGCAGAGTCACTGTGACAAATATAATGTCACTGTGGGAACGTACTGTTGCAAGCACACACTCTGGGCAGGAAATCACATTTGCACACATTTCCTGAGGTTTTAGGTTGCTTCTGAGAGGAAGCCTTTGCAGAGAATGACACATGGCCTTAAGTAAAAGACAAAATAAAATGTGGCCTGAATGCAATTTTGAGCACCAGACATTGACAAAAACATACCATGGGAGTAAGCAACCCCTTCGTTTGCTAATATGGGTACAATGAGTTTTATTAACAGAACTCATCAGCTTCTGTCTGCAGAGATGCTTTGCATTCAGTCACTACTACAGCTTGCAGAGAGAGGCTGCTGAATCTGAAATCAGCAGCATGAACAGAAGTGATAAATGTTAAAAAAAAACATCCAGCGTGTACTTGAAATAAACTGGCAATTATTGTTATTAACTTTTGGATCGCTCTAACAAAGAGCTGGCATAGACATGATGGGCCAAATGGCCTTCTTCTGTGTAGTAAACTTCTAAGGTTCTAACCGCACTTCATTCAAACCTGATATTTAATCAATAATGTTAAATAACCAGTTTGACATGAGGCAGCAACAGATCTATGTGTAACAACCTGCAGGCAGTTATCCTCATGGATTTATTTGTCCTTTGAAGATATGAATGTAAAGCAGAAAGAAGGTGCTTATGATTTGCTCCTCATACGGATGCTAACACACTGTGCATTGTACCATTGGGAGTGATTCCACGAGGGGATATAATCTCAGTTTCCCTCTCAAACATAAATGTAATTATGTAAATCTCAAACAAATGAACTTTCTGTGAATTCTGTCCATCCCACCAGTTATTTGACATCTATCCGTGCATGTAGAGCCCATACTGCTAAGTACCTTTTCGTGGAATCATAGTATCTTACACACAGAAGGAGGCCATTCGGCCCATCGTGCCTGTGCCAGCTCTCTGAAAGAGCTTTCAATTGGTCCCACTCCCCTGCTCTTTCGTCATAGCACTGCGAATTTTTCCTAATAGAGTATGTATCCAATTTCCTTTTGAAAGTTACTATTGAATCTGCTTCCACCACCCTTTCAGGCAGTGTGTTCCAGATCATAACTACTCACTATGTAAAAAAAGTTCTCCTCATCTCCCTTTGGCTTTTTGCTTTTTCTTTACTTGTTTGTTTAAAACTTCCTTTATAACAATCTGTTGAAAAAAAGTTTTTCAGATTTTTATTCCACTGTTGACAGTAATTCGTTTTCATTTTTAAAAATGGTATATTGCCCTTTAACTTCAGCGAATTGTTATAAAAACAACAACTTGCATTTATATAACGTTTTTAATGTAGGAAAACGACCCTAGGATCATAATCAGACAAAAATTGATACCGAGCCAAAGAAGGAGACTTTAGGACAGGTGACCAAAAGCTTGATCAAAGAAGTAGGTTTTAAGCAGTATCTGAAAGGAAAAGAGAGAGGTGGAGAGGTGAAGCAGTTTGGGGAGGAAATTCCAGGGCTTAGGGCCTAGACGGCTGAAGGCACAGCTGCCAATGGTGGGGTGAAGGAAGTGGGGGATGCACAAGAGGCCAGAGTTGGAGGAAGGCAGAGTTCTCAGAGGGTTGAAGTGGAAGAGGTTACAGAGATAGGGAGGGGTAAGGCCATGGGGGGATTTGAACATGAAGATGTGAATTTTAAAATTGAGGCATTGGTGAACCCTTCCAATATTTGCCAGTTAAGATCCCAAATAGACATCCTGTTCCAGGGCCCCACCAAGGCTACTCTTGAGCCAGCTGCTAGGAGCTGCACACCAGCTACCTAATAATGATACTTCCTATGCCATTGTACTGCCAATTCAGTCAAAGTTTTGTTAATTTTAAATTTCCTTTTCCATTCCCTAAAAAGGAAAGTCACATGCTTTCTACAGGATGGGTTGGAAATTCAGAGGACTCGGGCTGCGACTCATTCATTTCCCAGTTGCTGGTTTCAAAGAAACATTTGTAGAGGCTTGGGAGCAGGTCATCTGATGACCTACCTGTGGAGTCCTGACTGGTAAAAGGGGGATAATTAACTTAAATCACAAAAACAAAGAAAAATAGTCAATGAAAATGTCGATAGAGGATCTAGACGATGGCTTGAGCTGCTTCAATTGAGTTCCTTTATTCTCCAATGAATCAACGTGTAACTTTAGAGTTCACAAGGAGTGAAACTAAAATCTGAGTGAGAATGATTTATTTCTACAATATTAACTGAGATGTATACAGATGTTATCTAAGTTCTCTGTGTATATGTGGCAAAATGTCCATAGGATGTTTGCCCAGAGGAATAGCTACTAAAGTTCACCTTATTACACATCAATTGTCAGCGGAGTCCGATGGATGGAGAAGCAGGCAGCAAGAGAGGACACATAATAGAAGATAAAATTCAAACCAATGGTCAGTGGAGAATAAAGAGATTCAGAAGATACAACAGTATAGGCCAACTGAAAACAGTTATGTTCCTCCAGCTGATCTGAAGAGACTGTAGCCATGTTTTTCAAACTTTTCTATGTGGAGAATAGAATTCTAGGGATCACTGGCACATATTGGCACATTCCCTGGGCCTCCTGTCCTAACATCTGAAAGATAGTGTCAGCTACCCTCTCGTCTCTGAGTTAGAAGATTGTGGGTTCAAGTCCCACCCCAGACACTTGAGCACATAATCTCGGCTGACACGTCAGTGCAGTACTGAGGAAGTGCTGCACTGTCGGAGGTGCCCCGTCTGCCGTCTCTGGTGGACGTAAAAGATCCCACGGCACTATTTGAAGGGGGAGTTCTCCTCGGTATCCTGGCCAATATTTATGCCTCAATCAACATCACTAAAACAGATTAACTGGTCATGATCTCATTGCTGTTTGTGGGACATTGCTCTGCGCAAATTGGCTGCCGTATTTCCCTACATTACAACACTTCAAAAGTACTTAATTGGTTGTAAAGCACTTTGGGACGTGCAGCAGTTCAGCAGCAGCAGGAATCAACACTAATAGATAATTACTGTACTTCAAATAATTTTCAGATCCCATCTTTTTTCCTGTATAGACCCCAAGAATGCTTTACATCAATTGGAGTGGAATCTACGTAAGCACATGCCTCATCCATGCATGGAATTCCATCAGACTAACTCATTTCCCATTCAGCCCTATGAAATACAAGTCCCAATTCATGCAAAACACTAAAACGCAGAATCATGACCCAATCATTACATGTCTCCCTAATATCTCTTTTTAAGGCTGCGCATAGCAAATATAGCTCACTCCTAACACCTGCTAGTTCCTTAGGCACAAAAAAATGAAGTTTAAAAGGCTACTAGTTTCTATTTTAGCTTTTAATTCACAAACAACTGTCTTTTCCCTGGAATATTCCTGTAATGCATGTGACTAACTCACTGTGCTAAATGCTCCATACAGTTATAATAGTATTCAAAGTAGATTTAATGGTTAAAAAATAATTTTCTGATCAGCACATGATGATTGCACCATATGTTTGTAAGTGTTTTTCTCAACTAATGGTCTGTGGTACAAAAATCTGTGGATTTGTTACTTTTGCTGAAGTTTATAAAAAATCCTGATCTGAGTATAGTTTGTCTTGGCAAAGTAATTATGTGATTATCACGTTTCAACTTTTTGAAGCTGAGATTGGACAGAGGTTAAGATTTGTCATTGCAGCTCCTGTAGATTTCAAGCAATGTTTTTGCATCAAGTTACACACCTTTTCAAACTTCTACATTCTTTCTTAAAATGAATCCTCTGTTTCCTGGAGGTTTTCTATTACTATAAGTGGTATTTGTCTCTGGAATAATATTCCTTGTATTTTTGTACCACTTCAGAGTAATTATCATACTTAAGAAAAGACATACTTGCTCTCGAGGCAGTACAAAGAAGGTTCACTCGGTTAATCCCGGGGATGAGGGGGCGGACATATGAGGAGAGGTTGAGTAGATTGGGACTCTACTCATTGGAGTTCAGAAGAATGAGAGGCGATCTTATTGAAACATATAAGATTGTGAAGGGGCTTGATCGGGTGGATGCGGTAAGGATGTTCCCAAGGATGGGTGAAACTAGAACTAGGGGGCATAATCTTAGGATAAGGGGCTGCTCTTTCAAAACTGAGATGAGGAGAAACTTCTTCACTCAGAGGGTGGTGGGTCTGTGGAATTTGCTGCCCCAGGAAGCTGTGGAAGCTACATCATTAAATAAATTTAAAACAGAAGTAGACAGTTTCCTAGAAGTAAAGGGAATTAGGGGTTACGGGGAGCGGGCAGGAAATTGGACATGATTTTAGATTTGAGGTTAGGACCAGATCAGCCATGATCTTATTGAATGGCGGAGCAGGCTCGAGGGGCCGATTGGCCTACTCCTGCTCCTATTTCTCATGTTCTTATGTTCTTAAACTTTTTGTTGTGGACAACATGGCCACATTATAATCTAAATTGATTATTCGGTGCTAATGACAGCCTGGGAGCTGGGCACCTTCTTCAGAACGGCCTGTGGATTGTAAAATTTATCGTTTGTATCTTTTTTACTGCTAAATGTAACAATTGCAGAAACTATGGTGGAGGAGGGACTTTGTTGATCAAGATGATAACAATGCAAAATCTATGCCCTTGGCATGTCTACGTCCTGAATCTATAAATATTGCCTCCTCCCAGTAAATGCCCAGCCTCCTACTCAGACCTTGCAAATGTAAGGTCGGCATTTAAGCCGCCATCTTGAAGAGCTCTGTGAGTCTGTCTCCATGTCGAGGCTGCCTTTTACGGGCTTGTAAGTACTGCCAAGGTCAGTCTATTTTGAACAGTGGACTTTGTTTGTGATAAACAATGACATAGATTGTAAACCCATTGAAATACTGTTTAGTATTTCAGTTCTCTGGTGCCAGCGAGTGTTCCTTTATTCTACAGATTGGAACAGAAAATTTTGGAAGATAGCCTGGGCACTGAAAATTATACACCCTCTCTGTTTTCCTGAAATTAAATTTTTGCACACATGGCTTTCTTTTCTACTGTACTGTATCTGAGCATCCCCAAAGTTAACCTACTGCATTCTCTGCATTTGATCCAAGACCTATGAACATTGGAGAATGTACTCATTCTCTCAACCACTTCCACTCAGGCCTGTGTGTTACTGAATGAGTGAGTGGAACATAGGAACAGAAATAGGCCATATAGCCCCTCGAGCCTGCTCCATCATGGCTAATCTGCAACCTAACTCCATATACCCACCCGCCTAAGCCCCATATCCCTTAATACCTTTGGTTAACAAAAATCTATCAATCTCAGATTTAAAATTAACAATTGAACTAGCATCACCTGCCGTTTGCGGAAGAGAGTTCCAAACTTCTACCGCCCTTTGCGTGCAGAAGTGTTTCCTAACTTCACTCCTGAAAGTCCTGGCTCTAATTTTTAGGCTCTGTCCCCTGGTCCTGGACTCCCCAACCAACGGAAATAGTTTCTCTCCATCTACCCTATCAGTTCCCCTTAATATCTTGAAAACTTCGATCAAATCACCCCTTAATCTTTTAAATTCCAGGGAATATAATCCTAGTTTGTGTAATCTCTCCTTGTAATTTAACCCTTGCAGTCCAGGTATCATCCTAGTAAATCTACGCTGCACTCCCTCCAAGGCCAATATATCCTTCCTAAGGTTCGGTGCCCAGAAATGAACACAGTACTCCAGGTGTGGTCTAACCAGGGCTTTGTATAGCTGTAGCATAACTTCTACCCCCTTGTATTCTAGTCCTCTAGATAAAAAGGCCAGCATTCCATTAACCTTTTTGATTATTTTCTGTTCCTGTCCATGACATTTTAATGATCTAAGTACATGGACCCCTAAGCCTCCTTGGACCCCCACTGTTTTGAGCTTTTCACCATTTAGAAACTACTCTGATCTATCACTTTTAGGTCCAAAGTGGATGACCTCACACTTGCCTATATTGAAATCCATTTGACACAGTTTTGCCTGTTCACTTAATCTATTAATATCCCTCTGTAATTTTATGCTTCCATCTACACTGCTTACAGTGCTGCCTTTCTTTGTGTCATCAGCAAACTTGGATATGTGGCTCTCTAGCCCATCATCTAAGTCATAAATTAATACAGTGAATAGTTGAGGCCCCAACACAGGAAAAATAAGCTTTTTAAAAAAGCATTGTATATCAGTATACCTTAGTGGGAAAATTAAGAAATATTACAAATGGTCATAAGGTAGAACAGAAGAACATAAGAAATAGGAGCAGGAGTAGGCCATACGGTCCCTCGAGCCTGCTCCGCCATTCAATCAGATCATGGCTGATCTTCAACCTCAACTCCACTTTCCTGCCCGATCCCCATATGCCTTGATTCCCCTAGAGACCAAAAATGTATCTATCTCAGCCTGCCAATTTGAGTACCTGCCCATTATCCCTACACGCTGACTCTTGCCGGTCAGCCAATTTCCTAACTAGGTCAATAATTTGCCCTCAATTCCATGAGTGAGAGGAAGAAGAAGAAAAGATTGATACTAGCCATGAGCTGCACAAAAACATCCATGCTTTCCATGCCCTTCTCCTTCTTTGGCCTCTAGATCAATAATTGGCAAGTTGCTTTCATGTCAAGTCAAATGATGAAAGTTGCAAAGCCCCCTTCTGTTCCATATTTACTCCCATCTGTGGCCTCTTCTTATAAGCTGATACAAAGTGTCCGGTTGATATAATTTGGAAGAGATATATATTTGATTTGCACCCCTGCTAACATATTTTTAAAACCTAGCCTGGAATTTCTCCCCCCACCTCCACCCCATCAATTTTCTTGCAGATCTGGGGCAGACGAGGCCAGAAATCTGCACTGGTGAATGTTCTGCTGCATCCCTACCTACCCTTAACTTTCCAAACGTAAAGCCCAATGGCTTAGCAGGCGCCCAAACACGTGTGCTTGGGCACTAATTTTTCCACTCTGGTTGGCCATACTCCTGGAGGTTTCACCACACGATCTCCCGCTTCCAACCGCCCAGCCCCTTTATGCCTCATCTCCAATATTTTTGTGACTAATAGACAAAAGAGTTCAAAGAAAATGAAAAAAAAAGACTTTTTTTTTGATACACCTGTGATTTTTCTCCCAGGTTGCTTGCAGTAGTATCCAGGAGATTAATCTTTAATTCCTGGAGACTCCAGGACAATTCTGGAGGGTTGGCAACCTAGTGGGTGAATGCAAACAACATTCAAATGAGAGATATAAGGCTTTCGGGCATAGCTCCAGGAGCAGCAGCAGAAATTTTAAAAAAGAATTAAAAATTCCAGGCAGCTCAGAGGCTTCCTCCTGCTCCAAGGCTTCCTACTGTACGTTTTTGGCCCAGTTCCATGAGACTCCCTGGTAGAAGTCAGGGAGCTCATGTCTAGCAATGCATATGACCTAGGGGCCAGAGAAGCATCGAAGGTCAGGAGGGCATCTCCCTCCCCGACTACAGGAGATGCACTAAGTTAGCCTTCCAATTTTGACTCAGTATCTTAAGGAGAGGCCAATCAAGTGGGAAAAAAAAGCATTTTAAAAAAGCATAGTGTATCAGTATACCTTAGAGGGAAAATTAAGAAATATTACAAATGGTCATAAGGCAGAACATAAGAACATAAGAAATAGGAGCAGGAGTAGGCCGTACGGTCCCTCGAGCCTGCTCCGCCATTCAATCAGATCATGGCTGATCTTCAACCTCAACTCCACTTTCCTGTCCGATCCCCATATCCCTTGATTCCCCTAGAGTCCAAATATTTATCTATCTCAGCCTTGAATATACTCAACGGCTCAGCATCCACAGCCCTCTGGGGGAGAGAATTCCAAAGATTCACAACCCTCTGAGTGAAGAAATGACTCCTCATCTCAGTCTTAAATGGCCAACTCCTTATCCTGCAACTATGCCCCTAGTTCTAGACTCACCAGCCAGGGGAAACAACCTCTCAACCTCTACCCCGTCAAGTCCCCTCAGAATCTTATATGTTTCAATGAGATTACCTCTCAGCCTTCTAATCTCCAGAGAGTATAGGCCCATTCTACTCAATCTCTCCTCATAGGACAACCCTCTCATCCCAGGAATTAATATCGTGAACCTTTGTTGCACTGCCTCTAAGGCAAGTATATCCTTCCTTAGATAAGGGACCAAAACTGTACGCAGTACTCCAGGTGAGGTCTCACCAAAGCCCTGTATAATTGTAGTAAGACTTCCTTATTCTTGTATTCCAACCCCCTTGCAATAAAGGCCAACATGCCATTTGCCTTCCTAATTGCTTGCTGGTACCTGCATGCTAACTTTTTGTGTTTCTTGTACCAGGATACCCAAGTCTCTCTGGGCACCAACATTTAATAGTTTTTCACCATTTAAAAAATATTCTGCTTTTCTATTCTTCCTACCAAAGTGAATAACTTCACATTTCCCCACATTATACTCCATCTGCCACCTTCTTGCCCACTCACTTAACCTGCCTATATCCCTTTGCAGACTCTCTGTGTCCTCCTCACAGCTTACTTTCCCACTTAACTTTGTATCATCAGCAAACTTGGATACATTACATTCAGTCCCTTCATCCAAGTCAATAATATAAATTGTAAATAGCTGAGGCCCAAGCACCAATCCTCAGGGCACCCCACTAGTTACAGCCTGCCAACTTGAAAATGACCCGTTTATCCCTACTCTGTGTTTTCTGTCCATTAACCAATCCTCTATCCATGCTAATATTTTACCCCCAACCCCAAGAGCCCTTATCTTGTGTACCAACTTTTTACGTGGCACCTTATCGAATGCCTTTTAAAAAACTAAATATACTACATCCACTGGTTCCCCTTTATCTACGCTACTAATTACATCCTCAAAAAACTCTAATAAATTTGTCAAACACGATTTCCCTTTCATAAAACCATGTTGACTCTGCCTAATCATATTATGATGCGTTAAATGCCCTGTTACCACTTCCCTAATAATGGATTCCAGCATTTTCCCAACGACTGATGTCAGGCTAACTGGCCTGTAGTTCCCTGTTTTCTCTCTCCCTCCTTTCTTGAGTAGCAGGATTACATTTGCTACCTTTCAATCCGCTGGGACCGTTCTAGAATCTAGAGAACTTTGTCTAAGCCAGGAACGGCCATAGCTTAGATAATAAACATTAACTGTTCAGAGAAACTGCAAGTGTGTGTTGCTTGGATGTGTTAAGTCTGGAGCCTAGGCTGAGGCTGCCAAAATGCATTTTTTTTGGAACCATTTACAAACACCATGGGGGCAATTTTAACCCCCAAGAATGGGTAGGCAGGGGGCGGGTGGCTCGTAAAAATTGTTGAAATCTTCAGCGGGACCGCATCCCGGCTCCAACGCGCCCACTTCTGGGTTTAACCCAAGCGCGTTAGGATGCGCGCGTGGACAGAAACCCGAAAGTCCTATCCCCACTTAAAGTCGGTGGGCCGATACTTAAAGGGGTAATGTACCTCACTGTGGTAGTTGAGGCACTTCATTTTTTGTGTATTAGAAACGTAAAATTAATTTAAACTTACCTGTTCAGGTTTCCCATCGCTTCTGATTCTCGTCAGGTGAAAGCAGGCGGGAAGGGCTGGCTCCATGAGGTGAGTGCCTTTATTGCACTGCTTGTGGGCCCAGAGGAGCAGGAGTGCTCCATCCAGGCCCAACAAGCTCACCAGGCCGACAGGACCTCCGCGGTCGGCCGACTCCCTGCAACTTCTTCCCGACGGTGGACCCCACCCAATGGTGAACGCCCGTCCCCCCCACCTCCAATTTCTTCCATGGCCCACGATCTATCTCTCTCTCCCTCCCTCCAATTTGCAGCTCCTTTCCCTCCAAACAGGCAGCAATCTGGCTGCCCGGCATGTGGGAAACCCGGAAGCACAAATATTCACCTTCAGTTGAGTTGCGATTGCAGATTGTGACACGCTTGCTTGACTTCCGGGTTCCCCACGCGAATATCTACCCACGCGCTGGGTTCCCGGCTCCGAGTTAAAATCATGCCCCTTATTCATTGCAGTCCACTGTCCTAGAACTAGACCTGGAGCTTTAGTATTAAAGGTACACTAAGTTGCCTCAAAGGTGCTATTGTAGGAATGTTAATATGAAGTGATATGTAAAACAAACTGTGCTAGGTTCCAGCTGGCATATGGAAGTTCCCTGGAATGATTTGCTTTTCTGTGGAATTTTAAGTCTTGTCGGATTACCTTTCCCTTTCTTGGAAAAGTCTACCATTGATGAGATACACTCAAATGAGATGTACCATGGTGTTTGCTCTAATACACAGAGATGATAGGAACCATCTGAATTATGCTGACTACAGACAATCTGCTTCCTATGTTGACTGCAAATTAAGTTTAGAAATACATCCTAACTGGATGTTCAAAGTAGCCTCAAACCTTGTTCATATAGGTTAGTTAACTTTTATATTCATAACTTTTATGCAGATTGTTTGTCAACCTTATTCACTGGGTTCATGATTTGGGTGTCCCTGTTACATTCATATCGCTAGATGTGGGGAAAGCTTTCAATAGGGTCAAGTGGAAACACTTTTTAAAATTTGCTCAAGAAACTGATGGATATGATGGATATCTATCTTATGTGGTTGTACTGAGCAGTGGTTAATATCAGCTTGGATTAATTTGTGGTACTCTCCCAACCGAGATAGAAATTTGTGGGTTCTAAGCCACATTATGGAACTGAGTAAATAATCCAGACTGATACTTCATTGAAATACTAAGGGAGTGCTGCACTGTCAGAGGTACTGTGTTTTGGATGAGACATTATACTGAGGCCCTTTCTGCCAGCTCAGGTGAACGTAAAAGATCCTACAGCACTATTTGATGCACAGCAGAGTGTTCTAGTCAACATTCTGCCCTAAACTAACACCTCCAAAAGCAGATTATCTGATCATTCATTCATTTGCTGTTTGTGGGACTTTGTTGTGTGCAAATTGGCTGCTGAATTTGCCTGTGTAACAAAACAACTGCATTTCAGAAGCAATCTATTGACTGAGGATATGTTAAGGTGCTATATAAATGCAAGTTCTTTCTTTCCAGCTTTTCAATTTGTGTTTTGGGACAGGACAATATTGCCCTCCACTGCCCTATCTATTCACCTTGACCTTGGAACTGTTGGCTGAGGCAATTCATAGTCATCATAGTTATCAAAAGTGTAACTGTGGGTTTCCGTGAAGAGAAGATTACTCAGCATGTGGGTTATATTTGTTTTAAAATTAGGAATATAAGAATACACGGAACAAGAAAAAATCATTTGCCCCATCAAGCCTGCTACCCCACAAACTATGTACAGCATATTTTATCATTGACTCTGCTTTGAATGATTTGACCTGCTTAAGAAAGGTTCAACACAGTTTTCCCTCCACAACTCATAAAGGTAAAAACATGCAAACATACCTTTCTTATTTTGCATGATACCGTATGTACCCCAGACCACTTAACTATCATGGCATGACCTCAGCGGCATCATGTTCCACACAAGATTTGACCATTTCCATTTGTATTTATCCTTACCCTGACTGCTGTTTCTAATTAGATATTCATCAACCTCTTTTTCTTAAATTATAATTTGACCCAGCGTTAATTACTGGGAGTATTTTTCCCCATCTATTCCATGTGTTTGGATTTAATAATGGCCCCAACAACCAAATCATTTCTCGGGGTAATAACTTGCTTGTTTACCTTTTCTTGTAACACGTGAGAACAGAAGGAGGCCATTTGGCCCAGTTGTGTCTGAGCCGACTCTTTGCTAGAGCAATCGAAAACTAATCCCGTTAACCCGCTCTTTTCCCATACCTCTGTATCTTCCTCTGCTTCGAATATTTATTTAATTTTCTCTTGAAAGATGCAAATGTCTCTGCTTCATCCACTCCCTGTGATGTAGCTTTCCATGCTGCAACAATCTCTACTTTAGTGTCATCAGCAAATTTCCAGATTGTGTTCCCTGCACTCAAGACCAAATCATCTATATATACTGGGAACAAAAGTAGGCCCAGCATTGACCCTGGGGTAAATATTACTTCCAACTGCTCTCTAATGTCCTGGCTTGTTCTGTCTTTTCATTGCTGTTTTTGTCGCATGTTACCATGTCTAATCTAACTCTCATGAACACTCAGTCCTAAGATCTGCAAACAACCACAATTATAATCTCTCTTACCCAGTGACTCCATTAATAACCTTCGATTTTTGATTCCAGCCTTATAAACATCAGCAACATTTTGAGCAAAAAAACACAATATTGTGTCTACCATACATGACACATAATGGGGCTCTGAGAAAAAATGAACTCGCACTGAGTCACATCTGAATAACTCATTCACACTTCTGGGCTATGAGTTACGCTGCTGACATCTCTCATGGTTTTTTTTTTGGTAAACCACTGAATCCCACTCGGTATCCTATATTTCTGCTCGATTTAGTTTGTACCAATTCTACCCTTTATGTCTTATTTACATTTAATTATTCCCTCTTTCTTTTGAGTCTCATTGTTCACTTCTTAGGTTTTCTTTGCAATCTTCTAATCTGTCCTTTGCTTTCATAACATGCTTTTTTGTTTCCCCTTTTCATGGCAGTTACAGTTAATGTTACAATTCTTCCCTTTTTTTT
This sequence comes from Heptranchias perlo, assembly GCF_035084215.1. Taxonomy (NCBI): domain Eukaryota; kingdom Metazoa; phylum Chordata; class Chondrichthyes; order Hexanchiformes; family Hexanchidae; genus Heptranchias; species Heptranchias perlo. Next base: position 12,573,080 of record NC_090347.1, read on the forward strand.
GTGATTTATTGTTGAACATTTTCCTTTAGCCTCTTTTTCTCCAAATCGTTTTGGTTATAGTGAGGGGATGGAGACGATTAAGCAGGAAAGGGCAAGAGAGGTTTGATTATCAAGATATGGCCACTGAAGAAGAACAGAGGGAGAAAGACGTAGACAATTCATGCTGTAAGAATCAGGAAAATGTAAGCAGTAAAAAATAGAACAGCATTGTGGAATCAAGGAAATTGATGAAAGAAGTCAGTAAAGGACTAAAAGAGAGAGTTGCGGTGAGTTCTTAAGCTGTAGCAAAGAATAGAAAACACAAATTTTCTTTTTAATTAAAAAAATAATATGGCCACTGAGATTCATGAATTCAGATTTCTTCCTTGATTAATGTGAAGTTTGCACATACTTTCTGTCAATTCTTTTCCATTATAAATTCCTATGTCCACACTTACAATGGCTCAGCCTGTGTGAACTTGTCATACTGCAACTATACCCTCCTGCCAATGGAGGTGCTGCAGTGCCACGACAGCACCTGAGGATTATACTTGGTCTTGATTCTCTGTTGTAAACAATTTTACAACACCAAGTTATAGTCCAACAAATTTATTTTAAATTCCACAAGCTTTTGGAGGCTTCCTCCTTCCTCAGGTGAACGGTGTGGAAACCGTTCACCTGAGGAAGGAGGAAGCCTCCGAAAGCTTGTGGAATTTAAAATAAATTTGTTGGACTATAACTTGGTGTTGTAAAATTGTTTACAATTGTCAACCCCAGTCCATCACCGGCATCTCCACATCTTGATTCTCTGTGTGCAATGCAACACATTTACCTTCCTACATTACAACAGTGACTTCACTTCAAAAGTTCTTTGGCTGTAAAGCGCTTTGGAATGTCTTGCAAGTCTTTCTTTCTTTCTTCTTTCTAAAGATACCAAATTGAATTTAGATCATTCATATCATGTGTCCACATCTCCTATTGTGTTAAGGTGAACAGGTTTAGCAGGGGACTGGGAAATACTATGGGTTAGAATAGTATCCTTTCATCTCTGAGACTTGAGTTCAAATCAAAACCAAACTCTGGAATGTAAACCTGTTCTCTCCAATAGCTGGAAAGACCATAAATGAAATGAGAAGGTACAGGTCTGCAGCACAACAGTGACTTGAAATAGACATTAATTGGCACTAAAATGGCAGTTCCATCTAGGCAGCAAAAAAGATGGTGTGGGAAATGGAAATATCTCAGTGCAGTATTGCTTTATGCTGGGTCCAAACCGGAGAAGTGTTCCATTTTCCAGCATTCTCACCTTGACGAGAACAAAAATAATGAAAATAAAAACTCAGCGTAGCTAAATGGAATACACATACTTCTTAAATGGGCCCTGCCCTATCAGAATCTGAGCCTGAAATTTCTGGCCACAAACCACCTCCAACACCATCCAGCAATAGGACAGTTGACCTCATTCATTCTGTTCCATGGCTTCAGTAATTTGTTTAAATATACTATGAAAATGAGCCCTGACTGTATCTGTTCATCATAAAAATAAATATTCTGCAATAGGGAACCACCTGGAGTCTGTTTGTACAGTAATCAGTAAATTAATACTATTCTGCCTGAGTCATCCATGAACCTGTCCACCCCACTAAACTTAACTGGGTTAAAATGCAGTCGTCCAAATGTTATGAAAATATAGTTATACAAAATGTTGTGTTCTGAAATACTAGGGACGATTTTAACCTTGGCAGAAACCAGGTGGGCGGCCAGTTTAAATCGCCCGTTGTACTCACCTGCTGACATCTCACATCGATCCCGCTGGCTCTGATTTTAACCTGCTCTTCTGAGCAGGCAAGAGGGACACCCGCCAAAAACCGGCAGGGTCCTTCTTCAAATGTGCGGATGACATCATCGGGGCCCGACTGCTATTTTAGCTGTGGGTCTGTACAGGAAAGCAGTTGTGAATTTCCTGTCAGGTTCACCTAGTGGGAAGAGGTGTCGAGACCAGAAGAGGCCCAAAAAGGTAAGTCGTTTTACTTTTTTTGACTTTCCTTGTGGGGCCAGGAGGGGCCAATAAATTACTTCTTGAAGTGTAGTTCATAGTTGTGATGTGGGATAACAGAGCTGCCAATTTGTGTGCAGCAAGGTCCCGCAATTAGAAAATGAAATGTGACCTGTATGTCCGTTCTGGTAGCAGGACAAAGGGAGAACTCTCCTACTTTTCTTCAAAAAGTGTCATAAGGTTTTTTACATCTATCTGAAGAGGCAGATAGAACCCTGGTTTAACATCTCATCCAAAAGACAGAGTTGTCTACAATGCAGCATTCCCTCAGTACTGTACTCAAGCATCAACCTTTATTAAGTGCTCAACAATCTATAACGTAGTAAAACATCCCAAGGCGCTTCACAGGAGTGTAATCAGACAAAAATTGACACCGAGCCACAGAAGGAGACATTAGGACAGGTGACCAAAGAGGTAGGGTTTAAGGAGCATCTTAAAGGAGGAGAGAGAGAGAGGTGGAGAGGCAGAGTGGCTTTAGGGAGAGAATTCCAGAGCTTAGGGCCTAGACGGCTGAAGGCATAGCTGCCAGTGGTGGGGTGAGGGATACACGAGGCCAGAATTAGAGGAACACAGAGTTCTTGGAGAGTTATAGAGCTGGAAGAGGTTACAAAGATATGGAGGAATTTGAACACAAGACTGACAATTTTAAATTCGAGGCATTGGTGGCCCGGGAGCCAATGTAGGTCAGCGAGCCCCTGCATTGGGGCTTGAACGATTGACCCTCTAATTCCAGAGGTAAGAGTGATACCACTGAGCCAAGCTGACACTTAAAGTACTGTGAATACCGTAAAATTTACCATTTTCATCCAACTTAGTGACGAACAAAAGCTTTTGTATCTTTCTTGTCAGAGAGATGTACCCAGCTGGCTATCAGCCGTGAAACAACCATCATTAAGTATTTAAATCTTTGTATAATACACCCATTTCTGAAACTAAAAGGTCATTGCAATTAAAATAGCATCATATTTACTCATCCTTTGTGTAAATTTCAGATCAAATTATTTCCCAAACTCTATTTTAAATGAGTAATCTGCAAAGTAAATATTTAGTCTGCAGTGTTTAGAACTCATTTTTGAGCCCTGTAAAATTGGACACTATGTATAGGATTCATGATTATTGATGTGGCTTGGATAATTTCCATCCAATTCTTTCATCTATCTAATTTGTTACTGTGCACTTTGGGTAATTGTGTATTACTCATTAAAAGAACTTTTGCTTTCCCTGGGGCAACGTCTCATAGCCTCACACCCACTTTAATTACACTGGTTCAGAAGTAGGAAGCCGTCCAGATCATCAGATGGATAATATTCAGACTACAGACATTTTAAACCCTTATATTATCGACCAGCTAACTTATAACATCTTTCACTTACTTATTCCTGATTACATTCATCTGCTGCATGTCTGTCTCCTCCCAGGAGACAGGAACAAAACAGGGGCTCCTTTAACTTCATTCAGATTTACATAGAATGTACAGCACAGAAACAGATCATTCGGCCCAACAGGTCCATGCCAATGCTCATGTTCCACACGAACCTCCTCCCATCTAAACCCCCATCAACATATCCTTCTATTCCTTTCTCCCTCATGTGTTTATCTAGCTTCCCCTTAAATGCATCTACGCTAGTCACCTCAACTACTCCTTGTGGTAGTGAGTTCCACATTCTTACCACTCTCTGGGTAAAGAAGTTTTTCCTGAATTCCCTATTGGATTTATTAATGACCATCTTCTATTTATGACCTCTAGTTCTAGTCTCCCCCGCAAGTGGAAACATCTTCTCTACGTCTACCCTATCAAACCCTTTCATAATCTTAAAGACCTTTATCAGGTCACCCCTCAGCCTTCTCATTTCTAGAGAAAAGAGCTCCAGCCTGTTTAATCGTTCCTGATAGGTATAACCTTTCAGTTCTGGCCAGGTTTTTTTTTAAAGTTCATGATATTTTAAATATTAAAACTTAAGCCTCAGGATTTATTAGAATGCCAAAAAAGTTCAGTCCGATTTGACAATCCCAGTAAAAAGCTTGACTTTAAAAACACGTCTTGTAAAAAATTTTATTTCATGCATTTGCTAAGTATAGCAGAAGTGAGCTTTAATATATAATAGAAGTAAGCTGTATAATACTATATAATAGAAGTGAGCTGTATAATAAAATATAATTGAAATGATATATAAAATATAAGCTGTACAAAATATATGCTCACACTAGAGAATAGAAATTGTTTATGGTCTGTTTTTGAGCACATAACCAATGGTGCACAGACGGCGTGTGCCCCGACTGGGAGGCCAAAGACTCAAAGGAAAATGGGCTTTGGGCCTCATTTCAATATTTTGAGCGAGCCTGTTGTGCCTCCAGAGATAGCTCCTCCATTTTAAGAGGGCCGCTTGCCTCACTGGAAGTGACCCTCAACTAAATCTTTGGGGAGGGGTAGTGGGTGGGGGGGGGGGGGAAGAGGACAATGGGAGAGGGGACGATTGTGGGCCATAAGCGGCCCTAGGGAGTGCTGCACTTCAGGCTCCACATCTATTTTGAAAAAGATTACTCACTGTTTTGTTGGTAGCTGCTGCTTAGCCACAACAATCGTTGAAACTTGCTGAGTGGAGCAGGATTGGTCTGCTGAGTGCTGGCCAGTTTAGCAGAGAAGTCCTATTTATGCGTGTAAGGGGGTTAACGCCTGGTTTAGGCGACCCCAGAAATTGGTACTTTTTGCACTTATTTTCTGCTGGAAAATGGGCACAACAAGGAACAATTTCTCCCCCTAGTTCTCACAATGCTTCATTTTTCATCCTTATGGGTTCTTTTAATCTTGTTGTTTTCTGTAAACCATACTATATCCCCAACGTTGATGAGCTCATTGGCTTCCAGTCCCAGTGCCTCAAATTGCAATCTGAAACTTAACTGATGTTCAAATTCATCTATTCTCATTGGGAGAGTTTCACTAGTTCTTGGCTGGGATGTAAAATAGAGCTATTTGTGGCAGTCACTACCCACTGAGTCATTCTTTCTTCTAGTTTTGGAAACTCCTCAAAATTGTTAACTTCTGATGAAAGTTTTGCCGACTGCTAGACAAATCAAGTCTGATCCAAAAGACAAAATAGACTATTTTTATGATTGTAAATGAATCCGGATTTAATTATTACTTTTCCTTTGTTCTGGTTTGAACTATTTGAGGTAGTCCTTAGCTTTGTAATAATTTATTTAAATAGGTGAAACCCGAGATAAAAGTTACGTGCCTTTCCTCCTGTGATAATCGAGACCCTGGTCATTCTGATTTTCATGACAGGTCAATAGAAAGATTGTAACAAGCTTCTCTTTAACTGGCCAAGTTGTTTCAAATGCCAGTTCGATGTTCAGCCAACAGTGTTATCAGTTTGCCAGGCATTTCACTCCTTATCCTTGAACTGGCAATCAGCAATGGTAATCAGCCAATGCTTGTTACAGGCTCGCTGAGTTCCAAACCATCTGCTTCCTCCTCATCCATAGCCAACGTGGGTAGAGGAGGGGAAGTTTCCGCCATGAACTATGTGGAAAAAAATTACAAATCTGTTGAATAAAAGACATGTTTATGATTTCAATCCACATAGTGCGCGGGGAAAATCTTCGCCCCTGGAACTCTTCTTGCTGCATTGTCAGACTCTTATTAGCCATTTTACTGTTTCTCTCCCTTATACCAAATATCCTGGACAATATCTTCTACACCATATTTCTGCTAATTAGAACCATGCCTTCCCACTTGTCTTTACTTCTAATTCACAAGCTTCACATAGCTGCTGCCCTTTATCTGATTCACCTGCGCTGCTGTATTCTTACCAGCTTTTTCATTTTCCTTGACCAGATTAACTATATTCAGTGTCAGAATTGAGAGCTAGTGCTTTAGGGAAAACAAGTACACCTTATCTTCCAGCCCACTGCTTTCACAGAGATTCCCGCATGATACAGCTGTGATCTTTGGTTGCTTTCCCTCAGCCGCAAAGTTTATCCGTACGAGCGGGATTTGTTTTGCTCTATGTCAAGCCAGTCTTTTCTGATCCAAAGTATCTTGTAAGGAATTGTTTAAGTAGGTATAAGGGTCTCCCTCAGGCCTTGTTTGAAAGTTGTAGAGGTTTTATTTTGTTTCAAAAATATACTTTATTCATAAAATTTGCAACGGTACATACAGTGCAATTCAAAAATCACGATGCAAACTATACAGTTACATACCATACATGGGACATACAGTTCATGACACCCTAAGGTGCCTCATTGCACTCAGTCAATATAGAATACCGATTACAGACACGTTACATTCATTGATCATTTTACATTCAGCCCGAGGGGGTTTTTCTTTGATTCTAGCCCCTCGGTATACAGTGGTGGGAAGGCCCTAAGCTGTGGCCTTTCCCCATGCAGCCTTTGCAGTGGCTGCACTGAGCTTCAGTGCAACCCCCAGCACATAGCCCTGGACCTTGGAATGTCCCAGTCTGCAACACTCGGTCGAGGACAGCTCTTTGCACTGGAAGACCAGCAAATTTCGGGCAGACCAAAGGGTGTCTTTCACTGAGCTGATGGTCCGTAGAGCACAGAGTCCTGTGTTACGGAGCTGCTCGGGACAAACCTGGGCAGATACTAGGACATCTCTCTCCAGACCTCCTTTGCAAAGGCACATTCCAGAAGGAGATGGGTGACAGACTCATCCCCACCGCAGCCTCCTCGGGGACAGTGTGCGGTGGCACTGAGACGCCGGGTGTGCATGAAGGATCTGACGGGAAGGGCCCTTCTCACCGCCAGCCAAGCTAAGTCTTGGTTTGAAAGTTCTGGCGATGAGGCGTTCTGCCAAATGACTTTGACAGTCACGGGGATCCGTTTGACAGGATCCACCATCTCTTTCTCCCACAGGGTCTCGAGGACATTACGTGCAGACCACTTCCTGATTGTCTTGTGGTCAAAGGTGTTTTTCTGCACAAACTTTTCTACGAAGGACAGGTGGGGTGGAATGGTCCAACTGGATGAAATGTTCTGTGGCATCGTGGCCAGGTCCATTCTTCACAACACCGGGGACAGGTAGAACCTCAACACATAATGACACTTGGTGTTTGTGTACCGAGGGTCTATGCACAGCTTGAAGCAGCCACACACAAAGGTGGCCATCAGGATGAGGGCGACGTTGGGTTTTTTCCTCCGTTCTCTGGAGATTTGTACATCATGTCCCTGCTGACATGGTCCATTTTTGTTCTCCAGATAAAGTGGAAAATGGCTCGGGTGACTGTCTCGGTGCAGGAGCGAGGTATGCACCACGTACAGCAACACCAAGAGCACCTCGCACCTGATGACCAGGTTCTTACCCACGATTGAGAGGGATCATCGATCCCACAGTCCCAGTTTCTGCTTCACTTTAGCAATACGCTCCTCCCTGTTCTCGTTGCACGCCCCGGCCCCTCCGAACCAGATCTCTAGCACCCTCAGGTAATCTGACCTGACAGTGAAGGGGACAAAGGATTGGCCGGTCCAGTTCCCAAAGAACATGACCTTGCTCTTGCTGTGATTTACTCCGGCCCCTGAGGCCAGTTCGAACTGGTTGCAGATGCTCATCAATCTGCAGACCAACAGTTGATCCGAGCAGAAGACGGCGACGTCGTCCATGTACAGGGAGGCATTGACCTGAGTGCCTCTGCTGCCTGGGATCGTCACCCCTCTTATGCCCTCATCCTTCCTGATGGACTCGGCAAAGGGTTCGATACAACACACGAACAAGACGGAGGAGAGAGGACAGCCCTGCTTGACTCCAGATTTGATCGGAAAGCTTTCCGATTTCCACCCGTTGATTGAAACTGTGCTACTGATGTCAGTGTAGAGCAGTTGGATCCAATTGCGGATTCCGTTTCCAAATCCCATTTTGGAGAGCACGTCCATCATATACCTGTGTGCTATTCTGTCAAAGGCCTTCTTCTGGTCCAAGCTCATTGGGCAGGTGTTGACCCCTCTGTCGTGTACGTAGGCGATCGTATCCCCGAGTAGCACCAGGCTATCCGAGACCTTCCTGCCGGGTATGGCGCAGGTCTGATCCGGGTGGATCACCAGCTCCAGGGCATTTTTGATCCAATTGGCGATGACCTTGGACAGAATTTTGTAGTTCACGTTAAGTAGTGAAATGGATTGGCAATTTTTGATTTCTTCTCTCTCACCCTTCTGCTTGTCGATGAGGGTGATGATGCCTTTCCTCATGGATTCTGACATGCCTGCCAGAAGCATATCCCCATACACTTTCAGCAGGTCTGGGCCTATCCAGTCCTGCAGAGCTGAATACAACTCCACCAGTAAGCCATCACTTCCGAGAGTTTTATCTTCTCGAAGGATCGGATGGCCTTTGTCAGTTCATCCAGAGTTAGCGGGTGATCCAGACTCTCCCGCTTGCTGTGGTCTAAAACCTCTGTGATAGAGGATAGGAAGGGACTGGGAGGCCGTGCTGACAGTGGGCTTCGCGTCGTACAGTCCGGCATAAAAGGATTTGCAGATCCTTCGTACGTCAAGCTGCGAGGGTGTGACTGATCCGTCCTCTTCCTTCAGGCTGCTGATCACAGAGCTCTCCCTGTGCACATTTTGGGAGAAGAAATGCGAGCACATCTCATCTTGCTCTATGGAGCGGATTCTGGACTGAAAGATGATCTTGGAGGCCTCGGAGGCAAAGAGCAAGGCTTGCTGGCTCTTCACCTCTCTGAGTTCCTCCCTGACGTCGACCCCCATCGATTGCCACAGGAACAAATTCTGCATGCTTTTCTGGAGTCGGTACAATTCCCTTTTCCTCTCTCTCTCTCTCTCTCTCTCTCGCCTTCTGAACACCTTTGAGGATGAAGAACCTCTTGATCTTCACCTTTGATGGCTTTCTACCAGTGCACTGGGGAATCAAAGGGGGGGTTTTACGGTTCTCCAACCTTTGCAATCCCTTTTTAGTTCCTCAGTGTTTCCCGGCATCAACAGTTTCACGTTCAGCTTCCATATCCCACTGCCCACCCTCTGGTCGTCCTGTAGGTGACAGTCGGCCAGCAGGAGGCAGTGGTCAGAGAAGAACACCGATGTGACATTGCTGGATCTGACCTTGAGCGTTGGGGACACAAACAGGAAGTCTATCCTGGAACGGACGGACCCAGACGTCTCACAGCTTGGCATCTTTCACTGCTTCCATCAGGAGTTTGAATGTGACGTCCAGTTTGCTGTCGGCTCTGCCGGATCGTCCAGCCGCCTCGATGATGCAGTTGAAGTCACCCCCTCGAATGACCGGCCTGGACGTCGTCAGCAGCAGTGGGAGCTGCTGGAAGACGGCCAGCCGCTCGTTCTTTGGAGTCGGGGCATACACGTTGATCAACCGGTGCGGGACGTTTTTGTACAGTACGTCTGCTATGAGGAGGCGACCCACCCCCCCCCCCCCCACCACCTCCTTTACTTCGGTGATGGTGAAGTTGCCTCCCCGCAGCAAGGTTACTGTACTTCCTCTTGTTATAAAATATTAGTAGGCTGCATGTCGAGAGGGCGAGGAATCGCACTGCAGGTTAACTGTTAGCCATCATATTTGAGGTAAACTGCTGCAGTACAAGCATTAAAGCAATTTGATTCAATGAAACACTGAAAGACTTTGCAGTAAGTATTACGAAACTAAGCATTTATCCCTGGCTTCCCTTTGGTTTATCGTACTGGTTGCTCAGAAAATATGTAGCGTTTAATTATGGACTGCCACTCACTGTTGTGACTACACCAGTTTCATCATTGCTTAACGCTGATTAATAGATTTTCTCGGATTGGCTTACTTCCAACAGAGAAATGATTAGTAGTACTCTATTTTAGTAAAGTGCCAAGATAATTTTCAAAATGATCATAGTCAAAAATGTCATATTGATGGGTGTAAAGGAGCTGATTTTGGTTTAGGTAATGAGTGGAACTTTCCTCCATTGTAGCTTTCTTGATAATTCATGGTAAGAAACAGTCCATGTAAGCATTGAGCTAAAATCTACGTAGGAGGAAAAACCAGTGTCTTGGGGGTAGGGGACATCGATTCTGCCAGAGAAGATTCATTCATGAGGGTCATTCTACCATGTCTCAAAAATAAATCTCACTGCAAGCCACAATGAATTCTGCCACAATCCTATAATTCATTAACTGACATGGAGCTGTTTTTAAATATTTAAAGAAAAAACAGGATAGAAATTGGACCTTGTTGTAACCCTTTTAAGGACATAAATGGGACGCAACAAAGCCTAATTTCAGGGACCAACATCTTGCATACCAAAGATGCCTGAAAAACATCGACCGTATGTAACTAAGGGGGTCTAACTCCTGTTTTAGGCCCGAGGAGTGCTCCGCCCGGTTCCACAGCTCTCCTGAGGGTCGCGATCAGCCCCTCCCCGTTCTTCTTCCCACCTTACCTTAGACCCATTGCCGGCAAGGCAGACGGCCCGAAATTCGAATCAGCTGAAAGGCTGCGCAGCCTGTGGAGGCGCGACAGGCATCGACAGCTCGCCTACATTATTTAGATGAGGATCGAGGCCCAATCACGGGCTGGCCTCAGCCCTCGGGCCTCCTGGTTCAGGCAAGCATTGCACTTCACGCCTGTAACCGGACACCAACCAACAAATTTCCACCCCAATGTATTTAAAAAGCAACCAGCATTATATCCTTAGTGGCTGCCTGATTACTTTGTTTATTCTGGAAATGATGAACTATGTTATGGTATCTGGGCACTCATGAAAGAATATCCATTCCGATTGCTAGATGTGATCACTCAGGGTCCTGATTTAATCAGACACTACTGCTCCATTATAACTACTTTAATCACCTGGATTTAGACCAAAATATGTTATTCCATAGGTATTTCTAACTGCTCTCCATTGATCGTTCACATTAATGTAAATAAAACAATATTCCAAGTGTATGTAATGCTACTTAGTCCATAATACTGTGCACAGCACTGATGGCTATAAGGCGTTTTCTCAAATACAGAAATACAGTTAGAGTGTTCCTATCTTTCTTTGGGATTCAAAGAACTTTCTCATAAACACTCATGTTTGGTCTCTGCGACTTAGGAAAAACAATGGGAATGAACTATAAAGAATGTCTTATCTATATTTACAATACACATAGAATCATAGAATGGTTAGAGCACAAAAGGAGGCCATTCGGCCCCTTGAGCCCGTGCCGGCTCTTTCTAAAAGCAATCCAGTTAATCCCATGCCCCTGCTCTTTCGCTGCAGCCCTGCAAATTATTTCCCTTCAAGTATTTATCCAATTAGTTTTCAAAGCCGTGATTGAATCTGCTTTCACCACCCTTTCAGGTAGCACATTCCAGATCATAACTACTCGCTGCGTAAAAACTTTTTTCCTCACGTTGCCTTTGGTTCTTTTGCCAATCACCTTAAATCTGTGTCCTCTGGTTCTCGACCCTTCCGCCAATGGGAACAGTTTCTCTTCATTTGCTTTATCTAAACCCGTCATGATTTTGAACACTTCTATCAAATCTCCTCTCAGCCTTCTGTGCTCTAAGGAGAACAACCCCAGCTTCTCCAGTCTATCCACGTAACTAAAGTCCCTCATCTCTGAACCATTCTGGTAAAGAACATGCCGATAAATGAATAGCCATTTAAAAAATCTGAGACTACACAAGGCCAAGCTGCATAAATTGCAACTGATAGTCGTAGTGATAAGTACACAGCAATAGAGACCCCATCATCAAACTTACAGTCAGAACTACACACATACCACCTCAGAACCCTCCTTTATCACGTGCTTCAAGCTCATTTTCGGGAGTTAATGATCATCATTGTGCTCCTTGTGTTTTTCTGACATGCATTTTCTTTGACCATTTATGGATTTTCTTTTCTGTAACACTAGTACAGAAAAGACACTATTGTTCAAATATAACTTAAAAAACAAATCAACTTTGTGCCAATTAAAAACATAAAAATCAGCTCAAAGACTGTTAATTACCCTCTTTAATGAATACATCCTGCAGATGAACCATATAACAAAACAAAAACAATGTATGATCTGGTTATTTCTTAAAATGACATTGGTCAGCAAGGAGGAAGATTTCAGTAAAATACCCTGGCTAATGAAAAAATGCAACTAAGAAACTCTCAAAGGCATTACATTAAAGTATATTGTAAGTTATATTAGAGATTTACAGCTGCTTTCTACAATTAGCATCAGCCATTCCATTCTACAGTATCATCTCTTTTTCTTGCTTACATCTCTAGTTCCATTAAATCGTAAGTGTGCTAATTGTAGCAAATTAACTTTAATGCTTTAGATGGTAGTGATCCCATTTGTTAGATATGGAGTTCCTATTATACCTTTTTATTTCTCTCTTTTGTCTTTCAACCCTCGAGACTCCAAAGCAATTTTATGTCTTGAACTTTATAAATCCTTTGCCAGCCTGACCCATTTAAAGTTGGCTCACTGCCACTTTTCAAAAGCTTGAATCTCTTCTATTTTCATAGCGTGGTCTTTTTTAAAGAGAACATCCTCCTTTGGTGTTTTATTGATGGGCACAAACTCATTTTTAGCAAGTCACTGATCTTCACTGTACAGGCTTTAATTTTTAAAAAGAAGAGGCGATTGTTGCCATGTAACTATCAGCACTATTACTAAGTCATATAGGAGCTAATTTAATACTAGTATGGTGGTCCTCCTGACAGGGCCTGTCCGCAGTGGGAGAGATCCTGGGTGTCTTCTTGTGAATACAAATCTACAATTCCAATGTCAATGAGGGAAGGTAGAACTAAATTAGAACACTGAATGATTGATTGTATTTGCTTTTTTTTGTTAATCATGAAAAGTCAATGGACTCATTTAGGAGATTTTTCATTTGCACTGTGAGTAATACTAAATCTTATTTCAAAATTTTAATAGTACATTAAATCAAATACCAGCAAATCTTGCTGCAATGCTTAAACTCTGTAGGTATAAGCAAAAGCAATGGTATATATTATAGATCCATTTGCAATAGACTGACAACTTTTTTGCATCGTTGCTGTCTATCACAAGGTCTGCAATCAAGATATTAAATATAATTTAGAAAATCAAAAATATCTATTGCTTTATTGGTCCCAGAATCTCTCGTGTCATGTAACCAAGGTATAGTTTGGTGTCACAAAGACCGAGAACATTGTGCTACTCAAACAGTGTCAACAGGACTGCCATTTGCCTTCATCTGATTCTACAATAATCTGCTGGGCACAGGATGAAGCATGCAGCTAGCCTCCTTAAGATTGGGGACTTCAATTCCGGTAGAGGTTGATACTTGCTCCTCTCTACTTTGAACTTTACTACCTTTTCATCTGGCTGTTCAGGGAGGTATCCTCATTTAAAAGAACTAATGGAAAAGTGGCTACTTGTACCACAATCCTACTAATCATAGAAGGGGATATTTTATCATTTGGGTGGCAGCCGGCGGAATGTGTGGGCCTACCGCCCGAGAGGTGTAACCATTTCAAGGGCCGAGCCTCATCTAAATGGAACCGGTGAGCTGCCCGCCCCAAACGGGCATCCCAATGCAGCTTGGTGGATTCGGACTGGTGCAATATCAAGGAGCTTTCCAACGCCTCCTGGCCCGACAAAACTTATAATGGTTTTGGGATCCTATCGACAAAATAGGCCCCAGATTTAAATGCATTCATGAGGCTCCTGCCTGAGTCAGGCGGGTGCCTCAGCTGCTTATTAAACCAGTGGCGGGAAGATAACGGCAGGGCAGGAAACCAGGTAAGTCTATCGTTTTGATTTTAGCTTCCAGAAGTTAAAATCCCACCCTACAGATTATAACTATGCTTCATTGCTCATACATCCCTCATTACCTAAAATACATGGCTTTTTATATGTGTATGTCACGAAAGTTTTAGGTTCCTATTTAGTAAAATTGAACATTCCTGTCTTTCAAGTAGTTTCTTATTAAAAAAAATCCCATGCAATAATAATCCACCAACCCACTATGTTTTTTAATAATAATAATAATAATAAAAGTTTAATAACAGTGGTTGGTTGGGTTGTACATTATTTGAATATTATGCTTTGACCTCTGCAGCAGAAATGAAAATCCAGTTCGTCTCATTGTTGATAACAATCCTAGGACACGTAAGTGAATTTGGATAGTTTGCAGGTGACAGACCTCCAGAATGCAAAATTTTCATATAATCTGATACTAATTGAGACCAACACAAACTTTTTCAGAAATAAGAAGGTAGAATGTTGTGATTGAAAATGGTCTCACTACTGCAGTAAGTTTGCTACTGTAAGATTATGGATAAAGATCACTGGGCAATCTGCTGACTGATGCATTAAATAGTAGAGCTTTTTTTAAATGAGGGTAACAGTTTCTTTTTGTGAAACTATTTTCTCCCCTTTCCCAGTTCTCTTTCCGCCATGTACTGCTGAGGTGGTGAGTCGGCAATCTGCTTCCATGTTTTTTTTTATTCATTCATGGGATGTGGGCGTCACTGGCAAGGCCAGCATTTATTGCCCATCCCTAATTGCCCTTGAGGAGGTGGTGGTGAGCTGCCTTCTTGAACCGCTGCAGTCTGTGTGGTGAAGGTTCTCCCACAGTGCTGTTAGGTAGAGGGTTCCAGGATTTTGACCCAGCGATGATGAAGGAACGGCGATATATTTCCAAGTCGGGATGGGGTGTGACTTGGACGGGATCGTGCAGGTGGTGTTGTTCCCATGTGCCTGCTGCCCTTGTCCTTCTAGGTGGTAGAGGTCGTGGGTTTGGGAGGTGCTGTCGGAGAAGCCTTGGCGAGGTGCTGCAGTGCATCCTGTGGATGGTACACACTGCAGCCACAGTGCACCGGTGGTGAAGGGAGTGAATGTTTAGGGTGGTGGAAGGGGGGCCAATCAAGTGGGCTGCTTTGTCCTGGACGGTGTCGAGCTTCTTGAGTGTTGTTGGACCTGCACTCATCAAGGCAAGTGGAGAGTATTCCATCACACTCCTGACTTGTGCCTTGTAGATGGTGGAAAGGCTTTGGGGAGTCAGGAGGTGAGTCACTCGCCACAGAATACCCAGCCTCTGACCTGCTCTTGTAGCCACAGTATTTATGTGGCTGGTCCAGTTAAGTTTCTGGTCAATGGTGACCCCCAGGATGTTGATGGTGGGGGATTCGGCGATGATAATGCCTTTGAATGTTAAGGGCGGTGGTTAGATTCTCTCTTGTTGGAGATGGTCATTGCCTGGCACTTGTCTGGCGCGAATGTTACTTGCCACTTATCAGCCCAAGTCTGAATGTTGTCCAGGTCTTGCTGCATGCGGGCATGGACTGCTTCATTATCTGAGGGGTTGCGAATGGAACTGAACACTGTGCAGTCATCAGCGAACAGCCCCCATTTCTGACCTGATGATGGAGGGAAGGTCATTGATGAAGCAGCTGAAGATGGTTGGGCCTAGGACACTGCCCTGAGGAACTCCTGCAGCAATGTCCTGGGACTGAGATGATTGGCCTCCACAACCACTACCATCTTACTTTGTGCTAGGTATGACTCCAGCCACTGGAGAGTTTTCCCCCTGATTCCCATTGACTTCAATTTTACGAGGGCTCCTTGGTGCCACACTCGGTCAAATGCTGCCTTGATGTCAAGGGCAGTCACTCTCACCTCACCTCTGGAATTCAGCTCTTTTGTCCATGTTTGGACCAAGGCTGTAATGAGGTCTGGCGCCGAGTGGTCCTGGCGGAACCCAAACTGAGCATCGGTGAGCAGGTTATTGGTGAGTAAGTGCCACTTGATAGTGCTGTCGATGACACCTTCCATCACTTTGCTGAGAGTAGACTGATGGGGCGATAATTGCCCGGACTGGATTTGTCCTGCTTTTTGTGATCAGAACATACCTGGGCAATTTTCCACATTGTCGGGTAGATGGCAGTGTTGTAGCTTTACTGGAACAGTTTGGCTAGAGGCGTGGCTAGTTCTGGAGCTCAAGTCTTCAGCACTACAGCCGGGATGTTGTTGGGGCCCATAGCCTTTGTAGTATCCAGTGCACTCAGCCATTTCTTGATATCAGTGGAGTCAATCGAATTGGCTGAAGACTGGCTTCTGTGATGGTGGGGATATCGGGAGGAGGCTGAGATGGATCATCCACTCGGCACTTCTGGCTGAAGATGGTTGCAAATGCTTCAGCCTTGTCTTTTGCACTCACGTGCTGGACTCCACCATCATTGAGGATGGGGATGTTTACAGAGCCTCCTCCTCCCGTTAGTTGTTTAATTGTCCACCACCATTCACGACTGGATGTGGCAGGACTGCAGAGCTTTGATCTGATTTGTTGGTTGTGGAATCGTTTAGCTCTGTCTGTAGCATGTTGCTTCCACTGTTTAGCATGCATGTAGTCCTCTGTTGTAGCTTCACCAGGTTGGCACCTCATTTTTAGATACACCTGGTGCTGCTCCTGGCATGCTCTTCTCTACTCCTCATTGAACCAGGGTTGATCCGTTGGCTTGTTGGAAATGGTAGAGTGAGGAATATGCCAGGCCAAGAGGTTACAGATTGTGCTGGAATACAAATTTGCTGCTGCTGATGGCCCACTGCGCCTCGTGGATGCCCAGTTTTGAGCTGCTAGATCTGTTCTGAATCTATCCCATTTAGCACGGTGCCACACAACACATTGGATGGTGTCCTCGGTGCGAAGACGGGACTGCGTCTCCACAAGGACTGTGCGGTGGTCACTCCTACCAATACTGTCATGGACAGATGCATCTGTAACAGGTAGATTGGTGAGGTCAAATAGGTTTTTCCCTCGTGTTGGTTCGCTCACCACCTGCCGCAGGCCCAGTCTGGCAGCTGTGTCCTTCAGGACTCGGCCAGTCGTGGTGCTACCGAGCCACTCTTGGTGATGGACATTGAAGTCCCCCACCCAGAGTACATTCTGTGCCCTTGCTACCCTCAGTGCTTCCTCCAAGTGGTGCTCAACATGGAGGAGGACTGATTCATCAGCAGGAGGTTTCCTTGCCTGTGTTTGGCCTGATGCCATGAGATTTTATGGGGTGCAGAGTCAATGTTGAGGACTCCCAGCGCCACTCCCTCCTGACTGTATATCACTGTTCCGCCACCTCTGGTGGGTCTGTCCTGCCGGTGGGACAGGACAGGACATACCCAGGAATGGTGATGGAAGAGTCCGGGGCATTGGCTGAAAGGTATGATTCTGTGAGTACGGCTATGTCAGGCTGTTGCTTGACAAGTCTGTGGGACAACTCTCCCAATTTTGGCACAAGTCCCCAGATGGTAGTGAGGAGGACTTTGCAGGGTTGACTGGGCTTGGTTTGCCTTTGTCGTGTCCGGTGGTCCATCTGATTTTATTCTTGTTATGACTTTTCGTGGTGAGATTTTACAACTGAGTGGCTTGCTAGGCTATTTCAGAGGGCAATTAAGAATCAACCACATTGCTGTGGGTCTGGAGTCACATATAGGCCAGGCCGGGTAAGGACGGCAGGTTTCCTTCCCTAAAGGGCATTTGTGAACCAGATGGGTTTTTACCACAAGTCACGGTAGTTTCATGGCCACCATTACTGATACTAGTTTTTTTTTATTGCAGAATTTAATTAATTGAATTTAAATTCACCAGCTGCTGTGGCAAAATTTGAACTCATGACTCAGGATTATTAGTCCAGGCCTCTGGATTACTAGTCCAGTAACATAACCACTATGTTACCATACCCTGGGTGCACTAACAAAGGCTCTCTGAAGCTAACTACTAAGAGGTTTGTGAAAATAGCCTGGGGTGAATCTTTCCTCCACCTTCCTCTCTTTCTATGTATCTGGTCCACATTCAGCATTTCTCCATTGTAATGCAGATAAGATTCTGAACTCAGCACTGAGGAGTCAAAGAGACAAGCCCACATTCTACTGTTCTGTTGCACTATTCCATTATGAACCTAACCATTTTTAATTGAATTCAGATTGGGAAAAATTTCAGTACTTTCATCTCTCTCTTGAATGAATGAATTAACCGAGATTGGCTTCCGTCCACCAATGCCTCGATTTCAAAATTCCCATCCTTGTGTTCAAATCCCTCCATGGTCTCGCCCGTCCCTATTTTTGCAACTCATCCAGGCCTGCAACTCTCTGAGAACTCTGCGTTCCTCCAACTCTGGTCTCTTGTTCATCCCTCACTTCCTTTGCCCCGCCATTGGTGGTCATGCCTTCAGCTGTCTTGGCCCTAAACTCTTGAATTCCCTCACTAAACGCCTCCGCCTCTCCACCTCTCTCTCCTTTTAAGACACTCCTTGAAACTAAACACTCTTTGATCAAGTTTTCAGTCACCTGTCCTAATATCTCCTTCTTTGGCTCAGTGTCAATTTTTCTTATGTTAAAGTCGCTATATAAATGCAAGTTGTTGTTGTTGTTGAGTATGTGAATCCTTAAAAGGTCAGAATGCAGGCTGATAGTTCTGTGGTTGGTGCGTACATTCTTAGCATTGGCTCACCTGTGTGTATAATTGGCCAAGAAATTTCATCTGTGGAGCTAATTGACATCAGGTGCAGCATTCACAACATAGGTGTCAACAACATTGGCATTTAATTTAAGTATTACATAAGTTCTAAACAGGGTTCAGAGGTTTTTTGAAGTTGCTGAGGAATTTGTTGCCAACAGGCTTGATCTGCAGTCACAGGAACAATGTTGGGAGCTGGCGAATGTAGTGAGACTGGTTAGAAAAAGGGAACAGGAAAATCAAGGATGTGGTTATTGGAGGGATGAGTATGTATATTTTGGAAGTTGAGTAATCACATTGCTAAAGGATTAATGCTTCAGACCAATTTACTCTCTGCACACATAAGAACTAGGAGCAGGCGTAGGCCACATGGGCCCTCGAGCCCGCTCCGTCGTTCAATAAGATCATGACTGACCTTTGGCCTCAACTTCAATTTCCCGCCCGTTCCCCATATCCCTTGATTCTCTTGGAGTCGAAAAATCTATCCATCTCAGCCTTGAATATACTCAATGACTCAGCATCCACAGCCCTCTGGCATAGAGAATTCCAAAGATTCACAACCCTCTGAGTGAAGAAATTCCTCCTCATCCCAGTCTTAAATGGCCGATCCCTTATCCTGAGGCTATGCCTCCTAGTTCTAGACTCTCCAGCCAGGGGAAACAACTTCTCAGCATCTACTCTGTTAAGCCCCCTCAGAATCTTACGTGTTTCAATGAGATCACCTCTGAATTCCAGAGAGTATAGGCCCATTCTACTTAATCTCTCTTCATAGGATAACCCTCTCATCCCAGGAATCAATCTAGTGAATCTTCGTTGCACCGCCTCTAAAGCAAGTATATCCTTCCTCAGATAAGGAGACCAAAACTGTTCACAGTACTCCTGGTGAGGTCTTACCAAAGCCTTGTACAATTGTAGCAAGACTTCCTTACTCATGTACTCCAATACCCTTGCAATAAAGGCCAACATGCCATTTACCTTCCTAATTGCTTGCTGTACCTGAACGCTAACTTTCTTGCCCACTCACTTACCCTGTCTGTATCCCTTTGCAGACTCTGTGTCCTCATCACAGCTTACTTTCCCACCTAGCTTTGTATCATCAGCAAACTTGGATACATTACACTCGGTCCCTTCATCTAAGTCATTAATATAGATTGTAAATAGCTGAGGCCCCAGCACTGATCCTTGTGGCACCCCATTAGTTACAGCCTGCCAACCTGAAAATGACCCGTTTATCCCTACTCTCTTTTCTGTCCATTAACCAATCCTCTATCCATGCTAAAACATTCCCCCCAACCCCGTGAGCCCTTATCTTGCGTGGTAACCTTTTATGTGGCACCTTATCGAATGCCTTTTGGAAATCCAAATATACTACATCCACTGCTTCCCCTTTATCTACCCTGCTAGTTACATCCTCAAGGAACTCTAAGAAATTTGTTAAACACGAGTTCCCTTTCATAAAACCATGTTGGCTCTGCCTAATCATATTATGATTTTCTAAGTGCCCTATTACTACTTCCTTAACAATGGATTCCAACATTTTCCTGACGACTGATGTCAGGCTAACTGGCCTGTAGTTTCCTGTTTTCTCTCTCCCTCCTTTCTTGAACAGCGATTCACCCCATAACATATGAGCAATACTCATGTTCTTGATACTAAAGAATTGCTGTTAGGGTAATTGAGTTGATGATATTATGTTATTATCCAAAGTTACAGGTTGACAATATTTTTGCAGTTGAGCAGATCTCTCCTTTTAAGTTAAAAGGAATCATTTTGGCAAAATTATCTGGAATTAGCAGTGCTGTCCGGGTATCTAATGGTTAATTTTCATTCTACACCTATGCAAACTCAAGCATTCTAATTGACTGGTTTTAACTTTTTTTTTATTTGTTACATTCCCCTGATTGGTAATCATTTCCACCTTCTTTTGGGTTCCCTGGCATTAACAAGAAGATGTTAAGACTTCAGGCATTCTGCCAATGCTACTCTATATAAGGATACTGAAGTACACAAGGGCAGCACAGATTAATTCATCTGCAGATTTCCTTTCTTCTACTAACAGCTTTACTGAAGAGTAAAAGTAAAATACTGCAGATGATGGAAATCTGAAATAAAAACAGAAGATGCTGGAAACACTCGGCAGGTCGGGCAGCATCTGTGGAGAGCGGAAGGTAGGCTTAACATTTCAGGTATATGACCCTTCGTCAAAACCCTTGCTGGAAACTAGTGAGTCAGGAACAAGTGTGAATTCACGACGGCACATCTGAAAATGCTAAGAATACAGCCTTTTTTTAATGTTGCTTCATGAAGCAACGTTAAAAAAATATTGACAAACTTGCACAATTCCTTATCTAATCTGTGCCATGCTCTTTAATTTGGTTTATGCAGTGATCTGAAAGGAAATATAATGTAACTAAAGTTGCATAATTTCTGGTGGTCAAGTTTTTATTACATCATATGCTTCAGAGTATTATGGACTATTTTAAAAATTGTCAGTGCTCAAATAATCACCCCTGGACTTAGTTCTGAATCATTTTTTGATGTAGTCAGAGGATTTATTGTTGAAAAAGATGCATGTGACTCTGGTTTCAGATGTTCTTTGGCAAGATGTCAATATACAATTATGGCTTTGCTTTTGGTAGCCCATCTGCTACTGAGAAATAAATTTTGTGTTTGGGTAGGGGAAGAAAACAATTGAACTGCTTGTGAAACACTCACATTTTATTGCAGCCACAAACTCCAACTTCTTATGTCAGTGAAAAAAAAATGGAAGAAAATATGCAATTGATTAGAATGTTGATTTAAAAAAAAATAGATTCTGGGGCTAAGCATAAAAAGAGAAGACGGTACCATATGTATTTTTCTGTAACATTTTAATGAGTACTGTAATGAGGTAAATAGTGCTGGATATTATGAGAAAGCAAAGTGAGTTGGAAGTAAGAGAACTTTAGCTAAATGAGAAACATGATGAAAGGGGATAACCTCTGCCTTTACTATTCATAAAAGTAACAATTAACTCAGGGCCCCCAGTAAATGTAGTAAGGCCAGTGACTGGAACAGTTGAAAACATGTACATGATCGCCACATACTGAAATCCATGACAATGAAACTAGTCCTGGAATGAGCAATGAAGGTACTTCAAAATAATGGCAGTAATTTTAGTGCCTGACAATGGAAAAGCAAATTGTACTATTTAGGGACTGTGTAGTAATCAGGCAGTTGATGGAGATTCTATTTTGTAAAGCAGCTTCAATTATCTCAGTGCTAATAGATTTCAAGGATTTTCAATAATCATCTCAATTTCAGAATGAACCATCTGTCATGGCAAAAAGGAAAAACCTTGCATCTATATAGTACCTTTCATGTTGCTAGGATGTCCCAAAATGCTTTTCAACCGATGGGTTACTTTTGAAATACTGTCACTGTTGTGTAGGCAAACATGGCAACCAATTTGCACACAGCAAGGTCCAACAAATAATGATTGCCCAGGTAATCTGTTTTTGGTGATATTGGTTGAGGGAGGAATGCTGGCCAGGACATCAGGAGAATCCTTTGCCCTTCTTAGAATGGCGCAATGGATCTTTTCCATCCTCCTGAGCAGGCAGACGCAGCTTCAGTTTAATGTCTAATCTGAAAGACGGTACCTGTGACAATGCAGCACTCCCTCAGTATTGCACTTCAGTGTCAGCCTAGATCATGTGCCCAAATTCAACAACAACTTGCATTTATATACCATCTTTAACATAGGAAAATGTCCCAAGGCACTTCTCAGAAATGTAATCAGACAAAATTTGATACCGAGCCAAAGCAGGAGGTATTGGGAGGGGAGACTTAAAGCCAGGCCAAAGCGAGGGGTCTTAAGGGATGAGAGCAGGGTGGAGAGGTTTAGAGAGGGAATTCCAGAGTTTAGGGCTTAGACGGCTGAAGGCACGGCTGCTAATGGTGGGGCGAAGGGAGTGGGGGTTGCGTAAGAGGCCGGAGTTGATGGAACGCAGAGCTTGCGGAAAATTGTAGGGCTGGAGGAGGTTATAGGGACAGGGAAGGGCGAGACAATGAAGAGATTTGAACACCCATGAGCATTTCAAATTGGAGGTGTTTGAGGTCATAAGTGAGGCCATTACTTATGCCTTTAATCGAAGCCAAGTTGCAACATGAATTTTTAATACTCTGTTGATTTTTAGGATTCACAAAAGATTTCTCGGGCTGTAACTTGACACTGCAATCTGACATGTTACAATGCATGTATAAATATCCGTGTCAGTTAAGGAATGCGTTGACTGTGTCCTATTTTGAATGAATGGTACTTGGCTAGCATTGGGAATTTGAAGTAGCAGTAATTTTTTGATACAATGTCCATCACACAGTTGTCAGAAATATAGGTGAAATAGTAATGTGAAGCATTCATAAAAGTTTACAGCACAGAGGAAGATATTCGGATCATTATGTCTGGGCCAGCTCTCTGAAAGGTCTTAGTCTCATTCTCCTGCCCTTACCCATACTCTTTCAAATATTTATCCACTTTATAAAAACTATTATGAATTCTACTTCCACCACTGTTTCTGCTGGGCCAATCCATGTCCTAATAACCTTCTGTGTAACTGTTTCTGATTGGGAATTCTACTTCCTAGCAATCATCTGCATAATAAAATTATTTTAAGCTCTCTTTGTTCTTTTGGTGATAATTGTAAACTTAGTTACTGACCACTGGAAATAATTTTTTCTTACTTACTTATCAAAACCTGTCATAAGTTTGAACACTTCTATCAGAGCTCCTTTTATCCTCCTCTGCTCTTGTGAAGAAAGCCCCAGTATCTCCACTGACACCTCCATAACTAAAGCCTCTTGTCCTCTGTATCATTTCAGTAAGTCTATTCTGTACCCTCTCCATGGCCTTGATATCCTTCCCAAAGTAGAATGCTCAAAATTAAGCACAATATTTTAACTGTGGCCTGACCATTGATTTAGAGTTAGCATTACTGCTTTGCTTTTGTACTCAATGCCCCTATTTATAAAACCTAGGATGTCATACTTTTCTTTACAGCTTTATCAACTTGTCCTCCCACTTTTAAGATATGTTTCTCTGAACCCCTAAGTCTCTACTAATTTTTTAAAGTTTTATTCATTGGACAATAAGACTGGTAGGTCTGATTATGTCTGACACTAATGGTGTCTGATTTTTCAAACATGATTAATTTCCCTGTCTGGAGATCTTTTAATACTCTCAGACAGCTACATCTGTAGTGTTATCTATAGGCATATTGAGGGAACGCATCAAAATGATATGTAGGAGCAAACTTTGTGCTTATACTATTAACAAACAACAATGTCAACCCAAAGGGTGTGTGGTTATAGACTGCCCAAAGACACAAGTTGAAGAATGACTCAGTTCCTTTAAAGATTACCTAAGTTTTTCCAGCAGATTTTGCAGTTCATGAGTATAGTTGGCAAGAATTGCTAGTTGTCACATCTGGACTATGCAAGATTGGTTTGAACTATAACAAATGATTCCCGTGGAAGATATGCAACTTGCATGGGATTTGCACAGGTTACTGAACCAGAAATAACTGGTTAAAGTAACAACCCATGTAAGTACAACAATTGGATCAACTATGATAGCTGTGGTTGTTTAATGTGCTTCAATTATAATTAATCTAATAAAGGGCTTTAGAGGAAACATCATGCATTCCCACAATTTTTGTTCTAATAATCAGGGTATACATGCTGATATTTAGTAATTTTGATTGTGATAAACAGCACAACATTTGGAAATTCAAATCAACAAATCTTCTGCATTAAATCCCATTTTATATGAATTGAAAGGAAGAGGTTAAAGACGTACACCTTTTCTCACCAATGGAGGCTTCTTGAAAGCACACTGGAATATTTGCATATGTCCACTTGAGGTGCTGATGCAAGCAGTGAGCCAAAGAGGGTTTGGCCTGGCTGGCATCAAGGGCACCCTCCCCAGAGAAGAGTCCTTCTGGCAGAAGACCCACTGAACCTGACTACAAATGTAGAAGATGGCAGACCTGAGAATAGATGCCAATGTACCCAGCAGGTTCCAATGGCAACTATTTGCCCCAAGTACGCGAGCCACAAAATATGTCTTCAGAAACTATTACTCCTGTACTGTTCACCCATCAAAGCTTTCATGTAACTTTACAACTCTTGTACAGCCTTGCATGTTAAGCATTCCAACAGCATGGTACATACACACAGGATGTATCTCACATGTGAAACTGTTGTCACACTGAAATTGTCACACAGCAAATCCTTCCAGCACAGGATGCTCACATGGGTGCCATCAGTGATCCCTGCACTTTGTAAAATGCAGCAATGTATTGAAATTTGGCAGCAGTGTCATACTGCTGTTGCTATTCAGTGGGAAAGGAGATGGCCATGGTGAACAATGCACGAGTCAATTGTTTGGCATGTCTGTGGGTAGTGAATTGGCTAATACAGTGCACAATCCCTATGCTAGTTTGAAAAAAGACAAAGGCAGAAAACTCTGCTAGCAGAACCACTTCTGCCAAGTGGAATTTATATCCTGATAACTCGAGTGTGTCATAGATGCATGTAAGGGTGTAAACAAGAATGGTCAATAGTGTGATTGCTATGATTGACGATACATTTGGTACATTTCACCATTGTCCCTGTCACTTCACTATCAATATCTGTGTTTTCCTTTTAATATGTTAGAGCATGTAATTTATTTTGTCCTTGTGGAACTCAATTAGAAATCCATCACTATTTAATTCTTGAGTTTCTTCCTTCTTGCACTGAGTTAACTCTACATCTTCAATGGCAACGCAATTCCTGCTGTTTAGTCTGCCAAATGAATGAATGAATGTTTTCTAATATATTTTTCTTCTTAAATGGACTAACCTTTTACCACCAATATAATCAGAATCAGAATCTAATGTTTGCACCTGTTCTCCCAAGCACAACAGTAGGAATTCAAATGGTTATTTCACATATGGTTAAGAAAAGTGTGATTCCATGTCTGGAAATCACTGACTCACCAGACAGAGTCTTTGAAAATAATCACTGGGCAAGTAATGAGTTCAATAGCAGACTATGAAATGTGCCAAAGTGTGAAAGAGATGCTGTCTCCTATTCAGAACTTGTCATTAGGGATAAGCACCACAACTTCCAGTACCAGAAATGTACTATGGGCCTATTCAACTCCCTTTTGCTAGAAATAGGCTAATTTGAACCACTTCAGAGAGAAAATAAATAGTGATGCATATACCTACAGGGTGTCTTATCTTGAGATACGTGCTTGCAATTATTTGATCCTTCATACCTTATTTTCCTTCCATTATGACAACTGGCAGCCATG
Source organism: Heptranchias perlo (assembly GCF_035084215.1). Lineage (NCBI taxonomy): Eukaryota > Metazoa > Chordata > Chondrichthyes > Hexanchiformes > Hexanchidae > Heptranchias > Heptranchias perlo. Next base: position 12,598,886 of record NC_090347.1, read on the forward strand.
GAGCCAATTTACATGTCTTCACCTTTTGTTATGGGATAAGAAAAGGAATATATGACTAGATAACTTACCTTGGTGTCCTATGGTCATGGATAGTGGAAGGTGAGTGACTGTTGTATGACTGGAAACACAAGAGGGTCTTCAGAATCATAGTTTAAAAGGGAGGTTTTAATCTTTGGACAACTAATGGAATCTAATGAAGCAGGAGCCTCTTTCCCTGGCCATCTAATATCGCATGATCATTTTTCATATTCTAAAAGTATCTTGTCAATTGTGACGTAGATGTCATTAAGGCAAATCGAGTACTGGGCTGCATGTAAGGGGCATTGGTTTACAAGTAAGAACAAGTTATACTGTCATCGTATATGTCACTGGTGAGGCCAATTCTGCAGAATAGCGTGCAGATTTGGTTACCTTACCCCAAAAAAGAAATGGATACATTGGAAAAAGTGACAAGAAAGATTCCAGGCCTTAGGGCAGTGTGTTATGAAGAAAAACTAGTCATAACTTATTTACTCTGAGTAGAAACATGATAGTTTTTTAAAATTTCATTCTCAGGATATGGGCATTGCTGGCATTTATTGCCCATCCTTAGTTGCCCTTCTGAAGGTGGTGGTGGGCGTTCTTCTTGAACCGATAGGGTACATGTGGTGAAGGTACTCCCAAAATGCTGTTAGATAGGGACTTCCAGGATTTTGACTCAGCGACGATGAAGGAATGGTGATATATGTCCAAGTCAGGATGGTGACTGTCTTGGAGGGGAACTTGGAGTTGATGGTGTTTTCTCGCACTTGCTGCCCTTGTCCTTATAGGTGATGGAGGTCACAGGTTTTGGAGGTGCTACTGAAGAAGGCTTGGTTCATAGCTGCAGCGCATCCTGCAGATAGTACAGACTGCGACCACAGTATGCCGGTGGTGGAGGGAATGGCGTGTGTTTAATGTGAGTCAGCAAATTTACAGTAATGAAAGGTAAGCAGGCTGCATTGCTTGGACACTGAGTACAGAACTCGAGAACACGATTACAAATTTCACAAACCTTGACCAAGATGAGGATTAGAAGAAATTTCTTCTCAGAATAGTGGGAACGGACTGCCAAAAAAAGTAATTAATTCTTGGTGAATTGAAAACTTTATAACCTGGATCAATACATACAGGGAAAGGGGATTAAGGTTTCTGGAGGTATTTATAGCTCTATGGGAGGTTTTTCTATATTCAAATCAGCTTATGACAATGTTGCTTTTTGTAGAATGATACATTTTATGACATTGGAAAACAAGTCACTTTCTTCTGGACTATATTGTTAGGTTCTTTGGAATTGTATCATCACAAACCACCAGCTGTGCTGACTCACAGGATAAATTAAATACGTGCCATTTATTTTCTTACTGGTTAGCCAAAATTTACATCATGACTGGATGGTGGTGTGAGATGGGATTAAGGTCAGCTTGACTCAAAAAAAAAAATATTGAGTTTGCAAAAACAGATAGCAGTCAGATGCCAAACGCAACATTGTCAACAGCTGATCTTAATTTTTTTTAAAAACCTTAACTTTTAAGGACAAAATGCTGCCGGTTAATGATGAGATGACTCACGAATCTCGTGACTGGTTTAATAATTCAGTATTGGTTGGAGGTATCAAGGTGGCAAATGCCCATGGTTTGTGTGGGATGAGGCTGGACCATGGTACATCATCAGAAAGTACAGGGCACTGGGTGAACCTTCAGGAGGGAGATGTGCAGTGGAGGAGATTCTTCAATGGAAGAGTTCTCTCCATCTTTTCAGCATTGCTAAATCTTACTAACAAGTTTAGGGAAAAAAAGACAATCCACTCCTCCTTCTGACTTCAGCTTTAAGCTTCTGTTTTAAACTCCTCAAAATTTAGGTATTAGCGAAGTTGAAACGGAGTATCTGATTTTCCAGAGTGGATTATGTATTCACTATCCCATTCCATCCCCTCCCACGATCTCTACACTCTTTTTTCATAACTTCCAATTATATCAAATAAATTTGTTATTGTCTCTCTTACCCTCAATTGATTGGTATGGATCTCTATTTTCTCCATATTCCTTCTTCAGATAACAAAACCTCTCCACTTCCCTGGGCTTTGGACGTACTGTCTGGAGGCTGGTTTACCCATAGCCTGCTTACAGTGGCATTCCCCTTCCTTGGGGATGGTAGCACTTTGATAGTGCAGAAGTGGGGTGCACCATGTACAAACATTGGGCCAGAATCTGCTGGGAAAATAATGGTGAGTTTATTGCGCACACCGTTATTAGTGTGTAAATTGTCCAGCAATTTGTAGCGAGGAGAAGATACCCCGTGAGTTGAGAATCACCACAAATTGCTGGACGATTTACGCCACTCCGCCGTTAGCCTCTCAAGCGGAAGTTTCAAGAAATTGCTGCATTTGCGCATTAATTACCAATTAAACTTGCCGCAGAAAGTTAGGTCTGGTACTTAATAGCGTAAGGACTCTTTTTTTAATGGCGAGATTTATGTTCCTGCAATGCCACTCAACCTCTCTGACACAGAAAGAGAACAATTGAAATTGTGGAGTCTCATTCCTGCAGGTAGTAATTGGTTCTTTGAGATTTATAAGATTTAAAATTTATTTATTTTTTCTTACTTTTCCGATCTGTCTCTCTCTCTCTCTTAATCCAATCTTTCTTTTCCCCATCTTTTTTTCTTTCTGCACCTGACTTGACTCTAATTCACCCTATTTCCTTCTCCGTCTTTCCTCGGTTTCTTTCTCAAATCTTAAATCTCTAGGTTAAGGAGATAGACCATTGGTCCCGTCGTTCATGAAGGTCTCAGATGCCCCATTGCCCTTGCCACACTGTTATCAGCTCGCACTTTCGACATTTCGTAGCGCAAGATTTTTCAAGCTAAAGGGTGAGGGAAAAGGTCTATCTAACTGGGCACACCGCGAGGTATTTCAAAACAAACTAACATCAATAACTCGGAACAAATTGTCCAGACTTTACAGCTCCATGAATGAGGACAACCTGAGGATGTCCCAAAGCGCTTCACAGCCAATTAAGGGTGGGGTGGGGTGGTGGAGTGGGGGGGCGATTTCCGGGTACGAAACCCGGAAGGTAAGTGGGCGGGTTGCGAACTGTGATCCTGACCTTAATGAAGCCTATCAATGGCACTTCCGGGTTTCACGCTCAGCAGCCAGCTTGATTGACAGGTTGGCTGGCTGTTGGCAGCGAAAGGAGCTGCACGTCAGAGAGGGAGAGGGAGATCATCGGACTTGGAAAAAATTGGAGGGGGTGGAGGAGTTTGAGGTGGGGGGATGTGGACGACATCAGGTGGTGGGGGAGGGGGTCAGCCAGCATCATGGATCAGGGGTATAAGCAAGCATTGTGGATTGGGGTGGGGGGGTCCACCATTGGCGGGGGGAGGGGGTCGGCCGAACGCGGGGGTCCTGTCAGCCAGGTGAGCTTGTTTGGCCTGGATGAAGCACTCCTGCTCCTCAGGGCCCACAAGCAGTGCAATAAAGGCACTCACCTCATGGATCCGGCCCTTCCCACCTGCTTTCACCTGATGTGATTCGGAGGCGATGGGAAACCCAAACAGGAACGGTTAAATTCATTGTAATTGTTCAATACACAAAATATTAAGTACCTCAAGTATTTCAGTGAGAATATACATTGCCATTTTAAGTATTGGCCCGCTGGCTTTAGGTGGAGGCGGGATTTCCTGGTGTCTGCTCTCCACAGGCATTCAAATCTGCCTGGGTTAAACCCAGAAGTGGGCAAGTTGGAGACTGGATGCGGTCCCGCTCCGAAAACATAACAATTTCACTGTCCACCAGCCCCTAACCCCACAGAATTTTATAACAAAAAGAGCCATTTGCTCCTTTGCATCTGTGCAGGGTATGGTAGCATAGTGGTTATGTTACTGGACTAGGAATTTGGAGTCAAGGTCAAATCCTACCACAGCAGCTGGGGAATTTTAATTTAATTAATTAAATAAAATCTGGAATTAAAATACTAGTATCAGTAATGGTGGCCATGAAGGCTACCGGATCGTAGTAAAACCGCATTCAGGTTAACTAATGCCCATGAGGGAAGGAAACCTGCCGTCCTTACCTGATCTGGCCTAGATGTGACTCCAGACCCACAGCAATGTGGTTGATTCTTAATTGCCCTCTGAAATAGTCCAGCAAGCCACTCAGTTGTAAAATCTCACTGAAAAAAAAGTCATAAAAAGAATAAAACTGGATGGACCATAAGGCACCGGACATGACAAAGGCAAACCAAGCCCAGTCAACCCTGCTCTCACTAACATCTGGGGACTTGTGCCAAAATTGGGAGAGCTGTCCCAAAGACTAGTCAAGCAACAGCCTGAAATAGCCATACTCACAGAATCATACCTTTCAGCCAAGGTCCCAGACTCTTCCATCACCATCCCTGGGTATGTCCTGTCCCACCGGCATGACAGACCGACCAGAGGTGGCGGTGCAGTGATATACAGTCAGGAGGGAGTGGCCCTGGGAGTCCTCAACATTGACTCTGGACTCCATGAAATCTCATGGCATCAGGTCAAACAGGGGCAAGGAAACCTCCTGCTGATTACCACCTACTGCCCTCCCTCAGCTGATGAATCAGTCCTCCTCCACGTTGACCACTTGGAGGAAGCACTGAGGGTAGCAAGGGCACAGAATGTACCCTGGGTGGGGGACTTCAATGTCCATCACCTAGAGTGGCTCGATAGCACCACTACTGGCCGAGTCCTGAAGGACATAGCTTCCAGACTGGGCCTGCGGCAGGTGGTGAGAGAACCAACACGAGGGAAAAACTTACTTGACCTTATCCTCACCAATCTACCTGTCGCAAATGCATCTGTCCATGACAGTATTGGTAGGAGTAACCACCGCACAGTCCTCGTGGAGACGCAGTCCTGTTTTTGCACAGAGGAGACCATCCAACGTGTTGTGTGGCACTATCACTGTGCTATATGGGATAGATTCAGAACAGATCTAGCAGTTCAAAACTGGGCATCCATGAGACGCTGTGGGCCATCAGCAGCAGCAGAATTGTATACTAGCACAATCTGTAACCTCATGGCCCAGCATATTCCTCATTCTACCATTACCAACAAGCCAAGGGATCAACCCTAGTTCATTGAGGAGTGTAGAAGAGCATGCCAGGAGCAGCACCAAGTGTACCGAAAAATGAGGTGCCAACCTGGTGAAGCTACAACTCAGGACTACATGCATACTAAACAGCGGAAGCAACATGCTATAGACAGAGCTAAGCAATTCCACAACCAATGGATCAGATCAAAGCTCTGCAGTCCTGCCACATCCAGTCGTGAATGGTGGTGGACAATTAAACAACTAACGGGAGGAGGATGCTCTGCAAACATCCCCATCCTCAATGATGGCAGAGTCCAGCACGTGAGTGCAAAAGACAAGGCTGAAGCGTTTGCAGCCAGAAGTGCCGAGTGGATGATCCATCTCGGCATCCTCCCGATATCCCACCATGAGGTGAGAGTGACCGCCCTTGACATCAAGGCAGCATTTGACAGTGTATGGCATCAAGGAGCCCTAGTAAAATTGAAGTCAATGGGAATCAGAGGGAAAACTCTCCAGTGGCTGGAGTAATATCTAAAACAAAGGAAGATGGTAGTGGTTGTTGGAGGCCAATCATCTCAGCCCCAGGACATTGCTGCAGGAGTTCCTCAGGGCAGTGTCCTAGGCCCAACCATCTTCAGCTGCTTCATCAATGACCTTCACTCCATCATAAGGTCAGAAATGGGGATGTTCGCTGATGATTGCACAGTGTTCAGTTCCATTTGCAACCCCTCAGATAATGAAGCAGTTCGTGCCCGCATGCAGCAAGATCTGGACAACATCCAGACTTGGGCTGATAAGTGGCAAGTAACATCCGCGCCAGACAAGTGCCAAGCAATGACCATCTCCAACAAGAGAGAGAGTCTAACCACCTCCCCTTGACATTCAACGGCATTGCCATCGCCGAATCCCCTACCATCAACATCCTGGTGGTCACCATTGACCAGAAACTTAACTGGACCAGCCACATAAATACTGTGGCTACAAGAGCAGGTCAGAGGCTGGGTATTCTGTGGCGAGTGACTCACCTCCTGACTCCCCAAAACCTTTCCACCAATCTACAAGGCACGTGTCAGGAATGTGATGGAATACTCTCCACTTGCCTTGATGAGTGCAGCTCCAACAACACTCAGGAAGCTCTACACCATCCAGGACAAAGCAGCCCGCTTGATTGGCACCCCATCCACCACCCTAAACATTCACTCCCTTCACCACTGGCGCACTGTGGCTGCAGTGTGTACCATCCACAGGATGCACTGCAGCAACTCGCCAAGGCTTCTTCGACAGCACCTCCCAAACCCGCGACTCTACCATCTAGAAGGACAAGGGCAGCAGGCACATGGGGACAACACCACCTGCACGTTCCTCTCCAAGTCACACACCATCCCGACTTGGAAATATATCACCGTTCCTTCGTCGTCACTGGGTCAAAATCCTGGAACTCCCTACCTAACAGCACCGTGGGAGAACCTTCACCACACTGACTACAGCGGTTCAAGAAGGCGTCTCACCACCACCTTCTCAAGGACAATTAGGGATGGGCGATAAATGCTGGCCTTGCCAGTGACGCCCACATCCCATGAACAAATTTTTTTTAAAAATAGCTATTTTTCTCCAAGGGAATCGAGGGTTATGGGGATCGGGTGGGAAAATGGAGTTGAGGCCAAAGATCAGCCATGATCTTATTGAATAGCTCGAGGGGCCATATGGCCTACTCCTGCTCTTATTTCTTATGTTCTTATGAAAGGTGCCCCTGTTTTCTGGTCTCTCCTCATAACTGAATCTACGATTTCAATTTTCTTTATTTGGTTAAGGCTCAACACAGCAGAAACCAGAAAAAGATTGCCCTTAATCATCCGAAGATGAAGATTTGAATGTTCAATAACAGTGATGACCGATTCATAGGGCATCATTATGGCAATCATAGACGTACAAAAAAACATGTAATGGGCCTGATGCTCACTCAGTCTCACCGTGTGCAAGAAGTGACAATAAGATCTTGTTCTCCCTTCATTACCAAATAGCAATATTTTTCATCAAATTTCAGTTTCATATTTTCATTCACATTTGTTTAATACTGACATGTTTAAAAGATTTTTTTACTATTATTCTTGTATAAGTGGAGTCAATATACAGAACATAAATATTTTTAATAAGGATCTAATACAGATGACTGAAATTTGATAATTATTTTAATCAACCATGGAACAAAAAAAGGGAAGAATGAATAGCCGTGGCCGTGTGGCTCAGTTCAGTTTGATCCAAGTCCATAGAATCCAAATGAAATTTGAGCTGTTAACACTCTTACACTCTAATCCTGTTCAATGACTAAGTGAAAAGTTGATTCAGCTCCAAGTTTCCATCTTGTGACTGGAAAAAAAAAATCCAAACCTACCCAAGCACATTGAACTGAGCGGGTACAGATACGCTCAGATTTCCAGCCACGTTTTGTCCCCATCCCTGCAAAAAAAAGACTTGACTTTTAGGAAACAAATCAAATTTTAACTCGAGATGTTCTAAGAATGTAGAATTTTGAATTAATTTGATTTTTATTTTTGTACCAAAGATTTGTCGAACAAAATCTGTGATTGTCAGAAATTAATGAATGCAAACATTTTAAGCCTTTGGAAGCTGAGAGGTTTGGGCACGTTCATGGCCACAGTGCCTCTGTCTGTGTAAGATGCACAAAGACGGCTTTAAGCTCCCGCACTGTATCTGAGGTATTGGCAGCCTTGGCCTCAGCTGGATTGACTCTGTCAGAGAAAAGGCGAATGGAAGACAGCTGAAACTGCAGACTATACGGAAGAGAAATGAGTGGTGCCGGGTTATCGTAAGGCCTCAACCTTAGACCAAAGCTAAATGAGAGTTAATGATCAGTGATAACTGGCAGCAGGCGTTGAACTGAGTGACTGACGAGGGTGATGTCAGTGACTGTGTACACTTCTGTCGTTATTGCTGCCGGAGGAAAACTGTAACCATTGTCTTTCTTGGGCTATTTCTATTTTTTCTGTTACAGTGTTGGGCCTGCGTAACCAGCTCATCTGAACGATGCATCAGAACATTACCCTGCCAATACCATATTGCTTGGGTTTCCAGTCGGGATTGTAATCTGTTGCTAGACAGTGTCAAGAGCCTGAGCCTGGTGAGTGAGGCGAAAAAGAGCTGGCATAGTGGTATTTTTATTCTACTGAGTTCAATTACAACTAATTGATATCATTTGTCATTGGAATATTGTACTTGCAGTCAAAAGATGTTATACTTTCATTTTACAATTATCAGTCTTTATAATATTTTCCAACAAATGTTACATTGCAAATTTTAATTCTGGTTGTCTAACGTCTTACATTTCTTCTCCTTCACTGATGTGGAATCAATTGTATCCACATTTTATTTTTGCTTTAAGTTGTTGAACGACTACTTATGTACAGTGATGAGAGTTGGGTGGAGTAAAATCCCAGTGACAGAGTGGAAAGAAGAGGCGAGAGGGGATCCCCAAAATCGTAGGCAAGCTTGGAAGGTGCACTTTAATTGGGCCAAAATCCTCTTGTATTAAAACAGTTTTCTTTTACTGTGTCCTGTGAATTTCAATGCAAAGGTTTTATCCAATTTATAATCTACTGTTACTATCATAGCTCCGTAGGATGCATGGTGTAACTTGACTATAAACTATTGTTTCTTGGGTAATCATTTATTAATGTGCATAAACAGGTTTTTGAGAAAACAATGAGTTAATTTAAATCAGTATGAAGGAAATAAAAAGGCTTTTTGAAAGTTTTTTTATATTCATTTGCAAATTATATTAGACTGAAGCAAAGCACATTATTGATCTATAAAGGGTAACATTGATAAAAATGTTTTGTGATGCTTTGTATACTCTCTGCAAGAGGACTTAGATCATTTACTTGGCATTAGCAAGTTGCTTATTTCCTCCCAGATCATTTATTTCCACTGTGCACGTAAGGTTTTGTTCTATTAACACACATTTTCTCCATAAAATGTTGCTTGTTTTGGCTTTGATAGACTAGCAGCAAAAGCCTGATTTCAACCATAAAAGGAGCTGAAATTGTTCACACACTGGACACTATTATCTACAGCTGCAACTTATTACAGGGATGGGGGGCGGGGAGAGAGGGGGTTGGAGTAATTGCTTTTTGTCAGACTGCATTATGTTCATCTGTGCTGGAAGTACTTAATTGTAACAGAAACAATTAGGTCTACAGAAAAACAGTGCACTTGAAAAGCTTAGAACAATCGGCCAATAAGCAGGGCAAAATAACAGTCGCAGCAATGGAAAAATTCCCTGTTGCACCCATTCCAGCCATATGATCATTGCGGAGCATTCTGCCAAGCTGAGGTTATCTCAGCTCATTGGCACCAACTGTTTCAAAACTTTAAAAAGGGGTCTTCTCAATGCCCACTGTTCTTTCAGCTGGATGATTTGATTCTGTTTATTTTCATTTGGGCTGTTTAAAAGTTTATAAACTGTGGACAAAACACCCACAAAGTTCTTAAAGTGCTCACATAAATAACCCAACAGCAAGCGCTAACATTTGCTGTAGCCCGTATGTGCAAGTCATGAAAACACAAGGAAATTGTGATTAGCTTTAAAGCTCAAAAAATCAACCATGTGACTCTCTCCCTCGGGAACTGTGCTGCCCAAGCACGTTGCCTTTATTCATTTAGGCTGTTAAAGAGCTGAGTTATGAGAGCCGTGTCACATTGAATACATTTGTAATGTGTACTGTAAGGCATTAGGAGATAAAATTGCTCCGTATATTGCAGCATGTGCACATGCTAAGTGTGCACGAAGTGTAGTAATCTTGGGGTAGTTTTCCATTTTACTGCCTGTGTGTGAAGCATCACTTGGGCCAAGCACAGGGGAAAATCAGGTGGGCTCTGTTACACATGCACTATCTTCCCTGCCTGATTTTGGAGAGACTAGAGAAGCTGGGATTATTTTCTTTAGAGCATAGAAGGTTAGAGGAAATTTAATAGAGGTGTTCAAAATTGAGTGGTTTTGATAGAGCAAATATGGAGAAACTGTTTCCACTGGCTGGAGGATCGGTAACCAGAGGACACTGATTACGCAAAAGAAGCAGAGGTGAAATGAGGAGAATTTTTTTTATGCAGTGAGTTATGATCCGAAATGCGCTGCCTGAAAGAGTGGTGGAAGCAGATTCAATAGTAACTTTCAAAAGGGAATTGGATATATACTTGAAAAGGAAAAATTTGCATAGCAATGGGAAAAGGGCAGGGGAGTGGGACTAATTGGATAGAGCCGGCACAGGCACGATGGGCCGAATGACCTCCTTCTATGCTTTATGATTCTCCTATTTGCACTCTGTCCAGGCAATGCTTTGTGCCAAGGAAATAAAAATAAAAATCTACCTCTTCCTTCAGCAATTGGGACTGGTAGATATTATGCTGGATGGGCAACTAGTTGCTAGCTTGTAGGCGGAGGGTCATTATCAATGGGAGTAGACCTGCATGGGGACAGGTCACGAGCGGAGTCCCACAAGTCTCTGTGTTGCAACCATTGCTGTTTCTAATCTTTATTAATGATTTGGATGAGGACGTTAATGGAACCAACCATAAATTTGCAGCTGACACAAAAATATGCACAGGAGTTGAGAATTTAGATCAAATAAATAGCTGACGGCCACTTTAGGTAATTTATGGAAATGGGCCCTTATTGTGGCAGAAGTCCTTCAATGTGGATTAGTGTGGTGATTTACATTTGGGTCTGTAAACTCCAGATGCATTTAATGCAGGGGCATCTGCTAAATTTTACAGAAAAGGAGAGTGACCTGGGGGTTGTCATTGATAGATCCTTGAAGGCACTTTGGCAGCATGACAAGGCCATTGGGAAAACAAACTGGGTTTCTGATTGTGTTGCTAGGACAAGACCAGATAAAACTAAAAACACAGGGAATGACTTTCCCCACCATTCTCAGCACATTAACGGTGTATAATCGACCTAGGAAATTTTCTGAGCAAGGAAAATCAGGCAGAACTCATAGCGCAGGATACCAGGTTTAGAGCTGCCTTTAACCAGAGTGTGCTGTGAAGAGTTAGTTGTTCAGGTTTTGCTTTAAGAGGATGAAGAGTGTGCTGGTTTCTAGAGTGGGCAATGAATAAAAAGAGAGAGCACCTGGTGTGTTACATTGTCCGCCCTGGTGAGGTTAGGAATTGTAAATTACAGTGTGTGCGTTTTTCAAACAAAAAACTTTTTAATTCACTTTTCGCAGAAACATACTGCCATGTTTCATGCTTTTTGACCATTTTTCTACTGAAAGGATTTGTAAATATCTTGCGTGTGTTTAAAATTCACCTTAAAGTACTATGTTGCTAAGGCAAAGTGGTGTTTATATGTTAATGAGCCAGGCATTGGAGACATGTTCCCCAATGACCAGGGTCAACAGTTAATTTGTTATGTCATTTGCAACTTCCTACAAACATCTGCACCTATTATTATTGGGATAACTTAATTCTTTTTGAGCCTGGTATGGGGTATCTGCTGGAAGTTAGTGAGTCTGGATGGTCTGCTGAGAGAAAGGCAAGGAAGACCTAGGCAGTTTGTTGTAAGACTAATACCAACCAAGCCCAAGGAAGCCTTGATCTGTTTCAATGTTAGATTAATCAAACCAAGCATCAGTTAGCCTGCTAACCCAAGGCAAGGCAGTGAGGTTTATCTTTTTTCTGAATCACAAGTAAGAGCTTGAAGTTAAGTGAAGTAAGTGGGATTTGATTCTAAGTGTTACTCTGCACGTTCACTCGCTGCTGGTAAAATAAAGGAGTGTAACGATTCGTATCTGTGCTTATCTCAAAGTGTTATAGATCTGACTTCCTAAAAGATTGGAGAAGAACATGTAAGGGCAATATCCAGTTCAGATCACAAGGAAATACAATGGTTACAACCCCTCCTCCCAAGTTATGGTGGTGTATGGTTAGATATTGGGCAGTACAGGCACACTCCTGAATGTAAGATGAGGGAATTGTTTACAGGAGTGACCATCGCCCCTGAGTGAATATCTAAGGCAGCCCTGAAATTTGTTACACATAGATAGAAAGAAATAAAAGAACAGAACAATATGATCAAGTTACTTACAATCTGCTGATGCATAATAAATCATATTTTGCTAATTAGCAATAATGTTCTTTCATATTGTCAATTATTATGCTAATAGCTTTTCCCTTATGCTGTATATTTAAACCTTATTTTCTAAGTTTCCTTGGCTGATCCCTTGTGACCTGAACGATGAAGCCCTTCTTGTTATCTGTCTCCTGTGTATCTCTTGAAGCTCCCACAGAGTAAACCATTATATCTCCATATGTTGTTCCACCCTATTCAGTATGTTTATCCCTCCAGTGTGAAGAACTTCATCCTTGCTTTGCTGGACTCTGATATTTTTCATCAAGAATGAGCTTTTTTTTTGTATTCTTACTTGTTAAGCTAAATTCATTTGGCCCAAAAGTGACATATCAAGAGTGTGTTGAATTTCCTTATCGAGAATCTCCTTTAACTTCTTTCATTTTAAGAGTTCTTTTGACTGATGAAGCTTTCTTCCTCTCCTAAATAATGTCTTGCATTATCGTATTAAATGTTTGTGACATTCTGCTTTGCAATGAGGAGGCGGGAGATTAAGGCCTTCCCCCAAGCACGAATTATAATTCCAATAGAATATGTCACATCTGTGTTCAGAAGTTGCAGCACGTCTTAAACTAATTGGATCCACCACCAACAATTGACTTAATTACTGTTTTTACTCTAGCAGCATTAAAAATTTGCAGCCATATTAAATCTTTCAGAATCTGTGAAAGGATGTCATACTGACTAAATCTGAATAATGCTGGACTGTTATTGTTTGTAGTGAGGCAGTGCACGAGAGTTGACCAGGGTGATGTTCCGCCTGATTTTCCTTTTACTCTCTTGGGGAAGCGCAGTGTTCTCCGGTCTGCAACCCCCATGGTGACAACAGCTCAGGCTAGGACCTGTGTGTGTGGGGATCATGAGGTCGAATCTGTAAATTGCTACAGCCCTGCTTTAAAAAAAAAATCACATTATTATAATAATAAGCAAATTGTTACTTTCAAATGAGCTGAAATATAACACAAGGTGTGTCACAGTGGACTTTGTGCTGTATTTCCAATGGTTCTGGGGTAACTAGCTTAGCAGGTAGTCCAGAAAGACGATCCTAGCTACTTTCATGAGATACTGATGCTTGGCCAAACCGGATGCATGAGTGAATTGAAAACAAATTCTAAACAACATCAAAGACTTTTAAGTTCCAAATGGTCCTAAAGCCTTTTGTTCGTTCATATTTTTACCTTAATAGAGATGTTCCAAGTTTAATTCTAATTTAAGTTTCAAATTCAATATTTGTTAACAAAACTTGAGGTAAATGAGCTTTAAACTGCATGAGACTATGCAAAACAATTTGAGAAATTGCTCAAAAACAAAAGCTTCATGTTGCCAGCTGGGCCTAATATGTTCAAAGTCCTCAATCTCAATAACTCATGATGTCTGAAGAGTCTCCATGAATAATGAACGGTCGATTAGAGAAGATGATGATGAGAAACAGAATGCCATTTTATGAAAAGCATAACATATGTGGTTTTAACAAAATCATGGGAGTGCAAGTTATGTAGCCTAACAAAGAGATACATATGTAATATACCAGTCTTGAGAAATTAATGCTAGCACTGTTATAAAGTCCAGACCACACATGGTTCCAGTTAGTACATCACATGTCTACTGACTGGCTCAGCAATTTAGACCAGCTGTTTTATTCTTTTGAAATATGCATTCTCATAGAGTTTTTTTTTGGACAACTGAATTATGGAGGTTTGCAAATACACCCATTTACTTTCTTTCTTCCTTGCCAATTTTCTCGCCTCCCCTCCTCCCTCTTGCTGGGGTCAGTTCCATGATTGTTGGCCACTCATGTCTGGTACCTCACCCAAATGGCCATTATTCACGTCTGAGTCTTGACTGAGTATCAGCACAGTACTCCACCGCTGAGATGACATCAAATTAGAATCTGATCCTCGTAAATTGATTACTCCAGAACCACTGGAAATATACCACCACTTTTGATGGCGGGGCCAACATTATTGCCCAAAATGCGAAGTGCTCTAAATCTAGTGCCTGCTGCCATGTACCTGCACTTCTTAACAGTCTAGGGGGTAGAAATTAACCTTGGGCGGAAGCCAATTGAACTGAATATCGGGCGGAGGGTATAAGTGCCGGTGTGTCAGGTAAGGTTGTGGTGACTCTGGGTCCGTGGGTTGTCATTCATCTTTTGCCATATCTGCAGATACAGAAAGATGAAATGTGTTATCAATGGGTATTCATGCCAATTTGTTAGCAAGCAGCGTACTTTAAAGTGTTGGCACCAAATTGCTGGTCAACGGAAACTTTGGTGTAAGTGATTGCATCACTGAATGTGAAGGAAAGAAGTATAGGATAAGTCCTGGGGTCAGACCATGCTTCCTGCTTTTGAACAACTTGCATCTTTGTCTGAGTTTCTACCCTGGATTAAGAGGCACTGTTCCTCCAAAAGGGAGAGAGGATGCAGTTTTGTCAGGCCACTTTCGGTGTCTGTCCTACAAAAAGCGGAGATGTGCATTGAGTAACTGACATTGATGCCAAGTCTTGTCCAAAAACACCTGTATCAGGAACCATCCTTGGGTATTGGTAGATACTTACAAGGTGCTTTACGTGCAAAGAATTGGCAGGACTTATCTTGTACAAGTGCGTGCTGAAGGAGGAGGTGCTAGGAAGTGCACATTGCAGGCAGACTAACGGGCACCCACAGGAAACTGGAGATATTGTGAACGAATGCATGCACAGGAATGAACATTTCATGCCAATAACCGTTTCAGTGGGGTTATATACAGGAAATTACAGTGCAGCTCACTGCCTTGCTATGCAGCAATGAGCCCGGATTCATTGTCTTTCTTTGATCAAATAAGTATTATTTTTGATTAAACTTCTCTTGGTGCCCTATTTTTTACTTGTCTTGTTTTCCCCCTTTTATTTTTCCAGTCCGCCCTCTTTTTAAATTGACTTTTCCCAAGTGCTCCCTATTAAGTTTATCTTTCTTGGTTACTCCCTTTTTGAATTTATTTCTCCCGGGTACTCTCTCTCACTATTACTTCTCCAGTATCGTCTTTTACTTTTCACCCCTCGGGTGCTCCTTTTATAATTTTAGCTTATTGGATGGTCTCCTTTAACTTCTACTTCTCCCTTTTTGATTTAGCTTCTCCCACCTTTGACTTTAACTTCCCTGTGCGCTTTCTTTAAATTTGCTTCTGCCTATTGCTGCTCTTATTAAAATTCCACTATCTAATTATCCCATTTCCTCCACTCCTCTTTATCTACCTGGTCTCCCTGATACTTTACACTGTTCCAAGGGGCTTGGGAGGCCGAGTAGGCACTTCTACAATGAAATTTGTCTAACTGGTCATCCAGGATTTGTTGTTTTCAGAAGACTTTAGTAACTTCTCATTGGCAGTTTTCCAGCTGTTTTTCTCACCTTTGATTTGTATGTTCCCTGCCTCCTCAGTTCCAATTTGGCTCAAAATAAAACAGCAGCAATCAACAAATCATGGAGGAAGAAGCATGATGGAAAAAAACATGATGGGAAAGAAGTGTTCCACTTAAGGAGTGCACACTACAACCAGGACTCTTGATATATTAAAAAAAATATATTTTAAAAAAATGGATAATATCACAATCAACAATGACAAGTTAGTCATTCCTACTTCTAAATAGGGAATCAACAGCTTCACACAATAGTTTCTTTAACATCTCATGTTTTTTTTTCAGAAGCAGGGACCATTTCGTCTCCTCTATCTGACATAACTTTCCAATATTTCTTCTACAGATCTTGTACAGAGATTTTTTAATTAATTCGATATATACATAGTCAGTTTCATAGAAACCTGAATCTATTCCAGATCCATTTTGTATGTACTTATATTTTTCATGCTTTTGTTCCTCTCCCTTACACGTTGTCCTCCGTCAGCCAGCAGGATAGAACAGTTTGATTTACAAACTTCGCCAGGGCTGTTCTTAATGGCACTGGGTAGTCAGTGGCAGGAGATATGCTTTGCAGGTGGGAATGAATCTTTTGTCAATTTTTCATCCCCTGGAGATAAAGCACTCCTTTGCCCTGAGACGCTCGATCAAGAGCTCTGGCTGAGCACTGTTGTAACTTGTCCATAGAAGTTAGCCAAATCTGAATGTTAGTTGAGACTAGGATTCAAACCTGAGCACTTTGAATGGGAGTCCATCGCTCTGCTCTTGTAAGTAATGGTCTATCTTCCAAATACGTACTGAAGATGCACGATGGAATGAATGTGGGACAAACTAATTATGAAATAACTTGGTAATTAAAATCTCCAGTGAAAATTTGACTTTAGTCATTCTCTCGAATATGATTAAATGATGGTAAACTGCTAAAGGCCTTTGTGTAAATTGTCAAAAATGCACTGACCACATTTTGATGAATTTCAACATTTTTAAAATTTCAATGATCAGCATTACTTATAAACTCACAGGAAAATCCAAGCGATGGATTATTTGCAGTATGTCAAATACATTTTTGTTTTATAACAAGCACACATTTGACATTAATGCCATCTGCAGTACAGACAAGGAAGCAATTTAGACCTTCAGCAAGTCATTCTGCCTTGTTGCTATTTTCATGAGAAAGGCGTTGAACTATTTTTTAATGCATGTATTTCCTTCCCATTATTGTTCGTGTTATCGCTGATGCTGGTTGTGAATCAATCAGGCTACAGACAGCATTCCTTTCAGCTCTATGGGGGTGAGTAAAATTAGAGAAATATCCACAAATGCAGATGGTGGGGGTAATATTGACTTTCGGTGATAGTGTAAAATGGACGCTATGGATTCAGTTACCCATTATAAATCTCTCCACATTTTTATTTTCACCTTTCCACTTCCCTCTTCTCCTTTATGGCTCTCCTTAAAACCCACCACTTTGACAAAGCTTATAGTCACCCCTCCTAATCTGTCCTTCTTTGGCTCGGTGTCTATTGTTTCCTTATACTTTTGTGAAGTGCCATGGGACATTTCTCTATGTTAAAGGCACTATATTATTCAAGTTGTTATCAAAATATGCATGATTAAATCTTACAAAGCTTCTCAGAGGAATAGTGAATGCTTTGGAATCCCACCTGTTAAATAAGAAAGCATCACATATACAGTTTCATCGAACTTCATATTGTCTTATTTTTCAATTGGAGCACTTTTCAAGTTAGTCAACAAGTGTTTCTGACTTCTGTACAGTAAAATAAGTCCTCTTTCTCAATGTCTTGTGGGCTTACAAACTCAACATCTGCAGTTTATGACGGTGAAGTATCAAGTTCTAATGTATCAGCTTTCTTAATGGTAGCAAGTTGCTGCGAAAATAAGCACTTTCTGAAATAAATATCAGTCCCTATGCACAAACAAACTGGTTCTGAGACACTAAATACTGCACACTCTGCTCAATTTACAGTATGTGGAATGTAGAGCCATCTGGTGCCAAAAGAAAGAAGTGATGCTGGTTGAGAAGTTGTTTTGGAAACTGAAGCAAAACTCAGGTTCATCTCCTGTTACTGTTCTCCTCCTATTGGAATCATTTTGTGGGGGGTCAGCCAGGTGCCTGACTCATGCAAAAACCCATCATGTTTAAGAGCCTCCAAACCAAAACTACTACCAAATCTACACCTATAGAATTTGTTTGCGTGCACTCTGTATCAGACAATCTGCCCATGGGAACACATCCCAGTTGTCCATCCAGAGACCATAGGTACAGGTTAGTGGAGCCAATGATTAGGGGCCTGGGTGTTCGATTGCTCCCCAATATGGCATGCGTCGCTCATTCAGCATCAGAAGTGTCTTAATGGTTAGGGCACCCTGTCGGTGTCCAGGGAGCCTGCCTGAAGCTGGCCTTAGGCCCATTGCTTATGAAAATCAGGGGTCTAACACCCGCTTCAGGCCACTTTGTGAAATACGATTGTGACTGACCACAGCAAACATGGCACAAAGCAGCCAAACCAGTGGCTGCCACCCGAAGGCAAATTTCAAGTTGTTTACTTTCCTCCTCCTCCTCATTAAAAGGTGTGCTCAGGGTGTGTCAACAATGCAGACTGTGGTGGGGGAGGGGGGGGAAGTGCAAGACATGGTTTCTCAGTGTAGTGGTATGTGGAAGTGGCAGGAGGGAGTGGGAAAAGGTACAGGTACTCCGGGGGGCGGGGGGGGAGGAAGTGCAGGTGCTTGGGGCAGGAGCAAGGATGAGGAGTTGAAGGAGTATTAATCCCCAGAAGTGTCAAAGTGCTTCTCTGCTGCATACGTATTTCAAATAATACAGGTTTCTCCAGATCACTGCTGGCAAAACACATGAGAAATGCTCCTCCTCTTGCTACAATCAGACCTTTAGCACCAACCCAACCTCAATTCCCAAGGCTCCGCCCCCCATAGTTGCAAAAGCCTGGCCATTGCTTGGAACAGGCTTAAAGATCTTTAATCACTCTCTGCGATTTGTCAGGGGTGGGTCAGCTGTGCAAAGTGGGAGAAAGGCATAAGTGCTGTGTGGCATGGGAGGGGCGAGAGGAAAATTTATGGGTGCTTTGGGCGGGAGCAGCAGCAAGGGGGGAATGGGGGTGGGGAGAAAGGCAAAGTAGTTCAGGTGGGGGCAGGGGACAAGAGACAGTACAGGAAAAGGATTTGTCTGCAGTGTGAGACAGTGGGAAATAAAAGCAATAGGATCTTTGGTTTTATATTGCATGGAATAGAACACAAATCTAGGATGTGATACTGAGCCTATTCAGGTCTTTGGTTCATCCCATCTGGAGTACTGTGTGCAGTTCTGGTTGCCATATGACAGACAGGACATTTTGGCACTAGAAAGGGTCCAGTAAAGGGCTACCTGTCTTGATACCTGACATCAGACACCTAAGCTACAAGGAAAGACTACAGAACTTGAGTTTGTTCACACTAGAGAAGGGGAGATCGTACTGCTGCATTCAAGATCTCTAAGGATATCGACAAGTTGAATTGAAAAACCGCTTACCATGGGCCTGAGAGTGATGAGAGATGAAGCTCAGAAAAGGGAAGGTAGATGGACAGATCAGAAATAACTATTTCACACAGATGGTAGTGAATGTTTGGTTCGGATTGCTGAGAGAGGCCACTGAGGCTGATAATGCCAATAATATTAAGAGGAAATTTGACAAGTATTTGGCAAGAAAATCAATTGGGGAATGTAGACAGTGAACTGTGTATTTCGGGAATGTAGACAGTGAACTGTGTATTTCGTTTTTAATTATGGGACTGGTTAGGTGAGTGGCTATGATTGGGAACCAGCTTCAAGTAGTTAACTGCTTACTTCCACAACATTGTCTACCTCTACCCATGAAACCATTATACACGCCTTGTTTACCTCCAGACTTCACGCGGTGGAAATTTCTTTAGGCCTGTTTTTAGGCCTAAAGGCTAGAGGCAAATTTCAGTAGGGATCAGGCAGCTGGCATTTGAAGACACAAATCAGGAGCTAAAAGGACTTAATCAAAGATAAGCAAATTATAAGTACAATTGGTAGTACTACTACCATGACGTGCATAGCACCTTTAACGTAGCAAAATATCCCAGGTGCTTCATAGGGGTATAATCAGACAAAAATGGATGCCGAGTCAGAGAAGGAACTATGAAGGTGACCAAAAGCTTGGACAAAGAGGTGAATTTTAAGGAGGACCTTAAAAGACGAGAAGGAGGTGGAGTGGTTTAGGGAGGGAATTCCAGAGTGTGAGGCCTAGATAGCTGAAAGCACGGACACCAATGGTGGGGCAAAGGGAGGGGGCACATATAAAAGGCCAGTCAGCAGAATGGGGGAGGGGGTAGAGGTGGGGGGGAGTTGTAGGGCTGGCGGACGTTGCAGAGAGGTAAAGCCATGAAGGGATTTAAACATGAGGATGAGAATTTTAAATTTGAGGCATTGTGGGACTGGGAGCCAATGTTAGTCAAGAAGGACGGGGATGGTGGGTGAGCTGGATATGGGCGACAATTTTGGATGAGCTGAAATTTACAGAGGATAGAGGATAGGAGGTCGGCCAGAAGAGCATTGGAATATTCTGGCCTGGAAAAGCCAAATGCATGGAAGAAGGTTTCAACAGAAGATGGGCTCTGAGGCAGGGGACATAATGGAGATGGAAGTAGGCAATTTTTGTGATGGAAAATATATGGATAGGAAGCTCGGCTCTGAGTCATAGAATAGCAAAGATTGCAAACAGTCTGGATCATCCTGCGACAATGGTTGGGGTGGTGGGGGGGATGGAATCTATGGAAAGGGTACAGAATTTGTAATGGGAGTGAAGACTATGACTTAAGTCAAAGGTTCCCCTTTCTCAACACCCATGTCCTTCATCCTTTGTAGACACAACAACCCCACAAAAAGTAAAATAAATTGTAGCCTGGATGAAAATTAAAAATTCACACCCTACATGTGGACTGAGTGGCATGGTAGACCTTAATATATCTTTAACTGTGTATGGGCTTCAGTTACAAAATGAAATAGTAGATCTAATTATTCTATGTTTATACCATAGCAACAATTTTCAGGCGGGAGACCACGAATGATCCGTTTAGCGTATCCACCAACACATGAGGAAATGCAGCTCCTAGAACGTATGCTTTATAGATATTTCAGATTATTACTACGGACACATTGCAACAGATTTAAATCCTAAAGGACAGTAATGTTTTTTTAAAAAAAAACATTTAAGATCAATCTTAAGAACTTTATGAAAGTAGACACCAGGTCTCCCTGAAAACTCAAATGCATGGGTCAAAAGAGGAAAACTAATGACATCTAGGAGGAGATCAAAGAGATATAGCATGATAGAAACTGAAAGAGGTATTGTAAAATTATGGTTCAAAGTACAGAGCAATCAGATGTGATGGTCATAATCAATATTAGTTCAACTAATCATGCTTCGTAAAAACACTACACAGATGTCATCTGGCAGCTATATTCTTTGACTTAAGACTTTTGAAGATGCAGTTACAAACTATCTTAATGTAAGTGGTGTGGTTATCAAACTAGAAGCTTATATTCCTATATGCCAATTACATCATCCAACAGCATGGGTTAAAAGAGAAATATATGAAATGTATGCATCTCCAAGGTGGTGATCTCCTCAGAGCAAATGAAGAACTGGACAGTTGGGTCACAAGTAATTGAAGTAAATTTTGTTTTTCCTTTGACACCCTCCAATATTGAATCCAACTTCCTCTTTTGATGGTATTAAAGGCTTTAAGTATTTAGTGGTCAACATTACACCATTGTGTGCAGTTCTTTTGAGATGTGGACTAATCATGTTTCAGCGTAATCATTCTTTGAATGAGAGTAAAAGGCATCGTACAATACCCAACGTATATAAGAAATTAGGAAAATGAGGGGAATCATTAAGCCTCTTTCAGGCAGGAAATGTGACCTTTACTGCATTTGCAGCTGTAACTCCACAAACGGGGTAATCTTTCCATGAGGGAATAGATCTTACACCAAAGATCCAAATAAATTCACAGATCTACTCATCTGCATTGATCTATAAAATGATAGAATTTTTTTTCCTAATAAGGAATTTAGAAGAAACCTTTTTACTCAGGGAGTGGTTAGAATGTGGAACTCGCAACCATATGGAGTGGTTGAGGCGAATAGCATAGATGCATTTAAGGGGAAGCTAGATAAGTACGAGGGAGAAATAAATAGAAGGATATGTTGATAAGGTTAAATGAAGTAAGGTGGGAGGAGGCTCGTGTGGAGCTCCTGTTAGGCCAAATGGCCTGTTTCAGTGCTGTACGTTCTATGTAATTCCATTCCACGTATTGATCAGTGTGTGAAGAACATCGTATTGATATGAGTTCTAAATTTACCTTTTACTAGTTTGAACCTGTGTCCCCTTGAATTTAAAGTAGTATTCCAGATTTACCTTTTCCATACCCTTAATTATCTTGTATATTTCTATAAGATCACCTCTCTGGCTGAAAACCTTGAATTTCTCCAATCTTTCCTTATAACTTAGATCTTTTACACAAGGGGTCAGTCTTGTCGCTCTTCTTCATACTGTCTCCAGCACTTGAATGTGTCCCTTTTTTCTTGCCGACTAGAACTGGACACCATGCTCAAGGTGTGGTCTGATCACAGTATCGTGGCTTAGCCAGGACTTCCTGATTTGTATTCTACCATTTCAGCTGTGTAGTTCAACATTCTATTGACTTTGTTGATTGCTGCTGTATATTGGTTAGACATAATGGGCCCATGTTAGCAGGGCTGCGGGTTCTCGGCGGGGGGGCTATCGGGCGCATGGGTAACGCGCCCGGTGAAATTAGTGGGCTTCCTGCGCGATTGTAGCATCCAATCCACTAGTTGGATGCACTTACCTGCTCCTCCGGGTTCCCCGCTGCTGATCTGCGCGTCAGGCGGGCTGCGCATGCGCAGTAAGATCTGTCAGCTGGAGGCGCTCTATTCAAAGGGGCAGTCCTCCACTGACAGATGCTGCAACAAATAGCAAATGTTACAGCATGGAGCGGCCCAGGGGGAAGGCTGCTCCCAGTTTAATGATGCCTCACTCCAGGTATCAATACATGGGGTGAGGAGGAGGGGGAGGACAGAGATCTTGGGTTCATGTCACGCTACACGTAACCCCACCAGCAAAAAGGGGAAAAAAAATTATATTTTTAATATTCCCTCTCTCTCTCTGCCATTTGGGTTTCTTTCTGTCTGTCTGTGTAATTGACAGTGTACATCCAGTGTACTGGGACGTGCTGTTCTCCGTGACTGGCCTGTTTGAATAACAACGACACCTTTTGATTGGTGTGATGCTGTCCCAGCCTGGTATAAGATATGCGATTTGAGAACCTTATCACTCATTCACCTGATGAAGGGGATAATCTCCGAAAGCTTGTGATTTTAAAATAAATTTGTTGGACTATAACCTGGTGTTGTAAGATTCCTTACATTTGATGGCCCCCAGGTCATTCAGCTTCACCTGTGACTATTTCAAACCACGTGCGTTATTTCATACTTAGCTACATTAAATTTATCTACCATTTTTCTGCCCACTCACATTTTGCCCAAAGCATTTTGTAATTTGTGAACTGCCTCTTTCATTCCACTGCTCCTCCTCCTAGTTTGGTATCATCTGCAAACATTGACTAATTGATTTTCTGAATCCAAATCATTGATCGAAACAGTAGTAATTCCCAACATTGCACCCTGGGGCACTCAGTACCTTCCTTACCCCATTATTCCCCTAATAAGTACCTGTTGTTTTCTACCCATTCCCAAGATTTACCCTAGAATCCACAGTTTTGAGCTTAGCCAATTAGCTTTTGTGTTCAACTTTATTAAATGTCTTTTAGAAATCTAGGTGCACTGCAGTTGGGTTTCCCAGTCCATATGTGCTGTCACTTCCTCAAAGTGAGAGTCAGACAGGATTTTCCACTTCTGAAGCCAAGCTGAATACTGTTTACTAGATTATTGTTATAGATAATCTGTAAGTTTATTCCCGATAATCTATTCTATTATTTTAAAAATGTATTTAGGGGAGTGAATGGAGAGAGTCTTCAATCATGTTCATTAGCGGTGGGACCTGTACAGGCTGGACGGGTTGCACCTCAACAGAGCTGGGACCAATGTCCTCGCGGGGAGGTTCGCTAGTGCTGGGGGGGGGTTTAAAACTAATTTGGCAGGGGGGTGGGCACCAGGAAGTAGCATTGGAAAGGAGAAACAAGGTGCACAAAGGATTGGGAAAGATAGCACTAGAATAAGAAATAGTACGGTATTAGGTGGGATCAGACTAAGAGAGTACCACAAAGTCTAAGATTGATTTACAGTGCATGTGTGTAAACGCACAAAGCGTGGTAAACCAGGTTGGAGAGCTGCAGCTGCAATTAGCCACATGGGAATATGATGTTGTGGCGATAAAGGAGACCTGGCTCAAAAAAGGGACAGGATTGGGTACTGAGGCAGGCCAAGTGGAGCAAGTGTCAGTGGGGGAACATTTAGGGAACAGTGATCATAGCTATTCAAAACCTTATGATACTATGGAAAAGGACATAAAGCAATCTAGAGTAAAAATACTCAATTGGAGGAGGGCCAATTTCAGTGAGATGAGAACAGATCCAGCCTGGGTAAATTGGAATCAAAGATTGGCAGGCAAAACTGTAATTGAACAATGGGCGGCCTTTAAGGAGGAGATGGTTTGGGTACAGTCTAAGTACAGTTCCACGAGGGAGAAAGGTAGGGTAACTAAAGCCAGAGCTCCCTGGTTGACAAAAGAGATAGAGTAAGACGAAGCAGAAAAAAGGGGCGTATGACAGATGTCAGGTTGATAACACAAGTGAGAACTAGGCTGAATATAGAAAGTTCAGAGGGGAAGTGTAAAAGGAAATAAGAGGGGCAAAGAGAGAGTAGGAGAATAGAGTGGCAGCCAACATACAAGGGAATCCAAAAGTCTTCTATGGGCATGTAACAGTAAACGGGTAGTGAGAGGAGGGGTGGGACTGATTAGGGACCAAAGGTCTACTTGTGGAGGCAGAGATACTAAGTACTTTGCATCTGTATTTACCAAAGAAGATGATGTTGCCAGAGTCTCAGAATAGGAAGATGCAGTTGAGGATGGCTAAAAATTGATAGAGGAGGTACTAGAAAGACGAGTTGTACTTAAAGTAGATAAGTCACCTGGTCTGGATGGGATCCATCCTCGGTTGCTGAAGGAAGTAAGGGTGGAAATTGCAGAAGTACTAGCCATAATCTTCCAAATATCCTTAGATTTGGGGGGGGGGGGGGGGGGGGGGAGAAAGGTGCCACATGACTGGAGAACTGTAAATATTATACCCTTGTTCAAAATAGGGTGTAAGGATAAACCCAGCAATTATAGGCCAGTCAGTTTAACCTCAGTGGTGGGGAAACTTTTAGAAACAATAATCTGGGGCAGAATTAGCAGTCACTTGCACAAGTGTGGATTGATTCGAGAAAGCCAGCACGGACTTGTTAAAGGCAAATCGTTTTTAACTAACTTGATAATGTTTTTTGATGAGATAATAAAGAGGGTCAACGAGGGCAATGCAGTTGATGTGGTGTATATGGATTTTCAGAAGGCATTTGATGAAGTGCCGCATAATAGGCTTGTCATCAGGATTGCGGCCCATGGAATAAATGGGGCAGTAGCAGCATACGGAATTGACTAAGTAACAGGAAACAGAGTAGTGGTGAACGGTTGTTTGTCAGACTGGAAGGTGGTGTACAGTAGTGCTCCCCAGGGGTTGGTACTAGGACCACTGCTTTTCTTGATATATATTAATTACTTGGACTTGGGTAAACAGGGCACAATTTCAAAATCTGCAAA
The DNA here is from genome assembly GCF_035084215.1 of Heptranchias perlo. Lineage (NCBI taxonomy): Eukaryota > Metazoa > Chordata > Chondrichthyes > Hexanchiformes > Hexanchidae > Heptranchias > Heptranchias perlo. The sequence continues at coordinate 12,624,384 of NC_090347.1, forward strand.
TGACACAAAACTTGGAAGTGTAGTGAACAGTGAGGAGGATAGTGATAGACTGCAAGAGGATATAGACAGGCTGGTGGCAGATGAAATTTAACACAGGAAAATGCAAAGTGATACATTTTGGTAGAAAGAATGAGGAGATGCAATATAAACTAGAGGGCACAATTCTAAAAGGGGTGCAGGAACAGAGAGATCTGGGGCTATGTGTGCACAAATTGTTGAAGGTGGCCAGGTAGGTTGAGAAAGCGGTTAAAAAAGCATATGGGATCCTGGGCTTTACAAATGGAGGCAGAGAGTACAAAAGCAAGGAAGTCATGATGAACCTTTATAAAACACTGATTCGGCCACATCTGGAGTACTGTGTCCAGTTCTGGACACCGAACTTTAGGAAAGATGTGAAGGTCTTAAAGAGGGTGCAGAAGAGATTTACTGGAATGATTCCAGGGATGAGGGACTTTAGTTACGTAGATAGATTGGAGAAGCTGGGGTTGTTTTCCTTGGAACAGAGATGGTTGAGAGGAGATTTGATAGAGGTATTCAAAATCATGAAGGGTCTAGACAGTAGATAGAGAGAAACTGTTCCCATTGGCAGAAGTGTCAAGAACCAGAGGACTTAGATTTAAGGTGATTGACAAAAGAACCAAAGGTGACAGGAAGAAAAACATTTTTTTTTAAGCACAGCGAGTGGTTAGGATCTGGAATGTACTGCCAGTGGGGGTGGTGGAGGCAGAGTCAATTGTGGCTTTCAAAAGGTATTTGGATAAGAACTTGAAAGGAAAAAAATTGCAGGGCTACAGGATTAGGGCAGGGGACTGGGACTAGCTGGATTGCTCTTGCATAGGGCTGGCATGGACTTGATGGGCCAAATGGCCTCCTTCTGCGCTGTAACCCCTCTATGATTCTATGTTCAAGTCCCAAGTATGCAGATGGTAAGAAAAAACTGCATATGATTCATCAAAGTGGCAGGATTGGTAGTTTGTTTGCACACCTTACTGTATAAGCAAACAAAATATTCATTGTCTAATCTAAACACAATTAGAAACATGGTTTAAGCTTTGGCCAGTTAGTCAGAAACTCTGTTCTTTCAAGTTTTCTATGCAATCTACAACAGCAAAACGAAATAGCCATTAGCATCTCATGCACTGAATTGAATGTGGCAGCATTTGAACACTCTGGCTAATTTCGGCTTTATTTCATCCTGTTCAATTAAGCAGTATTAAACACAATAAAAACAGGCTGCATATATAATGCACAAAAGATTTATTAATATTTTGTTCTTCACATTTTATTAAAGGGGATCAAGAGATTTAGAGCCAATATCAAGACAGTGTAAGATTTTAATTGGAGTTAACATTTTGATATTAAACATTACCAATAGAGCTGGCACATTAAAATACGAAGATACTTCCCATGAGAATGCAGCAAATCAAAGTTTAGAATACCATACTGAGTTGACTGTGATAATTACAAACATCTTGGTTCAACCCTATTGTTTAAGGGTGGTAAGCAACATCAACAGAACTGCATTTCATAGGTGAGATCCATCTATTTATGAATTTGAGCTGTTTTAACGCAGACCAGGATTGCCAATTTAAAAACATGGTTTCTGCAATGAATACAAGTTTGAGGAAATTCTGTGATCCATGTCCTATATAAAATACATAAATACACTTATGAACACTGCATAATATTCACCCAACATGTTGAATGTCACTATGCAGGTGTACCCATTTTGTTAAATCATACAAGTGTATCAAGGTTCTGAATGTCGATACCAAAATTCAGTATTGGTGTTAATCCATTTGTATTCAAATTGAACTATAGGGATAGTCCAATCAAAGGGGTTAATTTCCAATAATCTAACAAAGGCAATTAATTCATCCCTTTTGTGATTTCAGTATTCAGACAAAATGGCGGTGCAATTGAGCAAAGATTCTTCTTCTTTGGGTCAAGAGACCTAGGATAAAAGCTGTGAACTAAACTTGCCACTGAAGGCGTTGTGTAAGGACTATTTGTGATCCAGTTATCAGTATAGCGTGTTATCTTGTTAAAGTTCCAACTCTTTGAAGACATGTTGTATATTTGACTGACACCTTAGGAATGGGTCTATGTTATTAAATCGACTTTTAATTGCCTAAATCATGTGAAGTAGGATACTCTTCACATTAGCTTAAGGTTAAATTCCATTCAACAAGAACTTGTTAAACCAGTCCTGCCTGCCTGCCTGGATACAAAGATCATCAAGAACACATATGTTTTATGCCCTAATTTCCATATAAAAGTCAATAGAGAATGCTACAATACATACCAGTTTATCTAAATTAAAACACAATAGAAAAGAAAATCGGGCGAGGTGTAGAATGGGTTGCCAATTCTTAAATGGCCGTTTTGCGCCAAAGAACTATTTCACCCTCAATAACTCACTGCAGACACATTTCAGCAGTGACTCCAGAGCATCACTGAGGAGAGCATCAATGCCCAATGCCACAGTCAGTCTGACAATGAGGTTGTATGGATTTAATGCTGTCACCAAGAGAACACTTAATGCTAGAGATCTACCCATGATGCACTGAATATTGACTTGAACTTGCACACATTAACACGATTATGTTAATCTTGGATATCTAACTTAACTGTTACACCATTAACCTGGCTAATGTCAAGATATTGTGAGCTTTACAATTAAATGACTGTTATTACATTTTATTACTTATTACATTTTAGATATTAATTATCTTCAGAATCTATATTCCTTTGCTGTAATCACTGATACTTGAGGGGCGATTTTAATAATTTCCGCAGCGACTTTCCTGCCAGGTGAAGACAACGGGGAAGAGGATTGGAGCCTAAAGAGGTCCAAACAGGTAAGTATCGCTGGGTGACTTCCAGGTCACGCGATTTTCCACTGCTTCCTGCCGACTTCCCACCTGGGATAGATAGGAAGTCAGCCAAAAGGATTTAAATGAGGTCTCGCAGTTAAAATACCCCGGGCCTCATTTCTGGAGCAGGAGTTTCTAACTTTCAATACGACCCACCTGCTCAAAACTCGCCTAGGAGTTAAAATCTGGCTCTAATTGTTTTGATGGCATGAACTGTACACTTGCAGTTATAGTTAGTGGTATATCTGTTTTGGAAGTCTCTGGCAAGTGTTAAGTTACACTAACTCAGTGTTGGGCTGTCATCTGCTGTTGACAAATATGGTTTGATCAGTAATTGGTAACTTTCAGACTGGGTTCCGTAGCAGTCTGAAGTGTCCACATTTAGGTATTTATATAAATCCTAGACATATAGCAGTACATCCCAAACTAATTCTTGGCTGTGGATATATTAGAGGGATGAACCCTTCTGCTAATAAAGGCAACAATACATTTGTCAATACAGTGGAGATTGTGTAGGCTTGTGGACTGTCTGCACTACATTTTAAAAACTGACCCTCTATGGGTAATATGTCATCCAAAGGATATTTAGTAGAAACAAGATGGGCCGATTTTAACTACCGGTGGAGCACGCCCGCTGTCCACACCTTGCCAGCTGGAGGCCAGAGTCATTTAGAGGCATAGGCCTCATTTCCATTCTGCCGGCCAGCTGCAAGTGCCCCACTGCAGCTCGCTGGTTCTGGGAGGGTGGGAAATTGGCTGGCTCCCATGCCATGGCGGCTGACAAGTCAGACCCCCAGGGGGGGCTGGGGGGGCGTGCGCGGAGGGAAGCGAGAGCTTGGACAAGCCGACAGCCGCTCGGATGTTTTTTGTGGGTCCAAGAGGAGCGGGAGTGCTCCTCCTGGTTCTACCAAAAAAAGGGATGTTTTGTGAGCGGACTTAAGCTGCTCACCACCTGGTATAAATGGGTGAATCATGCGTGGTACATGCTCCATCCATTTGTACATTGAAATTGCAACTAGGGTGCTTTGTAGGTCATATGTCTGGGCTGCTATTCTAATGCCATAACCATTCTAGGTAGATGCTTCTGACACTTAAGATTTACCAGAATGATATCAGGCACAAGGGTCTTCAGTTATGTGGAGAGACTAGGGTTTCTGAGGTTGTTCTGCTTGGAGCAGAGATGGTTAAGGGGAGATTTAATGAATCATAAATAAATCATCAGGGTTTTAATAGAGTAAATAAGGTGAAACTGTTTCCACTGGCAGGAGGGTCAGTAACCAGAGGACACAATTGGCAAAAAAAAGATGTTTTAGTACAGTGAGTTATGATCTGGAATGCACTGCTTGAAAGGGCATGGATGCAGTTTCAATAGTAACTTTCAAAAGGAACCTAGATATATAGTTGAAAAGGAACAATTGCAGGGCTATGGGGAAAGAGTGGGGTAGTGAGACTAATTGGATAGTTCTTTCAAAGAGCCGGCACAGGCACGATGGGCTGAATGGCTTCCTTCTGTGCTGTATGATTCCATACTACTGTGCCCATTATAGCAGATACATGCTAGAGAGTTCTGGCTTCTGACACTATATAATTGCACTTGAACAAATACACGAACCACCTAAATCACAAGTGTCGACAAGTAAATGAGGAACTGTGAAAAGGAGTGTCCTGCGGTGACAAAACTTGATACGGTTGACCTTGCATAAATGGTTTAAGACAAGCAGCCTGTTCAAATCAAAGCTAAGAACCATTTAGAAAAAATTGGCCTACCATATTAAAAAGGACATTATAGAGGCAACTTTCTATGACAATAACCATTATGTGGATCACAGAAGCTGAAATGACAGAAACCATGACAACTCGGAAGGAATGTAATGATCAAAACGTACAGAATGTGAGCAGTTGATTTAAGATTTTTTTAATGTCAAAACTAGAATTAAGATTCAATCTTGTTTTTAATTACTATTACAGAACATAAATCTTGTGTAATTACTCTCCAACAGCTCAATGTAATTTCTGGATTCCGGAACTCAATCCGATATAAAAGTGACATTTCTTTGCCAGCTTCCACTTTAAATGGAACAGCAACTACCGGAGTTTGAAATTTTGAAAACTTGCAGTTCTATTGAAGTTTTATTTAAAAAATATATAATTGACAGAGGTATCGTCTAAATACTTGTGTGATGTCATTGTATTGATTCAGTGTAACTCACGGAATCACACAGTTGTTAACTGGGGCCCCGCTACAGTTAGTAGTCCGACTGATTTATATGTTGCATTTTGCCCATGTCGAGCACAGTGATTAAACAGAATGTGTTTATTTTGTTGACTTTAATACATTTTCCCTCCTCCATCTCTATTTAAGCAGTGAAGCAAACTGCAGGACACACTGGACAATAGGGTAAGAAATAAAATCTAGCTTTTATGTGCTCTTTTCTGGCACATGGTAGATAAACTTTCCCCAAAATGGCAATCAAGATTCTATGAAAAAACAGTATCTTTTTGACACTGGTCTGTCCCCTCAAAAAAAAAAGCTCCACAGTAGTACTCCAAGTAGGAAATACCCACATACATGGCACAGAATATTCAAAGCTGCTTAAAGATCACTTGTGCCAGTGGAGTTTAGGATATCTTTAAAAAGTCAGTGACATTAACCAAATTCTGCCCTGGTAATTACTTTGGTATCCTATCCTTGTGAAATGACCAGTTTTGCAATTCTTACTGGTTTGAAGATATGCAACTTCAGTTGCCTGTAAAGTGTAAACTTAACGTCCTAGAAATGGAACGGAGTCGCAAACCAACAGATTTATACTAACCCACTAACTTATGAGGTGCACTTCCTCTAATAGGAAGCAGAGAAGATCCCAGTTTTAGCTCCAGCGAAGCTAGGACCCATGGAAGAAGCGAGAGGATAGCGCTCTCTCTCTCTCTCTACGACCAATCAGACGGCAGCATTTTTGACAAGCTGCAAAACTGTTTCTGCAGGCTGCAAATGTAAAATCCAGGAAGTGAACGGTATAACATTAAAATCATTGTAAAAACAGTTATAGACAGTGAAAAAAAGGTAAGAAATAATCAAATTAAATAAGAGACAGATGGGAAAAGTTTTTCAAAAAAATTAAACTTTTTTAAAAAAAGACCAAAAAATCTTAAAATAAGGAGTAATGAAACTCCACATTTTTAAAAAGTTAATTTTTAGTTTAGACCTGGTATTTTTAACCCTACCTGTTTTGTGGCGATGTCAGTTACTTTCCAGCTGGGCAGCTGAGCAAGTTGGCGCTGGTTCAATGATTTCATGGATTGCAGCCAGCAATATACCGTTAATTCGAAGCGGTCATATTACCGGCGAACCAGGAGGAGCAAGTTCTGGATTCCCGCATTTAACTGTGCACGTGTGAATACCAGAACTTGCTCCTCAATTTCGCCACCAACAACGGTGAGTGCTGTTGAGCTCACCTTTCTTTTCTAAGCAATTTCTGGGCCAACAAGTTCACAAAAAAAATGAGCAAACAGGACCCGTATTGATTTGCATTTAAAGAAATGGACCTGCAAATTTCTTGGATTGGTTGTAGATTTTACACCATGTAAGCACAAGGCAACATCCCCAATACCTTTTTATTAATATCAGCAAAATTAGAAAGATAGAGTGTTAAAGTTTGAAGGAAAGAGCAGAAGAGGTGCTAATTTTGCAATACCTTGTATTCAGTTTCTTACATGTAAACAAAGAGGAGGGTATCACAAAAGATAACTACTTCAGATTAATGATGACCAAGAACCATTTAAAAAGGATGAAACCAACATGGAGAACTGCCCTTCTAAATATTCTTGGAAACAGTAGTACTTTAATCCAGATCTGTGCACTTTCAATCAGGAAATAGTTTATATAAATTCTATTCCTTCATATTTTATATCCCCAACTTTTGTTTCCTCTAAAAGGAAGCGTCCATCTAAAGTAAAAGCCATAATATAAGTAGCTATTTTCCCATTATCTTCCTCAGATTTCAGCGACACAATGATCTGATCGTCCGTATCTGGAATGAACTTAAAGGAAGAGAATCCATGAGTAGGGTTAACCACCCCAATCTTGCTCACCAAGACCTCCTTAAAATCTTGAGTACATTTAATAATGAGGTTTGTTCCTTTGTGCTCATCATCTTTCTCATTATAGCGCTCACTGCTCGCTCGTCGTGGCAGGAAGAACCAGCGTTGTAATCGATCACTCCAGGCCGCAGATTCATGAATGAGGTATCCTATGTTGAGGAAGGGGGCAAAAGTTTAATTTTCAGACAAGGAAAATTTACTTTAAATTACATTATGAAGATACAATTAGACTATCTCCTTCCTTGTAAGTTTCCCATAAAAAAATCTTGCAGAGTTGCATTTAGTTTAATGACCTCAGCAGTATCATTTAACAAAAGGAAAAACTGTACTTAAGACAGTAAATAAAATGTTAATTCTCGTTACTACAAAAGGTACACAGAAAACTAACAAACATGTACAGCATATTATAAAGTGCAGCTATTTTTCCTCCTAACTTCAGATATCACATGTTGATAATACAAAAACAGAATGAACCATCCAGAATGGCTAAGCAACATTTGAAGATGACAATATCTAAATGACATTATAAATCTAACTGATAGACTTAACCCAGAATGCAGCACACATGCAGTGCTGATGACAAAGGCAGCATCAGGAAACTGGCCAACAATGGTATGAATTACCCGAAGGCAGAGTCTAAAACCACAATTTTGATAGATTAAATAAATCTAAACTATGCAGATGAGCAGCAGATGCTACTTTGGCAGATCCTTCCATGATGAAGGCATACTATGGTTACAAATAAAAAGCACTGAAAAAGATGCATTTGACAGCATACCCCTCTAAATGAGCCAACAACCACCACCAGCATTAACTGGCTGCTCTTAAATCCTATTTTAAAAGCTATAGCATTAATAGTTACATGGTGATCAGTAAAATTAATGCTTTTGGTTATCCAGTTTACTGGTGTAATTCCCAGCTGATTATCCAATTCTATTAACTGTGTTAACCAGTATTTGGCATGCTCTCCCAATCCTTGCATGGAAATACAACTGATGCTTTAAACTGTACATTTCTAATGCAGAGCAGAAAAGCAAAAGCCAAGGCAATTAGCATACACAGCATATGTGGTAATAAATCTAGGCAAGCGATGCCAATGGCAGTGTTCCAAAAGTTTTTTTTTGATAAAACTAACTGCAGTGTAGGCTATAATTTAATAAAATCATCTGATTTATAATGCACTATGGAAACCAGGTAATTTGTGTAATACATTGCTTAGTGATTGGATTGGTTTGGTTAACATTTTATTACCAAACAAAACAAATAACTGACGGAAACCATTTGCACTAATGATATAGTATTTCAGAGCTCTAAAGAAGTGAAGATTATGATCTTCTGAGGGTTGTGGTGGCAAGAACACTGTAACCTCTTGATAAAAATTGAATTCTGACAATTTTAGATGACAAAAAACAAGATGAGATCTAATGTAACTAAGATGTTTTGTAAAGTGGAGCCGTCTGCACCAAACCATCAGATTTCTAGGATTGTTTCTCAGGGATGTAGTGGACTCCTGTACCATGTCTGTGTTTAGAACAGCACTAAAGGATCAGCAACATAGGAAGTTAAAAAGCACTTTAACATTGGCTGGGTGGGGCTAAAGAAAATTCTCTCAGACTCTTTCAAGGTAAATCTATGAAAAGAGAGGTGGGGAAGAGAAGGAATGACAGGGGGAAGGAAGGAAAGAAGGCGGGGGGGTCCACAGAGGTGGGCAATTCCTAAAGATCCAGGACATATCTACTATTGTAAAATTTGCAGAATATGGCTAAAAGGTTCACTCAAAGTCAATGCTCTTTAAGTATTAAATTTAGATCTGGTCAGAAGACAATGAGATACAAATTCCACAATCTATATCCTTATCTCGGCATCAGAGATGACAATGGCTTACCTGAGTCAATAAAATCCCCATAAACTCAAATACATCAGTCAAAGCATACTGAACCACAGATTGTACAGCCAAGGTGGCCAGTATCAATAAAAGCTGCACTGGGACATTCACCTTTGATTATGATTATGTATAATACTGGTTTTTTTTTTGGATTAAATCTATTTGGTGCATGCCCACACCAAACGACAAATTTTGGGTGTATCCAGTCTTGATCAAAGATTGCTGCTCTTTATATAGGGTCCTTCCACAACTCTATACGAAAATATCTCCTGTGTTTAATGTTGTGTCACACCCATTAGTAAAAGTCAATTACTCATTTAGCTTAAATATACACTACAGATCACTCAAGTTTTCTCCACGTAAATACACTGAGTCACCAAAACACACATTCTGCCCTTCCCCAAAACTTCCTTACCTGGAGATTTGATTCCAGCAGCTGCACGGAGTGCATTGTAGTGAGACACCCAATTTTCATGATTTACGTCACCTTTGTAACCAATAACTTTCACCCACTCTGGATTTTCATTGACCACCTCTCCTGTGGTGGTAGTCCATTCCTTACCAAGTCCACCCACATAAAGGTGCTCGTCTTTTACTGCCAACCATTCAGCTTTGAAACCTTAAGGAACAGCACAGTAAAGGCATTATACAAATAATGTTCTGGATGAAGTACATAAATCCGAAACGTGAACTAGTCCTTTCTCTTTACAGATGCTGACTGACCTGCTGTGCATATCCAGCACTTTCTGTTTTTGTATTATACATATATCAGTGCAGTGTATAATGTAAAATAGCATTTAACTGAAAATGTATCTCCCAATTACCTAAGGGTGGTATCCTGAGTTTGAGGATACTTTTACTTGCCACTGGTAGTTCTGGAGTGCTGTGATGGCTGGGGCTTTTATCACAGCTCCCATAATACCATGATTAAACAGTTACAGTGGGAAAGTTTTGGTTTCAGAATTTTAACCAAACTGCCTCAAACACTACTTCATAGAAGCTTCCCCATGAGCTGTATGGAACAATTCCTCCATTCTCCACAGTATTTTAAAAAATTTTCTGGTAAAAACCTTTTTTTGTTTTGATTAACCTATATGGTAGGTACAGAATTGCAATATGCTAGGGAAGTGATTTTTTTGGGAGGCACCAGAGATCATACATTTCTTTAAAGTGTGAGGGAGAAAAACACCTCAGTACACTCGGTAAAATTCCACATCCCAAAGCCAGTTATATTGGCAATGATGATGGATTGGGAGCAGGTCACCTGCCCGAACTCTCAAACAGCACAAAGGACAAAAAAAAATCATTTCAGAGTCACCATCATACGTACAAATAACAATTTCAGTTTAACCAAATAAAATTTGTTTAAAAATCCAAGAATTGACTACCAGAAATTGCAAAAGAGTAATTTAAAATGATTAAATATTACAGCAATAAGCTCTGCCTGAAGAAGAAACATTCAGTAAATTTTCCCCTGCCCTTCCACCCATACCTCAAGTGCAAGGAGCTCATGGACTTATTTTTAACCAAGATGAAGACCACTCATCCATTCAGCTCCCTCTGGCTGCTTCCCTTTTTTCCCTTGCCCACCAAGCTAAACCTTCCCACGGCCTTGAATCCCTGTCTCTCTCCAGTTTCTCCCCCATCTCTTCGATGGGGACCTACCTCCTGCTTCCTTGACCTCATTCCTATTAAATTGACTACCCAACTTCCCTTCCTGGACCCATGCTAGCTGACATTGTAAATGGCTCCCTCGCCTCAGACACTGTCTCCCTCCACTTCAAAACTGCTGTCGTTGCCACCCCTCCCCCCCAAAAAAATCCTACTTTTGACCCCTTTGTTATCGCAAACTATAACCAATCTCAACCTCCCTTTTTCCTGCAGTCCTTGAATATAGGAACATAGGAACAGGAGTAGGCCGTTCAGTCCCTCGTGCCTGCTCCGCCATTTGATAAGATCATGTTGTCACCACCCATTTCTCAGTGTTTAAATCAGGTTTCCGTCCCTCCCACAGCACCAATACCGCCCTAAAAGAGATCATGACTACGGTGCCTTATCCCTCAGCGTCTTCTCTGCAAACCCCTTTGACACAAGTGACCATGTTTCTGCAATGCCTCTCCTCAGTTGCCCAGGTCAGTGGGATTGCCCTTACCCTTTTTGGACACTAAGGGAATCAAGGGCTATGGGGATAGGGTGGGAAAGTGGAGTTGAGGTAGAAGATCAGCCATGATCTTATTGAATGGCAGGGCAGGCTCGAGGGGCCATATGGCCTACTCCTGCTACTATTTCTTATGTTCTTATGCTTGGTTATCCTCTTACCTATCCAATTGTAGCCAAAGCATCTCAAGCAGTAGCTTCTCTTTCTGCTAAGTTACATCTGGATTCTCCCATGGATCCATCCATGGCCCATTCCCCCTCATCTGCATGCTGCCAACATGGGATCAGCTTCCACATGTGCGCTGACACCCAGCTCGATCGCTCTTGACCCCTCTATGCTGTCAGACTGCTTGTCCAATATCCAATCCTGGATGAGCTGCAAATTTCCTTCAGCTAAACATTGTGAAGACCAAAGCTATCATCTTCAGCCTGTCACAAACTTCATCTCTCTCCCCGGCCACAGGCTGAATACAGCTGTTTGCAACCTTGATCTGTTTCCAACCCCATATCCTCTCCATCACAAAGACTTCTTACTTTCACCTCTATAACCTGCCCACCTCTGCCCCACCACAGTTTATTTGCTACCGAAATCCTCATCCATGTCTTTTATTATCTCCAGTCTTGACTATTCCACCGCTCTCCGTGGTATCCTCCACCCTCTGTAAACTTCAGCTCATCCAAAACTCTGCTGCCTAGATCCTATCCCACACCAAGTCCAGCTCACCCATTATCCCTGTCCTCCCTGACTCTGATTAACCACCATTAACTCTGATCCCCCAATGCCTCAAATTTAAAATTCTCATCCTAGTGTTTAAATCATGTCACGGCCTTGCTTGTATCTATCTCTGCAACCTCCACCAGCCCTACAACCCGCCCCCCAACACTCCATTCCTTTCATTCTGGCCTCTCGTGCATCTCCCTGTCGCTCTTCATTCCACCATTCACAGCTGTGTCTTCAGCCAGCTTGGCCCCATACTCTGGAATTTTCTTCCTAGGCCCCTCTACTTCTCCACCTCCTTAAAATCAATTTCTTTGACTAAACTTTTGATCACTCCTTCTAAGATGTCGGACTTTGGCTCAGCATCCATTTTTTGATTACATCTGTGAAGTGCCTTGGGATGTTTTCCTACATTAAGGACTCTATATTAATGCAAGTTGCTGCTTGCATCCTACCCTACAGTAAGCCCTGCTCACCCATCATCCTTGTCCTAGGTAACCCTATTGGCTCTTCATTCCCCAAGGCATAGACTTAGAAATCCTTGTTTAATGCCTTTCCTGATCCTGCTGCTGTCACATCCTCCAATCCACATTTCAGCTCACATCCTCTGCTCTTCTAACCCTAGCTTACCGAGCTTCCTTCCCCCCCGCCCCCACCCCCTTCACCATTGGTAGCAGAGCTTTCAGCCTTTTTGGTCCTACATTCTGAAACTCTCGTTCCAAAGCCCCCTCCTTGCTACATCTCTCCCCATCTTGGAAAGCTTCTTAAAAATCTACCTCTTCAAACATTCCTTTGGTCACCTGTCACTTTTTTTTTTGTGAAGCACCATAGACATTTTGTTACATTACAGGCAACATATAAGTAAAGATGATTCTTTTGCAAATCATTTGCTTACTTTTTACAGCAGCTTTTCAGCAAATGTGCCAATATAAAAACAAAACTAAATACATCAATCTATACTCAGAGTAAAGAATCCCATGCTCTGCATACTAGATTTATAGTGACTGGCAAAATAAAGGATTCCACAAGCAGAAATGACTTGTGCAAATAAAAAATACAGCAAGTTATTGTGGTACCTTTCTCAACAGTTCCATCTCCATCTGATAGGATTACCCAAGGGACCGCCTTATCCCCATCAATATGATATACCACTCCTGTCCTATCATCCACAGTGTAAAGCTTTCCATTAAATGCTATGAGTTCCGACAATTCCATGCCACGTCCTTTTTCTGACAAATGCGTTTTGAGAATGGACTCATTTTTGTCCCATTCTAGGGTCACTTTGTCACCACTGTTTGATAAAATCAAGTAGCCTTTCTTTAAGTAACTGAACCAAGTGTCACTGTTCAATTCATTCTTTGAGTTTGTGTCCAGGTCAGCAATCAGCCCGATACGGTATCGGACACCTTCCAGGGTCTTCTGTTGGGGCGAAAGCGGGTACGTGTAATTGTACCTGTCCCTTGGAAAGTTATCAATCTGCCAGTTGTGGACATTTCGTGGATGAGGGCTATTTGGGGAACTCTTGTGAAAATATAGAATGTACAGCATGAAGAGAGCTATAGCAGCTACTAGTATAGGCTTCCATTTCGGGTGAAAACGAGAATCTCTTGTTTTTGTCATGGAAGCTATAACAGGAAGACCACCAATGGATATGCGAAGGGAGCTCATAGAATTATTTCCATCAGGTGTACCAGATAGTTGTACAGGCATGAGGCTGCAGCATAAGTAGAAACCTATTTGGAGAAAAAAAAGGTTAGGCAAAATAAATACTCAAAAAAATTCTTTAAAAGCTTATCCATAGACTAACAAAATATACAAAGAATATGTTTTGGAAAATGCTGCATGGTTATAAAAGGTGATGATAATTGTATGTAATCTCAGCACAATTACAGTATTCAGCAAAAAACAGAAGACATTGCTTTGAGAACTATTGTGGCTTCAACCCAAATAAGGTACTTTTACAATAATTGGCACTACTAGACTCCACAAGAGGCGTATCTTTACCATATAGCAAATCTGCAATAAAATGTACATGATCATATGTACGTTAATCCTCACAGCAGGGAATTTCAGACGCTGTAAAGGGCTTTAAATTTTTCAGTTGACAACTGAAACAAAGCCCAAAATTACAGCAATAAAGCTACTCAAATGTAAAAGATAAAGCTTTCTTGCTGTAATATTGACAGTCCACAAAAACACACAAGCTTTTGATTAGTAAAAAATTCTTAACACTTCTGCTCACCCTATTTCTTCTCCCATTCTCATTATTTTAGTTTTTCTTATCAATTGAAACCTGAACTAAAAACCTAAAACAAAACTTGCATTACAAAATTAAAATTCAATGCTTCACTTGTGCTCTATCATCTTTTCTCTTCGCAGCCCCCACTTTCCTACTGTGTTGTTTTTTAAATGTTAACTATTCTAACTCTTCACTACTTGTTAAACCAAGTGTCTCCTGGAACGGGACATTAATTTCTCGGGCACAACAGCCTGGGAGAACAATGCGCTTTAAATTTCTCGGTGCAGCAGTACCCACCTCACTCCATGGCGTCGCCGGCTGTTGCAGAAAGCCAACTCCCGGTTAGGGGTGACCAGAAATGGGACCAGTTGGTGGAGAAACAGGGTTGAGTCTTGGTGGTGGGGGGGAGAAAGAGAAGAGAGACGGAGCAGTGTGGGGCTGGGTTGGGTGAGCAGGCACTCGGGGTGGGGGGTGGGGGGGAAAAGTGTGACAGCGGACTGGGGAGAGGGGGACAAGGGACTGTGGGCTTGGGGAAGAGAAGGAGAATGGGGGTTTGGAGAGAGCGAGATAGGGTGGGGTGGGGTGGGGATGGGGACTGGTATTTACTGCAGAGCCAGGAACAGCAACGTTGATTGGGAGTGAAGCCGAGAGAGGAGCAGCCAGTAAAGGGGTGAGTGAAACCTGGGGATTTTACTGTGGATAAATAGTGAAACATGATTTCCACTGGTGGGTGAAAGGGGATCAAGGATTCTCACTGGAAGAATTAAGGTGGAAGGGAGAAGGAAGGTTTTTGCACTGAGCGCTATTAGACCATGAGATGTTTCACCACAAGTGATTATTGAGGCGGAGACTAGAACATCATTTCAATGGGAATGGGATAAGTATTTGAAAAGGGGGAATATAACAGGATCTGGGGGGGGAAATAGGGTTACAGGAGAGATTGCACAACAGCAAGGGGCTGTAATTTCTATCATTGTGGAAACTGTCCTTTGTTGAGTCAGAGCCCAGGGAATGGTTTATAAATGTTGGTGCTGAACTGAGTTTAGGATGATGATGTGTCTGGTGAGAACACACAGTCCGCTATCCTTTGTGCAACCTCTTGGTTTGGTTCAGGACTGTCTGAGCCGGCCGGTTTTGACGTGTGAAGTCCGAGCACAGATCGGCTCTGATTGAGGCTCCCAGTTCAGAGTTGTCACCTTCACACACAACCAGAGTCGATGGAGGTAGGGATAGAAAAGGTACCGGTTAAAAGTGGCATCAACTGGGGAGCCTGACAGCACCTTGTGCAATGCAGGAGGATTCTGGCTGTAGTTACAGGGTTACTACTACAGGTAGGATATTGGGGTGTTAGTCAGTTATATATAGACTATCTGATTTATTGTATTACTGTTGTTTATGAGGGAAATCTAAGTGCTACCAGTACCACTATTAGTTATCAGTGCAATTTCAGTGAGTTACTATTAGATACAGTTCTTGCTACCTCTAGTTTCCCCCCCGTGAATCCCTCCCCCACCTTGGGTTGCCCCCCTTCCCTGCCCTCTCTTTCCCTCCTTCACCTACTCATGGGTGGTCTCCTGGTTATCGGCACTTCTTGCACAACAGCTGCTGGCGCGAAACCACAAACAACGACAGGGAGCCCAACCTTTAAGGTAAATACTCGCGGACTCGATGGGCCAAATGGCCTCCTTCCGTGCGGTAACCTTTCTATGATTCAATAACATTTTCAAATGTCACGTGATCAAATATCCAGGAATGCCTCCAGAGTTGACAACCCTACAGAGGGTTCCTCCACTTCCTCCTAATGTAGATTTACCAGAGAACTGAAGATATATTTCTGTCTTCCTTTTAAAGTGCAGGTAGACTTCTTTGAAGAAGAGATTCTATCTCAATGATCACACAGATGCGTTATTACCATTTCTAACACTTGGGTGAAGAAGTTGCAATGGTTTTATTTGCTTTTGACATTTTGCTGCAACAGAAACTATTTTTACCCTTTAGTTGGAGTCTGCAAATTTATGTGGATTAACATTTCAAAAGTTGTGTGACTAGCCAATCAAACTTAACATGATCAGCTCTCAGTCACTCAAATGGAAAGCTTTTAGAGAAAGTTAAAGTTCAATTTTAAAAAATGATCAGGATTCAAAATGATTGTGCCTGTTCCAGCTGAACAGAAAACCTTGTTTTACAGTGAGACCTGATGGAAGTGAAGTCCAGTTGTTTCTTTTGAAACATTTCTGAAATGAATTCAATATTATGGTTGGTTTTGCTTTTTTTTTCTCCTCCAGTTTCTCACAAATCTTCAAGGTCTTCTGTGGACCCATTTTCATTTAGGGTTGGAAATGAAACTTACAACATGAGTGATTGTTCATACCACTCAAACATTGACTGCCTGTCCTCCACTCTCTCAAACTTAAAATCCTCATCCTTGTGTTTAAACCTCTTCAGGGTGTTGCCCTTCCCTATCTCTAACTTCCAGCCCTACAATTCCCCCCCCCCCACCCCCGAATTCTGCATCCCTTGGATTCTAGCCTTCTGTGCAATCCCCCCAGTCCTTCGACCCACCACCGGTGGCTGTGCCTGCAGCCGCATCGGCCCAATGGAATTGTACTGATATTCAGTGGTTTATGTTTATTTTTGCCCAGAAACAAATACCATGTATTAGCAAGATCTATGACCCAATTATTCAGGCATCCACCCTGAATAATGCTACCGTTGACACAGACTTTTCTAGTGTAGAGGGTATAGGTCATCAACTGTATGATGAATAGAACCAACCTAACTTATCCAACTGCTTCTTCAGTACGCCTCTGTATATCCTGGCCACACCCCACTGGGGTGGAAACCCAGCAATAAATTTAATTTCTTATTCAAGTTTTTTTTTTAAGTACAGCTTCATTGTGGACTGCATTAGGAAATATTAAAGTGCTGACTTATCTTGGACAGATAATAAGGAAGATCCACATTGTCATGGATTTAAAAAAAAACTGCTGGATTTGCACATTCTGCTTCTACCAGGGGTCTAATGGAAAGCTGGGAGAGAATGGAAAAAAACTGCAAAAGGGATGCTAATATGGTGCTACTGTCCCAAAATCAGAATTGCAAAACAAAATTGCCACTGTGACTAACTATGACCCCAACACTGCAAACTGGTGACTATTGACAATTTTTGAACATTGCAAGTTCAATTCAGATAAGATTTGCTATATTTATTAATGTTTCATAATATATCCTTTAATCCTGTGATAGTGTACGAAGTTGATTTTGTGAAAAAAAATCTAAGTATACTTAAAAATTTTGCCCATTACGCATGTAGATTGTGGAAAAAGTCATGTTGAACAATATGCAACATACGGTAACTTATATCTGCTCACTAACCAGTAATTACAATGAAGACAAATGTAAGGAATCTTACAACACCAGGTTATAGTCCAACAAATTTATTTTAAAATCACAAGCTTTCGGAGATTATCCCCTTCGTCAGACGAAGGGGATAATCTCCGAAAGCTTGTGATTTTAAAATAAATTTGTTGGACTATAACCTGGTGTTGTAAGATTCCTTACATTTGTCCACCCCAGTCCATCACCGGCATCTCCACATCATGGCTACAATGAAGACAGCATTGAAATGTTCAACTACTTCAATCAAAAAATATACTATTCAATTACTGCACAATTTAATCAAAATATCACATTGCAAGATAAAAATCAAATACTCCAATCACAAAAGGTTTAGACCTGGCACACAGCAAAAACTTTGCCTTTTTGAGCTAGCATTAAGTTTCCATTCTTTTACTAGCAGATCTTACTAGATTTTAGTTCTACATGTAACAAACACGCTTAAGTGGAAAAATCAAAATTATTTTAAAGATTAGAGGCCCGGAAGAACTTAAACCGATAACTCATCACCCCATATTTTGAGGGCAAAATGTTTATATCGTGTTTTTAGACAAACTCAAAATAAAAAGGAAAAAGTTACATTATTTACTATATATGGTTATTTCAGAAATAGGGCCACAATAGACAAGCATCATGACAAGTTATATCTATTAGTAGGTAGGTTCACGTATAAGATACAGTATTTAATAATAGTAATGTGTTCATGATATACTCAAAACACCAGTTTCTAAACTTAAAAGGTGCTTTTGAATCAGAGGTGCACACAATTTAGACAAACAGTGCCTTGAGAGCTACATAGGCTAACTACAGATATGACCATATGTGGCTGTTAGCCAGAGGGTATCAACTCATTGAAAACCCACCTCAGCAGACTACATCTGTCTATAAATACGACACAGATTTCTCTATCGTTGCATTCACCCAATAGCAACTAATAAAAGAGCTCATTATTCAGTCCTCCAGCGGGGTTTCAGCTGCAGTGGCTGAATCTTGCTTTATATTTATGTTACTTTTTTTTCAAAAATGCTTTAGTTGTGAGGTCTGTGCTGCTCCCAATGCCACAACTAAGATCAGAAACTTACTTTTGGAGGTTCATAGGAGCAAACTTGCATTCAATGGTCTGAGTTCAGTGAGCTGAAGCAGCAATATGCTATGTCATTTAGATTCAACCATTTTATTATGATTAAGAACTACAGTAGCACATTTATTAAAATATATTTATTCAGCGAAAAACAGCTAATGATAGATGGTTAAGTTCCTAGTTCAATTTTACAACATCAGGAAATTACTGGCTGTCATTCCTTGGTGCTGGACTGTCACTGTTCTGCTTGTATTATGGATGTACAATACAGGAAAGCAAAGAATTTTTAAATAATCAACTGGCAGTTCATATTTGAACCAAAAAGCTTTCAACAATGTCACAATTGTTTGTCTAATATATTATTGGCCAACACCAAGCACCTTGCAAAGAAAGGATTACTGAAACTACAGCCTGGAAGTAGCTGTGAGCAATGCTGCAACATTCCAACACAAGTTCCTCCCTGCTATTTTGAGAGGCATTAACCCTTTCATTTCCAAGGGCCCCATTAAAATAGTGGAAAAAGGTTCGGCATTCATAAGCATTGCTCAGTGTAATTTGTGGTTCTACAGAGTGATTCGTGACCAGATTATGACGTAATGACTA
Source organism: Heptranchias perlo (assembly GCF_035084215.1). Lineage (NCBI taxonomy): Eukaryota > Metazoa > Chordata > Chondrichthyes > Hexanchiformes > Hexanchidae > Heptranchias > Heptranchias perlo. The sequence continues at coordinate 12,643,437 of NC_090347.1, forward strand.
CTGCCCGATAGTAGGCCATACCTGAAATGTTACATTCTTTATCTTTTAGATGCTTATCGACCTGCTGTACATTTCCACCATTTGCAGCTTTTCCCCTCCCAAAAAAGTACTCTTAATAATGTTACAGAAGAGAACATGCAAATGCTCTGTAGACACAAAGGGGGCTGAAATTCTTAAGAGAATACCAAATTTTCCATAGTAATTAATTACCCAATGAAATGTTGGAAATTTCCAACGATGTGATTGATTTCATTCGCATCTGTTGATTGTGGAGAAAAACAGGCATTCTCCAGTGTTTATGCATAGAAAAATTAAGTGAACTACTGAGATCTCCCATGGTGTTGTTATGTGGTGAAGAATAAATACTTTGTCATTTAGTATCTTATCATGCCTCTCAAAGGCTTTCACGTACAATGAATTATTTTAAAGCTGGTGTGGATTCAATGGGCTGAATGGCCTCCTTCCGTGCTGTAACCTTTATGATTCTATGAAAGTGACTGCAGTCAATAACCTATCATAGCAAGGACCCACTAAACCCAAACAGCAATCATTCCTCATGCTCTGAACAGAGTAGAGAAGTCCCACCCCTGCCCCTTTCCCTCCCTCCCTCCCTGCAAATATGGTTTTGCTTTTTCTCTTCATTCCTATACCATTCGATTGATTTGGCTCCCTCTGCACTTTTGTAATACTTTCTGATCCCCCAGCTTCTATCATTCTCTAATTTCTATCATCCTGTTTGCTCAGTCCTGGTCTCTCCACGTCTCTTCAGCCTCTGCCTGTCTCTAACTTTTTGCAACTTTCACCAACTCCCATTTGTACAACTACTTGGGTGTAATTAAGCTAATGAAACAGAAAAAAGACTGTGTCTCCACCCATTCATTTTTTTCCTCGTCTGACAAACGTGCCCATTTTCAGTAAATGGCTCTCGTCTCTCTGGCTCAGCAAGAAAGAAATAATGCTAGCAGTTTGGGAGACTAACTCTGCGCACATGCGTAATTTTTAAAAATTCGTTCATGGGACGTGGGCATCGCTGGCGAGGCCAGCATTTATTGCCCATCCCTAATAGTAATGTGGGTGTTATTGGTTATATCAGTGGTCTAAAACTATTCCAGACTGGGTACTACCATTAAATTCTCAGCCTCTCACATCCCTTGGAGAATAATTGTACCAATAAGTCTACAAATTTTTTTTTTTTAAAAACCTCTCCCATTCTCCTTCAGTTCCCACTGCTGCCATTCCACAATAGTAGGTAGTGTGGTTTTCAGTCTCTCCATTTCTCTCTCTTCCCCACCCACCCGCCCCCCCGGCTCCATCCAAGGACCTCTGCTTGGAAGTCAATTATTTAATCACTATTGGATTACAATCTTATCAAAATCTTGGTGTAACACTCTGCTATAAACTGAATGTGAATTGCCTTTTGCCACCAATGCTGTCAGTAGATTTTATCACTATTATATGAACTGCAGTTAAAAGGGTGAAGTCTTGGCAAAAAACTTTGCAAATAGATCCAATTTCTTGCTTTAAAGTCACAGCTGGGTAAAGTTTGAGCAACGGACTTAACTCCTGCAAGTCACCAGCAGATTTCACAGAAGCTTTAGTTTGGTTTTCTCTTAAAATTTAGCTCATATACACATGAAGCAGCATCATCACCAGCACATCTTTGTAAAATAGTACAAGACAATTCACTGGAGAAACAACACTCTAAGTAGTCTGCAATAAATGATAATAAAATTAACTAAGCAATTAACTTTGGTACAACTTACCTCAGGTATTTGATATTACTTAAACTCTTATGCAAAATTTAATATGACTAATGCATTAGGATGTTCCAGGTTACTGGAATTTAATGAGGGGGAAACCAACATAGTTTTAAAACTATACACGCGAAAGAGAATTGTTTACTATAGTATCACAAATCTTGAAATTCTACTGTTACATGATTTTCAAATTACTTTTTAAAAATGCACCTGCACACTTTATTGCGGTACATTCAAATTTCAGCTTTCTTATAGATGCATCACGATTTAAGTTGCCATACTTTACAGTCGTCACAAAAAATGTGCTACAAGTGTAATTATATTGCTACTTTTGCAATGCACGGACCAGTTTCCACTTTGCCGTGATGCGGAACTAACAGCAGAAAAAGTAACTTCAGAATCAGGTCCTGATCTAACTCAAGAAGCAGTAATGTGTGTGATCCCTCAAGGCCATCTAAAACAGAGCCTTGACATTGCATGGAATGGAACTCCAGTGGGGCATCAAACTAAATTAAAACGTTAGGGGGTCGGTTGGACATTTGGGGTACTTAATAAACAAAGAAATTAATTTTTGTTCCAAGTGCAGAGATGTTCCTGCTAGTGCTCTCAAACCATCCAAAATTTATCAGCTCCAGAGTGGAGCTCTGCATATGGGTGCACATCTCTCCTGGCTTTGTTGGGGGGTGGGAAGAAAAAGAGAGAGATTGAGATTCATTCCAGGCAGACAGTATAAACGATATGTTGCTGGCAGCAAATTAACTCTGTAGTTACCAAGCTAAGAAGACCCACCACCAACTGCACAGGGCACAAAAGACTTGCCAGTACCACCCACATTCCAAAAACAAAAAACGCTACAGCCGATCTGTCGAACAGCCACCAGTGATTGTCACAACGCATGTCACTTTTCAATTTTAACCTGTAATTATGCTTAAACATACAGGGCTTGACACGGTACATGAAAACCTGTGGCATTGATCACGATAGAATCACATCAAAGATTTTTAAATTTGCAAATCCATGCCCAAAGCTTACAACTTACTCCTAGAGAAAATGGATCTTAGTCTAGTCGTAGTAGACACCCAGTGATATTTTCCGTTGGAAATTATCATAAGGTGTAATAACATGCACTACATGCAAAAGGGAAGACCATGGGTTGCATAAACGCATATTGGGAAACACTAAAAAAGTTGTTTGTCAAGCACTTAACACTCAATACAAAACTATGACACAAATTGTAAATAGGTGACATCGATTTGCAGGGTATCTCATGGATGTATTAATACGAGTTGACAAACACATTTTCCCTGCTTTTATCGACCAACCCGAACTCTTTATTTTTTTTATTAACCCGGTCTCTCTGCAGCAGTGGTACAGGATCTGGGCGAGACCACAGATGTTTTTTTTTTGCTCTCTCGCAGCTGAACTTCCTGATAGAAGCAGACATTTCTTGCGCAGAGCAATCGGGACTGGTCCCCGGGGCAGGGTTGGCACGCGCGCTGCGATCGTTCCATTTCCCTGGTAACGCCGGGCCGGCCGGCCGGGCGGGCGGGCGGGTGGGGTAAGGGGCCCCCCGGGCTGGTCGATGATTTGGTTTCGTCGCCTTTTTTTTTTGTGGGCACCCACTATCAAGATAACACTTACCGAACGAGCGGTTTGAGAGTCACCTCCAGCGCTCTCACTCCCGCATCACAGCCGAGAGCTGAGAACTGTCACGCCCGCTGCTGCTGCTCCTCCACCTCCCGCATTCTGAAGACAGATCGCGCTCGAGCTCGATCGCTCACCTGTGAACTTCCGCTCAAGCAGCTGCCCCGCCCCCTCCTCTGAGCAGGCGCAACCATGCCGCCACATCCACGCATGCGTCGGCCCGGGCTGGTTCTCTCCCCCCCCCCCCCCCCCGGCGCCCAACACACACACATGCGCAGTAGGCCCACCCTCCATCTTTCGTTCAGGGACACGTCTTTCTAATCAAAGAGCGATTTACGGATGAAGGGAAAGTAAAAGCAGCGAATCCCCGGCTTTTAGCCATTGCTTAAGAGAATGTTCCATTCCCAACCGTTGTGTTTTTAAATCGAGAGTTTGTTTGGGCTGGCGTGTGAGGCCTGCTCTTCGCGGTCCTAGAACCATGGCCGTCTCCGCCAGGAACCTCCGCGTCAGCGACATCCAGGACACCGTGTCCCTGTTCGAGCGGTACAGCACCGAGGAGATCCGGCAGGTGGAGCGGAGGGTCCGCGGGGAGATCGAACAGAAGAAGGAGGAGCTGCGCCAGATGGTGGGCGAGAGGTACCGCGACCTGATCGAGGCGGCCGACACCATCACCGAGATGAGGCTGTGCTCCGAGAAAGTGGTGAACTCGGTGCGGGAGATGTACGAGTACTGCACCAGAATCAAACCGTCTGCCGCCGGCAAAGCGGCGACTTTCACCGCCAAGCGCAACCAGGTGTGTGTGAGACACACGGCTGACTCTCGGCATCATACCACCTGCCCGTGTCTGCAGAGCAACTGCAGCCACTGGCCTTCACCGTCGGCAAACAACCCAAGGCGCCTTGCAGAGGCCTGAGGGGAAAAGCTATCACTCCTTTAGCACCGTGCCATACATTATTGTGATTTCTTTTCAGTTGAGCATTGTCTCTCCCCACCTCACCACGTATTAATTCTTTCAGGTGGAATTTCGACTGGTATCTAAGCTTATAATTGTCGGCATAGGGTATATTTTATTTCACTTTTTTTACATGTTTATCAATTTTCAGTTAACATTTTTTCAGTTTTTATTATGACATTAGCAAAAAATTTATGCCATCCAGCTTTAACAAGTTGCATTTATACAGTACCTTTTTAACATCATTAACATCTCAGGATACTTAACCAAACAAGAAACCAGTAACCAGCATTAGCAGTAGAATCAGTGTGGTCGAAGAGATTGGTTTTGAGGAGACTTTTTAAGAGTAGGACAAGACGTACCAATGGGAGTGGAGTTTAGCGAGAGAATTCCAGAGTTTAGGGCCAAGAATGCTGAAGGTGAGATGGGTCATAGTTGAGAGTGGGACTTAGTGTGGGTTAGGATGCAAGCAGCAGTGTTTTGACTAAGTTTGCGTTTATGTAGAGTGATCCTCAGCATTGGCGAAGATGAATCCTAGAGATGACAATGGCACTGATGTGCATTTGAACAGCAATTAGGGTGTGGTATGGGCAGAGGCAGATGATGTTTGAAGTGGAAATAGGCAATCTCGCTGATAGTATATAGCACTGTAGCAACTCACCAAGGCTTCTTCGACAGCACCTCCCAAACCTGTGACCTCTACCACCTGGAAGGTCAAGGGCAGCAGACACATGGGAACACCACCACCTGCACGTTCACTTCCAAGTCACACACCATCCCGACTTGGAAATATATCGCCGTTCCTTCATCGTTGCTGGGTCAAAATCCTGGACCTGCCTACCTAACAGCACAGCGGGAGTACCTTCACCACACTGACTGCAGCGGTTCAAGGAGGCGGCTCACCACCTTCTCAAGGGCTGTTAGTGATGGGCAATAAATACTGGCCCACGTCCCATGAATGAATAAAAAAAATTTAACAAGAACGTGCATTTGTATAGCATTTTTAATGTAGAAAAGTCCCAGAAGCCTAATCAAAAAATGGATGCTGCACCAAATAGGGAGATATTAGGAGGGGTGACCAAAAGCTTGGGCCGAGAGGTGGAGGGGTTTAAGAAGGGAATTCTAGGGTGTTGCTTAGGCAGTTGAAGGCCCCAATGGTGGGGTGAAGGAAGAGGGGATGCACAAGAAGCTGGTGTCAAAGCATTGGAGATTTTGTGAAGGTGTAGGGCTGGAAGGAGTTACAGAGCTGGGGCGAGATGAGGCTGGGGAGGGATTTAAACACAAGGATGATGAATTTAAATTTCATGTTAAAGGACCAAGAGTCAATGTAGGTCAGCAAAGACGGGTGATGGGTAAATGGAACATGGTGCAGGATAGGGTACAGGTGGCAGTGTTTTGGATGAAGTGAAGTTTATGTAGAGGTTGGAGAATGGTAGGCTGGCTAAGCAAGCTTTGGAATAGTTGAGTCTGGAGTTAATAAAGGCATGGATGAGGGTTTCAGCAGCAGATGGGATGAGGTTGGGGCAGAAGTGGGTGATGTTATGGAGGTGAACTAGGCAGTCTTTGTGATAGAGAGGATATGGTGTTGGAAACTCAGCAGACTGTGGGGGAGGGGCGGTTCAGGGCGAAGGATGGCAATGGATGGAATTGCAAAGGAGAGAAACTTACTAGACAACTGCCAGCCTGGGAGCGAGCATGCACTGACATTGTATCTAGTTCGAAGCTCATTCATGAAATAGGTCATCGAGGTTGCAGACCATTGGGTTCAACCTTAAATAGCCTGGGAAGGGCTGGATTTGGGGACTAAAGTGCATATTTTTTGGCAGGTGTTGAACAGTGTGGCATCGGTTTTGCAGTATTAAATTGGAAAAAATTCTAGACCATCTATGATTTGATTTGGGACAGGGAAGCAGATAACACAGTGGTGGCATATGGAAGCTGACTCCTTGCCTATAAATAATGTTGCAGAGGGACAGCATTTCGCTGAGGTTAAGAGGGAAGTTAGTGATTTGAGCCTTGGGCTTCAAGAGGTAATCGTGGTGGGATGAAAAGCTATTGCACAAGATGTTCTGACTATGGGACATTTAGGAGTAGAACCAAGCAAAAGTTAAAGCAGAAAATGCTTGTGATACACAGCAGATCAGACAGCATATGTAAAGATAAAAGACAGGCTATTATTATGATCCTGGCAGACTTGAACATTAAACTGTGTTACTAGTATGTGAGTAACAATAATGTACAATGCAGACAGTGATTTTGTATTTCTGCCTCAGGCTCAGCAGCAATGCCAGGAGAAATTCTACAGTATGGCAGCACAGATCAAGCTCCTTCTGAATATGCCAGAGAAGATCTGGAGTGCCTTAGAATCGTCACAGTATCTTCATGCTACTCAGATGTATCTGCTGTGCTGTCACATTCATAGTATCCTCCAATTGGACTCCTCGGGTTCCCATTACAGTCCTGTCCTGGCACGCTTTCCCATACTTGTTCGACAAGTAGCAGCAGCAGGTCATTTCAGGTTAGTCAGTCATGAATTTAAAAAAAAAATTACTCCTCGCATCATCCAACAGTTAAATACCACTGACACATTATGCATTATTTTAATACTAATTTTGGGGGCTTGAGTAGTAGTGCTATAGTGTTTTTAAACCACCTTTCACACGTGGTTTCTAGTTTTGACTCTATACCTGTGAAATTGCCTCTCCTCTTTGAAGTGTCGATAGTAGCCATGATGTGGAGATGCCGGCATCTCCACATCATGGCTACTATCGACACCACAAACTGCCGGCTCACAGTGGAGAGGATATCCAAGAAGATCGCGCATATAGACACAGACATCAAGTTTTTACAGAGCTGCAAGAAAGCAGACAAGATCCCGAAAGGACTACATATCACGAACCCACTCAAGTCGACATACAACTCAGATTACGCTGAGAGACTCTGCCATCGTACCTCTCACACACTCCGCAACCATCTCGTACACCAAATCTACAGCAGACGCCGCAACCTCGAAACCAAGATAGAGTCCATACTCTCAACCTGTACTCAGGACACAGCAGACCAGCTATGAGACACCGCCAAACAGACGAGGCAACGGAACTACGCTGCCTACATGAAAACCAAGAGCAGGAAGCTTGAGAAACTCGGCATCACCACCAGCATCAATCAAGCCACCCCCGGTACCACGGTTGCAACCACAGGGACGTCTATCGTCAATTACCGGCATCTCCTCTTTGAAGGTTATCAAAGAGATCTCTGCGCTCCTCCTATTCTTGATCCTTGCACATCCCTGATTTTAATCGCTCCATCATTGACGGCCGTGCCTTCAGCTGCCTAGGCCCTAAGGTCTGGAATTCCCTCCCTAAACCCCTCCACCTCTCTGTCAAAACTGTTCATGATTTTGAACACCTCTATCAAATCTCCCCTTAACCTTCTCTGATCTAAGGAGAACAACACTAGCTTCTCCAGTGTCTCCACGTAACTGAAGTCCCTCATCCCTGGCACCATTCTAGTAAATCTCTTCTTCACCCTTTCTAAGGCCTTGATATCCTTCCTAAAGTGTGGTGCCTAGAATTGAACACAATACTCCAGCTGAGGCCTAACCAGTGTTTTATAAAGGTCTAGCATAACTTCCTTACTATTGTACTCCATGTTTCTATTAATAAAACCCAGGATCCCATATGCTTTTTTAACAGCCTTCATAACTTGTCCTGTCACCTTCAAAGATTTGTGTATTAGCACCCCCAGGTGTTTCTGTTCTTGCGCCTCATTTAAAATTGTACCATTTAGTTTATATTGCCTCTCCTCATTCTTCCTACCAAAATGCATCACTTCACACTTCTCGGCGTTAAATTTCATCTGCCATGTGTCTGCCCATTTCACCAGTCTGTCTATGTCCTCCTGAAGTCTGTTACTATCCTCCACATTGTTTACTATATTTCTGAGTTTCGTGTCATTCGCACACTTTGAAATTACACCCTCTATACCCAAGTCCAGGTTATTAATATATATCAAAAAGAGCAGTGGTCCTAATACCGACCCCTGAGGAGCACCACTATATACTTCCCTCCAGTCTGAAAAACAACCGTTCATCACTACATTCTGCTTTCTGTCCCCTTGGCAATTTTGTATCCACACTGCCCCTGTCCCTTTAATCCCATAGGCTTTAATTTTGCTAACAAGTCTATTCTGTGGTACTTTATCAAATGCCATTTGAAAGTCCATATACACATCAACCACCGCACTACCTTCATCAACCCTCCCCGTTACTTCATCAAAGAACTCAATCAAGTTAGTCAAACATAATTTTCCTTTAACAAATCCGCGCTGACTCATTTATTAGCCCATACTTTTCCAAGTGCCAATTTACTTTGTCCTGGATTATTGTCTCTAAAAGTTTCCCCACCATCGACGTTAGGCTGACTGACCTGTAATTGCCAGGTTTATCCCCCTCCCCAGTAACATTTGCAGTCCTCAGGCACCATCCTCATATCTAAGGAGGATTGGAAGATTGTGGCCAGAGTCTCTGCAGTTTCCACCCTTACTTTGCTCAGTAACCGAGGATGTATCCCATCTGGACTGGTGACTTTTCTACTTTGAGTACTGCCAATCTTTTAAGTACTTCTTTATCTATTTTATCCTGTCCAATATCGCTACTACCTCCTCCTTTACTGCTACAATTGCAGCATCCTCCTCTCTAGTGAAGATGGATACGAAGTATTCATTTGGTGCCTCAGCCATGACCGTTGCCTCCACAAGAAGATTTATTTTGTCCCTAATCGGTCCCACACTTTCTTTGACTACCTTTTTACTATTTGTATGTTTATAAAAGACTTGGTTTCCCTCTTATGTTAGCCACTAATCTATTCTCATACTCTTCCCTTTTTTAGACCTCCTCTGTACTTTCTGTATTTAGCCTGGTTCTCAACTGCATTATGAACCTTACATTTGTCGTAAGCCTCCTCTTTCTGTTTCATTTTAATCTCTATATCTTTAGTGATCCAGGGAGCTCTAGCTTTGGATACCGTTCCCTTCCTCCTTGTATGGATGTATCTCTGTACCCGAACCAACTCCTCCTTGGAGGCCTTCCATTGTTCAGTTACAGTTTTGTCTATCAATTTTTGATTCCAATCCACCTAGGCAAGATCCCTTTTTACCTTGGTGAAATTTGCCCTCCTCCAGTTAAGCATTCTCACATTTGATTGCTCCTTGTCCTTTTTTCTTAACTATTCTAAACCTGATATTATGATCACTGTTCCCCACATGCTCCACCTGCCCCACTTCATTCCCCAGAACTAGATCCAGCACTGTTTCCTTTCTGGTTGGGCTGGAAACACGCTGTTCTAGAAAGTTCTCTTGAAAACATTTCAGGAATTCCTCCCCCTCTTTGCCCTTTACACTGTTGCTGTCCCAGTCTATATTGGGATAATTGAAGTCCCCCATTATCATTACTCTATAGTTCTTGCATCTTTCTGTAATTTGCCTGCAAATGTTCTCCTCTGTCTCCTTCCCATTATTGGTGGCCTATAGTATACACCCAGTAGCGTAATAGCTCCTCTATTGTTCCTTAATTCTAACCAAGTAGATTCTGTTTTTGACCCCTCAGTTACATAGAAACATAGAAAATAGGAGCAGGAGTGGGCCCTTCGGGCCTACTCCGCCATTCAGTATGATCATGGCTGATCTTCTATCTCAATACCATTTTCCCGCTCTCACCCTGTACACCTTGATGCCTTTTGTGTCTAGAAATCTATCTGGCTCCTTCTTAAATATATTCAGTAACTTGGCCTCCACAGCCTTCTGTGGTAGAGAATTCCACAGGTTCACCACCCTCTGAATGAAGAAATTTCTCCTCATCTCAGTCCTCTATGTCCTACCCTGTATCCTGAGACTGTGACCCCTTGTTCTGGACCCCCCCCCCTCCCCAGCCAGGTGAACCTTCCTCCTTCCATCCAGTCTGTCTAGCCCTGACAGAATTTTATATGTTTCAACGAGATCCCCTCTCATTCTTCCAAACTCGAGTGAATACAGGCCGAGTCGACCCAATCTCTCCACATATGACAGTTCTGCCATCCCAGGGATCAGTCTGGTGAACTTTCGCTGCACTCCCTTCTATGGCAAGTATATCCTTTCTTAGGTAAGGAGACCAAAACTGCACACAATATTCCAGGTGTGGTCTCACCAAGGCCCTGTATAACTGCAGTAAGATAGTCTTGCTCCTATACTCAAATCCTCTTGCAATGAAGGCCAACATACCATTTGCCTTCCTAACTGCTTGCTGCACCTGCATGTTTGCTTTAAATGACTGGTATACAAGGACACCCAATTCCCTTTGTACATCAACATTTCCCAATCTATCACCATTTAAATATTCTGCCTTTCTGTTTTTCCTTCTGAAGTGGATAACTTTCTCATTTATTCACATTATACTGCATCTGCCATGTATTTGCCCACTCACTCAACTTGTCTAAATTGCCTTGAAGCCTCTTTGCATCCTCCTCACAACTTACGATCCCACCTAGTTTTGTGTCGTCAGCAAACTTGGAAATATTACATTTGGTTCCCTCATCCAAATCATTGATATATATTGTGAATAGCTGGGGCCAAGCACTGATCCCTGCGGTACCCCACTAGTCACTCCCTGCCACCCCGAAAAAGACCCATTTATCCATTTATTCCTACTCTCTGTTTCCTGTCTGTTAACTAATTTTCAATCCACATCATTCCTTTCCAGTGCTATTATAGTTTCCTTGATCAATTCTGCCACCCCCCCGCCTTTCTTTCCTTCCCTATCTTTCCTGAATACCTTGTAGCCAGGAATATTAAGTACCCAATCTCTCCTCCTTTGAGCCAGGTCTCTGTTATTGCCACTGTATCATGGTCCCATTTGGCGACTTGAGCCTGCAGCTCACCAACCTTATTTACCACGCTACGTGCATTTACGCGCATGCACTCCAATCTCATTTTAGACTGCCTCGCATTTGCCCCCTGTCTGATCCCTCCTATTTCTGATCTATTCTTTACTCTAGTGCTACTTGTCCCTCCCAGTCCTCTGTGCACCTTGTTTCTCCTCTCTAATGTTTCATCTTGGTGCCCATACCCTCTCCCACAGCACTAGTTAACCTCCCTGCGAGGACATTGGTCCCAGCTGTGTTGAGGTGCAACTCGTCCATCTTGAGCAGATCCCTCCTGCCCCAGAACTGGTCCCAATGCCCCAGGAATCTGAAGCCCTCCCTCCTGCACCATTGCTCCAGCCACTTATGGTACTACTCTGGTTATGATCTGGTAGAAGGCTGCCTGCCTTCCATCACTAATTGATATTGAGTCACTGACTCTGAAAAGTAGTTTTCTTGAGAACTTTTAGACTTATACCAATTTTCACAGTCACCAAGATCAACTGTTTTACCTAATGAGATATTTTTCAACGCAAGTTTTCACACCAGAGCAGCAAGTCGAAAATCTACCTCATTGTGTCTCAAATGTAATCACCTATCAAGAGTTAGATATTTGTAACTGAAGAGAGGGTGGCACCTTTGTGGAGAGTTGGATGTGCAATACACTACCACAGTTCTCAATGGAAATGTGCAGCATTGAAGATAATATAATTTGCCCACAAAGTGTCCAATTCCTTGCAGTGTTTTGGTTGCTTCTCTCTCAGACAATGAATTAACTGCTCTGGAGGGTTGCAACATGAATGAGAAGACCTGCTTCTCTTTTGGTATCCACAAAGCTGTAAGCCCAGCAGAATGATGGATCAAACCTATGATCCACCACTCTGTAATGTGACATTATTCTTGATGACATTTTCTTAATTTTATATTGAAAATTCATCATTGAGGTAGGCTTTCCCATCTCCTTGCTCATCTGAACTTTTCCATATACCAAAGCATTTTGCTTATTTGCCACTGCTACAGTAAATCAGGACTGTGCGACAGGGCCAATATGTAACTTGTTTGAGAAGATGTAGTGCTCTGCAGTATAAGATGGGATGTAGCTATTCTGAGCCCAAATTAATTTTTGGATTGGTTCCTTTGATCGATGGGGTGCCAGCCAGAGGCAGCAGATTCCTGAACCAGGCTGTTCCTTTTTTCTCTGAATTACAGCCAAACATCACGCTTGATAACCATTTCAGGATACTAACAAAAGGTTGCATGGAGGTAGGTCAGATGTGCCAGCTGGTACTTTTTTGAGTGCTTTCAAGTGATTGGGAAAATTAGCCAATCTTGGATCTAAGTAGATGTTATTTCTGATTAGAGAATGAACTAGCATAACATTTTACAACAAAGTGCACAGCTTTGTTGATTTGTTTCTTTATGCTTCCCAGTTACTCATATTACTGATCAGAATTATACATCTCAGTTTAGCTGATCAAATTTGTTGCTGGGATTTTAAAGATAGGCAAAAACAAAAACATCAGATATGGATGGTAAACGATTGCCGAGAAAACTTTTCTTTCCTTGGGGAATTACCTAGATCCAACAGATCTGCAAGGTGCTTAATTACAAACCCCAATTATAGAAAATTGCTAACCCCTGCTTCGATTATGAACAGTGTTTCTGTCGAAGTAGATCTTAGCTGGTGATGGGTATGGCTCCATTCATTATATGATATACAGACAGTTGGCGTGTCAGGACAGACGAGGCTTTATGAACTGAAAGAGATGACAAGATAGCATAAAGGCCACAAATGTAGCTGTAATGTAAACATTCAACCTGTGTGCAGAAATTGTGTTGCCAATAGACATAGCTATCTGTTTCCAATGCTAGTTCATAGAATGAATTGCACAGAGAATTTATGACCCATCTCTGTATTAAAAATTATCAGGTTACAGGATTGTCAGGATAACCACAGGCATATCAGTCCCCATTCCTACTGCCACACTTGAAAATCTTCCTTAGCTGATCCAGTTGGCTGGGTTGTCTCTCCATTAGCCACACATCCTTAGTGGGATGCTTAACGAGGTTCACTCAGGCTAGACATTCCACTTGGTATCAGACACAAACCTCTTTGCTATCCCCCCAACTAGCATGAGCCACTGTAAGGACTGGATGTAAAGTGTAATCTCACCTTCCAGTGTGATATTTAGTAACTGCATGTATTTACACATAAGCTTACCAATTCTGCAGCAACATTGCAGATCTGTTGAGTAAAAAATAATAATTCCGTTCCTTTTGGATTTAAATCTACAGCACACAACTGCTTTCAGAATCAGTTGTAGTTGGTATGAATTTGACAGTCAGAATGATCACACGAATAAAGATTATTGGTATGAAGAGGCAGTAGGCAGTTTTGCACTTGGTTAAAGTGGAATGAGCGACTAATGTAGGGGAGGTGTAGTTTGTAAATGACACAAATGGTACATGAAATAGTTTGTAGTTATTGGATGCAAAGTGAAAATATTCTTGTTCTTTCTATTACATGATCAGAAATGAGCATTGTCTAACAGTTTTTACACGTACTACATTTCATTGGTTCTTAGTCAATCAGCTCCTCACCTTTGGGGAAGAATTTACTCTTGGTCTTGCTATAAGTCTAAAACCATGAATTTTTGTGGTTTAGTGAGAACCACTTTGTCAGTTAGTTAATTGTGAAATGAAAGCTTTGTTTGTTCTGGAATGGGAAGAATACAGTTTCTAAGTCAATCTGTTTACTTTTTTTTAGAGCGTCCATTTTACAGGAGAGTAAAACACTTCTGAAAGGTCGGGCAGTATCAGACCAGGCTATTGCAGAGGCTCTCTGTTCCATAATGCTCCTGGAAGACAGTTCACCACGCCAGGCTCTCGCTGATTTTCTTCTAGCTAGGAAAGCAGCAATTCAGCAGCTACTTAACCAACCCCACCATGGTGAGAACCAGTCTTGGTCCAATTTCTGTAGAAAAAGGAGTAAGTGTTTGAATTTAGCCTTGGATAAATGAAAAGGAAAACTCTATTATTGTGACATGTGACTGGGGTTGATTGTCGCTCAACATCCTAATGGATCGAGAATTCTGTTTTACCTTTTCTTAGCTTTTCAATTCTTGAAAGTACTGTTAAGTCACATTTTGAACCTTGCAGAAGTTAATTTGTGTTATGTCTTTAGGTGCTGGTATTAAGGCACAGGTGTGCTCACTGGTTGAGCTGTTAGCCACCACAGTGTACCAGGCTCAAGCTGTGTTTTATACACCAACTCAAGGAAAAGTGCCAGACACTACACTAATCTGCGGCCTTCTCTTCACCACCTTGGAATCCATCACAAGTGAGTCCCCAGCAGGTATGTGTGGGTCTATCAATATCGGGTGCTATTAAAATTTGTTTTTTTCAAGATGTGACATGCCTACAGAAGTAATTCTAGACCTTATCCATTTGCTTACTTACTGAATGAAAAATGTTTGGCAATAGAAATCAGAAGCCGATGACAAATGGAATAAACTCTGGCTGGGAAGTGGTGAATGGCATTGTTCTACAGGGTCCCATACTATTTCCTCTCTTTGTAAATAATACAGAAGAGTACTTGTAATGTAAAATCTCCTGAATATGCTTAGCTGTCTGGCCAGATGGTGAGTATGAGCCAGCTCAATCAAAGGCTTAGTAGTAATTGTAGTGTGGGGTATGATACTGAGCCATACAGACCAGGTTGGACCCTGATCAGGGCTGAATTAGCTGATCTTGGCAGGAATGGTGGATGTGGGGAGGGGAGGGTGTGAGTTGGCCACAGGGAGGGCAAAAAACAGCCTTGGTTCTAGCTCCTGATAACTATCCAGTGACTCCTGTTGAAAAAGGACAGAGTCAAGCTCAGTTACTATGCCTCCTATGATCCAGTTGTCTGCTTCCTGTCTCTATATTTACACAAATGATTGCTTGGGTAATATACCAGACAGCTACCAGCAGTCATAGAAAAATACTCCAGCATGAGTTTGTACAAGAGTCTACCAGTCTTTAGAAGAGTCAGCAGTATAACTTGGAGCTGACTGCTTTCGCTACTCTGGTCTAGAACAGCATCAGATTTTATCATGTCAAAAACTGTAGTTGTGTGAGAGCTGTGGTTTGAAATGCAGCTAACTGAGGTAGAAGATCATTGTTGTGAGCCAGCGTGCGTGTTTGCAAATCTTTGTGAGAAATTTTGGTTGTATTCACAGTATGGGCCAAGGCTACATCTTTGGTTAACCTTTGCAGATAAAGGAATCACAGTGTTAAAAGAAGAGGTGAAATCTGAGACCTGGTTCAAATATTTGCCAACTTCTATTGTGGATTTTCAGCCATCTCTGAGGACCCTGGCTCATCCTATAAACCGAGAATACCTGAGAGACACTCTTCAGCAATGGATCAACATGTAAGCAAGTGGGTTTCAATTGCACATTATGAACACTGAAGAGCAGAAACCAGTGACATTGGAATAAGTCACTTTGTGGATGACCTGCCAGTATTACCTTTAACACCAAATGCAAAGAGCTCATGGATTTTTTCATCTCTAAGACTGAGACCGTTCAACTGTCGATACTGTCTCCTCCTCTTTTCACCTCCTTCACCCTTTCCCCTTTTCTGTGTGTTCCTATTTTCTCTGTGCCCCCTGCATATGTGTGTATGTGCCTCTCTCTTCAGCCTCCAGCAGTGTCTAAATAATTTTGAAAAACAATCAAAGAAAAGTTAGCGTACAAATTTCAACAGCTTTCTTCAGGTGAAGTTTATTTTGTGTTTTTTAAAGCAGAGAAGCTGTCCATGTGTTTGTGTAGGCATACCTGCGTGAGAGAGAAAACACAGAGATCCACTTCAAGTGTGACAGACAGTGCTGATTACGTACCTGTGGTAATTTTGATTTATGCTTAAATTCAAAATGATCTATTTTCTCAATGGAGAAGTCAAACTGCCTCTGCCTATAAAAGTATTTCCATTTGAGTGTTTTTGGAAAATGATCCAATTACAAACTGGATGATGAATTTGAGAAAATTTTCAACTACACTTATAAATTTAAAGCAATGAGCTTCATTCTATTGTTTATATTCACAATTGAAAAATAAATCCCTGTTTCTATAAGATTTGTTCATATAGCTATTATGAGCAAATTAAACACTAATTATTTGTTGTCAGGTGTAAATTCACCAGATAACAAAGTTAACCATTTTGTTGCTAGTTTTTTTTTAATTCAAAAAATATTTTAGGATTACTACCTCGGGTAATAACATTTTGTGATGTAATTTCTAGAAGTTTTAATGATTGAGAACAAGACTGGCTATTCACGCAGGATATTGGTTGCAAGTCTCACCTCCTCCCACTCAATTTCCAAAAGATTTAAAAAATAATTTCTGACATTTTTGCAGGCTAAGATTTTAAAAAATGATAAAGGTGGTCATTTGTTTATTCCAGAAAAGCAGAGACAGAGAGTGATATATGCATATTTTGGCATTTATTTATGAAAGAAAATTGACTTTAGTTATTTTCCACTGTCACTGGATCACTACATATGAGAAAATCCATAGTTCATCCATTGAGAAAGACCCTAAAGTCCCTTCTTACAACATTAGTTTGGTTCACCATAGATTATGTACTTGTGTTCTGGAGTCGGGTTTGAACTCATAACTTTCTGACTCGGAATAAAGGGTACTACCACTGAACCAAACCAATACTAACTAATGCTATAGTAATGGAGGTGTAGACAGCAATAATAGGTTGAAAATTTTATTAGCTGGTTTTTAGGATCTGTTGTAGCACTTATCTTGGGTAAGACCGTCACCATTCATTCGTTACCAGTCAATTTCCGTGACATTGCTCACTGTATATGTTGAGTATAAATTTTGTTGTAAACAAGGTGGCATTGGAATTGGGAGAGATTTTAGAATTTTGCTCCACAGAGCCATCTAGTAGTCAGAATCTGCATTTACATCATGACGATCAATATAGCAAAATAGAATGGGGAATATTGATATAGCAATTTTAAAAAGGTAGGTGTTGACACAAAATTGTGTTCAAAAACTATCAAAACAGGAAGTAAAATTTGTGAAAAGGAAGTGTTGAATATTTTTAATGTAGATTCTCAAATGCAGTGATTTAATTTTTTAGTATTGACCGAGACGTTCACTTTTATTAAAGGTGTAAGGATGACATAAAGATGGGAATTGGGAACCTGCTGATCTATGTGAAAAGTTTGAAGGGTCTTGCTGGAATTCGAGATGCAGTGTGGGAACTTCTCACTAGTGAATCAATAAGTCAGAACTGGGAAACTGTGTGCTGCCGACTACTGGAGAATCCATTCTCCTTCTGGGAGGACTTCCTTCAGCAGCTGTTCCTCGACAGGTTACAGGTAGATAACATCAAGCCGTAATCTAACAAATGCAAACCACTTTTGTGCTTTTTAGTGGTTGGGTTCTCTTTCAAACTTTGTGGTTGTTAATCCATTGCTAGTGATTCCTTGACATTTTCAGTTCCACAGTAACTCAACTGTCCAAATCACTAATGTGCTATGTATAGTGATATTGCAAATTTGTTCTTTATTATCCATTCCCCCTGTGGCCTCTTTAATAATCGTGAAAGATGGGTTTCAAAAGTTAAAGCTTGGGAGCGTTAGTCTAAATTTTAAAATTGCTAAAATGTTTGAAAAGTCAAGCTAAGAAATTTGTTTTATTTACCTTTTACAATCTCAGCAATGTAACATAAAGTATCTGGTTAATCAGAGAAGAACTCCTCTTCATATGTTCTGAAGTTATAGAACCTGATGATTGTTTAGAATTATAACATGCGCCATCATGTTCAGTCCTGGCCACTGACTCCATTCCCTACCCCAGCTACTGCCTTGGGCTGAACCAGATTGTTTACAACCTTGGTGTCATATTTGACCTCGAGCTGAGTTTCCGACCTATATCCTCTTCTTCACAAAGAACACCTACTTCCACATCCATAACATTGACTCCCTCCGCCTCTACTTCAGCCCACCTGCCGCTGAAACCTCACGCAATCCTCTCTGACTTCCAGACTCAACTATTCCAATTTTTCCTGTCTGGCCTCCCATCCTTCACCTATAAACTTCAGCTCATCCATAACTGCTGACTATATCCTATCCCGCACCAGGTCCTGCTCACCCATCACCTCTGTCCCCACTGACCTGCATTGTCTTCCAGTCCCCTGAATACTTCAAATTTAAAATTCTTAGCCTTGTGTTTAAATCCATCCATGGTATCACCCCTCCCTATCTCTGTAACCCCCTCTAGTGTTACAGCACCCCCCCGCCACCCTTTTCCGCTCCCCAGCACTCCATTCCTCATATGCTGGCATTTCATGCATCCCTCCCATTGTCTCGCCATTAGCGGCTGTGTCTTCAAAGTCTAAGCCCCATGATCTGGAATTCTCTCCATAAACCTCTCTGCCTCTTCACCTCCCTCTCCTCCATTAAGACCATTTTTAAGACCCACATCTTTGACCAAGTTTTTGATCACTCTTCCTAATATCTCCTTCTTTGGCTCGGTGTCTTTTTTTTTCCTTAAGGCTTTGTAAAAACCTGTGGGAAGTTTGTCTTTGCTAAAAGCACTATATAAATGCCTATTGTTGTTGTGATTGAGACCAAGATCAAGGAATGCTGACTGTAAGTTCACAAAATTTAAAATGTAATTAAAGAATATCAACAAACATGTTATTGTGGGCAATAATCGGGGAACTTGTTTCTATTCAACACATTTAATAGAAGCCCTTCTCTCTAGGTTCTGACAAAAGAAGGTTTGGAATCTATCTCAAACAGTTCCAAACAGCTCCTAGTTTCGGCTCTACAGGAACTTCAGGCCAAGAACCCCAGCGCTCCTTCTAACAAACCTGTTCAGTTTGAGTACAATGTTGCTGCATTTCTTTGGTCAGAGAGCAGTAATGACCTTTTAGCAGACACTGCCTGGGTCAGCATTACAAATCGTAACCAGTTTGTAAAGAGTGGACTCTCTATGAAGGCCCAAGCTCTCACACTTTGCGTTCAAAGTTTCTGTTCAGCACTTGACTCCAAATTAAAAGTTAAATTGGATGATTTAGTGATGTACCTTCCACCGGATTCTTCTACTGTTAAGGACAATTTAAAAGACCACTCATCCTCACAGCTGCAGAGTTCAGCATTTGATAGGTACGCTGATACAGCTAAGGTTGAAGAAATGCTGCGGACACATTGCCTTTCTTGTGTACAATACATCCTGGACTGTGTGAAAGCAGAGCTTAAAACTGCAGAAGAGAGATTACAAAGCTGCACTTATTCTCCTAACGATTGCAATCTCAACGCTGTCCTTTTTATGGCACGGTTATGCCAGTCTGTAGGAGAACTCTGCCCTCACCTAAAGCAGTGCATTTTGGGTAAGTCAAGTAGTAATGATCTGCTTGTACGTGAGTCCCGCCCTGTCAAGAAGCTGGGCAAGGGGAAGCTGCAAGAAGTAAAGCCAGCACAGGCGAAGTGGCAGGAAGTAAAGGATCAGCTGCTGCAACAGAGCACGAGTGCTTATAGGATTTGGAATGTTACCATATCAAAGGTCAGTGACTACTTTTATCCGATGATGTTTGTTTATAAAGGGAGAGTTTTGCAGTGCTTTTATAGTACAGAATTGTTTCAAAACAGGGGTTCTGTGAATTCAGATTTTAATCCTTCTGCTCAAAGGGGTAACCAAAGTTTAGAAAGACCTTTGCACAAAAATTTGATGAACAGTTACAGGACACTGTGATTGATTTTATTTTCTTCTGGAAAATATGTTTGTCCTGGAGTGTACTCCAGCCAGCTATTGCTCTGCTCCTCCAGCGCTGTGATATTTAAATGACAGCCCTCTTCTGATTTCACTTCAGTCTTGCACTGCTGATTTTCAACCTCCTGTCCCTCTATCTCCTTCTAGGTTATCTCCAATTTTAAACTGGTTGCAGGAACCAGAATTAAAGTTGGGAGGGAGAGTTGTTAACAGGGAGAGAGCACATTTCTATCAGTTGTTGCTCCACTTCTCTGGGACTGAAATGTTTAGATCATGACCTTTCCTCCTGCCTTCAGCCCAGGCACCTGCTGCTGATTTAAAATTGAAGACACCCCAGCAAAATAGATACAGTGGGAGCTGAGACTGGAGATTGGACGGAGAGTTGCCATTCAAATATTTGTGAGCTGGAAGAGCGGACTGCATATATAACTTACATATTTACCATTGTTATTATAAGTAGTCGTATTAGATTTATGATTGGGTGACTCTCGATGTCTTTGACAGGTAATTTCTTCTTTTGCCTGATTTAATTTCATATGTTAACCATATATAATAGTTAGAAGTTTTTGTTTCAATTGGACAGTTCCACCACTTCCTAATCCGCTGCACTTGTTATCAAATCCCAGTAGGACGTACTTGGTGGTTCTTGCCAGAGTCTGCCTGGAAATATGCTCTTCACAGCAAAGAGCGTTTTATAAATCCATCATCCAAATCTGGTGCAAATACAAGAGGTGGATCAGTATTATAAACATGGTGATTTTGTTGCCTCTGACTTCATAGAGTCCTGCCTGTGGCCTCAACAACATTATAAATCAAAGCAGTGCTGAAATTGAAGGCTGTGATAGGAAAGATTCATGGCTGCCCTGTATAGAGCTTCCAGTGATTGCCAAAGCTATTAGAACAAAAAAAACATTTTAAAATCTTCCCTGAAACACTGCACCAGTAACTTCTCATTGCTGAGTGATCCCAGTACAGCCAAATGGCAGCAAATCAGTTTTACTGCCTGGAATGGGGCAGGGAAGCAGGTGGGTTTCAGCCACTTCGGCTAGCAGCTGAAAGCTTTCCTTTCGTCATACCTCCTACTTCTATTGCTAAAATCATGTTGCACTGTAAATGAGGTTGTTTTAACAGGAGTTTGTGAACTCTAATCTATAGAAAAGCATTGTCGTGATTTATTCTAAGGAATCTTACAACACCAGGTTATCGTCCAACAGTTTTATTTGAAAATCACAAGCTTTCGGAGGCTTGTGATTTTCAAATAAAACTGTTGGACTATAACCTGGTGTTGTATGATTCCTTACATTTGTCCACCCCAGTCCATCACCGGCATCTCCACATCGTGATTTATTCTGTTACCAGTGATCTGATTGAAGTTACTGTACCCATAGACTTTCATGCACATAATAGAATTAAGCTTTACATGAAGAAATCATGTTCAAATGTGTTCAGTCTTAAGTTATTTGTAGAATACTAAAGCTTAATTCTTTTATTGCTTGACTTTTTCATCATGATACAAAGTACCTGTTGAGAATTATAATGGTATGTTGCGACTTCCACCTCCAGAATGTAATTACCAGCTGATTGACTAATTTGCTGAGATTAAGGGGGAGTGGGGGGGGGGCAGTAAATACTTTTGAAAGAAAAACAACTGTACGTGCTGTAGTTTTAATAACATTTTCATTTCATTTGACGATGCCCAATAGGTCAAGGATAAGGTTTGCTTAATGATCTGAGGACTGGGAGTTTAAATCACATTTGTCCTGCGATTTACGAGCTACTAAAAGTGACCTATTTCCACTAAGTTCACCTTATCTAAAAATCATAGGTGTGACCCGATGTGGATGAGTTCTGTCCACTGACCAGGACAGAGCATCAGATACCACTGAAATGAGATGCTACATTGCAAAGCTAATAACGACAGTGCAGGGAAAGTAAGCTGTGAGGAGAACACAGTCTGCAAAGGGATATAGACAGGTTAAGTGAGTTGGCAAGAAGGTGGCAGATGGAGTATAATGTGGAGAGATGTGAGGTTATTCACTTTGGTAGGAAGAATAGAAAAGCAGAATATTTTTTAAATGGTGAGAAACTATTAAATGTTGGTGCCCAGAGAGACTTGGGTGTCCTGGTACAAGAAACACAAAAAGTTAGCATGCAGGTACAGCAGGCGATTAGGAAGGCAAATGGCATGTTGGCCTTTATTGCAAGGGGGTTGGAGTACAAGAGTAAGGAAGTCTTACTACAATTATACAGGGCTTTGGTGAGACCTCACCTGGAGTACTGCGTACAGTTTTGGTCCCTTATCTAAGGAAGGATATACTTGCCTTAGAGGCATTGCAACGAAGCATCACTAGATTAATTCCTGGGATGAGAGGGTTGTCCTATGAGGAGAGTTTGAGTAGAATGGGCCTATACTCTCTGGAGTTTAGAAGAATGAGAAGTGACCTCATTGAAACATATAAGATTCTGAGGGAACTTGGCAGGGTAGATGCTGAGAGCTTGTTTCCCCCTGGCTAGAGAGTCTAGAACTAGAGGGCATGGTCGCAGGATAAGGGGTCAGCCATTTAAGACTGAGATGAGGAGACATTTCTTCACTCGGAGGGTTGTGAATCTTTGGAATTCTCTACACCAGAGGGGTGTGGATGCTGAGTCGTTGAGTATATTCAAGGCTGAGATAGATTTTTGGACTCTAGGGGAATCAAGGGATATGGGGATCAGGCAGGAAAGTGGAGTTGAGGTTGAAGATCAGCCATGATCTGATTGAATGGCGGAGCAGGCTCGAGGGGCCGTATGGCCTACTCCCGCTACTATTTCTTATTTTGTGTTCTTATTAGGTGGATTTATTGCACAGAAGTGCTCCAACTTCTGGCTGATCACATAGGCATGTTGATTGATTGTGGCTCAGACTAAGCAGCATTTGGGAGATGAAATGACTTTTGTGGTGTTTGTGATTGAGTGTTTTTATTGAGCTTTTGTAATATCTGAAGTCCATCTTTTCCTGTGAAATAGAGATGTTTTAAATACCGATGCTGTTAACTGTTTGGATTTATGGCTGGCAATATACTTTATTGGATTTGATACATTATTTTAGGAAATGTGAAGATTGTAAATTTAAGTAATCTTTAAATGGTGAAGTTCTAGAATTATGGACACATAAATCATTTATACTTTGAGAAATTTGATGTTATGTTATCTGATCATGGTGCATTGGGATTATGATAACTGGAGGCTGGAAACAGAAACACTAATTTACTTTAGGATTGATGTTCTACTTTCTTGGTTTTTCAAGCCTTTATAGCCACTTAATTTTTAAAATTTTCTTCTTTAAGGCTCTTGTTTGCCGTTTCACACAGACGTTGCACTCTCATACAGCTGGAGCTATTCTATCTACAGCCACCAACTGGGATGAAATTGAAATTCAAGAGGAAACAGAAGCTGGAAATAGTGTAACGTCCAAAATTCGTCTTCCTGTACAGGTTGGAAGGATTATTTATGTTTCTGTGTCTGAGCTGTTTGGGTCATTTTCATAAATAAAAAAAAATACAGCTTAATTGGAATTTGATGGACATAGCTAATCACTGACAGTCTTCCTTACTACCTGATCAACAGTTTGTGATTTTGCCTTTATGCTGGTAAAACCTCCATTTATTTTGTAGGATGGCTTTACCAATAAGATGGAGGAAGTAGCCCCCCAAAACATGGGAGCTACTTAACCCCCCCCTAACTATGCAAGTTCCTCCCAGTATAGGTGTTGCACTAATTTTAGGACTGCTTGCTGCTATCAAGAGTCATTTCCAACTAATCAATTTTTTTTGGGGGGAAAGGGGGAGATAGTAAAAGTATTTTTACAAAATTTTCATTTTCACAAAGTTTGCATGTTCAATCCCTCTTTTTTAAAAAAAACGTTTTCCCCCTATTAGCGGGGGAGCTCAGTACTAGTAAGTGGTCACAAAAACACTGAAGTACTGATATGGGGAAGAGTAGGAAGGCATGGACTGGATAGTTGCCACTGATTTTTATTTTGCTTCCGTCACAGTGCTATTGCTTTTTGTTTTGATTTATGGTATTAATGGTAAACGAGAGCCTAATCATAGCTAAGCCCAGAAAACATAGCTGTAGGTTGACGAGAGCTGATATGTGTGACGTTTTACTGGATTTTAACTAACTGAAAAAACTGCACTCTTACGAGCACAGGGCATCCCTGAACTTCCCACTGCCTATTCAGTAAGTGGTCACAAAAGCACTGTGTTCTAGAGTTGTCTGGAACCAGGTGGGAAAAATTTCAGTCTCTAGTAACTGGTCTGTCCCTCCAGGCCCCATCTGTGAGCGAGGTCGCTGGTCAATCATCAGCAGTTCCCTGGAGTACTGTGGACCTGCCAGTCTCAGTTATTGGACTACAGAGACTACCACAGAGGATTGACTAGATTTCCATTGCCAGCCAGATTATCTTGGACTGACTAACGGCTCACCTCCTTCCTAAGGAAGTTAGTTGGCTATTAAACAACTGTTAAGTGCGGATTGGAGCCCTTACTAGGCAGACAGCAGGTCACATGTCGAGCTTCTTGAGTGTTGTGGTTGCACCTGCATCCAGATGAATATTCCATTACACGCCTGACTAGCGTTTTATAGATGGATAGGCTTTGAGGGCTCATAAAGTGAGCCTCTCATCAGAGTACCTAGCCTCTGCCCCATTTTTGTAGTCATTGTGTTGATATAGCTGGTCCAGTTAAGCTTCTGGCCAGTGGTGACTTCCACGATGTTGATGATGGACTCAGCAATGGTGGTGTCATTGAAGGTCAGGGGGAGATGGTTGGGCTTTCTCTTGTTCAAGATGCTCATTTCTTAGTACCTATGTGGCATGATCATCACTTGCCATTTGTCAACCCAAACCTGGATGTTATCCAGGACCTGCTGTAGGCTGGCATGGACTGCTTCATTATCGGGGGAGTTATGAATGGATCTGAACAGTGTGGAATCGTCAGCAAACAGCCCCACTCCTGACCTTATGACTCAATGAAGGTCATTGATGAAGTAGCTGAAGATGATTAGGGCGAGGACACTTTCCTGAGAAACTCCTGTAGCAGTGTCCTGGGACTGCGGTGATTGGCCTCCAACAGCCAAAGCCATCATCCTTTGTATCGGGTATGACTCTAATCGCTGGAGGGTTTTCTCTTTGACGCCTATTGACATTGGTTTTGCTAGGGCTCCTTGGTGCCACACTTAGTCAAATGCTTGCTTGATTTTGAGGGCAGCTACTCTCATCGGTATGGAGAATCCATAGTTTGTGAGAATTACTATAATGTCGTAAAGGTCTTGCTCCATGTAGGAAAAGATAAATCCAAAATATTTCATAAGAAGGATAACCTTTAGCACAAGCATCCAATACTATTGAATTATGAGTCATTTATCTTGATAAAACTCTTAGAAATGATGTTAACCCTCATTGACACTCTTTATTTTGCACCATTGTTGGCCCAGGATTTAGGATCATTGCAGAAAGCAGCATGCAGTGTGGACCATTCGATTGTTCATGTGTGCATAATTATTTACCTGGTGATCTATTACCTGTATGAATTGGAAATACCAGCAATGTTCAAAGAATAAATTTCATTCCATAGTTTTGAAAAGGCTTTTTATTTATAGTAAAGTACAACTGTTGCTTGACTGCTGCTGGAATTTGCAGGGCTATTTCTGAGGCAATAAAAGTAGTGCTCATAGTAATGTGAAACCCCAGATGTCTGTAATCTAATCTATCAGTACTTCGTTGTGGCGAAGACATAAGTCCTGACTATATACAATACAGAATTGAAATGAAATTGTATGGATAATTACAACACTATTACTGAAACCTTGAATCTGATGATAATTGTTCATGGAATGTGAATTCCATTTTTAGATGGCTGCTTTGTTGAAGGCTCATTTATTGATTATCTGGGAACATGTAGATCAGTTCTTGTCAAAAAAAAGGTAGAATTTAATGGCGAGTAGTTCCATGTTTTTTTTTTGTATGTTTGTACTGATTTGGTGCTTGGAAAAACTGGGTAGTCCAAATGCTCTTTTAGCATTCATTAGCTGTCACCCTACTGCATGCACATGTACGCATTTTTAAACTTGCATGAGCAATATGCCTTACTGACGGACACCAATTCCATCCAGCCAGGCTTTTTTCTTCCTCCTGTGAGTCCTGATCATTAATGATGTGATTTTTATTGAGTAAAGTCATAAAGTAGGAAAAGGAGAGATGGGCACATGAACATACATTCTTTTGTTCCCTCGACAAATCTTTAATGCCCAAGTCTATCCAAGAGTTTGATAATGCTCCATTATGTGGGGAGGCTTTTCCAAAACATCCCTTGGACTCCTGGACAGGATACAAGAAATGGCCTGTTGCCTGGTAGGTGGCCCCTTATGCCCTTCCACCCTCAAACCTCTCTCTCCATTACAGCCTTTCTTATCTTTTTTTATTTTTTTCTATATTACCATGGTTCGTGCTCTTCTGACCTATTTTAACCTCAGTTCCAAATACATCTCCTCCTCCTTGTATTTTCAGTGTGTTGAAATTAAATTTTATTACACAATCTCTTACTCTGCCTTATTCTTTTCCAGGGCCTTAGAACTGTGGAACTCTTTATCTCCCTCAGTGTTTCCTTGCTTCTACAATAGACTTTTAATCCCCAACTTTATCATCTAATCACTACTTGCTGATTTATCTTCTCGTCTTTTTAATACCATGGTGATGTCCTGCCCTCTTGGCCTAGACCTTTAAACTTGCTTTCTCAACAAACATTTTAATTTTACGTACTTGTCTTTGGTTTATTTAAACATTCATCTGAGAAATGAAAAGACTGCAATAAGTTTAGGAATTGGTTTTAAGAACAGTAGCAGGCACCCTGATTGGAAACCATCCCTACCTGAAATACTTCAGCTTTGGTGCTCATCAAGGTGAGAGATACTAGTGTAAGGAATCTTACAACACCAGGTTATAGTCCAACAATTTTATTTTAAATTGTTGGACTATAACCTGGTGTTGTAAGATTCCTTACATTTGTCCACCCCAGTCCATCACCGGCATCTCCACATCAGAGATACTAGTGGCAGAGAATGGAATAACTTTTAACTTTAAGCACCTGGCGCCTCCATTATGCATTTCTGGGTAAAGTACCACAGGTGCAGAGTAAAGCTCTCTTCATGTTGTAGCCTAACCTCCACCTCAGGAGAGCAACGTCACTTCACCAGATTTTCCCACATCAGCTACTCTCATAGCCTCCTTGCACAGGTTTCCTTATCTGTGCCAAATTGTATACAGTGGAGCTATGCTGCTAAGAACAGGAGTTAGACTGCACAAATTTTTTGAAAGAAGCTTATAAGAGGCAGGAAGTACATGATCACAAGATAATTACAAATGAAGAAAACCATTTGGCCCGTCTTAATCCATCTATCCAGAGAGATCTTAATGGACTTCCATGACGTAGCACCCAGTTGTTCCTTAAATGATTCGAAAGCTTTTGTCTCCACTACTCTATCTGGAAGTTTATTCCACATGTTGACCATTTGTGTGAAGAAGAATTTTTGAAGATGAATTTCCTGATACCAGTCCTAAAATTACTTTTTACTGGTTTGAACCTATGTCCCCTATTTTACTCCCACAGTATAATTTAAACTAATATTCCAGGATAACTTTTTCTATACCCTTAATAATCTTATCAACCTTTAAGACCATCTCTCAGATGCCTCCTCCCCAGCTGAAATGCACAAGTCTTTCCTCTTAATCGTACCCCAGATACTGGGGATCAGCCTTATAGCTCTTCTCTGCACTGTCTCCAGCCCTTGAAACTCTCTCGTTTCTTGGGAATACTTCCAATGTTCACGGCGCAGTGACCAGAGCACTATATGGTTTATCATTGCCTCCTTCAATTTGCATTCTACTATTTTAGCTATGTAGTTCAACATCCAGTTGGTTTTGTTAATTGCTGCTCTACATCGGCTACACATATTTAATGTCAAGTCTACTAAGACTCCTAGGTGTCTTTCAACTTCACCCCTAGCTATTTCAACACCATTTGTGGAATATGCATGTTGTCTCTTTTCTTCCTATGTAGCATTTTACAATTGCCTGCATTAAATTATCTCCCATTGTTTTCCCCACTTGCATATTTTGTTCAATTAATTTTGTAATTACTGAGCTGCCTCCTCCAATTCCACTGCCCCTCCAAGTTTGTATCATCTGCACATTTGACTCTATTGACTGTATGAATCCAGGTCATTGATGTAAACAACCCATCAGTCTGGGGTGGATTCATCTCCAGTTGCTCAACCCACTGTGCCATCCAGCCCCCTTTTCAGTATTTGTTTTTTTTAAAAATAGAATTGTATCAAGAATTGTGATACCTTTGACAGATTTTGTATGTATGTTTTGGAATATTTAATAAGTACTGACTTTTTTAGGGAAATTGACAAGAGTCATTGCTGGACTCCCCAATGTGAAGGAGCTGAATTAATATTCATGATTGAAATTACAAGATTGTTGAAGCACCTCGGATTAACAACTGTCTTCACTGAAGTTCATTCAGCTTCTCCTTGTTCTCCGCCTCAGTCACTTCTCTGAGCCAGCTCCTTGAATGATAGTGCTCCCTGTTAAAATATTTTTTAAAAATGCTGAGGTGGAAAGGCTATTATAGACAGTCATATATTTTGTAAAAGTTTGATTTAAAAAAATAGATACCAATGGTAAGATTTCATCCATATAATTGCCTTTTTAGATGACAAATAATATTACAAACTATAAATATATTTTAAATCTATTTTTCTTCTTTTACTTTGAATTTCCACACTTGTGACGTTTCTTTAAAGTTGCTTTAGCAATTTGCATAAAATTTTAAACCGCCTGGGCTGTTGATTATCTTCAGTAAATTAATTTTTCAAGAACATTCAATTATTATTCAAGCACTCAATTTGTTTTGTGTCTTTTGATTTTTCCATAGTCATCCTGGTACGTCCAGTCACTGCTTTTTCACTTGTGCCAAGAAGTAAACCGGGTTGGAGGTCATGCTCTTCCCAAGGTCACGCTTCAGGAGTTGCTGAAGACCTGTTTGGATGAGGTGCTTACTGGTTATGAAAAACTGTGTTCAGAGAAACTGGATAAGGTATGTATTTTTTTAAAAAAATCATCAGGCCATTGTTGGTGTTGCTCTGAATATTATTGTAACTGCAAAATAACTACATTACGTATTCAAACAAAGCCCTGATCCATGACATGGACTTCAAAAAAAAATTGTACGCCTCATTGAACCCAGATATGTGTCGCTGTCTTTAACTCCTAGTCCATCCGTTGTTTTTTATTGAGATTAGTTGAGCGGTTTGGTGTACACACATGTGAAGAGTTGTGTCCTTCAGTTTGTTTTGAAGTATTGGGGGGATAAGCAAATCCATGTTTATTGATTGGATAATGGCTGGAAAAATGTTACAGGGTATCTTTAATTTCAGTGGGATTGTGGAATTTGTTTTGCATCTGTCACTGTTTCCTAGGGAAGTGCACATGCAGCCACAGTCATCTCAGCCAGACCATATTCACAATAATAGGCCTGGTGGTATCAACCTCCCACTTCAACTTGTAATGTGTTTTGATTTGGTTAGTTGATGACAGAATCTGTCGAAGTGTACTGTTCCTTTAAGTAGAAACCACCTTTATAGGCAACGTTTTCATAAAGCAAAAATTAAATTATTCGAAGAACAAAGAAATTAAGCAATCTGTTCAGTGCATTATTTATAGGCAGTCTGTTTGCAATTGCAAAAGTTTTTGTACGTGGTGTATATTAAGTCTTGTAAGTGTTACCAATTTACTGTGCAGTTGGTGCATCCACGCAGAAGATCAACATCTTTGTTGTTAAACCCAAAAGTAAGAGCTTGTGATGAAGGCTGAAGTTTTTTAACTGTTCTTGTACTGACATAACTTGAGTTTTTTTGGCTAGCATGTTCAACAACAACTTGCATTTACATAGCACCTTTAACACAGGAGCATTATTAGACAATATTTGATGATGAACCACATACAGATATTAGGACAGGTGATCAAAAGCTTGCTCAAAGAGGTAGGTTTTATGGAACGACTTAAAGGAGGAGAGGGAGGAAGAATGGTTTAGGGAGGAAATTCATTCCCTCGGAGCTGCTCCCGTTCTGCCACCATAATTTTTTGTATGTAAACCAGGTTTCTGCCACACTTCCAGCTACATCAGTGGAGCGAGAGTAGCTCCAAGGAAATTCCCAGCTATTATGTTCATAATTTTACTGCATCAAATGATTAAAATAGTGTGATATTTTTAAGATCTTAAAATGCCAGTATTAAGACCAGCCTTCTAATCCTCAATTTTTATGTATTCTGTGGCAGAAAATCTATGACTATCTTAAAGTTCCTACATGGCCTGTTTCATCCCCTGATCCATGTGTCTGGTCCACTGCAGGCCTCTATAATGCATGGATCGTGTTCAGAAGTGTGCTAAAGACACCTAGTGGTGTCTAGATATTGCAACAAAGTTTTGACCTTTTGATTCTCCAGACCTATTGCTGTGAAAATAAGTAACAAGAGCTGCGATCACACAGAAGTTGGAGATGACTCATTTTGACACACATTCCAAATAGTTCATTTGCAAAAATGATCTGCAGTTTTGCAAGCACAAGAAAATCCTTTAAAATTCTTCACCTAAACGTGAAAAGTGTCAAATGAAATTCTACACACTGAAATATGAAAGGAGATTAAAGAAGCAAATCAAGAGATCATTTAACTAATGCCCCAAATTATACCTCATTCAAGGGAGTGGGCAAGCAACCAGCTGAACGACCTCTGGCAATATTACATTGTTAGAAGAAGGATAAAATTGTCTGTTGATGACCTTCAGTTATAAATTCCCCTCCCTATAGGGAATCACTGGAACTCTTCTACTTTCAACAACAGGGTGTAATTATGGAGCTTTAAACAAGTGCTACAGTACTTCAGGATCAGAGGTCCTTCATCCAAAAACTGTTCGTTTCTGACTCACAAACAACTTAAAATGAGAGGTTACTGAACTAAATACCTTGCAGCATAATTGCTAAATGTAACACTAAAGTTTTGATCAATTTGTGTTTGTTCTGTTTCAGGTTGATTCTGCGTTCCCTTTAACTCAGAATAGAGCTCTGCAACTGCTTTTTGATCTTAGATATCTTGGTTCAGTTTTAACAGCCAGAAATGAAGAGGTGAAAAGCAGCAGGATCCAGCAGGACCCGCGGTACTGAATTTCCTTTGAATAGTGAAGTTATTTTTCTTCAAATTCTTACTTTTATATACTCCTGGTATTGGAGAGACAAATGTTAGGGTATTTGTTGAGGTTGATAATCTTTCCTGTGTTTATTGAATCAGGGTTCAGAATGTGGCAGATATTTTGGAAAGCCATATTGATCCATTTGATTTGGATGTTTTTACTCCACACCTTAACAACAATCTGAACAAACTTTCTCAAAGGACCTCAGTAAGTACAGCAGCCATATTCAAAACAAATTTGTCTCAGCTCCCTCCTCCTCCGAACACTCCATTCCTCTAAATTCAGCCTCTTGTGTGACCCACCTCCCTTCGCCTTACCATCTGTAGCAGAGCCTTCAGCCATCTAAGTCTTAATCCTCTTCTATTCCCTAACTAAACTTCTTTATCTCTCCAACTTTCTGTCCTTTAAAAACTTCCTCAAAACTCATCTATTTTGGCCAACCAATCATTCATTTTCCATACTCATTTTTTGAAGTTCCTTGGGGAATTTATTTTTACTTGGAGCA
This sequence comes from Heptranchias perlo, assembly GCF_035084215.1. Classification (NCBI taxonomy): domain Eukaryota; kingdom Metazoa; phylum Chordata; class Chondrichthyes; order Hexanchiformes; family Hexanchidae; genus Heptranchias; species Heptranchias perlo. Next base: position 12,675,256 of record NC_090347.1, read on the forward strand.
CTATGTAAATGAAAATTTTTGTTTAATTCTGCTTGTTGCTATGTCTTTTCTCTTTTTTAAAATTTTGTTTTACTATTTTGTTTAGTTTAACTTTATATTTTTCCAGCCCCTTTTTTAGCTTTAAGATTAATTTTAAACTCACTTATCATCTTTTTCCTGGCTCCCAATGCCTACTTTGGTTGGTGGGGGTTGGAGCAAATTCCAAAAAAATGTGCTTTTCATTGGCAGAAAACGGGATTAAAGACTCGTTTTCCAGCCACTGTTAGCCCCAGACTCCTGTAACCACGTCAACCGTTGAAATGTAAAACTTGCCAAAGCAGGGAACGGCTTTGATGAACAAGTAAACTTCTCAGTGGCCCCTAGAGCTTGACAGAAAAATATTGTATTGATGTAGAAAATCAGGGTGTGTAAAATACATATTTCTGTCCTATAGGTGCTGTTTGGGTTATTAACAGGCGCAGAGAAACAATACACCAGCAGAAGTGCAACGTTCAACTCACAAGAACCTCATAACATCTTGCCATTGGCTTCTAGTCAGATTCGGTAAATGAATCTTCATTGCATTTCTGCAGCAAGCTTGAAAGGGTTGAACTACAGTAAACCTGTGCACATGTTTATGTGGTCTGATCAGAATTGCAATACAGTCCAAACTTGATAATGCTAGATACCATCACAAACTGTTTTCTATCCAAATGAGGAACCGATAAGACTACTTGGCTCTAGATACCAATATCATTTTGCTTGGACAGTGGAAATTTAACATCCGTGGTAACTAGCAGCCCCCCGTCTTAAAGAGTTGCTTGTACTGAATTTAAGTTTGCTTGATTAGAACCCCCCTCCCCCTGTCATTTTAACTGTATGCTTCGTAACATAGTAACACTTTCAGGCAGGAGAAAACCTTCAGTATGTCTAGCCTACCTATCCACACTATGTCCTTGGTGCATTTCTAATAACTGAATCTCATTTGTTGATGAGAACCTGTCTAGTTCCTTCTTGAGACCCATTAAGGTTCAAATACTTCAGCCAACACACTGATTCCACTTCAGCACAATACAGACTTCGCTGTAGCTCATTTACCCATACAGGCTGAAGTTCTAAAATCCAATCCTCCCAACATACCTTAGTAAAGTAGTCCTTTTTAAAGTGATCCAGTAGGCTAGCACTTGCTTTACGATGTTATTTTTTTTGCATTAAAAGGAAGCAAGACTAACCCTAACTCACTAAGCTGAAAGGTCCTTATTGTGGTTAGTTCTTGTTTGGCTAAGTAATGCTGCTAATGTTCAAGTGCATGTAGACCACCTAAATTTTTGGCAACAACTTTGTTTCCAATGTGTGTTTTTGGTGAGAAGTTATATCCCCTATGTGCCAGCTTGCAAAACTAGCCCTGGTAAAAATGAAAAAGTATGTGCAGCTGTGAAGAAGCAAATTCTAATTTCTGCTTTAACACTGAACACATTAGTAGGACAGCAATTCAGCTAACTTATTGCATTTTAATACATTATGCAGCTAATTGACTCACTTGTTCTGATCCATAACAGTTTGACACTAGTGGTTAACTAAATCGTACACGGCTTCAGTATTTATTGTGAATCTGTGTTTCCAGATTTGGTCTATTGCCACTTAGTATGGCAAGTTCACGAAAGCCTAAATCATCTGTCCGAGGAAATGAAGTTAAGAATCAGGTCAGTGCAATTACTTTGTTTCTTTTAGTATTATTGTGATATGTAGACTTTTGGTTTAAAATTTAACTCTAGTACTATAAAAAGAAAGTGTCTAAATCCTTAGCTTTTATAAAATGTGTTTATTTAACTCATTGTTTGCATTTAGTATCTTGACCTGTTTTTTCATATAAAACGATAGCACGATGATAGTCTGACAAATTAGTGTTAACTGTCATTCACAGTTAACGTGTGTTAGTCTAGTAATGAATAAAACATACTTATACCGCTCTTTTATAATGTACACTGCCACATATAGATACTGCTAAGAATTAAATACATTGATATTATGGAAAAAGTGGCAGACCTTTTTTCTGCACATGCCAAACACTGGTTCAGGGGAACAAATGCATTATCGTGACAAAAACGACCCTTAACTCTGCTCTCATCCCAGTGACCAAAACAGTGGACCATTTTGATTGTGTCTGGGTGCCACTGTTAAATTGGTACTGTGCATTTTATTTTTGTCAATACTGCACTACATAGTCTTTCAAATATGATGTTTAAGTAAAGAAGGAACATTTGTATTTGTAATGTATGTGATTTAATTTAACTGCTTTCTGTAAATTCAGTTTCAGTTGACACATTGAGCTGTCACAGCTACAACTTCTTGATCAAGCTTCACTGGGTATTTCACAGTCCTGTGTGTAGTGTACTTGGCTTTGCATTGCAGCTTGAGTAGCCATATACAGTAGACAGTATTATGTTCAGGTAACTGCCAATACCAGTGTATTTGTGATGAGAGAGTGCGCAGTTGTAGTGTGAAACTACAGTCAAGCCTATTTAAGACTAACTGCTAAAACCAAATCCTACTTTGCACCAGGCCAATTCAAAGTTAAATAATGTGACTCTCTGATTTGAATTGTCCTCTGAAAATAGGTAAGAAATCCCATCTCATCCAAGTAGGTAAAGAATAATATGAGCTTCACATTGGTTTTAAGCTACAAACTTCTTGTTGCCTGAGCAGACTGACATTGTGAGTTTTCAACTGACACCATAATGTGAAATAAGCAGAATGTTTAAAGTGCCAGGAGTACTTTCTTTTACAGCAATATTGACCCTAAACTGCTAAAATTTAAGCACTTAAAACAGTGTTAAATATTGTAAAAAAAAAATTCTGCTTGCCGTATCGTCTCTACCCTCATTCATTCGCACTTTCATATTCTCTATCTGAGCTATTCCTATTTTCTAGCTTTAATTTATATTTTTCTATCTTTTCTAACCATTTGCTAACTTTAAAACTTTCTTGGTTATTGTTTTTCTTTTTCCTGGTTCCCACCATGTATTGTGAAGAGCAGCGACAGTGTAGAGGGAGGGGGAGGTGATCCCAGCATCTCCTAATGTATGAAAATGGCATAAAACTGAGTCTTTGGTTAGCAGTACAAATTTTGTGCCTGTAACCGAACCTGCATCAAAACTACAATGGAGGTGACCCCAAATTGGACAAAAAAGTACAAATGTCTTAACATCACCTAAACTCGTGACTCTTACTCTATTAACACAATCTAGAGTTAGGAAACAAAAGTAGTGTCGTGGATTTACATATAGAGTTCAATTTATTATGACTTTAGTTAAGGTCCTTTGCCATGCAGGGATGTACCCAAGAAAAATACCAGCAGTCTAAAGGTTAATAATGAACATATTATTGAGAGTACGATCACCTTTGATATTGTAACTTTTAAGATTCTTTTTTGTTCTCTGGTAAATTGAAGTTGACCTTGTGGAGGCCCTGATGCTCTAAAATTGGATGCACTGCTAAATTCAAATGCACTGGTTTTATAGTTACCCAACTGTAATAATTTACCTCTTTTCCTTGTGGCCCAATTGTTACTTTTTCTGTGGTTTTTGAGTGTTCTGTTTTAGTGTGCATTATTTGAGCCCTTTTGCTGAAACTGTGAATAATCACCTGGCTGTGGTAAGAGTGACTTGTGGTGATCAACTGATTACTCACAGATGTTTCAGAAGTTACTCTGGAATTAGGCAGGACAAGTGAAAGGGGCAGTTTTTTTCTCTTTCTTGACTATCACAGTTGAAGACATAATGATTTTGATATTTGGCTGCTGTTGAATATGCCAAATCCTTTGAGGACTGATTTCTTGTATAGCTTTCAAATTATACATATCTTTTATCAGGCATCATGCACAAAAAATAAGTTCTCTAAATAAATACCTAGTGCTGAGTGCCATGAAGTAACATTAAATATGTGGAACCACAAAATTATTACTTAGTCATAGTACTTGATGATTCAGCTGAAAATTGTGGACTAAAATGCTACCATAGTCCTCAGAGGGTTAATAGTGTTTGTCTGTGGTATGATACTCACTGCATACCACCTATAAATTGTTTGTGTTCCAAATTCATTAACTTCATTTTCTGCTATGGAAAATATCTTTGTATTGCAGTATCTACTGTTTGTTCTTGTCTTTGAAGTGTTGCTGTTGGCTGCTATTTTGCCATTCAGCTTGCTTCAGTGTCCATCAATGTGCATGTGTGAAGTGCATATTTTTACGAAATGCTACACAGATGTGAAATTAATTTTTAACAAATATATCACAAACAAAAATCTATGTTGACATCATCCAGGGTCATTTTTTGAAGTATAAGTTGTAGCGGTGAAAGAAGTGTACAAGTTCTTGTGTTATGGGGTGCTTTTGAATAGGGACTGGTCTAAATCCAGATTTCTTGTACTTCTTTCTCCTATCAATTGTATGAGACTAGAATGATCATCTCAATATCAGGAATTCCTAATCAGTATTGCACTACATATGATGTGCACAGGACAAATAGAATGTGTTGCAAATGTGAACTGTTGGCAAACAGCCCTGTAGTTGTACTCAAATGAGTAATAGATTTGACTCAAAAATGACTGCAAAAGCTTCATATTTGGTTCCAATGCATTTTTCCTGGGTGCGTTACCCTTACACAGTAGTGGCTGCTAAAAATGTAATGCAGCAAAGCATGTGGCTGTTTGTGTTGTCAAGAAGACTATAATGTGTCACTGCTTTTTTGGCTTGCTAGGAAGAAGGTGGTGTTGGGGAAATGAATCTGAACTTGCTGAGTGACATTAAATCCAAACATAGAAAAGAGTTTGGCTCCAAAGATTAGCTATCTTCTTTAGTATCTTGAGCCAATGGAAATTTCAGTTGGAGCCAAAACTGGTCCCATAGATCTAGTTTGCTTGGTCAGGTGAACAGCTGTGTGACTGACCAGAATTAATCCAAACTTAACAGTATTTAATGTCATCTTTAGAAGCTGAGTGAAAGCCTTTATCATTTTGTCATAATTAATGGAAGGGACAGTCACAATAATATCTATTTACCTTATGTGATCTGTTTTACTCAAAAAAAAAAAGCTGATCCTGAATCATGACAAATTAGCTTGATTTATGATTTGCGTATTTCTATTTATAAACTGAGATTACATAATCTTCTAATTCACAGTGGCATGCATGCATAGAATAATGTGCTTTGAAACATGATCCACCTGAAATCTAAAGAGGAATTTTTCACACAATCTGAACCAATCTCGCAGTTTATGGATAAAGAGATGTTCTGAGAGGATTCAGCCTTGTTTCATTGTGGGCAGGAAGGGAGCACATTTGGGATATTGTCTTTTTCTTATTGCTCGGGGGCAGGGGGAGAGGGGTTGTGAGTTTATGCAATTGCTAATTGAACTAATTGACTTGATAAGGAAGCTAAAATATTCATCATGGAGTTACAAATGAATAATTATTGCAAACCATGTTGTTGGCTTAGCTGTGAATAATGAAAGCTCAATATTAGCTCTGCTGTTTATAGTATTTTGAATTTCACAACAGCACTTTGAATATTGAACAGTAAATGTACCTAGGATATAGTGTTTAAAACTTTTTTGTCTTTTTTTTGGTGCAGATGCTTCCCACGTCGGTCACGGAAGATGCAAATCTGAGGCCTGGCTCCTTATTCCGTCAGCTGGCAGCTTTTCAAGAAGATGATGTATCATCATCATCATCCCTCTTTAAACTAGGGTGGCTATCGAGTATGACAAAGTGATAATGCTAGCTTTAAAAAAAAATATTGGTAGAACCAAGCAGTGATCTAGATGAAAATTAATAAATACAAAAATATCACCAACTACCATCTAATGTAAAAACGATGTGCTATTATTGCTGTCTGTAACTTACAAAAATATACTAATTATGTATTTGTAACCATGTGCAGCTGCTTTAATATAGCTATGATCATATCTGTTGCCATTATTAGGATAAATTTTTTTCTATAAAAAGCATATATCGGTATCATGTGGACTGCAGTATGTCAACTTGGACCTTTATTGAATTGAAATATAGATCAATTCCTAATGACATTGAATTAGTTAAGCAGATTGGTAACATGAGCATGTCTCCGGGGTGCAGGGGCAGCATTCTAATGAATGGATTCTTCAGCTGTTCACATGTGCAGCCATTCTCTATTTCAATGTGCAGTTTTTGTCAGTACACATCCATCAAATCGCAAACTTCCATTCCATTAGCACTATGGGACATGTAGTCCTATTTTGATAATGAAGTCCCATACAATATCTCCCAATGTTTGCATCTGTGCTCTATTAAAGGAAGATGTAAATAAGTGGAGCTCAGGCGAAGATTTCTTCTCTTTCTTTTATGTAGCAAAATCATAAACGAGAGCATAAAGAATGTGTTTTAAGATTTCAGTCCAAACAGAAAACAGATTGCCGCCTTTACTAATTATACAAAAAATGGAATTCTCTCTCCAGAAAAAAATCAACACTGAAAAGTACGCTGATGAGTTCCTTCAGCTGGATAGGAACATTATCTCCATCACTAGTGCTTGTGGAAATGGATGGTTGGATTATTGCCATACTATCGTTTTCATACACTAGTGCTCAAAGCAACACTGAGCTGGGCTAGAAAAAAAGCACACTTTTTCGTAAGCTCCCAAATGAAGCTACGCTGTCAAATATAGCAGCCAGTAACTTTCTCTAACCATGAAGCTTAACTGGAAATTCATATCCCAAGCTTGTAAATGGCTCAGCACTTGAGGTTACAGGTCCCTCTGTAATAGATAAACACCACATGTTCAAGTTGCATCCGCTGTTGAGGGCCTACTGTAGAATTTTATTTGAAACCTTGCCCAAAAAGCCATTTGATTTTAATGGAACCAAAGCTTTTTTCTGATTGTAGCATTATGGTTTGGCATTGAATACTGCAGTGTTTTGACACACAAGCTTTCTGTTAATCCTGATGTATATCACTAATATGGTAATTAGTTTTAAATCATGTGACAGTGTGGAGATTTCACTTTTGTTTCTTGATTGGCTAGCATTAAACGTAGCTCATTATATGGTCAGGGCTAAATTATCTGTTAGAATGTGTCCCCGATTTGGTATTGGGCAAATATATGTACTCACGGCCAGGAACCCATGATGATCTGAAACTTACTTTATTTTGTATCTGAATTACAAGGTACATTTTTGGCTTGCTGGTAATGGGGAGCGGGGGAAGATGTTGGGTAAATCAATATGAACCTGTTGAGAGGCATTAAATCCAAACATCATAATGAGTTTGGCTCCAAGGATTAACTATCTGTTTAGTTCCTTGAACCAATGGAAGTTTCAGTTTGAACCAAAACTGACACCCAAGTGTAGTTTGCCCTGTCATCGTGAACAGCTGTGTCATTGACAAGAACTAATTCAAACCTAATAGTACTTAAGCTCTCACCAGAAGCTGAAAGAAAGCCGTTGTCATGGTCAATGATAGGGATAGTCCTAGTAATATTGTCTTACTCCTAAAATCTGTTTTACTCCTAAAATTATCTTATCATATATCTCTGACACTGCTATATTTTTATTAAAAAATGACAAAATACACAATCTTTCACACGGGCAAGTATGGGTAGGGCAGTGTGCTTTGAAACATGGGGTATAAATTTGTCTGTGCCCGGTTTTGGGCCGAAGGCAGCGATGTGGCCGCAATGTGTGCCCAAACCGGGAGGCCCAAGACTGGCCTGAAATTCTAGTACATTTTAAATTGAATGGTACTTAAACTGCACACTCAGCTACTTTATAAAAACTATCCGTTATATAATTCTTATTGAGAACAAAACATCTCGGAAGTACAAGGAGTCTCAATAAAGGAGCACAGTTTGCTCTGTCAGAAGAATTTTAAAAATTCTCAGTAACAATGGGAGAAGAGCGTACAATCACTGACTATCACTGTTTTGTAGTTCCCTTCGAAGCTGGTTCAGAAGATAAGTTTTGCCATTGTTTAGCTGGAGAAAATTCTGGCTGATCTATGCACTGATGTCGGATAGGCAGTGTGTCAACACAGAAATGGTGAAAGAAAGGTAGTGCTGGTGTTATCAGCATATATATATATGAAAACCGACCTTGTGGCTACGGATGATGTCTCGAAGGAGCAGCATGTAAAGGGAGGCAAGGATGGAACATTGAGGTACTCTGGAGATGACCACAAGGAGACGAGGAGATATCATTGCTGGAGATGTGTTGGTTCCATTGGGACAAGTATGATGAGCCAGTAGCACAAATTTAAAGGTAACCTGTAGTCACAGACTCCTTGTCCTTGCTATTTTTGGGGATTGAGTTTCAGAGCCCTACAGTTCCTCCTCATTTCACCGCGACTGGATGAACAAAATATAGTGGTGAATGATGCACGTGCCCCACTTTAACAGTTTTTATGACTGCCTGTCTACTCATGTATGATGTTGATTATTTGTGCAAACCACTGGAAGAATTTGAATTTACGAACAACTTGCTGCTATGACCTGATTTGCAGGACCACGTCTTCAGCTCAAATGCTTTTTCATTAAGGTGATATATTTATTTAATGTCTCCAAGACTAAATCCTCCTACTGCTCCAGGATCATACTTGAGGATAAGCAAAATCATGGACACCTCTAAGACCAACCACCTCCTCTGACCACCTACCCACTGCTGCAATATCAAATGCAAGGAGCTTATGGGACTTTTTGACTCAAAAATCAAGCTGCTATCTCTTTCACTTCCTCTTCCTTCACGCCACCCCATTGAACACATTGTTGCCACCCAGCTATGTGTTCACTTCCCAAAATTTAATTTGCAAATCCCTACATCTGGTTTCTGTCTTGCCCACAGCACCAGCTGTTTTAGTCAAAGTCATCCTTTATTTGGTAGAGCTACTCCCGACTCTATAGTTTCTCCTCCGTGGTACACCCTCTGCTCTTCCTCCTGTCTGCCATTGAACTGAGCCCCTACCTATCCTGTTCTCTGCCATTTCACTCCCTTTTCAGCATACTCATGTCATTGATGAACCTTACCACGTGCTCTCTTGATCGCCTCCTGTACAAGCTCCTCACCTTCCAACTTCACCTCCTCAGTCCCATGCTTGCTTTCCTTTCCACTAGCACGCCCCCACCTCCTTCAGGCCCACTGTTATAACATCCGTCCTCAAGAAATCTACCCATAGCCTCTTCACTATCTCCGATTACTGCCCTATCGCAACGTTCCCATTCCAAATTCTTGGAGTGCATTGTTGTCTTACAATTATGCTTCCACATGTATGCTGATGACATCTAATTTTACCCCTCTGCCTCTTCCATTGATCCAAAGCCTGTTGCTACAATCTCCAACTGCCTAGATGTTCAGATCTGAATAAGCCAAAATTTCCTTCAGCTTAATCTCGAAAAATCTGAAGCCATACTTTTTGATTCCCACTAAAATCTATTTGTCTCTGGCCTTGACTCTGTCAACCTTCCTAGTTGGCAATTCAACGCAATCCAAGAGGTGCAGAACCTTGATGTACTGCTTGACCGTGAGCAGTTTTTTTACCTCTCGCTTTCTCCATCTTTGCGGGATTATCTGCCTCCACCGACTCTTCTGACGTGATGCCTACATCATCTTGAGGCTTGATTTCTCTAATACTCTCCTTGTCTGCTAACCTGCATCAGCAGTCCCTCAACTCATTCAAAATATCATAGCCACACAAAGTCCCACACTTTCCATCACCTATCTTCTCCGACCTCCACTGCTTCCTATGCAGCAGTGAGTTGATTTCAAAATCCTTGTCCTCACTGTCTAATTGCTCCATGTCCCTGCCCCACCCTACTCCAGTGATTCCCCTCCTGCCTATGTCCCTCTACCACTAGGCTGTTTCTTGTCCCCACACCTCCCACTCTACTATTGACGGCCCTCATTCAGTCAATATATTCCTGTCTTTTGGAACCATCTGCCTATTTCCCTTGGCCTTGCCTCTTCCCTCCTTGTTTTGCTAAATACCTGCTTGAAATCATTCCCTTTCATCATTTCTTTACAAAGAATTACAAAGAATGTATTGCACAGAAACAAGCCATTCGGCCTAACAGGTCCATGCCGGTGTTTATGTTCTACGTGAGCCTCCTCCCATCCTTCTTCATCTAACCCTATCAATATATCCTTCTACTCCCTTCTCTTGCGTGTGTTTATCTAACTTCTCCTTAAATGCATCTATGCTAGTCGCCTCAACTCCTTGTGGTAGTGAGTTCCACATTCTTACCACTCTCTGGGTGAGGAAGTTTCTCCTGAATTCCCTATTGGAATTGTTAGTGACTATCTTATATTTATGGCCCCTTCTGGTCTCCCCCGCAAGTGGAACCATCTTCTCTACATCAAAAGCAAAATTCTGCGGATGCTGGAAATCTGAAATACAAACAGAAAATGCTGGAAATACTCAGCAAGTCAGGCAGCATCTGTGGAGAAAGAAACAGATTTAACGTTTCAGGTTGATGACCCTTTGTCAGCATTTTCTGTTTCAATAACATCATCTCTACGGCTACCCTATCAAACCCTTTCATAATCTTAAAGCCATCTATCAGGTCACCCCTCAGTCTTCTCTTTTCTAGAGAAAAGAGTTCAGCCAGTTTAAATTTTTCCTGATAGGTTTCAGCTCTCATTTCTGGCATCATCCCAGTAAATCTTTTTTGCACCTTCTCCAATGCCTCTATATTCTTTTTATAATATAGAGACCAGAAATGTTCGCATTACTCTAAGTGTGGTCTAACCAAGGTTCTGTGCAAGTTTATCATCACTTCTCTACTTCTCAATTCTATCCCTCTAGAGATGAATCCCACTGCTTGGTTTGCTTTTTTTAATGGTCTTATTAACCTGCATCGCTACTTTTACTGATTTGCGTATATGTACCCCATAATCCCTCTGCTCCTCAACCCCGTTTAGACTTTTATTTTCCAAGAAGTACATAGCCTCCTTATTATTCCTACCAAAATATATCACCTCACACTTGTCTATATTGAAATTCATTTGCCAATTACACGCCCATTCTGCAAGTTTATTAATGTCTGCCTGTATTTTGTCGCAGTCCCCCTCAGTACTAACTATCCCCTCCAACTTTATGTCATCTGCAAATTTTGAAATTGTACTTTGGTTCCCTTTCCATTTCTTCCCCCTGCCAGCCTGCGCGATGATGCTCGGATGCTTTGAGGCATCTTTCTTATGTGAGGAGCAGTAAAGAAATGCACCTTGTTGTTGCTCTGCGTTGGGCACTGCAATGCAGGTCAGAAGATAACAGCAGAGATTTTAAAAATACAGACGGTAATTGTAATAAAGAATGTAAGTTTGTTACATACGGCAAGTGTCTTTTAAAAAGAACCTTCTCTAACTGTTCCACCAGGTGTCATCCAAGCTCAAACTTTATTGCTTAATATTCATGTTCTTCTGTGAAAGTGCAAAATGTCTCCCTCTTGTGCTGTTCTAAAGATAGTGCATGATGTTTTTCAGATGCTTGGATACCTGATTGTTTTAATGCAAGTGGAAGAGGTTTATCTAATACATTACCCTTAGTGACATCTGTGGTTCATAGCTTAGACAGCCAACCTATTATCACAAGATCCGCAGTTGTTTACCAGTTCTTTGCTAATTTACTCTCACCTATTCTTTTCATTTTGTATTTCTGTGTTAATTTCTTTCCCATTGTTTCCTTAAGTTACTTTACAGAAAATCGATGCTCATATTTATACTTCCCTGTGTTTCTTTTGTACTGTTTTCCTTTCCTATGTGCATCCACTTTACACAGAGTGTCTTTACCTTTTTTGTTTCTCTACATAGTTTGTTTTGGGTAGAAAAAAATGCTCTTCTCCTTTATTACTTCAATGTAAGCAGGCTTCTTCAGTAAAAACCTGAAGCTATCCAACATTGCTCTTTGCAGACATTGTTCTTTCTACTGTTCATATTTTGGTTTGCCTGGCCTTTCTACATCATAGAACTATTCCCTGTACGAGAGGGTGGGCAAAAGGCAACCTGTTGCCAGGCCTCCTCAGGGCTGGTCTTGATCTTGCCACTAGGAGGTGTGTGAGTTGTCTAAGCAACCTGATCTTTATATCTTTTTCCCTCCCATTCTGTGAGGAAGGCCCTAGCTTACGTTGGTACACCCACTCAGTTACAGGATGAAGATCAGAAACTCACCACATTCCTATTAAGCTATTCATTTAAAAGTAAACTTTCTAGGTATTTCTAGGAACAAATTCCAGCCATACCTGTATTGTGGTAAACGGATAATCGTGTTCATACTTGCTTTTCTTTCTCTCATGCAACTCTTCATTCCCTGATGGAAAGATGTAGCCAGATGACTGCCTTCCATATTTACTCCAATTGTGTGAATTAACTGGCCACTGAGATGTATAGTCCACAGGAAAGGTGCAGATTGAGCCAGTCATTGATTTTTTTTCTCTCTCCCTTGCCTGTGCTTATGATGAAGCTCAGGTAGAGAGTGCACAGTCAGCAGGAATTCAGTGAAGGGAGTCTCACCGCTCTGCGGTTCAACACAGTAGTACGTTGACAGCTGGCTGCCGTACAAAGCATTTAAAAATGCCCAAATACATTGGTAAAATTTTGGAAAATGTCCAAATTTTGTAAATTCAGTAGTGGGCCTTTTATTTCTGAATGATTATCTGGCAGATTCGGAAATGCGATTTCCTGAGGATGTTCCCACAAGCACTGCCTTCACCCTTGTTCATGTTGTTACTGTCACATGTTGGTAATGTTGAGTTACATTTCACAGACACAGGAAGGGCTGCCAGAACCAAATGCACCATTACAGCACTTTCATGTCATGTCTTTTTATACTATACTAACATTTCAGCTGGGAACACAAACCATTACTTTTTATTGCTCTACACTCCAGCTTTAAAAATATTTGTTTATTTAATTATGTATTTGCATTCTTTGCATTTATTTTAAAATATGCACCTGCTGTGCTTATATAAATGTGTCCCCAGTGAATCTCACAAAACAAGATTTTTTTGCAGAGATTTGTGAAAGTAGATTTTTAAAAAAATTCCTATTTTAAAACAGTTTCAGTCAGCAGCAAACAGGGTGACATCACATTGTAGTGACAGAAAGCTAACAGTCTCTGTAAGGCAGTAAATAGCTGCACTCAGTAAGTGGAAAACATTCACTTTTAATCTTATTTTTCCTGTGCAGTTGAAGAGATAATAATAAATGAGTGCTTCCTAAGTATTAGAGTAGTTTTCGGTATTAAATATAATTGAAGGGAGAAAAAGACTAACATTCTCTGAATGCTGGATGAATCACACCTCCAGTCAGGTGACCATGAGGTATACCATAAATGTAACTATTTGATTGTATAGGAAATATCCAAGTTATCTAAATTAGATAAATTACCTGAATAACATAAGTAAAGATTAATCTTGTATTGTCTATCATTGGACATTATAGAATCGTAGAAAGGTTACAGCACGGAAGGAGGCCGTTTGGCCCATCGAGTCTGCACTGGACTAACATATTTAATAATGACTCTATTTAAAAGGGTGTATACCAGGCATCCATCAACAGGTTTTCCTTTATTTCTGACACCTTAAGTCCTAGGTTGGATTCCTGAATATTGAACCTGAGAGTCTGAATGGACTGCCTAGTTTCAGAATCTTGTGAATTGAATTGTTTGGAGCACTCTTTGTCCCAGATTAATTGTCCACCCTTCTCTCAGAAATGACTGAGTAGAAAACTCTACTGATGCCACTAAAAAACAAATAAATGTCATTTTCACAACATAACTAAATTACATCTGCACCACTAAGTGGATCAGTTTATTTCCATCCTTAATGGGTATAAAATCACATGCGTTTTACCTTCTATATCGACAAGAGTTCCAGATCAAATCCCATTTCACGATCCAGGGGTAGGCTGGTAGGAAAGTCAGTAAATTGAGCTAACTGTGATTATTTCTTATCAGTAGTTGTGCTGCTATACCAGCTAACACCTTATGCTCCTAACAACTTTATATGTAGGATTGCACATGTACAGTTGATATGGATGGTCATTTAGGTTTGAGTGGCAGCACTCTCCTCCACAAACTCAGTTTTTAAAAAAATCAAGAGATTGGCCAGTTTGAAGGGTGGTTGAAAAGGTGCAGTCTTCATGTAAAAGCTCTAATGTTGGCTTTGATTTTAACTAAACCATTGCCATGGCAACAACTTAGGTTGTGCTATTTTGTTGCCAATACAGTATTTTGTTCTTTGCGGCTCCTTTGGAATAACATAGTGTCATTTTTAATGCAATTTTTATGAGGGTAGAAATTGCTCTGCTTTCTCTCCTGCTTTCCCCACTCCCCCTTCCAAAACAGGCCACACATCATCTGCAGCCAACCTGATTTCAGAATTCCTCCAATGCTACTGGAAAATATGCAACAGCTGACTGAGAATAACTACATTTACTCCCCTATTCTTTCCGGAATTGCATGGTTGAGAACAGCAACTCGTTGTTGCGAGGGATTAAACCTATATCACCAGCAGATCAGATAATATAGCACATTAAATTCACAGAACATGGCTGATATCTTACTCTTTTACATTGGATAAAAAAGAAATACATTATCCAGCTTCTTTACATGAAGCAGTTTTTTTGTCAAACCCAATGTTGGTCAGCAGGAGACTCCGATATTTTCAGTTGGCTCATTCTTTTTAAAAAAAAATGTATGCCCCTATATAAATAGGCAATACATAAGCAGTGCAAAAAAATGGTACTGGAAGCAATCTTATACAGCCACTTAAATAATCACCTGATCCTGTTACACACCAAGTTGATGACAGTAAGCAATAATATGTATCGTCACACTGTCTCGAACTGCACAGAACGAAACCAACCCCAGCAGAAATCAAATTATGTGTCAAAACCCTTTATGTGCAAAGTAACAAAATGCATGGGATTGAAGTAATACTCGTAATTGAAACCAGAGAGTACAGTTAATATTCATGAACTACTTTTGCGGTCTGAATCATTGACTGGAATTTGGCATCTATTCCAATCCCAGGCTTCTATTCTGTGTGAAATTTTAACCAGTATATTTTTTCTATATTCATGGCAACTCGCATGACAACACGTGCAGTAGCTTAAAGTGTATTTAATGAAAGATTCCCCCTAGTTTGAAATTAAGTTCCTTCTGAATGAAGACTACAATTCCCAGAATGCACCCCTCTCCCAGCAGGAAGAACGTGATGACACGCTGAGAAGTTTGGAGCTGGTGAACTGAGCTCCGGCCGATCATGTAGCTGCAGCTCCGTAATTACCGAACAGTTTTTTTGCAATTGCAAATCTTCTGTTGTTTGCAGCTTGCTTCCGAGCTGTGCAATCGGCCATTCCCTCTGCACAGCTACCAGCTGCAAGAAACCGCTCAGGATTCCCAGGTGGATGAAAATTGGGAGGCAGCAATCTTTTGCATCTTTGTTGCAAAGCTGAAAAGGCAAAGTCTTTTGTGATCCCCTCCCCCCTCCCAACAGGGAAAAAAAAGAAAAAAATGTCGCTGTCAAAAGGAGGTAAGGTTTGCACAGATAAATAGGGCGATATTTGAGTAGAATGCAAAACAACCTGAGCTTAATGCAAAATGCAATGGTGCACCTTGAGCTTTGCAATGCCAGTGCTAAGTTTCAAGGCTTGCAGAGCTGATTGCGTTTCCTGTTTTAGCTGAACATACTGAAATTGCATTTTGCAGAGAGGATCCTCTGAGGCTGGGTTTTGCTGTTCAGCTGGTCACTGACGTATTTGCATTCCAATTACTGAGCTCAGGGTGCTTTTTTGCAAACAGATCGAGGTGCTAATATGTTACGTAAAGCATTGCTGAAGTAGGGGGAAAAGGCGTTTAAATGCGTTGCACTGATAAGCAGAGCTGCGCGCAACCGTAATTTGCATTGAGAGCGTTTCTTTTAAACACGTATTAAATGCACTAACTTAGCAGAAACGTGCAGTGCGCCAAAACAAAAAGTGCAATGAGTGATTAGCAAATACAAAACTAAATTGTAAAAGTAATTTTCCAACTTGCAAAAAAATCCACTGGTACTTGCGTTTTAATAACGTTAATGTATTTTTGAAATACATAAAGCTATTAATTATGCAGTGCATATCGAGTTGTAACTAGACTTAACGTGTGCATTCATAGAATTTAACGATTTTATGTATGCAATAATGAGTTATTCGCCACTTTCAACAACGAGCATATATATTACATAGAACCAATAAGACTTTAAATTTAACAAACAGTATGCTAATATTAGACTTCGGCACTTTCACGTTTTCCAATCAGAATTGGCCATTTATCCCCTGCAACTACAAAGAATGGATGCATCTGTCGCCGCCTTTTGCATCTATTATATGGTTTTGGCGATGACACAAGCCCCGGTCACTAGCGCTGCTACTCCATTGGTGGTCGATCCACAATAGCGGCATCCTGCCCTTGGACACACTTCGGAGTGACTTTTTTTTAAAAAAAGTCCTTTTAATCCCGTCTTACCGTTGACCACTTGAAAGTGGTGCTTGCTTTGCGTAGAGTTATCTGCATTAATAAACCGAGACTTTTTTTTCCCCTTAAAATTTGCGCTTATCAAGGCTCAGGATGTCAGTGACGGGAATGCGCAACGCGTTTCTGTTGTTTTTAGGTGCTTGCATCGAGCTCCAAATCAGCAAGAATGGGAAAAGCAGGAAAGCACCATTTACAAAGCCCCAACACTGCGTCTTGCCCCTATCCCCAGACTGCACCAGTATGATATCTTCATTAACACCACCGGCAATTCTTTTTCAGTGAGACTTCTGACGGATTCGTGTTTATGGGGCTTTTGCTACAAGTCGCATCAATTATGTGTGTAACCGCTGGAGGAGGGATAAGGAGGATATATTTCCCCCTTTTAAAATACATATTTTGTTACGGGTTATGTTCCCCCCTCTCTCTTTGCCTGCACTCCACATTTCAGAATTTCTCCTGATGCTCCCAACTCTTATATGGCTGAGCCCAGGGCCTCAAGTCTTCTTACTTTGGACCAATCAGAGAAGGGAACTCACCCCATGAAAATTGTGTGAACTCAACCCCGGGTCCTAGAGATGAAGAGTGAATTATCAGTATTGCAAGAGAGGGAACTGCAAGGAGTGATAATTATGATCATAAGAGTGACATAGCTTTCAGAACTATTTAAGTAGCTAGAACAGTGTTTATTTTAAATAGTTGTGACACTTAGCTGATCTGTAACAGGCAGTACTCAAACCATTGTAGTACCCATTGTATTTATATATCGTCTTTCACATCCTTAGGGTGTCTCAAAGCACTTCAAAGCCAATGAAGTAATTTTGAAGTGTAGTCACTGTTGTAAAGTGGGACAACACATCAGCGAATTTGCAGATAGTAAGGTCCTGCAAGCAGCAATGAGATAAATGACCAGATAATCTGTTGAGTGATAAATCTTGACCTGTAAGCCTCTTTAAAAACCTCTTTCTGAGTTAGGAAACTTGTGGTATAATCTAGTTGATCCTATCTTCCTCCAACCTGTCATTTAGGGTGACCCTGATGCACACCCCAGTGGGAAATGGATCCATATAAATACAATGGGTAGTAGTGGTTTGAGTACTGCCTGTTACAGATCAGCTAAGTGTCAGAACTATATAAAATAAACACTGCTCTAGATACTTAAATAGTTCTGAAAGCTGTGTCACTCTTATGATGATTATGGGGGTGGTGCCAGAGGGCTGGAGAATTGCAAATGTTACACCCTTGTTCAAAAAAGGGTGTAAGGATAATCCCAGCAACTATAGGCCAGTAAGTTTAACCTCGGTGGTGGGGAAACTTTTAGAAACGATAATCCGGGACAGAATTAACAGTCACTTGGACAAGTGTGGATTGATTAGGGAAAGCTAGCACGGATTTGTTAAAGGCAAATTGTGTTTAACTAACCTGATAGTTTTTTGATGAGATAACAGAGAGGGTAGATGAGGGCAATGCAGTTGATGTGGGTATATGGACTTTCAAAAGGCGTTTGATAAAGTGCTGCATGGTAGGCTTGTCATCAAGATTGCGGCCCATGGAATAAAGGGGGCAGTAGCAACGTGGATACAGAATTGGCTAAGTGACAGGAAACAGAGAGTAGTGGTGAACAGTTGTTTTTGGGACTGGAGGGAGGTGTACAGTGGTGTTCCCCAGGGGCCGGTGCTGGGACCACTGCTTTTTTTGATATATATTAATGACTTGGACTTGGGTGTACAGGGCACAATTTCAAAATTTGCAGATGACACAAAACCTGGAAGGGTAGTGAACAGTGAGGAGGATAGTGATAGACTTCGAGAGGATATAGACAGGCTGGTGGCATGGGCGGACACGTGGCAGATTAAATTTAATGCAGAAAATTGCGAAGTGATACATTTCGGTAGGAAGAACGAGGAGAGTCAATATAAACTGGTGGGCACAATTCTAAAAGGGGTACAGGAACAGAGAGATCTGGGGGTATATGTGCACAAATTGTTGGAGGTGGCAGGGCAGGTTGAGAAAGCGGTTAAAAAAGCATACAGGATCCTGGGCTTTATAAATTGCGGCATAGAGTACAAAAGCAAGGAAGTCATGATGCACCTTTATAAAACACTGGTTCAGCCACAACTGGAGTATTGTGTCCATTTCTGGGCACCTCACTTTAGAAAAGATGTGACGGCCTTAGAGAAGGTGCAGAAGAGATTTACTATAATGATTCCAGGGATGAGGGACTTCAGTTACGTGGATAGACTGAAGAAGCTGGGGTTGTTTTCCTTGAAACAGAGAAGGGTGAGAGGAGATTTGAGAGAGGTATTCAAAATCATGAGGGGTCTAGACAGAGTAGATAGAGAGAAACTGTTCCCATTGGCGGAAAGGTCAAGAACCAGACTGCATAGATTTAAGGTGATTGGCAAAAGAACCAAAGGGGACATGAGGAAAAACTTTTTTACACAGCGAGTGGTTAGGATCTGGAATGCACTGCCCGAGGGGATGGTGGAGGCAGATTCAATCATGGCCTCTAATAGGGAACTGGATAAGTACTTGAATGGAAAAAATTTGCAGGGCTACGGGGATAGGGCAGGGGAGTGGGATTAGCTGGATTGCTCTCGCATAGACCTGGCATGGACTCATTGGGCCGAATGGCCTCCTTCCGTGTTGTAACCTTTCTATGATTCTAGGTGCTGTGCACAGGTACAGCGTGCTCAGCTTATCCACGTTCATTGGCCCTGGTAAGGTTGCTGCTGGAAATGAGTTCATAATTTAATATATTTCTTTTGGTGATAGGACTGTTTTAATATTTTTATTTATGCTGCCAACATGTTGGAAGAATTTAAGGCTTTATTAAAAAAAATCAAACAGTAGTAACATGTGTAATGGCAATTTTTAAATAATGTCATTTTTTTCAATGGTAAGTGTTGACCTCATCAGAGAAATGGCTTGGGTGAATTATAGAGCCCAGTGGTATTAAGGAACTGAATAGCATACTAAATCGTCTTTGGTTAATGGTAGTGATCGTTGACATTAATTTAGCTTTCTCAGAATCAGTAAAACCTCTGAGGATGACATTGGTATTTAGTGTTGAATGTAAAATAATTACAAACTGATGTTCATGTTAATTATAATTTTTTCACACTCTTTTTGAAGGAGTCCTAGCGATGAGTCATCTACGGCTCCTTGAAAACAATTAATTGCCAAATTTATTTTCTCTGTTCTGGGAACAAGGCACTTTTTACACCAGTATGAGCTGATTCATGCCTCAAAACTGAAATATATTCTTCATGCACTTTTCAGTTCTCCGCCCCATGTAGTACTATGTAAATTTTCTTAAAGAAATATTGTTCCAGTAAAATGTTGCATAATTTACAATTCTGCCTTATGCAATGATGTAATTCTTGCAGGATTTCATTAGTTGGACCGTATTTCTATAAATGCTAAGTTTAGTACTAAAATCCTTCAAAACAATCCTGCTGAAGTGAGCTGTTGATAAGGAGCTTTTCTATTTGCATCTATGTGATCAGGGAGCTTGCAACTTTATGGTGCAGGCAGTTAATGATAGTTCTAGGAACAACTGTTCCCCTGTGAAAGTCTCCTTCAGATGGCAAAGCTCCTTTCATTACAAATACTTATTTACGCACCGACTTTACATCTGAAGGTCTTCAAATCTTTTTTGGAAGTCCTAGGTATTTCTCCAAGGGCCTGGTCCCGTCTATTATTACGCCTATTATGAACTTGGATATGATAATGAAGTCCTTGGAAAGTTTTGAGATTGGTTAGCAATGGTCAGAAAAGTTTCCAAACTTGTTGGTAATTGAGCTTGCTCAAAATGTAGTGTTCCATGTCTGCCTTGTTTTGTAAAACTAGCTGTAGTTTATGCAGTTGGAATGAATGAAACATAAAATTGACGATGAAAATGGCACCATTTTTATACGTGTTGTGTCTAATCACTTTTAAATTGCAGTTTCAAATTGGCAGTAAAGAATGACCAAGCATATGTATATTGGAGTTTTGGCATGAGGCTAAGCTGAGGTATTCATTATTGCCATTAGATGTTGGGTTCTTGGATTATATATGAATAGATAAGATTTACTGGGACTGTGCATGAAAGAATTGAAAGCAGAAGACTATATGCAAGAAAGGGTGGTCAGATGGAACATTTGGAATTTGAACAGAATGCTCAAAACAATTGCTCGGACTGTATATAATGAAGGTTTTACAGCATTCTGGCCCACCACAATGTTGCTATTCTTTCTTCAGTGACCTAACATCATGAACAGTGATTAGTTTTGATTGTGCTCTTATTTAAAAAAAAGTTCTAAATAATTACTATCTAGTTTTATTTTGGAATAAAAACACTGGGTCCTTTCTTTTAAAAAAAAAAATGGAACTACTACAAAACAACAGGAAAAACCTTTCAACTGACCACTCCGAATCCAATTATAAACCAAGTAAATGTATAAAATGCACAGTCTTGATGTAAAATAAAATTATTACAAATGAACTGGGTATTTCCTTATGTTTTCCCACACAAGTGGAAATTAAATTAAAATGATAAGTAATTTTGCATGCATAATATCAGACGTGATTGTGTTGACTAGAATCACTATTATAACTTTTAACATTCTGTTTGGAATGTTTTGGAATGGCACATGTTACATGATTTGACCATCAAATTAACAACAATTTTCAAGCAAACATAGACCATTGGTTCACCTAGCCTATGCAACTTCCTATGAAATTTAGTAATCCTGAATCTTATTTGCTGACAGAAATTTGTGTAGTTCCTTTTTGAATCCTGACCGAGTTTCTTACTCTGCCAGCCTTACTGGTTTGTATGTTTCATATGTTTATCACCATTGTACAAGACAAATTTAGCCTGAATTTAATCATTTTCTTCTGTCTCCCTTAATTTGAAACAATGACCTCCGTGTACTTAAATTTATGTAAATCGACATTTTCGAAACTCTTAATAATATGAAATACTTATATTAAATTAATGTTACACTATGAGCTGCAAAATATCCTAGTCACATCAATCAAAATTTCTTTAGTTCTCATATTGAAATATTTTTAATGAAGATTTTCTCGTGTGTCGGATAATATTGAAAAGAAAATCTGAACTTTTCGGAGGCTGAGATGCAATGAAATACATTTTCTGGTCATGTGTTTTTAAGGTAAAAATCTTTTAAAAAAAAAACGAGCTTGAGGCAAACTTTAGATTTGGGAGAAACAGTACATCGATCACTGAAATATTTAGAAACCCATTAAAATGACAGGTTAACAAATGTTTGCAGTAATTTATTTCTTGATCTTCCTGTTTCTAAATTCGTTCCTAATATACCAAGTGTGTTGGTTGCATTTTATGTAACGGTTGCAGTACAATTACTAAAGATTATTGCAGTGTTGAAACCATTGTCTACCCAATTGTGACAGGCTGAGAGTGGGAAAAAAAAACAAAATTTAAAGTGAGACTATAAAACGGATGGTTGTGTGACTGCCATCGTACTTGCCTGTTAATATAAACATTTCATCTTTTTCTTTCCTCAACGTTCTTGAAATCAGCAATTCCTGCTAGGGTGTGGCATGCTTTAGAATTTCAACCAAGTACCCATTGTTCACAGTGAGTGCTATCACTGCCACACCTGATGTTTGCACCTGCACACTTCCAGCAACAACAACAACAACTACTTGGGTTTATATAGCGCCTTTAACATAGTAAAATGTCCCAAGGCGCAGCACATATTATCAAACAAAATTTGACACCGAGCCACATAAAGAGATATTAGGACAGGTGACCAAATGCTTGGTCAAAGAGGTAGGTTTTAAGGAGCGTCTTAAAGGAGGTAGAGAGGTTGAGGGAGGGAATTCCAGAGCTTAGGGCCTAGGAAGTTGAAGGCACGGCCGCCAATGATGGAGTGATTCAAATCGGGGATGCGCAAGAGGCAAGAATTGGAGGAGTGCAGAGATCTTGGAAGGTTGTAGGACTGGAGGAGGTTATAGAGATAGGGAGGGGCGAGGCTATGGAGGGATTTGAAAACCGGACCGGGAGCCAATGTAGGTTAGCAAGCACAGGGGTGATGGGTGAATGGGTCTTGGTGCAAGTTAGGATATGGGCAGCAGAGTTTTGGATGAGCTCAAGTTTATAGACGGTGGCAGATGGGAGGCCGGCCAGGAGAGTATTGGAATAGTCGAGTCTAGAGGTAACAAAGGCATAGATGAGGGTTTCAGCAGCAGATGAGCTGAGGCAGGGGCGGAGATAGGCAATGTTACGGAGGTGGAAGTAGGCGGTCTTGGTGATGGAGCCGATACCTAGTCGGAAGCTCATCTCAGGATCAGATAGGACGCCAACGTTGCGAACGGTCTGATTCCACCTCAGACAGTGGCCATGGAGAGGGATGGAGTCGATGGCTAGGGAACGGAGTTTGTGGCGGGGACCAAAGACAATTACTTCAATCTTCCCAATATTTAGTTGGAGGAAATTTTTGCTCCTTCAGTACTGGATGTTGAACAAGCAATGTTACAAATGAGAAACAGTGGAGGGGTCGAGGGAGTTGGTGGTGAGGTAGAGCTGGGTGTCGTCAGTATACATGTGGAACCTGATGTGTTGGTGATCAGGAGCAGGAATTCTGCTACATTTATTTACTGACTTTTAAAAAAAAATCCTTTTCCAAGCTCAGGGATGCTGAGCTCAAATATAGTGTCCCCTTCCTTACCACCTCCCCCAGACCCTCACCACCCCAACCATTGCCAAAGTTAAGATTGGTAACTCAGCAGAGGCTGGGAATTGCATTTGGTAGATTTCTGATGTAAGACTCGGTAAAACAACACGTGGTGCGTTTGCTCACAGTCAAAAAGTAGACCTTTTTTATTAAAAATAGACCTAAAAGCTTTGTTAAAATTTGCACCATAAACCCGCTATGATGTCCAACGCAGAGATTTGAGAGTAAGCTGTTCCTGGTTATTGTAGCTGGTAAGCCTGTCCGAATAACCAGTACAGTGACAATGCCCGTTTAATTTTAAAACACAGTGATTCCGACTCATGATTCCTTTCTCCGATAGAAATAGTCTTCAATCTGCTCGGACCTCATTTTTATTTGGTAATTTGATGGGCAAAGAGTACCTCCTGTGTGCCTGTAGCTCCAGTTATACAGAGACCACTTACAATATCTGACAATTTGCATAAATGGTCTTTGAGTTATTCAATGATAGCTTGACCTGTTCGAACATTAAAATATAGACTCCACCTACTGTAAGGAAATTGGGGTGCCTTTTACCCCTCTTTTTATCTAGAACATGCAGTTTGTTTTTTGATTCCCTGACTATTTTCTGTTGTGTCCCTTTCCCATAATGTTTGCCACTCTACCTGTACTTTCCCTGTCTGAGAGGATGGGACGGTTCAGGCTGTGCGTATCTTGGTCATTTCCATTGTTGGTCCATGGAAAGTCTCTTGAATGATGTGGGCAGAGAATCTTCCTGAGCCGGTTTTTTTCCTCCCCCCTCCCCAGGTATCCCAGCTAAGATCTGGGAAGTTAGCTGTCTTGGGGGAAGCTTGTGTGAAAATATTAATTAAGATGGATTCAAATACAGAGCTGTAACCAGCAGAATGCACTTTCTCTACACTTTTAAGTAATATTTCACTGGAGGAGCCCTAGATTATATTATTATGTTGCTAACAAGTTAGGTAGGTTTCATGAGAGATTTGTGTGGTGGTATGTGGTATTTGTGAGGCATTCAAATTCAGTAAAAATGCAGCATTTGCTGTAAGACTTCAGAGGCAGCAATTGTTAATGGGAGCGGAAGCTGAGAATGTCTTGAGCAAGTGGGAAGGAGAATAAATAAATCGTAAACTTACCATGACACTAATAGGCAGATGGAGCCATGGCTGTGTGTTATTTTGTTAAATTACAGTGAGGTTCATTTCCATTCTGCTCTGTCTCCAGTTGTCTGGACCACATGGTTAGTGCTGATTTACTGCAGACTAGCCTATTTTAGTGATGTTTTGTATTACCAAGCAATTACTATACCCAGAATATTTCAGATTTTGCTTTTGTTCATTATTTCACTATTTTTAAGGGTACAGTGTCTCCAGAAAGCCTCCTTACAAACAGTACGTTTAAGACAAGGATGAGGAGAATTTTTTTTCTCTGAGGGTCGTGAGTCTGTGGAACTCCCTTCCCCAGAGAGCGGTGGAGGCAGGGTCATTGAATATTTTTAAGGCTGAGTTAGATCGATTCCTGATTAACAAGGGAGTCAAAGGTTATAGTAGGTAGACGGGAAAGTAGTGTTGAGGTCACAATCTTATCAGCCATGATCTTATCAAATGGCAGAGCAGGCTCGAGGGGCCAAATGGTCTACTCCCGCTCTTAATTCGTATGTATGTAGTACCCAGTTCAAGGGTGGGAAGTGCAAAGCGACTGCAGTTATTCGATAATTACTCCCCTCGCCCCCCCCACCCAACCAAATTTTCTTCCCTTTTCTCCCCTCCTCTCCCAAAGATGGGATATGGTTCAGTGGCTTCCATCACCTCTCCTGTACTTCATCCAACTGGCCATTCTTGTATTAGCTCGGGCACTGAATGTCAGCAGGTTGTTTGTCTCTTTTGAAGTACTGTGTACGTTGCACATTTTAAATCTGCGCAAGAGGCATTGATTTTTTAAAAATTGTGCTTGACTCGCATTCTGTCAGTATCGCTGATCCACCTAAACAGGCTGCTGTTTGTTTACTGTACATTGTCCCTTTTTAAAAAAAAAAATTGCATTTTCTTGTTGGTTTGACACTCTGATTTTGAATTTTTATTCTGAATTTATTTAGCCAAATGATGATTTGACCAGAAAAATTCCAGGGTTTGTAATAGTTCAGGTAGCAGGTGAAAGAACCTAAGCTTCAGTCCGACACCTACATGTTGTCCCAGATGTATGTGAGAAACCCAGTGACTCCACAACACAAGAGTTCACTCAACTGATAAATTCTGATTGATTGAGAGCATAATTGGTCAGCACTAATACATACAAAGATCATATTTCCAGGTTTATTGCACAAAGATAGTCACCGTGCAAGTCTAAATACAGCTTTCTACTGCCCCGGAGACATTTAGGTGGAATCTAAGTATTTTCCCTTATGGAGCAGACAACGTAGAATCATACTGCACAGAAGGAGGCCATTTGGCCCATTGTGCTTGTGCCGGCTCTTTGGAAGAGCTATCCAATTAGCCCCACTGCTCTTCTTCCCCCCCCCCCCCCCCCCCCAGCCCATAGCCCTACAAATTTTTTATTTTCGTGTGTGTGTGTATTTTCCGTTTTGAAATTTACTGTTGCATCTGCTTACACCACCCTTTCTGGTACAGCATGGGGTTTAATTTTTCTTTTAGGCAATGTGGCATGTAGTTCAACTTAAGCTACGTCGGAAATGTGATCTTTTCCCTCAGATTTTTCTGTAGGTTTCCTGTAGGGCTGTGCACTGGGAGACCAACTACCACTTTTGTTTGGTTAGCCTGCTTATTGTGTTTATTCAATACGCAGGCATGAAGTCTTTATCTTTAACATAGGCCACAATTGTGGTCTATCGCTAAAACATTTTGAAATTATGATAGCTTCACAATTGCACTGTTCACTGTTCTCTGTCGATGGGAAGGCCTCCGATTTTACAGGTGCACTTATTCTTACAACACTCGCACGACTGCAAAATCTCTGACCTCGCATTCCCATCACTTTCTTTTCCTGTCTGCATCTACAAGTCCTTTTGCTCAAACATTTTCATTTCCCTCTCTGTGCTGCCTGTATGGATCTCATTACCGTAAAGTATATACAGGGCATGATGTCTCCTATCACCAATAGTCAAATACAACTTCAGATTACTTGAGTTTGAGTCTGAAGACATATTTGTGATTTTGTTTCATTTGTTTTCTCTTGTTTCCAGATTTCTTTCTGTGGTAAGTATTTGTTTTGATTTTTGCATGTTTTAGAAGGAATAAACAATATCTGGGATATGTTTTTGAGACTGCAGTAGACCTTTCATGTGTTTTCAACTTGCTTCTGTTTCTAAAATCTAAACATCCTGCTGAATGAATTGTTTGTTGACTCTTAATCAGAAGGTGAGCAGGCTGTCATTACGACAATATTGTAAGGTTTGATGCTGGTGATTGACACCTTCTGATATCAAACGATAACAAAATTCAATAAATTTACTACAGCTGAATCTAAGGCTTTTTTTAACTGTAAATATCCTGCCCACTGTGTGGTTCCTCTTGATCTGCCAACTACATTACTTGCAGACATCTGCTCAATGCAGTCGCATAGCTATCTTCTCAGCCAGGAATGGTGCAGGGAGAACTGGGTGGAGATAAATTAAATGCAAATTGAAGTTAAGATTTTAGAATGGATTTTGTGGGGAGGGAAATGAAGAGAATAACCTGTTTAGCTACGATAGATAAAAATGATTGTGACTTTACTTTGATAATGTCATCACATGCCAAAATATGATAAGTCCAATGTTGTTATGTTCTGTACCGATGCCTTTATAATTCCATGTATAAAATATGTGAAGTAAAGTATCACAAGGATTGTAACTGACTTTGTGTGGGGGGAAAAAAGCCCATGATTTCCCACTGGTCCCATTTTTGGAGGAAAAAGCTTAAAATTTATTAAATATTTGTAGCTGTAATTAAGAAGTTGGACCCACTGTACTTCATATTTCAGTTCATTTCAAATAGAATGCAGAGTTTACAAAAAGTTGGTATGAAACAAACTTGATAAATCATAATTATATAGTTCAGTTCATTTATTAAAACATTTTTAAAATTGTATAATTGAGAACATTTCCACAATGTTCTCAAACTTAAATGTGTTAAAGCTGTTTCCAAATGTGGTATTTAATGGGTATTAACCTTTACCCTCTACTAAATAAACAGGAACTGTGGTTAGCACAGCAACTGCTGTGACTCACACTTTAAGGGTTCATCAAGTTTGTTGATTTGTTTTTAATATATTGCTTCTTGTGATTAGTTTTGATAATGGGTAGGGGCTGGTTATAACTTTAAATTGGCTTGTTAACATGGCAAGCTGTAGTGAGAGTTATTTTAGAACTATTAATTTTGAGAGTATTAATTTACGTTCGGACAGTTTCATATTTTGAATACAACAAATTCCATTTTCGTTCTTTGGGGGGCAAAAGAGCGAATACTTTTTACCAAGTAATATTGCTGGTAAATTATAGGAAGAGGTCAAAGTATTTCTGCTGCAGTTTGTAATCAAGGAATTGCAATAATGCAATTTTAATAATGCTCTACATTTAATTCTTTGCAATTGCTAATTTACCAGGAACTTAATCTTTTCTATATACAACAAGCTATTTACCGACCCAGTATTTTTTTCTCTTGGCCCTTTGCCCACACTAGGAGACTGGTTTTTGAAGGCCACTCCTATTTTTGAGTGCAAATTGTTAATCAAAGGTACAGTTCCAGAATGTACAGTATTTTCCTGATGTGCATGCAACACAGGGTCAGACAAATTCTCTATCATTTCTAAGATTGATGGATTATTGCCAGATATGTTCAACATAAACTTTCTTCTATTTGTTTGTGACATTTTGTGGTGAGTTACTACTTTCCTAGGATTTGGGAAGCATCAAAGCAAAACGATCCCGTCGGCTACCTCCAAATGTATAGTATTGACTTTGGAATATGACTGATTTAGCTCTTCCCATGTTTTGGATTTTGATTTATTTTCTGTTTTTCTAAAGGGTTATTATCCTGCTCCATTATTGCATGTCTTTCCATGCAACAACCCCCTCCCCTGCAGGCTGAGATAGCAAGAGGGTCTCCAAAAGTTCAATGACCACTGCCTGGACCACACTTTCATTGGCTAACCAGAGGTGGACCATCCTGTATTTTCTCTTCCCTAAGATGCAACACATTGATCCATCACGTACCCTGCTAAAACTCATCGAGCCAGGAAAGTGATTCTGAGTGAAAGCTATTTCTGGGTCTCAGACCCTAGGCCTCAATTCAGGATTAACTTCTTATCGTCAATGCTATTGAATTTAATATACAATTCAAATTTCGATTTGTGAAGAGATGCGTCCTTAAAACTGGTACATTGCGTGTGTGTATCTGTATAAACCCACAGGTGAGATTTTTTTTGTGCTTTGGCTAATTTGAAAATCACAGCTGTTAAGTCAGTGTTGTCCAATAGAAATTGTTGACTAGCCACAGTTATGGCTACGGCCACACCATTTTAGCTACAACACTAATTTTAGTAGAAAACGCCTTGCATACACTCGCAGGTAAATGTACTTCACGTGTATATTTACTTAAAAAACATTGACCACCATTCAGTAACCAAGGAAGTAAAGCACTCCCAATGATGAAAAACACACTCAGACTCTGCTTGTCAACTTACCATTTTACCAACAAATGCACAAAACGGTTAAAGCGCACGTTCGAATATTAGTATTTAGATCACATGCCCAATGATGGTGTCTGTTACTCATTTTTAATTTACTAATGAGAAATGCTATTAGCCACATGTAGCTAATTGATGTTGCATTGGACGACACTATTAATGCATAAATAAATAAATGAATATTAAAATGTAATACGGCAACGTTTTGCTACAGATTTCAAAGTAGATCTTAATGCAGCCAAGAAAACGTACCTGCACTGCTGTCCTACAGATCATTAGTCTTTTGAATTTTGATGTTCCCAGACTGCAGTTTGCTCCATTTAAGTTTTGCCCCCAGTCTTATCCTCGTTTTCTCCTGCTGACCTGAAGCTGTTGGCTGCTGCTGGACTACAGTTTCACAGGAGCCCACAGCTATCTGATACACCACTAAGTGGCCTTTCTTCATTTGAGAACAAGCAAGAAGGGACTCCCACTTTTGCTTCTTGTACCTGGACCTGACACAGATTTGACATTCCCGTTGCCAAAACATTCTTAACTGTTTCTGCTTAATACTTTACAAGTGTTCAGAATGGCATAGCAGATTCCCATAGTAGGAACTACAGACATCTGCATCTCAAGACAATCCAGATAGTCCGTCATCTCGGGCTTCCTAGAGATGGATCAGTGGCAACCGTACAGGGTGCTGCACATGTTGCTGCAAGAGTTAAGGTAGACAAGTGGTTGCTGTCAATGGCATTTCAATCTCCTGGGCAGAATCTTTCTGTATATATCCCTTCCTAGGTTTTATTTATTCAAAGGAATGTCCACAATATTTGATTGGAAGGAAAAGTGGTCATTCTGATGATGACTCTTTGGCCAAGGAAAACCTTTTTTTTGATGTAATTGAGGTGAGCATTGACTAACCCACAAAAAATGTTTTTGAGTTGGGACCTGTTGACCTATTTGAAGGGCCACATAATTGCACAACTACCCACAGCGCCTCCAATTGGTGGCTTGGATGTTGCAAGAAAAAGTTTATTTATGAAGATGGAAAGCTTGCATATTGTTGACACTCCCCTAGCATTGAGAAAAACCTCCCTTCCAAAGCATACAATACAGAATGGGAAAAGCTTATCTTTTTGTGCCAGGATAATTCATTTGTCTGGGATGCGATGTCCTAGTTATTATTAATTTGCAATTCCTTCTTTGTAGCTTATCACCTCTTTTAATGGTCCATGTACTTTCCATCCTTATTCTGATTTGGGCTTTCGCCTTGTTTTCACAGCTAAAGGAGGTTTCCATAAGCAGACCAAGTTCCATGTTAGTCGAAACCTGCACGTTTGAATGTGTCATGTGTGGATTAGCATACCCAGTTAAAATTACTTAGTCAGTTTTATTTACAAATTAATATATAAAAGCCAAATGATCTAGAAGTCACTGCATCACCACAATACTTATGGGCTGGTTCTAATATTATTGTATAAGGGCTTAAATACCATGTTGTTTTACAGTGTATTTTTTGTAGAGTCTGATAGGTGTTAGAACTTTTAGGTGAAATAAGTCAGGTTTGTCTCTTGCTGAACTTTACAATTGTGGTGTATGTGGCTGATGTGAACCTCACTTTATCCATGGTATTTGGACCTCCTGCCTGAAATAAAATTATGGGGAATTATCTAGGACTTATCAAATCCATGGAAAGCTGAAGTGAAACTTGTCAATCATCCATGAGCGAAAACACAATACAAGGAATTATTGCATAGAATGTTAATGAACAGGTGCTCACACATCATCTGGGTTCTGCGTACTATTAATGCCTTGGTCAATGGAAAGTAAAATCAGACAGGGTGTAAAATGGGCGGCCAATCCTTTCTGGCATCTCTGGCTACAGGTGTGGTACTGAGGACTGCTAACATTGTACCGTTGTTTAAAAATGGAGAAAGGAATAGACTGAGTAATTACAGGCCAGTCAGCCTAACCTCGGTGGTGGGCAAATTATTGGAAACATTTCTGAGGGACAGTATTAATTGTCATTTGGAAAGGCACGGATTAATCAAGGACAGTCAGCATGGATTTGTCACGGGAAGGTCGTGTCTGACTAACTTGATTAAATTTTTTGAGGAGGTAACATTGGCCATGTGGCTGATAGGAGGAAAGTTGTAGATTGCAGGACGATATCAATGGACTGGTCAGGTGGACAGAAAAGTGGCAAATGGAATTCAATCCAGAGAAGTGTGAGGTAATGCATTTGGGAAGGGCACACAAGGCACAATAAATGGGAGGATACTGAGAGGTGCAGAGGAACAGAGGGACCTTGGAGTGTATGTCCATAGATCCCTGAAGGTAGCAGGACAGTAGATAAGGTGGTTAAGAAGGCATATGGAATACTTTCCTTTATTAGCCGAGGCATAGAATATAAAAGGGAATCCAAATGTCTTCTACAGGCATGTAAACGGGTAGTAAGAGGAGGGTTGGGGCCGATTAGGGACCATAAAGGAGATCTACTCATGGAGGCAGAGGAGATGGTCAAGGTCCTTTGCATCTGTCTTTACCAAGGAAGAAGGTGCTGCCAGAGTCTCAGTAAAGGAAGATATAGTTGAGATACTTAATGGACTAAAAATTGATAAAGTGGAGGTACTAGAAAGGCTAGCTGTACTTAAAGTAGATAAGTCACCCGGTCCGGATGGGATGCATCCTAGGTTGCTGAGGGAAGTAAGGGTGGAAATTGCAGATGTACTGGCCATAATCTTCTAAACATCCTTAGATACGGGGGTGGTGCCAGAGGACTGGAGAATTGCAAATGTTATACTCTTGTTCAAAAAACGGTGTAAGGATAAACCCAGCAACTGTAGGCCAGTCAGTTTAACCTCAGTGGTGGGGAAACTTTTAGAAACTATAATCTGGGACAGAATTAAGTCACTTGGACAATTTGTGGATTGATTAGGAAAAGCCAGCACAGATTTGTTGACGGCAAATTGTGTTTAACCTGATAGTTTTTTGCTGAGGTAACAGAGAGGGTAGATGAGGGCAATGCAGTTGATGTGGTGTATATGGACTTTCAAAAGTCGTTTGATAAAGTGCTGCATGGCAGGCTTACCATCAAGATTACAGCCCATGGAATAAAGAGGGCAGTAGCCACATGGATACGGAATTGGCTAAGTGACAGGAAACAGAGAGTAGTGGTGAACAGTTGTTTTTGGGCCTGGAGGGAGGTGTACAGTGGTGTTCCCCAGGGGTCAGTGCTGGGACCACTTTTTTTGATATATATTAATGACTTGGACTTGGACTTGGATATACAGGGCACAATTTCAAAATTTGCAGATGACACAAAACCTGGAAGGGTAGTAAACAGTGAGGAGGATAGTGATAGACTTCGAGAGGATATAGACAGGCTGGTGGCATGGGCGGACATGTGGCAGATGAAATTTAATGCAGAAAGTTGCGAAGTGATACATTTTGGTAGGAAGAACGAGGAGAGGCAATATAAGCTAGAGGGCACAACTGTAAATGGGGTACAGGAGAGAAATCTGGGGGTATGTGTGCATAAATCGTTGAAGGTGGCAGGGCAGGTTGAGAAAGTGGTTTAAAAGCATACTGGATCCTGGGCTTTATAAATGGAGGCAGAGAGTACAAAAGTAAGGAAGTCATGATGAACCTTCACAAAACACTGGTTTGGCCACAACTGGAGTATTGTGTCCAGTTCTGAGCACCTCGCTTTAGGAAAGATGTGAAGGCTTTAGAGAGGGCACAGAAGAGATTTACTAGAATGATTCCAGGGATGAGGGACTTTAGTTACGTGGATAGACTGGAGAAGCTGGGGTTATTCTTCTTGGAACAGAGACTGTTGCGAGGAGATTTGATAGAGGTATTTAAAAATCATGAAGGGTCTAGACAGAGTAGATAGAGAGAAACTGTTCCAATTGGCGGAAGGGTCAAGAATCAGAGGACGTAGATTTAAGGTGATTGACGAGAGAACCAAAGGTGATATGAGGAAAAACATTTTTACACAGCGAGTGGTTAGGATCTGGGGGTGGTGGAGGCAGATTCAATCATGGCCTTCAAAAGGGAACTGGATAAGTACTTGAAAGGAAAAATTTTGCAGGGCTACAGGGATAGGGAAGGGTAGTGGGACTAGCTGGATTGCTCTTGCATAGAGCCGTCGCGGACTCGATGGGCCGAATGGCCTCCTTCCATGCTGTAACCTTTCTATGATTCTATAAGAGCAGGGAGGTTATGCTAGAACTGTATAAAACACTAGTTAGGCCACAGCTTGAGTACTGTGTACAGTTCTGGTCGTCACATTACAGGAAAGGTGTGATTGCATTAGAGAGGGTACAGAGGAGATTTACGAGGATGTTGCCAGGACTGGAGAATTTTAGCTATGAGGAAAGATTGGATAGGCTGGGGTTGTTTTCTTTGGAACAGAGGAGGCTGAGTGGAGATTTAATTGAGGTTTTTAAAATTATGAGGGGCCTTGATAGAGTGGATAGGAAGGACCTATTTCACTTAGCGGAGAGGTCAATAACCAAGGGGCACAGATTTCAAGTAATTGGTAGAAAGATTAGAGGGGAGCTGAGGAAAAGTTTTTTCACCCAGAGGGTGATAGAGGTCGGGAACTCGCTGCGTGGAAGGGTGGTAGAGGCAGAAACGCTCATTGCATTTAAAAGGTGCTTGGACATGCACGTGAAATGCTGAAACCTACAAGGCTACGGACCAAGAGCTGGAAAGTGGGATTAGGCTGGTTGGCTCTTTTTCGGCCGGCACAGACACGATGGGCCGAATAGCCTCCTTCTGTGCCATAAATTTCTGATTTCTATGATCTGATGCTGTCAGTTTCCGTCCAAATGGGTTAGGTTAATATTACCCCCCCTCCCTCAACCCCCCCTTATTTTTGGGGTTACATGCTGAGGGACCTTATTCTGGAGTATTAATTTTGGAGATTATCATTCAGAGTTTTGAATGTTCTCCAGTACAGCATAGGAAATGGAGAAAGTTTGGACATTCTTTAAACCATGATAAGAGCAAATGCATAGACCGATTGTCATTTGATGTCTTTAACGTGTGCTCAAGTATTATTGAAATAGGGTCCTTGGAGGCCATCTACAATTTACGAGGGTTCCCTAAAGTACATGAGAAGCTCCAGAAACACATTTTCTTCAAGAATTACTGATCATTTATCTTGGGCCTAGACTTTCAAAGCTGTTGCCCCTTAATGGGTGCCTTCTATTTCCTGGTGGAATTTCCCTGAGTATATTTTTAGCCCAGGTAATTATAATATGTTTGCTTCAACCAGCCTTACTTCTGCTGTAGAATAAATTGTTGAAACTAGATGGAAGATTTGCAGCAGGGAACAATGTATCTTGAGGTTTGTGATACTAGTTTTTTTTTATCCCTCTTTATCCTTTCTGTGTGTTAACAGAGTAACATACCACAGTATTTCTGAAACCCTTGCTTACAATATTTGGACCAAAATGACTACAACTAAGAGTGTGTTTTCTGTGTGCGCATACATCTACAGAGAAAATTTCAATTGCTCCTGGGAAGAATCTAGTGTATTGAGCAGTATTACCATCAAATGGCTTGACTTCCTCTGACTGAGATGATGAAGATTGCTCATAATGATAGGTTTGGTGGTGTGAAGACATCCAAGTCCCTGAAGCGTAGAAATTACTCAATTTGCATGGACCAATTAATTTTAACCCTATCACACTCCGAATAGCTAAAAGTGATCTGTATCGGTTTCCTATGTAGAATTTACAGCACAGAAGCAGGCCATCTAGCCCAACTGGTCTATATCGGTGTTTATGCTCCACACAAGCCTCCTCCCACCCTACTTCATCTAACCCTATCAACATATCCTCTATTCCTTTCTCCCTCATGTGCTTATCTAGCCTGCTCTTAAATGCATCTGTTCAATTTGCCTCAACTAATCCTTGTGGTAGTGAGTTCCACTCTCTGGGTAAAGAAGTTTCTCCTGAATTCCTTATTGGATTTATTAGTGACCATCTTATATTTATGACCCCTAGTTTTGGATTCCCCCACAAGTGGAAACATCTTCTCTATGTCTATCCTAACAAACCCTGTCATAATTTTAAAGACCCAAGCCTTCTCTTTTCTAGAGAAAAGAGCTCCAGCCTGTTCAGTCTTTCATTCATTTTCATTTACAAGCCTTTGTAGCCATTTTATAGCAGTTTCGATTTTGCGTTGTGTTTTTTTTGATTACCCTCCACATACCATTGGATGGATTCATTGTAGAAAAATTGCGGAGACATTGTCCTTTTTTAAAGCTTTGCTTGAAAAGGGATAAACCGGCTAGCTAGACCAGTCTGACGAACATCAATGGTGGATAAACTCCTAGAGGCCATTATATAGTTAGCAGATCGGGCAGATAGATGTCAGATGAAATTTAATGCAGAGGAATGTACGGTGATAGACTGGGAGGAAGAATCAGGAGAGGAAATGTAGATTAAGTGTTCAAGTTAGAAGGATTAGAGGAAGAGAGAGGCATAGGGTTTCAGATACATAACTCTTTAAAAGTGGGAGGACAAATTGATGAAGTTGTGGAGGGGGAGGTGGTAGGGGAAGAGAAAGTAGTAATGCTCAAGCTATACAAATCATTGGTTTGGCACCATTTAGAATACCATGGTTACAGTAGTCTGGTGGTTATGTTAGTGGACTAGTCATCCATGGAGGCCTGGATTAATAATCCAGAGAATGTGAGTTCAAATCCCACAATGGCAGTTTGAGAATCTGAATGCAGTTTAAAAAAACAGCTGGAAATAAAAACGAAAATTGGTATTGATGTGATCATTAAGCTGTCGTATTGTCGTAAAAAAACCCAGCTGCTTCACTAATGTACTTTTTAGGGAAGGAAACCCACTGACTATGTGACTCCAGTCCCACACCAATGTGGTTGATTCAATTGCCCTCTGAACTGGTCTAGCAAGCCACTCAGCTGTATCAAATCACAGCAGCATTGTGAGAACACCTTCACCCCACGGACTGGAGCAGTCCAAGAAGGTCCACCGCCACCTACTCAGGGCAACTAGGGATGGGCAATAAATGCTGGCCTTGCCAGCAATGCCCACATCCCGAGAATTAATTAAAAAAAAAATTGTGTTCAGTTTTAGGCGCTTTACTTTAGGAAGGGTGTCAAGGATAGGTGAGATCACAGAAGAGATTTACTGAGGTGGTACCAGAGATGAGATGCTTCAGTTATGAGGAAAGACTAAAGAAACTGAGATTCTTTTCAGAGAACAATAAGAGGTGTTCAAAATTAGGAGGCATTTTGATAAGTTAAATAGGGAAAAACTACTTCCACTGAGCAGTGAATCAATAATTTTGCTGTTACTTTAGAGGTAGCCCATATCCAGGTGCTCTTGGACATTCTTTCCAAGTGCGTAAGATTCTAAGGCACAGCAAGCTAGAATATTTTCTATTGTTCTAGGAAATCCCAAGCTGATAAAATCATTACACATCGGTATCTGCGAAGAGCATGAACACCGGTATAAGAGTTGACTATTTGGCCCATCGAGCCTGCTCCACCATTTTGTTAGCCATTGCAGCTCTTTATTTTTAAATCCATGTTCTCAGAATTTTTTTCTATGTTCACTTTTGAGCTTTTTGTGCATTACCCCTCCCTTTGCCCCACCATTGGTGGCCATGCCGTCAACTGTCTGGGTCCCATGCTCTGGAGGTCCTTCCCTAAACCCTCCCCCGCCCACTCCTCCTTTAGGAGCCTCTTTGAAAGCTTGGTCAATGAGGTTAGTTTTAATCACTCCTCCTAATATCTCCTTTGGCTCAGTGTCCATTTTTTTCTGATTATGTTTCTTTAAAGGGCTTTGGGAAATTTTTCTACATCAAGAAAGTGCTGCCTAAAAGGAATCTGTTATGTTGTTTTTGATTTGTTGTTATGTCGTTCTTGAAGACCGCAAACCCACTGATCTCAGTTGCACAGGACCAGTTAGCGAGGAGTGTAACTCAAGTGTTAGAGCATTTGATTGATGATCGAAAAGGTCTTTGGTTCAAATCTGAATGCCCCCAGTTAAGAAAAGATGGTGAGCGTGTGCTGTGTTAGTCAGATTTAGACATGACAATCATACAGGATAACTACGTAGCGGTACTTTTGGACTTAGAGGCAAGAGTGCTACCAAATGTCACATGGCAGCCCTGTTATCTGAGTCAGAAAGTTGTGGGTTCAAGTCCCACTACAGACCAGAGCACACAACTGACACTTCATTGTAGTACTGAGGGAGTGGTGTATTGTGCAGGTGCCGTCTTTTGGATTAGATGTTAAACCAAGGCCCCGTTTGCTTGCTCAAGTGGATGTAAAATGTCCCTTGGCACTATTTGAAGATGAGAGGGGAATTCTCCTTGTGTCCTGACCAGCATTCCTTAATTAACCAACATTTGCTTTTTGCGGGACCTTGCTGTGCGCCAATCATCTGTAGCATTTGCCTGAAGAACAACAATGACTGGACTTCAAATTCCAATTCAGTTGGTCTTTGCTCCCTTTTTTCTGAACATTGCAGCCAGTGAATAGGTATTTCCCGGGAGGGGCAAAGATTTGAAAAATTGTCCCCTACATATAAATGACTGACAGTTAGCTCAGCAGCAACCAGGACGGCGGCAGACTGCTAATCTAGGGCAATATTTT
Organism: Heptranchias perlo; assembly: GCF_035084215.1. NCBI lineage: Eukaryota > Metazoa > Chordata > Chondrichthyes > Hexanchiformes > Hexanchidae > Heptranchias > Heptranchias perlo. The sequence goes on from NC_090347.1 coordinate 12,712,780, forward strand.
GTTGCTGAAGGTGCGACTGGCCTTTCAAAGATATTATTCTCGCTCTCAAATTAAGCCCGCTCCAATTTTCTCTCCATTTTCATCCCATCTTTTCTAAAATGTTGTTTCTTGTCTGGTTAGAGTTTCCCATGCGCTGAATTGAGTGGTGAGCAGGTGATGCAACACGGAGAGGTCAGAGTTGAGCATGATCCTACACTCATCAGATGACCATGCACCCGATTTCTAGAAGAGGGGGGTTCTCTGGATGGCAGGAGTGAGGACCCTAGCCTCTTTCTCCCACGCCCCCCCCCCCCCCCAAAAAAAAAGCTTCAGGCAGTCGATGTCATTTGTAGTGCCTCAGCTGAGACCTGCTGACTCAGCACGGTATCTTCAGCCATACTGATGAGGGGATGGGTTCCTGTTGATGGTTGGGCTGTTCCAAGCTGTTAACATAAAAGCTTCTCTTGGCAACCCCAGCAAGATGACACTTGTGGGGGAGTCCAAAACCAGAGGTCATAAATATAAATTAGCCGCTAATAAATCCAATAAGGAGTTCAGGAGAAACTTCTTTACCCAGAGAGTGGTTAGAATGTGGAACTTGCTACCACAAGGAGTGGTTGAGGCGAGTAGCAGAGATGCATTCAAGGGGAAGCTAGATAAGTATATGAGGGAGAAACGACTATAAGGATATGCTAATAGGGATAGATGAAGTAATGTGGGAGGAGGCTCTTATGGAGCATAAACACCAGCACAGAGCAGTTGGGCTGAATGGCCTGTTTCTGTGCTGGAAATTCTATGTAATCCCCTTTTAAAATGGTGAAAATCATAAACCAACTGGTTTCTTCTGCTTCTTGTGCCACAATCATTCTTGTATTTTGTGAATTACTCGAACCAGATTCATTATGACATCACACCCCTTTTGAGATGACTTTTTAGAGCCAGTAACTGATTTAATCTGTCTTCGGGGTTTTGGTGGAAGGTTGGGGGGTGGGGAAGGGTTGTAGTTTTGTTAATCAGCAGCTGAAAAGTTGGTAACGCCACTCTGGTCTAACCTCGGGGGTACTGACAACTGCTGCTTGTTACAATTATGGATTTGTGTGTTATTGAACAACATGTGAGAGGAGCAAGGCACACCACAGACATCCTGGTTTGGATTAATAACTAGTCTTATTGTTCAGGAATTGTCAACAGGGCTGGGTTCACTTAGGGATTGCTGTGCAGGAGCTCTACTAAGATGGATTTTACTCGAAATTGAAAATCCCAAACCATTCTCTTGCACCCATTGTGCTCACTCTCTTGAATTTGAACTGTTAACCCCGGTTAAATTAATCCTTTTTCTTGGCTACTGATTACGGGTTTAAAACTGTACATGCTCACCTGTGTGTTGCTTGACCAAATTACGGTAAATAATTAATAACAGTATGAAGGTGTTTACTAGCAACAGTTAGAATCACATTAAGAAATTGTGTAGCTGACCCGTGAATTCCTGGCAACAGATAAAAAAATGTAGAAGCAATTTGTGCATTTTGACTGTGTATTCCCTCCCTATCCCTAGAAAAGGGAGGAGAGTTACTGCTGATATAAGTGTTGTTCTGATTCCATGGAATGGCAATATCTCCGTTTATACATATTTACACACTTAACTGGAGGCTTGTGAGATTCTCTCCTCTTTACCGCTTCTACCAATGTCTCCCAATGGGATACTGAGGATTATTCTGGCCCCTGACCTCTGAGGGATAAAGGACCAGCCTTTAATGACTTCTTGTTATTTGTAATGACCCTGCTTCTTCCCATTATTTGTGGTACTCCTTGGATCAGCAACAACTAGCATTTATATAGAGCCTTTAATGTAGTAAAACGTCTCAAGGCACTTCACAGGATCGTTCACCAGATGATGTATTTTAAGAGTTTGACAGAGGGATCTCTCTCTGCCCACTTTCTAGGAAACTAACCCATAGGAAGCTAAAATGTATTTATAGAATTACATAAAATTTTGCAAACAATTTTACAACACCAAGTTATAGTCCAGCAATTTTATTTTAAATGGCATCTCCACATCATAAAATTTTGCAGCACAGAAACAGGCCAATCGGCCCAACAGGTCCGTGCCCGGTGTTTATGCTCCACACGAGCCTCCTCCCACCCTACTTCATCTCACCCCATCAACATATCCTTCTATTCCTTTCTCCCTTGTGTACTTATCTAGCTTCATCTTAAATATATCTGCAACCTAGTGATCAGCCTTCTCGCGGAGCCCTATGACATTTGGGTATGTTGCTACAACTTACTGCAATGCACCAGGCAGTGATAGTCTTTCTCTTGGAGGTTGGTTTCACCAGAAGCTTCTTGTGAAACTAATCTTGTTGTCTTAGACTGTATCCGGAGACATGTATTCATATTCATTGGGCAGGATCAAGATGCAGGTGATTCAATACAATCTTCTACCATGATTACGAATTGCCTCATCTTGGCAGCTTCTACTGTGCCATAACTATGCCCCTATAGAATGATTTACCACCCCAGTGCTTTATGACCTGTGATTCTTTCAGATCATTAATCGGCTGAGACAGTAGTACACAAACTTTGTGACTACGACAGATGTCTGATCCTTTCCTCCGTACAAATTTAATAAGGCACTGGTGCTGCATTTGGTTACATTTTGCCTGCATTGCGACGGTTTATGGCATTACGTTTAAGAGGAATAGATATCTCGACTAGAATTTAGCGATATAGTTGTGGCCCACCCAGATTAGTTCTGCTTGATTATATTTCATGATTTAATTGGCGAAGATTTTGTTCAGGCAGAAGTGAATGCGCAGAGGAAATAAAGTAACTGGCATAGAAGTACCCTTCTCCTCCTGACATCGGGCGATTGTTTCAGGCGTCTGTTTTTAGTTAACATATAATATTACGTCTTCTTCCTAATGATGTTTGCATTGATATTTGCAGAATGCACAGACTAGAGATCATTAATGTTTTGGGACCATTTAGTTCCACCCAGCTGCTCAGTAGGACACCACTTAACAACTGAGTGCAAAGCTGGGTGGATCCAGATCTACCACATACTGTGTTAAGGTTGTGTGTATTTATAGGAACATAGTAACAGGAGTAGGCCGTTCAGCCTGCTCCGCCATTCAATTAGACCGTGGCTGATCTGTACCTTAACTTCATTTACCCGCCGTAGCTCCATATCCCTTAATACCCTCGCCTTAAAAAAAATCTATCGATCTCCGTCTTGAAAGCTCCAATTGTCCCAGCACCCAGAGCCTTTTGGGGCAGAGTGCTCCAGATTTCTGCTACCCTTTGTGTGAGGGAAAAAAAAAGTGCTTCCTGATTTCGCTCCTAAATGGCCTAGCTCTAATCTTAAGATTATTAGAAGCAGTCAGAGGAAAGTTAGCCTTTCTGAAATAGACACCAAAAAGTAAAGAGGCCGACTGAGTGAATAATGGACATCATCACATGATGACAAAAGTACTGACTGAGACTGAACAGAAGACACAAATGCACACCTAGTTGTTGGGTACTGTAACGTGAAGCAAGATGTAACAGAAGCAGATCTTGGTGATGCCTTAAAAAAAAAAAATTGGCCAGTGGTAAATGCCTTAAGATCACTCACTCCAATGGAAAGGAAGTATGCACAAGTTGAGAGAGAGCTACTTGCCATAGTCCATGGATGGGACTAGTTTGAGCCTGGAGAAGTAATGACTGAGACTGACCATGAGCCCTTGGAGAGTTGAAGAAATTTCTCTACCTCTCCTAACTGCACTCTTAACAATTACAAAGAATGCTGCTGTGGTTGGAAAAGTACACTCTGGGAGTGAGGGTCCGGCCTAGTTTCAGCATTCCCGCCTCTCCGTCAGAAGGTGAAGGGTTCGAGCCTCACTCCAGAAAGCCCTGGTGAGTAGAGACTAAAATATGGTCTCTAAATACCGGGTTGACATCCAGCGGGCGACTTGCGTCCGGACGGAGTGACCACTGGCTCAAGTGTTAATATTCCTGCCTCTGAGTTAGAAGGGTTCGGTTTGGGCCCCACTCCAGACAGCCCCGGCAAGCGGAGACTGGAGCACCAGCTCTGAATCAACCGACTAGGTTGATGTTCAGTGTTGGGCGGGGGGGTATGGGGGTCACTTGTGTCCAGTGGGTGTGGGTGACCTCCCTCCCTCCATAAAGATAGGTGGGGCTCTTTAGCCTTGGTTACAACCTTTTGAGTCTTCATCCAGCACTGCTGACCATCCAACCCTGTGACAAGGAGCAACACCAGTTTTTATTTTTCCCCACTACCTGCCCCAATTGCAAATTGTCTGCCACCAACCCTAAGTTGGGTAAATCAACCTGACCCCAGGGATTGGGTGGGAGTCTGGGGTGCAGGCAGAGGGGTGGCCTAAGGTTCCGTCCCACCGAAGAACTGCAACTATCGCTGGAAAATTAACCCTGATATCTCTCCGTGTGGTATTTGTAATATCTATCACAGGTAATTGAGGATGGCTCCAGCTTTATCCGACACACTGTTAAGATTTGTGGTGTTCTCACAATACTTCTTACAGAAAATTAGCCGTTCTCCACCACACACTGAGCGATGAAGAGCCTGCCGAGTGTGCTGTGAATTAGAGGCATCAACACCCCCTCCAGATATTTGGGTGTTTGCCTTCAAGTAGATTCCTTTCAGCCAATGCTGTGTCTATGACAACTGATGTGGAGATGCCGGTGATGGACTGGGGTTGACAAATGTAAGGAATCTTACAAACACCAGGTTATAGTCCAACTGTTTTATTTGAAAATCACAAGCTTTCGGAGACTTTCTCCTTCGTCGGGTGAGCTCACCTGATGAGGGAGAAAGCCTCCGAAAGTTTGTGATTTTCAAATAAAACAGTTGGACTATAACCTGGTGTTTGTAAGATTCCTTACATATGACAACTGAAGCATCAAGTGCAGTATGGAATAGTTATAGAATGGTAATCGAGATCCTACTTTTCTCGGAGACTGGCGACATTGTGGAAGTTGTTTGATGACTTCCCTCGAATGCACGTGTGTAAATGTGTGCCATTGTTGTGTGCTGGCACCAGTGAAAGAACTTGGGTGCACACAGGATCCGTAGTATTGGTTGAATAGTAGCTGTTTGGATATGCATCCAGTTATACCAAGTCTGTGCAGAACTTGAACAGCATCAGTACTGGTTGTCAAATAAACACAAGTGGAATATAGAACGCACAGTGCTGCCCGTGAGCCCCCACACTACCTGAAGCAAAGGTACCTGTCTCCAGGCACCTGCAAGGAGTAATCTGCCACCTAAGTAGTTCCTCCAGGGGGAATGAGTGCTCCAGGCTGGACGAGGGAGCCTGCAGTTGGTGTCCAGTTGATTTACTACACGATAGATCGGTCTGTGTACGCAATTCTGTATAATAATGTGCAGGAGGTCTGGCAGCATGTCAGTCATTTTTAAAAACCAGCACTACTTGAATTGAAGTGGTCTTAGACTGCAATTGTGATGTAAAAATGCAAGGACGGATCTTTCTGTTGCATTATCTTATTGTTTTAAACTATGACCCACTTCCAAAAGCACAAACAATAGGAAGGGTGGCGAATTGGCTTGTAAGGTCAAGTGATTGAGATTTTTCTTCTGAATGTGAAGTTCCGTTGCAGCCAAATTAAATACGGAGCATTCATAAATTCTAAAAGGAAAAATAATTGATTTATAGTTGATGATTATTATTTAATTTTTGAAGTCATGATGCAATGTTGGCCTGGCCTGTATGTATATGAAAACATGAACTTCAAGTGAGGTGAATGAAACATTATATTTCCTTCTTTGAAAATTGAATTGCTTAAGTGTATGACTTGGTAAATATAATTTTTTATTCACTGAAGCATGAAGTCAATATTTGTTTTGCTGTATTGCTTTTACAAAATAAATGAAAAGCAACACAACACAGGAAAGCTAAAAGCCTCTAAATACAAGGTATTGCAGTGCACCCTGGGCAGTTCCTTGCACCCTCAAAAGTATCCTGATTCTCCTGTCCTTTTCCCTGAGGTTTATTCTCAGATGGGACAGGTGGTTTGATCACCAGGTGGTTAGCCCTTTTTGATGTGTGACCAGGGGAATTTACACCTCTTTTTCACCCCACCCCCATCCCCCACGATGTGCGTGCTTTATGTAAACTGAGGTTGGTGTTAATTACCTGAGCTCCCTCAACACAACTACAGATGGGTCAAGTATGGTCATGGCAACTGGGACCGATCCCAGCTCCTTCTCCTCTCACCCCCTCCCCCCACCTCCCATTTTGGTTTAATATTTTAGCTGATGTCTTATGACTGGAAGACCATTAACGCATTACGCTGGTACTGATGATTTATTTTATTTCAGATGTTTAAGTGCCTCTATGCAGCCATGAGTAATTTTGAATGTTGAATTAAAGGCCTCAATGCCCTGATTGGAATAGAGCTGTGGTAGAGAGCTCTTTGTTGGGTGGTGATGCTTTACATTTGTTCCATTTGAATTTTCTTCTCTTCCCTCCCCACTCCCAACATAATTCAGGGAAAGGCAGGAAGAGCTTACTTAAGAGTAATAAACCTATGCCCCCCACCCCTCCTCACCTACTTCATGCAGCCAGTATACATCCTCATTTCTTCTCTTCAGAGGGAAAGGAGGGGCTTGTCCCTGATTATTTAAGGATGCCAAAGCCTTGGAGGGGGTGCAGACGAGATTTACGAAAATGATACCGGGGATGAGGGACTTCAGTTACGTGGAGAGACGAGAGAAGCTGGGGTTGTTCGTGGAGCGCAGAAGGTTAAGGGGAGATTTAATGGAGGTATTCAAAAATTATGAAGGGTTTTGGTGGAATAAATGAGCAGAAACCGTTTCCACTGGCAGGAGGGTCAGTAACCAGAGGACACAGATTTAAGATAATTGGCAAAAGAATCAAGGGGGAGATGAGCAGAATATTTTTTTACGCAGCGATTTGTTATGGTCTGGAACGCACTGCCTGAAAGGGCGGTGGAAGCAGATTCAATAATAACTTTCAAAAGCGAATGGGATAAATGCTTGGAAAAAATTGCAGAGCTATGAGGAAAGAGTGGGACTAATTGGATAGCTCTTTCCAAGAACCGGCGCAGGCACAATGGGCCGAGTGGCCTCCTCCTGTGCCGGATGATTCTATGGTTTCAACTCCAGAGAATGAAGTAAACTTTACCAAGTAGAAGGGCAGGATGGCGTACTGGTGAAGCTGTGATCTGACCCCAGTAAATGTGTGGGGTTCACCAGCTTATCGTCTTCTCTTTCTGTGATTGTGTCTTAACAGGTAAGAAAAAGAACCGGGGGTTGAAGTTGTCGAAGGAGGTTTTTGAGCAGCCACAGGCAAGCCCCACGTAAGTAACTGCAATTATATGAACCTTGGGATCATTCAATACCAGGCAGCACTGCGGAAGTTATTAAAATCATAGAGCGTTAGCAAAGTTGGAGAGTTTGGGCGGATCGTTTTAGATGATATTTTGAACAGATCGTTTCATAAGAAATGGATGGTATGATGTTTCATCCTTACTGGTAATAATGTGAATGAAACACAATCACCATCTCTGCTAACTGGCAAGTGGGACTGTTGCATGTGAAATGAAATGTTTTAATCAGTTGGCAAGTAGGACTTATTCTTCCTGGAAAATATGCCTTTTAGTCTGCCACAGGAAGACAGATTCTAACTGACGGAAATAACCTACATAGGAATAAATGATCACTTTGGTAGTGGCAGGGAGTTGGTGTGGGTGGGGGAGAGATGGGCACGGCTGACTGCAGAGGTCATCGAGGAGCTGCGGAGAGGGGAGATGAGGTAGAGAATGAGCTTGCTGCCCTTGCTTACAAAGTGTGAGAGTGTTGCTTTGTATTTGCTAGGTGGAGAGCACATTCAATGAGTTAATGAGCAGTCCCAGCACAGGTGCTAGTCGGGGCTGTTCAGTGGTTCAAACCACTGTGGAGTGTGTTTAAAACCTAATCCAGAGCAGAGATGTGACAATTTCATTAATTCATTCGTTGCGAGCAATCTCCGTATATTTGCATTTAATTTCCAGCTGATGTATTTGAACATTCTGTCCTATTTATCCTTTTGCACCTTTGAGTGATTGTGTTGAAATAGGGCCAGTTGTGCCCCACATGGGCCTTGTTTTATTTTGAGGGCATTTATCTTCTATGGATTAGATTATTGATGCTCAGACCCATCCATTCAATCGGGCTGGCAATGATGTGAGAGAAGAGATTTTTTTTTTTATCTGTGAGGGCTTCAATTTAAAGTTCTCTGATGTCAAGAGGACATTGTTCCAATTTGTTGTACCGTTCATATAAAAAGGAAAACTAGAGTGAGTTCAGGGTGTTCGAAAACTTGATGCCTGGCATTGTGGAATAGTGGGAAAAAGATTTGATTCTCCCTCCCAACTGAGCTGTTAGGTTTCATACAGACTGCTACCAAGGAGAGGCTCGACAAGGGAGAGATATTAAAGCAGAAGGTGAATTGCTACAAGCTTACCGATGTGTGCCTCCGAGTGGCTAGCTCAAGAAGTGGCCTGAGAGCAAGTTGTTCACCTGCCCTCTTAACTGATAGAGACGAATGACCCAGGGGAGGGACGGACGGACCTACCTCCCTCCTTCCCTCCCTCGAACAATAACATTGGCGTTTCTACTGTACCTATTGTGGAGTAACTGGAAAGATACCTTCTGTGGTGGGTAAGTTTGCTTTGGACTGAACAAAGCTCAGCTGATACGACTTGATTTATCCTTCTTCTCCTGAGCAAATGATTAAATTCGCTGCTAATATTTGACCAGATTTCAGCTATCACCCGCATGGAGTGCCTACATGTATGTGTCTGAACAATGGATTTGGAAGTGCTGCTTGGCCAGTAATGGTTATCTTACATATGACTCTTGCACGCTGTAGACTCTCAGAATAATGCCCCTTTGATGAACTAGCTGGGCATGAGAGAACAGTATGGCACGCAACCAGTGCACATGTGGGAGAATCTGGGCACGGCATTTATTTTACTTGGTAAGGGCCTTGTTCCAGCTTTGGATTCTGCAAGTATTGCTACAGACGCGTGTACAAAAGAGCTGAAGGCACTTAATTAAACATGACTACTTTTTACAAGTAAAACTGACTCCCTTTAGTTCAGCATTGATCTTTTCATCTGTAGTGTTGCTGATGTGATATTCCTGATGACATGTTGGATGTGATCATGTTTCACAGATGGATCTATTTCCGGGTCAGGGTACAGTTCTTATTTTATACCTCCTGAAAGCAGGAATAGTACTGAAGAGTAATAATAATAATGGTCATTGATTAATAGTGTAACAATTTCAAAACTTCACCAAAATGACTATGTTGCCAAATACCATTGCAAAATTAGCGATGTGATTACTCTGTCCCTTCAACATAACCTGATGTTAAATTCCACGAGGAAAGAATAAATGTAATTTATTTTAAACGTGTATATAAATAGAACACTGATCTTGTGCAGTTGTCAAAAATCTGGCTTGATGTGTACTCAGTCCAGATGTGGTGTTGCTTAAATTCAAAATAGCGTTCAGAGAAATGTCATCAGGACAGCATTCCAGGAAAAATTCCTGTAGTCTGGGAAATGTGGTCCCTGCCTTGCTCTGGGCTCCCATTTGGAAGTCTGTCAGCAGAAAGGATTGGATAGTTGATTCGTGTTAGTGACCTTAGCATCTTTCAGTGCATCTTTTTTTTTTTGGTTGGGTTTAATTTATCCCCAGTGGACTAAATGGCAGAGTTTTCCATCAGCACAGATCTGAACAGGTTCCATTTCGAGTGTTCATGGCGGTGATGAGGGGCCTGCTGTTTGCCCATCTTCCTCCTTCCCTCCTGCTCAAGTTTCAGTGGGGTCGATTTTCATCATCACTGCCTGGGTGGTAATCTGGCAGAGCGGATCAATAGAATGAATATCAGCTGGGTTCGAGAGGGTTGGGCCAGTCCGTCAAATTACCACCCGGGCCGTGAAGACAAAAATCAATCCCAATGTCACCTAAATTCACTGGGCTTCTCTTGACTCTTGAGTAAGATTGTGAGGGGGGGAAAAAGGAGATTTCCTTTTTTTTAAAAAAAAAGAAAAAACATACATTGTATCAGCACATGTGTAAACCTTTAAATAAAATCTCTCCATGATTCTACTGTCATGGAAGACAAGCCTGAGAAAAGTTGCATATTGTGAAAACGCGAATCTGGTGGCAGCCATTTTTTGTGCTCTGGTCATGTTTTTCATCATCATCAACAACAACAACTAGTTGCATTTATATGGCGCCTTTAACATAGATAAAACGTCCCAGGGCGCTTCATAATCCAAACAAAAAAAAAATTGATGGTGGGTTATAAGGAGGGTCTTAAAAGAGGAGAGGGAGGTGAAGAGTGGTGGTTTCGGGAGGGAATTCTGGAGCATGGGACTTAGACGACTGAGGACTTGGCCACCAATGGTATAGCTAAATGACAGGGGGATGGGGTACAAGACCTCAGAATTGGAGGAATGGTGAGTTTGAGGGTGGGGGATGTAGGATTGGGGGAGGCTACAGAGATGGGGAGCTGCGTAGTCATGAAGGGATTTAAACACAAGGATTAGAATTTCAGATTGGAGGATGTGTGGGACTGGGGGCCAGTGTAGGTCAGCAAGGACAGGAATGATGAGTGACTGGGACTTGGTACGGGATAGGATATCGGCGGCAGCTGGAGTTTATGAAAGGTGAATGATGGGAGCCTGATCAGGAGAGCATTTTAATACTTGAGTGTGGTGGTGACAAAGGCGTGGAAGAGGGTCTCAGCAGGAGGTCAGTAGGGGCAAAGGTGGGCGATTGTTATGGAGGTGGAAGTAGGTGGTTTTTGTGATGGAGAGAATGTGGGGTCAGAATCTCGGCTTGGAGTCAAAATGGATGCTGAGGTTGCAAACAGTGTTCCCTTCTCCTGTTTTTGGAATGGCCCTTAGTGTATTTTATAACTTATTTCTGATTGCAGTAAACTAATGATTGATGCCTATATTGCTGAATGCTGAAATTTCATTACCTGAATCTCATCAGAATAATTATATTGCTGCATTCATCAGAATGCTTGTATTGTGAAATGTGCTTGTGAGGATTTAAGCATGACCGATAATTTGTATGTATGTGAAGCAATACAGTCCAAACACATGCCTGCATTTACAAAATGTTCTGCAGGACCCAGAGGGCCATATGAGTCCAATAGTTCCACATACTCCAGCAGGCATGTCGTATTGCAGTGCCAACTTAGGGCTGATCTGTTATTTTTAAACAAGAAGTATAAGAGATGCTATCACAGTGAAGAAAGAGACACAAGGCAAAGGAGTGAGGGATGCAAGCCTTTGATTCCACAGAAGATTGATGGTAAGTGTTAAAATAAACCTGTATTTTAAACTGATTAAAACATAATGAAGTTACTGTCACTACATAACTTAAAGAGGAGGTATAGTCCCTTGGTGTTATAAATAGAGCTATCTTAACACATACTATGTCTTTCAGTCTCTCCCGGTTACCATGTTCAGCTTTAGGCTTTAAACTAAATAATGGGGGTGAGGGATCAAGTAAGGGAAGATGTGATAAATTAAAGAAAGAAGACAAGGCAAGAGAGCAAGGTAGCAATATGAAAATGATAATCAGAGAGTGGCAGGAAGGGACAGAGCATGCAAACTTAAGAGTGCGCCAGCAGATAAGGCTAGAGGTTGCAAAAATAGTAAAAAGACAGTACTAAAGACTTTGTATCTGAATGCGCGTAGCATTCGTAACAAAATGGATGAATTGACAGCTCAAATAGAAATGGATATGTACGATCTGATAGCCATTACAGCGACATGGCTGCAAGATGACAAAGGCTGGAACCTGAATATTCAAGGGTACTTGACATTTTGGAAGGACAGGAAGCTAGGAAAAGGTGGAGGGGTAGCTCTGTTAATTAAGGATGACATGAGTATAATAGAGAGAAATGACCTTCGTTCTAAAGACCAAGATGTAGAATCAGTTTGGTAGAGATAAGAAATAGTAAAGGCAAGAAGTCACTTGTGGGAGTAGTTTATAGGCCCACTAACAGTAACCACACTGTAGAACAGGGTATACAGGAGGAAATAATGGAGACTTGTGAGAAAGGAACAGCAATAATCATGGGTGATTTTAATCTACATATAGATTGGAAGAATCTGATTGGTAAAGGTAGCCTGGAAGATGAGTTCACAGAATACTTTCAGGACAGTTTCTTAGTACAGCATGTTCTAGAGCCAACCAGAGGGCAGGCTATTCTAGATCTGCTAATGTGTAATGAGACAGGATTAATTAATTACCTCGTTCTAAAGGAGCCTCTAGGTAGCAGTGATCACAATATGATTAAATTTTGCATTCAGTTTGAGGGAGAGAAAAGTAAGTCTAAGACTAGTGTTGTAAACTTAAATAAGGGCAATTATGAGGGCATGAAGACAGAGCTGGCTAAAGTGAACTGGGAACTTAGGTTAAGGAATAGGTCAGTAGAGATGCAGTGGCAGACATTTAATGAGAGATTTCATAACACTCAGCAAAGATACTTTCCAGTGAAAAAGAAAGACTCTAGGGGAAGGACGTACCATCCGTGGCTAACTAAGGAAGTTAAAGATAGTATCAAATTGAAAGAAAAAGCATACAATTCTGTGAAGATTCATGGCAGGTCAGAAGATTGGATAGAATATAAAAAACAGCAAAGAATGATTAAATGAAGAATAAGGAGGGAGAAATTGGAGTACGAGAGAAAGCTAGCTAGAAATATAAAAACAGACAGTAAGAGTTTCTACAGGTATTTAAAAAGGAAAAGAGTAAGTAAAGTGAGCGTTGGTCCTCTGGAGAGTGAGTCTGGGGAATAAGGAAATGGCGGATGAATTGAACAGATATTTTGCCTCCGTCTTCACTGTAAAGGATACAAATAACATGCCAGAGATAATTGTGAATCAAGAGGTGAACGGGAGGAACTTAAAACATTTACAATCACCAGGGTTTTGAAAAAATTATTAGAACTAAAAGCTGACAAGTCCCCAGGTCCTGATGGACTTCATCCTAGGGTCTTAAAAGAAGTGGCTGCAGAGATATTGGATGCATTGGTATTAATTTTCCAAAATTCCCTAGATTCTGGAAGGGTCCCATCAGATTGGAAAATAGCGAATGTAACTCCTCTATTCAAGAAAGGAGGGAGACAGAAAGCAGGAAACTACAGGCCAGTTAGCTTAATATCTGTCATAGGGAAAATGCTAGAATCTATTATTAAGGAGGTTATAGCAGGGCACTTAGAAAATCTCAATGCAATCATGCAGAGTCAACATGGCTTTGTGAAGGGGAAGTAACAAGCAACGTGGATAAAGGGGATCCTGTGGATGTGGTGTACTTGGATTTCCAGAAGGCTTTTGACAAGGTGCCACATCAAAGGCTACTACACAAAATAAGAACTCATGTTGTAGGGGGTAACATATTAGCATGGATAAAGGATTGGTTAGCTAACAGGGAACAGAGAGTAGGCATAAATGGGTCATTTTCAGGTTGGCAAGATGTAACAAGTGGAGTGCCACAGGGATCAGTGCTGGGCCTCAACTATTTACAATCTATATCAATGACTTGGATGAAGGGATCGAATGTATGGTTGCTAAATTTGCTGATGTCACAAAGGTAGGTAGGAAAGTAAGTTGTGAAGCGGACACAAGGAGTTCGCAGAGGGCTATAGATAGGTTAAGTGAGTGGGCAAAAATTTTGCAGATGGAGTATAATGTGGGAAAATGTGAACTTGTCCACTTTGGCAGGAGGAATTGAAAAGCAGTATATTATTTAAATGGAGAGAGATTGCAGAACTCTGAGGTACAGAGGGGTCTGGGTGTCCTAGTACATGAATCACAAAAAGTTAGTATGCAGGTAGAGCAAGTGATTAGGAAGGCAAATGGAATGTTGTCATTTATTGCAAGGGAATGGAATATAAAAGTAGAGGGGCGCTAAATTGGGCTGCGTAGCGCCCGTTGTTTCGGCGCTACACGGCTTCTCCGACATCCAAGATAGCGTCTTGGATGCGCAACCACGTTTCCTGCGTGATGTGTGCCAGACGCCATCTTGGTATAGGAGTTAGCGCAGTTGTAGATAATGAACGCTGGAATAGTGTAAAGTAGGGAGAAAATGGCTTCAATCAGTGTGCAAAGCTGACTTAAAGTGATAGACACCATTTTGGGACAACGCTCAACTCAATGCACAGTCTTAACCTTGACCATCTGAATGTGTCTTAGAGTGCCTGGATGAGCCCTCACCAGTGCTATTTAAAGGGACCATGCAGGATTTACAGGTAAGTGTCTGGATTATTGCTTCTGGCTGCCGAGGCATTTGTAACTGTTTTTGGAGGTTTCCTAGACTGCAATACTAGGACGCGGGGACATAGCCTAACATTTAGAGCCAGGACGTGCAGGAGTGAAGTTAGGAAATGCTTCTACACACAAAGGGTGGAACGCTCTTCTGCAGACGACAGTTGATGCTTGCTCACTTGTGAATGTTAAGTCTGAGATTGAAAGATTTCTGTGAACCAAGAGTATTAAGGGATAGGGGCTAAGACGGGTATATGGCGTCAGGTCACAGGTCCACCATGATCTCATTGAATGGTGGAACAGGCTCGAGGGACTAAATGCCACTTGCTGCCTCTTGATATGTGCCACCTTCTGCAAGAAAGCGGGACACATGTCTGGGTGATGTGCCTGTCATGGTTGAATAGCTGCCAGTGTGTGTGGCCTGTGAGTTGTGGGTGGGCGGCTTGAAACAGTGGTAATGTGTAAGAGTGAGAGGAAGCATCTGATTGGATGAGTTGAGTACTGATTGAAAGAGTTTATTGGTATGTGGGGGATGGGGGTGTGGTGTGTGGTGCAGTTGGTAGGAGACGCCACTTGACAGTTGACCTCACTCACCTTGATCACTCATGTCAAAGCATTGAACTTCTTCCTGCACTGCATCCATGTTCATGATGCTGTGTGCCTGGCATTGACTTCGTCCCCCGCTGCCTCCCACTGCCTTTTGAGCGTACGTCTGGAGGGCTCTTGTTCCCTGAACCGCCCCCCCGCCCCCCCGTGGATATAGGATGTCTCTCCTCCTGTCCACCTCTTGCACCAAGGTCTGTAGTGCATCAGCAGAGAACCTTGTTGCACACACTCTCGCAGGCCTGGTACCAACTCAGGCCGGCAGATTGGTGAGGTCTGGTGTGCAGATTGTAGGATGTGGGATTTAGTAGTGCGCAACCTTTATTCAATGTTTTAACATAACTCATCAGTGTGTGAACATAGGGATGGGACCTGCCTCTGTGTTTTACGTGTGCGATGTCTGATCTCCGTTCAGACTCCGTGCAGACAGTAGACTGTTATTTTCAGCACATAACAGGTACCAGCTACCTTTAAGAGATTTCTAAGAGACATCCTCCCTTTAAGAGATTGAGCTCCCTCTGGTGGTGGAAAGTGCAAATTGCATTGATTCCACGTGCAAGGCCTGGATTGGAACGCCGATTGCAGGCAAGTCCTTGGGTGGGCCGAAACTTGTGTCCTGCCTGAGCCGGGGCCATTGGGTGTGGGGTAATACACATCACGCTACCTGCGCCCAAAAATGGCCCCTATTGAATTTTTCCCCTGAGATGACAGTTACATGGGTAAGATGGGTATAGAGGGATATGGGCCAAGTGCAGGAAATTGGGACTAGCTTAGTGGTATAAACTGGGCGACATGGACATGTTGGGCCGAAGGGCCTGTTTCCATGTTGTAAACTTCTATGATTCTATATTTTGCTACAGTTGTACAGGGCATTAGTGAGACCACATCGAGAATACTGTGTGCAGTTTTGGTCTCCTTATTTAAGAAAGGACGTAATTGCTTTGGAGGCGGTTCAGAGAAGGTTCACTCGACAGATTCCTGGGATGAGAGGGTTATCTTATGAAGAAAGGTTGGACAAGTTGGGCCTGTATACACTGGAGTTTAGAAGAATGAGAGGTGATCTTATTGAAAGATATCAGATCGTGAGGGGACTTGAAGGGGTAGATGCTGAGAGGATGTTTTCCCTTGTGGGAGAGACTAGAACTAGGGGCCACAGTTTAAAAATAAGGGTTCTCCCATTTAAGACTGAGATGAGGAGAAATTTTTTCTCTTGAGGGTCGTGAGTCTGTGGAACGCCCTTCCCCAGAGAGCGGTGGAGGCAGGGTCATTGAATATTTTTAAGGCTGAGTTAGATCGATTCCTGATTAACAAGGGAGTCAAAGGTTATAGTAGGTAGATGGGAAAGTAGGGTTTAGGTCACAATCAGATCAGTCTTGATCTTATCAAATGGCAGAGCAGGCTCGAGGGGCCGAATGGCCCACTCCTGCTCTTAATTGGTATGTTCGTATGTAACTGCTGATTAGAGGCAGTCCTGCAGCATTTAATTAGTATCCAGTTCCTCCTTGCATGACATCATCAACTGCAAGTGCAACTCTAACCCCACTTCCTGGTCATGATGTCACTGGAATGCAATGGCACAAAGTCACATGAGGGCGAGTTCCATACAAACTCTCTTCTCCCAAACCTCTCTGACCATCTGTTCTGAAGTAAGAAGGGTCAAACTGTGACCCCACCCCTTCCCAGCAGCATCCACATTTCCCTTCATAATACTTAGAATGATGGAGCAATTCAGCAGCAGATTTTTCTTTTAAATCACATGAATATCAACAATAAATCCTATTGGGATTTTGAAACATTGTTGTATAAATGCATAACTGGACCTTAAATTGTAGACATTTTTTGAAGTAGATGGGTCCGGTTTTCCTGGGTCCGGTTTCTTATTCTTTATTGACCATGTACAGACACCACAGTCTGTGGAACTTTGCGAGGAATCCTCAGTAGAGGCATCCTCCACAATCGCCCTCAGGATGAAGTGGCACTGACGCGGGATGTTACCTGGTATTCCCCTCAGGATGTCTTTTAGCTGGCGAAGTGGTCCAGAGAAGGACTGCTGGACTTGCACAAGAGTGGGCAGCACCGTGACAAAGCACCGACCTGCTCGGACAGACCTGACGTACTGCTAAATATCTTGCCGTGTACTCCTGTTCCTATCCACGTAGTTGAACCCGTGCTGCACAGGCTCCCATTAAGTTTCGTTTAGCCTCTAACCTGTAAGGTTAACTGCTGCCTACTGCGTGTTCTGGGACTGTGTTGAGGGAGATGAAAAGACAGCGCTATGTGAACTCCGCCTGATGTGTACCCCTTGCCCGGTGGATGAGATTCCCATGCAAGAGTACGCTGCCCAGACGTACGCTCGAGGGTCTGTTCCCCTTGTGTGCTTTGTTGCTGCTGTTGAGTTTCAATGTTGTCTTCAGCCACAACAGCTCATGTTCGGATTTTTGAAAGTAAACCTCACGTTTTTTTCGCACAGTAGTTGCATACAATGCACTTTTGGGTTTTTGATTTATATTCCGTCTTCTCTGTCCTCAGTTTAAGACTCTTACCTGTTTCGGCAAAAACCCAGGATTTTCTTGCATGTGCATTTTAACCACTGCTCGGAACCTGAGCTCACTACTGCCCTTTCCTTGTCTCTGGCCCTTCCTGGGCCCCTGCTGCCTCCTCTTTCCCTTGCCTGGCCCATGGCACCTTTTCATTTTCACGCGCCCCTGCTCTGTTCAAATCGGCTGCCAACACTGCCGATTACACTTCAAAGGTCAATGGGTGTGAAGCACTTCTGGGACATCCTGAGGATGTGACGGGCACTATATGAATGCAAGTCTGTCTTAGTTTCCATTTAAAGAAGCCATGTGAAGTGTTTGGAGCTGTTTCTTTAGGCTGTTTAAGTTGAAGTGAAGAAATGTTCTAAATCGTTTCAGCACAGCCAACCTTTTGCAAGCTGCTTGCTCTCTTTGATTGTGGTGCACAAATGCCATAGTAAACCTCCAGATGTTTAATGATTCCTCTGAGAAGATTTGCAGATAATTAAAAATCTGCAATGCTGAAACACATCATCATCTGCAAACTATCAAAAAAAAACAAATGATGCTCATTTCTTTGCTGCAATCCAGAAGTGACTGAGGGGTATCCTGTGAAGTGAGCCCTTTAAGTTAGTGTTCAGTCTTGATACACACATGCCCAGAAGGTAAACTCTGATGTGCTCATGCTAACCCTTTGAAGGAGCTGGACCTGCACCAGATGCATTCACGTTGCTCACTGACTTGTGTTGAGCCAGGCTGGGAGAGCTTTTATTTGCAGAAACCACAGCACTTGAAAAGGACTTTCTCATGTCCTGTGGAGTGCCCATGATAGGATACACTGTGATGCATGTGTGTACCAGTGCCATATTTAACCAGAAAATAATTTCTAATTTGCATAAATCATTGCAAGCATTTTGACACATTTTAAACAAAAACATTATAATCTGTACCTATATTTGCTGTAAATACAGTCTGGTGTAAACCACTTTTTAAAAAAAGATTAATTATATTATGTACGTGTGGACTGCACCAAAACCTGTTGCAATTGAAATAAAGTGTTCTGCATAATAAAACTCTGTCAACTACAGTAATTCCACAGAGCCAAATCTAGTAGCTGGCAGCTTCAGGGCTGTGATTCTCGTACCTCGTTCCACCTTGCCTCCACTGTGAGCAGCAGTATCTCTTTGTCACTGGGCTGTTGAGTGCGACGCTGGCCTCTAGCAAACGTGCCTTGCTCTTGTCATCAAGTTGTACAGAACCATGCGCTCGGGGACTCTGTGTTCATTTGCAGGGTTTACAGTAGAGGAATGGCAGTTTCCTATGGATCCACTGGCCATAGCTGTTTTCTGTTTTTAATGAAATTGTATTGCGGAACACAGAAGTGGTTATCAATGAACAGTATCAAAACTCCAGTCCTGTGTTGGGGGAAGGATGGTCGGGAGCTGTGAGGCAGGTCCTCAATGAAAAGGAAAGAGGTGTCCATCCGTGCTACTCCTGTGTGCCTCCTTGTGGTCAGCTCATGAAGCACAGGGGGCTGGGAGCAGGTTTTACAAGGGGGGAAAAAAACAGAAGTAATTAAGGAGAAAGTACAGCGACTTGAGTTGTATCTGGCTTTCCAGTGTTGCCTAAGGCGGGGGGGGGGGGGTGGGATTTGAAAATTGACATCTGTTTGGATGTGGCATAGAAATATTCCTGGAATAAAAAGCAATTCCAGGCACGCAATTTTATACATGAGTCTCGGTGTTTAAATATACGTTTAAAATGCTAAGACTGTTTTCCTTGATCTCCATCCAGCTTCCTTCTCTGTTGGGGGGGGTGGGGGGTGGTTACAGTGAGGGTTCTAGGCCGCAGACTTCTCCATGCCATGCATTTAGCTGCCTGGAAGCATGAACCTTTCACTTCTGCTGTTGCACTACACGTAACTGCCCAGTCAGATTTGCCAAGTGATGGACAGCCTCGGTGCTCAGACTTGTAGCTTTCTGATTATACTATACTTGTGTACTTGATTTAAAAAAAAACATAAATAATACTATATATATTTACAGTTTAGAATCACAGAAGGAGGCCATTTGGCCAATCATGGTCTCTGAAAGAGTTATCCGTTTAGACCCATTCCCTGTACCCTTTTGAATTTTTCTCTCTCCAATTATTTATCTAGTTCCCTTAAGGTTCTGCTTCCACCATTGTTTGTTTTTGGCAGGGCATTTCACGTGTTAGCTCTGTAGAATAAACTCCTCCTAATCTCCCCCTTTGTTCTTTTGGTGATGTTTTCTAAATGTATACACTCTAGTTACTGACTCACCAACCAATGGAAATAACTTTTGCTGATTTACCTTTTCAAAACCCCTCACAATTTTGAACACCTCCTGTCAGATCATCATCTTCATTCTGATGGAAAACCCCATAATTCCTCCAGTCCGCCCTCATATACCTAGCCTCTCCTTTGCAGTATCATCATGGTGAATCTCTTCTGCACCCTTTCCGCGGGCGGCCTTGACGGGTTTTGTTGCTGTTTAACCGTTGTGAAGCATGTTCCCTCGGTGACTTGGGGTGTTTTAAGGAGTTCTCGAATTAGCTTGCTCAGAAGACTTTGTGTAGCTGAAGTCCTTTTTGTTCTCTCTCTGCAGCCCCCCAAGAGACCTGGATTCAAAGGCCTGCATTGCTATAGGTGGAAAGGTAAGATTCACTCAGTTGCCTCTGATTATTCTACATCGCACCACCTCTCTCGGAAACATGGCTTGTGGAAAGAATATGACAACCAAATCCTTATTTTGGAGACGCTGGTTTATATCAAAGGTGTAAAATACAAATTTAATACTAATCCATTTTTATTGAATTCTTGGCAGCTAAATTTAAGGCTATAATGAATCCTTAAAAAGATACAAAATGTGTGAGCTGGACCTCATCCTGGGTAATGGGCTGGCACTGCCCCTTTTAAGGATTTTGAAAGTGGAAGCCGAGGTGATGTATTTCCTGTGGCAGCACGGCACTTTCACGAGTTAGATTGTAGTTGTTTGCTTGTTGTTCACTCCAATCAGAGAAATGCATTGCAGTGCTATTTTTCAGGATTTGTTTACTTGTGATATAACATGGGGCTGAACTAGGATTTAAAAAAAACATAGAATTACATAGAATTTTACAGCACAGAAACAGGCCATTCGGCCCAACAGGTCTGTGCTGGTGTTTATCCTCCACACGAGCCTCCTCCCACCCTACTTCATCTCACCGACGGGCTTGTTTGGGGGTGGTCGATGCCTTACTGATTTTTGACCCTGTAAGCCTTGTGTTGATAGAATTGTCCAGGGTAAAATCCTGCAATGCTTGAATATTTGTCTTGGGGGATAAAAAGATGACCTGTCGAGTAATTTGAAGTAGGAGGTGGTCGGATGAGTAGCACTGGCTCTGATTGTCAAATCTAGGCAAAAACCTACTGTGTTTTCTGCTTCGATTGCAAATGCGGTGAGTTTGATGCCCACAATAAGACCAATCAAGTTGTGTGTGTTTTTGCTTTCATTCGCTTTTTTACAAAATTACAGGGCCCTCTTTAATTTAGGGCCATCCCTTGGAATATCACTTTTAAAGGAGCATCACCGTAATGATCAAACTTCTGATGCAAGTTATTTTTGTTGCTGTGCTGGCTTTGTCCACTGGAGGGTGATCCAGCACCGTTGAATAATGTTCCCAGTCTAAAATACTAACGTCTGCTCTGTTAGAAATAGACATCGCTTAATTCACTTTTCAAACATTCCCCTACTGACCCAAGTTAAAACCAGACTCTTTTTTTTAAAAAAGTGATTGAAAATAGATTTTAATTTTGTGTTTAAAAGCAGAAGCACACCGTTGTCTGCCTGATGGTTTACGGTGGAGGAATTTACCGTGTGTGCCCACACTAGTGACGGAAGGAAAGGGCCCAGTGAGGTAATGGGCAGTATAATCCCTTCCACAGATGAGGGTGTTGCAGCCCTCATAGGCGTCTCGGTCTTGGCCTTCGAATCGCACATCTCCTAACGGTGGAGTGGAATTAAAGCATCAAAGGTTCTGTTGCAGTACATTTTTTTCTATTCGCTCATGGGATGTGGGCATCGCTGGCAAGGCCAGCATTTATTGCCCATCCCTAATTGCCCTTGAGAAGGTGGTGGTGAGCCTCCTTCTTGAACCGCTGCAGTCCGTGTGGTGAAGGTTCTCCCACAGTGCTGTTAGGTAGCGAGTTCCAGGATTTTGACCCAGCAACGATGAAGGAACGGCGATATATTTCCAAGTCGGGATGGTGTGTGACTTGGAGGGGAACGTGCAGGTGGTGTTGTTCCCATGTGCCTGCTGCCCTTGTCCTTCTAGGTGGTAGAGGTCGCGGGTTTGGGAGGTGCTGTTGAAGAAGCCTTGGCGAGTTGCTGCAGTGCATCCTGTAGATGGTACACACTGCAGCCACGGTGCGCCGGTGGTGAAGTGAGTGAATGTTTAGGGTGGTGGATGGGGTGCCAATCAAGCGGGCTGCTTTGTCCTGGATGGTGTCGAGCTTCTTGAGTGTTGTTGGAGCTGCACTCATCCAGGCAAGTGGAGAGTATTCCATCACACTCCTGATTTGTGCCTTGTAGATGGTGGAAAGGCTTTGGGGCGTCAGGAGGTGAGCCACTCGCTGCAGAATACCCAGCCTCTGACCTGCTCTTGTAGCCACAGTATTTATGTGGCTGGTCCAGTTAAGTTTCTGGTCAATGGTGACCCCTGGGATGTTGATGGTGGGGGATTTGGAGATGGTAATGCCACTGAATGTCAAGGGGAGGTGGTTAGACACTCTCTTGTTTGGACCATGGGTCTATTTGCCCCGTCTGACGATTTAGAGAGGGCAAGTTGCTGCGATTGGGTTTATTTAACAGGTGCCAATTGCAAAGGCTGATAGCATCAGGCGGTATTTGACTGCTGCTGTATCTGAATGCACAGCCCGTGAAGCACATGTTTCTGGCCAGTTTACCTTGGCATCATCTTGCAGAAGTGATGAGGGCTACAGGTCAATTTGTCTGGACTGACTTAACAAATTGAGCTGACTGCCTTTAACGGTGCAGCTTTGAATTTTTTTTTAAAAACAGGACAGCGACTTGGGTCCAGGAGAGTGTGACGATCATCGTGTCAGACTGTTTACTGATGTATAAAGTTGGCCTCTGCCCCAGCGTCTCGGAATCCTGCTCCTGGCTGCTATCTTGCTGCACTTGTGGATGTTGAGTGAGGCCAGGAGAAGGCTCGATCCTGATGCCCTCCGTGGTCGAATAGCCAGATGATACAAGTTCATGACGAATGAGGAAGGCCATTTGGCCCATCTTAATTCATCATTCAGAGAGATCTGAACATCCCCCACTGCTGCAAGCAATTGTTTTTTTTAAATCCTTCCAGGATTTTTGCCTGCACCGCTCTTCGTTCTGTGAACAACAACAACTTGCATTTATATAGCGCCTTTAATGTAGTAAAACATCCCAAGGCGTTTCACAGACAGAGTTTGACACGAGCTACAGAGAGATATTAGGAATGGCGATCAAAACCTTGGCAAAAGAGGTCGTTTTTAAGGAGCGTCTTAAAGAAGGAGGGAGAGGTTTAGAGAGGGAATTCCAGAACTTAGGATCTAGACAGCTGAAGGCACGGCCGCCAATGGTGGGGTGAAGGAAATCGGGGATAGTTTCATAGAATGGTTACAGCACAGAAGGAGGCCATTTGGCCCATCGAGCTCATGCCGGCTCTTTGTCAGAGCAATCCAGTTAGTCCCATTTCCCCCACTCTTTCCCCGTAGCTCTGCAAATTTTTCCTTTCAAGTATTTATCCAATTCCTTTTTGAAAGTTACTATTTAATCTGCTTCCACCACCCTTTCAGGCAGCACATTCCAGATCACAACCTCTCGCTGCATAAAAAAATGATTTTCCTCATGTCGCCTTTGGTTCTTTTGCCAATCACCTTAAATCTGTGTCCTCTGGTTCTCGACCCTTCCACCAACGGGAACAGTTTCTCTTTATTTACTTTATCTAAACCCTTCATGATTTTGAACACTCCTATCAAATCTCCTCTCAACCTTCTCCGCTCTAAAGAGAGCAACCCCATTTTCTCCAGTCTATCCACGTAACCGAAATCTCTCATCCTTGCATTTATATCGCAAGAGGCCAGAATTGGAGGAACTCCGAGTTCCGGGAGGGTTGTAGGGCTGAAGGTTACAGAGATAGTGAAGGGTGAGGCCATGGAGGGATTCAAACAGACAGATGAGAATTTTAAATTCGAGGCGTTGCTGGACCGGGAGCCAATGTAGGTCAGCGAGTGCAGGGGTGATGAGTGAATGGGACTTGTTGCGAATTAGGATACGGACAGCAGAGTTTTGGATGAGCTGACGTTTACGAAGGGTGGCAAATGGGAGGCCGGCCAGGAGAGCATTCTAGTCTCACACAGGAAGAATGGCTAATTTAGTGAGGTACTGGCAGGCTGTAGAGTCACATCTCAGCAAAAAGTGAATGGTTTCAGGTAGATGGGGAGAAAACCATGGGGAAAAGCACAGTTCACATACAAAGAGCACAAAACTATTGCTGCAATCTATTTAGTAATCTTGCCTTAAACCTTCTTCAGTAGAAATGGGTGGCCTCTAGGGGGCATCAGCAGTATATGAATACACTAAAGACAGCCAGAAGTCTAAGCACTGAAAGTACCGCACAGTGCCAGAGCAAAACTGCAACTAGAAAATGTTTGGTGTACAGCAAGAGGTTTCACGGAAATTCCAATCCCCGAGTCTGAAAGGTGTTTTCCTAGTCACGTTAAAGTGGTACGAATACTTTAAATCGGTGGTCTAAGTGTTGGCAGTTTTTTCGTTGATAAAGGGGTTCAACGATAAATGGTAATATTGATTGCGCAGTAATTTGTGAAGTGAAATCAGGCCTGAGACGACATTTAGGCAAATGAAGGACCAGTGGGGACAACCTCGGAGGCTGTCTTTGCTCTTTTGGGCCTTTCCAAATGATGACAAAGTTTGAAAACCTTGCCCACACAAGTAGGAAGTCAGCAGCATTTTGTTCAGTTACCATTGTTGATTGAGACAGACCCTGATGAAAGCCACCCCACGGCGTTACCACAAACCTACCTTGAGAATGTGCTTCCCTGGAGCGTTTTGGAACCCTGCCAGCATGCTGCTGGAACAAGGTTCGGAAAGTTGGAGTGTCAGACACTGTCTTGGACGATACAGTCCAAACCCACCCACCACTTTCTGCTGTAGAAGCCTTGTCTATTAACTGTGTAACGATGCAGTCGTTTCTCCCAAACTTCTAGCTATTAAATCCATCTGGGAAATTTTGACCTCTCTTCTAGAAGTACTGCGTGGATAGTATATATGTGTCCAGAGGAGCGACACCACATCGCTAGTTGTGTCCGTCCCTATCAACTTCTAAACTTCGAAAGAAAAAGAAACTCGACTTCCCCTGCCCCCGCCCCCAATCTCTTCACAAAAACGATGGTGCATTTTCACTGCTGTTTCAAGAACCTAGCCAGCCCAGAATAGTTCTGCTGTATGGTAGTGAGACTTTAAGTCAAGAGCAATGTATTCTTTTCAATTTCATTTTGGAGCAAACCGTATTATGGTCTGCTCAGCTCAGTTGGAGTTACCACACAGTGACGAACTTGGGTGCACACTTAATCTGATGCTTTTAGTGATTTCATTTTTTAAAAATCATCAATTAATGCAATTCGTTGGAAGTGGTTCACTACTTTCTTAACCTTGATAATATATATCATCTACAAAATTATCGATATATAATAAAAGGTACTTCTAACCTGCATTTTCTATCTGTCGCTCTTTGGCACACTTTTTAAAAAAAAACCAAGATTGTCATCTTGATTGAACAAAATCCTGCCGCAAAAGAAAATACCTTAATTGAGGCAGGAGCCAGAATGTCTGTAACCTCTGACTGACTTTACAAAGGATGCCCAACTCCTGACCTGCAGCCTGAAGAACGTGTGAACTCTGACCTCACCAAGTATTTTACTTAATAGCAGTTAGGTCTTCTGAACATAACGAATCATTGCTTCACCTTAGCAGCAGAATAATACTTTGTACAAAGTTCCTATCCTAATAAAAAAGCATATCATCTGACTTAGCAAAGAGGAGCATTGCGACAGAATCCGCAAGTATATAGGAACAGGAGTAGGCCAATCAGCCCTTCGAGACTGTTCCACCATTCAATTAAATCATGGCTGATCTGTATCTTAGCTCCATCTACCCGCCTTTGTTCCGTAACCCTTATTACCTCTGCCGAACAAAAGTCCATCAATCTCAATTTTGAAATATTCGATTGACCTAGGCTCAACAGATTTCCACTTTTTTTTTATTCGATCATGGGATGTGGGCGTTGCTGGCGAGGCCAATGTTTATTGCCCATCCCTCATTGTCCTTGAGAAGATGGTGGCTGCAGTCCATCTGGTGAAGATTCTCCCACAGTGCTGTTAGGTAGGGAGTTCCAGGATTTTGACCCAGTGACAATGAAGGAACGGCGATATATTTCCAAGTCGGGATGGTATGTGACTTGGAGGGGAACGTGCAGGTGGTGTTGTTCCCATGTGCCTGCTACTCGTGTCCTTCTAGGAGGTAGAGGTCGCAGGTTTGGGAGGTGCTGTCGAAGAAGCCTTGGCGAGTTGCTGCAGTGCATCCTGTAGATGGTACACAGTGCACCGGTGGTGAAGGGAGTGAATGTTTAGGGTGGTGGATGGGGTGCCAATAAAGCGGGCTGCTTTGTCCTGGATGGTGTCGAGCTTCTTGAGTGTTGTTGGAGCTGCACTCATCCAGGCAAGTGGAGAGTATTCCATCACACTCCTGACTTGTGCCTTGTAGATGGTGGAAAGGCTTTGGGGAGTCAGGAGGTGAGTCACTCACTGCAGAATACCCAGCCTCTGACCTGCTCTTGTAGCCACAGTATTTATATGGCTGGTCCAGTTAAGTTTCTGGTCAATGGTGACCCCCGGGATGTTGATGGTGGGGGATTCGGTGATGGTAATGCCGTTGAAAGTCAAGGGGAGGTGGTTAGACTCTCTCTTGTTGGAGATGGTCATTGCCTGGCACTTGTCTGGCGCGAATGATACTTGCCACTTATGAGCCCAAGCCTGGATGTTGTCCAGGTCTTGCTGCATGCGGGCATGGACGGCTTCATTATCTGTGGGGTTGCGAATGGAACTGAACACTGTGCAATCATTAGCGAACATCCCCATTTCTGACTTTATGATGGAGGGAAGGTCATTGATGAAGCAGCTGAAGATGGTTGGGCCGAGGACACTGCCCTGAGGAACTCCTGCAGCAATGTCCTGGGGCTGAGATGATTGGCCTCCAACAACCACTACCATCTTCCTTTGTGCTAGGTATGACTCCAGCCACTGGAGAGTTTTCTCCCTAATTCCCATTGACTTCAATTTTACTAGGGTTCCTTGGTGCCACACTCGGTCAAATGGTGCCTTGATGTCAAGGGCAGTCACTCTCACCTCACCTCTGGAATTCAGCTCTTTTGTCAATGTTTGGAGCAAGGCTGTAATGAGGTCTGGAGCCGAGTGGTCCTGGCGGAACCCAAACTGAGTATTGGTGAGTAAGTGCTGCTTGATAGCATTGTCGACGACACCTTCCATCACTTTGCTGATGATTGAGAGTAGACTGATGGGGCGGTAATTGGCCGGATTGGATTTATCCTACTTTTTGTGGCCAGGACTTACCTGGGCAATTTTCCACATTGTCGGGTAGATGCCAGTGTTGTAGCTGTACTGGAACAGCTTGGCTAGAGGCACGGCTAGTTCTGGAGCACAAGCCTTCAGCACTACAGCCGGGATGTTGTCGGGGCCCATAGCCTTTGCTGTATCCAGTGCACTCAGCCGTTTCTTGATATCACGTGGAGTGAATCGAATTGGCTGAAGGCTGGCTTCTGTGATGGTGGGGATATCGGGGGGAGGCCAAGATGGATCATCCACTCGGCACTTCTGGCTGAAGGTGGTTGCAAATGCTTCAGCCTTGTCTTTTGCACTCACGTACTGGACTCTGCCATCATTGAGGATGGGGATGTTTACTCCTCCTCCCATTAGTTGTTTAATTGTCCACCACCATTCACGACTGGATGTGGCAGGACTGCAGAGCTTTGAGATCTGATCCGTTGGTTGTGGAATCGCTTAGCTCTGTCTACAGCATGTTGCTTCCACTGTTTAGCATGCACGTAGTCCTAAGTTGTAGCTTCACCAGGTTGGCACCTCAGTTTTAGGTATGCCTGGCGCTGCTCCTGGCATGCTCTTCTGCACTCCTCATTGAACCAGTGTTGATCCCCTGGCTTGTTGGTAATGGTAGAGTGAGGAATATGCCGGGCCATGAGGTTACAGATTGTGCTGCTGCTGATGGCCCACAGCGCCTCATGGATGCCCAGTTTTGAGCTGCTAGATCTGTTCCGAATCTATCCCATTTAGCACGGTGGTAGTGCCACACAACACGTTGGATGGTGTCCTCAGTGCGAAGATGGGATTTCGTCTCCACGAGGACTGTGCGGTGGTCACTCCGACCAATGCTGTCATGGACAGATGCATTTGCGACGGGTAGGTTGGTGAGGACGAGGTCAAGTAGGTTTTTCCCTCTTGTTGGTTCGCTCACCACCTGCCACAGGCTCAGTCTGTGTGAAGAAGTCCTTCCTGACATCACCCCTGAATGGTATAAAAACGGTCCGATTACACACATTTTCCGTCTATCAGACCTCTGGTAACACAATACGGGTGCGGTAGCATAGTGGTTAAGTTACTGGACTAATAATCCAGAGACCTGGACTAATACTCTGGAGACATAAGTTCAAATCCTGCCACGGCAGCTGGGAAATTTAAATTCAGTTAATTAAAATAAAATCTGGAATAAAAAGCTAGTGCACTAATATCCCTTAGGGAAGGAAACCTGCCGTCCTTACCCGGTCTGGCCTGTATGTGACTCCAGCCCCACGGCAACGTGGTTGATTCTTAACTGCCTTCTGAAATGGCCTAGCAAGCCACTCCGTTGTACTGCAGCGGTTTAAGAAGGCGGCTCACCACCGCCTTCTGAAGGGCAATTAGGGATGGGCAATAAATGCCGGCCTTGCCAGCGACGCCCACATTCCACGAATGAATTTTTAAAAAAACACTTCCTGTGTCATGCTCTGACATCACTTTTTGATTGGATTAAATTTTGTTATGCTGATTCAGGAACAGATATTAACTGAGCAGTCTGGAAATCTATCAATTTTAAAAATGCCCATCACATTGCTCAAAATATTTTTTCAAAATCCTTCCATTCATTTGTGTGCTCATTACCTAAAATATTTTTGTGTTTAAAAATAAGATTTCTAACACATTTTTAAAAAAAAATACACATTTCAAATTAATATCAAAAATGCCAATAGATTTATTTGTGGTCTTGAACATCTTCCCTCAAAGACCTGTTCATCTCTCGGACGGATGAGACTTGCAGTTTTGACTTTAATCCGATATTTGAGTTTTTTTAACCCCCTCCTATATGTTGTGAGCTTTGTCTATGGAGGCTGCTGTGAACGTGCTTGATGGTGCTGTGCTTTATTCTTTCATTTTCAGCTTCTTTTGAAAATGTCGTTGCCTTTTTATTTATTTTATTTTTCACCGGACTGATTTTCTGATCATTCAAGTACCCGATTGTGCATTTATGACATCTGGACCTAATTATTTCCATTTCACTCGGTTTCTGCCATGATTTACTATGAATTTATTTCAGCAATCTCGCTATTTGTATTTTTGATATATTGAGCACTATTTCCCTCACTATTCTGGTGTTCAATTGTGCAAGTGCCATTTGGAGTCCGCAGTCACTGCTTATTTATTTTGGTCCCGTTTCCTCTTTGTTATTTTAAGGATCGTGCCACATTTCTCTCTCTCTACATTTCTTAACAAATGTTGCTTTTTCTCCCCCTCAATGTTTCTTTATTTAAACAACATATTTTTCTCTTATTTTACAATTTGGCCCACTAATATCTCTAAACGTGCACATTATCTTAGATAGGAACATAGGAATCGTTGGACGAAAAAAGACCAAGGTCCATCTAGTTCGTCTTCTACCATCCTGGTAGTCACGTGATACAGTGATAATGGAGTTGTTGACTAATCATAATCTAATTGAGAGAGATTGTTTGCTATCAATTATCTACTTCTAAGTTTTTACTCCTGTGTTAATTATAGAACTAAATCCACTTCTCTTACATGCACTTATAGTGTCTGTTTTAATCGTTTTTATATTATCTCTTAGCTATTTTTACATATTTCACTCTGTCATGTTTAATAATTGCAACATTATTGCCTTTTATAATTTTCTGTGCCTATTGCATGAAACAGTACCCATTACATTTTGCTTTAAATTGTATTAATGTCTTTAGAAAAGTAAGAAAGCCAATAATTTGCTACTGATTCCAGGAAAACTTCCCCAACAATAGAAAATACACTTTGATTGATTGTCTCCGGATGTACTTGAGAGCAACTAGCCTCCGTTTGACTCAGGATGTGCTTATTTACAGCACTAAGCACTTGTGACCTTAAATGAACCGGCTACAAGTCACGCAGCTTCCCCTTAGCAGCAGAATAATACATGGTGTACAAGGTGACGTAGATATATATATATATATATAACATACCACTGCTATATATCTTCAATGGGTTCATCGCCATCTCTAGTCCGTGATTCCATCTGTTTGAATACAGTACTGTGGGATATAATGACCTGGATGGAGATGCCGAAAAGTCTGCAGTTCGCACTGTTTTTACCTGTTCAGACTGCCCATTTATCAGAGACCATTAAACCCAAGTGTTTGTGTTTGCAGAACTTTGAAGTGAAAGCCGATGACCTGGAGCCGTTATCGGAGCTGGGCCGCGGTGCGTACGGGGTCGTGGAGAAGATGCGTCACACACCCAGTGGTACGCTGATGGCTGTAAAGGTAAGACCAGGTCTCTGAATTGCGGCTGTCTACGGCTCACTTCGAGGGAAGGGAGGAGACTGTGCTGGTGCTTTCGACCATCGTATGATCGTTTAATCTGCGGCACGGGCAGCAGTAACTAAAGGCACTTTTATATTGCCAGGTTTTCCCTGTCCTCCACGGAGAGAGCCATCTCTGTTCACCACTGTTGTGCAGACTGTGCCACTAGCTGTATGCTGGGCTCACCGCAGTAGAGAGACCCAGAGTGCCAACATGTGGCACCAACCCTTCCATTCACTTTTATTGGACAGGCAGCCTTAACCTGATGGAAGGAAGGAAAGAAAGAAAAGAAACTTACATTTATATACAGTCGTGCCTCACACAGCCTCAAGACATCCCAAAGCACTTTGCAATCCTTGAAGTTCAGTCACTGTTAATGTAGGTAAACACGGTCACTTATTCAGACTCAACAGGGACTCACTATCAACAAATGAACAAAAGAGTGAATAATCTACATTTGGTGGTGTTGGTTGAGGAAGGGGTGCTGGCCAAGACACCAGGAGAATTCCCCGCTCTTCTTCAAATAGCGTTATGGGATCTTTTTCATCCACCGGAACAGGCGGACTTGGTTTTAACATCTCATCCGAAAGACCTCACCTCCAAAAATGCAGCACTCTGGCAGTACTGCACTGAAGTGCCAGTCTAGATTATTACTCAAGTCCCTTGTGGAGCTTGAACCCACAAGTTTCTGACTCGGAGGCAAGAGTGCTACTAACTGAGCCAAGCTGACGTGTTTTTTGCCGTGGGTCAATGCTGCTGTTGGTTCCCTGCAGGTGGGGTGGTGGGTGGGGGGTGCGTGGGTGGGGGAGGTGTGGAACCCGTGTGTTTCCAGGCAGTTGCATTGCCGTGATGCACAAGCGCCTTAAGGTCGTGGAAGTGCTTCAGATTTTGGAAGTGGCAGCAGATAGCCCACTCGTTCCGCAGGGTTTACAGGCTTGTGTATCCCAGGATATTAAATGACAGTAACTGTGTTGGAAAGGCACAATGTTTTCCGAGCAGCTGAACCCTCTTTGTCACGAATTCTTTCAGGAGCTTTAATGGAATAAGTAATCTATCCATCGCTTCATAAGAACATGTGACCAGCTGGTCCATCACTTTCCCTTCGATTTGATGCAGTACCATCAGTTACTTTAACAGGAAAGCTTCCCGTGCACTGTTTCGTTTCCAATAAAATACAGTTTAAGATGTTCGGTAACTGAACTGAGAACTGGGGAACGATGCATCATAGAAGTGACTTCACTGTGATCGAAGAACTTGGGTGTGTTCAATGAAGGCAGATTCTTAGGCATGAAGGAATAAGTGGGTCAGCTGTTTTGCATATTGTTAATGAACTGCTGTTTGCTTTGTGCGCGCCTCAGTGTATCCATATGGTTCAGTAAATGATCCTTTGCATACCATCAATACATTTGACTGGTTTAAGACATAATTAATAGAATACATGTCTAACATTTTGTATGTGTAGCGATTTGCTTTGATGAGCTGAGCTGGTGAGGACAGGTGCTAACCTGAGCGTAATTCCGTTCTCTCTGAAATGGAAGGTTGATTTTTTTTTCCTTCTAATTGTTGTTTATCAACTCGCTTTTCATTCCAGACACATTTCATTGCCTTTTTCTGTTTCTCTCTCTTTTTGTGAAATGTTATTGCTTTTGGTCATGATCACACGGCCAATTTTTCACATTCCGTTACACAAATTTGACTTAAAAGAGGCAGCTCGTAAAAGTGTTATTTATAGCAGGCGAAGGTAATTCAATAAAAGACCAGTTTACTACAAATGAGGACAAGCTGGCGACTGCATTTCTAATTTAAGATAGCTGGTCTGTGTGGAAATTATGTCAGTTATGCAGTGGCACAGCTGATTTTTCTGATGCCCTTTGACTTGAGGGCCAGCATTAACCCTTGGGTGTACAGGGCACATTTCAAAATTTGCAGATGACACCAAACTTGGAAGGGTAGCGAACAGTGAGGAGGATAGTGATAGACTTCAAGAGGATATAGACAGGCGGGTGGCATGGGCGGACACGTGGCAGATGAAATTTAACGCAGAAAAATGCGAAGTGATACATTTCGGTGGGAAGAACGAGGAGAGGCAATATAAACTAGAGGGCGCAACTCTAAAAGGGGTACAGGAACAGAGAGATGTGGGGGTATATGGGCACAAATTGTTGAAGGTGGCAGGGCAGGCTGAGAAAGCATATGGGATCCTGGGCTTCATAAATAGAGGCATAGAGTATAAAAGTATGGAAGTCATGATGAACCTTTATATAACACTGGTTCAGCCACAATTGGAGTATTGTGTCCAGTTCTGGGCACTGCACTTTAGGAAAGATGTGAAGGTCTTGGAGAGGGTGCAGAAGAGATTTACTAGAATGATTCCAGCGATGAGGGACATTAGTTACGTGGATTGACTGGAGAAGCTGGGGTTGTTCTCCATGGAACAGAGAAGGTTGAGAGGAGATTTGATAGACGTATTCAAAATCATGAAGGGTCTGGACAGAGTAGATAGAGAGAAACTGTTCCCATTGGCAGAATGGTCAAGAACCAGAGGACATAGATTTAAGGTAATTGGCAAAAGAACCAAAGGTGACATGAGGAAACAACTTTTTTACACAGCGAGTGGTTAGGATCTGGAATGCACTGCCTGAGGGGGTGGCGGAGGCAGATTCAATCATGGCCTTCAAAAGGGAACTGGATAAGTAGTTGAAAGTAAAAAAAAATGCAGGGCTACAGGGATAGGGCGGGGGAGTGGGACTAGCTGGATTGCTCTTGCATAGAGCCGGTGCGGACACGATGGGCCGAATTGCCTCCTTCCGTGCTATAACCTTTCTATGAACCCTATAGTATACGGGTTGGAATCGCCTGTTTTGAACATACCATTTGCTGGCACTGTGCAGTGTTTGGGTTTAATCTGGTATCTGCTTAATCTTGCTCTGTTTACAAGGTAGGTTCAGCCTTTTCGATCACCTCCTTCCAGAATATCAATCCAACCGTTTGCCCGTTACGACATCAAGTTGTTGTTTGGAGAGGGAGAAGCAGGGTATTATATTGCATTTTATTTTGCCTAGTGTGCCGACACTCGCAGGACCCGGTCCAGCAGTGCCTCCAATTTAAAATTCTCATCCTTGCCTTCAAACCCTTCTATGGCCTCACCCCTCCCTATCTCTGTCACCTGCTCCAGCTCTACCATCCTCCGAGAACCCTGTGCTGCTCTAATTCTGGCCTCTTGTGCATCCCCGATTTCCTTCGCCCCACCATTGGCGGCTGTGCCATCAGCTTCCCAGGCCCTACGCTCTGGAATTTCATCCCTCAACCACTCCATCTCTCTCTTTTCCCCCTTTTAAAACACTCCTTAAAACCTATCTCTTTGACCAAGCTTTTGGTCACCTGCCCTGCTATCTCCTTATGTGGCTCGGTGTCAGATTTTGTCCGATAACGCTCCTGTGATGCGCCTTGGGATGTTTACTACGTTAAAGGCGCTATATAAATGCAAGTTGTTGTACTATTGTTATTCGCTAGCACAACCCAACACTTTGCTGCTGTGCTGCCCCAACACAGTGAGCACTGATTGGCTAATCCTGAGAGAGTTTCTGGCGCCATTTTGTGTCAGTGGGTATTTCTTTCTGTTACCAAATTCACCATTATCATAAATTTTTGAAATGGAAGTGAGCAACAATTATTACAGAGACAAACCAAATTAAAATTCAGGCTCATCAATTTTTTTTTTTGAAAAAAAGCTTCACCAAAATTCTGTGCCACTGGGATCTTAACCAAATTTGAGGCGGTGTTTGGGAAGTGATAAATCACCTTAGCTAGAAAATGAACACTTTGCCCTAACTAAACCAAGTGGAAGAACCTTTTTATACAATTGTAAACAATTTTACAACACCAAGTTATAGTCCAGCAATTTTATTTTAAATTCACAAGCTTTCGGAGGCTTCCTCCTTCGTCAGGTAAATGTTCTTTTTATACAAGACTTGGCATCGACCCTGCCTTTCAAGCCTCTGTCTTTCTGCCTTCAGGACCCTTTCATACAAATAGAATCTGCGCAGTTATAGGGCCGAGGTTTAGCCGAAGCTAAGCGGTACTACCATTCTGCCATTATTATAATGTTAGGCCGTGGGTCGTCCGGGCCTGAATTTAAATTCCGAATTAAAGTGAATGATTGTCCTTCAGTTATATCCTCCTTCCTTAATGATAATAACAATTATCTGTTCTGTCCCTGTTTTAAGATGTCTGTATTTTGGAAGCTAGTTGTTACATTTCCCTAATTCTTTGGATATTTAATACAGAATGTCGAGATAAGTCTTAAATTCAAAGATGTGGTTAAAGTGAGTGGAGATAAATGGTCGAGACTCCAGGCAAAATATACATGAATGGACTTTTTCTCTGAAGTTTAGGGCTAATTTTATTCAGATCTATAAATGACTTCACTCCTGATCTGTGTGAGATAGGAAAAAATCTCTTCTTGGCTGCTTCTAATGAATTTCTGATGGTTCCCAAACCCTTCTATTCTATTCGTGTCTAATCCACTCCAGTATTGCAGGAATGATCAGGGACTTGTAGAGCTGGCCGCAGCAGCAATCCCTGCTTCCAGTCTATGTCCTGGAGCTACAGTCTATATTAGCTTCACGTTCTTCTGTAAAATTGTGTTGGTCACTGTCATAGTCACAAGGTCACATTACTGAATTTGATGATTAATCAGCACATTAAACCTGACTTATAAAAGGCAAAGTTAATTTAGAGAAGCTTTTTACTACGACACAGGGAAGCCTGAAGAATGAACTGTTGAGTTGCTCTTGTTGATCTGGAAATAATGTCATTTGTGCCATGTTAAAGCTGATGTTTTTCTGGCCTGTGTCGCGTGAACTGGTTAATACAATCTAGGTTTGATTAGGCTCCTATTATCTGGTATCTCAGAGGATTTGAATCCATTTCGTGCAGTGTTGTAATGCTCTTTGGTTTATTAATTTTAATCTATTGCTTTAACCTCTCCTTTCAACCCCTTCCCAATATGCATCCTGCAGTTAAGAGAAAGAAAGATTTGCATTTTTATGTCTATATGCATTTCATAAATGTCTTAAAAGTACTTCACACAAATTACTTTTGAAGTGCCGTGACTGTGTGCTGCACTTGCTGACATAACATTTGCGCATGTAGCAAAACGCAATAAGGTGAATGAATATTTTTGGTTGGGAGAGTTTACTGCTCTTTAGTGCCAAGGGATCTTTTACATTCAGTTGGAAACTGATGGAATGGGGCTTTGGTTTAATGTCTCATCATATGGGACAGCACCTCCTAACAATGCAGAGCAAGCTCCAGCAGACCTCCACAGGCAACTCGCCCATTTTAAATAGATGAATTTCAGGTCGCTTGCCTCACTGGCAATTGCCCTAAGGTAAGTCCTGGAAGAGGGGGATGGAGCGGCAGTGGGGAGGGGGAGGGTGTCAATCATAAGTACTGTTGAGTTGAGGGGAGCATTCCTGCTCCTCCTGGCTCCACAGCAATGCTTAAAAAAAATCTTATCTTTTGGTGGCAGTTGCTGCTTAGGCCACAGTGACCGCTGAAGAATCTTGAGCGGATTAGGCCCCGGAGCCTGCACTGCTCATCGGAATCCAGTTTAGCAGAGGGGACCTAGAACTGGCGCAACGAGGTCCAATTTCTACCCCACTGGACTTACTAACAAATAGCCACTGGGCACTGGAAGACAACCAGGGCCTGTGGAACTGCGCAGTTTCAATGAGTCAATACCTTCCAGAGTGAGGTGGGGGATGGTGGGAGGGGAAGAGAAAGAATTGGCACAAAAAGGAAGAACTTCAAAAATCAACAAGAAAAAGTCTTCATAGGAACGTCAGTTTCAGATTCCTTTCCTGTAAATTTACGAGCCAGGTTACAGTAATTGACAAACAGAGACTCTCCACGTAATTTATTACAGTATATGAGTGTCATTGTTCCATTTCCACACTTTGAGTCAATTGTAACAAGAGTTCATTTGTTTGCTATTGGAAGAATGACCTCTGCTTTGTGGAGCCTGGGATTTCAGCTAGTGAGCGGTGCAGTCTGTATGTAGCCATCGAACACTCTTCCGACACAGACTTACACCGAATGGTAAAATAACATCATCTCATTGTGTCGGTCTCTTTATCTGCCTCTACTGGAAATTGCCGTACGCTGTTAAGAAAACACAGATGTTCTGATAATGGAAAGAATTACGAGCAGGATAATCAACACTATTCCAAGGCTTAGATCATTGAATTATGAAGAGAAAACAAAGGATGGGATCTATTCTTAAAAAATAATAAAAGGAGATTAATGCTGAGACTGGATGAGTGGGCTGTTTTGTGCAAAGTCAGGGTGGTAGGACCATAGGACCTGATTATGAACTGAAGAAGCCAAGTACTAAACTTGCAAAGAGGATTAACTTCACACGTTGAGTTTATCAACTTGTACAACGCAGTAATTACTATTAACGTGTTCAAAGAGGACGTTGATTTGTTCCTAAATTCAGCACAGTAGAAGGATGTAGGTTTGGGTCAGCGAAAAGGATTCAAAAATGGCTAGATGACGGCAAGGAGGATAATCTTTCCTCAGTCCTGCATTCTTCTATGTTATAATAAAAGGGAAGCTTTCACCTTCATGAGTCCAGCACATGGACCTGTGGATCATACGAACATAAGCAAAAGACCAGCTGGTCCATCAAGTCTGTCTCATTTAGCTATGTTGCAACTAGGCAACACCACCTCTAAATCCTCTCGTACCAGCAGCCATAAAAAAGATACAGGAGGAGGCCATCCAGCCCCTCGAGCCTGTTCCACCATCCGATGAGATCATGACTGATCTGTGACCTAACTCCATGTACTTGCCTTAGTCCCATATCCCATAATACCTTTTTGGTTCACAAAAATCTATCTAGCTCAGATTTAAAATTAACAATTGAGCTCGCATAAACTGCCGTTTGCGGCAGAGTGTTCCAAACTTCTACCACCCTTTGCGTGTAAAAGCGTTTCCTAACTTCACTCCTGAAAGTCCTGGCTCTAATTTTTGGGCTATGTCCCCTAGTCCTAGACTCCCCAAGCAGCGGAAGTAGTTTCTCTCTATCTACCTATCAGTTCCCCTTAATATCTTGAAAACTTTGATCAAATCACCCCATGATCTTCTAAATTCCAGGGAATACAACTCCAGTTTGTGAAATCTCTCCTTGTAATTTAACCCTTGGAGTCCAGGTATCAGTCTAGTAAATCTACACTGCACACCCTCCAAGGCCAATATATCCTTCCTGAGGTGCAGTGCCTAGAACTGAACATAGTGCCCCAGGTGTGGTCTAACCAGGGCTTCGTATAGCAATAGCTTAACTTCTACCCCCTTGTATTCTAGTCCTCTAGATACAAAGGCCAGCATTCCATTAGCCTTTTTGATTATTTTCTGTACCTGTCCTTGACATTTTAATGATCTTTGTTCATGGACCCCTAAGCCTCTTTGGACCTCCACTGTTTTGAGCTTTTCGCCATTTAGAAACAACTCTGATCTATCGCTTTTAGGTCCAAAGTGGATGACCTCACACTTGCCTACATTGAAATCCATTTGCCATGGTTTTGCCCATTTACTTAATCCATTAATAGCTCTCTGTAATGTTATGCTTCCATCTACACTGCTTACAATGCTGCCTATCTTTGTGTCATCTGCAAACTTGGATATGTGGCTCTCTATCCTGTCATTTGAGTCGTTAATAAATAGTGAATAGTTGAGGTCCCAACACAGATCCCTGTGGGACACCACTAGTCACATCCTGCCAATTTGAGTACCTGCCCATTGCCCATACTCTCTGTCTCCTGTTGCTCAGCCAATTTCCTAAACAGGTCAATAATTTATCCTCAATTCCATGAGCTTCAGCTTTAACTAACAGTCTCTTATGAGGGATTTTATCGAATGCCTTCTGGAAGTCCATACAAACAACATCTATAGTAGACATTCCCCTGTCCACTACTTTAGTCACCTCTTCAAAAACAATTCAATCAGCTTCGTCAGGCATGACCTACCCTGGCTCTCTCTGATCAGCTGAAAATTTTCAAGGTGTTCAGTCACTCTGTCCTTATAATTATAGACTCTTTTAATTTCCTGACAACAGATGTTAGGCTAACTGGTCTATAATTCCCTGGTTTCCCCCTCTCACCTTTCTTAAGTGACGTGATGTGCAATTTTCCAATCTAAAGGAATGGTTCCTGAATCGAGAGAACTTTCAAAGATCATAGTTAGGGCATCTGCAGTGTTCTCACCCACTTCCTTTAAAACCCTGGGATGGAAACCATCAGGTCCTGGGGATTTGTCACTTTTTAATACCATTACTTTCTTCATTACTGTTAATTTGCTTATGTTAATTATGGTGAGTCCCTGTCCCTGATTCAAAATTAGTTTCCTTGGGGTGTCTGGCATGCTATCCTTTTCCTCTATTGTAAATCCTGATGCAAAGTAATTATTTAACATGTCTGCCATTTCCTTATTTTCATTTTCAATATCACCATTCAGTTTTTAAAGGGCCCACATTGCTCCTGACCACCCTCTTTTTCCTAATATAATTGTAAAAAATTCTTGTCTTGATTTTGATATCCCTTGCAAGTTTCTTTTCATACTCACTTTTGGTACCTCTTACTATCTGTTTTGTCACCCTTTGCTGTTCTTTGTATCTCTCCCAGTCTCCAGGATCTGTGCTATTTTTTGCATTTTTATATGCGTTTCTTTTAGTAACTTACCTCTTACCTCTTTTGTCATGCGTAGCTGTTTTTTGTTTTTTTTTCTCTTGCCCCTTAGGGATATAAATTGGTTCTGTATCACGTTAAATTCTTTTTTGAACACCTTCCACTGACCTTCTGTCGTTTTGTCCAGTTTACTGTAGACAGTCTCTGTCTCATCCCGTTGAAGTCGGCACTAAAATTTAGAATCTCAGTAGCTGATACGGGTTTCTCCCTTTCAAACATAATGTTGAACTCTATCATATTATGATCGCTATTAGATAAATGTTCACTCACCGTTAGGCTGTTAATTAAATCTGGCTCGTTATTATTAAATCTAATATGGCCTGCCCCCTTGTTGGTTCTAGGACATATTGTTGCAGAAAGCTGCCCTGATCACACTCAAGAAATTCGCTACCTTTCCAACACGAGTTCATCTGCTTATCCCAATCTATATTAAAGTCACTCTGCCTTTGCTATATGCTTGTCTAATCTCTGAGTTTACAAATTCTGCTACTTCACAGCTGCTACCAGGAGGCCTATACACAACTCCCACTACAGTCTTAAATCCTTTTCTATTTCTTAATTCTACCCATAAAGTCTCTACTGCCTGCTTACCTCTTGTTATCCTCTCTTATCATTGAAGTAATTTCATTTTTAATCACTAAGGCTACTCCTCCCCCTCTACCTGTTTCCCTGTCCTTCCCATAGACCTTATAACCTGGTATATTCAGTTCCCAGTCCTGACAGTCTTGCAGCCATATCTCAGTAATGGCTACCATGTCGTACCCTCTAAGTTGAATTTGTGCCTGCAATTCATTCAACTTGTTCCTTATACTCTGTGCGTTGAATAAAGAATGTTTATTTGGGCTACACACCCTAACCCTTCCTTCTGCACTAATGTTGTTTTTCTCACACATTTCTTTTTTCTCTCTCCTGATCTAATTACTTTACGTCTTTTAGTTTTCCCTTTACCTGTAGTGCCGAAAGCATAATTTCTGACTATTACTCTACCCTCTTCCCTTTCTTGTTTGTTTTTTAAAATTATTATTTATACTACCTTTTCTGCCTGATCCCTCTCTTTCTTCTCTCTCCCCCTCTTCCCCCCCCCCCCCCCCCCCCAATTTACTAGTTGAAAGTCCTTTTGACTGCCCTATTTATCCTTTACGCTAGGGCCCTGGTCCCAGTCTGGTTCAGGTGGAGCCCGTCCCAGTACTGGTGTCAGTGTCCCATGACGTGTAACTCCTCTTTCCCACACCATTCTTTCAGCTACATGTTCACCTCCCTAATCTGCTTATCCCTACGCCAATTTGCACGTGGCTTGCTTAATAATCCAGAGATTATAACCCTTGAGGTTCTGTTTTTTAATTTAGCTCCTAGTACTCTCTGTACAGGACCTCTAGCCTACTCTTTCCTATGTTATTGGTCCCAACATGGACTACAACAACTAGATCCTCCCCCTCCAATACCCTTTCAAACTGGTTCGAGATCTCCCTCACCCTGGTACCAGGTAGGCAACATACCATGTGGGATTCTCGATCCTGCTTACAAAGGATGCTATCTGTTCCTCTAATTATTGAATCCCCTACAACTACTACATCATACTCCTCCTCCTTCCCCCCCCCCCCCCCCTTTGGACAGCCTCCTGCTCCAGGGTGCCATGGTCAGCATTCCGGCTGTCCTTCTGACAGTCTTTATCCTTATCCTCACAGGTAGCAAGTACATTGTACTTGTTGGATAGGGTCAGATTCTGCGGATCCTCGTTCACTATCTCACCTAACTTATCTAATTCAAATAATATGTGCACAGGCTAGTCCCTTCATCATTTTAAATACTTCAATCAATTCTCCCCAAAAACTAGGCTTTTCTAGAGTAAAAAGACCCATTTTTTTAAATTCATTCTCTGAATATGAGCATCTCCGGCATTTATTGCCCATCCCTTTTTGACTTGAGCAGGTGATAGTCGGCTGCCTTCTTCAACCGTTACAGCCCATGTGGTATTCTTTGTAGCGGTTTGATTCAGCTGTATGTCTTGCTAGGCCATTGCAGAGGGCAGTTAAGAGTCAACCATATGGGATTGAATTCACATATAGGCCAAACTGGGTATTGATGGCAGATTTCCTTCAATAAAGGATATTAGTGAAGCAGTGGAATTTTTAGGACAATCCAACAGCTTCATGGTCACTTATACCAATACCAGTTTTTTTTTAATTTCCAATTTTATTTTTTCAACTGATTTTCAAATTCTCAAACTGCCCTGGTGGGATTTGAACTCGCGCTCTCTGGATTATTAGTCCAGGCCTCTGGATTTCTAGTCCAGGAACATAACCATGCTCCCTGAGCCTGTTGTGATAACTAAGTGCTTTTAAACTAGGTATTAATTTAGTGGCTCTTCTCTGCACCTTTTCCAAGGCATCTATATCTCCCACCATGTGAGATGACTAGAACTGGACACAGTACTCTAGATGGGGTCTAACCAAAGTCATGTACAATTGTGGGTTCTGATTTTAAAAAAATGTTGTATTCAATGAGCAGCTCAAAGATCCTCTCATCTTTTCAACTAACTTTAGCCTTTCACCTCACTGTGCTACCAATTCAGGCCCTTTTCGCGTTGATGTAGCCATTGAAAGAGTTGTTCCCTTTCAGAAATTCCAGAGCAGTTCTAGCAATCATACTACATCCCATTTTCATCCAGCAGAGCCTGAATTTCACGCATAAAGTTTAACTTCTTTGAGCATTAATTGAGTTTTCTCTTAATGCTTCATGTGGTTTTTCTGAAAAATTCTTCAGCTTCCCTCTTTACCCCCCCACCTCCCCCGGCACCGTATGGAATCCTGTTTGCGCGTTCGCTTGTTTTGATCCTCTTTCCCTCTGGTCTCCTTCCTGCTGTGAAATTATTTGAATTTCTCCCCTGGTAGATTTCTATTAATAAAAAATCTGAGACAGGCCCCCTAAAAGTGTGGACACAAAAGAAATGGTGGGAGAATTTCTCTCTGTGCAAATTGTACTGCTAGCCTAAATGTATTCATAAACAACTTACATTTCTATAGGCTTCCTCACCTGCAGGAAGGTACATAAAGAAAGCACGCACAGTTTTGCTACACGCAATGCTTGGGGTCTTCAAGTATGCAAGTACAAAGGGCACAATCCAACATTGTATGTGCATGTGTGGAGCTGGAACCTTTTGAGTCCCTTTGTTTAGATTGTGTGGCTGGTCTAAAGCTGTACAGTATTAAAAACAATCTGATGGTTTATGGGGAAATAATTGAGTGTGTTGACCAGCTAAGAGACTGTGCAATGCTGTGATTGATGTTACTGGCCCATGGTGTATTTTTGCCCTGCTGAGCGAACAACCCTGAGCTTTTCCCCCTTTGTAATGCTCTAATATCTTGCCTTTTCCAGAGGATCCGTGCTACTGTGAATAGCCAAGAGCAGAAGCGGTTGCTGATGGATCTTGATATCTCTATGCGCACTGTGGACTGTCCCTTCACTGTCACCTTTTATGGAGCACTTTTCCGTGAGGTAATTCTGCTGGCCTTGTAGTGGGGTGGGGGTGTGAGGTTCCCATTTTATAAACCCCTAAGATAGACCACTACATGTGAACAATATTTGAGCTAAAATATAAAAACTGCAAT
This sequence comes from Heptranchias perlo, assembly GCF_035084215.1. Taxonomy (NCBI): domain Eukaryota; kingdom Metazoa; phylum Chordata; class Chondrichthyes; order Hexanchiformes; family Hexanchidae; genus Heptranchias; species Heptranchias perlo. The sequence goes on from NC_090347.1 coordinate 12,755,563, forward strand.
CTAAAGTTGTACAAAGGCTGTTTTTAATAGATTCACTTCTGTTGAAGTCATAGATGATAGCCATATTTGGTGTTAGGAGAACAACAAAATGGGGACCCTGTTTAAATGTAATCTTTCATCTTTCTGCACTTGAGCCTTTCACTATGTGATATTTTGCAACTCTGAATTTCCAACACTTTCTATGCCAACAGTTCCAAAAATTCCCATTCCATTTAAATTATTGTTTGGTTCTTGAGGTTGAATTTGAGACTGCAATTTTTCAGTTTCTTGGTAGAGATGAGCAGTTGGAAAATGTCCCGTGTTGGTGGCCAGCATGTTTGCTGATGTCTCTGCGTAATCTGACAGCACTTCACTTCGACTGTACATGAGTCACATGATGTCATGACCTGGGTTCTGCATTTTTGGAGAGAAGAATGTATAATTATAATTATAAAATTGGTTGTATACGGCCTAATGAAATTCTTCTTTCACTGCTTTTAAAATATAGCAGTGTGCATGAATCCTTAAAGCCAAGTGCTTCCTAATTGTTTATTTTCAGGAAAAAAAATGCTAGTGCACTGAAATTCCAAACTGATATTCTCTGTCATTGGTCATTTTATTGCTAGGGTATTGTTTTAGTCACTTATTGTGCTCTTCCTTAAACAAAGGGTTTGATTAGATCTGGCCACTTGACGCCTTGCCCAATGGATGGTTGATTTTACAGTTTGGTGGTGTGACCAGTTTCCAGTTCCTCCAAACTGGGGGTGAGTTTGCACCTTGGCCATACGGCCTGTAGAAATGTGCTGGAAGGGGAATTTTGCAGCCAAATCTTCAGCCTCTATAATCAATTTGCTGCCCTTGCATAGCCAAATTTCAGCTTCTAAGCCCAGGAGAATGAGCAAAGCCTCGAGGCTTGAAGAATTCGTTATGCCCTGTCCACTTAAGAATTAATTGGCAGTCAACCCCAATCTTGCAAGCTTCCAAATTTATTGAAAAATGCTGTTAGTTTTATTTCCCTCAATTTAGCTACAATCTTGATGGGGTTTTTTTTGTGCGTGTATGTGAAACTATTGACGCTTTATTTGCTTCCCTTTCTCACAGGGTGATGTGTGGATTTGCATGGAGCTAATGGACACCTCGCTGGACAAATTCTACAAACAAGTGATAGACCAAGGAATGACTATCCCTGAAGACATCTTAGGAAAAATAGCAGTTTCTGTGAGTCCTTTTTTAATATCCTGAACTCCTTCTATGCCATATTCCATCTGTACCCATAGATAAAATCCGCTCGGTAATTAATAGGTGAAAATCCAGATATTTTGTTTTGTGAAACTGTAGTGGGCACCATTCGTAAATATAGTACATATTATCTTTTTGTAACCGTTTCGTGTTAGAATTTTTATTCGAGTCAATGTAGCTTTCCCTGTTCTAATGTAGTTAATGAAGACCTGACCCAATTATTGCTTTCTTCTTCATCCAGCCTCACAGAATTCTTCATCTTTGCATTAAGTTAATTCTCTCGGCAGACTGAATTTAATCAGCAGTATCCCTCAGCTTAAAAACAAATGTTGCTACTGTATCACTCCGCAGCCTTGTAGCTGACTTGCGCTGGACTTGTTTTGTAGATCGTGAAGGCCTTGGAGCATCTACACAGTAAGCTGTCTGTGATACACAGAGGTATGTGCCTGATATTAATCCTCTTTAAGTACTGAACTGCCCTTAACAGTTTGCAACATGTTGGTATGTAATAGAGCAAGTGGTAATAATGTAATAAAATTTTGTCCAATATGAGACCTGCTGTTGCAGAGTTCAAAGATTTAGTATAATTGTTATCATCGCGGCAAATGAATACTCTTGCATTGCTTCTTTTTGGGAGAGCTGCGTAATGGTTTAGTCACTTTCCAAATTTGCTCTTTCTCCCTTTTTAATGCACTGCTGCCCAGTACTGTCTCTTTTTGTTTCATGCTATACTATCGAAGTCTTTGAATTGCCCACTTTACATTGCCTTTCAGTAAAATCTGGTACAATTGTTGCTTACTCTCGGAGAAACCCTGTTCCAAAAAACCCAAAAAGAAAAGAAGCACAAAGGTGCCAAGAATGTAAATCTGCAGGCATAAAACGGGCACAAAAAGGACCAATTTATGGGGTGCGATGTCCTGCACCCCAAGGGCGCCTGAAAAACGTCCGACCTGAAATTGGGTAAGGCTATTTTTCAGGCCACCTCCTAAGACAGGCTAATGAGGGGCATGTTTAAGGACCCTTACAAAAAATTGGGCAGCCCTTGTTCCTGCTTTGCTCAGGTTTTTGAGACATGAATGCGGCATGGTCAGTGGCTGTCACGAAAAGGTAATTATAATTTAAAAAAATCCTGTGGAGCCAGGAGGAACAGGAGTGCTCCTCCCGGTTCCACAGTACTTTGGTCGGCTGTGATCAGACCCCTTACTGCTCTCCTCCCCTCTCTTTCTCCCCCCGGGCTGTTGCAGGCAAGGCAGGCAGCCCGAGGTTGAATGCTTCCGTCGGGTGAACTGCCTTTGAAGGTGCGACAGGCTGCTCTGAATATTTAGATGGGGCCTGAGGACCAATTTCTTGTGATACTCGACCCTCCGCTGGGATTGTTCCCTGCGCCCATTTATCGCATTAAAAACGGCCTCAAGGAATTTCTAGGCCACCATTTGCTGAATTGACTCTCTGTAGTAGATCAAAAGGCTTATGTACACTACACCGATCACAACAAAGCATCCCCTTCTAGACATGTTATAGTCTCACCGGAAAGGGTGGTCATGGTGGGTTTGCATGCATTTCCAATGCAATTAAGATGGAGCAACCTCAAACACACTGATGCATCCTGTGCATGTAAGCACACAATCTATGATTGCCTCCACTAAGCAGTTCTCAAAGACTAATCCATTTATTGTAACTAACCTTGCCTATGGAACTGATGGATGGGTTGTGTAAAATGTGGTATTCCGTTTAGCTGGTACCTCGTGCTTATGGTCTTTTTATATGCCAAAATGCATGGATAGTGTTGATATAAGCAGGCTATTTAACTTGGACTATGAACGCCAGGCATGAGTACAAAATTGGAAGCGATTGAAGATCATCAAGATATGTGTGGACCATCAAATACCCTTTGATTCCAGTTCCGCTAGGACTAGACAAAAGCTGAATTGCATGGATTGTAACATGAAAAACATTCGATGAATTTGTTAGGTGGCTCCTTAACTCCTGACCTTGGTCTTAACTCAGTACCGAGCATCCACCACCAACAGTACCTTAACAACGTACCTAAGTTCAAAGTTTCCACTCAATTAACTTTGAGACTTGGGAAGAAATTTCAAATTTTTACCTTGAAGGTACCAATGGTTATTGACTGCCTTCAGGAAAGTAAGTGGGTAAGAGAACCCCCACCCCCCATAGTGCCAAACTGAGCATGCCCAGTGTGCCGAATGGGCTCGTCTTGTTTTTTTTTAATACATTAGATGGCATGAGGAACAACATTCTCCTATTCCTGTGGTAAGCTTCTGGGGTAGGAATTTCAACATGCTGTTGTTTGGGGTGGATAAGGGTCTCTATTCAGGGTCACAACCTATTGAAGAGCCCGGTAGTTGATCAGATGGCCGATTGTTTTATTCATTTATCTAGCTCTTCATTTTAGTTAGTCAGCTAAGTTCCAGACCATAATTTAAATGTAATGGGGGGGGGGAGAATTGTACGGATCCGGTGGTGCGTGCTGGAAATTCAGGCCCCCGCTGGGCGCCACTTTCCACCCACTCAAATTAATGGCCGGCAAATCATGTGCAGCGCCTGCCCAGATTTCTGACTTGTATTACTGATGAGCGAGACTCCCTGCTGGCAGCAGAACCCCGCAAAATCAGCCCTCAGATCTCATCTATTTTAGAGTCTGCTATATACTGTTCACTACTTCACATCATTTCATTCTGTAATTTAAGTTGTGTTCCATGCTGGCACGTCAGAAGCACGATCGCTGTTCCTGTGAATCTTAACAAACTGTTAGAACGCCTCTAACCCTTTTTCTAAAAACTGCTCGGGTATAACGAGGGGGCATTTCTGTTTAAGCTCCTCGCTCTCTGGCTCACTCTGTTTTGAACAAGCAATGGGTGTTGCATAAACTATTGTATTTTCTTTCAGACGTGAAACCATCCAACGTCCTGATAAACGTACAAGGCCAGGTTAAGATGTGTGACTTTGGCATTAGTGGCTACCTAGTGGATTCGGTAGCTAAAACCATGGATGCTGGGTGCAAGCCATACATGGCCGTAAGTAAAAGTCCTGACATCCTTTAAACATGATGTGGAGAGCGAATCTGGGTCTAATTTGGATTTGGGGCCTCCCACCAGCCCGAACGGGCGGGCAGAGCGGCCACTCCGCTGACTTCACGCCTGTTTTGGACCCAAGTCGAATTTCCCTGCCCTTATGTTTGAAGTCACAATGTGAACTCTTGAGAAATTTATACACCAAGCAACTCGTTGTGTTGGGACTTTCATGTAAGATGGCCTAACCTAGAGTGTTAGTTACATCAGTAACTTGACAAGTGCCTGTGCTAATGGTACTAACACTGTTCCGATGAACTTTTGAAATGAGCTTTTCCTGGTTTGTTCTATTACTAGTGACCTGTATTGACAGCGTAATGATAGCGGCTACATTGAGTACACAGTATGGAGAAACCTGCAGCTATGCTCGTGTTCTTAATTTGTTTAAAATAAAATATCAAAGCCACCATCCACTAAGCTCAGGTACAGTAACTTTTGCTATCTATTCCATATTGAGTAAAATTTCTCCACTGTTAGAATTTCTTTCTGGACTTCTGTTTTAGTAATGACGGGCCAAAGTTAAATAACTAAACGCAGTGGCTGAGTTCTCGTCTTCTCATTTTCTTCAGTGCTCGGCTCTCTTTGGGAATGCTAATGGAGCCCTGGAGAGAGAGAGTGAGAGAGTGTGCGTGTTCAGATCAAAAGTCCAAGCCTAGTGTTCTGTGATGATTTCCTGTTGGGCACTGGGCAGCTGTCCATTTCTGCTGCTCTGAACCCCCAAAAAAGAATTAATTAGCTTGAAAGGTGCATGTGCTAAATGTAAAGTCCAAGGGTTCGCTTTGTTTGCCCTCATTGTCCAGCAAATACTGGGAAGCCTAGGTGGGCCGTTTAACCATGAAACAGGCTGCGAGGTAACATGTATCCTTTTGATGGTGACAACTAAAATTTTAGAGCCTGCTTGCATACTGTGGCAGCCCTTTAGTAGCTCATCCCAGTGGCTATTCTTAATGTGTGAGCCTAGATAGACAGTGTCACGGGGCTGTTCCCCAAGAGCAACATTATAACTAAGCCCCATCCTGTCCTTGCTCACACATATATGCACTTTCTGACACAGATGACTGGACACAGTTCAGGAGTGGCCCTGGTTGTTAATTTTCCCCCACCCTGGCCAAAATGAATTGCAGTACCCTCTGGATGAGATCTGCCTACTCAGCAGAGACTGGGTACCAATATGCGACTTCTAAACAAGAGGTCTAAAATCAGGCAGATTTCTGGATTAGGACACTCGCGCTGGGAGCTGTCGTCGCACCTGTTTTGGAGTGATGACCACTAGGTATTTCAAAAGTCTGACTCACTTCATCACCAAAATTGCAATGTATATAGAACAGTTGTTTTGATTAAAACCATATTATTTTACGGAGTGAGTATTGACACCACTGTCAGCCAGTGAGTTGGAGGTGGGGCGGGACTTACAGTGGGACTTGCAGCAAACAGAGTCTATTTGAACATAGTCAGTATGCACTGCAGCAAACAGAACTCGTGACTGAAACTAGAATCATTGAATTGTTACAGCACGGAAGGAGGCCATTCGTCTCAATGATTGTAAGAGCAATCCGGTTAGTCCCATTCCCCTGCTCTTTCCCCGTAGCCCTGCACATTTTCTCCTTTCAAATATTTATCCAATTCCTTTTTGAAAGCCACGATTGAATCTGCATCCACCACCCTTTCAGACAGTGCATTCCAGATCATAATTACTCACTGCGTAAAAAAAGTTTTTCCACTAGTCACCTTTGGTTCCTTTGCCAAGCACCTTAAATCTGTGTCCTCTGGTTCTCGACCCATTCCGCTAATGGGAACAGTTTCTCTTTATTTACTTTATCTAAACCCGTCATAATTTTAAACACTCCTATCAAATCTCCTCTCAACCCTCTCTGCTCTAAGGAGAACAACCCCAGCTTCTCCCTTCTATCCACATAACTGAAGTCCCTCATCCCTGGAACCAATCTAGTAAATCTTTTCTGCATCCTCTCTAGGGCCTTCACATCCTTCCTAAAGAGCGGTGCCCAGAATTGGACACAATACTCTAGTTGTGGCCGAACCAGTGTTTATAAAGATTCAACATAACTTCCTTGCTTTTGTACTCTACGCCTCTATTTATAAAGCCCAGGATCCCATATGCTTTTTTTAGCGCTTTCTTAACCTGTCCTGCCACTTTCAAAGATTTGTGCATTGACTATGCTTCCAGTACGAAGAGGGTGCACATTATGAGGCAGAACGTTGGGGGAGGCCCTCCCTACACCAGCTGTCCTATTAACAGTTCCAGCACCCGCTTTAGAATTGTACCATTTAGTTTATATTGCCTCTCGTTCTTCCTGCCAAAATGCATCACTTCGCACTTCTCTGCATTAGATTTCATCTCATTTCAAAGACAGCAGAGACTATCGATAAAAGCAGGATTATTTCTCTGGCAAAATGCAGTGAGTGAAGGATAGTTACATAATACAAATAATGTGTGTAAAATCTATCCCAATCACATACAGCAGTATGGTCTGTAGGTATGATTGACTGGGGGAATTACCCAACCATCTCCATTCTGGCCGGGACTTGTGGTTCACTATATGCAGCCATTATTTTATTGGTTGCCCTTGTCTGCATCAACAGAGCACTGGGTTTGACAAGCATTGACCATGCTTCCAGTACGAAGAGGGTGCACATTGAGGCAGAACTTTGGGGGAGGCCCTCCTTACACCAGCTGTCCTATTAACTGAGAATGATACTTACACAAAGGTTGACCAGTTTGAATGTCCTGAGAGAAAGTGTGGGGGGAGAGATTGCTTTTAAAAAAAAAAGTATTACAGTTCTCAGATGAGATGGTGACATTTTTTTGAAGTGTTTTGTGGTAACTGCTTAATTTTTTATCAGAATAGATCAATAAAAATCTCAAATTATCAGCAGAAAGTAGGGAAGTTATGTTAAACTTGTATAGAAGCTTGATTAGACCACACTTGGAGTACTGTGCACAGTTCTGCTCTCCATATTATAAAAAGGATATGGAGGCACTGGAGAAGGTGCAAAAAAGATTTACTAGGATGATACCAGAACTGAGAGGTTATCTTTATCAGGAAAAACTGAACAGGCTGGGGATCTTTTCTCTAGAAATGAGAAGACTGAGTGGTGACGTTATAAAGGTCTTTAAAATTATGATGGGGTTGATGGGGTAGACGTAGAGAAGATGTTTCCACTTGTGGGGGAGATCAGAACCAGGGGCCATAAATATAAGATAGTCACTAATAAATCCAATAGGGAATTCAGGAGAAACTTCTTTATCCAGAGAGTGGTTAGAATGTGGAAATCGCTACCATACAAAGTAGTTGAGGCGAATAGCATAGATGCATTTAAGGGTAAGCTAGCGAAACACATGAGGAAGAAAGGAATACAAGAATATGTTGATGGGGTTAAATGAAGAAGGTTGGGAGGAGGCTCGTGTGGACCATAAATACCGGCATGGTCCTGTTGGGCCGAATGGCCTGTTTCTGTGCTGTACATCCTATGTAAAGTCTGATCTGTTCAGCAATGGTGTGACAATGCAGTCTTTATAGAAACCCTTTGATATAAAGAACATACTTTAATGCCGAAAAATGACATTAGGCTCTCCTATCATCCATTATCTTTGATCACAGAGTATAAGTGAGAGTCTTTTTGTAGGACAGATGTTCTGATGTTGTACAGTAGGGATGCTGAATGTAGCCTCAGGAGCTGACTCATCTGCTGAACTGTAAAACCTTGTCTCTTTCTGCAGCCGGAGAGGATTAACCCCGAGGTGAACCAAAAGGGCTACAGTGTCAAGTCTGACATCTGGAGTCTGGGAATTACCATGGTAAGTGTTTACCCTGGAGACGATTCAGCATCAGACCTCAGATTTGTAAATTTATGAGTATTTTAAAATGAGCAAACTAATCACTGCATCCTGTTGATAAATCATTGCCTGAAACCCTGTACGAGTTTACTGTCTTGCTAAGTTATTTTTAGGCAATTGTATGCGGGCCTATTGAAAGGAGACAAAATTAAAAGCAATCATTGACACCTAGAGTAAAGTCACTTTTGGAACCAAATGTGTCAGATCTTGTGATGTCATTACATTAGCTTGGAATGAGGAATGAAGACACACTTTACTGGATCCCTCCCTCTAAGGGGCTGCTTTATAATTTGGTTTTCGAGTGACCAGTTTAGATGACTGTTACATGCTGCCCATCTTTGGTCTGTTCACATTTCCTTCTGAGCTTTGACACGAACAAAGGATTTCTGGGTGGCCGTGCTGGTATTTTCATTTAAATGATTCAGGGCAGTTTTCCTCATTGCAGTTTATCTGGTTTAAAGGACACAAATAAGTAACCCTTTATTTCAAAGCTGTCAAATCCTGGGGGCATCACAGGGGCATCAGCAGGCATGCGGGCATCAGCGGGCATGGGGGTCACCGGGGAAGGTGGGGGAGTTAGTTATCGGGAGTCAGTCACCGGAGGCGGGCGGGGGTCTGTCATCTGGGGGGGGGGGGGGGGGAGTGTCAGTCATCGGGGTCAGTCACTGAGGGGGGGGGGGGGGGGTCTGGATCTGGGGTCGCGACCGTTGGGGTGGGGGGTCACTGTAGGTAGGCTTGTTGGGCCTGGGGGAAGTACTCCTGCTCCTCCAGGCCCACAAGCTGTGCTATAAAGGCACTTACCTGCTGTTTCAGGCCTTCTCGCCTCGCCTCGCCTCCCCTCACGCGACGTGAAGGAGAAGGCCCAGGAATCCAGGCCCCCAGAGGCTAAAATCACGAAACCTGGAAAAATGGAGGCCCGCAGCCTCTTTGAAAGGTTTTAGTGACCGACTTGCCTCCTGAGAGCGGGTTGGTTGCCCGCCCCTCATCCCGCCTCCGTGAAAACGGAAATGGGTGGGTTGGGGGCAGGTTTGAAATTGTTGCAATTTTTAATGCCCCTCCGCCCCCCAAGCCCACCCGTTTTTCCAGGCTAAAATCATGTCCTTTATCCTTAAATACAATTAAAACATAAGACATAAGAAATACCCATTCAACAAGACCATGGCTGATCTTCTACCTCAACGCCATTTTCCTGCACTATCCCCATATCCCTTGGTGCCTTTAATACCTAGAAATCTATCGATCTCTGTTTCGAATGTACTCAATGACTGAGCCTCCACAGCCCTCTGGGGTAGAGAATTCCAAAGATTCACTGCCCTCTGAGTGAAGAAATTTCTCCTCACCTCGGTCCTAAATGGCCGACCCCTTATTCTGAGACTGTGGCCCCTGGTTTTACACTCCATGTTGAAATAATCAGCAGACCCGATCCTTTAACTCTCCTTCTGCCTCCCTACACAGACTCACTGGAAGTGCAGTGATGTATGTTATGAAACTACCCATAAGCACTTTACCTATTTCAGTAAGAAAATTATTCACCAGATTTTAACCAGAGGTCCAGATTTTTAACCAGGCCTGGTTGTCGCTGGCAAGGCCAGCATTTATTGCCCATCCCTAATTGCCCTTGAGAAGGTGGTGTGAGCCGCCTTCTTGAACCGCTGCAGTCCATGTGGTGAAGATGCTCCACAATGTTGTTAGGTAGGGAGTTCCAGGATTTTGACCCAGTGACTATTTGTTGTACAAGTATCATGCAATTAATGTTTTAGTTACTGTAACATTGCCTCTCTGTGTACTATTTGATATTTTGTCATTTTTAAATGATTTCACCATTCCCTCAATCAACCTGTAGTAGTGTGAGGATTCTTGAGTGTTGCTAACGACTACGGACCTCTAGTTAATTAACACTGCCTGTATGCGTGTTCTGTTTAGATTGAGATGGCGATCTTAAGATTCCCGTATGATTCCTGGGGCACTCCTTTCCAGCAGCTCAAACAGGTGGTAGAGGAACCTTCTCCACAGCTTCCTGCTGACAGATTCTCCAAAGAGTTTGTTGACTTCAGTGCACAGTGGTGAGTTGAAAATGAATGTTCTCTTTCTGCGTTCTCTAATTCCTGCAGTTTCTAATAGTTTTTCCCATTCTCTCTTTAGAAATCAAAAAGAGGAACTTTCTTGCCTAATGATATTTCAGTGCTCAGAATATCATTAGGCAATTTTAGAATTGCAGGAACAGCTTGGTTACACATATATTCACAATACAAAGGAGGACTCTTGAGTGAATGGAAATTGACTAGATACTGAAAGTTAGTTCAGGCATAGATAGCCTCAGTGAAGATGGCTATAAAAGAAAGAAAAATGAATGCCTTGGATTTGTACTGTACTTCATCATGTCTCTTAGATTGATAAAGAAGAGGTACTAGAAAGGCTAGCTGTACTTAAAATAGATACGTCACCCGGTCTGGATAGGATGCATCCTGAGGTTGCTAAGGGAAGTAAGGGTGGAAAGTGCGGAGGTACTGGCCATAATCTTCCAAACATCCGTAGATACGGGAGTGGTGCCAGAGGACTGGAGAATTTCAAATGTTACACCGTTGTTCAAAAAAGGGTGTAAGGATAAACCCAGCAACTATAGGCCAGTAAGTTTAACCTCAGTGGTGGGGAAACTTTTAGAAATGATAATCTGGGTCAGAATTAACAGTCACTTGGGCGAGTGTGGATTGATTAGGGAAAGCCAGCACGGATTTGTTAAAGGCAAATCGTGTTTAACTAACCTGATGGAGTTTTTCGATGAGAAAACAGAGTGGGTAGATTAGGGCAATGCAGTTGATGATGTGTATGTGGACTTTCAAAAGGTGTTTGATAAAGTACCGCATGGTAGGCTTATCATCAAGATTGCGGCCCCTGGAATAAAGGGGGCAGTAGCAACAAGGATACAGAATTTGCTAAGGGACAGGAAACAGAGTAGTGGTGAGCGGTTGTTTTTCGGATTGGAGGGAGGTGCACAGTGGTGTTCCCAGGGTTGGTGCTGGGACCACTGCTTTACTTGATATATATTAATGACTTGGACTTGGGTGTACAGAGCACAATTTCAAAATTTGCAGATGACACAAAACTTGGAAAGGTAGTGAACAGTGAGGAGGATAGTGATAGACTTCAAGAGGATATAGACAGGCTGGTGGCATGGGCGGACATGTGGCAGATGAAATTTAACGCAGAAAAATGCAAAGTGATACATTTCGGTAGGAAGAATGAGGAGAGGCAATATAAACTAAAGGGCACAATTCTAAAAGAGGTGCAGGAACAGAGAGATCTGGGGATATATGTGTACAAATTATTGAAGGTGGAAGGGCAGGTTGCGAAAGAGGTTAAAAAAGCATACGGGATCCTGGGCTTTATAAATAGAGGCATAGAGTACAAAAGTAAGGAAGTCATGATGAACCTTTATAAAACACTGGTTCAGCCACAACTGGAGTATTGTGTCCAGTTCTGGGCACCGCACTTCAGGAAAGATGCGAAGGCCTTAGAGAAGGTGCAGAAGGGATTTACTAGAATGATTCCAGGGATGAGGGACTTCAGTTACGTGGATAGACTGGAGAAGCTGGGGTTGTTATCCTTGGAACAGTGAAGATTGTGAGGAGATTTGATAGAGCTATTCAAAATCATGAAGGGTCTAGACAGAGCAGATAGAGAGAAACTTGACCCATTGGCGGAAGGGTCAAGAACCAGAGGGCACAGATTTAAGGTGATTGGCAAAAGAACCAAAGGTGACATGAGGATGAACATTTTTACACAGCGAGTGGTTAGGATCTGGAATGCACTGTCTGAGGGGGTGGTGGAGGCAGATTCAATCATGGCCTTCAAAAGGGAACTAGATAAGTACTTGGAAGTAAAAAATTTGCAGGGCTAGGGGGATAGGGCGGGGAGTGGGACTAGCTGGATTGCTGTTGGATAGAGCTGGCGTGGACTCGATGGGCCGGATGGCCTCCTTCGTGCTGTAACCTTTCTATGATTCTCGATGAGATGTTAAACCTTTCAGGTGGTTGTAAAAGATCCCTTGGCATTATTCGAAGAAGAGCAGGGGAATTCTCCCCAGTGTCCTGGCCAATATTTATCCTTCAACAAGTATCAATAAAACAGATTATTTGGTCATTATCTCATTGCTGTATGTAAATTTATTGGCACGTTCCCTACATTACAACTGTGACTACACTTCAAAAGTACTTCATTGGCTGTAAACAGCTTTGGGACATCCTGAAGTTGTGAAAGGCGCTATATAAATGAAAGTTCTTTCTGTCATAAGAACATAAGAAATAGGAACAGGAGTAGACCACATGGCCCCTCGTGCCTGCTGTGCCGTTCAATCAGATCAAGGCTGATCTTCTACCTCAACTCTACTTTCCTGCCCGATCCCCATATCCCTTGATTTCCCCTAGAGTCCAAAAATCTATTTATCTCTGCCTTGAATATACTCAACAACTCAACATTCAATGGGGTGCTGAGTATCAGCATCCCTCTGAGTATCAGCATCCCTCTGAGTATCAGCATCCCTCTGAGTATCAGCATCCCTCTGAGTATCAGCATCCCTCTGAGTGAAGAAATTCCACCTCATCTCAGTCTTAAATGGCCGACCCCTTATCCTGCATCAATGCCCTCTCTAGCCAGGGGAAACAACCTCTCAGCATCTACCCTGTCAAGCCCGCTCAGAATCTTATTTGTTTCAATGCCATCACCTCTCGTTCTTCTAAACTCCAGAGAGTATAGGCCCATTCAACCTCTCCTCATAGGACAACCCTCTCATCCCAGGAATTAATCTAATGAACCTCTGCTGCACCCCCTCTAAGTCAAGTATAAGGAGACCAAACCTTTACGCAGTACTCCAGGTGAGGTCTCACCAAAGCCTTGTACAATTGTAGTGAGACTTCCTTATTCGTGTACTCCAACCCCCTTGCAATAAAGGCCAACATGCCATTTGCCTTCCTAATCGCCTGCTGTACCTGCATGCTAACTTTTTGTGTTTCTTGTACCAGGACACCCAAGTGTCTTTGGACACCAACATTTAACAGTTTCTCACCATTTTAAAAAATATCCTGTTTTTCTATTCTTCCTACCAAAGTGAATAACCCCACATTTCCCCACATTATACTCCATCTGACTGAACACCTCGAGAATTTTCAGTTAATCAGGGAGAGCCAGCATGGATTTGTGAAAGGTCGGTCGTGCCTGACAAACCTGATTGAATTTTTTGAAGAGATGACTAAAGTAATGGACAGGGGAATGTCAATGGATGTTATTTATATGGACTTCCAGAAGGCATTTGATAAGGTCCCACATAAGAGACTGTTAGCTAAGATAGAAGCCCATGGAATCGAGGGAAAAGTACGGACTTGGTTAGGAAATTGACTGAGCGAAAGGCGACAGAGAGTAGGGATAATGGGAAGGTACTCACATTGGCAGGATGTGACTAGTGGAGTCCCGCAGGGATCTGTCTTGGGGCCTCAATTATTCACAATATTTATTAACGACTTAGATGAAGGCATAGAAAGTCTCCTATCGAAGTTTGCCAATGACACAAACGTTGGTAGCATTGTAAGCAGTGTAGATGGAAACATCAAATTACAAAGTGATATTGATAGATTAGGTGAATGGGCAAAACTGTGGTAAATGGAATTCAATGTCGACAAATGTGAGGTCATCCACTTTGGATCAAAAAATGATAGAACAGGGTACCCTCTTCCCCCGTCCCCGCGCGCTCTCTCCTATTTCTTTTTGTCCTCTTTTTCTCTCTCCCTCTCCCTGCGCGCGCTCGCTCTCGCGCTCTCGTTGTCCTCCGCGCGCGCTCTCGTTGTCCTCCGCGCGCGCTCTCGTTGTCCTCCGCGCGCGCTCTCGTTGTCCTCCGCGCGCGCTCTCGTTGTCCTCCGCGCGCGCTCTCGTTGTCCTCCGCGCGCGCTCTCGTTGTCCTCCGCGCGCGCTCTCGTTGTCCTCCGCGCGCGCTCTCGTTGTCCTCCGCGCGCGCTCTCGTTGTCCTCCGCGCGCGCTCTCGTTGTCCTCCGCGCGCGCTCTCGTTGTCCTCCGCGCGCGCTCTCGTTGTCCTCCACTAGCACGCGCGCCCGCTCGCTCGCGCTCTCTCTCGTTGTCCTCCGCTCGCGCTCTCTCTCGTGGTCCTCCGCGCGCGCTCTCGTTGTCCTCCACTAGCACGCGCGCCCGCTCGCTCGCGCTCTCGTTGTCCTCCGCTCGCGCTCTCGTTGTCCTCCGCTCGCGCTCTCTCGTGGTCCTCCGCTCGCGCTCTCTCGTGGTCCTCCGCTCGCGCTCTCTCGCTCGTGTCCTCCGCTCGCGCGCGCGCTCTCTCTCTCTCTCGCTCGTGTCCTCCGCTCGCGCTCTCTCGCTCGTGTCCTCCGCTCACGCTCGCGCTCTCTCTCTCTCTCGTGGTCCTCCGCTCACGCTCGCTCTCTCTCTCGTGTCCTCTGCTCACGCTCGCGCTCTCTCTCGCTCGTGTCCTCTGCTCACGCTCGCGCTCTCTCTCTCTCGTGTCCTCCGCTCACGCGCGCGCTCTCTCTCTCTCTCGTGTCCTCCGCTCGCGCTCTCTCGCTCGTGTCCTCCGCTCACGCTCGCGCTCTCTCTCTCTCTCTCGTGGTCCTCCGCTCGCGCTCTCTCTCTCTCGTGTCCTCTGCTCACGCTCGCGCTCTCTCTCGCTCGTGTCCTCCGCTCACGCTCGCGCTCTCTCTCTCTCTCTCTCTCTCTCGTGTCCTCCGCTCACGCTCGCGCTCTCTCTCGCTCGTGTCCTCCGCTCACGCTCGCGCTCTCTCTCGCTCGTGTCCTCCGCTCACGCTCGCGCTCTCTCTCGCTCGTGTCCTCCGCTCACGCTCGCGCTCTCTCTCGCTCGTGTCCTCCGCTCACGCTCGCGCTCTCTCTCGCTCGTGTCCTCCGCTCACGCTCGCGCTCTCTCTCGCTCGTGTCCTCCGCTCACGCTCGCGCTCTCTCTCGCTCGTGTCCTCCGCTCACGCTCGCGCTCTCTCTCGCTCGTGTCCTCCGCTCACGCTCGCGCTCTCTCTCGCTCGTGTCCTCCGCTCACGCTCGCGCTCTCTCTCTCTCTCTCGTGTCCTCCGCTCACGCTCGCGCTCTCTCTCTCTCTCTCGTGTCCTCCGCTCACGCTCGCGCTCTCTCTCTCTCTCTCGTGTCCTCCGCTCACGCTCGCGCTCTCTCTCTCTCTCTCGTGTCCTCCGCTCACGCTCGCGCTCTCTCTCTCTCGTGTCCTCCGCTCACGCTCGCGCTCTCTCTCTCTCGTGTCCTCCGCTCACGCTCGCGCTCTCTCTCGTGTCCTCCGCTCACGCTCGCGCTCTCTCTCTCTCTCGTGTCCTCCGCTCACGCTCGCGCTCTCTCTCTCTCTCGTGTCCTCCGCTCACGCTCGCGCACTCTCTCGCTCGTGTCCTCCGCTCACGCTCGCGCTCTCTCTCGCTCGTGTCCTCCGCTCACGCTCGCGCTCTCTCTCTCTCTCTCTCTCTCTCGTGTCCTCCGCTCACGCTCGCGCTCTCTCTCTCGTGTCCTCCGCTCACGCTCGCGCTCTCTCTCTCTCGTGTCCTCCGCTCACGCTCGCGCTCTCTCTCTCGTGTCCTCCGCTCACGCTCGCGCTCTCTCTCGCTCGTGTCCTCCGCTCACGCTCGCGCTCTCTCTCTCTCGTGTCCTCCGCTCACGCTCGCGCTCTCTCTCTCTCGTGTCCTCCGCTCACGCTCGCGCTCTCTCTCTCTCGTGTCCTCCGCTCACGCTCGCGCTCTCTCTCGCTCGTGTCCTCCGCTCACGCTCGCGCTCTCTCTCGCTCGTGTCCTCCGCTCACGCTCGCGCTCTCTCTCGCTCGTGTCCTCCGCTCACGCTCGCGCTCTCTCTCGCTCGTGTCCTCCGCTCACGCTCGCGCTCTCTCTCGCTCGTGTCCTCCGCTCACGCTCGCGCTCTCTCTCGCTCGTGTCCTCCGCTCACGCTCGCGCTCTCTCTCGCTCGTGTCCTCCGCTCACGCTCGCGCTCTCTCTCTCTCTCTCGTGTCCTCCGCTCACGCTCGCGCTCTCTCTCTCTCTCTCGTGTCCTCCGCTCACGCTCGCGCTCTCTCTCGCTCGTGTCCTCCGCTCACGCTCGCGCTCTCTCTCGCTCGTGTCCTCCGCTCACGCTCGCGCTCTCTCTCGCTCGTGTCCTCCGCTCACGCTCGCGCTCTCTCTCGCTCGTGTCCTCCGCTCACGCTCGCGCTCTCTCTCGCTCGTGTCCTCCGCTCACGCTCGCGCTCTCTCTCGCTCGTGTCCTCCGCTCACGCTCGCGCTCTCTCTCGCTCGTGTCCTCCGCTCACGCTCGCGCTCTCTCTCGCTCGTGTCCTCCGCTCACGCTCGCGCTCTCTCTCGCTCGTGTCCTCCGCTCACGCTCGCGCTCTCTCTCGCTCGTGTCCTCCGCTCACGCTCGCGCTCTCTCTCGCTC
Organism: Heptranchias perlo; assembly: GCF_035084215.1. Lineage (NCBI taxonomy): Eukaryota > Metazoa > Chordata > Chondrichthyes > Hexanchiformes > Hexanchidae > Heptranchias > Heptranchias perlo. The sequence goes on from NC_090347.1 coordinate 12,772,171, forward strand.
GTGTCCTCCGCTCACGCTCGCGCTCTCTCTCGCTCGTGTCCTCCGCTCACGCTCGCGCTCTCTCTCGCTCGTGTCCTCCGCTCACGCTCGCGCTCTCTCTCGCTCGTGTCCTCCGCTCACGCTCGCGCTCTCTCTCTCTCGTGTCCTCCGCTCACGCTCGCGCTCTCTCTCTCTCTCTCGTGTCCTCCGCTCACGCTCGCGCTCTCTCTCTCTCTCTCGTGTCCTCCGCTCACGCTCGCGCTCTCTCTCTCTCTCGTGTCCTCCGCTCACGCTCGCGCTCTCTCTCTCTCTCTCTCGTGTCCTCCGCTCACGCTCGCGCTCTCTCTCTCTCGTGTCCTCCGCTCACGCTCGCGCTCTCTCTCTCTCGTGTCCTCCGCTCACGCTCGCGCTCTCTCTCGTGTCCTCCGCTCACGCTCGCGCTCTCTCTCTCTCTCTCTCGTGTCCTCCGCTCACGCTCGCGCTCTCTCTCTCTCGTGTCCTCCGCTCACGCTCGCGCACTCTCTCGCTCGTGTCCTCCGCTCACGCTCGCGCTCTCTCTCGCTCGTGTCCTCCGCTCACGCTCGCGCTCTCTCTCGCTCGTGTCCTCCGCTCACGCTCGCGCTCTCTCTCGCTCGTGTCCTCCGCTCACGCTCGCGCTCTCTCTCGCTCGTGTCCTCCGCTCACGCTCGCGCTCTCTCTCGCTCGTGTCCTCCGCTCACGCTCGCGCTCTCTCTCGCTCGTGTCCTCCGCTCACGCTCGCGCTCTCTCTCGCTCGTGTCCTCCGCTCACGCTCGCGCTCTCTCTCGCTCGTGTCCTCCGCTCACGCTCGCGCTCTCTCTCGCTCGTGTCCTCCGCTCACGCTCGCGCTCTCTCTCGCTCGTGTCCTCCGCTCACGCTCGCGCTCTCTCTCGCTCGTGTCCTCCGCTCACGCTCGCGCTCTCTCTCTCTCTCTCGTGTCCTCCGCTCACGCTCGCGCTCTCTCTCTCTCTCTCGTGTCCTCCGCTCACGCTCGCGCTCTCTCTCGCTCGTGTCCTCCGCTCACGCTCGCGCTCTCTCTCGCTCGTGTCCTCCGCTCACGCTCGCGCTCTCTCTCGCTCGTGTCCTCCGCTCACGCTCGCGCTCTCTCTCGCTCGTGTCCTCCGCTCACGCTCGCGCTCTCTCTCGCTCGTGTCCTCCGCTCACGCTCGCGCTCTCTCTCGCTCGTGTCCTCCGCTCACGCTCGCGCTCTCTCTCGCTCGTGTCCTCCGCTCACGCTCGCGCTCTCTCTCGCTCGTGTCCTCCGCTCACGCTCGCGCTCTCTCTCGCTCGTGTCCTCCGCTCACGCTCGCGCTCTCTCTCGCTCGTGTCCTCCGCTCACGCTCGCGCTCTCTCTCGCTCGTGTCCTCCGCTCACGCTCGCGCTCTCTCTCGCTCGTGTCCTCCGCTCACGCTCGCGCTCTCTCTCGCTCGTGTCCTCCGCTCACGCTCGCGCTCTCTCTCGCTCGTGTCCTCCGCTCACGCTCGCGCTCTCTCTCGCTCGTGTCCTCCGCTCACGCTCGCGCTCTCTCTCGCTCGTGTCCTCCGCTCACGCTCGCGCTCTCTCTCGCTCGTGTCCTCCGCTCACGCTCGCGCTCTCTCTCTCTCGTGTCCTCCGCTCACGCTCGCGCTCTCTCTCTCTCTCTCGTGTCCTCCGCTCACGCTCGCGCTCTCTCTCTCTCTCTCGTGTCCTCCGCTCACGCTCGCGCTCTCTCTCTCTCTCGTGTCCTCCGCTCACGCTCGCGCTCTCTCTCTCCCTCTCTCGTGTCCTCCGCTCACGCTCGCGCTCTCTCTCTCTCGTGTCCTCCGCTCACGCTCGCGCTCTCTCTCTCTCGTGTCCTCCGCTCACGCTCGCGCTCTCTCTCGTGTCCTCCGCTCACGCTCGCGCTCTCTCTCTCTCTCTCTCGTGTCCTCCGCTCACGCTCGCGCTCTCTCTCTCTCGTGTCCTCCGCTCACGCTCGCGCACTCTCTCGCTCGTGTCCTCCGCTCACGCTCGCGCTCTCTCTCGCTCGTGTCCTCCGCTCACGCTCGCGCTCTCTCTCGCTCGTGTCCTCCGCTCACGCTCGCGCTCTCTCTCGCTCGTGTCCTCCGCTCACGCTCGCGCTCTCTCTCGCTCGTGTCCTCCGCTCACGCTCGCGCTCTCTCTCGCTCGTGTCCTCCGCTCACGCTCGCGCTCTCTCTCGCTCGTGTCCTCCGCTCACGCTCGCGCTCTCTCTCGCTCGTGTCCTCCGCTCACGCTCGCGCTCTCTCTCGCTCGTGTCCTCCGCTCACGCTCGCGCTCTCTCTCGCTCGTGTCCTCCGCTCACGCTCGCGCTCTCTCTCGCTCGTGTCCTCCGCTCACGCTCGCGCTCTCTCTCGCTCGTGTCCTCCGCTCACGCTCGCGCTCTCTCTCTCGCTCGTGTCCTCCGCTCACGCTCGCGCTCTCTCTCTCGTGGTCCTCCGCTCGCGCTCTCTCTCTCTCTCTCGTGTCCTCCGCTCACGCGCGCGCTCTCTCTCTCGTGGTCCTCCACTCGCGCTCTCTCTCTCTCTCGTGTCCTCCGCTCACGCGCGCGCTCTCTCTCTCGTGTCCTCCGCTCGCGCTCTCTCTCTCGTGGTCCTCCGCTCACGCGCGCGCTCTCTCTCTCGTGTCCTCCGCTCGCGCTCTCTCTCTCTCGTGGTCCTCCGCGCGCGCTCTCTCTCTCTCGTGGTCCTCCGCGCGCGCTCTCTCTCTCTCGTGGTCCTCCGCTCGCGCCCTCCCTCATCGTCGCCCTCTTTTTCTCTCTCTCTCCCCCTCAACTTTTTAGTAGGTTTTGCTGTAAAGAGCTCCCTTTTCTTTGCATATAAATGTATATTTGAAAAAGGCCAGTGTGGGACTGGTGAAGAATTAACCGGTGATGTATTTTATGTATTTGAGGTATGGGTTTTAATGTATTCATTAAATTCAAGTTGCCTATTTTGACAAGTTGATCTCTGGAACAAAGCTGAAAATAGCAGCTTCAAGTGTGGCCTTTTAAACTGGCTGCGGAAAATATTAGCCCTTCCTTAAAGATTGCCTGCATCTAATTATACTGCCAGTTAAACAGAAAGGTCAAAATATAATTTAGTAACTTTTTCGGTTTTATTAATGTCAGAAATTGCAGGAAGTCCGTCTCTCTTTTTTAGAAATTACACAGATCCCTGCATGACTTATCTCTTAAGAATTGCTATATCATTTCCCGTATAAATTAACTCCCCATTTTTTTTTTTGTTTCAAATGTCATTTTTTTTCAAAATACATTTTCAAAACTTGAAGTGGTTACAGACCAGCAAGTGGTTCACAGGAAATACCAGGACACTGCACCGAGAACGGCTGAGTGGAATTGTACAAATATTTCAGCTCAATTAGTTTCCCAACAACAACTTGCTTTGATACAGCACCTTTTACGTAGCAAAATAAACATTCCAAGGCGCTTCAGAGAGGCGCAAGTTAAAACTAAATGTTGAGCCAAAGAAGGAGGTATTAGGAGGGGTGACCGGTTTGAATGTGGTCCTTGATACTGTTCAGATTTGCAAATGGCCGTGGAAATGAACGTTACTGTAAAATGTGAGAAATTAATTTAAAAACGGCTTCCCGTTTGATCTGAGATGCAGTTTTTAATAGATGTATTAGCAGTGGAATTTCTGTTTGTAGTCAGTATTGGAAAGAATGAACTGCTGCTTCACAGCAGTAGATTCCGAGAAATCCCTTCCTACTTTCCACTGAGGAACTGCAGCAACTTTTGGACAAAACAGCCACAATGAAGAAGGACCAGCATTCTCCTGAGAGCAATATTTGTGAAGAGGAGGATATTAATCTGTTGTTGGGCTGAATTTACTGTGTCACTGCACTCTAGATCCATCTTAAATAATTCTTACAACCTTGAATTTAAACTGTGGGAAACTAGTGTGCACATACTTGTGTTCGTCTCAAATTCCACTCTCTGCTATTTTCGCAGAGGCAATTAATGAACACGATGGGTTAATGCCTGTGTGGGAATGATGTGGAGATGCCGGTGATGGACTGGGGTGGACAAATGTAAGGAATCTTACAACACCAGGTTATAGTCCAACAGTTTTATTTGAAAATCACAAGCTTTCGGAGATTATCTCCTTCGTCAGGTGAGTGAGTGAAAGGTTCTCAAATCGCATATCTTATATTAGGCTGCGACACGATCACACCAATCAAAGGTGTCGTTGTGTGTTCAGACATGTTAGCCACGGAAAACAGTACATCCCAGTATACTGAATACACAATGGGTCAGATTACAAAGCCACAGAGAGAAAGAGACCCGAAAGGCAGAGAGAGAGGGAATGTCCAGTTGTATTAAAAACAGATAACTTTTTTTTCCCTGCTGGTGGGGTTACGTGTAGCGTGACATGAACCCAGGATCCCGGTTGAGGCCGTTCTCATGGGTGCGGAACTTGGCTATCAATTTCTGCTCGACAATTTTGCGTTGTCGTGTGTCTCGAAGACCGCCTTGGAGAACGCTTACCCGAAGATCGGTGGCTGAATGTCCTTGACTGCTAAAGTGTTCCCCGACTGGGAGGGAACCCTCCTGTCTGGCGATTGTTGCGCGGTGTCCGTTCATCCGTTGTCACAGTGTCTGCATGGTCTCGCCGATGTACCATGCTCCGGGGCATCCTTTCCTGCAACGTATGAGGTAGACAACGTTGGCCGAGTCACAGGAGTATGAACCATGTACCTTGTGTGATGGTGGTATCTTTGTCGATGATCTGGCATGTCTTGCAGAGGTTGCAGTGGCAGGGTTGTGTGGTGTCGTGGACGCTGTTCCGACGGGCCACAGCGAAGAATCGCATAGACCTCCTCAGAAGACAAACACGGGACGCAACCAACAGAGTACTCTTCATCGTCCAGTACTTCCCCGGAGCAGAGAAACTACGCCATGTTCTCCGCAGCCTTCAACATGTCATCGATGACGACGAACACCTCGCTAAGGCCATCCCCACACCTCCACTACTCGCCCTCAAACAGCCACCCAACCTCAAACAGACCATCGTTCGCAGCAAATTACCCAGCTTTCAGGAGAACAGCGTCCACGACACCACACAACCCTGCCACGGGAAAAAAAAGTTATCTTTCACTCACTCACCTGACGAAGGAGATAATCTCCGAAAGCTTGTGATTTTCAAATAAAACTGTTGGACTATAACCTGGTGTTGTAAGATTCCTTACATTTGTGTGGGAATAGGAGAGAGGAATTTCAGATGAACGTGTTAAGTGTTGCGTTCTGGTATCCCACGAGTAACTTGAAGTTAGATCCATGTAGAGATTCCAGAGCTGTTTACCTCCATCCTTTGAATTGAGGTCCAAAGAGTGGTTGCTAGTATTGTAGTTCATGTCTGGCCATTTCCCCTCCCAACAATAGTGACAAAATCTTTGATAGACTCCCTTTTGAAAAATGTTTTTTTTCGAATTTACTAAGTAGACTTGTGCAGTTGTTTAATTGGTGCAATATCCTCACAGCAAGGAACAGGGATAAAATGAGTTGGTCATAATTACAAGAGTAGGTTGTTTATGGCCTATGGAAGGAATGGGCTTGATGGGCCGAGTGACAGTTTCTTCTTCCCTGCTTTATTTTATTTCTGTTCTGAACATGAACAGTCTGAGGATAAATTTGAAATTGCTATCTGCCAACCTAAAGAGGGAAAACAAACAAAGAAACTTTAAAATGCAGCCAAAATGCCTAACGTGAATACAAAATGAACTTCTCTTGATGGCTGTAATGAAGTAGCAAACTCAAAATGGAAGGCTTTAAGTGGCGCTCTATATGCAACCCGCTGCATCTTTCACCACCATGCAGGGGCATTTACTGGCATATACTCGCTCTGTTATGCTCCTTCATGATGCCACTTGCTACAGATCAATGTTCACACCAACTGGCGTCTTCTGAGAACTGGAGTGGTGTCTCTGATTTTGGCAGTGAATGGATTAAAAGTGTTCTTGAGGTTTAGGCAAAGCGCTTATTCTATTTAGTTGGGTTTGGCTGACATCGAACCCTTCAACTGGAAGGAACCTTGAGCGGGGTAGGAATGCCAGGTTCCATTCTGCAGGTTGCATACATTGTTCTGCAAGGAAGTCCAGTGCATCAGAATATTGGAACTGCACCCAAGCCAGCTACGGTGCTGTAGGTAGCATAGATATAACTGACAACCTTGCCTTTTCATTCATTGTGTAAGTATAAAGCCCCTTGCAATTCTAAGCTGAATGGGGATTGAGCAATGTAAATAACAGAAAATATCCTGCTCGATTCCACATTTGAATCTTTAGAGAATATTAAAACTTGTATGGATTTTTTTTCCCACCATTTTCAAATGTAGTCTGATTTATGCATTTCGAGTGTGTGAAATTGTGTTGACTTTTTGTTAAATGATTCAAACTGTACTAAACAAAAATAGTTGTACCAGTTAAACAGCTGCACAAGTCTACTTAGTAGTACAAAATAGAAGATCAGCCATGATCTTATTGAATGGCAGAGCAGGCTCAAGGGGCCGTATGGCCAACTCCTGCTCCTATTTCTTATGTTCTTTTGACCTCTAATGACGTTGGTCCCATACTATTAATCAACTCCCAACTAACCAACAGGGAAATTCATTCAAATCCTTGGGAACAAAAGAGTTAAATACTTCTATTTACAGGCTAAATGAAAAATTATGATTTGTTAGTTTTCAGACTGCCAAAATGAGATGGTGCCTAGCATTCTTATATAAACCATATTTAAGCTGCACTGACTGCAAAGACATAGATTTGAGATTTATGCTCTTGAATAAAAAATTAAACAAAAAATGTAATGTTATTTAAAGGTGTTATCACAGTTTCAAAGCCCAGTGCTCTGAAACCCCTACTCACAACCGAAAAGTTCAGCCGCACAGTTTAATCACACACGGCTAAGTGCGGTCTGTACTCTCAGTGAAGAACTCCATTCAACTTGCGTTGTAAAATGGGTTTTGACTTTTTAAAAAAAAAAACAATAAGGTTATAAGGACCAAGTTTTTCCAGTGCTGCAAGTTGCTCGTTTGATCTGCTGAGACCGTTTTCTACAAAACACATTCAGAATACTGTGAACCTAAACTATTCCCAATGGACCCAATCCAAAGCAAACAGTCCCTCCACCTTACACTGGAAAATTAGGTTCTGAAAATAAAGTCCCCACGCTGCTCATTTTCCATAGAAATGTCAAAACGCAAACGGGCCTGAGCCAGTAAAGCATTTTGCTTGTGGACAGCTGTGTCAGAACCATTCTGAACATAAAATCTTGATGGAATGCCAGTGTTTTAAACAGAACAGGTGGGCACTAAGAGATATGAAAGTGTACAGCATCTAAATCTCTACATGTACAAGCTATGACCAGTGGCTTTAAGTGCAGATGTAGACAGGGCATGACTGAACACCAATATGTGTAACTCAGTATGTTGAAGACTGCAGAATACCTAAAGGGTATTAGGGTCTAGGTTTATTTATTATTTTGAAGAGAGCTTGCATTCTGACATTCTCTGTTTATGACTATACTTGGCCTTTTAGTGGGAAAGGAATTGCTTACTATCCAATTGCTATGGTGTTACAGAGTGCTAATATTCCCAAACGTTTAGCTGTTGATCATACCTCTAGTCCTGAAGCACACCTCTTCCATGCTGTGAAGGAGGCACCTTTTAAGCTGCTTCAAGCCAAATTTTGTGAGGAGGCAACCACAACGAGGACCCCGTGTCCAAAACCACAACGAGGACCCCGTGTCCAAAACCACAACGAGGACCCCGTGTCCAAAACCTGCGTCAACACAAATTGAATAGCTGCTTGACGAACTCTGAACCAAATTTGACAGCGCTTACATCAGAAGACAGCTTGGACTGAACCTTGATCAAGACGTATTATCGGGTGCAAATGTAGAAATAAGTACACACTGAGTATATATTCCTGTTGGCTGCAGAATTCGACCTTGGCTTTAGTGTAAAGTTTACAAAATGCAACATATCTGAGCAAATTGTATGCATTATGTACTGCTATCTCTGTACAAAAGAGTAGAACTGCCTTCCCCACTTAAAAGAAAAGATTTTGTGATAGATTTAACTCATTTTTGTTAGGCAAGAGTATACATTTATTAGGCAGGGGTATTGAGGGTTACGGAACCAAGGCGGGTAGATGGAGTTAAGATACAGATTAGCCATAATCTAATTGAATGGTAGAATAGACTTAAGGGGCTGAACAGCCTTCTCCTGTTCCTATGTTCTGAGATGGGGTTTGTCGAGGCTCATGGAGTAGCTGAGCCACAGAGAGCAGGCAGGTCCCATATTCAATCCCAGGTCTGTGTCGGAGTTTGCTGATCTCTACCAGGGCACTACATTTGGCTTCAGAAGCCCCTGGGTTAAGGAAAGGAAGACCAGCTGAGGTCCCCATTCTTCCCACTATCGAGTGACTAGTGTGATTGGCGGTTGGGAGTGGAATCAGGCTTGGCTGTGATGTTCTGCTAACACTCGCCGTCGAGGGTCACGTGAATAATGGTCACAGGCTAGATAATGTAGGTTGACTGGGACTATCCCAGCAAGGAGACAGTGCTGTCAGGAGAAGGGAGACATTTGATGGGTAAAAAACTGGAGCCATTTCTGTCCTAAATTACTGAGACGGGGCTCATGCTGTATGTTGATAGCATCTTGTACTCACAAATAGCCCTTCCTGCTTGGGAAGGAATATGCAACTGTTTAGAATGGATTTCAAGTGTTCCCATAAAACGATGCCCTTATCTTAATTCATTTAGAATTTATTGGGTGTTTTCGTAGTTGGATGGAAAAAAAAATCACAAGATTGTAAAAAAGATACAATCAAGAACATTTCAGAGAATCGAACAAAATAACTTCATAAATTATTCAAACCTATCTCCAGGCAACTAGGGTGCTTGAGGATTGAAAAAACCACAACAGTTTTTAGCATAAGGTAGATCGTTTTTTAAATGCACTGAGTTGATTGATAGCTACTGAATTTATTACAGCTTTTACATATATTACATCTCTTCTGACCATCTTCATGCATCTCAATACTGCAGAAAGCCTAAAGGAGTATAGAAAGTGCAGGGGTAGAATTGAAAAGGAAATTAGGAAAGCAAAGAGAGGGCATGAAAAAATGCTGGCAAGTAAAATTAAGGAAAACCTAAAAATATTTTATAAATACATAAAGAGCAAGAGGATAACTAAGGAAAGAGCAGGGCCAAAAAGGTAACCTATGTGTGGAGGCGGAAGATGTGGGTATGATTCTTAATGAATACTTTGCGTCTGTCTTCACAAAAGGGAGGGATGATGCAGAGATTGTCGTTAAGCAGAAGGAGGAGTGTGAAATATTGGATGGGATAAACATAGTGAGAGAGGAAGTATTAAAGGGTTTAGCATCTTTTGAAAGTGGATAAATCACCAGGCCTGGATGAAACGTATCCCAGGCTGTTGAGAAGCAAGGGAGGAAATAGCAGAGGTTCTGGCCATCATTTTCCAATCCTCACTGGATACAGGTGTGGTGCTGGAGGATTGGAGGACTGCTAACGTTGTTTAAAAAGGGAGAAAAAGATAGACCGCGTAATTATAGGACAATCAGCCTAACCTCGGTGGTGGGCAAATTATTAGAATCAATTCTGAGGGAACAGCATAAATCATCATTTTGAAAGGCACGGGCTAATCAAGGACAGTCAGCATGGATTTATTAAGGGAAGGTAGTGTCTCACTAAATTGATTGAATTTTTTGAGGAGGTAACAAGGAGGGTCGATGAGGATAAAGCGTTTGATGTAATGGACGTGGATTTTAGCAAGGTTTTTGATAAGGTCCCACAAGAGACTGGTCAAAAAAGTAAAAGCCCATGGGGTTCAAGGGAAAGTGGCTAGTTGGATCCAAAATGGGCTCGGTGGCAGGAAGCAAAGGGTAATGGTTGACAGATGTTTTTGTGACTGGAAGGCTGTTTCCAGTGGGGTTCTGCAAGGCTCAGTACTAGGTCCCTTGCTTTTTGTGGTATATATTAATGATTTGGACTTGAATGTAGGGGGCTCGATCAAGAAGTTTGCAGGCGACACAAAAATTGGCCGTGTGGTTGATAGTGAGGAGGCAAGCCGTAATCTGCAGGAAGACATCAATGGAATGGTCAGGTGGGCAGAAAAGTAGCAAATAGAAATCAATCCAGAGAAGTGTGAGGTAATGCATTTGGGGAGGGCGAACAAGACAAGGGAGTACACAATAAATGGGAGGATACTGAGAGGTGTCGAGGAACAAAGGGACCTTGGAGTGCATGTCCACAGATCCCTGAAGGTAGCAGGACAGGTAGATAAGGTGGTTAAAAAGGCATACAGGATACTTTCCTTTATTAGCCGAAGCATAGAATATAAGAGCAGGGAGGTTATGCTAGAACTGTATAAAACATTGGTTAGTTCACAGCTTGAGTACTGCGTACCGACCTGGTCACCACATTACAGGCAAGATGTGATTGTGTTAGAGAGGGTACTGGGGAGATTTACGAGGATGTTGCCAGGGCTGGAGAGTTTTAGCAATTAGAAAAGAACAAAGGAGGCTGAGGAGAGATTTAATTGAGATATATAAAATTATGAGGAGCCTAGATAGATTGGATAGGGAGGACCTATTACCCTTAGCAGAGAGGTCAGCGACCAGGGGGCATTGATTTAAAGTAATTGGTAGAAGGATTAGAGGGGAGCTAAGGAGAATTTTTTTCATCCAGAGGGTGGTGGGGGTCTGGAACTCGCTGCTTGAAAGGGTGGTAGAGGCAGAAATCCTCAACTCATTTTAAAAAGTACTTGGATGTGCACCTGAAGTGCTGTGACCTACAAGGCCACGGACCAAGTGCTGGAAAGTGGGATTAAACTGGATAGATCTTTTTAAGCTGGCACGGACACGATGGGCCTCCTTCTGCCCCTTAACTTTCTATGATTCTATGATCTCATCCTACGTGGCCTTCCCACAGTGTGTACCGATTTGTATGTTGTTGTGCCATGATGCACAAGTTATAATTTGTTCCATTATATATGTATGTTCTCTTTAGGTGGAGGAAGATTGTATTCTGAGAGAAATGGAGAGGGGGAAGTGTTTGTTTTACACAATTGAAAAGAGAAATACTTGCAATTGCAGTAATTTAGACATGACCGTCCAGTTACTAAAGAGCTGTGAATTTTAAAAGCTGTTTTCCATTCAACTTAAAGTGACGGTTGGAAGTGAATATTGCCTGTGTGATTTAAGTACCTTGGTTTTGAAATACCTGCCTAAATGGATTATCCATTGCAGAGTATGGCTTTGTGTCTTGTGTTATTTCAGGTTATGTGACAGTATCTGTATGATGTTGCACAGCCAGAGTCTTGGCCAGATGTAGTGGGCCTTTGCTATTGGAAACAATTTCTATTGCTTTGCACATCATAGAAACATAGGAACAGGAGTAGGCCATTCAGCCCCTCGAGCCTGATCCGCCATTCATTGAGATCATGGCTGATCTGTATCCTAGCTCCATCATGACTCCCGTAGTGAATAAAAAGGTCCATGTCAAAACCACTCAACTGCTGCAGATCTAAACACTGTCTCCCATTGTTCATGGGTAGTGTGGGATTTACTGTGGTCTGGCTGCAGTCTAAATTTACCCCTCACTGATATAGCTCCTCATTGATGCAGCAAAATTCCTGAAGTAATGTATCACATGACTGATGAGGTAAAAGCATTGCACAGCTTATGGATACTGAAAGATACAGGTCTCATCAAAATATAATAATTTGTAATATTACACCTGCCACTTTACAAAAACTTCGTTCTTCCATCTAAAGATAATCAGGAGTCATTTTAACCTAACCGCATGGCGGAAAACTGACAGTCAATGGAAAGTAAAATCAAGCGGTGTGTAAAACGGGCAGCTGATCCGATCCCGTCAGATACCTGCCGGGTTGATTAGGTTAAAATTACCCCATCTTGTCCTTTGTTATTTACTTGTGAGTTTCTGCTGTTTAAAATGGTCCAGTTGCTGCAATAAAAACATTGCTGCAGTTGGCAAATTTACTGAAAAAAAAAATGTCCAAGGTCACTAATATTACTAATATTGAAAGAAACACATCATATTTGGGATACTATTTACATTTATACATTTTATAAAACTTGCTTGAGATGTAAGCACATTTAATTTTTCCTGCTCTCTTATTCTTAGTTATTTACATTATAAATACATATTTTTGTACCTCCCATTGTGGGTTTGAAGTATTTCTTTTTTAAGATGCAAATACCTTATTTATTTGTTCTTTGCTCCTCACTCTTCAAAGACTTCCTCATTTTCTTCATTGTTCACCATGATTATAAACAATGTTTTCTGCCCCCTTTACTCCCCATGTTGGATTGGTTCTACCTGCTGAAGGAGTGATTAGTATAACAGAGGCAGGGAGAATGTTCCCCACTCTTGTGTCTTCAGTGACTAGTCTAGGTTGATTGACCCCAGTTGCAATGTCCAGAGCACTTCATCAACGTCTCCCTCAGTGATAGAAACAAAACTCGTCCCAAGTAACACCGTTGGCTCAGAATCTTTATTTAAGGGCTCAAAGTAAAATATTTCATTTGTATTTTTTTCCCCTAGTGCTGGTGTCTCAGTTATTTAGAAATTTACTTTCTGACTGTCAAAGTACACTCTTCAGTTCTATAGGAGCAAGTCAGAAAACTAAACTCCCACGATCTTTTTTTTTCTCTCTCTTTTTTTCCTTTTCTCATTTTTCCC